>NC_080686.1:80086900-81310836 GCF_030445035.2 Dasypus novemcinctus
ATGTCCACCTGTTACAATGTAGAACAGACAAGCTGCACTTGCCAAGCCCTGCCCTAATCTTAGGTTTCTAAACAAAACAAAGGATTGTTGTTGTAAGCCACTTAGTGTCAAGGTGGTTTCTTAGGCAGCAAAGTAAAGAAGCAACTCAAGTAAAGAAGAAATTTAGCCATGTGGTGAATAATAACACTGCACAAGGTTAGAAACATCCAGGGGACTTGGAAGCATTATGCCAAAGTAATCAGTGTCTTCTTCCAACTCTTTTCACCACTCAAAGATCCAACAATCAGCCTCCGATGATTTTCATGTGGCATTCTCAAGGGCCAAGCAAGGGATGCTTCCTCAGAATGACTATTAAAAAACTGCTAATATTTTGAAAGTGAGATGCAGCATATCATTTTCACATCAGAGTCTGAAGAGGACCAACAAAGAGATGATAAATATTCCACCCACTGGACATGTTCCGTTTCATTTCTTCGTACAGTATCCCTTTATCCTGAGTATTTCCTTTCCACCTCACTGCTTATTTCAACTTTCCCTACTTCTTTCTTCTCCTTTTCCTTCAGTGATTCCCATTAATCTGGAGACATGTTAGGGGAAAGAAGTTGCCAAATCTGGTGGTCATATTTCCAAGAAGACATTTCTTATCACAATATTTCTTGAGAACTCCCTGAATATGTGGCATTGCTAAATATCCTGAGGGCAAGGACCAAAAATGCCCTGCTTCTCAATGCATCCCCATAACACAGACTCCCAAATTCAGATGTACCGGGTCAAATCGAATGAGTATATTTTAAATTTTTCTATATATTAGCATTTTTCCCCAGAAAATATTTATTTATTCCCATTAGAAGCATGTTTCTCTCTTTGGGTATTATCAATTTCTTAATAACTTAATTGGTAATGGCACCTTCCTATTTATTTCATTACATTATTTTATTGCTAGTGCAGATGAACAATTTTTACAGGTTTATTAGTTACCTATTTTTTGAACTGCATGTTGATGTCATTTGCCCAATTTTCTGATACAGATCTAATGTTTTCTTAATTATTGCTCTAAGCTTTCACTAAAAAGACAATGTCTTTTGAAAATATTTTGCCTATTTTATGCTTTAAATTATGATTTTTTAAATATTCAAGGGCTTTATATAAGCCATTACTATCTATTCAATTGCATTTAAACTTGGAAAATCCTTTCCATTCATAAATATGGTAGTGCTTTTATTCATTAATTTTAAAACATATATTTAAATAGATAAATGATTCTGTTTTCCTCTTTTATTATATATTGCACTTGAGCCACAAGGAACTTATTAATTATAGATTTATAGAGTAAGGCCAAGTTATTCACCTATAGCTAATCCATTTTTCCATCAATATTTATTAAGTAATCCTTACTCTCTTCTCATATTTCTTATATCTTAAATTTCCCATTCTGTTCTAATAAAATATTGGTCTCTCTGCTTTAATCAATGCAGTTTTACAAAATGTTTTAATGCCTGTTAAGGCAAAGATGCCACACAAGCTTTTTAATAAAAATTTATTAGCTAGCTTCAGCATTTCATAATAATGTCCATATCAACAATTAATTTGTATAGATATGTGTATATATACATATTATAATACAAAATATTATTTTGGGAACTTTGTTACATTATAAATTTTGAAAATCTCAATTTATTTTTTTCTAAATGACAAAGCAATTTTTTCCTGACAATATATTAAATAACTCTTTCCTATCCCTATCATTAGGGTCATCTGAGGTACCACAAGTTCTCCTATATTCTAGCATTTGGATTTGGATGTTCCATGATGGGCTATTTTTCTGTCTGCCTGTTCTAGCTCCAGTTTTACTTCACTTTAATCATCACTTTATTTATAGTTTTATAATATGTTTCATTAACTTTCAGGATAAGTACCCCTCAATATTTTTATTTTTCAAAATTTCCTTCACTATTCTCACCTGTTTATTACTCCAGATCATTTCAGAGACATTTACTTAAATTCCATCAAAAATTGAATTTGAATTAAAATTCCCTTAAACTGATAATTCAATAAACAGATAAAGGAGAGATATAAATTCTCATGTAATCTGAAAAGAATGCCCAAGCAGGTGGGGCTGGGCAGATGGGCCTGAGTTTTTGAGTCCCTTTAAAGACACTGGAACCCCTGCCTCTCCCGTCCCCCAGGCTTTTTTGTGGATCAACAGGTCCACTCCTGCTTGTAGTTTACCCAGGCTCCAGTTAACCCAGAGGCCATAAGGGCAAACCCTTCACCCTCTGCCTTTGTGCCTTGGTGACCTACAGACTTCAAACTCTAATCCCAGGTCATCTGTATCCTCCTTGATATGTGCCCGACTTCCTGGTGGCCAGGCCAGTCCACTGGATCTTCTGCTTGCCACATCCGTTCATCCCTCCAAGGATGCCTGAGTCCACTTGGTCTGAGGGCCAAGTTCACTGTGCAGGCTAACACCAAAGGCAACTCACAACTAAGCTATAAGAATAGGCACGAGGGAAACACAGAGATGCAATTGCTTGTACAGGCCCATAGGTCTCAGAACACCCAACACAGGAAGGCTTTCCATAGTGTCTTTCCTTAACTGGATAGCACCGGATTGAGGAGTACAACTACCTGTCAGCTCTCCATTCCTACCACTGCTTAAATAATAATAACACCATTGGTACCTCATCAGCCTCCAAACCATTTTTCCTCTCTTTCAGAAGTCAGCTCCCTGATCCCACAAAAACAATATACAAACCCAATGAGTTGCTTATTTGCTTTTTCAGGCTCTGCCACAGCTGCCCCAGCCTATGAATGGATAGATCTTTGCAATAGAACAATTGCTTTATTACACAGAGACCAAGGCCACCTAGTCTGGGACCTGGTCTGAGCTGGACAACTGCTTATCCCAGACAACAGACAGCCAATTTTTCTGTTCCATCTCTGTCTTCTGCCTTCCCATTCTCCTTTGCTCTTCTGATTTAGCGTTCTGTGATACTTAATGAACAATATGCTTCCCAGCAGCCATAAAGCAAGAAAAATTCAGTTAGGCTTATAATCACAATTTCAATTATTTACACATGTTAGAAAATATTGCCATTGGATTCTCAGAATTATTTACTCTGCAGTTTTCTTCTATTTTGAAGGGCCAAAATATTAACCCTATTCATTACAAACCGTTTGTTTTTACCATGCTTCTTCCCCCTCCCTTCACCCTGACTGAAATCCAATTTACAGCCTGCTAAAGGCCTCCTAAGTTTTTTATGGATTATTTCCTGGGGTCACATTAATCTGGCTCCTGTTACTTTACACTAATTTCACTTTGCCGCAGTAAAGTAACTAGATTCGATCTCCTGGGAATTAATCCACAGAGACCTCCGAACCAGGCAGAGTAAAGCCAGAACGGAGAGCATCTACTGTATTTAATTAACCCAGCACAATGGAAAAGGAGGAAGAGATCCTCCCTCCCTTCTGTGGAGTGTAACCCACAGCCCAGGTCCCGGGGAGAGAGGAGGGCAGGGCGAGGGAGCCCACCTAAGTGAGAAGCCCAGCAGCGAGGGCAGCGGAGGCTTCACATGGCGCAAGGCTCAGCCCTTCCTCCAGCCTTTGCGTGCTAGAGCCAGGGCCTTCCCGGTGACAGCCCAGAGGAGAGCCGAAGAAGAAACAGCCTACGAGCCAGGCGCACGGAGAGCGATCTCGATGCTTTGCTGAGTTTAGGCTGACACCCAAGACAACTTCTCTCTGTTCTGCTCACTCCCTAAACCCACGTCTTACTCCGTTTCCTGGAAGCCTTAGTGATGAGAAGACTTAAAGGAAGGTTCTGCCCCCCTTTTCTCTTGTGTAGGAAGTCTGCCATTGTTATTTCTTTTTCCAAAAAAACAAAAGCAGCAAGCCCTTGCGGAAATTTGCAAACAGTTAAAAGGACGAATTTAGATTTGAGGAGAAAATAGTTCCCTCAAATTGAAAACTGAGGAGGATAACCTTACAGTTGTATTTTTTATAGAGAGCTGATAATTTTAGAAACATATAAAAAGAATGTGTGTTAAGAAAATATGGAGAAGAAAAAAAACGTAAAGCACCTAGCTGGGTAGCCTGACATGAGCTGTGATTATTTCTATCATTATTATATCCTCCAAGACAAGCAATTGTCATTTAGCAATGATTGGCTACTGGAAACACATTTAAGAATCACAACTTACTCTTTTAAAAAGCACTTTCATATATATTATCTCACTGAATTTTCATATCAATCAAGTAAAGTGGGAAAGTAGTATTATCTCCATTTCACAGATAAGGAAACAGGGCTATGGTGGTTAAGTAATTGCTGGTAATTAGTAGCCCTAGGACTAAACCTTAACTCCAATAAGCACCAACTACACCACTTCCTTTCAAAGAGCTAAGCTCTAGATAGGCAAATTCTTACCTGGCATAATTGTGGCTCACACACAGATTCTCAAAATGTCACCCATGGCACTTTTTAGTAGAAAACATTTAGTAACTGTACCAGTTTGATATAGTTATGAATTCCAAAACTAGACATTGGATTATGTTTGTAAACTGGTCTGTACCTGGGTGTGATTAAATTATGATTAAGGCTTTGATTGGGCCACATCACTCACCAATGGGTGAGGACTCACAGATAAAAGACATTGCAAAGGACAGTTAGAGGGCTTTTAATGTTGAAGTTTGATGTTGGAGTTTGATGCTGAAGTCCTGAGTTGGAACCCCAGGAAGTAAGCACACAGAGGAAAGAGAAGCAAGCCCCAGGAAGAGAGGAACCCTGAGCATGTAAAGAAGCAAGCCCTAGAAAGAGAGGAACCCTGAGCCAGGAGAAAAGTAAGACCTGGGAAGAGAGGAACCCAGGAAGACTGAACTCTGGCAGACATTGGCAGCCATCTTGCTCCAGCTTATGGAAATAGAGTTCAGTGAGGGAAGTAACCTATGCTTTATGCCCTGGTATCTGTAAGCTCCTACCCCAAATAAATACCCTGTATAAAAGCCAACAGGCTTCTGGTATTTTACATCAGCACCCCTTTGGCTGACTTAATACAGTTGCCACTGTTGATATTATCATGTTCAGGGATTCAGCTTGACTCTCACCTGTCTCATGAAGAGGTGAATGTCGTGGTTATTGAACTTGGGAGAAAAAAACACCATGTTTTTATCAGCCCTATTCTTTCTCCTGTCTTCTACACCATCCTGCTGATCAAATGTAAAGGGCTCCCCATCTAGGATAGGTCTGCATTTTCCTCATGTACCAGAAACTGAAGGAGGAGAGCAGTGGATTTGGTCTATCTATTCAGGATTGAAGTATTAACAAACTCCTTTGGCCAAGGAATGAATGCCATGTGCTCCAATTTCCTTTATCAGCAACAGAGCTGACACAATACTTTGATCTCCATCTATCTTACCATGGGTCTAATTCAGTTGGTTCTGAAATTTGAAGGGCAAGAAAGGTGTGTTATGTATCGCCACATCCCCCTTCCTCAGAGAAAATCCAATGTCTGAAAATATCCATGAAAACAAGGCATCATTAGAGAACTGTGCTCAGTTATGTAGCTGGAGAAAACTGCAAGCCAAATCATGACATCGATATAAAGTTAGCATACAAGCTAGAAAGACTGCATTACCCCAACTGTTACCACACATACAAAAGAATTTTTTGTTTGAGGTACCAGGGGCCAGGGAATAAACCCAGGACATCATGTATGGGAAGCCAGCACTCAATGACTGAGCCACATTGGCTCTCCTTAGTTGTTTTTTTTTTGTTTATTTTCCTTGTTGTTTGTTTGTTGGTTTTTTAGTAGGACTAGAAACTGAACCAGGGACCTCCCATGTGGTAAGTGGGTGCTCAACTGTTTGAGCCATATCCACTCCCAATAATTTCATTTTTTAGAGATGAGGAACCAGAAAACATGATCTTCTGAACTTCCTGGACAGATTGTTAGATTATGTGTTATAGATATTAACAGAATCTACCAAGAGTTTAACTTATCATGTGGCAAAAAAGAAGTTAGTGGCCTACCCTAATATGATAATGGATTAAAAACAGTCATTTTTAATGACTGTTACAATGACTATAATGTTCTTCTATAGCACAATCAAGGGCCTCCTTGAGCAATGATACTTCAATGCCTTGTTCCACTCTAATAAATCCACTAAAACCCTCAGAAAAGATTTAGGCCAGTGCTTGAATTGCAAAACTGCAGTTAGTAATGTTCCCATTCTTCCTTATTTCATCTATCATAAACAGATCTTCCCAAAAGATTTCAATAATAGCTCCTTCATTTATCACTCTTTTAAGTATGATGGATACAGTACATGATTTTTTTCATTTCCCTTTAATTTAGACTCAGTTGCCAATATACTTTCCAAACCAAAAGTAATTAAAAGAAATCGAGTTTGGTAATTAAGTCTTGTTCCTGACAATTGATTTTGAGTGGTGAGATGAGAGGGAGAAAAATCAATAATTGATGTCGTTTTTCTAGCATTGAATATTTCAAACAAAAGTAAAAACCTCTCTAAGGAGACTTCATGGCAGAAAAGCCCTTCAACTGAAAAGAGATTCTCCACTGCTAGAGGAAGAGCATGGGATTATGACATAACCAATTGTCTCATAAATCTATCCAAACTACAGCAGGAGATAATTTTACAATGTGGATCCTCTGGGATAGAGCAAAAACAATAGAAAGTTGAAAATGGATAGTATCTACTAATGAAAGAAGAAATATAACAGTATATGTTTGGGGATATTTTAGCCTTACTAGTAATCAAAGAAATAAAAATCAAAATAAGTTTCCATTTTCATCTATCAAATTACAACAGATAATTTTAAAAGAATAACTGTCTGAATCCCACCTACAGCAAAGGTGGCAGGGCTTCCTAAAGGAATCAGGGGAGAGACTCAGGATCCAGAACATGGGCATTGGACCCTCAGTTAACCTGATTGGAAAGGTAAACCAAGGCAGAATCTGAGCAGCAAAATCCAAATATCCAAAGAAAGACGGAAAAGAGTGGCAGATCCTGGAATGGCCAGAGATGAGGATTGCATATAGGGCACAGTACCAGGAGTTTGAGTAAAGGCAGGCCTGGTATCAAAAGACCACAAACGTCAGTGAACAGGGAAGCAGACTTGGCTCAACGGATAGAGCATCTGCCTACCACATGGGAGGTCCAAGGTTCAAACCCAGGGCCTCCTGACCCATCTGGTGAGCTGGCCCACGCGCAGTGCTGATGCGCACAAGGAGTGCTGTGCCATGCAGGGGTGTCCCCCGCATAGGGGAACCCCACGTGCAAGGAGTGCACCCTGCAGGGAGAGACTCCCAGAGCGAAAAAAGTGCAGCCTGCCCAGGAATGGGGCCACACACCCGGAGAGCTGATGTAGCTAGATGATGCAACAAAGAGACACAGATTCCCAGTGCCACTAACAAAAATACAAGTGGACACAGAAGAACACACAGCGAATGGACACTGAGAGCAGACTAGGGGAGGGGAGTGAAACAAATAAAAAATAACACTTAAAAAAAAAATCAGTGAACAAAGCCCTATTCTCAAGCAATATGAAGTTACAGGGAAGGGATTTAACCTCTTACCTTGAATAATTAAAGAAACATATAAAATATGAAACAAGAGTTTTTAGAAATTGGACAACTGCAGGGCAGGAAGGTAATATCTGATAGAAGAGAAGCAAATAAGGTGAATCCTACAAGTGACCCAGCTTGATGGCTGGAGAGCATTTCCAGACCATATCACAGGGGGCGGAATACCCATACAGAGCTCAGCAGTATCACTGAGCTGAGGTAGAACTCTGAATTCAGGGAGGTCAAGGCCAATAAAATTCTTGGTGCAAAGAACTGGAAATTAGAGAAGCTTAATAGGCAGAAAATTCTGGAAATTTGTAAAGGATTACCTTGTAGGCTTTTGCTGACTATAGATTAGCACATGTATATGAGAAAACTTCCAAGGCTAACAAAGAAATCACTGGAAAGGGGCAAGTAGAAAAATCTCCCAAGCAAACACAAGGTGAAGAAGAGTTCCTACCCCTACCAGTCAAAGAAGAGAGAACCCCCAACACGCAGGGCACAAATAGAGTCCTCAGAAGAATATTGTTTCAGGAGTAGAACCAAATTAGCCCTAGACAAAAGACTGCCTTGGACTTTCCTTTAAAAAACTTAAAGAGAGTATCGAAAGGATTAAACTATCCACAAATAATTTTACTGTGTCCTAGAAAGAAGCCCAGAATTATTTAAAAATAACACAGGCATTTGGGTTGGTGTATATTCAGGAGACCTGAATCTCTGACCTGTCCATGTGATGGTCAGGCCCTGGGCCTCAGCAGACTTGCAGCTCCTACCCTCTGGTTTCTTGGACTTACCCTAGCCAGCTGACAGGGAGGTGAAGAGGGTCAACCACCACACCAGGGAGCAAGAGTGCCTACAGCTGCAAGCAGGAGAATTGCATCTATTATCCGTGTGGAATCTAAACCCCCTTTTGATGTAGAGAGGAACTGGACATAGCCATCCCAGGTCCACAAGATGGAGGAATAGAGTATGGATTAGAATGGACTTACTGGTGTTCTGCTGGGGAAATACTGTGATTAGTAAGGGAAGAAATTGTAGTAGCGATATGGAGAGGGTGGCCACGGTGGCTGCTGATGGTCAGGTGAGGGAAGAAGAGATATGGTGTGCAGGCATTTTCAGGATTTGGAGTTGTCCATGGTGGTGCTGCAGGGATGGATGCTGGATGTTGTGTGTACTGTCGTGGCCCACTGGGTGGACTGGGGGAGAGTGTGGACTACAATGTGGACCACTGTCCATGTGCTGCAGTGGTTCTCCAGAATGTATTCACCAGGTGCAGTGGACGTGCCACAATGATGGAAGAGTCTGTTGATGGGGGAGGGATAGCATGGGTGGGGTGGGGGGTGTATGGGGACCTCATCTTTTTTTAATGTAACATTTAAAAGAGAATAAAGAAGAAGAAGAAAAATTAATTAATTTAAAAATCAATTGAAAAAATTAAATAAATAAATAAATAATTAAAAGTAACACAAATACAGCACACAGCAATATAAAATTTACAATGCCCACATCAAATTTTAAAAATTGCCAGGCATACAAAGGTACAGGATTTTATGAACCTTCATGAGAAGAAAGGCCAGTCAATAGAAACAGACTCAGGCATGACACAAATTATAGAATCAGTAGTCAAGTATGCTAACTAGCTATAAAAAATTTATTTCACGTGACTATGAAAGTAAAGAAAAGCCAAAATATGCTCAAAATGGAAAGTATGAAAAAATACAAATCAAACTTATAGAAACAAAAAACACAATAACTAAGATAAAAATAAGATACATCTTGATAGAATGTACAGCAGATCCAGACAGAGCAGTAGAAAAAATAGTGAATTTAGGACATAGCAATAGAAACATACAAAATGAACCACAGAGGAAAAAAATATACTTTAATAAAAGGAAGAAACAGAGAAACAGTGAGCTGATGGACAGCATTAAGTGACTAATATATGTATAATTGGAGTCACAAAAAAAGGAAAGGATAGTAAAATTACTTGAAGAAATAATGGCTGAAAGGATGATTGTTTTTCCAGATTTAAAGAAAACTATAAAACTACAAATCAAAGAAGCTGAATGACCACCAAGCGAAATAAATAAAGAAAAAGACAACATGGGAAATGCTAATTAAATCTCTGAAAACCAGTGACAAAAAGAAAATCATGAAAACATAAAATTACAGAAAGAAAATTAAGAATAATAGTGGACTTCCCATCAGAAACCATGCAAGTCAGAAGACAATGCAGTTGTATATAGAAAGTGTTGAAAGAAAACACAGTCTACCTTGAATTCTATAATCAGTAAAACTATCTTTCAAAAAGAAGGTAAAGGGTTATTGAAATAGACAAGAACTAAAAGAACTCAGTGCTAGCAGCCCCTCACTACAAAAAAAACTGTTAAAGGAAGTCCTTCAGGCAAAAGGGAAATAATACCAGATGGAAATATGAATCTACACAAAGGAAGTAAGGCCAGCAGAAATGACAAATAAGTGATAAATATAAATAACATTTTTCTTATTTTTAAATATCTTCATTAGATAATGACTGTTTATATTAAAAATAATAACAATGTACTATGGAGTTTATAGCAGGTGTAGACACAAAATATATGGCAACAGTAGCACAAAGGCTAAGAGGGAGAAATAGAAGTATACTGTATAATGTTCTTATACTATATGTGAAGCGGTAGAAATTATTTGAATTTATACTGTGAAAAGTTAAAGGTATATATTTAATGCCAAATCAATCATGGAAATAAAAAATAAGTCTACAGTTTAAAAAGCTAGTAAATAATATAAAGTAGAACCATAAAATAATGAATCTCTCAGCAAACTAGAAGTAGAAAGGAACTCCCTCAAACTGATAAAGGGCATTGATACAAAACCTATAACTAGCATCACAGCTCATGTTGAAAGACTGAATGATGTCTGTCTAAGATGAGGAACAAGGCAAGAATGGGTACTCTCATCGCTTATATCTAGAATTGCACTGGAGACCCTAGCCAGTGCAATAAGGTAAGAAAAAGAAATAAATGGCATGTTGACAGGAAAGGAAGAAGTCTGTTTCCATAGACAGCATATTTGTCTCTGTAGAAAATCCTAAGGAGTCTACCATAAAAACTGGAAATAATAATTGAGTTTAACAAGGTTGTAGAAGACAGGGCCAATAAACAAAAACCTATATTCTAGCAATAAACTGGATATTGAAATTTTTAAAAAATACCATTTAAAAGAGCATCAGAATATGAAATGCATAGGGATGAAGTTGACAAAATATGATAAGACATATCCATAGACACCTATACAGATTTTTAGCTAAATTAACAAAAAACCTATGTAAATGAAGAGATACCATATCCATAGATCAAAACGCTCAATATCATCAAGATGCCAATTCTCTATAGATTCAATACAAAGAATCCCAGGACATTATTTTTAGAAATTGATAAGCTGATTTTCACATTTATGTAGAAATTCAAGGAGCTAGAATAGCCAAAACAATTTTGATAAAGAATCAAGTTGAAACATTTGAACAGCAATATTTCAAGACTTAATAAAAGCTTCCAGTAATCAAGACAGTGAGATTTTGGTGTAAAGACAGACTGTATAGCTCAATGGAAGAGAATGAATAGAGAGCCAAGAAATAAACCTTCACATGTTTTGCCAAATGATTTTCAACAAATATTCCAAGACAATTCAACAGGGAAATAAATGATGCTGGAACACTCAGATACATATAAACAAAAATAAATAAATAAATAAATAAATATCTCAACTTTTTTCTCATGATATACAAAAGTTAACTTAGAATGAAGCATAGACCTAAGGATAAGGTCTAAAACTATAAAGTTTCTAGAATATTATAAGTGAAAATTTTAGTGACCTTGGATTAGAAAAGGATTTCTTAAATAGGACATAAAAAGGATGAGCTGTAAAAGAAAAGAAAATCAATTGAACTTCATCAAAATTAAAAGCTTTTTCTCTTCAATAATTACTGCTAAGGAACAAGAAAATGCAAGCCACAAACTAGAGAAAAAATTTGTAAAATATGTATCTGGCAAAAATATTTTCAGGATATACAAAGAAGTCTCAAAACTGAAGAAAATAAATAACCCAATTTAAAAATTGCAAAACATTTGAACAGATATTTCACCAAAGAACAAATATGAATGACAAATAAGCATGGGAAAAGATGCTCAACATTATTAGTCATGAAGGAAATGCAGATTAAAATCACAAGATACCACAATACACTACTAGAATGCCTAAATTAAGGATGTGGGGCAACTGGAACTCTTATAACTCTGTGGTAGGAACATAAAATAGAGGAAATGTTAAAAAAAAAAAAAAGTTTGGCAGTTTCTTTACTAGTTAAACATACCTCTATTATAAGATTCAGACATTCCATTTCTAGAAATTTACTTGAGAAATAAAAACATATGGTCACAGAAAGATTTATATACAAATATTCATAACAGCTTTATATGTAATAGCTAAATAAAAAACACCCCCAATGTCCATAAAGAAAATGGATAGACAAAATATAGTATATTCGTACAATTGAATACTACTCAATGATATAAAGGAATTAACTAATGATTCAGGTGAAAACAAGAATGAATTGTGAAGGAAAATCAAACAAACAAAAGAATACATACTTTAATTTCATTTCTATAGAATTCTACAGAAAGCAGATCAGAGATTACCAGGTTAAGAGGAAAGGACTACAAAAGGGCATGAGGAAACTTTTGGGGGGGTGATGGAAATGTTGATTACCTTGACTGAAGTTAGGATTTTATAGATATAAAACTCATCAAGTTGTATACTTTGAATTTATTATTTGTATGTATGTTTATTGTATGTCAGTTATACCTCATTAAAGTTGTAAAATGGGTAGTGAATATTGAGGGTGAGAGCAAGAAAAAAGGGATGTCATGAGAGGGTGAAAGGAAGAGTGAGGAGCAGTGCAGATAATAATGATATTGGCAAGTACACAGGGAGAATGCATTCAGACCCTGGGTTGGAAGTGAAAGGCAACTTGATGATATGGATTAGATCTTAAAACTATTCAATTCCTGTAACCCACTTCTGGAAATCTATTCTGAGGGTATAATCCAAGTATAGAAAAAGGGTTTATGTACATCAATGTTTGGATGTGATAGATAGATAGATAGATAGATAGATAGATAGATAGATAGATAGATAGATAGATAGATATAGATTGATTGATATAAAGGTATTTTTAATAGCATGAATTCCCCAAAACTTAAAAATGGTTAAATGGTGTTGCCTTTATTTCACTCATTCATTTAATAAATAAGAATTTGCTAAATGCATGGTAATGAGTTATTATGAAGTTTTAACATGTTCAAAAATTCATTTATGGGAAATATGTATAATGTTTAAAAAAAAAGATACAAAATTATGCTAATTGTTTGGTTACAACTCTATGAGGGATAACTCTTCATGGAAAACTGACTGAATGGAAATATAACAACCATAGATAGAGGGTTTGGGAAAGAATGTTTTATTTTACCTTTAAAATTTATTTTTTCTTTAATATACTTTTGTTATTTTATAATGAAATTTGGTAAAGATTTTATTTCTTCTCCCAATTCATTGCCCAGAGCCAGACTAATGGTCTCACCCTCTCTCAAGCGCTCAGAGTATAATCCTACAGTATACTCAAAACAAGAGTAGGACATCCTAGGTGGACTAACGACAACCACAAGATAAAGCCCATTGACATTGTTTCACCAATAACACATGTAATCGAATGTATTCATATTTCTACTGTATTCACACCAAGTGAGATACAAATAAAGACTACAGTTAACTGGACCTCAATTCAGTTCAGGATCCACTTCTTTTGTCAAATGGATTTTGTCACTAAATGTTTTCTCATTTTAGTTTTATTTTTCAGTGGTTTTTTATACTTCAGAGTTATATGTGAGGAGTTGTGGACCTGTATTTCAGTGCTCAGAGCAAAACTTAGACCCAATACTATCCCAAGTCCCTTCAAGCAAGATCCAGTCAAGGCCACAATATTTTCTACCTTTCCATTTAGCTTCAGAGTTTAACCATCAGAGTTCAAGTGTATTTCACAATGCCCAGCAGCCAAAACACTTCCTGGAAGGATAAATGAATGAATGATTGACAATAGTAACTATATATTAAAAGTCTGGCAAATTTCCTTCCTTCATCAATTTAAATCATTTATTGAGTACCTATTACATATAAGCACTGCTAGCTTCTGGAAATAGAGAGCGTAAGATATGTGTGTAAACTTCAAGGAGTTTACAATCTACATGACTCAAAAGCAATAAGATGTGATGTCTTTCCAGCCCTCTTCGGCCACAAAGAGAGAGAGAAGAGAAGACAATTACAGAATATTACAGAAACATCTAGTATAATTTTTAGGAGTATATTTAAGTTAATACTTAATCTATAAATAGGACTTAGCTCAGAAAACAAGAATTTAGAAATGCTGCCTAAAATCAGATGTATAGGAATATTACTATAGCCCACACATTTACAAATTCCATATGATAACCATAAAATTTATGCTATACCTTCTCCCTAGGACTTTTTTCTTGCTTTCTGCTCAAATGCCACACGTTCATTTATCGTTCAACAATAGTTAGGGAGGAACTATTAAATACCATGTGCTGTGCTAGAAAATGGGTGTACAATGATAAGGCAGGCATGGTCCTTGACTTCTGGAGCTTTTTGTCTAGAGGAGCAAGAGATACACATTCACAGAGTGGTGGGTGCCAACTTAAAGAAATGCAGGATGCTCTGGGAGCATAAAAAAGACACCAACAAACTAGGACCTGGGGAATAGGGAGAAGCTTTCTAGAAGAAATGGCTTCTCTGCAGACACTGGCAGAGTAAATAGGTATCAGTAGATGAAGAGAGGATAGTGAGAAAGTGTCCTGACAGAGGAAACAGATGCAGGGATTCTAAGCCATTATGGGTTCTGGGAACTGAAAGGATTTCAGTGGCACATGAGATAGATGTGGTGGTTAAGCCTGAAGGTTAAAGCAGAATTCTCTAGGGTGGGGTTTCTCTACCTCAGCACTACTGACATTTTGAGCTGGACAGTTGTGGTGGAGAACTCCTTGTGCCAGTAGCTCAGCTACCCCTCCAGTGGTGACAACCAAAAATGTCTCCAGACGTTGCCAAATGTCCCATGGGGGAACAAAATTGCCTCCAGTCAAGGATACTAACTCAGGATATTTGTTTAAAATGCAGATTCTGGGCCCCCTACCACAGAGTGATCTGCATTTTACAAATAGCCCACCCCAGGTAATTCTTTCCAGTGAGAACTACTGCAAGTGTTTTTATCAATAGAACAGTATCACATGTTTGCTTTCATTAACTCATTCAAAAAGTATTTATTGAGTGTCCACCATGTGCAAAGCCCTGTTCTGGGCACTGGGAACACAGCAGTAAAGAAAGCAGAGTCCCTACTCACAAGGACTTCACATTTTATTGGGAGAAAGAGAAAAAACAAATAAATATATCTTCTATCATGAGTCAATAGGTAAAGCCATGGGAAAAGGAATATGCTAATGCAAAGAGCAGAGAAGCTCACTTTTGTAAGTTGTTCAGAGAAAGACCTCCTCTGAAGAAGTGACATTTGAACAGAGACCTGAGCAAGGCAGTCATGAAGGTATTTGGCTGAAAAGCAATGCATGTTGCAAAAAGAACAAGTTCAAAGGCCCAGGGGTAGGAGTGTGCCTGGTGTGTTCATGGTTATAAAAGAGAGTGAATGAGGTGGAAATAGCAAAAGGTAGGAGCAGCAGAGCCCACGTGGAGAAAGAGAAGCCATTTAGGAAGCAACTGCAATTGTCTAGAGGAGAAATAAGAGGCTTGGAGCAGGATGGTAGTTGTGGCAGATAGAAAAATGCACCCCTCCCCCAAAGATATCCATGTCCTGATCTCCGGAACCTATGAAGACATTACATTATATGGTTAAAGCAATTTGGTAGATGTGATCAAAGAAAGGACTTTAAGAAGATTGATTATCCTGGATTATTGGGCGAGGGGTAGGATTCTACTCACATGGAACCCGCAGTTGTGAATACAGGGAGATGTGGCTATGGGAGAATAGTCAGCGAGAGGCAACATTGCTGGCTTTGAAGATAGAGGAAGGGGTCAAGCCAAGAAATGTGCCCAGCCTCTAGAACCTGGAAAAAGCAAGGAGACAGATTCTCCCCTAGAGACTCCAGAGAGAACCACAGTCCTGTCGACATCTTGATTTTAGCCCTTTAAGATCCATTCAGATTTCTGGCCTACAGAACCATGAAAGAATAAATTTGAACTGTTAAGCCACTAAGTATATGGTGATTTATTACAGAAACAAGAGAAAACTAATACAGTGAAATCACTCTGGCTGCAGTGTAGAGCACTGATTGGGGAAGAAAAAGGGCAACACCAAAGGCAAGGATGAGCCGATGTGAATTTTGTAGTTTTTGTGTCCAAGTTTCAGCTCTTGCATTTATCTCTTATCTAAAAATAGTTTTTCTAATGTGTTCTATTCATGTCAAAAAGAGGAAACTTTCACCAGCCTTAATATTTAGTACAAAGCATATCCACCAAACCATGGAGTAAAGACTGAAGCAGCTGGTGAAAATTCCAGCCAGAAAACATTCTGTATAAACTGAGTCTAAGAGAGAGCTTAGGAATAATCCCTATACATAGGAACACATTAAAATCAACTTGATAGCACTAAAAGTTGCCCGTGCAGAAATCTCAGATCCTTTCCTGTTGAAGTACCGTCAGTACATCTTTGCTGAGCACTCCTCTGGGGTTCTGGGGAGGGCATGGGGCAGGGCCTGTGAAGTAGACATCCATCACAAGAATGGGCTGTCATCTACAGAAACTTGTGCACAACTGGGAGGATTGTCAAGACCACCCTTGAGTCCCAGCCTCCTACACCCTTGTTTCCAGAGCCCTGAAGTCACTCTTAATAATCTGTGAGTGAGATCAGTCAGAACTCTTCATGTCCAGATGGATGAAAGTCATGGCATAACAGTCACTGAACCTAAGGCGTCTCTAAAGATTCTCAGCATCTGGCCCACATCTGGGCCCCCTCAGGAGGGTATCATTGATTGCCAGAATTCTTTTCTTCCTCTTAGAGCCAGCCTTCATGGGTCCACAAACTTCTAATATCTCCAGTTCCTGTTCCTTTCTTATGAAGACAGATATTTTATTCCCATGATATGAAAATACTGAGAAGATCCAGAGGAAAATTCCTTCTTATTTTCAAAAAGATCCATAAGATGTAAACAGCTCAGCAGAGGACATGAGTTTAGGACACAGAAAACTAATCAGTGCCTCTTCTTAGAGAAAGCAGAGTGAGAAAGAACAGGAACTGCTACCAATTTTTGAGTACTTGCTATGTGCTAAGCACTGGGTGAAGCGCCCTACTCACGGTATATCATTTAATCCCAACAACAACACTTTGAAGTGGATATTATTATCTTCATTTTAAAGATGAAAGAATTAAGGCTTAAATAGCTCAGGTAACTTGCCAAAGTTCTCACAGTTAATATATAGCAGAACCAGGATTTGAACCCTTATCTGTCTGGTTTACCAAGCTGACAAACATGAGGAGAAATCCTGAATCCCTTGACAGACATCCTCTCTCTCTTTCTTTCTCTCTCTCTTTCTCTCTCTCTCTCTTTCTCATGTTCAAACAGTTAAGTTCAACAGTTGAACTATATATAGCCTGTAATGGAACTCAGGAGCCTAAAACAACAACTATAGCGTCAAAGGATTTCATCTAGGAAACCATTCAGATGTGTTTGTTACCTAGACCTATGGATTACAGCAAGTGCCAAATTAGCTAGAAATAAAGAAGTACCCAGATTTGGTTAGAGAGGTGCATTTTAACTGTACCAGCTTATTTGTATTCTATAAACAAATCTGGCTGTTTCCTTTCATTTATTCACTCAATGTGATCTTAATGGCCTGGGCATCTAGTGATTCTTCCCACTTGAGTCACTTCTAATAATGGAAATCCAGCCAGATCACTGTCAATAATCCAACCACTAATCTTACTGGATATATAACATAGCAGTTAAGAATGAGTGATTTGGTAGAGAATAGACTTGGGTTCAAATCCCAGCTGTGCCCTTAACTAGCCATATACCCATGGGCAAGTCACAACTTTCCACACCTCAGTTTTCCCATTTGTAAAATGAGGATAACAATACTTCACAGGGTTGTGGAAAGGACAATGAGGTAATGTGCATAAATCTCTTAGCACAGTGGCACATAGTAAGCAGTCAACAAATGTTAGCTATTAGTGCTATTACCACATAGCTCAGGACACAAATGGCAATTAAAACCAAGGACAAACAATGCAGGCCAAAGCAATGAGCCCTTCACTCACTGCGAACCTCCAGAGAAGTCTTAACAACCTGCGTGCCTTGGAACAGAGTTGCTGTTGGGCAACACAGAGAGGAAAGCACATTGTTAGCACATCTAAAATGTTTCCACACATTCCCCAGGTGCTATTCTCCAACTAGCCAAGGACTGTCACACTGGGCTCCTCTCCAGCCTCCGGTCCCCTCCTCCATTTTGGTGGTCCTTCCAGTGGATGTGCACAAAGGTGATCCAGGAACACAATTCTTTGGGATGAGAAAAGAAAATATCAGAAGTTATATTTAAAGTATTGATATCGCCATTTTAAATTTATACTTGACATGTAATATATTCAATTAGGTTAATATTTGTATTTATCCTATAATTACATGTATAAATACATCGGGAATACAAGCTCAAATTTTAACTAGTAGGGTGTGAAATCTGAAAAAAATTGAAGATCATTGTTCTATCCTGTTTCTTCAGAACAAAGTTACAAATTCACATGCCTTCAGGGGCCGTGCAGGTAGATGAGTACAGGAGGTTCAAGGGAGCAGTGGAGAAAGTGGAGAACTGAATTGTTCATGCCCTGCCTCCAGGTGTTTGAAATCCAAAATGGTTTGAGCATCTGCAGTTGTTTGCTGGTAAACACTTTCTGAGCAAATCAACTTGGCATCATTCAGCCCTTGGGGAGACAGATGGGTAATCTCTGCCTCAATGCCATCAGCCAAGTAGTCCCTAGTAATGAATTAACCTTTCCAAGTAGCACAGAGCCCTGATCAGGGCTATAGAGACAGCTCGGGTAGGGCTCCAGGCTCCAGACTAGGAGCCAGATACCTAGATTCTAAACCTGGCTGTGCTCTTTACTAGTGTGATGTGTCATTGGATAAGTTACTTAACTCTAAGATTCAGTTTCCTCATCTTTTTATGGAGTAATAATACATACTTCAAAAGGTTGTTGTGACACTTAAGTAAGATGATGTATGTTCAAGGACTTCAATGATTTCAATGACTTTCAAATTTAAATAATTGGTCCCTGTGGCAGCTTTTTTGAGAACAGTGATGGTCTCTGTGTTAAGACTAGTTGATAATCTGCTATTTGGAAGAGGAAAGAGAACTGTTCTGCATCATCCTGGATAGAAAAATTCAATACAAGGAGGAATTTTGGAACAGAACTAAAAGTAAGATGGACTGCCTTGTCAAATATTGAATTGCCTGTCACAAAAGTATTCAAGTTAAAGGCTATATGTCTAGAGATTTTGTAGAATAGGCTCTCATTTTGAGTGAGAAGTTTGGATTAGACAATTTTTACACTCTCTTAGCACACTAAAATTCTGTTATACTAAACCAAATAAAATAAAGTGAGAGTCATTTGAAGAGTGGCATAATTGCCAGTAATTTTAGGCCCTCTGACAGGTCAAGTGGAAGAAGGAAAATATTTGGGTACGGAGGTGCCTTTTGATACTCTTCAAATCATACAACTCCCTAATTCATCCATACTAGACATGAACATGTATCCCTCAAGTTCCTGCCATATGGAATAAGATGACAAGTCATTTAGCCTGGTATTCAAAACCCTTTGACTTATCCCTACTTACAGATGTGCTACTGGAAGACCAGAAGAAAGGTGCTAAAGAAGAATAAATCCTTCAGCTATCAAAACTATATGCATAGGGAAGCGGACTTGGCCTGGTGGTTAGGGCATCCATCTACCATGTGGGAGGTCCGCGGTTCAAACCCCGGGCCTCCTTGACCCCTGTGGAGCTGGCCCATGTGCAGCTCTGATGCGCGCAAGGGAGTGTGCCCCATGGGGAGAGCCACCCAGTGCGAAAGGAAATGCAGCCTGCCCAGGAATGGCGCCAAGCACATGGAAAGCTGACGCAGCTAGATGACACAACTAAGGAGACGCAGATTCCCATGCTGGTGACAGCAGCAGAAGTGGACAAAAAAAAAAAAAAGGCACACAGCGAATGGACACAGAGAGCAGACAGCTGAGGGGGTGGGGGGTGGGGAAGGGGAGAGAAATAAATAAAAATTAAAAAAATAAATCTTTAAAAAAAAACAAACTATACGCATAGATACAACCCCAGGTAGAGGTAGTCCTGAGGCTACAGAGACACCCAGGTCCTCCAGTCATGGCAGATGGCTCTGGAGTTTAGTGTCTTGCCAGCAGGCCCTACTTCGGAATTTGTGCTCTTGAGTTTGATGGAGTTGGACTTAGATGTGATCTCTCTATGTATGTCTTTTCTGTCACTTTTACTGAACCTGTGGTTGGCACTGGGGTTGGTGTATGCTCGGGAAACCTTAATCTCTGGACTGTAAACGTGCCAGCTGGGTCCTGAGCCTCAGCAGAGTTGCAACACCTACTCTCCAGTTCATTGGACTTACCCATGTCAACTAACAGAGAGGTGAGACGGTCAACTACCACACCAGGGAACCAAGAGAGTCTACAGTTATAAGCAGGAGAATCCTATCATCAGCCATGTGGGATCTAAGCCCCCTCTCAATTTAGAGGTGGAGTAGACATCACCATCCCAGGGTCCTCAGGATGGAGGAATAAAATATGGATTAGAGTAGACTTACTGGTATTCTACTATAGAATGATTGTGACTCTAGCAATGGAAGAACTTATATCATTGATGTTGAGATGGTGGCCACGGGAGTTGCTGAGGGCAGGGAGAGGGAAGAAGAGGAGTGATATGGGGGCATTTTTGAGACTTGGAGTTGTCCTGAATAATATTGCAGGGACAGTTGCAGGGCATTATATATCCTGCCATAATCCACTGAATGGACTGAGGGAGAGTATAAACTACAGTATATCCATGCAGTATAGCAGTGCTCTAAAATGTATTCACCAAAAGCAATGAATGTGCCACTATGATGAAAGAGGTTGTTGATGTGGAAGGAGTGGGGGGTGGGGAGTGGGTATATGGGAACCTTTTATATTTTTTAATGTAACATTTCATGTGATCTATGTATCTTTTAAAAAAAGACAATAAAAATATTTTTAATGAAAGTGAAAAAAAAAAAAAGAAATGGAATGAATGTGGATTCCTGAGTTTGGAAAAAAACTATATGCAGAGGGAGCAGATATGGCTCGAGCAGTTGAGCATCTGCCTCCCACATGGGAGGTCCCAGGTTTGGTTCCAGTGCCTCCTAAAGAAGACAAACAAACAACGAGCAAAAACAATGAGCAGACATCAAGCAAAACAAAACAAAACAAAACAAAATGAGCAGTCAATGAGCAGAAACAATGAGCAGACAAGGAGGGGAAAAACAGAAGCAGACAAGGAGCAAACAAGCAGGGAGCAGGTGTGGCTCAAGCAATTGAGCACCCACCTTCCACAGGGGAGGTCCTGGGTTCAGTTTCCAGTGCCTACTAAGGGAAAAACAAATAGACAATAAGCAGACTACAAGTACAAACAATGAGCAAAAACAACAAGTAAACAAATGAGGGTGCCATCCCAGGTAGGGGGAAAAAACTATATGCAACTCATTAGCAAAACTTTTATCTCTAGGCTAGATCTTGCCTTTGGGGCCAGACCCATATAATCAACCCTTAATCTATTATCTCCCTTCAACATGTCCTAAAATAAACTTACCATCTTCCCACCTTCCAGCATTCCTTGTCTCCTTGAATGGCATCACCATCCATCCATTTTGCCTGCCCAGAAACCCAGGAGTCACCCTTATACCACTAAATTCCTTACTCCCTATATCCTGTCATTTGACATTCTAAATACCTCGAGTATATCTACTTCTCTCCATCTCTTGCACTGGCCTAATTCCTTAGGGAAAAAATGCTGTAAAAATACTACCATTACCTCTTGCCTGCACTATTGCTAAGACCCCTACATGGCCTTCCTCTTCTACTCTTTCTTTCCCTATTTGCTAACTACAGAGGCTTCCCATTACCCCTGGGCAAGGTTTCAGAATGAGCTACAAGGTGCTGCGGTGTCCAGCTGGGACTTACTCTCGGTCTGACCTCATACCTCCTCCCCCTCACTTTTCCCTCCAGCCACGCTGACCGCCTTTCAGTTTCTCACACTCTGATGCTTTCATCCACCACAGGGTCTTTTCCCATGCTGCTCCCTCTGCCAGGAAGACTCTTCCTTCCTTTATATGCCTACTTAAGTCTTATGGATCCTTCAGACCTCTGCTCAAACATCGCTTCCTCTAGGAAACCTTCTGTTACCCCTCTGACTTACTCAACCCTGCCTGTTTTAAGCTCTTTCGGCAACACATGGCACCTGCCACAGGTAAAAGTTGTGTATTTGTGTGTGGCTCTTTTTCATTCATGTGTATGTGCCACAGTCAACTCTAAGATACTCAAGGGCAAGAACAGTGGCAATTTTTGCTCACCACAGTGTCCTGGAATGTTTCACAGTGACTGAAACATATTAGGTCCTCAACAAATATCTGTACATATATACATACATAAATCAATAAAGAATGAAAGCTATATGCATTTGTGCAGGTCTCTTCCTCTCTCCATGCCTGATTTTGACTCTGAAATTTGTAGGTGGGTCAGGTAAGGAATGAACAGGAGAGTTAGGTAGCATCTAGAATCCCTAACTATTCTAAAATTCTTTGGTTCTAGAAAATCAAAATCTCAAAAAATAATAGTAAAATAAAATAAAAATAATAACAAAAGAAAGCTATGTTTGTGCTGTGTTCACCAATACATGCTCTCCCATCCCCTGCCATAATTAAAAAACAAAACAAAAACAGATACTATCTGCAAAGCCCACAGCACATCTGAGCAAAGAAAGCAGCACCTCAAGAGTATACTGGACAAGCAGCAGTTTGCACGTTTGTTCACTGCTGAGTTCATGCTCATGGGCTCTTTCTAGACAGCACTGAAGTGGCCTCAAGGTTGTGGTTCTAGATGTGTTCTTCAGGTTCATGTTTAAAAAAATTTTTAAGAAAGAATTGCTAGCTGGCTGATTTCTTTCCTCCCTGTCACCCTCCCTCAAGTTTTCCCGTTCAAATGTTGTCAAGTTATCCTGTATTGACTAATCAAAACAAAGGGAATATGAGAAACAACTAAAAGTTTTATGCCAAGGATGAAAAATGCCTGAAGGATCTGGTGGCACCAGCCATTCAAAAGACTCAACTTCTTTCTGAGAGAATATGACTTTGATTTTCTTACAGTATTTTTTCCCTAAGGATCTCAAAATCTTTTTTTAAGTATTTAAAAGGTACAGAGTTTTCTTGAGCAAAATGGACAGACTGGGGCACAGAATGGACTTTTATAAACCAGCAGTAGCTGAAATAACTTGAAAATGATTTCTTGATTCCCATAGGAGACAATCTAAGAGATGGGATTGGGAATTATTTGCCCTGGGAACCCTGACAGTAACACAGTTTAATCTAATTTGCATAGGAGACTGAGAGTTCCTGGAATTGCCTTCCCACGTGGTACCCACACTCCCACCCCTATTTCCACCCCTGGCTAGGTGCTGACATTTTTATGGTGACTGGACATCTTAGTAAAAGCAGCAACGTTCAGCTGATCACTTGAAAAACCAGGTGAACATAGTACTCTAAAATGGTGTCATCCTCCTTCAAGAACCTTCAGTAGTTACTGAAATTTAAAAAAAGAGCATACTGTATCTACTGACAGTGAAGGCAAAAAAATAAAAAATAAAAAGTTAGTGTTTCCTGCTCAATATATTTTCTCCTTTCAAACTTCAGACGGCTACACCCTACCACACCCAGCTACTTGTGACTGGTTCCAAAGAGTGACACCAGCTGATGAAAGATGACATTCTTGCAACTCTTTCCTTCAAAAGACTCATGGTGAGGTGGCCCTGCTCCAGTAGACTCTCTACTTCATCATCTGCGTCCATCTTTCTGTCCAGGGAGAAACAAGTCCAAAGGGGAAATTGTCCTGCCGAGGCAGCTCTGGATGAAACTTGGGAATTGAAACCAGGGATGTGCAGATCAGCTAGGAGTGCTGGCTTCCCCCTCAGAAGCTGAGTCACCAACCTGGCTGGTTCATTTAATCACTTGGAAAGTCGTTAGACTGAACAGGACATGTAGTGATTAGTAATTCAGACTGGTCTCAGAGCTTCGTGTTTTTTTACTGTGAGACGCCAACAGCAGCTTTTCTCTTGGAGTCAACAGGAAGTGAGAATAGCAGGCCAAATTTGACACCACTTGACGTAACCAGAGATGGATTACAGCCCTCATTTCTCCACCCAATAACACAGAGATTTTGAAAGTGAGCCCTTCTATTTAAACAGATCAACCAAGTACCAGAGGGAGAAAAAATTGAAGAAAACCTGTTCTGATTCCTCAGATTTAACCCTTTCTCATACCTAGCACTCATTTTTTAAAAGATGTCAGATACAGATCTGGAGATGGCTAGGAGAAAAGGAAATAATATTATGAAATACACTATTCCTTAAGCGATCAGATAAAATAATGACTGTAATTTAAGCAGATACAGAATCTATTTTTCTGATTTTCTTTTAACCATTGTTTTGCATTGGCAGAGCACCCTAAAATGGGCAGAGCAAAGTATGGTCACATAGTCAAGAGTGATACAAATAGAATTTTTTGGGAAACATTTCCTATTTCCAGTTACAATTACTGCTACAATGATTGATTTGTGTTCAGCTATTTCCAACTAGAGTTGTAATATCAATGAGATTTAAAATTTAATAGTTTCACATGGAGGATTTGGTGAAGGAAAAGTAATACCTGCATGCCTTTGCACTCACTCTTATTTTTTTCTCCATTTTCTGTCTTTCCTCTGTTTTAATTTACCAGGCTATTGTGACAATACCATACAATGAGATGGCTTAAACAATGGCAATTTATTGACTCTCCATTTCAAAGGCCAGAAGTCCAAATTACGCATTGGCTAGAAGGCTTGCTTCCTCCAGGGCCCCTGGTGCTCAGGCTGGCTGGCAATCCTTGGGGTTCCTTGGCTTTCCCATCACATGGCAAGGTCCTCTCTTTTCTATTCTGGGTTCTGTTGACTTCCGGTTTCTGGCCTCTCTATGTCTGAACACCAGTTTCTAGATCAAGACCCAACCTAATTCAACTTAACTAAAATAATCTTCATGAGATCCCATTTGCCAATGAGTTCACACACACAGGAATTGGATTAAGATTAAGAACATGTCTAAACTGGAGCACATAATTCAATCCACCCTACCCTCCAATTCACTGTAGACTCAGTCCCCAGATTAGTCTTCCTACATTATCACTGGTATTCATTTATTCACTTGACACATGTTAGTTCCTGATCACATGTCAGTGGTCACTTAACTATATGCACAGGGAAGAAAAGATAAACACAATGTATTGGTCTTGCTCTTGACAGCTTAATAGTCAGTGATGCTTCTCTACTCAAAATCTCTCTGAGATGATGAGATCAAGGTTAGAGTTTAATCTGATATTTCTTCACTCCCAAATTTAGCCCCTACTGTAATTATCTCCTCCCAAACTATGCACAAATACATGCACCGCCTGTCAAATAAGCCCCATACCTCTACCTCACCATCCCACAGCTTCAAATGCCTCTTTCTTTCATGCCCAAATACCCTCAGAGCCCAGCTCATGTACCTTAAATAAAGCATTATCTCCCATCCTTTACAGGAAGCCAATACTTGAATTCCAATAGCCTAGATTATCTTTATCAATTTTTCAGCTCACCACTACCATAGAATCCCCACAAAAAATCAGCTAGAAGTACATATGTATGTACATACATACCTAGCTGGATATTAGAGAAAAGAATTCCGAACTTGGAACATTCATGCCATAATGAAACACAGGACGAATGCTCCTTTGGTCGGGAAGCAGACTTGGCCCAATGGATAGGGCATCCACCTACCACATGGCAGGTCCGCGGTTCAAACCCCGGGCCTCCTTGACCCATGTGGAGCTGGCCCATGTGCAGTGCTGATGTATGCAAGGAGTGCCCTGCCACGCAGGGGTGTCCCCTGCGTAGGGGAGCCCCACATGCAGGGAGTGCGCCCCGTAAGAAGAGCTGCCCAGCGCAAAAGAAAGTGCAGCCTGCCCGAGAATGGCACCACACACATGGAGAGCTGACACAACAAGATGACGCAAGAAAAAGAAACACAGATTCCTGGTGTCTCTGATAAGGATAAAAGCGGTCACAGAAGAACACAGAGAGCAGACAACTGGGTTGGGGGGAAAGGGAAGAGAAATAAATCTTTAAAAAAAAAATGCTCCTTTGGTGTAAGTAGGATAGGATTATTATTTCACATACACACACAAAGTCCAAGCCAAGTTATTAGGAGGAATACAAATTTCTCATGTAACCCAGATGGCACAATCTTTAGAAGAAAATTAATTCCTATCGTGGGAAATTTTATCTTATTTCAGATTCTGGAATGGAGGCCCTTGTTCTTTCCCACAACTCTTGGCAAGACCCCAGAGTTTCTCCTTCCTGCTCCCTCACTTTTACCCATACCCACACCCTACCTTACTCCAAGAAATTACCAAGCACTGGCACCATCCCTTTTTTAGAGTCAACAGATACCAAA
Source organism: Dasypus novemcinctus (assembly GCF_030445035.2). Taxonomy (NCBI): domain Eukaryota; kingdom Metazoa; phylum Chordata; class Mammalia; order Cingulata; family Dasypodidae; genus Dasypus; species Dasypus novemcinctus. Next base: position 80,113,365 of record NC_080686.1, read on the forward strand.
TGTAAAGAATAGTCAAGCAAACCTTCTTTGTTCTCTAGGCAAAGTATATTCTCTCAAGGGAAAGGGACAATAAAAGTGGAAGAACCTAACAGGAAAGGGCTCCCTGGAGGAAAGGAAGAAGGTGAATAGGGTTTAGGGAAGAGTCCATGTGGGAAACCCTCAAAGGACCTAGGCAATGTGTCCCCACTTCTTCTTCATATGGGACAAAGAATTAGGTTAGCTATTCCAGGGACCCATTTCCTTATTTCACCCCTCTGCTGCTCAACAATATATGACTCAGAGGCAATTAGCTGAGACTTTTAGTAAATAAATACATATATACATGAACAAATAAATCTAGAAATCACCAGTGTATCTTCAGGTAGTGGAATGAGCAGACTGAGGTAACCACAGTGCATCGCTTCTCTTCATAAACTACTGGGAAATATATCCCTGAAGATGACCAGGCATCAAGGAAACTATAAAGCTGAACACCAACTTGCTCCCCAAGCCCACTCCCAACTTCCACCTTCCCAGAAGATATCCTGAGGGCCCAAGTGTACCTAGGTTGTAACACTGGAGGAGCAAGGCTGATACGGGAATTGCTTGAACTGGGGGAACTGGGTCAGTATAGAGAAGTCTTCAGAGGACTGCCTATTCTTTGTTTCTCTCCACCTGATCGCTGATGTTTCCATCTCAATTTAAGCAACTGTTTCATCTAATGAATTACCTTCAGTCTTAAGAATCATTGTGTCAAAACAGTTTCTTAAAATCTAATCTGGTTAAGTGTCACTTTGGGAGAAAATGCTCAGGACAGCAAAAGCCCACCCTGACCTTCATTCCAGCTACATTTCTCCCTGTGAGTCATACAGAGGGCCAGCCGGGCCTTGTGCCAATTTTTATTTCATATTTCTAGGTTCCCCTATAACCTACTCTGAAGTTGACTGTCATTCATCTTGGTATACAACCCCAAAAGTATCAAGCAGGTCTTCCATCAATAGTTACAACATTTGTCCTATATGCCTGCTATAGTTATTCATTATATGTGCCAGAATTCATTCTACCCATAATCAATTTCTTTATCTGTAAAACAAGATAATAACACATACCCACAAGCATAGAGTTGTCAGGATTAAATGATAAATGGGATAGTACGACCTTATGTGCCTAGACCTGACATCAGCAAATATTTTCTGTGAAGGACCAGATAGAGATTATTTTAGGCTTGGTCATAACTATTCACCTCTGCTATTGTAGAGCAAAGTCAGCCACAGACAACACACAAATGAATGAGCATGGCTGTGTTCCAATAAAACTTTATTTATAAAAAGAGGCAAAAAGCTGGATTTGGTTTGCAAGCAGTAATTTGCCTAACCCTGGCTTAAACAGTAGGTATGTAATAAATTTGCTATCAGCATATTTATTATCCTAATCTATACTGATAGTTCACATTTTGCTTGCCTTTCCCCATAACATCTGTAATTGAATTCTGCATATCTTGATGTACCCATTCATCACTAACGCCACTGATGCCCATAGGAAATATGAGGAATTTTATCTTGCTTATACGTGCATATCATCTAGTGGTGGAACCCTGTAATTGCAAGAATTTTTTTTAAAGTCCCAGTCTTGTTCAAGCCTACAGCACTGAGTAAGGGGGGGCCTCCTAGTCTGCCCAAAGAGGCCACTTTCACCTAGGCTGCCAGTCTTCAAGGGGTTCTTGTAACTCAGGGTTGTGTGTAGACAACCAGAAGTGTTCACTGAGGAAACAAAATATGAACCTATTTAGGAAATAAACTATTATTTATTAACCAATAAACTTGATCATATGTGTATGCTTATTAATGCTACTATTAACAAAATTTCCAGGAAAACAATATAATAGAGGTATGTTTTTATCTTAAAATTTGTCTTCACTAAAGAAACCCTTAGCATGAAATGGAAGGCAACTCTCTCAGTCCTGGTCATCGTTTTTTCCTTGTATCTTTGATCTGAGCTGTCTACGGACCCTCTTTTAAGCCACATCTTATACATTCACATTCCATCCTTATTCACATGGCATTTGTTGCTGTCTTGTATCATTGCTGATAATACTAACTGTTGAGAATCCTCATACTCTCTTTCTGCAATTGCTAAAGGTCAGGCATGAAGCAGATAGCATCTTCATAAACCATGGTTCTAGAACTTTGACTCTTTGTTCCTAATATTTTCTGTGGAGAGTCCTTCCATCAGTGTAGTGTCTGAGAACTATTCTGATGTATAGATATCTGAAGATGATTTTTTTTTACTGTTGTTACTATAATGGTGTGATCAGGAGACAATTTTTTTTAATTCTATTTTTTGGTAAGAAAAAAAGTCTTCCAACTCTACACTTCTTCAATGTGTCTCCTCCACTAAAAAAAAAGTCATTTATGGACACTTTTTGACTTACTCGATAAAAAAGAACTCAAAGCTGTGGCCATCTGAATTTTTTCCTCTGCTGGAACAAGTCAGAAATCATCTATCTCCTGTTTCTATCCTACTAATGAGCATGAGTGAAGGATGAAGTTCTTAGTGCTTTGTCAGCATTCTCAGAGATAGCCTCTTGCTTTCATCTCCCAGGTGGCTCTCTCTAACCCCTTTCTTCCTGAAATTCATCAGTATCTATGGTTTCTCAAAGCCTCTCCTACAACACCACCATCACCATCACCACTACAAGAGTCTACATTTCCTAGCAGCCGAGTGGCTGGGGCTTGCTTCCCTACCTTTTTCCTTGTAATCTCACTTCCTGGGCATCTGGGTCTTTCTTCTCCTTATTCCTACTGCCTTGACTTAGAAGGCTTGCCTGCTCTGCTTTTGAAGAAATTCTTAATCCATCCTGTATTTCCAAAGTCTTATTTTGTTTCCCCCAAATTTTGAAGGTGACCAGAAAAATTGGACTGAATTGCCATGCCATTCTGGCCTCTCTGTGAGATTTGTAGCCACTTGCCCTTTCTAATAGTTGATACTGATTTTTGATGGTGGTCATGCAACATACCCATTCCTCTCCACTTTTACCATGAGACTCAACCAACTCAGTTTGGGGGCAGTCATGAGATAATGTATAAAGAGAGTTTTGAGCATTTAAAGAACATGGACAAAGCTCTTTGAAGGCCTGAATTATGTCCCCTGGCTTTGATAGGAATTAGCTGAATGATTTCTGGACATCAGTTCCCTCAATAAAATGAGGAGATTGGCTTCAAGGAGCAATCAAGTCTCTCTCAGCTCAAAAAGCTTATCATTCTAGATGTATCTTAGGCTATTTTTTAAAGAGGCCATCCAGGTTCTTGCTATAACCCATTCATCTTCATTTTAGGTAACATTGCCAAAAGAATTCCCCAAAGAAGTCTGTGATGCCTGGCCCTGTCATCACCTTTCCACTACCCTCTGCTACAGGCATCCTAAACCTTTAAAGAATAAAATTTTAACTTTTTTTATCAAGGTCAGGAGTAAATTCTCCACTTCACTTTTGGCATTGTTTAACATTCTTCCAGAAATGCCCTTGCCACTGAAAGATCACCCAACATCGATCTGAAATTGTCCAGTTATAGATCTGAGACCTGGTTCCTGTCTGAGACGTCTTCCCTTCAGTAACAAACTCCTCCGGGCTGCTCTCCTACAGAGCCTAGATTTAGCAGGGACTTCACTATTCTCCATACTAGAAAGGGCCAGGGGATCTTTCTGGATATGTTTCTTTCCATTTCAGAATTTCCGTTTCCAAGTTCCACAAGAAAGAGATATTTTTGAATTTGTATTTGTGGCATATATCTGCTTATGCCAGCAGATGCGTCAAAGATACCATAGCCTTAATTAATTGCTAACATCATAAGCTCCCTCAGAAACTACTCTGCTCCCTCCTAGCATAGTACTGTACCCCTTCACTCTTCATCATTATTAAGTACATATGTATAGAAACAGGATCATGCCTTGTCTGAATTCATTCATACCAGCCCTTTACATTCAGGCCGGTGTTATACTCCTTCCTTTTTCACATCACAATTGGTTATTGTACAAATGAGTATGTTCTCCTGAGAACAGATGGTGACTTTAGGTGGAGAAAGAACAGGCATCAGAAGCAGATTAACTCTTCAGCAAGCCAAGACTGGGGCCTCACCACAAATGCCCTTAATAAGACACAAAGGAAGAAATAAATGAACACAAAGAAAAAGAATAAAAATAAGAGAAGGAAAAGAGAGGTAAAATTCTTTTTGAAAAAATATTATCAAGTTGTCTAAGAGAGGTCAGTTATTTCTTTTGGAGTTCTATATTTTAATAAATGTCACTAATTTTCCTTCTCAAATCAAAATCTATACAAAGTATCTTATAGCCTCAGTCTAAATTTTGAGTTTTAGTCCCCTAATACACATGCCCTGTCTTCCAACGAAACAACCATTTTACAATTTTTTGTCCTAAACATATTTCTATGCCATTGCTAATATTAATCTCACCATATCTATTGCCTACTCTCTTCCATAGGGAAATTCCATGCATTCGTCAAAGACTTTCTCAAATATCACCCCCTTCTCAATGTCTTAAAAAGTACAAGAGGGAAGCGGACTTGGCCCAATGGTTAGGGCATCCATCTACCACATGGGAGGTCCGCAGTTCAAACCCCGGGGTCTCCTTGACCCATGTGGAGCTGGCCCATGCACTGTGCTGATGCACACAAGGAGTGCCGTGACACACAGGGGTGTCCCCTGCGTAGGGGAGCCCCATGCACAAGGAGTGCGCCCCATAAGGAGAGCCACCCAGCGCGAAAGAAAGTGCAACCTGCCTAAGAATGGCACTGCCCACACAGAGAGCAGACACAATGCAACAAAAAAAAACACAGATTCCTGTGCCACTGACAACAACAGAAGTGGACAAAGAAGATGCAGCAAATAGACACAGAGAACAGACAACGAGGGCGGGGGGTGGGGGGGAAGGGGAGAAAAATAAATACATAAATAAATCCTTAAAAACAAAAAAAAAGTAGAGGAAGAGTGATGAGCAAGCCATAGAGAGGCTAGAGTAGATTTTGCCAATGGACTAAGCCTGATGATTGTTATGGTGGCTTTAATTTTGGAAGCAGAGAAACAGAGGACTACAAAATAGCCTGTAGGTAAAAGAGACTGAATAAGCCTATCAAAGAACTTTCTAGAACTATGGTGTTCCTAGATGACAAATTTTTTTTTTAAGATTTATTTTTATTTCTCTCCCCTTCCCTGCTCAGCCTCCCCCTCCACACCCCCATTGTCTGCTCTCTGTGTTCATTCGCTGTGCATTCTTCTGTGTCTGCTTGTATTCTTGTCAGCGGCCCTGGGAATCTGTGTCTCTTTTTGTTGCATCATCTTGCTGCATCAGCTCTCTGTGTGTGCGGCGCCACTCCTGGGCAGGCTGCACTTTTTTTGCACTGGGCGGCTCTCCTTGCGCGCATCAGCACTGCACGTGGGCCAGCTCATCACACAAGTCAGGAGGCCCTGGGTTTGAACCTTGGACCTCCATGTGGTAGGTGGAATCTCTATCCATTGAGCCAGATCCACTTCCCTAGATAACAGTTTAATGAACCACTTCCTGAAATACATTTACATCTTATATCCAATATCATGCACTTCTCATAATCACTGCTATCCACTTAAAGTACATACCCAGAAAGGTCAGATGAGAACAGCAGCAAAAACACAAACAAAAATTAAAGAAAGACACAAGGAAAAAACTCATGGGAGACCTACAATTTGTTGACACTTTCCATGTATGGGCACTTTATACAATATCTACATAAGCCCCCTGTATTAGGCAGCTAATGGGGTGCTGATGCAAAATACCAGAAATTCATTGGTTTTTATAAAGGGTATTTATTTGGGGTAGGAGCTTACAGATAGCAGGCCATAAAGCATAAGTTACCTCTCTCACCAAAGTCTATTTCCACATTTGAAGCAAGATGGCTGCCGACATCTGTGAGGGTTCAGGCTTCCTGGGTTCCTCTGGCTCAGATACTCTGTTTACTCCACAAGGTCAGCTGTAGACTATGAGGCTCTCTAGATTTTGCCTCTTTCCACAAGGTCAGCTGTAGATTATCAGGTAAACGGCTCTGTCTCTTTCCCTGGGGTTTCTGCCATGTCTAAGGAGCCCTCTCTATTCCTCTGTGTTCTTCTCCTGGTTCAGGGTTCCTCTCTTACTGGGGCTTGCTTCTGTTTCCTTTGTATTCTGACCTCCTGGGGCTCCAGCTTAAGACTTCAGCATCAAACTCCAACATCAAAACTCCAACATCAGAAACCCTCAACTCTGTCCTTTGCCATGCCTCTTATCTGTGAGTCAACACCCTAATGATGTGACCCAATCAAAGCCCTAATCATAACTTAATTATGCCCAGGTATAGACCAGATTGCAAACGTAATCCAGTATCTATTTTTGGAATTCATAACCATATCAAACTACTATACCCCCTATTAGGTAAGTATGAGTATCTCCATTTTATAGTTAAGGAAAATGCGGTTCAATGATTCACATACATTCCACAGCTAGTGGATAAAATCCCAGGTCATTCCAATTCCAGAACCCACGTTCTTAGCTCCTCTTCAAAGGCTTCTTCATCCTTTCCCAAAAGCATGTCAGCCTTAGCCCCTCTATACCCAGGTTGCTCTCTCAACCATTACAAGCCCTCATGTAGCTAGACTCAAATCCATGAATTTGATAGCAGTGAGGCAAGGATGATTTGGACCAATGAACAAAGCTCTAAAGATAGTTGGGAGCTCTCAATTTCCTCTTTTTTTTTTTTTTTTGTTTGTTTGTTTGTTTGTTTGTTCCCTGTGTAGCCTTCAGCAAATCATTTCACTCTCACCTTCAAAAAGTACATGTGCCCCTCCCATTGTTGGCAGGGCTTCTGGAGAACATCTACTCTTCCACACATTCTCTGTAAGCCTTCTTGCCTTCCCACGCACAATTCCTTCTTTTTGATAAATCTGAAACTTCCTTTCATACATACCTCTTTTAGCACTAGCAATTCACCGGGCTTTAATTTCTTGTTCACATTGCATTTTATCACTAGTCTGGGAGCTCTTCAAAAGCAACTTACTCTATGTTATTTATCTTAGCCCATCAATGCTTATTAACAACTACCAGATAAATGAATAAATGAAATGCATACTTGCAAATAAATATCTGTTCAGAGCTTTGAGTGTCAGAAAAAAGATGACATCTGAATCCAAGATATAATTTCTAGAAACTTGTAATCTGTGTTTACCAGAGTAAATTTATTTTAACATGCCTCCAGAAAATGAGATAAGTGTCTCTCCACTCTCAATGGGAAATTAAGAGTAGAAAAGTAATTGAATAAATACGTATTGAAATTGAACTGTCTATAATCAAACTGAACTAAAGTGAAAGGCAATCTCATCTTTCACTGGTGGTGATCATGGAGCTGTTTGAGTTGAAAGTCAGCAGTGAGAAGAGAAAAAGGCTGTCTATGGGCCTATCTCCAGATTAGGGATTCTCAGCCCAGTTGCACATTACATTACTTGGGGAGCTCAGAAAAATATGTTCGCCTGGTTCTTATCCTTAGAGGATCCGATTTAATAGCATTGAAGTGGGGCCTCGGCACTGGTAATTTTTAAAGCTCCCAAGATGTTTTTAATGTGCAACCAGCCATGACACTACTCATATGAAAAAAAAAAGAAAAAAAGAAAAAAAGGTTAACACTGGCATAACTCTGTAAATCTGTGTCCGGGTGGCCAAGGAAAGAAATTTGGTCTTTGGTTCTGGGTCCACTTCCACCTCATTTTATACTCTACAGCCAGGATTTTGCATCCTCCCACAATCCACACAGCAGAAAGGCTTGCCTGCAGCATGTACCTCCAAGGCTTGTGTAATGGGATGGGGCGCAAAGCTGACATCCCTGTATTACAGAAGGGAGCAAAGAGAAAACTCAGCATTTTGCCTGGGGTTTCATTCCAACCAAGCAGCTCTTCTACTGTTGTTGTGTATGGTTGGCACTAGGTAAGGAGAGCCCAGGAAAACACTTGGGAAACACGTGGGAAAAACAGCCACAGTTGTGCCTCAGTAGGGAAAAAAACCGCCAGAGGCTTCCCCTCTTTTTTAAAGCTCCTTCAGCACTTTGTTTTCCTGTTTGGAAACAAATGAAACCCAAAAACTTTCAAGATGCTTTTCCACAATTACACAAGCTTTCCTCCTCCTTCCCATCCCAAAACCTGCAAAACACCAGCACCTTACCTTCCAGCCAGAGCAGGGGCGGTGACCCCACAAGGCAAATCTACCACTGAAATAGTCGCTTTGCAAGAAACTCAAAAACCACTTCATGTCTGCATTTAAGCAGTGTTTTTCCACTGCATTTCCAAAGAGTTCTAGAAATCTTCACATTTGTATTTTCCCCTTTCTCTGTCTTCGTTTTCTTCTGTGTAAATAAAGAAAGCTCTTCCAGTAAGGAAGAAAGGCATAGTGGGAGCGTTTTCTGACTTCATACACATTTGCTCCCATTTAAAGTAACTGCATTTAGCAGCATTCTGCCCTGCTTAACTGAAATCCAGAACAGTATAAGAAAAAGCCCTTTTAAAACTTAATTCCAATAGACAAAGCAAACAAAAATGGAGCAATACAAATTCACCTGAGAAATAAATATTGCAGCCATATTGGTGAATGTTACTAAATTTCATTCAATATGCAACTTTTTGTCTGCTAAATCTTTTCTAATAGAGACACTTCAGATTTGACAACAACTTCCCTTTTTTATTATTATCTTTCAACACTGCCTAAAGTCTACACCAACTCCCTCTTGATACAGAAAAAGAGAAAAATCTAGTGGTAAAACTCAGGAAAGTCAAGCTGAAGGAGGTGTAATGGTCAGGCTAATGTGTCAACCTGGCCAGGTTATAGGTGCCCAGTTGTTTGGTCAAGCAAGCAATGAGCTAATTGAAATACAAGGACATTTCGTGGACTTTAATTGTCAATGAGTTAATTGCATAGCTGACTGGTTACATCTACAATCAACTCAGGAGATTGCCTACAGTAATGAGTGAGGTCTCATCCAATCAACTGAAGGCCTTAAAAGGAGAAGTGATTTCACCACTCAGAGAGAGAATTCCCATCTCCACTTTGGACAGCCAGCGTCTCCTGGGGAACTCATCAAGGACCTTCATCTGTGCCCCTCATTTACAGCCTGCCCTATGGAATTTGGACTTGTGCATACCTACGGTCAAGACAATTATATAAAATCTCATACTATTAACAGACATCTTCTGTAAGTGCTGTTTCCCAAGAGAACCCTGACTAATACTGGAGGCCTCCCCTCAGTTCTGTCTTCTCCAGGGCTGGGACTAGTGTGAGGTGAGGGAGGCAGTGAAGAAGTACAATCCAGAGGCAGAAAGAAAATCAAGAATACCAAAACAGTCTTTATTTTAAATGTTGATATTTTATTTATGGAATTTTTGCATTAATTTTGATTTGTCAAAACATTACTTTGTAATGTTCATCTTGATTATTTAACTTTTGGTTGCCCTCTTAAATTTTGTGTCTGAGCCCCAGTCCTGGTCTTCCTTGAAGGATCAGAAATCAGTCTCACAGACTGACATAGCAGCTAGCTCAAGGAGTATATGTAATGTGACATATGTCGCAGTATTGAGAGCCCCAAAGCCTAAGTGTCCCTCTGTATTGGTAATGGACTTATCCGAAACACAAGGTAAATGTGAATGATTTCACAGGGATTTTGGAGGCCCTTGACAAATGTGCCCATGTCTGCAATTTGGGTCTAAAATTAAAAGATCTCATGGTTTAGGAGTTACCCACCTAACCAAACCAGAGCTCAGGCCAGAGTGTCTAGGCTACCACGACTTGGGAAGCAGCCATCATTCGAGCCAATTCAACAAGACATTCACTGGACCCCTCCCCCATGCATCAGGCCCTGTACCACATGCCATTGATACAACTATGAACAAGATAGCCTAACACCAGCCCTTACAGAATTAATAATCTAGTAAAAAATTTAGAACAAGTTTTTAAAAATTAAAGAGCAATGATATAGACGCAGTAATAAAAATAGTAGAAGATGGGTCTCAGCACAGAAGCAAGAGCTCCTAATCTTGGGAAATATAAATGACAGCACATGTGGGACCCCTCTACTTGCTAGGATTTTAAGACTCTGAAAGTGTGTATATGTGTGTGTATGTGTTTGTGTGTGTCTGGGACCTCCAGCAAAGCACAACTTGAAAACATACCTCAGAATGTTATTGCCTGCCCTCCCCACACCCTGTCAGTAAGACATGTGCTTTGAATTGTTTTAACAGTAGTAATTATGGCTCACACTCAGCTAACTACACCCTTAGTCTGGTTCCATTGGTGACCAAGAACACACATTTGTTAAACAGCTGGACAAGGACAGAGGTAATAAAATAATTTACCTCTGTTCAAAGCTCACACATACTCAAAATTGAACTTTCATCCTCGACTTCATTACCACCATTGTGGCTGTTAATATCGTCCCACCAGTTACTATAGTATGAAGTTTTCAAAGTGGTTTATTCAAGATTCAATGACGGGATCATGAATTGAAAGGAGCTGGAAGGAGATGGAAGAGAAAATGTTTGAGTGAAGACTCTTTACTTAATTCTTTACCTTTGTACACAGGATATTATGTTACTAGAACCCTCATGGATTTAGAAAGAAGACAGTAAAGTAAAATGTCTTAAATTACAATACTGAATCTATCTCCCACAAACTGCCTTCAATAATGAAGCCCAGGTCACTTATTTCCTGAAATCTCTAGATATGGAGTAGACAATCCTGTTGAGGCTCACTCATTCCCGTTCCTGATGCCTCTCAGGTGAAGGACTATCATTGGCCTAACACTCCTGGCTCCTCTCCACCCCTTCACTCTTTCCTTCTTTACTGGCAAGTTTGGAAGGAACACAATGACCTCTGCCACCTCCTCTTGGAAGCAGTTGGTAGGATAGAGCACATGTTCTCTGCTTCTCTGGAATGAGGCCAGTACCCAGGCAAATTGAAAGAGAAATCTTGCCTCCTAATGGGGTTCCCTATGAGGAGACCACAGACACATGCCATCTCTATTCTTGGTTTCACCAGTCATGAAAGTGATATTTTTAGTCTCCATTTGCCTTATTCCTTGGTATGCTCTCTCAATTGGTTCAGATCTGGAGTAGGGAAGAGTGATGATATTGATTGCCCCCAGAACCCAACAAAGACAAATGTCCTTTAGTGTTTAACCAGTTAGTCTCAATCCATGAAGTAATCAACTCCAGCAAGGTCACAGTGAAATGACAGAACTAGAAAGAACCTCCAGAAGTCTTTGAAATCAATCTCTTGCCTTCCAAGGCAATAGGGTAACATATCACTAAATGGTCACTGAGCATGTCCTAGTCCCCATGCCCAACTGATTTTTTACAGATACCATCTCTTAAGTAGGTGTTTCTATTAGCCCCATTTTACAGATGAGAACTGTTTTCAAACTTAACCCAGTTCGCACAGGTAATACGTTGTGGAATCAGAATTTAAAGTCAAGTTTGTTTAAATGCAGACTCCTCTGGACTAAGCTGTATGATGAGTTTTTATCATCATGAGTCTTTATCATCCCATCAGACAAATGACCACATTCTGCTTGAAGATCAAAGACAACAGTTGATTTGAGAAGCAATAGGAAGCAAGGTTCCCAATGACATATTTAAAGATACCAGGGTGACTAGATTCTTGAGGCGAGCATATCTCCATTAAAAGTCTTGCCTAGACTGTGCATATCACTAGAAGCCTGAAACTTGTCAGTACAAAGCATTGTTCCAGCAGTAAGTGTAAGAAAACACAAATCCTGCTGGGAAGACTGACGAGGAAAATGTGGTATTTCTATCAGAAATTTGTAATTTCAAGATTCTCTTGTGTTTTAGTGGCACCAACACACAAAGGAAATTAAGTCATTTTGATCTCCAATAATGAAAAACATGGCTGACATTCAGACCTGAAAGTATTTAACACAAGTTAATCCTTGAAACAAATCTGGAATGAAATGAGGGAGAAAAAATATCTTATTATGGTAGACATCAACTAATGGGTTGCATTTCTTTCTTCTCAATTAGAAATGGCAGAGGGGTTTTAATTATTTTTCCTTAGCAAGCACATCAAAACATATCTACACAAAACACAGCAAATATGTTATAAACTTATTTAAGCCAAAGAACTCGTCAACACTGTTTGCAATTATGAAATCATTTGGGGATATGGTGTTTTTTGGAAGGAATTGTTTTTCTCTTAGATGCAAACCACATCATAGTCCATCAGACATAAATCTTTTATTTTATCTTCAAGAGCAAAAATGGAAATTGTGTAACAAAGGCACCACTGATAAAATACAACTAGCCCCCCAGAATTATTGGGATGATATCATTATTTAGGAGAGATAAGAAGAATGTCATGGTTTTAAAAATGTCTTTAGGGGGAAAAAATAATTGAAATTAAATGTTGCCCAAGGAGTTCCAAAGAAGAACTATTGGGAACATTAGCCCTCCAGCTCCATATTTCTCACATGCATTGTAGAAAAAGGAAGCTTTTTCAAGGACATCTTGTGACTCAGAGAACAATGGAGGGCTTGGTAGAGATGGAAGAGAGCTACACATTGTACTCCGGGGACAGTATAGTCCCAGTAGTCCTACTGTTTTAATTTCAATTGTGCCTCTGCAACTTAACTGCTTTGTGATGCTGACCTCTCTGTGCCTCAGTTTATTTAAAACTGGAGGTCATAATAGGACCTACTTTGTGGTGTTGTAAGGAGCAAATGACATAATAAATGTAAAGTATTCTATGAATGTTATTAATATTATGATTATTACTATCATCATCATCACTATGACAGTTTTCAACTAAAATAGATGGTAGAACATTAGACTTAGGTTATAGTCTAGAAACAGTGTGGTGTCAGGCCAGGGGGTTAGAAATGTACATTCAAAAACCAGAACCAGAAAACCAAAACCTAGGGCAAAAATGAGTTGGGAACTGAAAGGGCAATTTGAGTACTGAAGAAAAACATAAGGAAGACAACTTGAGGGATAGTACTTATGGTTCAACTACTTTCTGGTTCAAATTGATCACACAAGAGATGCCTCAGAGAATTAGACAGTCTTCCTGTCATCTTTTTTTTTTAAGATTTATATATTTATTTATTTCTCTCCCCTCCCCCCCCACCCCAGTTGTCTGTTCTCTGTGTCTATTTCCTGCGTCTTCTTTGTCCGCTTCTGTTGTTGTCAGCGGCACGGGAATCTGTGTTTCTTTTTGCTGCATCATCTTGTTGTGTCTGCTCTCCATGTGTGCGGCACCATTCCTGGGCAGGCTGCACTTTCTTTTGCGCTGGGTGGCTCTCCTTACAGGGCGCACTCCTTGTGCGTGGGGCTCCCCTACGTGGGGGACACCCCTGCGTGGCAGGGCACTCCTTGCCTCATCAGCACTGCACATGGGCCAGTTCCACATGGGTCAAGGAGGCCCGGGATTTGAACCGCGGACCTCCCATGTGGTAGACGGACGCCCTAACCACTGGGCCAAGTCCGCCGCCCCTGTCATCTTTATTTAATCAAATACCCACTACCTTATTCTGGTTCCAGAAATCCCTCTTTGGGTATAGAAAAAATGTGCCCAGCCACATTGGACTGGGATTCAGGGAAAAGTCCCCAGTTTCTTAGAGACATGGTGAGGGAGGGATTAAAAGACAAGGGCCAACATTAGGGCAAAAGGCAACTATTTTCTCACAAGTAAGAAAAAAGAACCCAGGTTCTGAATCCAAAAAGGTGGCCACTGCTGAAACTGCAGCATGGCAAGCCATGAGCTAACCAGCCAGGGATTCTTATATTTCCCCTATCTCGATGTTTCTCAAAATTAAGGTTTTACCTGGCGATTATTATTAAAAAGTCAAGTCTGAGGCTCCATATGAATCAGAATCCTTGGGGATGAGGTCTGAGTATCTGCAAAATGTACTCCAGGCAAATCTTATGCACACTAACCTTCGAAGAGAACTAGACTAGGGTTTCATTCCTCCTAGAGGCTGGGGCCAGGCTTCCATCTCCTGGCAAGAGGAGATGTAGAAGGATAGGGAATCAGTCAACATTGGTTGCATGGTATAATGCTCCAACTCCCCCAATGCAGGAACTGACTCTTCATTTCTTTTATCTTAGCCTATAGGTCTTAGATAATTTGACAGTAAACCCAGTCAATTCTAATATACTGCCCCACTGAAATTTTCATTCTACAATGAGGGAAACAGAATTATATCACCAAGTTATTTTCTGGCTCCACTATTCCTTACAGCTTTCATGAGACTTCAAAAGTTTAGTAAATAGCCATTTACTAAAGACAGTTAATAAATGGAATCTAGAGTTCCAAGATTTCTCTGTTAGTGCAATTAGAAAAATATTTTTTTATTATTATTATAAAAGACTTGAGAGTGGCATGCAGCAGTAAGAATCAATTTGTGGCCTGCACATTACAAAGGGGCATCATAATTGGCTGTATTCCTGATGCCAATTTTAAGCATTTCATTACCCTGCATGGACATGGAGTATTTGTACTAAAGAAACTTGTCATAGAATCTGGCTATGAATTACTCCAATCTAGCAACTTCTGGAGACTCCTTTAAGATCCTGACTACTTGAAAGAGAAAGTCCAGTGGGCAGCACAGGTATCTTCCATCTAGATTAGTGGTTCTTAACTCTAGCTGCTTTAGAGTCACCTGGGGAGCTCTCACAAATTCAATTGTCTGGTCCCTACACCCAGAGATTCTGATTTAATTGGTCTATCAACATTTACCTTGTTATCCAGGTAGAGCCGTCTTTAATTTCACATCCTTTATTATGCCTCAAACCAGATGGTCCACATCATGATAGTTCTACCTCAAAAACGTTTCTAACATTTCTATTCACTCTTTTCAAACCCCCTGCCAGGATCCTTGTCTAGTCTCTCATTTGCTCTCAAGTAAATGCTAGAATAATCTCTTAATTGATTTACCAGCACCTGGTACATCCCCACTCCACTCCATAACCCCACTCCACTTTATAAAGAATTAAGAACCTCTGATGGCTCACACTATTCTCTCTGTCTGGAAAGAAACCCTAATGATCTTTTTTTTCCCTTAGTGTAGGTTAATAACCTTCAAGCTTGTGATAAAATATTCCTTCTGCTGTAGTTTTCCTTTCAAATGGCTTTAACTTGGCAGGTTTAATTGTCCTCTTTTCTGGTTTTCCATACTACTATACGCATGGAGTCCTTAATATGTGATAATATAGGTTATTGTGTATGTGTCCATTGCCTCAGGCAGACCATGAGCAATAAAAGAGCAAGCTCTGCATCACACGCAGTGCCAATCACAGGGCCCACAGGGCTGTTGTAGGCAGAATACCACCGCTCCTCCCCCAAAGATGCCCTCACCCTAATCCCTAAAACTGCTTAATATTTTATGTTCCATGGCAAAAAGTGGAATTAAGGTAGCAAATGAAATTAAGCTTACTCATCAGCTGACCTTAAAATGGGGAGATTATACTGGATTCTCTGAATGGGCCCAAAGTCATCACCAAGGTCCATAAACATGGAAGATGGAGGCAGAAGTGTCAATGTCAGAAGGATGCATTGCTGGCTTTGAAAAGGGAAGTGAGCCATGAGTCAAGGAAGGCAGGCAGCCTCTAGACACTGGAAAAGGCAGGAAAATAAATTCTCCTCAGGAGACTCCAGCCAGAAATGCAACCCTGCCAGCACCTAGTGAGGCCCACTTCAGACTTCTGACTTCCAGGACTGGAAGGTAATAAATTTGTGTTGTTTTTAAGCCATTAAGTTTGTGGTAACCTGTTATCACAGCAAAGGAAAACTAATACCAACTCAGTAAACATCCAGCAGGTATTTGCTGAATTGAATTAAATTAAGAGCTTTCCCTAAGTATTTGAAAGGTTTTCATGCAGAAGAAAAAAAAGTAAAATAAACTAACACTTATTGTGTACTTATAATTCTCTAAGTTACAACCATGTATGCAGCCCTCTCCTGAAGAAACTGCCATACGTGAGTCCCTATTGAGATAAAACCATGGCATTCTCTTAAAATAGGATGCTATGTCATGTACTTCGTGATCCCTGCTCACACTAGAGTACCTGGCACAAAAGCAGACAAACTTCCTCTTGCCCAACAACCTCTGAGGTCATCTGCTTCAAAAGTTCTAAACTTAATAGCAATTGTCCAGACACTCAGATTCCCAGAGGAATTTGTACTAGAGATGCCAGTTATCTCCTTTAATCTTTATCTCTACCCTAGGTTTTTGGAGATTCTCTTCCCCATTTTAAAAATGAGGAGATCAGGACTGGGTGAGGATAAGCAATATTCCATGTAAGGAGGATATTAACCCAGATTTGGGGATGCAAATGCTTATGTTTTAGTAGACAGACCTGGAATCTCTAAAATGACGTTAGAAAAAAAAATCAACATAAAAGAAAATTTCTCTAACAATGGAAACTATGCCCAAATGAGCCATCATAACATCAGTGGAAGTGTCCAAGCAAAGTCTGAACAATCTCCACTTGGGGAGGTCATACTAGAAAGGAAAAGCTGGAAAAGAGGCTTCCATTATCCCTTCCAACTTAAGGTACTGTAATTTTTTAGAAAGCAGCTGGGCACCACATTCAGTTAATTTCTTTATTGCCTTGACAAAAGTAAGTTGTAGTCTGTCAGAGACCTCTACTGTCAGTACAGTTGCCCTGTAAAAGTACAAAAGAAGCTAAAAATATTCTTTATTTTCTTCTCAGGATGTTGGGAAATGGCTTATGATAGACTGACTTTATAGGGATATGCAAAGTTTAGTAGAGTGTTTAAAAACACTAGTAGAACTGGGCTATATCTTGGCTCTTCCACTTACAAGCTGAGTGATCTTGGGCAAATTCTCTAACCTTTCTGAAATTTATTTTCCTCATCTGAAACAACCTGCATTATTTTATTTAAGAATAAAATAATGCATGAAGAACACTGAGCACCAAGCACATATCAAATTATTAATAAATGGTAACCATTAGCTATTATATAGTAAAAATTGACTGACAGAACATCCATGTATTTATGAGTTATGTTACCTACTGATTGACCAGAGGCAGTTTCTGAAAATCCCTTGGGGGAACTTCAATGAAATAGAATCCAGTATTCAGAGAAGGGAAAAGATGATTTCTTTTAACTTAAGTTGTTTTTTACAGGACACAGAGCATGGGCTTTGGATTCCAACAGACTGGGTTTTTCCTACCTGATCAATACCTATAAGATCATGGATAAATTATTTGGCATCCCTATATCCCAGTGACCTAACCTATAAAATGGAAATAAAGACTTAATTTGCTTTGGGCTCTAAGTAAATAAATACCTGACTAAAACCACTCAAATTATTTTTGCATATTTTTCTAATATATGGTGCAGTCCAGAGGGAGTAAGTCCCAGGATTGATTCTGCAGCTCAGCAACTCAGAATCTGAATTGATTTCTCTGTGATTGTCTTGGCTTTCTCCCGCTGGTCACAAGATGGCTACAGAAGTTCTGAGAATTATACTCTCACATGGGAATATCCAAAACTGGATGGAAGGTGGGTTTGTCTTTTCACCAAAGAAAAACCTTACCCTGAGCCCCCAGTATATGTCTTCTCTGGTCCTATTAGCCAGAACTGGATCATATGTCTACCCCTAAACCAATCCCTGCCAAAGGGGCATAACTCCTGTGGCTGAAGCATTGTTCATCCCCAGGGACTAAGAAAGGGGCCCATACCACCATACCTCTGCACAAATCAGAGCCTTGTTACTAAGAAAGAGTGTAAAGAGTGGGTAAACAAACAACAGTGACTGCTCCAGTGTTGTTCAGAAGTTTTAATGCACCTAGCAAATGGTAATTGCTCAATATATGTATGCTCCTCTTTAGTAATTAAAAAAATCTTAAAGCCCTAATCTCCAGTTTATGACACATCAAAATAAAATGTTGGTTTACATAGGTATATTAAGAATTGCTCCCCCAGAGTGGGACATGACTCTCGGAGATGAGCCTCCCTGGCACCGAGGGATTACTACCAATCAGCAGCTGGTGATGCAACTAGAAAAAACCTCGAATAAAAGGGGGAAATGGTAAAGACAAATGAGTTTATATGGCTAAGAGACTTCAAAATGAGTCAGGAGGTCATCAGAGGGGTCACGCTTATACACGTCTCAGCAGGATCCCAGAGACAGTCAAAGTAGATACAACCCCAGGTACTGGTGCTCCTGAGGGCTACATAGACACACAGATTCTACAGTCATGACAGATGGCTCTGAAGTTCAATGTCTTGTCAGTGGGCCCTACTTTGGTATTTGTGCTCCTGAGTGTGATGGAGTTGGACTCAGATGTGACCTCTCTACACATGGCTCTTCTGTCACTTACTGAACCTGTGGTTGGTGCTGAGATTAGTGTATACTCAGAAGACTTGAATCTCTGGACTGTCCATGTGCCAGCTGGGCCCTGAGCCTCAGCAGAGTTGCAACACCTACTCTCTGGTTCATTGGACTTACCCAGGTCAGCTAACAGGGAGGTGAAGATGGTAAACCACCACACCAGGGAACCAAGAGAGTCTACAATTGCAAGCAGGAGAATCATATCCATCAGCCATGTGGGATCTAAGTCCCCTCTCAACTTAGAGGTGGAGTGGACATCACCCTACTAAGGTCTACAGGATGGAGGAGTAAAATATGGATTAGAATGAATTTACTGGTATTCTTCTATAGAACGATTGTGACTCTAGCAATGGAAGAAATTGTATAATTGATGTGGAGATAGTGGCCACAGGAGTTGCTGAGGGCAGGGAGAGAAAGGAAGAGGTGTGATGTGGGGGCATTTTCGGGATTTGGATTTGTCCTGAATGATATTTCAGGGACAGATGCAGGGCATTATATATCCTGCCATAACCCACTGTGTGGACTAGAGGGAGAGTTTAAACTACAATGTAAACTATAATACATGCAGTATAGCAGTGCTCTAAAATGTATTCATCAAATGTAGTGAATGTGTCACTATGATGAAAGAGGTTGTTGATGTGTGAGGAGTGGGGGGATGGGGGTATATAGGGACCTCATATCTTTTAATGTAACATTTTTGGTGATCTATGTATCTTTAAAAAAAGACAAATAAAAAATTTTTTTAAGAGAATTGCTATTTAATATATATGAAAATTCTTTCTTATAAAAAGTTTCCATGCCATATTCATGTTACCATTGTCTCTCTAACTTATTTAAGCTGTATTACAATGAATGAAAATTAAACAAAGCATACACAGCAGTTTTCCGACACACCATTCCTGCATCTACCACATGCATATGAATATATCAGCATAATGCTCACCATTCAATGGTACCTACAGAAAATATGCTTTGGGGATGGAAATAAAGTGTCATATACTGTCACTCAGGTTGAAAGTTTATACGACCAAAATGGAGAATGCTAGTTTATAGCAAGAGGTATGAACATGAGGTTATCCAAAAATGGAGTTTTGAAACAACCCTTAGTGAAAATTTATTTGGTGGCAATACTTTATATAGTATTGAAATACTGCATGTCTTTCAATGAATCCTGCCTATACAGACAGTTTCTTCTCCTGGAGCCTCTCTTAACCTTTAGCAAACTCATTTATATCTTGTGAAATCCAACTCAAATATCTTCTCCTCTGCAAAGATTTTTGGGTCATCCCCTCCCCAGGCAATTATTTCCTGAGCTGATCCCCCGAAACTACACCTCTTTTGTCCCACTCAACACAAAGGACTGTAATTATTTATTTCTGTGTCTCTTTCCCTCACTAGACTAAAGAGCTCTTGGGGGCAAGGACCTTATTGTATCGATGCTGATTAGCCCCAGGGCTTAGTGCAATTTCATGGCACATATTACAGGAGTACAGTCAATAAATCCTTATTGAGTTAGTGGTTTCTACTTTCTGTGAACCTACTATGTGCAGGCACTGAGAGAAGCTTTAGATAAACATCTTCTGAGTCTCCCCACTATCCCACAAAGGAGGAATACGAATCTTAAAGAGATTAAGTAATTCACCTAAACTCAATCAATGACATGAAGACAGAATCTCAATTTGATCCTATCCCTGTACTTTTTCAAAGGCACTGGATATTTTCCATTATGTTATGAAGCCTTCATGGCTGGCACAATCTCAACAACTTAACCGAAAGTATCATTTTTATGTTTACTTTTACTTCTCTTGTTTTCTTTTTCACAACATACAACCAGTAGTAATACCCTTCATTTATTAGAAAAGAAAAATAACCAAAGCAAAAAAAAATTGTTATTTTCATTTCCTTCTTCCGTACCAACTCAGTCCTACAATGCTATAATGAAAAGCTTAAGGAAATGTATGATTATTCTATAAATAATCCATCTCAAGCTGTTATTAACGCAAAGTAAAGCTCGGTCACCTACTGCTGGGGTTTTAGAATGATAATCACACCTCTTTCTCCCAAGTGGAGAGCAGACATATGAGTCAGTAGAAGAAGATAAAAATATACGCTTTTTTAGTTAAAACTAAATTAGAAAACAGGTCTTGATGCCACACCCAGATTCCCTACAGGGGCCAGCACACTCTTCCCCAGCTGGTGTGAGGGCTGACTACCTGACATTACACAGATGCCTCCTTCTCAAGAGAGTTGCTCTAAGCTTATGGAAGCCACTTCACCTGGGAAGTTACAAACCCACCCACCCCCCTCTCCCCAGGCATCTACTCGCCATGGCTTCAATGGAGCGTAACACTTTTTGCTTCCTATGTGTTAGGGCCTTCTCCTTGTAGATCAGAGTGACTTGACCTGAGACCATATCCTGACTTGCTGAGCTGCTCTCACTTCCCTATTCTGCTTCATTCACTCCTTTTTGAGTTTTTCCTGAAGAGCAGTCTCTCAATAAACCACATGCGCCTGAATCCCTACTTCAGGCTCTGCTTCTAGGGAACCCAACCAAAGAAACTTTGCTTAGATGTGAGGCCACAATCAGGCTTTCTAATTCTGCCCTCCATTAACACCCTGAATTTAACTTTACCACCACCATCCCAATCATATGAACACTAGCAAGGACACACTGAGATGGTTTTCTTAGAGAGGGAGGCCAGAAAGAGAACAGAAATGTTTCTCCCTCCCTGGAGAGCAGAGTGAAAGTTCCCTTCTACCCACTGCTAACTTCTCCAGAGCCTTTGTGTGGAGCCTCCCAATGATCGAGCCCACACCAATGTGGAAATGGATTGGTGAACTGAGCACCACTCAATTTCAGCCCCCAGCCTCTTGTCCTGATTATTTTGCACAGGACCGAACTGCACAAAGGCAATGGAGGCCTACTCACCTCTCTGGAAACGTGAGCAGTGGAGGATAAGCTCCCCACCCCACCGCCAACACTGATCAGAGCAACAGCAACAAATGAGCACATACCTACCCAGGGGTTCAAATCTGCTCACCTATTTATTATCTGTGTGACCCCAAGAAAAGCACTTCAGCTCACTTTGGCTTAGGTTCCTCATCTTTAATGTGGGTATAATAAAGTACACTCCTAATGGTTGTGGTAAAGATAAAATGAGTAAATACATGTAAAGTGCTTAGAGTAACTCCTTACACATAAGCCCTCAATGAATGTTATACGTAAAAATTCATCACATGGGAAACTCCAGAGAGTGCATCCCACTAGGTTTGGGAGAAAATGTTGGGAAAATGTTGCCCTCTGAAATTGAAGCAAATGGAATCAACCCTGGATAGAGAGTCTATCTAGAGAAATAGTCCCATTTTACA
The DNA here is from genome assembly GCF_030445035.2 of Dasypus novemcinctus. Classification (NCBI taxonomy): domain Eukaryota; kingdom Metazoa; phylum Chordata; class Mammalia; order Cingulata; family Dasypodidae; genus Dasypus; species Dasypus novemcinctus. The sequence goes on from NC_080686.1 coordinate 80,135,140, forward strand.
AAGACGGTTGATGAAGCTGTTTGCTAATGAGTCAGTGCACATTCCCAAGCTCTAGCTAAGAAATCTGGTTGTCAACTAAAGCAAAGCATCTAAGTGCCCAGGAAAACATAACTGGAATATAATAATTACAGAAATCTGTGATCATCCCAACCATACCATAATGCATCTAGTAAGTAACGTTGCAGAAATATTTACTTTGGTGATTGATGTCAGAAGGGAATTGGTTAAAAAAAGTTTGTTGGCATTTATCAAGTACTATATGAGCCTTAAAAAATATCACGTTTGGTAGACGCAAGTGTCCTGGGTCAACAGGAAATGCAAATTCTCAAGCTCTATTCCAGACCTACTAAATCAGAACCTCTGGAGATGGGGCCTAGCAATCTGTCTTTTACAAGCCCTCCAAGATATTCTGAGGCACACTAAAGTTTGAGAACCATAGTTCAAAGCAACCTTGGAATGATTAATTTTATTTGCCAGATGACATGACACTAGAAAGAGGAAGCATGGCTATTGAATAGGAATAATCTGCTTACTAGAAAAATATATCTCTCCTTAAAAAATTGCCATTCCAGTGCAGCATAATTTCTTGATTAGTGTATGAGACCAACAAGCTTCCTCCTCAACCTGCTAAACATCCTGATGGCATCTCTCTTTTCAGCCTCTTGCCATAGCGATCCTCTTTGTTGAAATAGAAATAAGAAAAATCAACTAAGGGAACATATAAGAAATTTATAGACTGAAAGATCTATATCTCACCACTACTACCACCACACACACACACACACACACACACACCTCCCATCCTCCATAAGAAAAATTATTTAAGATTTTGATCAAGAGAAACTGAAACTAAATGTATTCCCTGCACCTGTTCCCAGACACAAGAAATTCAATGGAAAAGGATCCACCTTGTTTGAAAACATGCCTATAACCTACCACATTTAAATGGTAATAAATGACTATACCCAGAACAGGATACATAAAGATTCACCTTCTCTTCCAGTCTTGTGTGGACGTGTGTATTTGACAGGATACTATTTCAGTGTAGCAATATACCTTTCTAGTTACCTAGAAATGATCAATATTCTCAGGATTACCACAAGTAATACATAAAGACTGACTTCTTTGTAGGCCTTTTTCACTGATGAGGATAAAATGGAGGAGAGAGGCAGAGGATGCTGGAAAAGCATTATTCTAACTCAATCTGTTAGATCATATTGGTTTAATCCCCTTTGAACTGTGTTTTAATGAAAGCAAGTTGATCTCCACTTCATGAAAATGTTTCATTTTCAAGCCACTAGAGTTTTATGGCTCTTTCTACCACATTTTACTAGAGCCCTGTAAGCTTATGAAATACTGGAATGTCTATTCCATAAAATCCTGCCATTTGAATATGTTTTCTATGGAGATGTTTCTCTCCTCTGCAGACTCACATGCTTTGAAAAATTTGTGGAGGAGAAAAGAACTTAAGATTTGTACCACAGCACCTGAGTTAAAAGATCGCTTTTCTACTTGACCAGAATTTCACCTGTCACAGAAGAAACTTTTATAGAACCATCTAAAAGACTGAAGCCATTCATCATCATAATACTTTTAAAATCCTACCACCCATACTTTGTATGCCTCTTGCATTCAATCCTTATAAAGACACAAGCTGCCAAATGCACCTCTTATGAGAATATGAAAGCCAATGATGGATCATGGTAATGAGTGAACATTCATTATTAAAGGAGATAAGTGTGCTAATAACTGAGACCCAATTTCCAAGATTGTCTCCCAAAATACAAACAAAAATTAACACAAGGATAAAGAGATACACCCTTTAATCAAATAGCATCAAGCTTCTGAACACTGCCAAAGGAATCACTCTTTCCTTCTCATGAAGTTTAACAGAAACAAATAAGCATTATTTTCTATGTATTTGTCTAAAACACTGAGAGCTGCTAATCATGCATGAAAGTTTATGAATTGTGATTCCTAAAGCTATTTGCATCACACTCCTCAGTCACCTACATAACCAGTTCCAATATATGGGTGATCATGGACAGATGAATCCAAGTATTTATTTCATGCTAATTTCATGAATCTTGAGAAAAATTACTTTCTTACCCTAAAAATGAAGGAAAGGTTGCTAATGCACTATACACCTTGCCCTTCCACAAATGGTAGAATCTGAATTTAGGAAAGTCTTTTCTGTCAAGAATTCCTCTTCTTTTGGAGAGGAAGGAGGAACTGAGAACCCTTAGCTGAGGAACTATTTACAGTCTCAAAGTATAGATTAGAGCATCTAGACTAGGATATCTGAAAAGTTGGTCTAGTCTTGAGATAAACAGCCTTTCATGTGGGACACTTGTGAAAAGGTGTGAAACTCCTGAAAAGAAACTGTTAATTGAGTTCTCTCTGAGCTAAGATGCATGTTTAGCTTCAGGATTCATGCTCTTTCTACTACAGATGTTAGCCAACAATTTGGAATCTGTTTTCTCTATCTTTTAACTTGCTCTTTGACTTCAAATTATTCACTATCACCCTGAGCTTAGTTTCCTCTTATTTTTTTTTTAAGATTTATTTTTTTATTTATTTTCCCCCCTCCTCCCTCCCCACCCCAGATGTCTGTTCTCTGTGTCCATTTGCTGCGTGTTCTTTTTTTTGTCCGCTTCTGTTGTTGTCAGCGGCATGGGAATCTGTGTTTCTTTTTGTTGTGTCATCTTGCTGTGTCAACTCTCCATGTGTGTGGCATCATTCCTGGGCAGGCTGCACTTTCTTTCACACTAGGAGGCTCTCCTTAAGGGATGCACTCCTTGCTCGTGGGGCTCCACTATGCAGGGGCACCCCTGCAGGGTACAGCACTCCTTGTGCACATCAGCACTGCATGTGGGCCAGCTCCACACAGGACAAGGAGGCCCGGGGTTTGAACCGCAGACGTCCCATGTGGTAGATGGGCACCCTATCGACTGGGTCAAATCCACTTCCCTTAGTTTCCTCTTAGAGCTAAAACACAGTTAACAGTTTTAAAGCTATCAGGCAACTAACGAACTAGCTCACTGAATGGTTTCTCTGATTCCTTTAAACCAATGGCTAAAAGCTCCAGAGTGGGTTTTGAACATGGAGTGGTATAATCAATTGCCCTATGATGGAATATTACATCACATTTTACATTTTGTGTCATTCTTCACAGCCACCCACTGTGGTATTATATCAGATGAGGAAACACGTTCAGAAAAGTATTGTTCAAAATCACAGGAAGTCACAGACTACATCCCTTTGAACTCTGCCTATATCAAAACAATAAGAAGGGGGAGGAAATTAAAAAGTGTTTAATCTTAAAACTAGAGAGGTAAGGTCATAGAAACCCCTATAGTATGTATAAATCTTGAAAAGGCTTGGCCATGTTTTTACTTAGTGCCATTTATAATGTTAGCCCAAAAACACATGCTCCATTTTTATTAATGAGGTTGTCTCAAATGAATGGGCAATCTGGGTTTCACAGTCTTCTGTGATATTCTGCTATTTTTACCTTTCTGTACATGAATAGTCTAACTCAAAAAAATTGTGGTATAACAGAAAAAGAATATATTCTGGAATTAGAAGATCTGGCATGAAATTACTGCTCTGCTACTTACTAGCCATTTCTCAATGTCAATTCCTGCTCCATCAAAATTCCTGCTCTATCAAATAGAAATAAAACCATAGGTGAAAGTACTTTCAAACTATATCTTCTCTAGAAATGTTGCTGATTATCATTACTAACAATAAAGTAATACATGGATTAGTAATAAATCATAACCTTTTTAAATACATACTTTCAATTATCAAAGCACATATAAAATAAATCACATTAACTCAGATGAAGGAAAAAAGAAAGGAGTCCTATATGCACTAGAAAAGGACCGTATTATAAAGTAATTTTAGAAAAAATTATTTTTAAATATTACTTCAAGTCTGGAAACTGCAGAAGAATAACTGTTACTCAATTTGAACAATCAAAATTAATAAAACACTATAGTACATTTAAAAAAGGACTTATGACAAAATAAAAAGTACATCAAATAACCATAAAATGGAAATTTGGGAGTGGGGGAAAGAAAGCATCTTGGCATAGTAAAGTAAATAAAGCACATCATTAATGTGATACTAAACTAACAGGAAAAATACAGGAAGCAATTAAGTTACTAAAGCAACTTCTCTAATTGCTCAATAAGCCTTTCTATAATTCCTGACCTATAGCCATTACAGGTCCTAAGTAAGGCATGTGCCAAGATGGATATTAGAAAGGAACAAATATCTAACACCACTAAGGATTAGCATATATATAAAATAAGCTCAGGTCATTTCTTAGTTTTCCAGGCGCTAAGACAAATACCACACAGTGAGTTGGCTTAAACAACAGGAATTCATTATTTCAGTTTCAGAGCCAGAAGGCTTGCTTCCTCCCACAATCAGCAGAACATTTTGTCTGGCCAGCAATCCTTGGGTTCCTTGGCTTTCCTGTTACATGGTGGTGTCTTCTCCTTTCTCTACCAGGTTCTGTTGACTTCCAGCTTCTGGTTTCTCCCCATGGCTTTCTCTCTATGAGCCCTCAGGTAACAGGATTAAGATTCATCCTAACTCAGTGGGCCACACCTTAACTAAAACTAACATATTCAGAGGTCTTTTACAGTGGGATCACACCAACAGGAATAGATGAAGATTAAGAACATGATATTTTTCCTAGGGTACATAACTCAAGTCTGCCACAGAATACCATAACATGGCAAAAGGAATGGGAACCTGGAGGGGACAGAGACAGAGAATGGGAAAAGGAATGTTGATTTCAATCTAATACTGTTATCAAAAAAGTCTGGCTGAGGGAAGTGGATTTGGCTCAACTGATAGAGCATCTGCCTACCATATAGGAGTTCCAGGGTTCAAACCCAGGGCCTCATGACCCGTGAGAAGCTGACCCATGTGTGCAAGGAATGCCATGGCACACAGGGGTGTCCCCCCTGTAGGGGAGCCCCACGCACAAGGAGTGCACCCCACAAGGAAAGTTGCCCCACATGAAAAAAAGCACAGCCTAGCTAGGAGTGGTGCCATATACATGGAGAGCTAAAGCAGCAAGATGATACAACACAAAGAGACACAGATTCCTGATGCAGCTGAGAAGAATGCAAGTGGACACAGAAGAACATACAGTGAATGGACACAGAGAGCAGACAATGGGGGGCGGGGGGAAGGGGAGAGAAATAAATAAAATAAATAAATCTTTTTAAAAAAAGAAAGTCTGGCCAAGACTCTCAAATACAAAGTAAAACACTGTAGGTTTATTTTTCATCTCTAGCCAGGGAAGCAGGCACTTCATACCAAACTCTGGTTTACAGTTCTTTGACTTTTTCCCCATCTTGGGAAAATTCATTTGTTAGGCTATTTACACCTGCTGAAGATAATGCTTAGACATACCCAGTTGACTCAGAATCACCAGATTTATCCAAAACTCTCTATAATAATGAAGGAAAATCATTTTAACAATTATTTTCAACTTTTGTTGAGCACTTACTTTATTAGGCAAAAATAACTGCCAAGGTCATCTCATTTTTATGTTCCCAATAATCCTACATGTATATACTATGATTATTCATATTTTATAGATGGGGAAACTGAGGTAGTAAATGGTAAAACCCAGACAGTTTTACACCAAACTCCTCACTCTTCTCCACCATGTTACTTACACTACAAATTTAGTTCCAAACTGGACCAAACACAAAAAAAGAGAATACCCTCCATCAAATATTCTCAAGTCACATTTTAGTCATAAATTAGGACACCCTGCTATGTGGGTTCTGATCACTATAGTTTTTCTCCCTTAAATATAAAGCCTGCATTGCCTCATTGACTGAAGACTAATCATACCTTTGTGAATTGACATTCCCATTCCTGTATCCAGGATCCAAAGTACCACATTCTCTCCTAAGAGCCCTCCCACAGTGTGCAGAGACCAAGTCATTAAATTAGTAAATATACAAACTATTATGGCAAAGCAGTGTGATATCATTTGGGTAACCAATCTGGTCACAGATTCCTCAACCCTGAGACATGTGGCATGCTACATTTACATAAAATGATAAAATGAGACAAGACACTCGTGCATCCTGACAGAGTGACATCATATATATTGGCTATCGCCATCTCTAGTGTGAGCAGTGTCTCTTTAAGTCATTTTTACATTTAAACAGATCTCACTGAATATGATGGTGCCAGGATTTCAGTAGTTTGCTTCTGGATGTCAAGATAGGGTTTTTCAAATCAAGTAAGGCACAAATTATATTCCACATGCACGCGCGTGCACACACACACACAGGTATTTGTTTAGTAGCTGGTTTCCTCGGGGTCAACAGAAAGGGCTTGAATTGCTGACATTCCCTACACCAGTTAGAAACAGGCAATGGGGTCTCTCAGTTCCTTCAAAGCATAATTCAGAAAGTATAAAAGAGTCTTCCCAGGTCAACAATAAGAAAAAAACATAATTGAGATCAAAGTTTACAAATTTCAAGAATACTACCATAAGAATTTAGGAAAAAAGGATCTAAATTCACTTATAGGGAAGTGGACATGGCTCAACTGATAGAGCATCCATCTACTATAGGGAGGGTCCAGGGTTCGTTCCCCAGGTCCTCCTGACCCATGTGTTGAGCTGGCCCATGTGTGGTGTTGCCATGCTCAAAGAGTGCCGTGCCATGCAGGGGCACCCCCACATAGGGGTGCCCCATGCACAAGGAGTGCACCCAGTAAGGAGAGTTGCCCCACGTGAACAAAGTGCAGCCCACCCAGGAGTGGCGCCACACACATGGAGAGCTGACGTAGCAAGAAGACGCAACAAAAAAAGAGACACAATTTCCCAGTGCCGCCAGAAAATGCAAGCGGAGGCAGAAGAACGCACAGTGAATGGACACGAAGAGCAGACAACTGGCAAGGGGGGGAGGGGTAAGAGGAGAGAAATAATAAATTAAATCTTAAAAGAAAAATTCACTTATATTAGAAAATGTTTACTGATCACCTACTATATACCACGTTATATTCCAAGCTCTTGGGGTTTAGTGGTGAAAGAGACAGGTTAGAAGTACTGCAGGTTCAAAGCAGGCCTTCATTTAAGGGAAAGAATTGAAAACGATGGTTCTAGGTTGGGGCACTGGCCTTGTGAATAAGTTGCTGGTAATGGTAAAGCATGAACTTTGACGTCCCGAAAACCAGGGCTCAATTTCTGGCATACCTGCAGTGCGCCCTTGGTCAAACTGCTTAGTCTCTCCGAGCTACCATTTCCACTATTGTAAGATGAAGACCCGGACAGTGCCTGCTTCACAGGGCCTATTGCAAAGAGTAGGTGGTTCAGACTGTTGAAACGACCTGGAACACAGAAGACCCTCAACAAAAATTAATTCATCCATTGCCCCACTCAGGCTCGAATGTCCTCAGTGGATAATGGACGTATGTAACGACAAGACATCGAAGTTATAAATTTGGTTTGTCTCTGAAAATCAAGGTGGGACTCTCCTCAGATTGGATACCAGTTTTATATATGAGTCTCCTGATTAACAATGCAGGAAAAAGCAAAAAATGAGCAGTGCACACTGCTTCCACATATCATCCTTTCAATTATTTTAATCAAAGATTCTCTGAGAAGCATAAGGTAGAAATAACACAAAATCCTGAGATACCTGGATCTAAAAACATGCACCAAAAACAAAGTCCTGCTATGATCTCCTACTGGAGACCCATCTGAGAATCTGAAGACTACTTTCTTCATGCAAGCCTTTCCCGGTTTTTTAAATAAAGCTCAAACAATTTGCTTCTATTCAGCTCAGCAAAGGTAGCAGCTTAGACATAAAAGAGCAAACACTGGGAAGGAAAAAACGCGTCATGGCCGGCTGCCAGCTCTTGGCCCATCAGTCTTCACAAGGAAAGTTGCATCAGAGGCTTCCAGCCTGCTGGAACCTCTGCAACTGCCTGCAACACAGGCTCCGACCACCCAAGCTGCCATGGACGGGCAGCTGGAGAAACGCGCAAACAATGGAGAATGCTAGAGCCCTGTGTTTCCAAACCAGCATTTCTGTCACCAGGCTTGGCTGGAACTTTGAGAAAGTGCTGGGCAAAGAAGAAATCTAGCATATGCTAAATGACCCTGCTGTTAAATCACTGTCTCAGGATAGCACAATCCCAAGAATGGAAAAATATTTTTACCGGTGGAAAATCACCCGTCTAAGTATTCGCAGATCTAGTTTTCAACCAGTGCTGGGCTCTCACCCAGCATAATTAACATCTTACCTGTGGGTGGCGGGTGGAATTGCTTTACACCCCTCTCAGCATCCCAGCACCTAATACTTCCTGAAATGCTTTACACAAACTAACAGGAATTGATGTTTTTGAAGATAGCGTATTTGGTCAAGCCTTTCTGGTAGCCCTGCTATTCTGCTCTTGGCAAATTTATTTTTCTTACTTAGATGCCAGAAAAAAGGCCCACATCACTCAAAGTCTTCTCGAACATGTGCCATGCCAACTAGTTATAATTACAATCAGATACAATAGTGACATGTGGGAAGCCTAATTAAAAAGTTGGTCCTCGAATCCCAGATGGCAAGCCAAGTCCGTGGCCTCTATCAGATCTGAATGGAAACCTAGCTCAGTAATGATGACTGTCTCTGGGAAACACGCACACCCCTAACACCCAAAGTACAGATACTTGTGAAGGCGTAGAAGAGAAATACCCTGGTGAGGTTGAAATCGAAACTCATATCCAAGGGAAAACACTGATGTCTGAATCCCAATCCCAGAAACTCCGATTTAATTGATCTGGGGTACAGCCTGGGCATTGAGATTTTTTTCACTCCCGAGGTGACACTAATGTGCAGCCAAGAAAACTTGCAAAAGATTTCTTAGGTAATAATCATCCCTTCAACAAAAACTTTAACTAGGAAATCAGTTACCATAGTATAGTAACTTCCTAGATTTATCAATGCAAAACATAGCAATAATTTACTATGCTGCACTATAAATATTGACTTTGCTTCCCAGACACAACTGGAAGCTTCTGGAAGGTGTTTTATCCCTAGCTACCAAAAGAAAGGTCTAGACGTTGTAAGTGTAATAGAAGCATTTGCTCAAACATTGGAGAGTTGCTCAGAAAATATCCTACCATCTATATACCCAATCAGAATGGCTCTTTACATCTTGTAGGAACAAAAGTTTTCTATTAGCCTCAAAAGCATGTGTTCTCAAATTCTAGCTTGCGAGAGAGACTTATTAAATATATAGGTTCTTATGCCTCACTCAAAACCTCATGACAGATCTAGAAAGTTTCTATTTGGTTCAACACTAACTTCATTAGAATTACTCAAGCTCCTGGTGCAACACCAGAAACCAAATAGAACAAAATGACAAAAATCTATATATCCGAGATGAGAATCCACAAACTACCAACTAATGCAGGTAAGGAAAGGCTCCTTTCAGCTAAACTCTTGAAGTCAAAACTGTATGACACGTTAATGGTTCCAAGGGCATAAATGAGTGTGTACTATAGTTCACAACAATACAACATGGGGAGAGGACTGCTCTCATAGACTTAAGATGAGCAGTAGAGAATTGGGTTGACCAAAAATCCTATATTTTGTGTGGGAGCCACAGTAGTCAAAGGCAGTGTTTCTGGGTGAGAGCTACGTTCTCTACTCAGTGAAATGATTGCAGATGACAATGCAGAGTGCGTTACAGGCCCTTGTCATCTGAGCATCTACAGGAGGCTAAGTTGTAGGAAAACTAAGGAAGCACATACTCTGAAGTTCTCAGAAGAGACCGGCAATGCATGTAGCATTGAGTTCCAGTAATACTGCAAAACAGAAAGGTCCCTACATGTGGTTTCTCCCTCTTGAGCTAGTACAATCTCAGGGTTTAAAAGAGTTATTTTTCTTCAGACTTAGAATTATACAGACTCCATTCAAACCCTGGCCCAACCACAGACTTTCTGTATGACTTGGATAAGTCACTTACTCTTTCTGAATCTGTTTCCTCATCATTAACACAGGGAAATCATTGCCTACCTCAGAGGGTTATGCAAGGATCAAATATAAATATCTGAGTCTAGTGCTGCCACATGTCAGCTATTAATTATTTCCCTTTCCTCAACTTGCTCTCTCTCTCTCTCTGATTCTAGGCAAAGTGAAATACATCATGCCCAGTTGTCCATTCACAATCTCTGTGCTTAATCTACACTTGTTTTATTTGAAGTATCTGTTTTCTCTTCTTCCTTTGTTCCCATAGAGAGAACTCCTCAAAGGAATACAGGGGCCACCTAGCATCAATGCAGAGGAAAGTGTTAGCTTAGTGGTTATAACAAATAATTTGAATGGCTTAATGGCTTAAAAGTTGATTTCTCACAGAGCAATCCAAAGTTAGTATTCCTGATTGGTGGGTGGTTTTCCTTAACACAGTGATGAGGGGACTATCTATGGTTCACCATCCCCTAGAGCTCAAAGGTCTCTGCATTCACCTGAAGACCAGGAAATGAAGAAAGGAGAAGCCCAACCTGTGTCTTAAAACTACAAACCTTTGGTGGATTATCAGCCATCACTACCAAAGAGCTTTTTTTTTTCTAATTCACACAATGGTGACTTTCTAACTGAAACTTTGTGTATCAGTCAGCCAAAGGGGTGTTGATACAAAATTCCAGAAATCTATTGGCTTTTATAAAGGGTAGTTATTTGGGGTAGAAGCTCACACTTATCAGGCCATCAGGAGTAAGTTACCTTCCTCACCAAAGTCTATTGCCACTTGTTGGGGCAAGATGGTTGCTGACATCTGCCAAGAGTTCAGGCTTCCTGGGTTCCTCTCTTCCCAGGACTCCGTTTCTCTCCAGGCTCAGCTGCTGTATTCTCTCCACAAAGCCAGCTATATCAAGCAAATGACTCTAACTCTCCACCTGGGGCTTCTGCTGTGTCTAAGAAGCCATCTCTATTCCTCTGTGTTCTTCTCTGTGTGTATTCACTTCCCAGGCTCCAGCTCAAAACTCCCAACACTGTCCTGTACCATACCTTTTCTCTGTGAGTCCCCACCCTCCAAGGGGCGGGGACTCAACACCCTACTGATGTGGCCCAATCAAAGTCCTAATTGTAATTTAATCAATTAAAAGTGATACCTCTGACAGACTAGTTTACAAACATATTCCAATAACTATTTTTGGAATTCATAAACAATGCCAAACTGCTACACCTTGGAAACCTAAATTGTCAGGAAAGTTCAAGCTCTATTCTAACATGCTACAAATACAGACATCCCCCCAACATCCAAGAATGGTCACCCAGCCAGCACCAGATCATTGTGAGGCACTTTTGTTAGAAAAATTTTCCTTTCAGGTCCCATGTGACCCATCTGTTGCAACACAGAAAAAGTATATGCACACACCTCCAACTAAATAAATGTAGTTAACTATAGTCCTTTTTTCCCCCACTAAATGCCCATAGCTCTTCAAATATTCTTAATATACCATGGTTTTCAGACTCTTCACTATCATGTCTTCTCTCCACTGAAAGTGCATCATTTGTCAGAGTCCCAAAAGTATCTGACCTCTTCAAAATAAACACAGTAGTCCACACACATGACTGGATAGCTCATTGGGTGTCATCTTTTCTAAATTATGCTAACCAGACCTACAGTTCTTCCTTCATTTTTGTTTTCTTCTTTTTCCTAGATTTTAATTTCTTTATTGGCACTTCCAAAATCAACCGATAGCTGTAGCCTCAATTTGTCTGCTTCCATTGTTATTTAAATTCCTACCAGTCACTTTCTGGCCCATCACCAAATGAACATTCTTGCCTCACAGGCACAAAGGCTGTTCAGAAAGTAAATTTACAAGGTGTTTTTATGAAACGGATTTTAAGAAATGGCAAGTAATCATTACAAGTATTTAAACAGCAGCTGATTGCTACTTTTCCACATAATTCAACAGATTCACACATTTGTTATACCATGGAACCAGCTTTTTTAATGCCAGCTGAGTAAATTGCAGGGTCCCTGGTTATTAAATCAACTTCATATCATATCAGTGAATACAAACTTTATTAAGTCCCAAGCTTGTCACAAATAATGTCTCCAAGACAGAGAATGAATTTTGCTCAAAACTGGGACACTATGACTCTTCTACCTCATTGAGGCTGTTGGTTTTTTCAGTGATTCTGTCTGCTGTGAGTTTCCACACTCTCGGATTTGCATTGCTTTGCTCACTGCTGTTCCACTTCCTCCCCAGAACTGAGCATGTCATTCTGACACACTTTCAATTAAAAATGTTCTTACCATAAATTTAAACAAATTGACCATGAAATTCTGCAGCAGAAGCCACTTTTTTTTTCATTAAAAAAACGGAAACATGTTATAAAAGAACATTTAATGACATGGAAAAATATTCAAGATATATTGGGAGAGGAAAAAGGCAGTTTTCTAAAGCATAAAAAATATGAATCCATATTTGAAAAACAGAACATACAATGTGTGCCTGTGTGGTGTGAGTGTGTGTGTGTGTGTGTACACATGTACACTGTACAGTTAAATCATAGAAGAATATTCATCAAAGTATTAGCAGGCACTCTCTTTGTGGGGTGAGTTTTCTGGAGATAATTTTTTTCTTTTTTCTTAGCTATACTTTTTAAATCCTCTATAATGAACATTAGAACTTTAATTATAAGAAAAATAATGTTATTTCTTTTTAAATTTAGTAAAAACAGAATCATAACTAAATAGTCAAACGCCATGCCACACATCCAGAGAAAAGAATGTTTTATATTCAGGATCCACATCACAGCTAATTTCCATTCCTCCTCTGCCGTTAGTGCCTAAGGAAGCATCACAGTCCAACAAAATCAGCTTTGTTATGCTGCATTAATAATTGACCTCATAATTGTTTGAGCAATTCCACCATTATTTGGTGACTTTTGCCCACAGTTAACAAGAGGTGAAAGATGAGGCAATGTTCTTTCCCACACACTAGCTGAATTCCAAACCTTACTGACCCATTTTTCCTTCTAGACTTTTGGATTCATATCTCTATAAATGACTGCTGCCCCTGGGTCCCTAGAAATTCACACATGGCCCAGAATGCTATAGGCATTTAGTAAGCATGGCCAGAGCAAAGGACACACAAATTCGGGGAGATTTTCTGTTGAACAACTGACCTAGAGGTAGAAGTCAAAAAAGCAGGTAGAAATGGAGAAAGGAGTGTGGAAGTGCCTTGATGAGCACATTTTCATTTATAAAACCCAAAGGTATTTGCAGTAGGCCCAGAGAGTAAATTCAAATTAAATCAAGCCCAACAGCTCAAAGCAAAAACTCTCCATAAATGATCTCCCACTGACTTCAAAGGTAAATTTGGGCCACAGAGTGGAGGCAAAGAAGTTCTGGAATGTGCCTGAAGCTTTGCATGGAGTCAATGGGGGAGAGGAAAGAAAGATCCCAGACCCAGGTTACTGACCATGCCCTCCAGGTTTCCTGGACCCAGGAGTAGACTAGCCCTCTCCTTCCCAAACATGAGTCTCACTCTGATTGTTCATTTTAACTGGAGTCACTGGGTCTATTTCCTCTAGTTCAGAGCTCCAGAAACATAAGTGGAAATAAATCTTGCTGCAGAGTCCACCTCCTTGTTCTTGGTTCAGGAACATATTTCAAAATGCCACTTTATTAGCAGCTAAACAAAAACACCTTTTCGACAGGGATGAGGGAGTGTGGAATAAACATATCATCCCCACCTATTGTTCTGCAGAATCGAAATTCTCCTATGATTGATTATAAAAGGCAGTTATAGAGGAAATTGTTTGAGTCTGCTGAATTAAAACCAAACAACAAGCCATTCAACGACAAACAGATCTGATGGATTAAAATGAACCGAGGAAAGACATCTCAGAGATGCCCGAATAGGCCAAGTCGGAATGAGAGAAAATTCGGCCTGCAATTTCCAATCAAGAGAAAACTGGCAAAGCAACAGAATTTGAGGCTCCCTCAGATTTACACTTTATCTGCTAATTAGCATTAACATGCGCGCGGTAGAGGTAGCTCACCAGCTTGTGGCACAATAAAAAGCCGAATGTGTTATCACCACAGAATGTGTAATTACTTTAAGCACTGGCTGAAAATTGCAGGGTACTTCATTTCAGAATTTGTATATATTTATTGTTAGAGATAAACTTGTTGAAGTATATCTAATCTAATTTTATGTTATAATTCCTGTTTAAGATAATTTTAGTGTCAGCAAGCCAAGAACTGAAGTAAATACTGCCGTAAATTGTAATACATTAAAATACTAGAGCAATGCATCCGTTCAGCTGTGACTTGATTCACTTATTGTTTAAGGACACACAAAAAAGTCTCAGATTACATCAAAACTGGAAATATATCGTGTTGAGTTACCTCTACCATGTCATGCCATGTAGCTGATGAAGTTTGCCAACATGGAACGCCACCCTTCAGCTCCTTCAAAATATGAATCACTTTTCAAAAATTGCAGATTTCCGTTTCCCTTAGGTAGAATTTATTATTTTAGAAAAATTTCTTTAAGATTTGCCCTGTACCTTGCCACAAGGGAAATGCATTAGGACAGATTGTTTGGCTTTAAATCACAACTAAGTTAATATTTGTTTTAAGTTAGAATTAAAATCTAGTTTAAATTCCTCCTTAAATTGTTAAACAAGACATTTTGGGGCTATGGGAAGGAAACTATACCATGTTTTTCAGTAATATGATATTATGGTAGCAGCTACCAAATCATGCAAAAACTATTTCTTATTTTCCTACTAAATAGGGAATTATTGCTACAGCACTGTCGGCATGCAGACTGTTCATTTTTGAGCAGCATTCTGTCAAGGCTGCAGAACTGGAAAGATGTGGAGATAACACTGTCTCCAAGGAGAGAATGCCTCTTGTCACTACTCCTGCTCGAGAATCAGCAACTTCTCTGTCTTTTTCTGCCCCCATTTCTCCAGGAGAGAGAAAAAAAAGATCCAGAGGGTAGTATCGTACATAATGCCAGAGTTTTTATTCATATCATTTGCATTTTCAAGACGTGAATACATTCCCAAAATTTATTTCAGTCAAAGACATTGAAATCAGGGATCCCATAGGATGTACATCTTACTATAATTTTTTTGGAAACAGCCTTAGGATCTTAATGTATGCCCATTGGCCTCCCTGTTGTGTGAAGAATGGTGGAAGCTAATGAGGCCTTGAATGACTCACCATCTCATACCCTGATGTGCTGGTTCTCCAAGAGCCTTCCCACATGCTGCAATAATTAAACCATAGAGATTCAAAGTCCTGAAACTTGGAAATTTCTTTGCCTGGGGAAGCAACTTCACTCAGCACATTCTAAGAACAACTGAAGTTTTTTTTATGGCTGCCTTTTAACATGGGAAATTGATATTTTATATTGAATGATTCCTAACGGTAGTTTGGGGGCCAATATTTAAACAAAATCTGGGTCACCCTGGGTAGTAACTGAAGTGGACAGAACTGAGGTCTTCTCTGGGGCTGAGGGAGCCCAGGAAAGGGCAGTGGCAACCATGACTCATGTGGTTTACTCCCATGGCCAAAAGCATTGGACACAGGTGCTAAGCCTGCTGCTCCGGCTAAGGACTATTTTAGTACTTATAAGGTTCTGTCGTCTACTCTTTCTGTGGCTGCAGAAGGTTGGGGAGGGTGGGGCAGGATCTTTCTTCCAGACTCATTTCCTCCCTGGTGAGCAACACTCTAATGTGCCCTTTAAGCAGCTATCCTAGTTTCACCTCTAAGCCATTTCAACTCCAAGAGCCTGTGATTTCTCCTTGCAATAACGGGCTAGTCTCTCATTCAACAGGGAAAATATTTTGGAATCTTGCTGAATGAAAGTAACTAAAGACCATTTGAAGCCACAATTGTCCACACAATGTGAAAATTAACTCTCTACTCCAGGCAACTCTGAACAAGAAATTAACCTCAGCATGTTGACCTGATGCTATGTCATTTCAGAGCCATTTTTAGGAGTTTGTCCAGATGAAAAATATTTCCAAAATAAGACTTTCTATGTGTGCACAAGGGACTTACCACAATTCATAAGAGCTGGTATGAGCTATTTGCAGAAACCAGTGCTTTCTTCAACCAAGATATTCTTAACTTTTGCCTTGCCACATGCCGCAGGCTAGAAGGCTGACACCAAGCCCATCTTGGTCAACCCAACGTTCACCAGTAAAAGGGAACCAAAGCAACTGGTAGATTCTGCCACTGGAGACCCACAGACTCTAGATCACAAGTACCTCTCAGGCTTTTCTTTTCATTCAAGGTGGATTTGCTTGTTGTCTCCTCTGAATCTTTAACTCTAATTTATAATTTATTTAAAACTCTTTCTTTAAGCTGTTAGAAGAGCGCCATGAAGTAGTCTGGTCTTCCAAATAAAATACCGGTTGTACAGAGGTCAAAGTTGAAGTTCAGTGATTTATCAGTCTGGAAACAGAGGACACACACAGAGTATTTGAGAGTATTATAAAGGGACATGTGATGGTTTGAGCCTTTAGAGACCCCAGAAAATATGTCCTTAGAGTTATTTCTTTTTGTGGATGTGGACCTATTGTAGGTGGAACCTTTTGATTAGATTACTTTCATTGAGGTATACCCCAGCATGGGTCTTAATCCTCATCCTTTATAAGAGAATGACATTCAGACTGAGAGAGAGAGAGAGAAAGCCATGGGAGCAAGAAGCTGAAAGCAATAAAACCTGGAAGGAAAAAAAGAGACCAGCAGATTCTGCCATGTGCCTTGCCATGTGACAGAGGAGTCCAGGATCACTGGCAGCTGCTCTTCAGGAAGAAAACATCTCCTGATAATGCTTTGTTTTGGACATTTTTCTCAGCCATAGAACTATAAGTTTGTAAGCTAATAAATCCCCATTGTAAAACCCAACCCAGTTCTGGTATATTGCATTTTGGCAGCCCAACAGACTAAAGTGGAAGGAGATACAAAGATACCCATGGAATTACTGTGAAGTCCCCCTGGGACAACTTAAAGCCAGGAGCTGTTACCACCTTTTGGATAGTTGCCTGAACTTAATGAGAACTCAACGAGGGCTGTGACTATAGGAAAATTCCCCATGTCCTTCCACATACAGGAGCTGTGGTCATCAATAGAAAAAGATACTGACAACCCACTGCCCAAAAGAGAGTTATCCAGAGGAATAAATCACCCTGACCTCACTCTCCTCCTGCCCTTTATCTTCTGCTGGTGCTTCCATTGACCAAATTCAACTGGAAGACAGAGGACAAGGGAGTCTTGTTGATGCAGTCCCTACGGGTCGCCTTCCAGGGTATAAAGCAGGGAAGAGAGGGTGGAAAGTGGACCTGGAGGGGCAAACAGAGGTTACCCAGCACAAGTGGGTTACCTAAGTCCTTTAAATTATTGGGAGAAATGCTTGATATAAAACAGGCATCTCATGATTCCTAGTCTACTAGAAAGCCCACCAGTAAAATAAATTTGTTACCACTTTTCACTTCCTATGAATTTTCCTAATAGTCTTCAGAGGCCAACAACATTTGGTAACTGCTCTTGTCACTGTATCTCAATAGAAATGCAAATTCCTGCTGTACATATGACCAATATGCTAAGTGATCTTTTAACTGCTTTTTATCAAGAGCTACTTTTACAGGCACTTAATTATTTCCTAATGATTTATATTTTCCTTTATGGCATTGCCTTTTTAACTAACAATAAATACAAGTCCTATATCTTTGTTATTTCAGACATAATTAATTTTATCATTCTATAAATTTATTAGCAGAACCTATTTTCCTCCTTTTTTTATATTTCTCCTCTGCTTTGTACGTAATACATCCTCTCTCTCCGTAGCCCACAATTCCCTATAGAGAAGATACTTCTGCATCCAAAACTGTGACATGTCTTTGCTGAATCTTTAACATTGTTTTTCAAGTAAAAATCAGGGATATGCAACTGATTCTACCAGCTGCTGTAATTTTCAGATGAAATGGTCTCATGTTGTACACATTGAGTAACCTTCACTCAAACCTACCTACCTCTGCTCTTTAGCCTGAATTGTCACATCACAGAGGATGAAATTCTTAGCATCTAGAAAGTAATTATAAATTCTTTGTTGGCCTTCCTTTATTCAATAAAATGGGTAATTTAGGTTACACATTTGATTTCTATAATACCTCAATTAACTACTTTAATTTTGGATTAAAAACAATATGGCTAATCTTTTTATTTTCTCTAGACTTAGACTTGATACCAAAAAGAAATTAAAAATAAATGCAAATGTAAAAAGTATCTTTGGAAATTAAGGGGTTTTAAATTTTAAGTGAATTTAGATAGTTACTGATATCTTTGTAGTAATTTCTTTAAAAGAAAGACTACCAAAACCAACAAATAAATAAATAAATACAATGATGTGGCCACTGGTATAGTGGGAAAAGCCCTGGCTTTGGAGCCATGCAACCCTGGTTTTGAGAACCACTCTGCTCCTAGTGCTCATGTTATATTAACCTCCCAACCATCCTTCCCCAGACTATAGCTTGGTGATAAACTACCTAATTGGTGGGAGGTTTGATTGTTTACTAAATGGGTAGTTCGGGTAAAAAGCCTTAGATGTGAATACCTCTTAAATGTGAGTACCTCTCACATCTTCTGTCCCCTCACTGAGAGCCATGAGTTGTTTTTGGTGGGCACCTGCTCTAGACCATGCCATCGGCCTGCTACTCTTATTTTGCATTGTATAATTTCCTGTTTATATTTCTCACCATCTTCTTTTCTCTTTCTCTCTTTGTTTTGTCTTACTACTTTTTCCATTTGGCTTTTTTTCCCTCCCATGCCTATTGCGGTTGGCAAAACTGGAGACCCACTGGACAGGCAGCTAATGTAAACATATGAATCAGGCAGGAATAAGATAGCAGGGAGTGATAAAGATTGTGGAGAACTAGAATGTTTGCTTTGTCTACAAACACTCAAAATACAGCACACACTGACGCACAAGCATGCACACATACACTTTGTTTGCCAAGCAAAATACATCAAGTCAGATTTGGCTTATGAGCAGTCATTTTGTTAACATTACCTTCCAATGGAGTCCAAAGTAAGGCATTTTTCCAAAATCTTGGATAGCATTCAGGATCATTGTACTGCTGATACCTGTACTTGAGTTGTAATTATGAGCAGTTTTTTTAATTAAGTTCTCTTCCACAAGCTTTCACACATGACATATAAGAAATCACAGATCACTTTGCAAATGTACAGGTGTAATAATAAAGGTTTATGCATAAAGGTTTATGCATAAACATATTCTAGAAAGCTGAGAAAGAAAGCTGAGAGTCTTTTAAAAAACAGATACATGGTCAGGCACCTTGAAGCATCTGGTCCAAGAACGTCTATATGATGTCGACAGTCCATGATTTCCTATGTGAGCATCAAGTGCTAGTACTTAGCTCTGAACAAAACTTATCAAATTGGATTTTCCTCACCTATGACAACTGCTTCATCAGTGAGCTCATACCTAAAAATTAAAAATGGATCTCCAATGAGTTTATATAGCCCAGCTAGGCAAGTAACTGGCTAAGGCAATTTTCCCTACTCCATATGTGGCTCCTGAAATGGGTCCTGTGTCCAAGGCAGGTAAGGACAACCTTTAGTAGCTTCTATACAGTGAAGTCAGGTAAACGGCCACTAGTAGGACAAATGTAATGACTATCTTAATCTGAATTATCTGCTTATATGTATGTCTCTTCATCTAGAATATGACTTGTTGAGAGATGGTAATAACAATAACAACTGTAATTGATTAATTACTTACTGTGTCCCTAGCACTGAGGTAATCAGATAACTTTGGTAACAAAATGTCTTTTCTTCCAATTTCTCTCTTTATATATGTATTTTTTATTATTATCTTTTTTATTTATTTTTATTTTATTATCTTTCTTTTTTTTAAGACACATAGATCACACAAAATGTTACATTAAAAAATATAAGAGTTTCTAATATACCTACTCCCCACAGCCCCCACTCCTCCCACATCGACTTCTTGCATTTGTGTGATACACTTACTGCATTTGGTGAATACATTGTGCATCACTCCTACACAGTGATTATAATTTACATGGTAGTTTATACTCTCCCCCAGTCCATTCAGTGGGTTATGGCAGGACAGAGAACGTCCTGCGTCTGTGCCTGAAATATCATTAAGGACAACTCCAAGTCCCAAAAATGCCCCCACACCATACCTCTTTTTCCCTCTTCCTCCCTACCTTCAGCAACTCCCATGGCCACTGTCAGTGGCCAATTTCTCTCTTGTGAGGTTGAGTATCAACTAGAATAAGTGAAAGAGATTAACAATCTTATAGCACGCAAAGCAGAAAACGCCGATGAGGTTAGGTTATAATCCAGCCAGTGTGATTATCATGTGGACACCTCTCCCTGAGGGCAGACCAATGAGGAGGCCTCTCTTCCCTCTTCCTCATTCTCCATTCAGGAACTGATGTCCTTTTGCCATCCAGCAGGGAACAGGCAGAGCCAAGGACTGTAGGTAAGTATAAGAGGCCAAACATTGGAGACAGAGAGCAAAAGGAGTTAAAAGAACCAAGGAGGAGCAGGGAAGGAAAAGAAAGAGATGCAAGATCCATCCCTACAGGATGTCCAAGTGACTAACATAAAGGTTGAGAAATAAGAGTTAGTACTAGTGGAAAAGCCAGAGAAGTGTCCAATGGAAATGGGTAATGAAGCCACTTCCAATGTCTACCACCTCTGTGAACTCCAGCAGGTTGGAATTTATGGCTAGAAACAAAGGTACAGACCAACTGGTCTATATGTTATGCCAAACTTTTAGTGTGTGCTTAATGGATGAAAATAAGTCCATTTGCAACATAAATTTCATCATCCCTTCTCTTGAATATTAGCAGGACAGTTCTGGAGTTTCACAAATATTTGTCATTCAATGCTCCCAAAAACTCTATGAGGTAGGAATTATCAATTTCATTACATCGTCTACACCTTGTATTCAAAGTGACTAATCAGGGTGCACGATCAATTTTTTTTCACCTAAGGGCTGCATGGCACCATGCCTTGCAATGGTAAATAAATCAATGCTGATTTCTGAATAAATAAAGCCAAAGAAATAGTAGAGGATCCCCTCCAAGCCCAATACCAACAAGGTTTTGGACAAAATGGATTTGGAGAGCAATTATTAGAAATGGGATAGTTTTTTTGCTCAAAGATTCAGTGCACCCTGGAATGTAATGAAATGGTGCCGGGCTCCAAAAACAGCATCCATAATCACAAGCTCAAGCCAGAATCTTACATATGTGCTGTGTGGAGAGGAATGTGGGTCTTACACCTGTAGTGTTTCCTTTTTTCAGGCAAATATGCAAACTAATAACAGGACCATCTGCTTCTTCAACCTCACATATAAAAGACGACTACAAATGCAGAGAACTAATCATTTTGCTCACTCTGCTTGCCTGACTTCAAAAATACCTAGAGTTTGGTTTAATAACTTTTGCTTTAGAATTTTCTGATCCTCAGCTTTATTGGTAAATTATTTACTTCCCAAGAATGCAAAACTATCAAGTGCATGTCTTAAATGACAATAGCACAATAAAATTGCTTTCATAGAATTGAAACTCAAATTTCTATCCTTCAATTATGTTGTTTTCAAGGAATTATGGAGCATCGTATTTGAGACGAATAATGATGCTTCAGGATTTCTGATAAAGCTGTGCAACTCTGTTAGAAAAACCATGTCCCCACCTCAGCTTCCCTGCCTCTCTCACTGCAGGCTTTTCTTGTTGAGACCTGCCCCAACTCTACCAAAGTGACTGCAGTCACTGGGCACAGCTATCTTTTGACTTTCTGCTCATCTCCAAGCAACCAAGGAATATGAAATCCCCTTTTCTGTTAGTTCTAGCAAGGCTGGATTGGAATTTTTCAAAAGAGAACTTTAATAGAAACCAAGAATAAAGAAAACATTTAGAAAATTATAGACCCTGACACATACACAAAACACACAACTTGTATCCTAAAGTAAGTCTGACAGAGATGGCTTGCCTAGTTCAGCTGATAAGACTCCTGCATCTTTATTTTTCCTGACCTCTGCCCTATCTGAGCAATATTTCTCTATGGGCACATTTATTTTTTCAGGTCCCTGAGGGTTTCCCCCATCTCTTCTCATCTCTGGCACTTTTCCCAACAGAGGAGGAATTAGAGCTGGACTCTGTTGCTGGTCACTGTAAGGAATCCATGGAACAAGAGAGGCTTGAGGAATTCAAGGCAGCTGCTGCAGGAATTTTTTCATCTCTAGAGAAATCAGGCCCAGACACTTAACCTAGAATCATTTAGGCACAATGAAAAGTCCAACAAAAGGGAATCCAGGGATCTTTGGATTCTAGACTTGCACAGTCAGACTTGCACAACTCCTTATCAACTTGTGTGGCCTCCAGGTCTCAGCTTCAGTACTGGTTAAAGGAAAAAGGGGGAGTTGGCTCCAAAGGTCTTAAGACTTTTTGCATTAAAATGGTCTGATGTATAACACTAGCTAAAGATTTTTAATCTTCGCTGAAGAGATAGCAGCCATTTGAAAACCAGTTCTTTGTAAACAAAAGAGATCAAGGTCTGAGGGTCAGGGTTGGGGTGAGTGTAGAACTCAGGAACTCAAGACCTTCAAGAAAAAGCCTGGAAGAAGCAGGATAAGATCCAGGCAAGGAGGTCTGAAGCCAGAGCACAATAGTCAGAGGGACACCCAAGGGAGAAAAGATTAGAAATTCTATGTCTATTTTATGTCATCTTTTTAAAAAAATTTTTATTAGTTTTCACTTATGTTTTAAAGTACATATAACAAACTTGTAATCCAGGGGAATGCAAATATAATAATTAAATAAATAAATATCCACATATGAAGCTGCCTAGCCAAAAAAAATTTAATTAAGGGAGTACATGATGAAAATGGTTTGGAGACCACTGCCTGAAGAGATTAGTACTGTGGCCAGCTTCCCTGGCAACTCCGGCCCCTGGAAAACACTGGTGGAGCTGGGGCAGACCAGAGGCAAAATCCCAGGCAAAGAGACAGAAATACCTGAAGATACTGATCACTTCTTGCCTAGTGTTTATTTTATAATTACAGTTTTGGCCATTTGTATAGCATGGTGCTAAATATATGCACGGACATTGCAATCAGAAAGATCTAAGTTTATACCCTGACTACTGTACTTTCTGTATGAACTTGGGAAAGTTATTCAACTTTTTAAGCCTCAATTTCATCAGTGTAAAATGGAAATAATAATTCTTACATCATACGGGATGTTGAAAAGACTAAATGAAATCATTTATACGTAAAATGTTTCAGATATTGCCTGACACATGGTAAGCTCTCAGTAATGATGGATGTTATTATATTGGCTTGATCCTTGCTTTGTAATGCTCCAAACACAAAGCACTATTAAGGGGGTTTACAGGGTAGGCATTTCTTACTCCTGAAATCAGCAAACACTTCTTGCTTGCTAGGGATTGCTCTGCCTCCACAGGTATTATTAACAATTTAATCCCTCTAAGATAGGTAATGTTATTTTCCTCATTTAAGTTATGACAAAGCTAAGGCAACAAAGAAGTTGAGCAAACTCACCCAAGGTTACATAGTTGCTTAATAGGGGAGCTAGGATTTGAACCCAGGCAATCTGGCTCTGGAGCCTGTATGCTTACCCATTGTGCCAGGGATTCTCAACCTCAGCACTTTGGACTATTTGAACTGGATGATTCTTTGCTGTGGGAACTCTTCTGAGCATTGTCACATGTTTAGCAGCATCCCAGGCCTCTGCCATTAGCGCCTCCCCCACCCTTGATTGGTGACGATTAAAAAGTTCTCCAAATGTCCTCTTGGAGGTAAAATCACTCCTGGTTGAGAACCACTACTCTACACCATGCAACTCCCTTTGTAGTTCTAAAGATAATACCTGTTCTTAAACTTGAGTTAGGTAATATTATTTTCCTCTTTTGTTTATGACAAAACTAAGGTACAAAGTTAACTCTTGCTCTTAACCTTGGTTATACAGTAGAATCACTTGGCAAACTTAATGCCCTTGATACCCAAAATATTCCCCAGGTCAACTGGATCAGGATCTCTGTGGGCAGGACCCAGGCATCTGTGATATTTTAAAGCTCCCCAGGTGAGTCCCATGTACATCCAAGGTTCAGACAAAAAAAGCCTAGTCATTGTTTTAGGAATCAAGTCACAAAACTACTTATTCACTATATGATTAGGAATCTGATTCCATAGTTAAAGTATACTTGAACTGTCTTGTCTTTCCTTGAATCCCCTTCTCGAAATGCTCCCACTCTTTGTCCCCTTTTCCTTTCCCCCACTGCACACTCTTCTTTTATATTCCACCCTCTTTGTTTGTGATGGTCCTGAAATGTGCTTCCCCTGTTTTGTTTCGTTTGTTCCCCTGTACCAACCACCATCACCTTTGATCTGACTTCAGCTGAAGCCAACTTAGATGTCATCTCTTTTGGAAACCAGCCTTGATCCACCCACTGACCTTCATCTTCCATGCCACCATGCAAAATACTAGTGTAGCCCTCACCTCATTATAATGTCATCTTGGATATTTGTTGGTTTCCCCCCAACCCCTCACTCCACCTAGTACTAACACCACCAGATTGATCTTCCTAAGAGGAGGATCTGTGTCCTTTATCTCTGAAACCCAGCACTTTCCTATGTTTGTCACCTTAGGAACAATGTAATGAATATTTTCTAAATAAGTGAATGAATGGCTTGCCCCTATTTTCTTAGCCACATATTTTTTCCATACTCCCACAGATCAGTATGGTGGTCCTCTTTAATCACTGTCTCCCTGCATACTTTATCATTGCCAAACCTCCTTCCTAGTCCTGAGCCATCTGCCCACTGGTAAGAGCAGTGGCTGAACTATTTTCATTCCATGGAACTCAGAAGCAAAGCCAGGCAGCTGTGGCTCTGGTTTTGAAACCTAAATGAAGCTATCATCAGCAAGCTTCAAGTTGTGGTGAGCCTTGCTCGTGCTCGGTTCAGTTTCTGTCTTCACCACAATTCCAGGCTTGTGCATTATAATATAAGAGTGATAGTGGAACTACCATGTTCTCTCCAGACCCCATGACTGAGGCTAATCCAATTTCTTTACCATAATGAAGCTGCACCAATATCTATTGATTTCACTCAGCAGGAAGTAATTTTCTTCTACAAGATCCCATCATTCAGGGGATTTTAAAATGCATTAGATATTTGTGGGAAAACTTTCAAACTATTTTTTTTCATGTTATCAGTATTTAGGGCAAAGCACAGTATGCGAAGTATCTATAGGAGGAGTGACTCATCTATATAAAGAGAAATTCCTTCTCACAAGTTCTGAGGCCAGGGAAGGAATGGTATGAGTAAATATTCATTTCCATAGCATGAACAAAAGAGCGTCCACCTTACCCTCCACTCTTCAAATCTAAGTATGACTATGCCCCCTGCCCAGATGACTCCAAGACTGTTCGAAGGTTAATCCACACTAAAGTGAGGTTCCAGAATTGGCTAATTCCTAAATCTTGCTTAGTCTTGAACCCTCAAAAACCTAAGTTTCTAGAATAATCCTTCCTTCCCATCTCCAAACCTACACAAATACTGAGTTAAGTTGTCCCTGGACTAATCGCATTTTAATTCTCAAAACGTAATGAATTTTTCCCTATGTGGAGAAAGATCGTACTTCAGGCTTACCACCATACCATGTTGATTACAATTTACTTATATTAATTAACAGTCATGCCATAAAGAAGTCAAATAAAAGTTACATTTATCACCAAAAGTAGAATTACACTAATTTGGGGCATGATCGATAATTCTAATCATTCTTGTTTCATTAGTACACTCTGACTTAAAGAGAAGATTTTGCCAAAAAAAATTGATAAGTTGACTCAAAGTCATGTTTAAAACAGGTAACATTTACAAGAAAGAGAGGGGAAGAAGAGAGAGGGAGGGAGAAAGAGATGGAGGTGGAGAGGAGAGGAAGGAAGGAAGGAAGGAAAGGAAGGAAGGAAGGAAGGAAGGAAGGAAGGAAGGAAGGAAGGAAGGAAGGAAGGAAGGGAAAGATAGATTAAATGGTGAATAAAATCATCCAAGCTATTTACTGTTTAAATGGAAATTATTCTGTGAGGATTAGATAAATAACACCTTCAGTAAAATCAACAAAGAAATGAGCAAAATATCAAATGGAAATTTCTTCACTTTGTCGAGAAGTCACAGAATTTGCTCCAAAGTTAATAAACTATAACCTGCCAGGTATTCCAAAACTGTAAACTATGGAAGCGAAGCAACTATTTCCATCATTTGTATGTTTATTCTTAGGGATCCTTCATCTGTGAGGTGTACTTGCTTTGGTCATACTAAAACACATTTCAATTTATTTTAACCTAAAGAGATAAATGACTACTTTCTTAAAGATTTGCCGAAGAATAAACGTTGGGGGACTGCTACGATCAAGATGACAGAGTGAGGTACTTCAGGGTTCTGTCCCCACAGAAGTTTTGAACAACTGGCAAGAACCAGCAGAAACATCTTTCGCACATCTCCAGAAGACAGTTAAAAAAATGCAGTAACAGGACAATTCCAAAATCAAGAAAGGGGCTCTTAAAAGTGATAGGATTGGGCAAAAAACTTTAATAGACATCTCTCTAAAGAAGATATACAAATAGCCAGAAAGCACACGAAAGATGCTCAACATCATTAACCATCAGGGAAATGCAAATCAAAACCACAGAGATACCATTTCACACCCATTAGAATGAATGCCATTTTTTTTTAAATAAAATAAAATTACAAGTGTTGGAGGGGCTGCAGAAATTAGGAACACTCATTCATTGCTTGTAGCAATGTAAAATGGTGCAGCTACTATGCAAGAGAGTTTGGCAGTTCCTCAGAAAGCTAAGGCTAGAATGTGGACATAATGTACAATGGGTATAGGGTTTCTGTTTGGGGGAATGAGAAAGGTTTAATAATGGGAGGTACTGAGGATTCTGCAACATTGTAAATACAAATAACCCCATTGCATGGTGTGCTTGGGAGTGGTTGAGATGGGAAAGTTTATGTTGTATATATTTTCCCATAATTAAAAAAAAAAAAAGAATGAACAGAAGAGACAATGACAATTAAACGTAATATGTGATCCTGGATAGGATCTAGCAAGGGAAGTAAAAGGGCTCAAAAGGATATTATTGGGACATATGAAAAAATTGAAATATAGACTGTAAGCTTTATATCAATGTTAAATGTCTTGAACTTGATAACTAGATTTAAGGTGGTTACTTAAGTGTATGTCCTTGTTCTCAGGAAATGTACATGACAGTATTAAGTGTACAGTGACGAGCACCACCTGTACTCAAGTATATAGATAGAATGTTATGGCAAATGTGTGAAATGTTAAAATTGGTTTATCTGTGTTTATGGGGGGGATAGGGGTTTACTGGATTATTCTTTACAGGGTTTGTATTATTTTTGTAACTGTCTTGTAAGTTTGAAAGTGTTTTTTAAAAAGTTTAAAAAAAGGAATAAACATTAACTGGCATTGCAATGCTGCTCTTATAGTATATTATACATGCTACTACTTGCCAGAATGAAGTTTCGGTTATTACATGTACTTTTATAGATATACACATATGCATATCTATATAAAGACAAGGAGACTTTTATATAAAGAAATTCTGTGTATATGAAAATGAGACCTTTATTTGCTTGTGTAATGTGCCAAAATATTAAAATTAGAAAATTCAGCCAAGTTCTTCCAGCTTTGCTTGAAAGTATCTTTTGAAATCTGTGCAAAGTTGATTCACTTTCTTGAGAATCTCAAAGGAATTACAAACCAATTGCAGTTTCACAAATAATCTATTTCATCCTTAAGAATGGGTTTAAAAAAGAAAAAGAAAATGTCAGCCACAGAAGGAAAAAGAAGTAGAAATTAATCCATGCAAATTAATGGTAAAAGGAAACTATTTCTTAACAGTCATGATTTTTGTCTGTGATTAAAAAATTGGGATCCCAGAATTTTCTGATTCCCTAAAACACTTCCAACCTTCTGACATGAATTTTACTTGAAGGAACTAATGCCCAGTCCTTAACTTAAGTCAAGAAAATGAGAATAACTGAATTAAATCTCCAGAAAATTCATTCTTCCACCACATAACTTAATATTCTCCTTTAAAACTTCCTTAGTCCCTGCTATTCATCTTTCCTGTTCATTTTCATCACACATCTTCTAGCGGTTTATAACAATGTTCTCTTTCTACCAGGCATGAACTCCTTCAGCATGTGTCAAAAGGTCTGTAAGTTCCTAAAGATAAAATCAGTATTGTTTTTCATTTTATTTTATTTTATTTTTTTAAGATTTATTTATTTAATTCCCCCCCTCCCCCGGTTGTCTGTTCTCTGTGTCTATTTGCTGCGTCTTGTTTCTTTGTCCGCTTCTGTTGTCGTCAGTGGCACGGGAAGTGTGGGCGGCGCCATTCCTGGGCAGGCTGCACTTTCTTTCGTGCTGGGCGGCTCTCCTTACGGGCGCAAGGCGTGGGGCGCAAGGCGTGGGGCTCCCCCTACGCGGGGACAGCCCTGCGTGGCATGGCACTCCTTGCGCGCATCAGCACTGTGCATGGGCCAGCTCCACACAGGTCAAGGAGGCCCGGGGTTTGAACCGTGGACCTCCCATGTGGTAGACGGACGCCCTAACCACTGGGCCAAGTCCGTTTCCCCCTGTTTTTCATTTTAAAAGACCTAGAATAGTGCCTGACACCTTGTAGAAGCTAAATAAATGCCTGTGGCTTATGCTTTATTAATATGTATCAATAAAATTGATTTGTTAAAAAATGCCTATCGTCTTAAGATATTAATATTGTAAAAAAAATTGAAATGTATCTGAAATGTCTTCAGACAGTAAGGTTCAATGTCATCAGCATCTGTAGTTATGCGACTCTGAGAAGTAAGCCAAGGATTGGTCAGCATTTCAGTGCCAACAAACACATTTTCAGAATACTTGAAACTGCTCTATTCTTTCACCACACTATCCTTCCTAATCACACTATCTCCACAGATTAGATTCTACCTGCCCCCAAAAAAACTATACCTGGTCATCAGAGGGATAGCTGTAATTAAGTTTAAAAATAAATTAAAGAAACCCAAAACTATAGTGGTAAAAGAGATAGAGAGTGTGTATTCATATATTAACTCATTCATTCAGTCCATTGATTGTTTTTCTGTTTGTTCATTTCCTTTCTTCTTCATTTTTTTTTATACTACTGTAGGGCACACAGAGGGTTGGAGTAATTCTAATCCTCAATTCATAACACAGGAACATCCCTGTTTCATAGGTGGCTCTAGTTCATCTTATTTTGTTTTGTTCTATTGTTGGCTTATTTCAATAATGCAGTTCCCTTAATCCTAACCCCTAACTACAGAAAAGGAACATTGACAATATCTTATGTTTAAGAAATTCCTCCCCATTTCCCGCCTTTTCTCCCATGTGAGAAAACCAGAATTTTTTTCTGTGATTTTCTCGTTGTTTTATCTCATATTGATGCAGACCTAAACAATATCTACAATCATATCTCTGCCCTTTGGCCTGTCCCCTTGTCCCTCAGACGCACCCTTGGCTGTGTGCCCAGGAGTTGGTTGGGGGGGGGGGGCGGGGACGACTAGCACCTCCTCACAGAGCTCATGCACCCTCTGCTCTGTTGTGGTTGGTCCTCTCAAAGGCATGAAGGATTGTTTGTGAGGGCTAAGCGATCTCATATTTGCCCTTCAAGACTTAGTCCTATGCTGATTCAGTCTACTCCGCTTCCTCCTCTCTTCCCTTTTTTAGATCCCTGATGTACAAAGCAGTCTCCATGCAAGCTAGTGTTTAATCTTGCAATTAAAAAAGATTATAACTCATTCCCCACGGAAGCAAAGATGTTCCAAATGATATAAACAAGGACTGGAGGAAGGAATGAACCAATGTGTTACCATCAGCAGTAGCATCTTCCTTTTCTTCTGGGATGTTCTTAGCTCAGTCCAGGCTAGGCTCCAGGGGCTTGCCCGGTGCCTTCAATGGCTCAGGTCTCTGCCCTGTCTTTTCTCACTCCCTATCTATGCTTCTACTTGGAAAAAGGGAACCTGAGGGTTGTAAGAAAAGGCAAGAGGCAATTTGGATCCAAGTCATACCAAAACCAACAACAACAACAATATTCTTCTCTCCTGTCACAGGCTAGAAAGGCTCCTGATGTTGCCCCTATGCGCAAAAAACAAACAAAACTGCACACAAGTACTTTGTGATGTGTGGGCTAGGCATTTTATAGATGACAAGAGTGAAACTCAAAGTAGCCAAGAGATCTGACTAAGGTACATTATGGTAAGAGTAGGTGAAACCCGGACTTTCTGATTCTTAGCACAGTCCGTTTCCTTCTATCCCTTTCTCCCATCTTCTCCAGGCCCACATCCACAAACAGAGATGGTCATCAACCTACAGCCTTTTTGTGGAGGATCGGAATGGCACATTATTTCAAAATAACATACATTGCTATACTTCTCTAGCTAAGCTATTTTTCCTCATGACATTTGTAAAAGAAATGCTATGGGACAAAACAATCTTTTTAAAAAGCACCTTGGTTTATTTGCAATTTCAATGACTAGCTCTATTTGACATCACTAACTAGTTAAAGATATCTGATAGATATGCTGATAAATTTATTTTTAATTGGCTTTGTAGACACTTCCTTTAAAAGGGGATACTTCCTTAGTGGTTCTTAATTATGTCAGTCTTTCCATTGCCACTTCTATTCTTTGAAAACCCTCCCTCAAAGTGATGCTTTCAAACAGTCCTGAAAGACAACGGTTCAAAGCCATTTATCTTCCCTGAAGTCAAGGAAATGTAATTTATTCTATTTATCCAGCCCTATGGGGATTAATAGATTCTCTTCATTCACCTTGTCACAGGCTAGAAAGGCTCCTGACGGTGCCCCTATGTGCAAAAAACAAAACCAGTTTTTTCAGCTTCATCTCAGCCCTGATCACTTTTCCCACCTTGGTCATTTATTGGTTCCTAGAGTCGTCCACCAAGAACCCCTCTTTAATTATCCTCCATAATTCAGAGCTAAGTGCAGGCATTGTACAATAGAAGGAAAGGTACAGATTCATTTGAAAACATGGGGTATGATGAACCATTATATTAGAGGACCTTGACCACCATCATCATTGATTGATTTCATTTGGGTTTTCATTTTTAATATTAACATTACCTGTACAGGAGGCATAAAAATCTGCTGTTAAATGCAGCATTAATCTGCACTTGCTCAGGAAGAGTTTCTTACAGACTACTCACAGCTTGCTCAATCTAGGGCATGGCTGGAGTCCCCCGACAACCTGCTCCCTGCCCTTCTGGCATCCACAGGTTGCCACCTCACAAGGCACCTGCGGTCCTCAGGCTTCCCAGGGGCTCTCCAGGATGGCATGGGTCTGAGGGAAAGGGGGAGGTGGGTGTGCCAAGCAGCCAGTTTGCCAGAAAGGGAATTGCTGAACTACTGTAGGACCCCCTCAGGAGAAGGAAAATGTCACACTGCCTTTAGCTTTTATCTCTCAGCTAAAATCAATGGTTTCTAAGAGAGAGCAGCTTTTACTACTCTTAGGAGCCTTCTGCTTCAGATCCAGCTTATATCAATTAAGCACATGCTCTTGGCAAGGTTCTAAATAACTTCATTCTCATAACAGTCAGGTGCTAATCATCTTCATTTTACACTTGTGGAAACTGGGACAGTGGGGCTAAGTGACTTGCCAAGCCCACACAGCAGTAAGGGGCAGAAGCAAAACTTGAACGTGAATCCTGGGAGTCTAACTCTGGTGCCTTCGCCATTCTACAAACTGCATCTCACCTTACTCTGATGATTCCTCTACAGGGAAGAGGGAGGTTAGGTTAAAATTAGATAGGCTAAGTTCTATATGGAATCATCACCATGCACTCATTCATTCTTCCAACAAATATTTATTGAGAAACTCTGTGCCAGGCACTGTGTTATGTGCTAAAGATAGAGTGTGGATCAAAACAGACAAAACTCCCTTCCCTCATAGAATTTACATCTACTGCAGATCACAGTCAATAAATAGGATGAAGAAGTAAAATATATATAGGATGTGAGTGACTGTTTAAGTACTAAGGAGAAAATGTAAGCTAGGAAAGAGAGACGTGGAACGTCACCCCTGAGAGGTGTTGAAATTTTAGGTAGTGTGACCAGGGAGGGCCTCTCTGAGAAAGTGATTTTTCCTCTCTGTGTTGGCATTTAAGTTCAATTCAATTATCTCACTGGTATTTGTTGTAGGGAATCCCATGGTTTCATTTCTAGGAACTATATTGTAAGGATCAATTTGATAATGTTAATCAACTGCCCCATCCCCTGCAGAACAAATATTTCCACTCACCTGCTGACTTATTACAATCTAAGGTCAAAAAGCTGTGACTGCAGTTTAGACAGTACTTGGCCTCTCCAGAGATAGCCCATTACCTGGATGAGCTCTGGAATCACTCTTCCTCTAGTCACATCCTGACGCCATCAGTTACCAGCTGTGTGATTTTGGGCATAGTATCCAACGTCACTGTGCATCAGAAAAGTCTGTAAAATGGGGGTACTGTTAGTTCTCAGCACATAGGGTTGCCATGAGGATTAAGTGAGAGTAGTCTCTGACAAGTCTGTACTCAGAGAGGGGGCTGGTATGTAATCAGGAATGTGTAGAAATGTCAATTAATTAATGTCAATTAATGTCTTGTCATCAAGAGACATCACTCTTGATGGCATATTTAATTCAAAATAAACAAAGAATTAAAGCTCTCTGTACAATCCTATCTCTTTAACACTGCTCTGAGCATGAATCTGCTCTAGCAAAAATCCATTGCTTAGGAATTTTTTTACTTTGAGGTATGAATATAAAATTAAAAGGCTGAGTTTCTTAGAGAAGGGTTTTAAAGGCAATTCTGTAATCATATTGAAAAATGGCACATAATTGACCTTAGTTCAGGATTTTGAAAAATAGCGTTCATTTGGACACAGATATAATTGTGGGGGTGATTTTTTTCCTTAGCTAAAAATAAAAAACATATGAAAACATAGCAAACCCCTCAGTGGCAGGAAATCCACCTCATGGTCACCTGGATATCCCTGGCGACCAGGGCAATGATCACCAGCGTGTATGAGGATACCCAGGAGGAAGTGACAGCCCAGAAGAAGCAAGGGACAGTCAGTATCTGGGCTTGGCAAGACCAAGCTTTGCTCTAAGTCTGTGGTTTCTACCCTCTGATCCGAATTGCCCAAGGGATCCACAAAGATGCCTCAGGGCTATGACTCTGTGAGGATAAGGCCCAGAGATCAAGGCTCCAGATTCCCTCCTTCAGCTACCCTGAAGCTCCACTTTTTTATTTTATATACTGGGGTCCCATGTGAGAATTTTTTTAAAAATCCATTGCTTTTTAAATGAATGTTTAAAAATCATTCCTTTATAAGTAGCACGTGGTTTCTATCCCATAATGCTTTCAATATCCAGACCACTGCCTGCCTGAGAGTAGTTATTTTATAGCTACTAGCTAAGTGATCATGATGGGAAAGTGGTATAAACACATGTAACATAGCTTAGATCAATCAACTCCATCGAACTTTAACCATCACAAGCAGCCAGGAACTTGAATATGGTACCAAAATCAACAGAATGGCTAAGGATGAGCCTTAGAATATAGAATTTTGTTTTGTTTTGTTTTTTAAATGAAAATTTTTATTGCCTTTTTTTAAAGATACATAGATCACACAAAATGTTACATTAAAAAATATAAGAGGTTCCCATACCCCACTCCCCCCCCCCCACATCAACAACCACTTTCATCAGTGTGGCACATTCATTGCATTTGATGAACACATTTTGGAGCAATGCTGCACCACGTGGATTGTAGTTTACATGGTAGTTTACACTCTCCCCCAGTCCATTCAGTGGGTTATGGCAGGATATATAATGTCTTGCATCTGTCCTGGTCAACCACCACACCAGGGAACTGAGAGAGTCTACAACTGCAAGCAGGAGAATCTCATCCATCAGCCATGTGCGATCTAAGCCCCCTCTGAATTTAGATGTGCAGTGGACATCACCATCCGCAAGATGGAGGAATAAAACATGGATTAGAATATAGAAGGATTTAATCAATGAATCCTCTCAGAAGTTTAAGATAGGGGAGGCAATATAAGAGTAGATTAACAGATAATTAGTAAAGCAGAGAAGTACAGGCTCTGAAGTCTGACAAATCTGGACAAGTGACTTAACTTTGAAAAACCTCAAGCCATTAGTAAAAGGAGGATGAGAACAGTATCTTTTTCACTGGGTTTTGAGATAGTCCATAGAAAGTTCTTAGCATAGTTGTGATGCATAGGAAACTCTCAGTAAATGTTATCTGTATACATATATATACATATATATACGTACCAAATAAATGCATTCATATATTCATAGAATTTTAAAGCTAAGGGAGGCACTTTGAAAATAATATAATACTGTGATTTTCCTGAGCAGGACCCTTTCTTCAAATACATGGAGGATTTTCTGTCCAAGAGGTCAGAAAGCCCAGTTCACACTTTTCCCTTCTTTCACATGCCCTGTCCATGCCCTCCCAACCTGTCCTCTATGTCTTAATTATCCTTATTATCACTCAGCAAAATCTAAGGCTCTGTGGTAGTTTGAGACTTTTATGGACCCCAGAAAAGATCATGCCCTTAGGGTTAATCCATTCCTGTGGGTATGAATCTATTGTGGATGGAGCCCTTTGATTGGATTACTTCAGTTAAGGGCCCTTTGATTAAATTACTTTAGTAAGGCATGACCCAGGGTGGGTCTTAATGCTCGCACTAGACTCCTATATGAACAGGATGAGTCCTGAGAGAGTGGGCCACGGAAACAGAAACCCCAGAAGCAGAGAGAAAAAGCCCCAGAAGCCAGAAGCTGAAATCAACACAACTCAGAAGCAGAAAGAAAGCCACGAAGCAGGAAGCTGGAGGCAAGGAAGCCTGGAGGAGGAGGCAGAACCCCAGCGGAATCCTCCATGTGCCTTGCCATGTGAGAGAGGAGTCCAGGATTGCCAAGAGCCGGTCTTCGGAGAGAAAAAGCATTGCCTGCTGAAGACTTGATTTGGATATTTTCCTTGACCTCAAAAAATGTAAGCTTTTAAACTACTAAATCCCCATTGTAAAAACCAACCTATTTCTGGTATAATGTTTCCCACAGCTTTTAGCAAAATAAAATAGGCTTCTTAGAAAAGAAGTCCAACCCCCTGATATGTCAAGATCATAAAAAGAACCAGGTTAATGAAGATATTTGTCTGATGTTTATGGACTATCCAATAAGACTAGCTATTATTTATTTAATACTAATTGCATACCAGATACCATGTTGAGCAGTTTACCTACATTACCCTAATCTTTTCAACTGCCCCATGAATTAGGTATTATTATTACCATTCCACAAACAAAACAGGCTCAGATCAAATAAATTGGATAAGGTCCTAGAGCTAATAAGCA
Source organism: Dasypus novemcinctus (assembly GCF_030445035.2). Classification (NCBI taxonomy): domain Eukaryota; kingdom Metazoa; phylum Chordata; class Mammalia; order Cingulata; family Dasypodidae; genus Dasypus; species Dasypus novemcinctus. Next base: position 80,170,732 of record NC_080686.1, read on the forward strand.
CAAGAGCCTGAATTTAAACCAGATTTATGTGATTCCAAAGTCTCATCTCTATTACCCTCTGATCTATAATCCAGGAATCCTGATTCTCCTTTCCATTACCTTAAGTCCTGCCCTTGTCTTGTTCCAGATGCCCTAATTGATATGCTTCTTTTCATTTGAAAATATGAAAATGCAACTCAGATTCATCTCAAGTCATATTGTCTCATGTCCTCAGGAGGAAATTTAAGCTATATCTACACAATCAGTACAGTTGGAGTCAGCTCAATCAGCCTATGTTAAACATGGTTTAAATATTTATGGAGAAAATAAAGCAACCAAAGGATTGTCTGAAGTTTTCCATTGTCTCCTGGGCATTTCAGTCTTTTTTCAAGAACACCTTACTCTCTAAAGAACCAACATCATATTCCCCTGTTCTTGCAGAGATCAAGTTCCCGATGAGCAGCACTGGCAGCCCTGGAGATGGAGTTGTCTAATTGATTTTCATTTTTGTGTCCCCTTCCCATGATACCCAATAAAAGAGGCATTTGCTACCACACTTAAAGTTCTTTATGGGGTCATAGGAGAGCCAGCACAAGCCTATATGATCTAAAGCAAAGACTACTACCATGGTTGAGAGTTTTCCTGAATGAATAAATAAGACAGGGAAATGGATGTGGCTTAACCAATTGGGCTCCCATCTACCATATAGGAGGTCCAGATTTTTATGCCCAGGGCGAGGGCAAGCTGACCCACGTGGAGTGCCAGCCCATGTAGGAATGCGGGCCCACACAGGAGTGCTGGCCTGCATGGGAATGCCACCCCACGCAAGAGTGCCTGTTGACACAGCAAGATGATGCAACAAGAGACACGGAGGAGAGAAAATAAGAAGACATAGCAGAACAGGGGAGCTGAGGTGGTGCAAGAGAGTAATTGCCTCTCTCCCACTCCAGAAGGTGCCAGGATGGGTTCCCAGAGCCGTCTAATGAGAATACAAGCAGACACAGAAGAACACACAGCGAATGGACACAGAAAGCAGACAACAGGGTGGGGGGTGGGGAGCGAATGGGCACAGAGAACAGACAACGAGGGGAATGCGGGGAATAGGGGGGAGAAATAAATAAAAAATAAATCTTTAAATAAATAAATAGCACAGTTGCCAAGAAGACAAATATTTCCTTGCTTTGTGTTTTATAGCTCTCATAGGTAGCAATATCATATGACACTAAAAATTTCACTCATTTTTTAAATATTGCAAGCTTGTATTATGTATCAAGTCCTGAGGTAGAAACAAAGTACTATGCTAAGCACTTTTCATGCATTATCTCATTTAACTCTCAAAGCAGTGAGCTTGAAACTATTATGAATGTAATATTTTTTTAAAATGAATAAAAAAATTAAAAAAAAAAAAAAAGAAACTATTATGAGCCCTGGTTTATAGATGAGGAAACTGAGACTTATCAAGTTAGGTATCTTGCCCAAGTCTCACAGCTAGTTAGTAATGGGGCTGGGGAACTCTGAATCAGAATGAATTTTTTTGGTATTTACTGAAAGACCCCACTGTTGTTTGGACCCAGACTGGTGTTTACTGGTATTTACTGAATGAACCAGTGGTGTAGATGTTCTCAGGTTTTTAAGATATACATAGAGATTCTGACCTTCAAGAAGCTTATAGCTTATTGTGTAGATCAGAGGTACCCAACCAGGGGAGATTTTGCTCCAAAGGAGGCATCTGGCAATTTCAGGAGATATTCTGATGGAGGATGATACTGGATTCTAGTTAGTAGAGGCCAGGAATTTTGTCAAACATCCTATGATACACAGGACATCCCCCCTGTGACAGCAAAGAAATGCTTGGTTGTATCAATAGAGCCAATGTGGTGAGAACCCAGTACACATAAGACAACCCATAGAAAGATGGAATCAATAGATAATGTATAACTGAAATTATATAAAGGCACTGAATGAAATGTGGATTACAGAAAAAGATTCATGGAGAAAACCTTTGGAGCCCCAAGGATAGAGCACAAGCTTCGCAGTTAAACAAAATTGTATTCACTTCCATGTCTGTCCTTAACTAATTGTGTAACTTTGGCCAAGTCCCTATGCCCTCATCTTTAAATGGAAATAAAAATGCTGACCTTGCAGGACTATTGTAACAATTGAGAAATATAAATGCTTTCTACACTCCAAAAGTGATAGCCATTGTGAAGAGTTTTCATTTGTCTAAGTGACAGATTATGTCAAAGTGACTAAAATAGCTGGACTGGATTTAGGATGATGTGGTTATTTCAACTATTTTAATGACACAATGAGTCACTGCACGGTCTCTTGAGCTGATTGCTGCACGCATGCTGCATTCTTGAATGAGCCTAGAATAGGATTCAAGATTCCTGCTGTTGCACCAATGCCCTTGGCTTCTTCATGTTCTTGGTAAGTAGCATTTCTACTTTAGCCCACTACACAATTCCTGAGTCATATGATTCCACATGTCCTCTTTGGTTTAAAAATTGGAGTAACATACTAACAATTTTAATGGACTCACTGAAAGCCTCAACATTTTTTGTGTGAACAGCCTGCTCCTACCTGTCCTCCCTCTTTCACCTTTTCTAGTCCTCAGTGTGCCATGTTTTCTCAATGTCCTTTTATGGAACTCAGGAGTCAAGCTTCCTAACCAACATCCAAGAAGAAGATCTGTATCATCAGAGGTTCAGTTCCACCATGGTTACCCTGAAGATAATGAGGATGAATGTCGAATTCTCAGAGAGATCTAGGTCAGGCTAAGTCCAAAGGTTGGGGCTTGTGATTAGTTCCCTGGGGTTGAGGATGGGCTTCTGGGTACCTAAAGATCTGGCAGGAGAAAGTCATGGAAGCAGAAGTTGGAAGCACAGAAACCAGGAAGAGAAGGGAGAGACAAGCAAATACAACCAACTGCCTTAATGTGACAGAAGAGTACAGGATCCATTGGCAGCTGGTCTTCAGAAGGAAGGTATCATCTTGATGATGCCTTGACCCAGACATTTTCATGGCATCACAACTATCTTCTGTATACCCTTCAAGATCTCTTAACTTGAAACCAAGTCTTGAAAAATACTCTTTGAAATTATGCAACAATTGACTAGGAAAAATTATATGGATGAAAAACAAGCTTAACAAGGTAAAGTATGGTTTAATGAATGCTTACAGCAGACTTTCTAGAATTTCTATCCTCCCATAATTATAAAATAAATTTATTGTGAGTCAGTGATTCATTTATTCATTCACAAAACATTTATTAAGCACTAACTTCAAATATGTTCGACCCTGAGAATAAAGATGGATAAGAAATGGTTCTTGCCCTTAATGAGCTCACAGTCGAACATTAAGTGATGCTATAGGATCCAAATTAGGAGTCCATTGAGGATTTTCATTCATACCCAATTCAATTTACAGAAAACTTTCTCTCCAATCATCTTTCCCTTGAATATCTCAAAGAAAGTACTTGTGTTGGCTTGGAGCTATATACCACAGAAAAACATGTTTCTTAAATTTAATCCGTCCTTGTGGATATTAACAATTGCAAATAGGACCTTTTGATGAGGTTACTTCAGTTAAGGTGTGACTCAGCTGAATAAAGATGGGTCTTAATCCTATTAACTGGAGGCCTTACAGAGAAAACTTCCGAGAAGGCACAGGAAGCAGCCAGAAGCTGGAAGCCAACAGAACCAGGAAGAGAAAGGAAAAGACAAGAGAGGCTGTCATGTACACTGCCATGTGACAGAAAAGCCAAGCGCCAAGGATTGCAGGTAGGCAGCTCCAGAGCACCAGTCTTTAAGAAGAAAGAAAAAAAAGAAGAAGAAGAAGAAAGCATTGCCTTGATGATACCTTGATTGTGGACTTCTCCTACCTCAAAACTGTGAGGTAGGAGAATTCCTATTATTTAAGCCAACCCATTGCATGGTATTTGTTTTAGCAGCCAGGAAATTAAAACAGTACTCTCAGTCTTCCCAACTGTGGACTGAAAAATCAGAAAAACTTCCTAAAGATTTGTATATAAAATAAAATGCTTTCACAAGGTAATTCCTATGTCCACTACCTGGATGCTCAAAAAATAAATAAATAAGTAAAATAAAGATCTGGCAGAAGCCAACATGATGAGTATGCTAGACCACACCAGAACCCAACAAGGCAACAGTAGTATGTTTTCTAGGAACATTGAAATAGTGCCCCCATCTCCTGAAGAAAGGAAGCTGTAATGTCGGGGAATTATTTATGAAGAACTTTTGAGTTGTCCTCCTAGGCAAGATGGCACATATGAGTATACTAACTGGGAGCTGATGGCTGGCCTCTGATAAAAGGGACCTTTGACCTTCCCACCCACATAGCTCAGCAGGGCCTTGTTATACTATTGTCCTATACAACTCATCCTTCAGAGCCGCCTAATGAGAACACAAGCAGACACAGAAGAACACACAGCGAAAGAACACAGAGAGCAGACAGGAAGAAGGAGCTGGGGGAAGAAATAAATAAAATAAATCTTAAAAAAAAAAAACAAAAACAACTATTCTGCAGTAACCTGGGGTGAGTTGATGGTAGCTTGACACATGAACAATTTTTCCTTCTCTGAGTTGTTATGAAGACTGAAAGACAACCATAAAAGGGTATGAAGTTCTGATGCATGCTACATACAGATAAACCTTGAAGACACCAGTCGAGTGAAATAAGCCCAAAACAAAAAAGACAGATATTGTATGCTCTCACTTAAATGAAATAATTAAAACAAGCAAATTCATAGAAACAGATATAGATTACAGGATACAAGAACTGAAGGGTGAGGGGAAGAAGGGAAGAGGGAGATATTGCTTAAGGAAGATAGAGTTCCTGTTTGAGGTGATGAAAAGTTAAGATACTGGATACTGGTAATGGTAGCACAATATTGTGGGTGTAATTAATACCACTGAATTATATATCAGAAAGTGGGTAAATTAGGAAATTTTGAGATATATATATATGTTACCACAGTAAAAAAAAATTTTAAGAATAAATGAGATAGCATAATGCACCTGGCACAGAATGAGTACTTAAAATATTTTTATTTTTCTCTTCTGACTCTATACTATAGCAGAGATCTCGCCCACAAAGAACTCCAAGTATCGATATACCACATGACTGTGAATGACAGAGATTCAAATTCTCATCAAATGAATGTTGATATAACAACATCATAATGAGGCCAAGCTAATACCAGTTTCAGGTTGCTACATATTGCCTTGCATTGCCATTTTGTTAGCTCCAAAAAACTATTATGATTGAACACCATAAACATTTTTTCAAAATAACACAGGGACCATAATGTGTTTTGAATTCACAATCTAAAATCACCATTCTCCTCTAGTCCAAATAGAAGATTAAAAACTTTCCACTTTAAAACTATACCAGATTTATCTTTCAATTAATGCTGAAGGCACAATCCAGCAGTCTTGAATTGAAGCTGCATGCTCGGCCACTACCAGCTAATAGGCACTGTAAAACAGGGGTTCTTAACCTTTTTTTGTTGCACAGATCCCTTTGCCAGTCAGGTAAAATGAATACTACTGTAATTTGTTTATTGCATACATTCATAAGTAAAGGAAATACTAGGTTTCAGTTAGAGGTCAGATAAAATAAAGATAATAAATTGATTTTTTTTTCAAGTCAAGCCCAGAGGGCCTTTGGGGGTCTGTGGGCCCCTGGTTAAGAACCCCTGCTGTAAAAGGATTGTTGTAGAATAAGTGTAAAGAATACAATGTTAATTGTAATTCAGATGAAGAATAAGAAATGTAATAGATGCTAGAAAAGCTTTAGATTACAGTATCAACAATGAGTCTAGGAAACAGAAAATAGCACCAAGCGCTGGTTAAGAGTCTGGTTTCTAAAGTAAGACTTCCTGGGAGTGAATTAGTCCTTTCTTCACTAATTCTCATGTGTATGCGACCCTGGAAAATTCTCTTGACCTCTCTAAACTTTAGTTTTCTCACCTATGGAACAGTGGAAATAATAATACCTCTCTCATCGGATTGTGGTAAAGATTAAATGTGATAATCTACTTAAAGTGTTTAACATGCTGCTGGTATAGAGTTTAAAAATATATTAGTTATCTTTATTAGCCACTAGTACCCAGAGGCTCATGTGAAGGAGTTAGGATTATTTATTCTGGAATTGAGAACACCAAGTGTATAATTTCGATTTTTACGATGAAAATTGCCGCAGTTTATTGAGTCCCCAGGGGCTGGATGCTGTGCCAAGGGTTTATGTTAAGAGCAGGGGGAAAAGCAGCCCCTGACATTCCTAGGCTGGCCTGGTGCTCACATCTAGACCAGGTGATTCTCCTAGTAGAGACAAGTCATCTCACCAAACACCAACCTCAAAGCCACTCTGAGGCTATGATAGAAGGAGATAAAACAAGCCACTTAATGGTTTTACCTAAGCACAGACAAGGTCACTGTGCCACCTGGAAATTATCAACAACTCAGTTTCCTACCTGAATGAATAACTGCTACTTCTCTGCCAATTTATCCTCATGCTAGGCTCCCCTCCCTACAGATAAGATCCATGGAGAGAGCCAGTCATGGAAATACCCCTGCTTACTGGCAGCATCCAATTTGGAGCAAACCTTCACTTCCTTAGATCCTCCCCCAAATCACCAGTCAAAACCCAAATCCCATACTAGGTCTTTTTAGTACCCTCTTACTGAGACGCTCCACTGTATTTCCCAGTAATGCATGGTCTCCCTCGAGGTGACAAATGATAAACTCAATTTGTTCCATGACAGATGTTTTCCTGGTGATCTTTGGCTGAAGAACATTGACGACATAGACATATCTTACTTAATCCTTAAAACAAGCTTCTGCGGTGTCTATTATCAACTCTGTTCAACAACAGAGAAAACTGAGGTTCCGAGAGTTTAAATAACCTGTGCATGATCCTTCATACACTAAGTGACAGGCCAGACTGAAAATCAGGTCTGTCCACCTGCCAAGTCCAGGCTCATAAATGCCACAGCTTTGTTCTCACCTTGAAGGGTGATCACACCCTGGGAAGGGCCCAAAGGAGGACTGAACAGGAAAATTGTCAAGTGGTAACAGGATGGATTTTGATTGGGTGAATTGTGTGTGTGGGGGGGAGGGGGGGTCTTCTTAACAGGAAGGTGGTAGAAGAAGGGCTAGAAAAAGGGAGCAATTGAACAATTTCCCACCGATGGAAGCTTTTCTTTTGTAATAAAATAAATTAAAATTATTTAAGGAAGGTTAAGAGACCGACATTTTGGCTTTGGAAAAGTTTGAACAACTGGGCAGGGCAAATGCAGGAAGATAGAGGCACCACTTACACCCCATAACTCTATTCTTCTATTATTTGATTCAGAGATAGTGGTCTATAATGACTGGTACTTAGGTTGGGAATGAAGATCTGGGAGCCATTATAGGTAATAGTACCCTTTAAATGTTTGGAAGCTTTTGTCCCTACGAATAATTTTTTTTTTACTTTGCAAATTTATCTTCTTGGTTGGATAGTATATGATTTGCTTTTATTATTTTTCAGGCAGAAAGAGGATAACTGGCAAGTGAACATTTAATAGGGAAAATATATAGCTTGCACAATTTAAAAATAAAATCTAACAGTTTGCATGTTTAGCACCTTTCAAGCAAGAATCTCAGAGCATTTTATAAAAAATGATTTATGCCTCCTTCCCTTCTCCCACCACCCGAGAAGAGGCTTTACTTTATAATTTCAAGAGAAGGTCCCTGAAAGTATGACCAACCTCGCATGTCCAGAGACATGTGAATATGCCCCCAAGTTGAAGGGAGGACTGGAGTTGATCTTTTTTTTTTTTTTAAAGATTTATTTATTTAATTCCCCTCCTCCCCCGGTTGTCTGTTCTCTGTGTCCATTTGCTGCGTCTTGTTTCTTTGTCCGCTTCTGTTGTCGTCAGGGGCACGGGAAGTGTGGGCGGCGCCATTCCTGGGCAGCCTGCACTTTCTTTCGCGCTGGGCAGCTCTCCTTACAGGGAGCACTCCTTGCGCATGGGGCTCCCCTACGCGGGGGACACCCCTATGCGGGGGATACCCCTGCGTGGCAGGGCACTCCTTGCACGCATCAGCACTGCGCATGGGCCAGCTCCACACGGGTCAAGGAGGCCTGGGGTTTGAACCACGGACCTCCCATGTGGTGGACGGACGCCCTAACCACTGGGACAAGTCCATTTCCCGGAGTTGATCTTTTGAACAAGAGTCCACCCACATGTTTAGTCATCTCCAGGGAAGCAAAGCCCCTCCCTTTGGACTTTCTGTCTTCTCTCCTTCCCTCGTACTCCCCGCCAGTCACTTTAACCACCTTTTTCCTTTCCCCTAGAGCCCTACACCTTCTCTCCCTCAACTCTGGAAGTCATCCATTCAGTTCAATATACTTCCCTTGCAATAACCTTAAGGAAAATAGCAGGGAAAGAAGGGTTCAAGAGAGGATGCTGGCTTTAAAAGCCATGTCTTTAGAGAAGGTCCCCATAAACTTCCTCTCAGCTAAGCTAGTATGAAATTCAATTATTTTCTCAACAAATATTACTGAGCACCTACTTTTCTAGGGAATAGAGCAATCAACAGAATAGACATGAATCTCCTGCATTCATGAGTCAAAGGAAGGAGACACTAAACAAAATAAACAATATAGATAGTATATGAGGATGAGCTAAAAGTTATGAAAAGAAAAAGAGAGAAGAAGGGAAATAGGGTCCAGGGGAGGTTAGATTTTTAGATGGTTCATTCAAGGAAGTCTTCATTAAGAAGGTGATATTTGAGCAAAGATTTGAAGGAAGTGAGGGAGGTGGCCATCAAATATCCAGGAGAAGAACATTCTAGGCAGATGGAATAGCAAGAACAAAGGCCTTGAGTCAAGAGGTTATCTTCAGTACCTGCAAGATCTACCAAATACCAGTGTGACTGAAACAGAGAAAGTGAGAGGTGAAGGTGGGATGGGACTCAACAGATCAAATGGAGCCTTGTGGACCACTGTCATGGCCTTGGCTTTTCTTCTCCATCAGATTTGGAACCACTGAGATTTTTGAAAGTAGCAGCGTCATGATCTTAGATTTTAATAGAATTGCACTGGTGTTTTAAGAATAGACTGAAGGAAGGTGAGAGTGGAAGTACAGAGATGAGTTAGAAGTTTATTGCAATAATCTATAAAAGATGATGGTGACTTAGATTACAGTGATGGAGATGGGGGAAAAAATTAGGATTCCCAATATACTTTGAAGGAAGATTTAATAATATTTGCTAATTTATTGGATGTGGGATATGAGCAACAGAGGAGTTGAGGATGATGACAAGGTTTTTGGCCTGAGCAACTGGAAGGACTGTTATTAATCAAAATGAGAGACCAAAGGAGCAGCAGATGTGGGAGAAAATATCGGCAGTGCACTTTGAAGATGTTTCATTTGAGATGTCTATTAGAAATCCAAGAGGAGATGGCCAGAAGGCAGTTGGATGTACAGATCTGGAATTCATGGAGAGGTCATGATTGGAGATTAAATTTAGGAGCTGTCAGCATATCGATAATATTTAAAGTCATGGAGGTGGATAGGAGCAACAAGGATATGTGCAGGTAACAAAGAAAAGAGGACCAGGGACTAAACCCTTTAAGAGATTGGAGAGATGAAATAGAAACTGCAAAAGAAACAGAAGGAGCAGTCAATGACCTAGAGAGAAAACCAAGACTTTGCAGTATCCTGGAAGACAAGTGAAGAAACAAATTCAAGGATTAGGATTTGCCTAATGCTTTTGATAGGTCAGGTACCAGCACTGAGAATTGACCAATGGATTTAGCAATGTGGATTTAGTAGGGACTTTGAGTAAAACAGTTTCCATGAAGTGACGGAAGCAAAACTCTGATTAGAGTGTTTTAAGAGAGAATGTGAAGAAAGGAAAAGGAATCAGAGAGAATATGACCTCTTTTGAGGAGTTTTACTGTAAATGAGAGCAGAAAAATGAGATATTTGAAGGAGAATGAGTAGTCAAGAGAGGATTTGTTTGTTTGTTTTTTGTTTGTTTTTTGTTTGTTTGTTTTAGAATAGGGAAAGAAAAGTAGATTTACAAATTGATGGAAATAATCCAGAAGATGGGGGAAATTAATAACATTGAAAAGAAAATAGCTGGAGCAAAGACTTGAGTAGCATGAGCAGATATTCTTTATAGTAATAGGAGGGCAGAACTAGGATATGGATACAGTGCTAGGAGATGAACATATAAGCAGGTGAGTGTCTGTGGGAAGTTCTCCTCCTGCTACTCCTATGTATTCAGTAAAAATAGGAAGCAAAGTCATCACTTTTGAAAGTGGTTCTGGAGGTTTGAAGTACACAGTAAAGGTTTGAAATGGTTGTCCAGGAGAATGGCAGGGTGAATGAGCTAAGGCAATATAGTGTGATTGCAAGGTAGTATTAGATATTTGCATAAGGATCCTGGTCATAAATTTAACTTTAACACCAGTCAGTTTGTTTGTATGTATAATTTCCAGCTGCATCCAGTGCCTAAGCACAGGTATAGAACAGGCAGGGATCTGGAATTAACCAAGGTTGTGGTTTGCCAAATGAGTACAAGGAAGCAAGAGGAGCAAGAGAATTGGGAGTAGGTGATGACTATAATGACTGACCATCACATTTAAGGGGAAGCGCAGAGGAGAGGAAAGGTGGTAGGATCAATGGTTTGCAGACAGAGTTCAAAGAATATTGGAGTCAGACTATTAATGGAAGAAAGTTGAAAAGACAGGAAGTGATATTCAGACAGTGGGATGCTTGAAACTGCAAATATGGGCCAGTCACAAAAAGTCTAGATTCTGGTCTGGAGCACAACCATGGGAGGGATTCGTCAAAGTAGGTTAAAGGAATGAGATCACTGCAAGAAAGATGTCCAGGATATTAGAAGTATCATCTGGATATTAAAAAGTGTGAATTAAGAGAGGAGAGAATGACAGTGAGCCTGAAGCTAATATCTTCAACAAATGGACAGGAGGGATCGAAGGGTCTATAGACATTGGGTGGGATTGTCTGGTGACAAGCAAGTCAAAGCTGTAGGCTTTAGGGAAGAGAGAGTGACAGTGAATGACCCATAAAAGGAAACGGTGAGCAAGGAAGACAAACAACTGCACCTCCAAGCCAGTGGTCTGAGAGGTGAGGAAGGAAATATCTCACCCCTGGAAAAGGCTGCAGGGAGAGTAGCATACTAACAGGAATTCCATATTTAGATTAGTCTCACACACACATAAAACACACACAGGTATAAGTGCACACATGCAAGTACACATACATGCACATTCACACACAAGTATATGCACACAAGTACATGCACACACACTTGCAACACACACATAACTGTGCACACACACAATGAAGCATACAGACTATTAAGAGTGGATTTTATGGAATGTGAAATATTACATATCTCAGTAATATATATCAATCAAGCTTTTTTAAAAAAGAGACAAACAGAGCTCTATAAGAGCAAGGAGCTCTGACCCAATTTAGAGGTCAAAAAGAAAATTTTCTTAAGAAAGTATCTAAGAAGAATGTCCCTATTTGAAAAAAAAATATCTTAATCTTAGCACATAATGATATCATCTTTCCCTGCTTTGAATTCCTAGTGCACTTATGAATTTCATTCCTGGCCTTCCTATCATACTCATTTGAGTACCTGTCTTAAAGTTTCAACAAGACTGTAAAACCTCTGAGGCCTGGAGAATGTCTCTATCATTGCAATACCTTCTGCGGTTATAATACCATGCCTAATTCATTGGAGGCCCAGATAAATATTTCTATAAATATGCTGAATTAATTTAAATATTTATTATTTCAGAGTATCAAAGTAACACTTTATAAAGGCATTTCTAAAAGAAACAGGAAATAGTTTGAATAGTACATTTATGCACACGAAAAATAAATCAAACATAAATGGGTATATTTTATTAGTAATTGTTATATTAATTAATAATCTACTTAGAGACTGATCCTGAGAAATAAATGGTATAGAAAAATATCAAAAATATGTCCATTATGCAACTTTTAGAATTATATGGTGAAAAGACAAGTACATAATTGCCAGGAAAGCTATTTAAGGCAGAACTATGAGATTAAAAATGCCAAAGGTGTAAACAATTTTAATCTGCTAATTTATTACACATGTCTCTTAGAGCCAAGTTTTATTTTAAGATTAGATCTTGGATGTTTTCACGGTGTTACTGCAAATGAGACTAAAATTTTCTAGACTCAAATGCTATGCATTTTTCATCATTTAGATGTCACTTCATCTCCTCTGAAACCAAGTTGATTTCTACATTTTAAGCATTGTAGAAATATACTTCTTTTCTCTAGAAGACATTCTTTTAAAGTGTAAAAGGCACAAAGCAATGCTTACCCATGTCTGTGTTCCCTCAACAATCTGCTTGGGGAACAGGCTAGCTACAGAAATTAGTTAATTTTTTATTATTAGAATAACAAACATGGCTTTAATAAAGACAACTCGGGGGAAAAAAAATGACTCAGGGCCACTTGCTGAGGAAAATCCTTCATTCTATCATACATGGAAGAAGTGTGAAAGTGTAATTATAGACCCTATATTATACACTATATCTAATTAAATATATGCGGAACCAGATTTTGCCTTGGTTTCTGGACATGTCTAATTCTGACTGTTAACTTAATCCTTTGGCTATATCAGGGAATAGTCACAATTTAAAAATTGAGATCCAATCAGGTATTTAAAAGACAATTCACTACCAAAGGTAAGTGGCTTTTGAATAGGTCTATGTTCTCAAACTTTCCAACTAGGCCCTGTTTCCTTTACACCTAAGAAACAGAGTTCTCCAGTTACACCACCATGAAATATAACCTTACTCTCCAGCTGGCACTGAGGTTTAGCCAGAACCATTAAAAGTACAGGTGTGCTGACAGTTCAAGCTAGCATGACGGTGGCATGGTGTGGGACTTGGTAGATGGAAGGAGAAATTTACAGGAAGGCTAACACAAAATTGAATCCTTAATAAAATCTCAATAACTTGGGGTCTTTTTGACCAAATATTTGGCCTCGCCTTCACCAGTGAAATAACCATAATTGTCTGAAAGTTTGTATAAAAATATAGCTCAAGGGTATTGGAGGTTTTTAATGTACAAAGTACAAGAATTTGCTACATATATGATGCATCCAGGTTTGACTCTGCCTTGTTTCCTGTAGCATGCAGTCCCCAAAAGGATGCCTCAGTTCCTGACCAGACACTTTTTTTACTAATTAAAATTATTTCTTTTATTTTTTTTAAGATACTTAGATTATACAAATGTCAGATAAAAAATATAGCAGATTCCCATTTGCCCTGTTCCCCCACCTCCCACATTAACAACATCCTTCATTAGTGAGATACATTCATAGCAATTGATGAACACATTTTGGGGCATTGCCACTAAGTGTGGATTAAAGTTCACAATGTAGTTTACACCCTCTCCCACCCAATTCATAGGTTATGGCGAGATTTATGACGGTCTGTATCTCTCATTGCAATGTCATGCTGGACAATTCTCAAGTCCCAAAAATGCCCCTGTATTACACCTGTTTTTCCCTCTCCCATCCCTCAGAACCTCCAGTAACCACTGGAGAAGCTTCAGATTTTCCTGGTGACCCAAAAGATCAGAACTAGGACCAATCGTAAGAAGTGGGAGGTGGATTTCATCTCCACACTTGGAAGAACTTAGAATTTGGGAAATTTCCCATCACAAGAGGCATACAAGAAGGCAATTAGTAATTATTTGTTGAGCTATTGTTGGGTGGCTTGGGCTAGATGACCCAAAAGACCACTTCAAACCCTAAAGTTTAATTCCAGAGCCCCAGGAAAGACACTCTACTCATGCTGGTATACTTCCTATTCTCTGGTAGTGTCTGTCTCTCACAACTCCCTCTGCCTGGGCACACTTCCAATTCCCTGCCCCTTCAAATATCAGCCTGTAAGTGACTTTCTCCAGGAAGCCTTCACTGCCCCAACAAATTTGGAAAAGGGCAACTTCCTATATGCTTTTATTGCACTCTGTATCTTCCCAATATAGTACATACACCACTAGGCTATGAACTCCCGAAGGGATGGGGACATCTGTCCCCATAATTGTATGCCCATCACCAGCACAAGGCCTGCAGCATATCAAGGTCTCAATGAATCTGTATTAAATGACTGCATTTCTTGGTTCATGAAAACCCTGCAACGGCTTCCCAGGAATCCATTGCACTAGAAATAGTTAAACCAGCGATATTTACCTTTATTAGTCCAACTACTCAATCCTTTCTCTGCCCAAGAAGTGCTCCCAATTAGAACATGGGAACCATTCATGTCCAGTAGGCATTCTTGTGCACCCTCATATCACAAAGGGATCTTCAGTGCTAAAGCAGCTAATTAATACTCATTAAGGCTGAACATACATAAAAGGCCACTAAATAAAAGTGCATAAGTCCGTTTAGAGCAAAACTGTCTTTATGGGCACTACCTCTATGACTCAGCTTCTCATTTTGGGTGGGGTAAAATGAGTCTCTAATTAAGAGTCCTGACGAGGCCAGTCCAAGGAAAGAAACTTGCCACAACCACTGTCCACAAGTAACTCATGGACTCTTCCCCCCCTATGAAAAAGGACTTTTAATGGCTTTGATATACGAGACACCTTGCTCAGCGACTTCCTGCAATAATCCCCCAGTGCTGTGATGAGATAAGTCAGAAACTGTAATAAGTATGATGAATATCAATCCAGAACCCTTAATTAAATGACCCAGTGGGGTCAATCAAGCTAAAAATTGAAGGGTTTAAGTGACTAACATTGAAATCAACAATTGCATAATTTCTCATCCACCTACTACTTTTAAACTATGTTTGACTATTGTGTGAAAAACACTTGAGTCATTTGAAATTAAGTATAGGTTGTTGGTAAGAAAAATCAGATAACCCATGGTCACACCCCTCACCTACTGCTTCATGACTGAAGATCAGAAATGCCCAAAGTTAACAATCCCATCACCAACCTCCAGCCATCTCCCCACTTCCAGATAAATCTGAGACTTTGCTCTCTCCCTAAGTCTTCCTGCTCAACCATAATATTTACTATCTTTACCCTTCAATACCACCACCCACCATAAAAAAAAAAAAGACAGTACTCTCATTCTTAGTTGGCTGTTACTGTCCTGTCCAATGTTTCTCAGAGTTTATAGTGTATAAGAATCATCCGGGAATCTTGTAAAAGGCAGAGTCTAATTTGGTAGGTATGGGGTTGGGCCTGAGATTCTGCTCTTGCAAAAGCTTCCAGATATTGCTGGTGCTACTGCTCCTTAGAACCCAGATCAAGGACTCAGCACAGAATCCATCAAGCAAGAAGCTTCAGCAGGTCTGCAAACCCCTGAAATGTATAGCAAACATTTATGTGCATGGGATTCTCTAGGGAAAGACTCCCTAACTTCCATGAAAGCCTCAAAGGAACCTGTGAAAAAATTATGAACAATTGGCCAAGGCCACTACTGTTTCACTCCTAGCTATGCCAAGGCTCATTCTCCTCTCCCTACTCTCATTCTCACTAGCTGAAGCATTCACCCAGCAACCCCAGCAGCAACTTGTCTCTGCCCAACCAGCTTTACATTATTTGAGTTACCTGATATTGAGACATTAATTTTAAAGATTACCAGAAAAAAAAATGTTTTCAGATTAATGACTCAGAGATACAGAAGGTAAAAGAGTATGATATTGGGCAAAGAAAATGAACTGGGGAACGGCAAAGGTCCAGGTTAGAATCCTAGCTCTATATCTCACTGGTTCTATGACCTTACCTACACAGGATAGTTAGCTTCTCCAAGCTATTGCTTCTTCCTTGTGATCAGACCATTTGTATGCCTTTTGTGAGGATAAAATAACAAGGACAAACTACTTGTACAAGTGATTAGTTGCCTGCTTTCCTCCTTCTGTTTATCATAGAGGAAAAGAAGGCTAATTTAAGATCCTAAAAGAAGTATTCTTCTAAACTTAGATTCTAGTACAATAGGAAAAATATCTATTTTTAAAAGACATGTAGGTAGCTTTTCTGTAGATGCTAAAATAGAACACAACTGAAGATTTTGGAAGAATTTTCAAGAGAAAATAAGGAACTCTTATACCACATTTCAATTCTTCTTGATTTGAGGAAACTGTCAGAAAATGCCTGCTAACTAAGAACTCACAGCAAATATGTATCCATTTTTAATACAACAGTATAAAACTGTTCTGGGAAGTTAGAATTACTTATTGACAGGGAGTCTGGGTGGGAAAAATATTCTCTAGGGGCAAAATGATTTCCCATGTGAAGAATGGGGCTTATGGACTTTGATCACAAGCCACTCAGATATTACCTAGTAAAAACACCATTAGATTCTTTATCATACAACCACTTGGACCCCACTAGACCATTTTCATTGAACCTCGAAACAGCTAATCACCATAGAACTAATGTAAAACATCCCCCATTTCATGCTCACTGTGACATTACACCTTTATTTTGCCCCAGAAAGTTAAGCATTTAAAACATTTCATGGCCCTAACACAGGCTTTTAAGGACATACTTATTATTCTGTGATAGTCTATTTAAAAACTACAGGGATATTTGGAAGGAACGCTATCTCTCTGGACCAATTTGTCAAATAATGAGAGTTCAAAGCTCTAGTTATCTCTTATTCTAAAATACCCTGTTATCCCTCAAGGATAAATTTTTCCATTTCTGATAAGGTCCTTGTCCAATCCAAGTTACAAGGAAAGGAAGTCTTGGGGGAGAAATGTGTTTACTTATTTTTCCACGTAACATCTTCAAAGAAATTTAAAGGAAGAAAGAACTGATCCTAAGGATATCTTCCAGAAGTAAATATTCAGTAAAACATTCTTTATCTCTGAGGAAATTGAACCAATACTCAAGATTCTACCTCTCAAAGCAATGTTTTTCCAAAGAATTGTCCTTATTCATCTAATATAAATATCATCTGTGGAGTCATTCTTTATACCCCCAAGATTCACATTAAAGCCAGTTTAAAAATAATTTGCCATTTACATATGTTTTCACTAGATCGAAAGTCAAAAGCTCTTCAACCCTTGCCATTCCAGTAACAAAAGACAGAATCACATTATCTTACGGGTTTTATTCAGCAATATAGAGCACTGGGCCTCTGAAAGAGATACGTTTCCCGTGGTGAAGGGTTAACAGAGGACACCAAACTATCCTCTGGAAGTCATTAAGTTACAAAGCCCCAAGAAGATAAAAGTTTCCATTTTCTAAAATGTAAATCAAAAACATATTCATTAGTATTGCAAAACAAACATGCAAATCTTCACCACTTGAAAAGCTCGGCTAAATATGTACAAGGGCTGAACCCAAAAATACATCTGGTCCTCGGTTACAGAACTTGCTTTTTTGGTTTTATCTAAAGAGTTTGTCTGTCTTCCATGGTTGGCTTCTTGGATTATTGCAATTCATAATAAGCCTTTTAGCTAAGGATGAAATAAACAAAGATAAAGTCTATGTCCTAGTTTTAAATGGTCCAGATGGGATGATTTTTCCATATGTTTAGCATACCCACTGTTTATTAATCATTGCTAGCAGAGCTTAGAGGATTACTGGGTTTATTGCCTGGGCAAGGGCTAAAATTTACAGTTTGTTTAATCTCTGCACACCTTTTTAATATTCCATCCTTCCTGGATTGTCCTTTGTGCTTAGTTCAGGTTGGGTGTGTGTCCGACTCCATGTGTGTGTGCGCGTGCGCGCAACATTTTATACGGTAGGGAATCTCAGCCAACTGATCAAGGGGAGGTTTTTGTGCCCAAATTTGGATACAATATCAGTCTTAAGGAATGTGTTACATCATAACAATGACAATGTGGGTAAAACTGGCAATACTTGACTCACTACCCTTTATAGTGATTTACTTAGTGTCTGGCAATCTGTTTTTCATATGATGTTTGTTTCTCATAAACAGTTTCAACAAGGGAGAATATGGTGTCAAGATAACAGTCATATCATCCGTCATTGCAGAACATCTAGGGGGCTTGCCAAGAAAATAAGATTCATTTATCTTGGGCTCTTACAAGTACTTGCGTTCTGGTGATTGTTTCTCATCAGTGTGCCGTATTGTGTTCTGAAACCCCATCATCACCGCCTCTGTTACATTATCATTTCAGTTTTCCGTAAGTGAAAGGAAGCCCACAGAAGTGTCAGCGTGGGCAACAGTGGAGTTAAAAAGAGAGACGGTGGTCCTGGAACACGACGCTGAAAGGACGGAACACCAAGCAGTGAGTTAATGAAACTACAGAGGCACCCTGTTTCCTGTGATTTTTTAAGTGGATATGGTCTTAAAGTTTATTGCCTCCATTTTCATAAGTGTACCAAGCTCTTAAGCATGTTTTTAGTTGTAAAATGTTTGAACAACAATTTGGGGGAGAAATAAAGGAGAAACCTCTGTCTTTTTATATCACAATCATAAAGACACCCCGTCAATCTGAGGGAATTCTGACAGAAGGCTTCCATATTTGGAACACCCCTTAAAACTTGGAAGGAGACCAAAGGGGGGAGATACTCTTTAAAATTACTTTTAATAGAATTGGTTAAGACAGTTAATGTAGAAAATATTCTATTAATCATGTATGCTTTTTATAGTATATTTACATGGGTTTTGAGATGTGGTTTTATATCTTCAATAAATAGAAGAATGGAAGTCCTCCATAAGGCATAAGAATAGACAGCTGTGGGCACAGAAAAATGAATATTCAGTCATTCAAAAAGGCTTTGAAATCACTCTGCTGGAGTCTTGTGTATGATAATTAAGTTCTGAGCAAGTAGTGTTTATGATACCCTACCCTATGCTGCGGGTGTGGAATATTTACTCTATGACAGAGAAAGCAGAATTTGTGCTCAGAAACCAGAATTCTTCAAATAAGTTACCTGAAGAAGTAGCATTTAACTTATTTCCATGAAGTTCCATGAGTGGAAAAGGTCGAGCTTGAACTTGGAATGCCAATTCTATGACCCACACAATAGTCAGAAGTTCTGGGAAATCCACACAAAGAATTTTCTAGATATTGTCTTTACATAGCGTGGCCAGGAAGGTTGCTGTGTATAAAGCATTGTTGGCAGCCAAGCTGGTACCTCAGCCTCCTCCAAGGTGATAAACTAAGCCCACTTCCTATTCAAAGAAAAAATAATATTAACATGACTAACCAAGAAAGAATATATTGTTCCTTGCATGGATCTACATATAAAGCAAATCTCAGAAGAAAATTAATTGCACATAGCAAAGTTCATCCACCTTCTGAGAATATCCTACTGTTAAGAAGGAATCTTTCAGGAAGGTCAATATCAAGTGATCTTTAAAAGAACCTACAAAGTACATGACAAACTGCTAAGCTTTAGGGGTTGGCAGAAAACCATAGAGAAGACATGGCCTTTTCTGAAAAGGAATGGCCCACCAAAGCTGTTTTCCAGGCAAAGGAATGTTTTGCCATCACTCATAACATCTCTGTTTATATTTTATTGTCCCCACAGTAATTGCATATGTAGATATATGGTTCCTTCAGAAAAACTGGGTAATCAGAATAAGTCAGTTTTTTCCCTTGCTGAGTAAATGGCTAAGCCCAGCAATAACCCCCAAGCAAGAGGAAATTTTGAAGGGGTGATTGGACAGTGTCTAAGCAACTAAGGAATAATAGAAATGGACAAAAATGCTATCAAAATAAACTCACGGTTTTCTCCTCAAATTTAGATCCCCCATCTCAATTTCTGTTCATAGAAATCCCATATTCCCCTACAGATTAAAAACCTCTTAGTTCATGTGTATATTAGTCACCAAGTCCTACCCATTCTTCCCTCAAAATGTGTACTCTAATCTAATTCTTTGCTCTCATTCCCCATTGCACAATTCTGGTTCTGATCCTTATTGTCTATCCGGATTACTTCAATAGCCTCTAAATATTTACCTTCACCTAGTTCTAGTCTCTCCTCCAGCAACCTATTCTATAGACCTCTAGCCAAAATAATTTTCAGCCAGTCACATCCATTCTCAAAAGTGGTCATATATTTTCCACTGACCACAGGCCCAAGCCCAAAGTTAACTTGATGACATTCAAAGCCCATTGAAATTCAGCCCACCACCTAACAACTTTTGGCCTCACTGCCTGTCATCATGCCATATCAATTTCTTACACTTAATGTCTCATTGTCCCTTTCTTTGCCCATCCAAACCCTACCTAGCCACAGGTCTAGTTCAAGTCCTTTCTGTTCCATGAGACCTTCCTCATACCAAAGTCCATACTGATACCACCCTTATCTAGATCTCAAAAAGTCTGACTATAATGTATCATATGCATAGTCATATGCTGCCTTGTATCATTAATTATAGTTCCCTAGGGATTGTTTCTAAAATGCACCAGTAATTACTACAGTGAGCCCCTGTTCTATGCCAGACACAATATTAGGCACCTTACCTAAGTTAGGTCA
Source organism: Dasypus novemcinctus (assembly GCF_030445035.2). NCBI lineage: Eukaryota > Metazoa > Chordata > Mammalia > Cingulata > Dasypodidae > Dasypus > Dasypus novemcinctus. The sequence goes on from NC_080686.1 coordinate 80,191,229, forward strand.
CCAATGTTAAAATATGAACTCCATGAAGACACATTTGCTTGGCTCATACAGCACTTAGGAAAATGAACAGGTAATATTCTCTGGGCCCCAATGCCTACATCAGTATATAGTGCCCAATTTTGAGAATTCAAATGCAGCATAGACTGTCCTAAATAGATAGATATTTTAGAGGGTCATAGTCAATAGTCAGAAAAATTATTCTAGTAGAATGAAAATATTCTCTCCTATAAAGCAATGTATTGCTGGTGGGGTGGTGTATGGGAGCCCTGAATGTAATACATAGCTGTTTTATAAGATTACAACTTTTCTAATAATAATATACATATTCTCTCCTAGTCTCAGAATTGGCTCACCTGTTTCCTTGATTCATTTTGTGTTACTTAAATGAACTTTTGCAGCACTTCGTTATTTTACGATGATTTTCCATGGCTACAACCATGAGTTTCAGTCACATTTTAGAACTTCCTGAGAGGACTGGCTAGAACTCTCAGTTTCTTAGAAGTCTTTTTTTGTCATTTGAAAATACTTGACTAGAGTATACCATTTAAGAATAATTGTTGGAAGTTCCAGGAAGACAGCATCAGAGTAAGCATGTAGGGCTCAACTCTGTCACAAAAACAATAGAAAAAGGGCCAAAAACTATCCAAAGGACCTGCTTTGGGGGTCATTAGACAAGGACAGTGCTGTGTAACTCCCAGGAGGGCAAGGGAGAGTGACAAAGAACCCAAAACAACAAATGTGAGTTAGTAAAGCCCCACAGTGGCCAAGAAGAGCTCCCAATTCCCACCAACAAGACACTAAGTCTACATAAAACCCCTGACTCATTGCAGTGGACTGAGAGGGGAACACATGTCCTCCTCCCTGTCAGCTGTTACAAGGAAAGAGGGAAAGAGCATCAAAGACTTCTCTTCAGTGAATTCAACCAGCAAAGCCTGCTTTGAATTTTGATGCTGGGCAGACCAGAAACATAGGAAAGAGGAGGCTGAAAGAAACGCCTCCTTGGAAAAAGTCAGTGACAAGTACCATCTGCTGGCCAGGCAGGAAATTGCAAGAAGAAGACCTGCTTTTAGGTCTATTGCTATCCCCACCCCTGGGAAAAAAACCTGCATCCCTTTGGTGAGTCCCTGGCCTGATTTGGATAACTTAAGCTCGACAATTTTTAAGACTTAGAATCAGGTGAACCAAAACTCAAAGAAGAGCTGTGGGGAAAGAAAACATTAAGCAAGAGAGAAAAATTGACCATTAGAGTAAATTCATCAATATATTCAGAAGGCGACACATCAGCAAAAAAATTATGTCATACTAGGAAACAGGAAAAATGGCCCAGCCATAGGAAAAATACAAATATCCTGAGGAGATACAGAATTTAAGACAACTATTCAATGATAATCACAAAAATATCCTAAATCAATTCAAGGAATGGAAGGAAAATATGACTAAAGAGATAAAGGATATTAAGAAGTCACTAAGTGAGCATGAAGAACAGTTGGAAAGACTGCAAAGAAAACTAACAGCTTATGGGAATGAAAGACACAATCAATGAAATTAAAAATACATTAGAGATTCATAACAGTAGATTTGAATGCTCAATGACAGAATTATTGATTTTGAAGACAGTACACCTGAACTGGAAAAGACAGGAGAGGAAAAAGAGAAAAGAATGGAAAAAAATGGAACAGGTTATCAGGGAATTGAGTGACAACATAAAATGCATAAACATATGCGTAAACAGTGTCCCAGAAAGAGAAGAGAATTGAAAAGGGGCAGAAAAAATATTTGAGGAAATAATGACCAAAAACTTCCCAACCCTTATGAAAGACATAAATATCAATATCAAGGAAGGACAATGCACCTCAAACAGAATAAATCTGAATAAACCTATTCTGAAACACCTGTTATTCAGAATGACAAATATCAGGGATAAAGTATTCAGAAAGCAGCAAGAGAAAAGCAAAGCATCACATGCAATGGCAGCTCAATAAGAGAAAATGCCAACCTCTCTTCAGAAACCATGGAGAACAGAAGAAAGTGGTGTGCTGTATTTAAGGTACTGAAAGAGAAAAACTGCTAACCAAGAATTCTATATCTGGCAAAATTTTCCTTAAAAAATGAGGGTAAGTTTAAAGTCTTCACAGACACATAAAAACTGAGAGTATCTGTTACCAAAAGATGAGAATTGCAAGAGAAACTAAAGAGAGTGCTGCAGCCTGAAAGGAAAAAACAAAGGTGAAGGACTTGGAGAAGAGAGTAGAAAGGAAAAATGTTAGGAAGGGTAAATTAAGGGTAAAAAGATAGACAATAGTAAAATATTACAATGGAGAGCAAACGATAAAATGGACAAAGTAAGTAAAGCCTTTACATAATAACATAGAATGTTAATGGCTTGAACTCCTCAATCAAAGACATAGATTGATAGGATAGATTAAAAAAACAAAAAAGTGAGCTATCTATATGCTGTCTACAAGAGACTTACCTCAGACATAAGGACACAACCAGGCTGAAAGTAAAAGATTGGAAAGAGATACTCCACACAACTAGTAACCAAAAAAGGAGCTGGACTAAAGATAATAATATTGGTCAAAATATATTTCAAATGCCAAACTGTTTTAAGGGATGAAGAAGGTCATTATACATTAATAAAATGGGCAATTCACCAAAAAGAAATAACTATAGTAAGTATTTATGCACCTAACCTGGGAGCACAAAGATACATGAGGCACACATTGGCAAAACCGAAGGAAGAAATAAATCTCTCTACAATAATAGTTGGAGACTTTAATAACCCACTCTTGGTATTGGATAGAACATCTGGAAAGAGAATAAATAAAGAAATAGAGAGCTTGAATACTATGATAAATTAACTAGATCTAACAGGCATTTATAGAGCATTACACCCAAAACAGCAGGATATACACTCTTTTCAAGTGTTCATGGATCCTTCTCCAGGATAGAACATATGCTGTGTCACAGGATAGGCCTTAATAAACTTTAAAAGCTTGAAATTATACAAAACGATTTCTCTGATCATAGCGGAATAAAGCTGGAAATCAATAATGGGTTGAAAAAGGGTAAATTCATAAAAATATGGAGATTAAACAACACACTCAAATAATTAGTGGGACAACTAAGAAACTGCAAGAGAATTCAGTAAATATCTTGAGACAAATGAAATGAGAACACAATATATCAAAATCTATGGGATACTACAATGACAGTGCTGAGAAGGAAATTCATAGCTCTCAATGCTTGCATTATAAAAGAAAAATGAGCCAAAATTGAGGATCTAATTGCACACCTGGAGGAACTAGCAAAAGAACAGCAAATTAATTCAAAACCAGGCCAAAGGAAAGAAATGCCAAAGATCAGAGAAGAAATGAATGTAATTGAGAAGGAAGAAACGATAGAGAAAATTAGCAAAACCAAAAGTTGGTTCTTTGAGAAGATCAACAAAATTGACAAACCCTTAGCTAAATAGACAAAGAAAAAAAAGAGAGAAGAGGCAAATAAATAAAATCAGAAATGAAAATATTACCACTGACCCCACAGAAATAAGAGATATCATAAGAGGATACTGTGAACAATTGTATGCCAAAAAACTAGACAATGTAGAAGAGATGGACAAATCCCTAGAAACACACAACCAACCTACACTGACCCTAGAAGAAATAGAAGACCTCAACAAACCAATCACAAGTAAAGAGATTGAAATAGTCATCAAAAACTTCCCAAAGAAGAAAAGCCCAGGACCAGATGACTTCACAGGTGAATTCTACCAATCATTCAAAGACAATGTAGCGCCAATCTTGGTCAAGTTTTTCTAAAACAATGAACAGGAAAGAACACTACCAAACTCATTTTATGAAGCCAACATCACCCTAATACCAAAACCAGATAAAGATACAACAAAAAAAGAAAATTACGTACCAAAATCTTTAATGAATATAGATGCAAAAATCCTCAACTAATACTGACAAACTGAATCCAAAATCACATTAAAAGAATTATGCACAGCGATCAAGTGAGTTTTATCCTGGGTATGCAAGCGTCGTTCAACACAAGAAAATCAATTAGTGCTAAAAAACACTTTAATAAATTGAAGAAGAAAAAAACACATAAACCTCTCAATTGATGTAGAAAAGGTGTTTTACAAAATACAGCATCCTTTCTTAATAAAAACACTCCAAAAGATCGGAATAGAAGGAAGCTTTGTCAGTATGGTAAAGTGCATATATGAAAAACCTACAGCTAGCATTTTACTCAATGGTGAAAGATCGAAAGCTTTCCTGATGAGATCAGGAACAAGACAAGGATGCCCAGTGCCACCACTGTTATTCAATATTGTGCTAGAAGTTCTAGCTAGAGCAATTAGGCTAGATAAAGAAATAAAAGGGACAGAAATAGCAAAAGAAGAAGTAAAACTTTCACTGTTCACTGATGATATGTTCCTACATCTAGAAAATCCAGAAAAATCTACTACAAAGCCACTAGAATATTTTTTAATGATCTTTTTACAAGTTAATAGATCACACAAAATGTTACATTAAAAAAAATGAGGCTCCCATATACCCCACTCCCCACCCCCCCAATTAATTTTATTAATTGCATTTTTTTTGAAGATACATAGATCACAAAAAAATGCTACATTCAAAAAATATAAGAGGTTCCCATATAGCCCTCAACCCCCCTCACCCCACTTCTCCCACATCAACACCCTCTTTCATCATTGTGGCACATTTATTGCACTTGTTGAATACATTTTGGAGCATGGATTATAGTTTAACCTGTAGTTTACACTCTCCCCCGTCCATTCAGTGGGTTATGGCAGGATATATAATGTCCAGCATCTGTCTCTGCAATATCATTTAGGACAACTCCACGTCCCGATAATGCCCCGCATCACCTCTCTTCTTCCCTCTCCCTGCCCTCAGCAACTACCGTGGCCATTTTTTCCACATCAACACTATAATTTCTTCCATTACTAGTCACAATAGCTCCATAGTAAAATATCAATAAGTCCACTCTAATCCATATTTTATTTCTCCATCCTGTAGACCCTGGGATGGTGATGTCCACTCCACCTCTATATTAAGAGGCGGCTTAGATTCCACATGGATGATGGATACAATTCTCCTGCTTGCAATTGTAGGCACTCTCGGTTTCCTAAGCCACTAGAATTAATAGATGAGTTTAGCAAAGTGTCAGGATAAAAGATTATTATGCAAAAATAAGTAGCAATTCTAAACACTACTAATGAGCAATTTGAGGTGGAAATCAGAAAAAATTCCATTTATAATAGAAAAAAGAGTCAAATATCAAATATTTAGGAATAAACTTAACCAAGGACCTAATGTTAACCTGTATTCAGAAAACTACAAAACATTGCTAAAGGAAACAAAAGAAGACTTAAATATATGGAAGAACATTCCATGTTCATGGACTGGAGGACTAAATATCACTAAGATGGCAATTCTACCCAAACTGATTTACAGATTCAACGCACTCCCAATAAAAATTCCAACAGCCTTTTTGCAGAAATGGGAAAAGACAATTAAATTTATTTGGAAGGGTAAGGAGCCCCGGAGAGCCAAAAATGTCTTTAAAAAGAAGAAGAAAGTTGAAGGACTCTCACTTCCTGACTTTAAAGCATATTACTTAGCTATAGTGGTAAAAACAACATGGTGCTGGCATAAACCCAGACAGATTGACCAATGGAACAGAGTCAACAACTCAGAACTAGACCCTCACATCTAAACAACACAGTCAAGTCTTCCCAGCTGCTCCAGAACAGTTTATTCAACAAACAGTTGAACTGGATAGCCATATCCAAAAGAAAGAAAGAGGACCTCTATCTCACACCTTATACAAAAATTAACTCAAAATGGATCAATGACCTAAATATAAAAGTGAAAACCATAAAACTCCTAGAAGACAATATAGGAAAACATCTTCAAGATCTTGTGGTAGATAGTAGTTTCTTAAACCTTACATCCAAAGCATAAGCAACAAAAGGAAAAATAGATACATGGGACCTCCTCAAAATTAAACACTTTTGCACCTCAAAGGACTTTGTCAAAAGAGTGAAAAGACTGCCCACTCAATGGGAGAAAATATTTAGAAATCACATATCCAATAAAGGTTTAATATTAATGCTATTAATGCTACAACTCAACAATAAGAAGATAAACTACCCAATTAAAAAAATGGGCAAAAGACTTGATTAGATATTTGTCCAAAGAAGAAATACAAATGGCAAGAAAACACATTAAAAAACGTTCAACATCACTAATGATTAGAGAAATGCAAATCAAAGCTTCAATGAGATGTCATGCACACCTATAAGTGTTGGAGATGTGGAGAGAGAGATGCTTATTCACTGTTGGTGGGAAGGTAGAATGGTATAGCCACTGTGAAGGACTGTTTGGCCATTCCTAAGGAAGTTGAATATAGACTTGTCATGTGACCCAGCAAGGTCACTAATAGGTATATACCCAGGGAAGTGAACTTGGCCCAATGGATAGGTCGTCCGCCTACCACATGGGAGGTCCATGGTTCAAACCCCGGGCCTCCTTGACCCGAGTGGAGCTGGCCTATGCTGATACATGCAAGGGGTGCCGTGCCACACAGGGGTGTCCCCTGCATAGGGGAGCCCCACATGCAAGGCGCACACCCCATAAGGAGAGCCGCCCAGCACGAAAGAAAGGTTAGCCTGCCCAAAAATGGCGCTGCGCATATGGAGAGCTGACACAACAAGATGAAGCAACAAAAAGAAACACAGATTCCTGGTGCTGCTGATAAGGATAGAAGCAATCACAGAAGAACACACAGTGAATGGACACAGAGAGCAGACAACTGGGGGGGGGGCGGGGAAGGGAAGAGAAATAAATAAAAATAAATAAATAAATAAATAAATAAATCTTAAAAAAAAAAATAGGTATATACCCAGAAGAACTGAGAACAGTGACACAAATACACATCTGCATACCAATGTTCACAGCAGCATTATTCACAATTGTCAAAAGATGGAAACAATGCAGCTGTCCATCAATTAGTGAATGGATAAACAAATTGTGGTATATACACATGATGGAATATTATGCAGCTATAAGAAGAAATGAAGTTGAGAACTATATGACAACCTAGCTGACCCTGAAGGACATTATATTGAGTGAAGCATGCTAGACACAATAGGATAAATATTGTATGATTGACTATTATGAACTAAATATATTGTATAAACTCATGGAGTTAATCATTAGACCAGAAAATAGAACAAGGGTAGTGAATGGAAAGCTAAGGGTTAATCTCTGCAGAACTGGTAAAAAGCTCATCTGTAAATCTTTGGAAATGAAAGGGAAAGTCTAAAGACAGGTATGTTACAAGAAGGAAGGCTTAAAAAAATGTAATCTAGGATTGTATAACAGTGAAAAACCACAGGTGAAATAAAAAGATGGGTAATATTGCATGTATAAGACTGTTTTTACAAAATATAAATACAAATAGAGAGACTGAAAAAGAATAGCAGCTATGTACAACAGGCAATGGGAAGCAAAGAGAAATTGAGAGGTGATGATTTTTGTTTGTTTTCTTATTTTTATTATTATTGGAATAATGAAAATGCTCTAACAATGATGAATGTACAACCATATGATTATATCAAATACCATTGATTATATACTTTGGATGGATTTATGCTTTATTAATATGTAGCATATAAAATCATTTGTTTAAAAAATGCAAATTATATAAAAAAAAGAATAATTCTCTCTGGACTGACAATGTGATAGCCAGATCCTGAGCCTCAACAGACTCCAGCACCTACAATCTGATTTATTGGACTTACCACACTCAGCTAAGATGGAGGTGAAGAAGGACAACCACCACACCATGGAGCCTAGAGTGATTACAACTGAAAATGGGAGGATTGCATCCAGCATCCAGGTGGAATCTGAGCCTCCTCTTGACATAAAGGTGCAATGGACACAACCAATCCAGTGTCCACATAGAAGAGGTGGCATTGGATTGGGAAAAGTGGACATAATGGACAAAGGGTATGGGGAAAGGCAGGAAGAGATGAGAGGTGGAGGCATCTTCGGGACATGGAGCTGCCCTGGATGGTGCTTCAGAGGTAATCACCGGACATTGTAAATCCTCACAGGGCCTACATGATGGAATAGAGGAGAGTATGGGCCATGATGTGAACCAATGTATATGAGGTGCAGAGGTGCCCAAAGATGTACTTACCAAATCCAATGGATGTGTCATGATGATGGGAACGAGTGTTGTTGGGGGGGGGGGAGAGGGGGGGTGGGGGGTGGGGTTGAATGGGACCTCACATATATATTTTTAATGTAATATTATTACAAAGTCAATAAAAAAAAATTAAATAAATAAAAATTAAAAATAAAAATAAATAAAAAAAAAAATCAAAAAAAAAAAAAAAAAAAAAAGAATAATTCTTTTCATTTTTCCACACTTTCAATAGTTTAGTTAAATTTAGAAAGAAAATAAGGCTCCCAAAACCTCTTCCACTGTTTTGCTCCTTTGTTCCTCACGTCCAGATTCTAGCCTCTGATCTTGAAGGAACCTTTACCATTGTAACAATATAAAAGGATCCCTTCAGAAAAAGTTAAGCTGCTTTCTGAAAGACAAAGGGAAGAAATCACCGAAGCTCAAAGCTCCTACTGAATTCGAATGGAAATTCGGAGTCCTGGCTGTTCCAGGTGGTCTACCTGTACCAGTCAGATTATCCAGATAACTGCCACCCAGCACTTCACTTCCACGTTTTGGAATAGTGAAAGCCACAGATGCCAACTGAAATGAGGAATCATAAAGCCAAACTTGGCCTAGTAGGGAGATATATTTTATCCTACCATATTTTTACATTTGCATACATGGCAACCTTCAAAGCCAGGAGTTTATATTTTCCCACCAAAGCTCAGCATGTGTGAAAAATGCTTTCCAAGAAACGAAGCCTGGCTAAGATACAAATGCAAATGCGAATTTGTGGGCAAACATATGCTTAGTTTAACCTGAACTGAAAGCTTTCCTCCATATCTTGGATGATCTTGGTAACCCAACTCACTTCCAGACCAAAACCTTGACCCTCAAAATCCAAAAAAATCAGTGGCACAAGAGAGTCACCGTAATGAAGAGCAAGAATTTTAGAAAAATAAAGAATACTTTATTCAATTCAACTGGAAAGAAGGGCATTCAGCAAGAGATAGCATGCTCAGGGCTGGAAATTTTATGCTAATTCTTTCTATGAACAATGATTATCTGTGTGGCCACAAACAAGTTTCAAATCCTCTGGCTCTATCAGAGCTTTTTTTCCTCTTGAAATGGAACAGTACCAGAACTCTGTTCTACTGATTTCTAACTCTAAAAAGATTCTCCAAATAAGGATATGGACAAAGGGTTTTATTCTAAAAAGTGTCAGATCTACCTAATGCTTTCTCTCCCCACCACCCTAAAAGAGAAGGTCACCTGTAGGTTGTCAAATAGAGAGAGAGAATTAGATCTTAGAGTCTATAAACATATAGCACATATCAGAACCAGAAGGATGTAGTTCACATGGGCTCGAAGACATGGACGAAGTTGGGGCAAGTCCGAGATTCCTGCCATATTGCAACCCATCTTCCCAGGGTGCTGGACCTTGCCCCACCTTATGTCACCCCTGAACAATTTCAGATGATTTATGCTCAGCAGCACTGGCTTTTTCTTTTTATGTCTTTGGAAACAAAAGAAAAAAGATGTCCAAGAGAGATTACTTAGAGATTTGAAATTTATTTAATGCTTGGTTATTTGCCTACATATGGCCTAGGCCTGTTTGACGCAAACTGCCAAGTATCTTAAATGGTTCCCAGGAAACTCCCAGCCTCAGCGCCACGGCCATGACTTTCCTATACCAGTTTAATTGTTACAATTAGAGGCTGCATAGTGAACAGCCAAGCCCTGACAAAACAGCAATTTGCCAATCTGGATGTTCAAACAAATAAGAAATACAGAGATATTCCCTACTGGAAGCAGAATCTATTTTCAGTGGTTTTTTAACTTTTCTACAAATGACATTTTATTTGAAACAGCTTCAATTGCCAAATGTGAAAAAAATGACAAAAGCAGGCAATGGAGAGTGGCATTGTGCCCTCAGCCCAGGGTCCTCAGAAATAAACTTTCCTGTGGCATGGGGGAGCGCCAATTCACAAAGGGGCAGCCAAGATCCCAAATGAAAGCTGAGTTCATAAAACTGTTCTTTCCTTATCAAGATGAGGTTTTAGGCTCTCAGATTTCAAGGGTTTGATTTGATTTTTATTTTTCTGAGACCAGAACATGTAGCTCTCACATGTTTTGCCCAGGGCATTAATTAACATGGGTAACCAACACCTCACATTGGAAAAAGCAAAATCAATTGAGAAAGAAGAACCATTTATTCAGTGCTCACTATGTGCAAGGGACCAGGCTAGATGACCAAAGAACACAAAAGAGGGAAACGGACTTGGCCCAGTGGTTAGGGCGTCCGTCTACCACATGGGAGGTCCGCGGTTCAAACCCTGGGCCTCCTTGACTCGTGTGCAGCTGGCCCATGCGCAGTGCTGATGCGCACAAGGAGTGCCCTGCCACGTAGGGGAGCCCCACGCGCAAGGAGTGCGCCCCGTAAGGAGAGCCGCCCAGCGCGAAAGAAAGTGCAGCCTGCCCAGGAATGGCGCCGCCCACACTTCCCGTGCCGCTGACGACAACAGAAGTGAACAAAGAAACAAGATGCAGCAAATAGACACAGAGAACAGACAACCAGGGGAGGGGGGGAATTAAATAAATAAATAAATCTTTAAAAAAAAAAAAAAAAAAGAACACAAAAGAATAGGCAACATGGCTGCATCTAAAGTGTCTCATAGGGTTAATGGAAGAGCAGAGATGAGAGATAATAACATTAAAATACACACTTAGTGCCAAAATGTGGTCAGTCAAATCAGTGTTCTAAGAGTTGGAGAACGTCCTGGGTTGATTAAGAAAGACTTAAGAAAGCAGTTTAGTTTTGAAAAGAGCCTGAGAAAGAAGAAAATTCAGACAAGTGGAAGAAGGTAGATATTCATGACAACAGGTAAACACATGAAACAAAATTTCTTGCTGAATCTGACATTGTAATAATTAAAGATTGTACATCTTCTTCTTTGCCCCAAAACTAATTGATAACTATTTAAATATTATTCTTTTATCAATGCTCCTAAAAAGGGTGGTAGTGTTTAGGTAAATCAACAATTAGGTTGTAATTGGCCAACATCTAGTAAACAAATTTGCAGGCATTAATGGCCACTATCAGGACTAATGTGAAAATGTGTGTGTGTGTGTGTATATATATATATATATAATGAATAATCAGTAACAAGAATAAATATAATTCCTGTGTTATACACTTGGTCTGAAACCTACATTCTTTCAGACCTACATCTAGAATTAAATATGGATTTCTTCATACTCTCTGATAAAGTTTCTAGGAAGTTCTTTGAAGTCTGAGTCTGTGTCTCCCAGTTCAACATATGTAGTGCCTAGTAAATTGTCTGGACTTATAGTAGGTGCCCAATTAGTAGATGTTAAACTGAACTGGTCTGAATCACATTTCAAACTGATTAAAACATGAACATTTGTGATATAAAACACCTTCAGAATTAAGTGGTAGTGATTAGTCTTTGTTTAAAGGAATAACCCTAGAAAGAATTTCCTTACAATTCTCTGTTTTTAATCTCTCCCTTTGCCCATCATTCTAACCATGACTTTTTTGGTTCGACCCATCCATTCCATCTCTAGACACAAAGAGAGGAGTCAGGGTTGGGAGAATTCCCCTTATCCTGCTGGATCCCTGATGTATTCCTTAAATTCTTGTGTAAAGAAGTGCACAATCCATGGGGTAGGGGAGAGCTGATCTCAGCATGATGACCCTAATTCATTGGGTAATAAAACCATAGGTCATGAGTTAGTGATGTGTTGACAGCATGGCATCAGCTTAGAGAGGGTACACACAAAAAAGGTCCAGTCTGTCTCTCAAAGCAATAACAATTCACAAAAGAAATTTTACAGTGCTCGAAGGAGTAATCGAGCCAGTCAGAAATTAAAGAAACTACGTATGTACAACGTAATGAGAAGATTAATTAGGGGGAAATACATGACTGAAGAGAGAATTATGGAGCCAGTAAAGAAACCATGGAAAAAGTTGCCCAATACAGTTTTAAGACTTTGCATTGACTCCTGTACAGCCCTCTTGGTCTCCTGCAGACATAAGCCAGCAAAGCCTGGTTTGTCTGCCCAGGTCCTTTCTTGAAAGTACCGATCAATCCCAAGTCTATATTTGCTACCAGTTAGGATGTGAATCTGCTTAAAAATTAGAGTCAAAAGCAAAGCAGAACTTCAGTTTAGCTCAAGTCAGTAACCCTGTATTGTCCAAGTGACCATTTGGGATCTTAATGAAAGCATTCATGATTCGTGCCCTCTATTTTTCACTGTCTTGCATATATATAGGTCTGGCATTATTCCATTTTCTACCTCCTAGAGCTTTACTGAGCAACAACCACATGCCATACCAGGGCAGTGTCTCCTTTTCTAGATTCTGTAGATGGAATCACTAATAAACCTTCATCATTGTTCTCAAGATGCTCATTATGATAGAATCAAATCAAAGGCAATCCCTGTGGCTGAGGACTTATGGTTGAAGGGAGGAGGTATTGGCTTAAACAGACTCACAAAGGGCTGCAGAAAAAAAAAATGATGGAAACATGAAAGAATTACTATCAAGAGCAGGTTTGGTCTTGGGATCAACAAAATATTGTGATTATTTTGTGAAAATAGTGAGTACAGGAAGCATAGAGGGGATTCGAAGTTCAGTCAGAGAAGTTGAGAGAGAATTGCCATCTCCCGATTCTATTAGCCTGTGGTGACTTTCTCACAGGTGTTTTTCTGTTACCACGAAGAATCAATTGGAAGGCAGCCAGGAATAATGCTCATCTTTGTCTTTGCAGCCGCACCCAAACCCACAGCGAGAGAACTCCCAGGGAGAGGTGTAAACCTCAGACACAAAGGATAATGGAGCCGATGCAGAAATGAGACTCTGAAGAAAGAGGAAAGGGCTGGTGGGACGGACAGTGCCAGGGGCAGGCTTCACAAAGCCTGGTAACGCCTAGTCCAGAGCTTCGGGGAGTGACTGTCATCCAGGATTAAATGAGCCCTAAGTTGCTTTGTAAGACAGGAGGAGCATTGAAGCAACCAACTCTTTAATAGATCACAATGACCCTCATTTAAATTGAAAACATATCTAATGGCCTTGCAAGCAGTTTTCCAAAATCACCATATCTGCCAACAGCATATTTGGCCATAAAATGTAGATGGGACTCGGGCACATGAATCGGGCTTCCTCATCTCTCCCATTGTTCCCCGAAACCCTAGCTGGGCAGAATATAAGCGTCTGCCCTGCACGGATGGACGTGTACTTTTCCTTCGGGCTTCCATGATGATCAAGCATTTTTGATCCTTTTAAATTCTCAGTTTATTCCTCTCCTTTGGCAATGCCAGCTTTCAAACCTGGGGTTTCTGAACCAGTGATCATGTTCATGACTGATTCAGATACAAACTTGGTCACCACAAAGAAAGGCATTCAAGGCACCCCTTCCACTATGCCCCCCAGTCATTCCTTCCCTTCCTATTTATCCCTGAAAGAAGGGGTGACAGATACCTTCCTAAACCTTCTTACCTTCTCCTACTCTCTCTTCCACATCTATTCCGCCCCTGCCCCTGCCAATCCTCTAACTGCCTGGCCCTTCCTTACTGCCATAAGTTTCTCAGAACTGACAAAGGAAGATTGCTCCCTGCTTAAGGCTTGGTAAATATATTAGCTTTCCTGGGGTACCGATTCAACAATCATTTATTTTGTGTAATTCTCCCTGCTAGGTGCTGTGGGCAACACAAAAAAAATAATCATGTATAGCATTCCCCCATCCCTCACTTCCAAGGAATAATGAACAATCTAGCAGGGAGATCTAAAAATAAATATCAAATGAGATGTCATCATCACAACTAATCTTTGCAGAGTGCTTTGTGATTTGACAAGCAATTCCTCATTTATTATCTTGTTTAATCCTCAGAACAATGCTGTGAAATAAGATTATGATCCTGCACACTTTTATGGGAATCCTGAAGTTCAGTGCAGCGAAGTGACTTTCCTGAGGATACTAGTAAGGGAGTAGTCAGTGCACTTGAATCCAGGAATTCCAGTCCTGGACCCTCTGCTCTCTCCTAAGTTAGGTGATGTAAGAAAAGTACAAAGAAGGTGTAATTGAAATTCAGAGGAGGACACGCCATGAAAAGCCAGAATGTTCACAAAGCCACATCACAGATGAGTTCTCCCCCAGGCATCTGACTGCGGCGTTTCCAGTAACTGGTTTATCAAACAGTTACTGCCAAGTTCAGCCAACAGGGTCCTTCCCTAGAGCTGCTTCTCTGCCATACACAAGAGGCCATTGTGGTCTCACCATTGTTCTCAATAGCTCTGGAACATCAAGTTTATCTTTATAATTGCAAAGATGTTAAGGTTGCCAGATTCCAGAGTCGAACAACAACAAAAGGAGGTAGAATTATCAGATTTTGTTCAGAGACATGAGAGGTAAAAGGAAAGAAGAGGCTGCAAGGCCTTAGGGTGACTTCCCCTTCTTTAAACCAGGAAGTTGCAACATCAGAACTTAATTTTTTCATTCAAATATTTATTAAGTCTCTACTTCAATCTAGCCACTGTAAACAAAAGTGAACCAGCTAACTGCGTAAGGCACATGCTTGGAGCATGCATGTCTACTTCTAAATTTTATATTATACATCTCAGACATTTAGCTTTTCTGGACAATGGGAGAAGCCATCAGCAAGCCATTTAAAATTCAGCATAACCCTGTATATAATTGACTTCTGGCAAGCTGAGTTCTGCTGTTCAGTCAATGTTGTCTTGTAATCCAATTCTCCAAACAGAATTTTGTCCTCAAAAAAAATTTTCCTGACCATGCATTTTAGAATTCCTGCTTTAAATGGACTTCTAAGCCTTTTGGGGCCTCTTTGGGAGGTAATGACTTTTATATCAGATCTGTCTCCCACCCACCCCCCAACCCAAGCAGTTTTCTCTCTGATCTTCTTAGAGACATGATAATCTCTCATTTGAAAACCAAACCAAAATTTAAGATAGCTTCCCAATAGAACTTCTGATAATAAATTCCAGTAGCCATATATCTGGCACTTTCTCTCCCTGCCAGGAAAGAAATGTATTCTGGGTGGGCCTCCCACTGTGCAGAAGGGGAAGAGAATTCTTTCAGCATTGCATTTTGCATCATGCAGGTGAATACTTTCCTGGTCTACAAGCCTTGGCAATTGGGCTGTGGAAAAAGGGGGTTCATTATCCAGAAGAGCCTGACATTTCTATGATCTCTCTCTCTCTCCTCCGTTTTTGGCATCCCAGTTTCTGCATTGCTCGAGATGCAAAAGGAAAAGTAATGTTAAAAAAATAAAAACAATAACACACCATAAAACTACCTTCTTCTCAGAGTTCCTTGTAAGATCAAAAAAGTTCTCGGGAACTTTCTCACTTCCATTGAGTTTACACAAGGGCATTCCAGCCTCTGGGTCAGACCTGCTCCGTTCAAAATAGGAAGAGGCACTTCCCACTAGGATAAACCTTCAGCAGGTAACTCATGTTTTCAGAGAGGGCCAAAAATAAAATAACAGTATGATTGTGGGTAGATTATTTAACTTGTCTGGATGTTCATTTTCTAAACTTCCAAATAATATTTAGATATACCTAAAACTATTATGCTGACATAACTATTGTGGAACTGTTCATTCTGATAAATACAAGTAGTCAAATGCAATAGAAAGTTTCTATGAGAACTCCAGTTCTTAGGGCAAGAAAAACTTACCAAGGGAGCCACAGAGATATTCAGATTGCGAATGGATGAACCCAGGAGAACATCAAAGCATTGTTTCCAAAGGTGTGATTCTCAGAACTGGAATCTCAAAGAGCTCTGCAAAGAAAGTCACATATGCTTGAGATACACCTCAGAGAATTGCCCCTCTTAGGAATTCCTGAAGAATATTACCGTGGCAAACAATCTAGGAAGTCCCATCTTAGCCTGTTTAGTGTGGTTGGACTCGACCTTTCAAAAAAATATATCTGACCACAGATATTAGGGTTTTTTCTTAAGCATTTATTAATATTTCATGGGTGGAAAACACTGCAGAAGAAGAAATAAATCCACCTCGAAAGAAAGATGGATTCCCAAAACGGAACTGATTTCCTCAGCATGTAACTTGCTTAAGGGTATAGCAATGCCGTTATTAAGTCTGTCTAGAGCTGGCCAGGCTGAAGTAATAGCTAATGCATTTTTCCTTCTCTAATTGGAATTCTAAGCCTTGCCACCTGGTCCTTAACCTGAATCACGAGACCCAGTCAATAAAGTGGCCTTACTGAGGTCACTCCTCCCTTTTGCACATATTCAGCCCCTAGATGGTTTTAATATT
Organism: Dasypus novemcinctus; assembly: GCF_030445035.2. Classification (NCBI taxonomy): domain Eukaryota; kingdom Metazoa; phylum Chordata; class Mammalia; order Cingulata; family Dasypodidae; genus Dasypus; species Dasypus novemcinctus. The sequence goes on from NC_080686.1 coordinate 80,207,762, forward strand.
TTTCTATGTCTTTAGCTCCTGCTCAAGGACCGGTGAGCACTCCTCCAGCCATATTTCACAGAAATGAAGCATTTGTCTAGAACACACTAAGCCCACTTCAGATGGGGAGAACCCTGGTTTCCCAGGAGCTAGTAGAAGGCTCTTATTTGAAAGACAGGCAATGTCACATGCAGCTGGGTAGGAGGGACTTGCAATGGGAAATTGGGCTGAAAAACCAATAGAAGGTACCTCCCTCCTGAACTGGAAAAGAACCCATGAAAATCCCATGAAGCTGGCCTATGCAGTCTGGGAAACTGAGTGAAAACTACTGAAGGCCTGAGGTGCACGGAAGATGCATTCTCTGTGGCTTTCCTGTCCAGGACCTTCCACAGCCCATCCTCACATCAGCATACAGATACCTTGCTGGCTCACCACCAAAGGAGAGTGACATGCCTTCTATTTCCATGGCACACCTGGCGAAGTGCTGGCATGGAGTGGACGGTGGTGAGCAAAAGGTTAAAAACCCCACCTTTAGTCTAGTAAGGGAGACAGGTGACTGGAAAGGTAAATTCAACAGCAAACACATCATTACCAGATCTAAGTTGCTTAAATAAGACAAATAGTGACTTGTAAGAGAGAAGAAAAGGAATATCTGTAACTCTATAATGCTTCCAATAGCCACAGAGAGTGAACAGAACGGGCATCGAGGGCTGCCGGAGACGTTCACTACAGGACCTTCAACCACCAGCCAGCTCCAGCTTCTGCACTTTCCCCTCCAACCCAGGCAGCTCATTCACTGCTTGTAGCCCAGCAGGGAGGATGTACAGTTTTTGAAGCTGTGCAGCTGCAAGAACTGTGATTTAGAGGGCATGAAAAGGGGAAGGGGAAGGGGAAAAAAAAAAAAAAAGAACGAAAAGAACGAAAATTGCCAACCAAAAAAAAAACAACAACAAAAAAATCCTTCTCCATCGGCAATCTGGCTTGGCCTGACAGCCAGCTTTAAAATCTAGGGCAGAACACAGGGGACCTCCCACCAAGAACTATAGCTGATTATTCCATTCTACATTTTAAAAAAAGAAAAGAGAAGGAAGAAAAAAAAAACTCGGAAGTGCAAATGAGGATTGAGTTGCAGAAAGGCACAACAGGCCACCATCTCGAGCAACAGGGATTTTGTTCTCTGCATGGAGATGCAGTCTGACAAGACAAGTTCACTGCAGTTCACCTCGCCATTGACGCAAAGGCCCAGGAGGCTCACATCTGGGACTCACCGCACACAAGCTTTATCACCTTTACAGCTGCAGGTAATCATTAGTAATAATAATAGATAATATTTACATAGCCTGTTTTCAACTGAAAATCCCAAGACAAACGACAATACCTACAAATTTAGGTATGCACAGCCACCCCCAACAGTCTGTTTAGGGATGGCTTCCCCTGACTGCACCATAAATGAAATACAACACATTATCAACCGGCACTCCAACTCAGCAGCAGCTCAGAATGGAAAGCCACAGAGTGGAATTGAAAATATTAATTTAGGGTTGTCATTTTTTTTTTATTGTTAGGATCAGTCCTTCAGAAAATGCAAAGAGGCACAGAGTTCCTTCCCGACAGGTTCACTATAAACCAGGCACATTCTCCTTGGAGTTAGTTCAGAAAGCTTTCCCGAGGATTTCTGGATTGCCCCAGAAGCAGATCCTGAGATTTAAGTGCAAGTAATTATTTGGGAGGCTATCCCAGGAAACACCATGGGGAGATGGAAACCGGGACAAGGAAGGGAAAGAAGCATAAAGGGTGTGTTGCAGCCAGTGGGCACTGTGGAGCTCCAGAGAGATTCCTCTGGGGAATGCTGAGAAAGAGTAGGGATCCTTCCTCAGAGTCATCCTGAGGAGCAGGGAAGCAGCTGCGGTATTTACCCACCAATTCCCCATGTGTCATTGGTGGAGGCTGCTTCTCTGGAACTGCCAATTTGCCCTGCAGACTAGGAGCACATCTGCAGAAAGAAAAACGTCCTCATTCAGAAAGCTGCCAGGTATTTCCAGCAAGCAGCCTCTGAGTATACAGGTGAATGCCAAGGTGAGAAGGACAGTGCATCAATAGCATCTGCAACTCCTTTCAAAGCCCCAACTCTTTATTATCCACCTTACTTACTCCATCTAATGAATGGGGCAGAAAGGACAAAGATGGCAGGAAAATGCATGAAAACATAGGCCCCTTTCCGACACTTAGAGAAAGGAAAAGAAATACCTAAAATTCTAGGTGACACAAATCAAATTTTCAATATCCATGATGACATCTGGCCAAACCTACCAAAAAAAAAAAAAAAAAAGATGGTAAATTATCTGTTTTAGTTATCTACAAAAACCTCTGGTAAATAATTTCATTCTGTGACTGAAACAGTACTTAGCAGTACTGTGCACAGAAATCTTCAGCATGGAAATATTTGGATATGTTTAAAGCATTTCAGATTTCTAGGAGATATGTGAGCCGCCATGGTGGCACAGAATGAAATTGGTCTCATGACGTCCCCTTAAAACAACCGTTTCCTTCGAGGAGGTAAGCAGTAATGTAAAACATGTTGTTTTCTGCTGTGAAGTTTTAAAGAACTGCATTAACCACAACAATACTGAGGCTTTTCCCTTCATTAATATTCTACTTAAATATGCACCAGTGACAGGCTCTCCCGCCTTTTGATGTCCTGGGACAACATTTCAAAAGTTTTCCATTGTCTGTTCCATTGATTGTATGTTCAGCATGAAAAAGAAGAAGAAAAAGAAAAGGTTTTGTCACGAAGGAACAAGAACAGAGAAATTTTTAATAGAATAGAATTTTTATTTTATTAATAGAACCTTTATTTTAATAGAATATTATGATTATTCTAGTCATAATATATATGTATAACATATATGTTAAAGTATATATACCATTCGATGCAAGTTTAAAGACAATGAAAGTGGAAAGGGTGAAAGGTGAGATAAGACTGTCCTACATGCTCCTGAATTCAAAAACAGCATTTTCTATCTCTTCTTCTCCCATCTCTCTACCTACCCCAGTCCCAAGCCCACCAAGCTGATGCATAAGTAAGAGCTACTGACAGGCCTGGGAGATACAAACAACAAATGCCATTTAAGAGATGGCAGCCAAAGTTGAGTATCCTAGAGGAAGAGAGAGACTCAGAAATGAATATGGAATTTAACTCTTTTTTATGCAATTAGACATATCTGGGTTTCTAAAATACATGTGCAGAAATCTCCAATGAAGAACTGCATTTCAATAGATTCAGCTGTTTTGTATCTTTTTTTCACCGGTTTGATTGAACCATTTCCAATTTGGGTAAAGATTACTCTGCTCCCTTTTTAAGCTTTAAATGTGTACACTGCATTAAGAACTGTTTTTTGGCTTTGGTTTTCCTAATTTGGAAGCCAAGAATCCAACAGGAAATAATAAGGACCTATCTTACATACCCAAGTCTAAAAGGACACAGTAAATATTATGCCTACACTGTGTCTCTGTTTGAAGCCAGGCATTAGACACCACTCCTTACTTCTTAATCTTCCTCACCAGTATCATTCAGGATACCTACCACTGCTGGCAAGCAGCAACTGGAGCCCTTTCTCCTGAGCCAATTGCTTCCTCCATTTTAGAATCAAAGTCTTGGATTAGAGTAAATATATCATTCATTCATTCACACATACAAGAAAGACTTATTGGGCGCCTCCTATAGGCCAAGCATGGTTCAGAGCATGACCAGGACAAAGAAGATCTGCCTTCACAGAGTTTGCAGATTAGCAGCTCAGATCTTACGGAGACAGCAGCTTTGCTAGACAACCCCGTTGACGTTGGATCTAATTTCATATTACAGGAAAGTGGTGTCCTGAACACAACAGCTCTGTCCCACTTGCGCTGAAGTCACTCTGCACTGACTCTGGCCAGCATCAGCCTCTCCCAGTCAGGTCTGTCTCTTTTTGGCCCTCGCTGTTGGTTTATTCTGGGACCCAACTCTGGTTTTCCTACGGCCCAAAGGAATCACAGCTTTCCAAGGAATGCTCCATTGGGAATGAGCAAACTGAACACAAGCCCCCAAATCTTTGTCACAGCTCCTCTTTATTCAGTTTAAAAGATAATTTGAAGTTGGACAAACCTAGACTGAAGGTGAACTCAGCCACTTACTGGCTGTGTCCACCTAGGGCAAGTTATTTAACTATACTGAGCTTACTTTCCTTTTATTTAAGAAGGGGACAATAATACCAACCTTACCGGTTTAATGTTGTGAGAATTTAAGAAGGTAACAGTTTTACTTTGCCAGGCTGCTATTTCAAATGCTATACAATGGGTTGGCTTAAACAATGGGAATTTATTGGCTCACTGTTTTGAGGCTAGAAGTCCAAACTGGAGGCATCGGCAAGGCAGGGCTTTCTCCCCAGTCTGAAACATTCTGGTACTGGCTGAGCGCAATCGTTGCGTTTCCTCGACTTATATGTCTGCCTGGCGAAACAGGGACAATGTCCTCTAATTTCTTTTCCGGGTTCAATTGTCTTCTGTCTTCCAGCTCCTCCCCAGGGCTTTCTCTCACCCTGGCTTCTGGTTTCTCTCTCTTTATAAACCCTCCAGTAATCTGGATTAAGACCCAACCTTATTCAGCTGGACCACACCTTAACTAAAGATGTCCTCTTTAAGAATCCTATTTACCATATGTTCACACCCACAGGGAAATGGATTAAGAACATGTCTAAATCTAGTTACATAATTCAATCTACCACAATAACATTTACACACAGTATAGTTCCTGTCACTTAGAAGTCTCTCGGTTAGTGATGCTGCGATTAACATGTAAATTAAACAAAGATATCTATGGATCAGTTAGCATATATTGACTGGTTCCTCAACTCAGACAAATCATCTCCAGAATATTAGAGAAGACATCTTTGGTCAATAAATGTCCAGCTTTCAACATGGGAACTGGCCATGTTGAATGAATGAACAATGAATAAGACATTCATTGTCTTATTTTAACAAATATTCATTGTTATGTGTAAGCCATTGTGACTGGGATAGAATTAGGAAAATATAAATGTATAAAGCATATATCATGTTCCAGGTCCTGTGTAAACACATTACAGCCATCATCTCACTTAAGTCATGATTATCTCTACAAAACAGAGACTCAGAGAGGAGGGAGCCCACTCAGGGCCAGTCCATTGGCTGGCAGTGGCCCAGCAGGAGATTGAGTACAGAACTGCCTGACTTCCCAGCAAAAGAGTGAAACTGCAAATTTGCATTCCTTAGCTCTTGATCTAAGCAAACTCAGCCTGAGAAAAATAGATATTGAGTGAAGTCCCAACGTAACCTAAGTCCTTGGGCCTCAATTCGAAGGAAAATGAATTGAATTGAAAGAAATGAGACTTCATTCTATAAGGAGAAACCCTTGATTTAAACTGAAAAGTAAAAGTAATAGTTTTAGACTTCCTCAAATCACATCTCTCAAGGACCTTTATTTATGATATAGATAAGGGTAGAAAGAGCTGATAGTTATGCATCCATTGATAAAAATGATAGTAAGCTGGGCTTCAATAAACTGCCAATCTATGTTATGGTATTTTGTAGCAGCTATTGGCAGAAAGCAAAATTTTCTCATTTACAGGCTGCAGGCTATGAATTAACGTGAGTTAGGGGAAGCAGACTTGGCCCAGTGGATAGGGCGTCCGTCTACCACATGGGAGGTCCGCAGTTCAAACCCCAGGCCTCCTTGACCTGTGTGGAGCTGGCCCATGCACAGTGCTGATGTGCACAAAGAGTGCCATGCCACATGTAGGGGAGCCCCATGTGCAAGGAGTGCAGCCCATAAGGAGAGTTGCCCAGCGCAAAACAAAGTTCAGCCTGCCCAGGAATGGTGCCACACACACGGAGAACTGACACAGCAAGATGATGCAACAAAAAGAAACACAGATTCCCGTGCCACTGACAAACACAGAAGCGGACAAAAAGAACACGCAGCAAATGGACACAGAGAACAGACAACAGGGGTGGGGTGGGGGGAGAAATAAATAAAATAAATCTTTAAAAAAAGAATAATAATAAAGTGACTTAGAGTCAAGGCTGTCCTTTGGAGAGAGAATAGAATGATGAAGAACCACAAAGCCATTTCATGTTATCAAAGGCCTCATCTGTTTCCCATTAAGAAGCAAATCAGGCAAGTAACAAAAGGTAGAATTGTTCTCTTGCCTGATGATATCTTATCCAACCCCCAGAAATCTCTCCTCAATCTTGATTCTATGTGATCTTTTGGATTCTGACTCCCCATTGTATTTGTCTGCCAAAGGGATATTGATGCAAAGTACCAGAAATTGGTTGGCTTTTTTAAAGGGTATTTATTTGGGGTAAAAGCTTAGTTACAAGGCCCTAAAGAGTCCAACTCAAGGTTGCTTTCTCACCAACGTCAGTTGCCATGTGTTAAAGCAAGATGGTCACTGATTTCTGCCTGGTCTCTCCTCTTTAGGCTATAAGGTAAATGACTCGTCTCTCCCTGGGGCCACAGGATCAAAAATGACAAAGTTTTCTCCCTCCCATATGTGTTCTTGAGTGAGTGTCTGTTTATATTGGCCCACCAAGAGAGCAGGGACTCAACCTAAGTCACGTCTTATTGATGTGGTTGAATCAAAGTCCTAATCTTAACAGGTAATTTAATCAAGGGCCCCTCAACTGAACTCAATATAATAAAAATATATTACACCCAGAATACATTAGCTTACAAACATAATCTTTCTCCTTTGGAGATTCATAAATAATCTCAAACTGCCACACCCACCCTTGCTCAAGCCTAACCAGTCTCATTTTCTGGAACTTACCCCTACTATTTGCTATCCCCTTAGGTATTAGACTCCAGGCTTCTCCTAGGTTCTCGTTCAGATTTCACACTGTTTCTACAGCAACTTCCTGGCATCAACTCCTTCCTAATTAATGGCCACTGTTTTGGTACGTTTTGGGTTGCTTACTGGCCTTTGCAATACTCTTGCATGGTTGGCCTTCCACTCTCCCTAGCCTCAGTCCCAGGCAGACCTTGGATCATCTCTTCAGTTGACGTTAAATAAATGTGAGAAATATTTAAAGGGACTAGGATGTACTACCTGGAGAAAAGAAGATCCAAGGAGCATATGACAAATGTCTTCAGATAACCAAAAGGCTGCTATAAGGAAAGGCCTTCTACAGTTATTCTGTAATTCAGACAGGCAATTAGAGCAAATGGGAAAGCAGTCTTCTGCTCAATATTAAGAACTTTCGAACAATTATGGTTGTGCAACAAGGAAATATGCTGCAACTGTAAGTACTGTTTGCTTACAATTGAAGATATTCAAGCAAAACCTTAATGACCACTCCTGGAAAATGTTGTAGAAGAGACTCATGAATCAAATAAGAGCTAGTGCAAAGAAAGCCCTGTCAACCTTTGCAATACGATGATTTGAGATACCGAAGGAATGTTTCTCAGCCAACCAAATAAAAATACAACTCTCAATAAAATCTCCTATTGTTGCACCATTGCTTGAGTTATCTCTTCATCCTTTTTTTCTTCCTTTTGTGAAGTTGGTTCAGAAAGCTGATTAGCTCCACACATTTCTTAGACAAATGCTCCAGTGAGATGAGGGGAATCTCATTTTGCTCTCACTAATACAAAGCAGTGCTTTCAGTGACAGACTCAAGAAAGATGAGGCAAGGGAACTCTACAACGGATCCCAATTAGACTCTCAGAAGAAAGTTGAGGAGTACCAGAAACTGAATGCTGGCTGTTGTGGAAGAACATGGTTTGCTTGCTGTTTCCCACCTCTAGTGGAATCAAGTTGACATTTAAAATGTCAAAACTTTTCTTGCAGCACATAACCTGAGGCTATATTCAGAAACCAAATGAAATTCCATGGGAAACACAGCAGATTGGAAGGCCTCTCTTAAATATATACTCCCTGCCCATAGAATTTAAAACACAAGTTAAGACATTTCTCTTTAATTAATCACTCAACTTTACTGCCTCCACCCTGACTGAAACACAAAAAAGGGGGTCATGTGGCATTACAACACCTCAGTCTTTAACATTCTTAAAATGGTTGCTCCAACTGTGAACTGAGATATTTCATGGCAAGACTTTTATCACTTCAAAGTATTTCTTTAAAGAACCACGCCATTGCCATTTGATGGAATATTACACAGCCATTAAACATTGTGTTCACAAAGAGTTTGTAATAACATGGAAAATACAAACGTTATTTATAAAATAGAAGTTCACCAATGAACAAAAGCCATGCATATAAGACTGTAGATGTGCACTCAGGATATCAATCACTTTCTCTGCTCTAAAGGTAGAACATGACAAATAAAATACAAAAAAGGAGGGGGGGGGAATGAAGAAATGTATCAAAAACAAGATACATTTGTGCTTGCTTTTACAATAGAGAAGATTACCATGGCCCCTGGACAAGGATGACATGCAAATATATGAAACGTTCCATATTTTTTAAAAAAGAAAAGCCTGGGAAGTGGACACAACTCAAGCAATTGGGCTCCTCTCTACCATATGGGAGGTCCAGGTTTGATTCCCGGGGCCTCCTGGTGAAGGCAAGCTGGCCCACGTAGAACTAGTCCACGCAGAGTGCTGGGGGAGCAAAATGACCCAACAAAAGGAGATGCAGAGGAGAGACAGTACGAGACACAGCAGACCAGGAAGCTGAGGAGGCACAAGAGATTGAGCATCTCTCTCCCACTCCAGAGGGTCCCAGGATTGGTTCCCAGTGGCACCTAAAGAGAAGACAAGGAGACACAGAAGAACACACAGCGAATGGACACAGAGAGCAATCAACGGGGGGTGGGGGGAATACATAATTTTTTTAAAAAGGAGAGAATGCTATGAATAACTGAGTGCAAAAGGGTAGGCAGGACTGAAGTCTTGGGACTGCTGGAACAAAAGTGGTGACAACAGGTGGGAGTTTGTCTCCTTCAGGGTAAAGGGAGTCAGGGTCTTAAGCCAGGCTCAGCTCTTAAAGCCAGAAACTAGAGTGGCTTCTCTCAGCTTCTTCACTCCAGGAGGCACAAAAATAAAAATAGCTCAGGCCAATCTCTGTCTGGGGCTAGTGCATCTCAACTGATGCAAGCCCAGAAAGATTGCTGCAACTGGGTGTCACATCAAGCTTCTGTCTCTACGATGGATCAGCAATATCTTCTATGTCACCCTGAGTCAGGAGTCCCTACAGGTACCTTAATCAGACCTGGCTCTGGTCTGGGGTCTCAGAGAGGTGGGTAAAAATAACTACAAAACCACTAGATAGAGAAGGACAGAGGAAACAAACACATCAAAATCTTCAACTCAAAATGAGTACAGAAATCACAATGTCATAATGTGTAAGGAAACATAATGCCACAAAAGACATTTCATTAAATAATTTGGGCACAAATCAATAACTTGATTTTATATGAACATCAGACAAAGACTTTTTAAGTGAAGTACAGTAAAGAGGATGAAAGAAGGCACCATGTCCATTAAAAAAGAAGGAGAAATTATTAAGCAGGCAGAAATTAAACAAAAACGACAGGCTAAGAAAGAGCCAATCAGTCTGAATAATAAAAAATTATGGTCACTGAAATAAAAATGTGGTGAGAGGATAAATTCCAAACTATTCCTAATTGAAGAGAGAATTCACTAGTTAGAAGACAGTCCTGAGAAGTCACCTGAAATATGACACAAAGAGACCAAACAATAAAAAAATAAATAAGAAGAAAAACAGCTAAGAGACATGACAAGAGAGTGAGAGGCTTCAGTACTTGCCTAGCAGCAGCCCACAGGGTAGAAAATGGAAAGACTGGCAAAGAAGCAATATTTGAAATGATATTTGGTGAGAATTTCAAAGTAAAAGACAAATGTGAGCTCTCAGAACAATAGTACCTTTTGATAAATAAAAATAATTCATATCTGTAGGACCTAAAGGATAAAGAAAGAATTTCAAAAAGGTCCAGAGAGGAGACACAGATTACACACAAATGAGCAAAAACTACACCTAGAGAAGACTTCTGAGTTACGCTGTATATGGCAAAAGGCAGTGCACGGGAAACCCACAAAGTGCTGAGGGAAAATAACTGTTGACCCAGAATTTTATACCCAGTTAAATTCTTATTCAAATGTGATGGCAAAATAAATATTTTTCCAGTCATAACAGGCCAAGGTGTTTTCTACCACAGACACTCTCTGTATTAGTCAGCCAAAGGGGTGCTGATGCAAAATACAAGAAATCAGTTGTTTTTTATAAAGGATATTTATTTGGGGTAGGAGCTTACGTTACCAGGCCACACAGCATAAGTTACTTCCCTCATCATCTGACTGTGTTGGAGCAAGATGGCTGCCTACATCTGCAAGGGTACAAGCTTCCTGGGTTCCTCTCTTCCTGGGGCTCCTTTCTCTTCGGGCTCAGCTCCTCTGCTTTCTCCACAAGGCCAGCTATAGACTATCCGGCAAAGGGCTTGTCTCTCTCCCAAAGGCCTCTGCCTTGTTTAAAGGAAACTTCTCTCCATCCTCACATATCTGCTTCTCTGCTCCAGGAACAAAACTCCAACTAACTCCTGTGCTTTGTTATTTTCTCTGTGAGTCCCCCAACATCCTACTGACATGGTCCAATCAAATCCTTAATCATTATTTAATCATGCCCAGGTCCAGACCAGTTTACAAACATAATCCAATATCTATTTTAGGAATTCATACACAATATCAAACGTCCACACTCTCTAAAAGAACTGTTAAAGAGTGCACTTGAACAGAAAGACAGATGAGAGCGCATAGGGAAGAAATGAGGTAAGAGGAACAAACTGAACACACACACCAAGATTTGCTCTTATCAGCAAGTGAATAACCTCTGACTAAAAAAATAATCACTATGTTTTATATTTTAAAAAGGGCAAAACTGAAACTCTAAGCAACTATAACAGGAAGGTGGGATGTTCAATGAGTAAAATGTGCTAGGACCTTAGAGGTAGGACAGAAATACTAAAGCACTGTAGAATCATTCAGTTAAGTGTGTATGGAAAAAAGACTGGAAAGAACTGCAATAATGAAATATGGAAAATGGCTGCCTCAGAGAAATGATGTAGTATTATTTTTATTTCCTTGTTGATCTTTGTACTAAATTTTCTAAAACAAACACATACTCTCTTAATGAAGAAAACAATTAATCACCTATATAAAATCTCTTATCTTCCTCTAGGCTTGAAGGCATGTCCATTCCATAAAAGCAAAAATGACAGCATTGGCAATACCGGGAGGCTAAATGACATCCAGGACTTTCTCAAGATAATCCCACCATTTTGCATTTCTGTAGTAGACTGGTATCATGGAGATTTGCCAAACCCTAATTATCCAATACTAACCATGAAATATTATGCATCATTTTAACTCAAAGAACCTAGACAGAAAGACCTCACTAATTCAAAATAACAGCCAAACATCCACCCTGAATTGATGGAAGGAGTGTTTTGTGTGTGTGTGTGTTTTTTTAAGAAAATGCAGTTTTATGACATTTACGTATATTTCTAACATAATCTAGCAAATAGCAAGCTGTTGTCAGCAGCTGGTGCTACCAATACTGACAAATGAATGCAATAGGTAGCTTCTCTGGTAAGTGTTTTTGTGAATATTTTATTTGCTTAAAGGAAAATAAAGTAGAGTCTTGAGATGTTATATCAGGTAATCTGGTCAGCAGGGGGCTATTGAGGAGGAACATAATCTAAATTAATTTATCAAATCTGGCTATTTGCAGAGAACACACTCTACTGAAGCAAGGGTAGAATCAGAGAACAGCTGGGGGAGCCTTCACTAACTCAGGAGTAAATGATGAAGGCTTAGACACGGGTAATATGGTAGAAGGTTGAAAAATAGTTGGGTTCTGGGTATTTCCTGAAAGTGGAAGCAAGAGGATTTGCTGATGACTACCTAGGGGCTTTGAGAAAAAGGGACCTATTTCCACATATGCTATTTCTATGGACCACATCACACACACACACTTGCACACACACACCCTGGAACCTGACTAGGGCTCATATACACCCTCCTGACCCATGGGCCACCACTCCAGGGAGAACAGTCCCTTTCTTTGGACCTCTCGGATTCTGAACCTCACTGCCCTCATCTCTCTGAGGAGAGCTCCAGAGACAGGCTTGGATTAAAAGACTTGAAGAGGAGCAAACTTTGACTTGCAAATGACAATCTGCTGAATGTAAAGGCAAGCACTAAAAGCTGTCCCTATCTCTTCAATTGATTCTGTTTAAACCATAGAGGTTCTGAAGGGGAACTCCAGGGCCTGGAGTTCACTGCAAAATCTCCTCCATTCCCCCATTCCCACCGCTGCATAATAATCAAATATTTGCCAAGGGGAAGAAGAGAATTGAGCAACTAAATACAATATACTCTTTGAAAGCTTTTTCTCTCCCTAGGTTCCTCAGAAGGACTCTATTGCACATATCTATCTGCTTTACCAAGTCTATTCCTAGTCAATAATTACCCCAGCAATAGAGATATTTTTTTAAAAAGAAATCTGGCTCCAGTCCTATCTGGACTGAGCCTCCTAGTTTCTTTTTCCTTTGTAAAATTCACATTAGCTGATGAAGGGAATCTTTATACTAACCCTAAGCCAGAACTCCACAGTTTGAACCGAGGCTTCATTCTGAAGAAGAAATATATATATAGCATCATGTTGTATCTTTCATTTGAAAGATGTGTTCTAAAATGGAATATCTAGCCAGTTGAATATTTCAGGCAAAAAAATTCAGGAGAAAAAAAAAATACAAAGAGCCATTCTAGATAAGGGGTGGGAAAGACTACTTACTGTAGGGTGCTGGCAGGCTGCCCTTCTGTGCACATTTTCACATTTCTAAAGAGTTCTTCCCCAATGCTCCCCTTAATCCCATTAAATGAAAACGTTCTCTAATTTTAAAATTAAATTTCCTATATTTCCTGATAGACTTCCAAGTTATTCTCCTTCCCGCCTCCTCTCTGAATCCCATGGTATTTCTACAAGAAGAGGATCATTAGCCTCCTGGCCAGATTCCAGTTGGCATAACTGTCCTCAGCCTTGCTTTCCTCCTGGGGTTTTCCATTGGGCACGACTTCCTTACTTCCTGATATGAAGAAGTGGCAATAAAGCCCTAAACGTACATATACAGTAAGCCTTGTGGCTCATGACTGTGACATTTCCCCTGCCACATGGGGGCACACTTCGGTCATGGATTCTTTTCAGTGAGCTAAGCCTTATACTCCAAACTTCTTTAACTACTCACCCCAACCATAGATTTTGAGCATCCAACTTCAACATGCATACATTTCTTTATACACTATACCCTTGTACTACTATACAAATTAGTCACAGAATTTTCTAAAATATAACAAATATAGAAATTAATATAAATAAGAAATCTTGTTTTAATGTTTTATTTTTTTATTCATGGAACGAAATAATTAAATTACTATTAATAATATTTTCACGCAAACTAAGGACCGAATATTTGGCATTATTTTTGAAAACCTTAATGCTACAGACATTCAATAATGTGCTTCTCAGTTCTATTTATTTGGATACTTAATTTTACTGGCACTCAGGGCTAAAAAGGATAACTCCCACAAATACATACATCCAACTGGAAGAACCACATCATTGGCTGCACTTAAATCGTCATTTTATTTGTTAAGAATTATGCAGTGGTCTTGGTTGAAATTCAGCTAGTAAGTTTCCGTCTTCCCTTATGCTACCTATTTTTTTCTTGTAATCTAATTGGAAGATGCTGTATTTTTGTATTTTTCACAAATGGATTTAAAACCCACTGAAATTCTCAACTTTCAAGCAGGTTAGAAAATTCTGTTTCCACTTTTCTAATGTGCAGATACGAACGTTTTTGTAGACAAAACAGGCAATCATTTTTGACAACAAAAGCACATAATACATAATCTAGTTTCTCGACTTCTGTCTTCAGAATGTTTTCTCCATAGCAAGAATTTCTTTTGATAAGCAGTTAGCTCTTATTTATTTTCAAAACATCACATTTCTCTGAAAGAACAGATTAACTATATTTTTAAAAAAATGTATGCTAGGTAGCATTCAAGTGACAGCAGAGCCACTTGACATTAATTTAAAATACTTGGGATTTTGTAAAAATTAAAAACAAAAACTGGGCAGCTTATCTTCAACAATTCTTTCAAGAAAATTATAATGTTGAAACTGTACAGTACAGAATACAGACACCCACTATCTCATTATAAAATGTTCCATTTCTGTGTATAGGTCCTTCTTAAATAAATGTGTGATAGATATGTGTGTGAATATATATATGAATATATACATATAATTTTCAAAAATTAAACACTTCCCTTACTAGCATTAAAATGCTGTATGGGAAGTCGATTCAGCTCAACTGATAGAGCATCCACCTACCATATGAGAGGCCCAGGGTTCAAACCCAGGGCCTCTTCTGACCCACGTGGTGAGCTGGCCCACACGCAGAGCCGATGTATACAAGGAGTGCCATGCCACGCAGGGGTGTGCCCTGCATAGGGGAGCCCCACGCACAAGAAGTGTGCCCCACAAGGAGAGAGCAGACAACAGGGCAGGGAAGGAGAGAGAAATAAATAAATAAATCTAAAAAAAAAAGCTATATGTGGCAATACACTGAAACAAATAAAGGGCACCATTGTCAACTGTCTCCATTGAGGACTTCCCACTCTTGCTTGGGATGCTGTGACTGCCATACAGGATCCATGAAGTGTGACCATATGACCTAAGAATACAATTTCAATCCATGTATTAAATATAAGTATCACATATATTTTCTTAATATTTTAGATAAATAAAGAGTAAACAGAATTTGCCATATTTTCCTCCCACACATCAATCTGGTAGCCATTGGTGTGAAGCGTTTCAGAACCTTTAAGGAGCAAGGACTCAGATCATGTTTTCAAGCATTAGAAAACCAAGAAGTCACCAGAGTTGTGTTCACAATGCACATTGCTAGGTTAGAACAACTGAAACTCTGACTTGGTAGACCTATGGCTACAATCCAGGGGTCTGAAGTTTTAACCATCACCCCAGTGATTCTGATAAGTGTTCTTCAGAACAAGTCTTAAGATACACCAGCCCAATCACTTGAGTTTTGGTACACACACTGCCATCAGTCCACACTGTCACCAACTGAGAATGCAACCGCAAGCCTTGATAGAGTGACCACTAAGGACTAGGCATTGTGCAAAGAGAGCAGGAGGCATTCCTTCCTCTCCCAAAGGCCAGATTGGGACTAGCCTCACCAAAGAATTATATTTTACTGGAGTCTTGTCCTTTTAGAAGCATAAGCCATTATGGTGACAACCACTAAATAAGATTGGGTAGGAGGGGGGGGTGTCAAAGAAAGTGTCCTGATCGGGTACAGAAAACCTGGCTTCCAGTTTCAGCTCTGTCACAGATGAGCAAAGTGAACTTGAGCAAGTTATTAAAACTTTTTTATGTCTTGGCTTCCCTAAATATAAAATGAACGGGTTGGACTAGATGATTTATACAGTCTCATCCAACTCAAACATCTTATGATTCTACTTGCACCTGGGAAATAGAGTAAGTCTTTCTTCATATTAAAAACAAGATGCTTTTTCAAATCATCAAAAAGATATCTTCAGTTGAACTTAGTATTCCTATTTCATTCACTCAATTGAAGTCCATCTAATTGATATAAAATGAATCAGGCCAGTGATGCAGGTCTAAACTATTTCAATAATGTTCCTGTTCCAGAGATCAACGATGTCTTAACCAAATCTAACTGGGATAAAGTAGAAAAGTGAAAGCAACTCAAGACCAATCTAATTCACCAGTCTAAGGCATATATATTTTGTACTGAGTTCACCCCACACCAAAACAGATGAACTTTGTCAATTCCATGGAGGCAGGGATAATCACCCAGCCTGGTTGTTTAACATCTTGTAGGGAAAGCCACATCATCCATAAAATTAGTTTTTAATAAAAAATAATAATTTTTCACTATTAGGCTTATTTGTACCATATGAAAAGTACACACATTTTAACCTTTCTGCTATTATTCACAGGATAATATAAAATTCTCCAAATAAATAAGGAGTCCTAAGCCAGCCTCTGCATTTACAAGTTGCAGCCCTGAGCAAAATTGTACAGTAAGCCATTTGTCTCCGACACCCTCCCAACTTTTCACCATACTCTAACAATAATTATTGTAATATTAACAATAATTATTGCCATATTAAAGACTTCTTATTAGTACTTTAGGGATTATATAAGGCAATTACATATACATTTATCTGTTCATTTGGTCATCACACCACCTTGTGAATTAAATAGGGGAGATTTCATCTTCTTTCCACAGATGAGAACACTATGTTGCAGAGGGAAAAAAGCATGTGACTTATCTAAAGTTGCACAGCAAAGAGCAGCAACTTGTGACTTGTGTACAGGATCTCTGGTGCCAAGACTCAAAGGATTGCAGTGATTGTGGTATAGCTGGATGGCTAGAGCACTCATCTACCCCAGCAGCATTTCTCCTGCATGTGTAACTTTGCCACTACATCCAGACTCACCATATCACTCAAAGCCCAGTTCAAAGTAAGTCAATAGTTATTGAGCACTAACTGTTTACAAGACAGTGGGCTTACATGACATTGAAAGTCAAGTAACTGAAGAGCAATACCCTTGATCAGCAGCAGCCAGGGAGTTTGTTTAATAATAATGCAGGAAACATCAAGGACTTTGAGTTTCTACCCAATGAGTATAAGCCATTATTAGCTTGGACCCAGTTTAGGATTTAACGCATCCTGCCAAATTAAAGGGCAAAATAAAATTCCCTCCCAAGGCTCTAGTTTGGGCAGAGTATAAGGAATAACATAGAGGCAGTAGGCAGAGCTCACAGAGCAAGTCAGTAAACTGCAGAGTCTCAAAGGAGAGATTGAACTAGAAAAGAAATAATAAGTGGCAATACCTAGCAGAAAACTTTGGGAAAAAAAGGGGCTCCTTTAAATGAAATTGATTTGATAAATTTCCTTTATTTAAAACATCAACTTTGAGCAATGGTAGGTCGAGAGCCTGAGAATTCACTGCCAATGATATAAAGATCGTGGTCTAAAAAGCCATCCAGATCCAACTATCATAGATAGACAGAAAGAAGGTCCATAGAATTTGGACCACAAAGAAGAGAAATCTAGACTTAGAACAGGACAGACCCAGTTCTTAGAAAAATTTTCTATGGGCTAAGAGTTTTCAACAGATTCATAAAAGGGATTGGAAATTCCTATCAAGCCCTCACTGTAACTGTTATACTGAAGTATGTCTGAGTTAATATTTCCATAAACTATACATATTTTCTATTACATGGCGTGGTTTGGTCTGTCTCAATTTACTCGTTAGATGCCTTTATAAAGCTCTGTATTAAGGAAGACTTCCACAAATATTGTTATTGATATATCCCTGGACTAAGAGTACAGTAGCTAGCCACTGCAGTTTAGAATCTAGACCCAGAAAGACTTAAACAGGTACTTCAAAAAAGGGGATATCAAAATAGCCAATAAACATATGAAAAGATGCTCAACTTCTTCAGTCATCAGAAAAAAAGGCTAATTAAGACCACAATGAGATACCTCAATGCACTCATCAGAATGGCTAAAATGTTAAACAAACAAACAAACAAACAAAAATTGACCATACCAAGGCTCAGCAAGAATGTGGATCAGGGAAATGAATGTGGCTCAAGGAGCTGGACTCCCATTTACAATATAGGAGGTCCAGGGTTCGATGCCCAGGGCCTCCTGGTGAAGGCAAGCTGGCCTGCGTGGTGAGCTGGCCCACACAGGAGTACTGCCCCACTCAGGAGTGCCAGCCAAAGCAGAGAGCTGGCACAGCAAGATGACACAACAAGAGACACAGAGGAGAGACAGTATAAGAGATGTAGCAGAACAGGGAACTGAGGTGGTGCAAGAGAATGATCACCTCTCTCCCACTCCTGAAGGTCCCAGGATCAGTTCCCAGAGCTGCCTAATGAGAATACAAGCAGACACAGAAGAACACACAGCGAAGGGACACAGAGCGCAGACAACAGGGGTTGGTGCAGGAGAGAAATAAATAAATAAATAAATCTTAAAAAAAAAAAATGTGGAGCAACAGGAACTCTCTCACACTTTGGAAAATGTTTGATAACATCTATTGAACGTTCATTACTCATATGGATATGCTAAATACACATATGTCCTCTGATCCAGCAACTCTCTCCTAGATATAGCCCCAGCAGAAGTGAGTGTTTATGTCTTCCAAAACCCCATGGCAAGAATATTCATAGCAACTTTATTTGTAAGAGTCAAAACGTAGAACCCATCCAAATGTCCATAAAAAGTAGAAAATGTGAATAAATTGTATACTCACACCATGGAATACCACTTAGCAGTAAAAGGAAATAAATCCCACTGACAAATGAAGCAACATGGAGAAATCTCAAAAACATAATGTTCAGTGAAAAAGGTTGGACACACAAGTGTATATACTGTATAATTCCACTATGTAAAGTTCTAAAATAGGCAAAACTAACCTATGGTGATAGAAGTCGAGATAGTTGGTGCTCAAGATGGGGCTTGGAGAGGAATACTGACTGGGAAAGAGCCCAAGTGAAAGTTCTGGGTTTCTGAAAATGTTCTGTATATTTTGCTTTACACTGATAGATTAAATAAAGATTATGATGGTGATAGATAGATAAATATGTATATATGCATAAATATGAAAAATCTGACAAGCTATACATTTAAAATGTGTGCCTTTTTCAATATGTAATATACCTCAATTTAATATGTGTGCGTATGGGGTGGGGGTCACCCAAGATGAACAAAATCAGAAGGGAGCCCCCTTAACAAAATATTCCCCTGCTGGGTATTCATATTCTAGGTACCCCTGGCCTTAAGGAGCCCACAGTCTAATCATGGGGGTGGAGCGGGAAATGAATTGGACTATGTTGGACCATAACATGTAAACGAAGGACTACAGAAGAGAGAGAAATTAAGCCTCACTGCAGACACCAGAAAGGCTTCAGAGGTAATGACATTTCAGCTGGGCCCTGAAAGAAAGGTAGGACTTAACTAGCAGGGAAGGCCAGGACCATTCCAGGCCATGAGCACAGCCTGGGCCAAGGTGTGGAGGTAAAAATACATGTGGCTCCCTCAGATGAAAAAAAGAGAGAGAGATGTAATTCGATGTGACTGGAACACAGGGTGTGAGGCCAATCAGGACAGTGTAGGAGGGAGAAAATGTGGATTCCAGACACACAAGGGGAGTCTCAAATACCATGGTTAGGTACTTGGAACTTGGAACATATAGCTAGGAAATGGTTTATGGAGTGAAGACAGAGAAGAGACATAGATAAAGCTGGAAAAGGAAATACCTACTTAAGCTCCAGAACAACTTGTTCAAACAATTTCCAAGGTCAAACTGGGCTGCCCTGAAGTGATACAACCTTCCTTCTCACTTCCCACAGAGGAGCACTCATCCCATCCCAAGACCGTTTGCCTGGGAGTACCAGGTCTGGCTCCCAAAGAAGTGACCCATCAAAGAAAAAATAACCTTATGGGGTTATTTATATGGTCAAAGCCACCAAATCCCAGTGTGCTCATTAACAAAATCTTTGCAGAGAAAAATAAAGATGCTTTTAGTGATTCAATCCAAATGCTGCTCTGAAGCCAGGACTTGCTTACATGGAGAAGTCTTTGCAATTAAATTGCTTTTGAGCAATTTCTCTTATCTAAAGTATGCCATATTCAGAGTTGTAGTAGTGGTAATTAGCAAGTTCTTCACTACATACTTTATTAAAAAATTTCAAAGGTAACAGTTTTCTACCATTGGCTAATAAGTTCTTTCTTTGTAGGGAAAAGAAAACTGAATTTCCAGCTTTCATAAAGCTCTGAAAATTATTTAGTGATATCGTTGGTAACAAAGTTAAAATAGTAATTTATCATGTAGTCCCTCCCCTACCAACATAGGTAAAACCTACAATATTACTAGGGTAGAAGGTATGTTCATTTTTTTTTAAGATTTGTTTATTTTTATTTATTTCTCTCCCCCCCCCCCCCCCCCCGCCGCCCCACTCCCCATTGTCTGCAGTCTGTGTCCATTCGCTGCGTGTTCTTCTTTGTCCACGTGTGTTCTTCTCAACAGCACTGGGAATCTGTGTCTCTTTTTTTTGTTGCATCATCTTGTTGTGTCAGCTCTCCCTGTGCGTGGTGCCACTCCTGGGCAGGCTGTGCTTTCATCACATGGGGTAGCTCACCCTGTGGGGGTGCACTCCTTGCATATGGGCTCCCCTACTCAGGGGACACCCCTGCGTGGCACAGCACTCCTTGCATGCATCAGCACTGCGTGTGGGCCAGCTCACCACACGGGTCAGGAGGCCCTGGGTTTGAACCCTGGGCCTCTCATAATGGTAGGCTGATGCTCTATCAGTTGAGCCAAATCCGCTTCCCAGTATGTTCATTTTTGAAACAAATATTTTTAGGTGAAATATGTCTTAAAAGCATTCACTAAGAAAATACATGACATGAAACTAAGACCCCAAAAGTTTAAATGACCAACATAACATCCCACAGCTGGTAGAGGAAGAACTGGGATTTTGACCCCAGGTTTCCATCTGCTGGCCCACTGCTCATTCCACCCCTGCAGCATTCCAAAGGCAACAGGTGCACAAGCTATCACTCCTAGTCAGTGGGCATGTGACTAATGTGAGCTAACAATGCCTGAGGTGGAACTATAGGCCATAAGGATTAGCTTTAGCCTCCTCCCCACCGAGCTCCCTCTCTCCTTGCTCCCAGGTCCTGATGGCTTGCTTCTACCCTGGTTCACTCCAAAGCTACAGGTAAATCCACTAAAGCTCCTTCCCTACTCAGCCCAGAGGGCAGGTGTCTGGTATACAGTGAGGGCAAATTGGAGCCAGAGACACATAGTGGGGCCACCAAAAAGCAGAGCTTCCCCCTCTCTTCCTCCCACTTGCTTGAAGCCCTTGCCTTCTTTCCCTTCAACGTAATAATACTCTATTCTCTTGTGCTTCTGCTTTATCCTATGAAGAGTTCTATTATAGTATAAATCACCTTATCATTGTTTACATGAGTATCTTCCCCAAAAGACAATTTCCTGCCAAAAGCAGTTAAAAAAAAAAAAACCTCTAACTTATCACGTTTCTCTTTTCCAACCTCTCCTTTCTTCTCAATTAGCATTTTCCAATTAAGAAAAAACAATTCCATTTATCCACAGTACTTGAATTTACATGCCATGGGTTCCTAATTTATATTCTCTTTAGAAAGCATGTAGCACAAAAAAGAAAACACAGGTCAAGCACCCAGAACCTCTAACTCAGCAGAGAAAAAAAGGAGATGGGGCAGGAGAACAGAGAAGGAGGAGAGAAAACAAGCAAGAGAGAAAACAGCAGCTAGGAGAAAAGCAACACTGCCCCATCTGACGACGCTATGTTCATCCTATGCACAAATATACAGGACTTCACATTGCACTAACAACTCACACCAAGGACATTAGTGAACAAAGCAAATTTTACTGCAGAATTAATAGTGGGGCATAGGCTGAGGTTGGTTTACATTACCTACCCCACCGTATATAACTTCACAAATTCAACATGCTTCCTCTCCCAAGTCTCTCTGGCTAACTACCCTATACACCCTGTCTTCTCTGATGCAAGATTCCCACACCAGTCATAGACATCTTTCCTGTCTTTTAGAGCAACATGGCTTTGTCCAAAGCTTTTTCGACTGGTACACAAATGTTTCAAAAACAAAGAGTCCTCCAACACCAAGAGCCACCCTCCCGTCAGGGATTATCAATAGCATTCAGTTTCCTGTTACAGATAGACAGATAGACAACAGCTTCAATAATTAGGGAAAGGGAACAGGAACTGGGATTTAAGCACCTACTGTGCACCAGCCAAAATGCTAAACTTTTTACACATGTCTTGGCCTGCCACAACACTAAAGATTCTTGCACTTTGTGAAACAAACCCAAACAGAGGAAAGATATTATCCATGTTCTCATTGCCCAAGTGGAATTTCCATCTCCACCCCTCTGTGAGATGTGGAATATGCCTAAAATGAGAAAGTAAGTAGCATTAATTTAAAGAAGGGTGTTGACGTGACAGAGAGATTAGGAATGCATCATGAGGTCCAGCCAACTCAGGCCATCTTTTTGAGGCTTCGAGATAATTTGGGACAGGCTTCCAATTAGATGTAAAATCTTGAGCAGAAGGAAATGAAAATGGGTGGGAATCTGGGCAGGAAGGAGATGCCATATCAAGATCTATCATTTTCCAATGTTAAACAAGGGTTTTTTTTTTGTTGTTGGCTCCAAATGACAACTAATTCCTTCCACTTAAAGAAATTCTATAATTTGCCTGTGACCATCCTCCACGTTGACATTTGGCGTAGCCTGGGAAACGCAGAGAAGGAAACACTGTAGCGTTGGCAGGGTGGGCCGGGAGCTGGGAGACTCTAGAGCCACAGACGGAATGACTTAATTTGCAGAAGGCTTTGGTGGACGGGAATAAAGACTGGTTCTCTGAAAGCCGGGACGGGAAGTTTCGCCTTGGAGAGTAGAGGTTATTTTATCAGGAAATAAATCAGAGGGCTGTCCCATGACCACTTTTTTCCAGGCACATCTTGGTGATGAGGAGGGTGTGTATTCAGACCACAGGAATCTCAAGAACCACCCAGCTGCCCCATCAGCTCTCCGGAACACCAGGCACAAGGCTGGTGGAAGCCCCAGACAACAGCATTCTGGATTTTTCGCTTTGTGTCTTTCTGAGTGTGTGTGGTTTCTTTCATTTGTGTTTATGTTTGGCTTTTTTTTTTTTTTAATTTGTTTGTTTGTTTGGACAGTCTCATTTGGAGGCTGGTGGTTTTGAGCCGTGCCCCTGTATGAAGTGGCTGCCAAGGAACCTAGTGTCTGCCTCTACATTTCACCCCACTGGCCCTAGGCCAGGCTGAAGGTGCCGGCTGGAGCTTCTGCATGGCGGAGAGAATGCGTCCCTGTGGGCACCGGGAAGGCAAGGCAGGGAGGAGCACTTAGGGGCAGGGAGCAAGGCAGGAGGCTACCAACCTGTTATGCGGTCCCAGGAGGAGAGGCAAGTGTCTGCCATAGAGATGTCCACTGAGAAGGCGAAAGCTACTGAAGGGAAAGGAAAATATGCAGCAGCACCATGATCTGGCTGGCAGTCAACACATACTTCAGAATTAAAATAACACAAGTTTTTACAGCGAGAAGCCGGAGTGAAATTTAGGCTTCTAGTGGGAATCTGTGGAAGGACAAGGGGAGGACTCGAATTGCAAGGGCAGCTGGACATCTTCCCCAGTTGTGGCCTGGAGGTGTGTCCTACCTCAAAGCCTGAAATAAACTCAAACACCCCACCTTCAGAGAAGATGAAGTTATTTTTAAAAATCCAGGCTTTCACTTTGAAGCTATTTCAAAAGCCTAAGATATAATTTCGTTTCGAGGGCAAGGGTTGGGGGGGATGGGGGGACAAGAAAGGAAAAGAAGTAAAAACACAAGTTATAAAAAACAAAAATAAAGTTCTAGAATTAAAGTTTGCAACCAAAATATAGGCCTTTGGGTCCCCCATCAATCACGGCTCTGTGTTGCTGTTTTGGTGAAGAGATTTCTGAATTCTTTTGACTGGTATAATTTTCAGATTAAGATTTTGAAAGAAGTCCAGGCCCAAAGGGGGGAAAAAATGGAAACTACTCCATCCAACAACTTCACCAACTGAAGAGGTGTCCACAAGATGGGCCTACAGGAAGGTTTCTTGCAGTCTTCCGCTATTCCCATGCTCTTTGCTTTCCTTGTGCTCCGAGCCCTCCTTGCTCCCACAGCTGAGCCTGTCTGCATATTACCACAGATAACATCAGATCCGTACTTCAATTATCAAATCTCTGTTTTCAGAGACTTAACTCAGGTACAAAAGGTGTTTGGGGCTCAAACTGGGCAGATAACATCTGAGACCAGCAGTAAATCCTCTAACATGCTTTCAAAGGCAAACATCTTTGAACGGCTTCTTTTCTGATCCCCAAACTGAAGGTCATACACTGAAATTACACATAGCAAGTCTCAGAGAAGGCAGGCCCTGACTCATTGGCTCCTGAGCAGACTATATGTCAAACAATGTAAGTTTTTAATTTGGACGTTCTTTGTAGGGTGTTAGGGGATGGGGAAAGAGTCTGTTACTTTGAAAGTTTCTTGTAGTTTGTTTTTGGAGTGTCAAAAATAAGCCTGAAAGGAAAGAGAAAAACCAATTTCCTCTTCATTTCTTCCCCCCTAAAACTGTGTAAGGTGCTATTGTATTCAGGGGGGCGCAAAGCCGTCGGTATTTTTTAAGAACACAGAATTTGATACCACAAATATTTACTGCCTCTGTGCTGGGCATAAAAGCTGTGGGCTAGGGTCACTGGCTTCTCCGTATCAGGTTGAAGAGATGAAACAAATAAAGAGATAAATAAAAGTGGGTGGTGATATTAGCCACATACTAACCCTATCAGCAGTTAAGTGCCTTGGCTTGGGAAGGTGGAAAGAAGAGAAATCGCCTAGACGGTCAGGCTTGCTAAAAGGGTTGACACCGTGGTCTTCGTAGCCGGAATACCTGGGATTTACACGCGATCCCACCTTGGACAATTCACTTACTCTCTCCACCTCCGTTTGCTCATCCATAAAGGGAGGTTAAATACAATACTACCCTCACTGGGTTGTTTCGAGAATGAAATGACTTAAAGAATTTGAGCAGTCGCTGGCACACAGGATATACTGAATGTGTAACTAGTATATTATTCCAAGAGAGGTCGATGTTGGAGAAAACCAAAACTGAGGTACCAGAGAAGAAAGACCCAATGGCTACACTGCCTCAGCCCTTTATTTTTTCTTTTTGAATCTGTAGTCATTCCTAACCTACTCCCCAAGATTCCTCAAAGATCATGACAGAAGTTCCCTCATCCCATTAGCAGTTATTTGGGCACCTAAGGAGGGGACGGCTGGGGACGAGGCTTGCTTGGCTCCCTCTGGCTTGCCCTCCCAGGTACACACGGCACTGATTGAAACCTGCAAGTGTAAGGCAGTGTGTTTACAAATACCCTGGCTTTGCTGCTCCCCAGTTTCCAAGCTCATGCACACTGGTCCAGATTCTTTCGGATGCAAATAGCAAAATCCCGTTTCAAGCCCACTTTTGCAGAAGAGGGGGTTTGTTGGAAGGATGACGAGCAACCACAGACTTGAAGCTCAGGCACAGAAGCAGCTCTGGGGACCTCCGAGCCTCAAACTGTCAGGACTCTTTCTTCATCTCTTGTTTCTGCCTCTCTCTGCTTGTTGGGTTTTTTCCTTCAGTCTGGTTTTCAGGAAGAAGGAACCATGGCCACCGTCAGTTCCTGGCTCATGCCATCCCCATTTTGTCTTTAGAGAGAAAAGGGCTTTATTTTCTTCATTTCCTGAACGATGCCAGAGAATGACTCTGGTTGGGTTTGGGTCATATGTCCACTCCTGTGATCAGGAATGGGGCTGAGATACTGTGGCTGGCTTGTTGTGTCCAGGTGTCTAATGTAGAGCAATTGCTGGGACCAGGTACGTGGAGTCAAGAAAGAATATGGAAGGTCTTTTCTCATTCAGACAACATGTTGTAATTAGGGGAAATGGAAGCTGTTCCCCAATACAATGAAGGTGCTGCTCCTATAAGGGCAGAAAGTGGCAAAAGGACAAAAAAAATGGACATCAAGAACATTATGGAATGGTGTTATGGAGATACTATTTTTATAAATAAGATTTAGCAGAAATGGGTAAAATATGTTGTTAACTGTTATCATTGGTTCTTCATCTCTCCTCCTCCTTGATAAATCAATCCTTTATTTTTATTTCGGTATGAGGCCACCACATTGCTCTGTTCCAAGGTCTCCATTCATTTGCATTCTGGAAGTAAGAACATAAAGTCAATGTTATCCTCTGGAGATCTTTCAGTGCCTTGTACATGGTAAATAGTCAATAAAAGCTTGTTGCTTGAACATGAATGAATGATTATAATGTAATTTTCTTTCTCAAATATGGCAGTGAAATTCTAGACAAATCAATTAATTATAGACAATCAATTAAAATGTCAGTTCTTTTATTTTAGCCTAAAGCAAGTAATTTGATCCACGTAAAATAAACCTCAGTTTCCCGTTTTTAAGGCACAAAAGAAATACTTCCCTCAGGATTGTTTCAGGACCTAAATACAACAACAGTTATGACAGTGAGCACATGTTACTTTCATTGCTCTTTTCCTATCAACTTTGTCCTTTTCTTTTTTTCCCTCAACCTCCCTCCCCACATTGAGGAAAAAATCAGCATTTTAATACTGAAAATGGAATTTAAAATAATTAATTCGGTGTTCTTGTGCAAACCTTGGACTTCTAAGCTGTTCACTGCATTGTCAGGCGACTCTGAGAACTATGAGATCTTTTAAATTTTATTTGCTTCCATTCAAACATGATTTTAAAATTAATATGAGCACATTCTCGACCAATTAGATGACCATCTTAAACAGTAAGTACAGCCACCAAGCTCGTGCTGACACTTGGGATTTTTTGGCGAGAAGTAAATATCTAAAGAGACTAAACATTTTATTCAAATCTCATGGAAGCAATCATATATATATAATCTTCTGAGTGTCTACTTTGTACCAAGCTCTCTCCTAGGGGCTTCAACTATATGTCAACTCGCTTAATCTCGCCACAGTATCATAAGGTAGGTTTTATTACTCAGATTTATGAGGAAACTGAGGTTCAGGTAGGCTAAGTGAGTTGCCCAGGGTTTCAAAGCCAGAGAGCCAGCACAAGTCTCAGCAGAGTTCCTGTAAAAAAAAAAAAAACTCACTTTCTCTTTCTCAGCACCAGATCAGTTCTGCACAGCTTCAAAAGCTCTCTAGCGATTCCTCTTCCCAAAGGCCTTCTTTTCTTCAACCTTTCAAAGAACTGCAAAGGCAGTTGGACATCTTCCCCAGTCGTGGCCTGGAAGTATCTAACATAAGGAAGAAATTACCAATAAAGAAAGAAAAGGAAAATAAACAAAAGAAAAATGATGTGTGTCCCTAATGGATGAATGGGTGGGTGGATGGATGGATGAGTGTGATGGTTAGGTTCATGTGTCAACTTGGCCACGTAAGGGTGTCAGTTGTTTGGTCAAGCAAACACTGGCCTGATTACAATTGCTTAACACTGATTAAGACCTTTCATGGACTTAATGATCAGTATGTTGATTCCATCTAAGGTCTGATTACATACACAATAAACTGAGGAGATTGTCTCCAACAATAAGAGAAATCTCATCCAATTAGCTGAAGTCTTTAAAAGAAGACGTGATGATTTCAGCAATCAGAAGGGAGAATTTCCATCTCTACTTCAGCCAGCCAGCTTCTCCTTGGGAATTCATCAAAAATCTTCACTGGAGTTCCCAGTTTGCAGCCTGCCCTATGGAATTTGGACTTGTGTATCCCCACTCATGTGAGACAATCTTGTAATATTTACAGATATCTCCTGTCAGTTCTGTTTTCCTAGAGAACCTTGACTAATACAATGAGAAATCTAACAGTTTTCTCTCCCAAACTCAACTTATCACTTAGCTTATTTTCTACCTTTCTGTCTGACACCCAGTTCATAAGCAAACACCTAGAATTGGCTGGATGACTTGAAATTACTTACAAAAATGGAGAGATGTATAACACTTGGTCAACTCTTAGCAAACAAGAACTTTTACAAAAAGCTTCAGAAGACTGGCAGTTACTAACACCCTTAGAAGAGAAGATGGCATTTTCAAAGGAAACTAACATTTCCTGAGATAGCTTACAATCAAGCTCTATGGTGCTAAATGTGCTCATTTGTGTTTTCCTGTTAATTCTCACATGAAAGCCTGTAAAATAAATACTATTATTCATTGTTATTATCCCCTTATTCTACAAACAAGGAAACTGAGATTCAGAGCATAAATAACCTGCCCTAGGTTGGATATCTACTTGACATAGGCAGAATTTAAACCAGCTCTTAACTAGCTGCAGAACCCAAGTCCTTTCTGTTTTAATGCCAAAGGTCTTTTGTATAAATCCCCACTTACTTTTCTCTATGAAATTTATGCAAAGTTCAGTCCTCTCACAGAGAAGAAAGTCAAAGATTATTTGCATCTATAAGACTATTTAATAGGATAATCAGTCACATGCTAGCACATGTGACTTTCAGGGAATTTTTATCCTCAAAACAAAGGACAAATTTATTTTTTAATAATTTCTTATAACACAAAATGGAGAGAAGAATCAGCATAGAGAAGTTAATTCCTGCTCTAAAGGAAGCTCAGTTTAAAAACTACTGATCAAACTCCTCAATGAAGCCTACAAAAGGGCCTTCATGTTTTGGTCTCTCCCTTCCTCTCCAGTTTCATCTTTTGACACTATTCAACTTGTATTCTGTGTTCCAACAACTATTCTCACTTCCCCAAATACTTCATGCTGTTCTCTGATCTTCTGCCTTCCTTTT
The DNA here is from genome assembly GCF_030445035.2 of Dasypus novemcinctus. NCBI lineage: Eukaryota > Metazoa > Chordata > Mammalia > Cingulata > Dasypodidae > Dasypus > Dasypus novemcinctus. Next base: position 80,236,323 of record NC_080686.1, read on the forward strand.
TCATTTTAGTCCTGCCTTGAATAAACTTTCCATACACCATGCAACCTGTCCATCTAAGAAATTCCCAGAAATTCAAGGAGATGAGTCTGTTGACCTTCTCCACTCTCTTCTCGCCCAACTGAGTCATGCTTTCCCCTGCACCACCTCTAAGCCTTGACCATCCAGAGTACAGCTTACATTAGACCCTATAATTAATTTTTACACATGTCCCCTCTGCTCAATTATAGGTTCCTTGAGGGCAAATGAAGGTTTTTATTTTTCTTGATATCCTCACACAGTGTCCAGACCACTAGTAGGTTTTAATATATGCCATTGAATTGAATCAAATTGATTGAAAAACAAGTGAGAAGGTGTCCACTTGAGATAGTTCAAGACTTAAGCCCCACATAGACCCTTCATCTCATTTCTTTTGTTTTGGTACTTGTTCCCTATGAATGCTTTTTTATCTACTGGTACTAAGTTTTTCCTGAAAATATTCCTTCTCAACTCTGTTCCTTCATCAACAAGCACTGAATGAAATCATACTGTTAGACGCTAGGGATAGAACAACGGATGAGCAGAGATTCCTGTCTCAAAGAATGGATAATATGGCAGAGTTGTTAAGAAATGAATAGAAAGAAAGAAAAAAAAAAAACAAAAACACATGAGTAGAGCAGGATCATCACCATGTAAGAAGTGCTGGAAGAGTATCTTGAGAGTTGAATGGAAAGAGAAACCATGCAGCGTGTAGAGGCAGGGACCACCACCAGAGGAAAATGATCTTTGAATGAGGCCAGGAGTGGAATGGTCTTGAAGCACATAGGTCTTCTCCAAACTCTCCTCAAACAGACATTTCCTAGTCATTTTCCACAAGTAAAACTGTCCTTACCTAGAGACAATTTTCACCAGAGCATTTCCTAGTTTCTTTCCCTTGTCTTCAGTGTCAACCCTGAAATCCTGAACGAAATTTTCTGCCTACTTTGACAGTCCTAGAACTGATTTTCTCCATATTAATAAGCTGTAAGGACACTGAGAGCATTAAAATTGACATTATTAATTAAAATTTTAATTGACTTTATTGTGTTGTTTTGTTGTTGTTGTTGTTGTTGTTGTAAATATTATAATAACACCACTCAAGGACCTGGTAAGGATGAACTAAACCCAGGTAAAAATGTTTGGGATGACGAAAAAAATTAAGGGCTTTGCCGTCACATTCAGGGAAAAAAGAGAAACAATGGAGGCACAGCATTCCAAATGGTAGAACAAAAATAGGAAACTTCCTAACAACTATTCTGAGTGATTCAAGTCTCCTTGCCCCAGTGAATTTTGAGAGGAAACTAAGAGAACCTCTAGGTAAATGCTAATGGGGATTTCTGGGGGAATATGGGATAAACTGATAAATGTTTTTTCAAAAAAGTATGCATCAGGGTACCCAAAGCCATGTCTACCAACACAATTAAGATAAACTTTGGTGTGTCTTGTGAGGTGGGCCCATCAGAAAAGCATTTGAATGAGACTAGAGCCTTCCAGAAAATAATTTTTAAGGGAAGGAGTCCAGCTGATGAGCATGACCCAATTAAAATGCTTCAGATAGTGGAGGGAATGAGCAATCACCAGGTGAGGCTCCATCACTTAGGATTGGTCAGGAAATTGGCAAGCTCACAGGCTGTTAGGAATGTGAACAAGCACAATTGCCAGTTTGGAATGTATCCTGCCTGTGGAAGAAATAGGTAGAACTGAAGGATGGTTATGTGTTTGTATTGTTTTTTGTTTTGTTTTGTTTTTTATGATCCCTGTCTCTGAGCTTGAGATGCATGCCAACAAAAAAGCAAGGAATGGAACTCTGCACACTGAAGGAAATTAAGAAGTGCTAGTTGTTCTATCTCCAAAAATATTCAAGGAATGGTAGAAAAATTCTAGTGGAATTAATCTATTTCTTATGTTTGTTCCAGATGTGTTTATCTTTCACCATTTTCTCTTCTAACAGAAGAATGCTCTAGCTCTACATTTGTAGTCTTGCTCAAAACCCAGGCCCTGAATAGAAATTTTGTTAATTATTTTAGCATACTGTGTTAACAGATGTAGTAGTTTGATATGGTTATGAATTCCAAAAATAGATTTTGGATTATGTTCGTAATCTCGTCTGTACCTTGGCATGTTTAACTTATAATTAGGGCTTTGATTGGGCAATGTCATTAGGGTGGGTGGGGACTCACAGATAAAAGGCATGGCAAAGGACAGAGTTGAGGGTTCTTAATGTTGGAGTTTTGATGTTGGAGTTTGATGCTGAAGTCATAAACTGGAGCCCCAGGAAGTAAGCTCACAGAGGAAAGAGAAGCAAGTCCCAGGAAGAGAGGAACCCTGAGCCCAGGAAGAAGCAAGACCCTGGAAGGGAGGAACCCAGGAAGCCTGAATGCTTGCAGACATCGGCAGACATCTTGCTCCAACACATAAAAATAGACTTTGGTGAGGGAAGTAACTTATACTTTATGGCCTGGTATCTGTAAGCTCCTACCCCAAATAAACACCCTTTATAAAAGTCAACCAGTTTCTGGTATTTTGCATCAGCACCCCTTTGACTGACTAATACTACAGACATGAGCAACTTACCTACAGAAGGGGCCACATTCCTCCTTTTTTGGAAATCAGGGTCATTAGGAAATGTGCTCTGCCTCCTTCCCTCATACCACCAAGAGCAGAAGCTCAGTCAAGCACAACCACTTTAAATGGGGTGATGCTTGTCAGACATGCCTTGGTGATATTACTGTTGTTTCTTTAAACCCAATACATTTAAGTGTATGCAGAGAAGGGTTGCTAGCATCCAAGCTTTGCCTATGGGATTAACTTTAATGACCTTTGAGATTCTTGCCAGTTTTGCTGATTGTTTATTTTGAGAGTTTTAGAAACTCTGATGAGATATACTCATCACAGAGGGAATTGGAACCATTTATAAATTTGTGTGGAAATGGTACACCAAAGGAAGTAGGCGTTCTTATCAATTAGGTAGTGCACAAACAAGTAGATGAACTTTTCCTGAGGTTTATTAGAATGAATTAAAAGTCTTGAACATGTAACTAAACTTTGACTTAGCAATACCACTTTTAGAAATATATCCTGAGGAAACATTTAAAATATATTCAAAGAATTAACACAAAAATGGTCATATGATGTTTTTAAAAATCAGAAAACATTTCATGTCCAACAATAGGGAGGAAGCGCAATAAATTGTGGCATATGATGCACTAGAATACTATACAGTCATCAAAAAATGAGGCAATGTGAACATATTATAAAAACTATGTTAAAGTATGTTCCCAGGTTTGCAGTAGACATACCCATATATATACTGAGAAAAATCTTGAAGGAACTATACCAAAATATGAATTTATATGCTATTATCTCTGGTAATGGAATAAAAGGTGATTTTTATTTTCATCTCATTATCTTTATTTTCTAAATTTGTTCAGTGACCAAAAACTTGCATTGCAAAAAATGTTTAAAAGACGTAAGTATATTTACTACATAGATTCATTTTTGTATTTGGTAATTATTTATCGAATGCCCATTTTTCACCAGACTTTGTGCATATGTAAATCTCTATATAAAATTCCTCATTAACTACCTGAGAGTTTTCGTGGTAAATATATAAGAAAAAAGACTGTACAGTGATGAAAATCAACAAAATTGTTGAATAACTTGCTTAAAGTCACATAATGAACTCAAAAAAGCAGCCAGTACTTGTAACCTCAGATTCCCAAAGCCGAACCAAAAATATTAGGTGCATTCTCCTACTAGACCTTATTTATGCTCATTGTTATTGGAGCCGAAAGGTACCTTGGTGTGGTAGTTTGCAGAAAACATTGGCCACAGTACAGTGCAACTGCTTCCATCCATTAGTATGTGATGTACTCATGCCAGTTCTGAGCCTACGCTTCCAGAGACCTTGAATCTCCTACTCTTGCTCTTTGGGAACTTTTGACCACTGATTGAATAAGCTTAGACTAGCTGGAGGATGAGTGAGTTTGTGAAGAAAGGCTCCAGTCATCCCATCATCCCAGAAGCAGTCATCATAAACCAGCTGGCTCCAGCCACTCCAACCAGGTGACCGCAGACACATGAATGAGTCCAGGTGAGGTCGGCGGAGTCCGGCCTAGATCAGCAGAGCCACCCAGGCGAGTCCAGTCCCTAATGCCAACCCACAGAACTGTGTGCTAAATAAATATTTGCTGTTTTAAACCAGGAGGATGGGGGGTGGTTTGTCACGCAGCAAAAGCTAACTGATGCACTGGGCTCATCCAACCCTTCACATTTTTCAAACAAGGAAATAAATGAGGTGAATGAAGTACCTCATTTAGGGTCCAACATTCGATCAGTCCAACTGGAGGAAGAATCCAGTTTTCCTGGCTGCCATGCCACTGTCCTAATCCCTGAATATCTTAGAAGGGAAAAGGTTAACAAAGCACACACACACAGTATTATAACCTTGGCAAAACAAGTATAGTGAATGGGCTTCAGGTCACCATGGGCTCCATGTCTTCCTGCCAGCGCGATAGTTTGGCTGCAGGAAAAAGGCAAAAATACCACGTTCTCTCCTACAGCAGTTCTGGTCATTTACAATATTTCCCAAACTCACAGACCACCTGAAAACTCACTCTCTCACTCTCCCTCCAGTTCTATTCTCTTCTCTTCTCCCTCCCTCTCCTCCTCCCCTCCCCTCTCTTCCTTCCTTCTCCTCTTTCTTCTTTCTCTCTCCTCCCTCTCCCTCACTTTCTCCCTCTCTTCTCTATTCTCTCCCCTTCTCAGCCCTCTTTACTTCTCTCTCCTTTCACCCCTCCCACCTCAGGCACGTATCCTGACGCCCACCCCCACATAGTGCCTTGACCTCACCCATCTCCTACCTAGCAACAGACTCAGAAAGACCACATGGACAGAAAAGCTAATCAAAGCTCTCCACACCCTAAACTGAGCCTCAGCACTGTCCTAATAACTAATCATAGTATGTTCCACTTCAAAGCGCTTGTCCCGGAACATGGCCAGTGAATCCTCACAGTCGCCCCGTGTGTTAATTAGGCCTCATTATTCACAAGCTACAGACCAAGAAAACAAAGCCGGCGAGGATGAGTGCTTCCCCAGGCCTTGGAGCCCGGCTGAGCGCTCCGGCCTCCTGGCACCTGGGCCTAGGCTGGGCGCAGACCACTAAGCCACAGCACCGCCCCCCGCTGCAGCCCCGGGCCGGTGCCAAGGAGCAGCCCAAGCTTTTCCTTTTCCATTAGCCACAGGTGTGTTTTACCACAGTCTAACTAGCAGCTACTATTTATTCTCTGGGATTTTCTAAAAATGTGCTTTTGCAGACCTTCAAGCCAAAGCCATTCCCAGCATCACTCTTTATTAAATCGAGCCACAGAAATGTATTGAAAATCCCAAGCATTTTGAAACATACTGAATCCTTTATGGCTGAAATAATCTAATAGACAAGCTGTTGTTAATTTACAACCTTAATTTTCAGACACACTTCTTGAGTCAAAAGTACTTCCTGCTCTGTAATTCCTGTAGGGATACAGGTGGCTGAAGACTAAGTACACATCTACTGTACATTAAAATGTATTTCTTACTTAGCTTAAACATTTCTGAAATCTCAAGTTTATGTCTAGACTATTTTAATCAGCTAAATGTCATAATAAGCCATATGTTGGTCTTGATCGGTTACATACACCAGCCCTACTCATAAAGTATCAAAGGTGTTTTTAAAGAGAAGTCTGTGTTTGTTTTACCAAGAAAATGGTGTTTTCAGTCTTCATATCAGACATTCTGGCAAGCAGCAAAGGACCTGCATAACTGGTGGGAAAAAAATGGGTTTTTCTCTTTCTACCAATCCCCCACCCACCCACCATAGACCACTCCATCAATACAGCTTTTAAATGTCACAGTTTTGAAGCAATACACTTGTGTTAGTCTAAAATATCACTTGACCATTATCCCCAAAGTACCAGCACTTACAGAAAGCAGGACAGTGTTAATCAGGTATTTTTATTTTTGCTGCCCTTATTTTTACAGGGGTTCCTGCTTTTAGGACATTACCATCTAAGTTGGCCTATACCTCTCAACCCAGAAAAGCCACCAAGTCACCTAAATATAAGGACTGGGAAAAGTGTAAGCCCTAACAGCATTACTGACTATATGGTATCCAAATATTTACTGAGCACCTGCCATGGTTGGTTCAGGTGTCATGTCAGGACTACAGTCCAGTAATGAGCAAAAGAGTCATGGCTCCTGCTTCCACCAAGTTGGCAGTTCTATGGGGGACACAGGGAGTAAACGTATAGATTCACAAATAATCATATAAATGCATTTTTCATAAGAGAAAGTACTGGGTACTAAAGGAGCTCATATTAGAGATTCAAAGTTATGTGAAGGGAAAAATTTCCCCAAGGAACTAAGCTTTGGCCTTAGGAATAAGCAGAAGGTGGTGAGACAGAGGAAGAGTATGGAACTGGGAAAATGATGATGAGATAGAAAGATAAAAGGGAGGGAGGAAAGGAAAGAGACAGAGGAAGAGGAGGGAAAGAGAAGAGAGGAGAGGGGAAGAGAGAAAGGAAGGGAAGGGAAGGGAAGGGAAGGGAAGGGAAGGGAAGGGAAGGGAAGGGAAGGGAAGGGAAGGGAAGGGAAGGGAAGGGAAAAAAGAGAATTCAAGTCTATTGACTTCTTACTTTTGTGACCAGCCAAAAATAAATTTTAAAAATTCATGGCACTGCACAACAGAAACAGTGTGCCCTAAGGTAGACCATGGGCTATAAGTACAATTATAAAAATGTGCTTTCATAAATTGTAATCAATATACCACACCAATGCACAGTGTTAATAATAGGATGTCATATGAGAATCCTGTGTTTTATGCATGATTGTTCTGTAAACCCACGACTTCTCTTAAAAAAAAAAGAGCAGCACCATAAACTATCTAAAGCAACTCTGCTTCTGATTATAAAGAAATCTAACTTAAAAAGCGTTCATTAATCAAATTGGAAAATACAAGCATTATTATCAACCTAAAGAGGGTTCTTCACCCAAATTATGAAGAGAAAGAAACACAAAAATAATGCTTCAAAGTAAAAATTGAGTTTTAAAGTTGGCATTTGATAACATTTTATGAACTATGGATTTCAAGTAAGGGTTCTTGCATGTCAACATTTTTGGAGATGAAAATGGTCATAGAGCTTGTTCATACCAAGCCTTGGCAGAAAAAGGAAGAGAGTTTGTTTCCTATGATGCCGTACAACCACATAAGTGCTCTTGGTTCCCATAAGTAGATGAGCAGAAAATATTTTTTGATGATAACGTTATTAAATAATGATGTTTTCTCTGGGAATCTTCTCAGTGTATGTTCTGTCTTCCCCAACTGGAATAAAAAATCCTTGAGGGGAAAGAATGGACTAGTTTCATTTTGTGCCTCTCCATCATCATGTCTGCCAACCACATAATGCTACGTTCACCACCGTCCCACTACTGCATCAGGTTTTACCCTCCTCAGAGACCTGGTGGGGCACTGAGGTAGTTTGGGTGATGGTCACCAAAATGCTGTTCATTTCTAGTTCTTCTCCTTCCAGGCAGATAGTATGACTGCATTTTTCCACACCCTGAAATGAGACTTGGCCTTATGTCTTGCTTTGTGCAGTAAAATGTGAACAGAAGTAACACAATCACTTCCATATGGACACTTTAAGAGCTGGTGGGAGATACACTGCTTTCTCTTCCCCTATTTTGGTGATCTTGTAAGTACTTACCAAGATGGAGCTTCTGTCATTCCAAATCCCTGAGTAATTACAGAGTTCTCTGCTGGTCTGCACTGGACATGGAGCATGAGAAACAGAATTTATTCCATTAAAGCTCTGAGATCTAGGGGTTATTGGTAACTGCCCAATAGTCTAACCCACCTTAACACCATAAGAATTGATACTAGGATACACCTTTTCATTTTCTCCATTCTACCTTCCCTTGTGCTGCCCCTCATTCAAAATTATCAGTATATCTCCTACGTAAATGCACTTGAAAATCAAGGAAGCATCCAATGTTGAGACTCAAAACTCTCTGTTTCCAAAATCGCTATCCTTAGAAAATAGTGAACCTACAACGACTGACAATAACTGACAGCTCTTCTGCTTTGGATCCCTGCCCAAGATTGGGGGGTAGGGGTTGGGTTTCTCCATTCCTCTCCCCGCCTCAATTTCCTCATCTGTAAAAAAGGTGTTCTTAATCATGCTTATTTCATAAGTTTACCAGAGATCTAAAGGGAGATGGTACAGATAAACCAGTAACTGTACACAGTATGTGCTCTGTAACTTTAGTATCGTTCCAGGAATGTTAAAAGCTCTGCAGTTACTCTACCCTTATAGCTCAGTCTCACCACCACGGCACACCATGAAGGCCATTATGTGGCTGACATTACCTCTTTCAAAGCCAGTCTTTGATGCTCAAGTGGACTTCAACTTGTTGGAGTACCTGCAAACCAAGCTGCCTCCCAAATCTTCCCCAGCTGCTTTCACCAGAATTTCCAGAAGTTTCTTACTCTGCTATAACTGTGACTCCTTTCACACACAAACTCCCACTTTCTAAGGAAGATGTTGCTTTCACACTCCAGCCTACTGGTACTCAGGTACTCACCTGAAGACAGACTGCACTAGGAGAAGGGATGTGAGCAGGAAGAACCAGTGGAGGCCAACTATGAACATTTAGCCAGTAAGTTTTGGCATGGTCTGATCAGTAGGTCTTTGAAAGAGCTGCATGGATAAAGAGAATGCACTGAGATCCCCTTCCTGCATTATTTGAAAGATGAACTAAAGAGTTTAATTGTCAACAATGGATATCAAATTTGTGTTTTTCTGAGTGCAAAACCATGCTCAGACTGGTCACAAGGCAAATCCACATTATAGGGGCTATCCATGTAAGAGAGCTTCCACTAGCCTTCCTCTCTCTAAGTGCCCCTTTTGGTGTTTCTCTTTCATTACAAAACTCCATAAATTTCCTAAGAACTCCTCATTACTGAGATACCTCTATGAGGACAGATAGCCTAAGTTATGGGCTCACTCTGATCTTCAAGATTTGGGAAACTCTGTTGGTTCTAAGTAATCTATTTTACTTCTCCAAAAATTACTTGCCAAGCATCAGCTAAGTGAAATGTACTGTGCTAGGAGCCAAAGGGAAATATTGAGGAGACATGATCTTTGCCTTCAAGGGACTTTGCAATCAGGTTGAAAATCAGAAATATGCAGAAGAAAAACTAAAAATACCAAGACACCGGGACACGGACTTGGCCCAGTGGTTAGGGCGTCTGTCTACCACATGGGAGGTCCGCGGTTCAAACCCCGGGCCTCCTTGATCCGTGTGGAGCTGGCCCATGCGCAGTGCTGATGCACGCAAGCAGTGCCGCGCCATGCAGGGTGTCCCCCGCGTAGGGGAGCCCCACGCGCAAGGAGTGCACCCCATAAGGAGAGCCACCCAGCGCGAAAGAAAGTGCAGCCTGCCCAGGAATGGCGTCACCCACACTTCCCGTGCCGCTGACGACAACAGAAGCGGACAAAGAAGCAAGACGCAGCAAATAGACACAGAGAACAGACAACCAGGGGAGGGGGGTGGGGGGGATTAAATAAATAAATAAATCTTTTAAAAAAAAAAATACCAAGAGACACACACACAAAAAAAATTTAAACAAGATCTATTTAAGTAACAAAGGAGTGGAATAATGTTGTGGGAGAGAAAACTGGTTTTAGAATCAGATGGAAATTAGTTGAAATCCTGGTTCTGACATTTACTTGCTATATGAGCTTGATAAAATTAATCATTCAAAACCTATTTCTTCACCTGTAAAATGGGGATAATAACATTACCTCCTCATGGGGTTGGTACAATAATGTCCATAAAGTACTTGGCACAGTGATTGGCCTGGAATAATTATATAATAAGCATTAATTTAAAAAACGAAGTGGGTAAAGTATGGGTGGGAGAATTATTTCAAACTTAGAGAGGGACATTAATATTTCCCAGAGGCTAGCAGAATTTTAACTTCATGTTAAATCTTGGGGCCAGGGGAGTATTTCAGTGAGTTGCAAGGGGGGAAGGGTGACAGATGGGAGCCTGATATGCCAAATTGCAAAGGCTGGAAAACACATGAGTTTGGGAGCAATAAGTGTATCTGGGTGGAATGGAGGGTATGGTTAGGGAGACATGGAAAGATAAACTTAAAAAGTAGGTTGGACTTGGACATTGGGTGTCCTTAAAAGCCAGACTAAGAGTTTGGGTTTTGTCCCATTTTCTACCTTACTTAGTAGAATGGAGTACCTTGTCTTCAGTCCTTATGAAAAATGTTTTAACTTAAAGTACATTTTCCTAATAAACTCAGATACAATCATGAAAAAACAGCTGTTTTTCCCTTCACATTGTTCAGGAGCAAATCCCAGTTTGATTTTATATTCAGAAGCTTGTTCTACCTTAACGTAAAAAATACATAATAGGACTCAAGTGGTACATAAAACTATTTCAAAGGAATTTTAATAAAAGAAATGTTTAATGAAGCCCCTTCTTAACCCCTAAGATGCCAAAGGTAAGGGAATTCTAGACTTTTCTTCTATTTTCCTTCTTCTAAGATAAAAGCTTTACTAAGAATGTAAATATTACCTGCTCGCTAATTGGTAAGGTCATTCTGAGTTTGTGAGTCTTTTGAATTATTCAATATGTTTAAAATTATCTTAATCCTTTCTAGAAAAATACAAATGATAGATTAACAAACTTTGCCAGGTAGTCATCTTAATGAACAGTTAATCATTGGAAATCATGCCTTAATGAGTTCTATGTAAATGCACTCTGTTGAAATGGCTTAAAAAATAAATGGATGGTGCTTCAGGGGCAATCACCGGACATTGTAAATCCTCACAGGGCCCACTGGATGGAATGGGGGAGAGTGTGGGCCATGATGTGGACCATTGACCATGAGGTGCAGAGGTGCCCAAAGATGTACTTACCAAATGCAGTGGATGTGTCATGATGATGGGAATGAGTGTTGCTGGGGGCGGAGAGGTGGGGTGGGGGTGGAGGGGTTGAATGGGACCTCATATATATATATTTTTTAATGTAATATTATTACAAAGTCAATTAAAAAAATAAATAAATAAATAAATGGAAAAGTTCTTTCCTCCATTTAAATATATTCATATATCCAACTAGTTAGATTTAGACACAAAAATGAATAAGATAATTTCCCTGCCCTCTAGGTGCTCACAGTCAAGTAAGCAAATGATAACAACCTCAGGAGTGCTGAAATAGAAGTAAAATTAAAGTCCCACCAGAGCAGGTAACAAATAGTACTCTTGGTTCTCTGTGTTGTCACTTTTTTTAATAAGCCCCAATTTTAAGAAGAGTAGGCGAAACTAATATTCAGTCGCACCAAGACTTAAGTCCACTCCCATCAGCTCCATAATAGTGGATTCCAAACACGTAAGGTTTCAATGAATGTAATATATGGCATCCATCTTTTCTGAAATCTAATCAAACTGTCTTTTGCCCCAAACTAATTTCTTTGCCCTTTCCTTTCTCACAAAGAAACCTCAAAATTGAAAACTTTGAGGAAAAGTAATTGTTTACTTGTCACTAGTTTGAGGGCTTCTTGGTGGTGGGGATTGTAGTTGCAGTCTTCTCTGATTCCCTAAATCCTACGGTAAGTTCCAAAGGCTATCCTATTCCCATCTCAAATTCAACATTTCTGAGACTTAACAACTCAGTGTCTCCTCCATTTAACCTCTCCCTTTACTGTCTAGTTCCATCAATGAAATTATATATGCTTAAAACCACAAAACCACTTAGTATGACTCCTCTCATATTTCCCCAGATCCGAGATCTATCACAATATGCTTCATCTGCCCCTTTCTTTCAATCCCTCCTGCACTTATCCTAACCAAGAACTTCCTCTTGATGTCCTCCTCCCAAACCCCTCCCCTCTCTTGCTAATACAGTCTCTTTGCATCCTTTAAGACAACTGAAGTCCTAGCCCTTTCCTAAAGACTTCTCTAAGATCTCTGGAATGCTATCTTCACCAAGCAAACTACTCATTTGACACTTACCATGAAAACTCAATACAGTTTTAGAAAAAGACAGGACATGCTGGTATGATCCCCTATTTTATAAGTAAGGAAACTGAACTCGAACAATATTCAGTGACTTGCTTACGGTGGTACCACTAATCTATGTCAGAGAGATTCTGGAAACACTATCTCTTTACTCTAGTCAGGTCACAGTCTCCAATACCAGGCTTTAAGCTCCTTGGAGGGTTAAAGCGTGCCTTTTACTTCTTTGAAGGCTCCTAAATGTCTAGTACATTATTGTGTACTCTGTAAAGGAAAATAAAATGGAAGGAGGAAGAGATGAGGAATGAGAAAAAAGAAGGAAGAGAACAAAGAATGCACAGCTAACCTGGCAAAGCTAAGAAATCCACCCAGATCCTTGGCTCACTAGGCAGCCAGGACCCATCACCCCGGCCAATACCCCCCTGGAGGAGGAGAGAGAGCCAGCATCTGGATCACACCTGGAGACCACAAGAACACTGCGTCCCAAGTTGCCGCCTGCCTCGACCCAGCACTGAAGGACTTTCCCAAACCTCCGGCTTGCTGTGTGGTTGGTGACTCAAAACTGTTCCTGTTGTCCGAGGTATCATTTGTAAAGTGCTTTCTTGGAAGAGAAAATGTTTGGGACGGCTGGAAGGGGAGCTCCCTGTGCTGGAGCCACAAGGAGGCTTGTTGTGTGCTCTGAGAACACAGGCTTCTTATTTCCCTCCCTCTTCTACTCGGCTGTGTTTATTTAAAGCTCCCACCACCAATGTGCGGGTGCGTGCCCAGGGCTTCAGATCGGCCCTCGGACCCACCAGGAAGCAGGCCGGGCACTTACTGCAGGGACCGCAGTCGTGGACACAGGCCTCGGGGTCCAGGAATCAGGGAGTCTGGCCAGGACAGTGGGAGGTGTTGGAAAAGAGTTGTTATTGTGTCTCTGGCAATCCTATAATTATTGTGTTTGCTGTTATGATTTCTGACTCTATTGCCATTTCTCTTGGAAAATCTGTTCCCACTTGCATTTTGGAGAGACCTTTAAAAAAAAAAAAAATTAGATAGCCAGGCTGCTGGATTGACTCCTCAACGGACCTGAAGCACTCGGACGGGGTTGTCGCCCTGTGGTAGCTCAGGATAGGACAGACGGGAAGACTTGAATTTATCAGTGAAACCAGGACTTCAGGGAGTACTTTGCCTCTACTGGTCCCTGCCCCTTTTGCTCAGCTAGCACCATCCAGTGGTCAAAAAATGAACATTGACATATACTACAGATAAAAAGAATGTCCAGATTCCCTCAGAATTCTACCCCCGCAGATCTTCTGCACACCAGCTCCTGTCTGATCAAGACAGGAGGAAGAGGAAAAAATTGGGCCCATAAAGATAGGGGGATGCATGGGAAAAACACAGTTAATGTAACTTAAGGATATAGTTAGCAATATTTTTGCATCAGGGTCAAAGAACATACTATGTTAATAATGGGGGGGTATGGAAAAATACACCAAATGTATGCTATAGACCATAGTGGTAATAATCTGATAATGTTCTCATAATCTATAGCAAATGTTCCACAACAATGTAATGTGTTGGTGGAGGGTTGTTGCATGGGAATTCTGCACATTATGCATGATTGTTTTGTAAGTTCACAACATCTCTAATAAATAAATAAATATATATATATATAACAAAAAAAATAGCATGCAAAAAAAGGAATTAAGCCATGCTTTAAACAAAAAAAAGGGGGGGGGGGGATGCGGGAAGAACTGGACCTAGAGCCTTTTCATTCTCTCAGCAAAGGGACCAAAGCGTTCTTCCTCACACATCTTATGGGCAAGTGTACAATAGCAAAGTTGTCTGATTTACAAAAAGAAGTCAGATTATTCTTTCCCTGTCAGAGGTTTCCATGTACACAAATCACAGCATATATTTATAAAATCATCACCTGGTCTCCTTCCTGGGGCACCTCTGTTTGCTCGTGGCAAATATTAGCGAGGCTATGTTTTACTTTCATCTTCTTTTTCTGTCCCCCCAGGAGAAGATCCAAAGGCAAACAACAGTGAGGCCTTTTAAAGAATTAGGAAAATTGCCTTAATAATCGCCATAGTGGAGTTTTCCAGGCTAGGAGGAAAAAAATAAATTTATGTTTAGACCTATAAAACAATATGATTCCATAGTGAGCCGATATTCAATTATAGCCATGTTCCTTTTCCTAGTCAATTGAAAGTGAAATTCTATTTTTCACGTTCTTACTCTTACCAGTGGCTGGTGAGTCGTTGGGTATTTATAAAAAGAGGATAGCCATTATTAAATATAATTACTAGGTATGTGTAAAGTTAGCACCAATTTTTTCCTATTAAGACTAACAGTGCAATGAGCATATCCTTACTTACAGCTTTTTAAAAATGACTAGCTGAACTCTTTCCTTGAAATAAAGTGCTAGGATCAATATTACTGGGTCAGAGGGTAGGAACATTTTTTTGGCTCTCTCTATATATAAGGAGAGAGAGAGCTCCACATACTACTTTCTAAAGGATTTGTTACATATGACAACAACACCAGCAGAGTATGAGTTTATTCTCTTTTCTAGAAGGCCACCAGCACTGGCCATTATTGGTGGGTGTTAAATGGTATCTCCACTGCAAAGTATTATTTTGGAATATTTTCTATATCTGATGCGGACAGATTTCCCACCTCGACTGCCCTTTTTGCATAACCTATCTTTGATTGTATGTCCCATTATTTTTCCAAATGATTTTTTTGGAAAATCTCAATGATTTCCAAAGGAAGATTCCTATAGCTATTTAGATTGAAATTGTGTGTCTATAATTAGAGTTTTATGTCCATAGATGAACTTTGAAAATAATAGACATATTGAAACCTTCTGTGTTCCCATTCAAGAACGACATCATTTATCCTGTCAATCTTTTTCCCTATTGCTCCACTCACCGTGTCTGAGCAATGTCGACAAGGTGAGGGTGTGATGGAGAAAGCAAGTGCTATCCTGTACACAGGTTGCTCCTCTCCTTTTAGGGCTCCCCCAGGATGACTATGTGTCCCAGGTCACTGGCAACTATGAGATGCCATGTGGCTGAGCTCTAGGCAATAGAATATGAGGGAAAGTTATGTAAGTCTGACCTTGAGCAGCTGCCATGAGCACCTCCATGACCCCTCGCTTCCCTCCTCTCTCAGCCAGATGCACAGGATCCAGGGATAGCACCCACGGATCCCTGGGAGAAGGTGGAGCCACTAGGCGGAAGCCTGGTCCCCTGATCACCATGGGGAAAGACAACCTGCCAATACCCTATGGGACCAAGGTAGGAGTGAGAAATTAATTTTTTATCATGTCAAGCCACTGAGATTTGGGAATTCTTTGTTACAGTAATTAACCTAATTTCATACAAGGGTGAGACTCACTGCCTTCCAAGCTGAAGACTCAGATTTTATCAGAGACCAAAGACCTACAAAAAACATCAGACACATTATTGCGTAATAAAAACAATATGGTAGGTACGCAGGTAGACATACTTGAATGACAAGTTCTTATAACTGTGGTGGCCTCACTTTTCTCATCTATAAACAGGGATAATATAATACATTATTCACATTTGTGGTAAAATTAAGAGACCACGTACATAAAGCCGGTGGCACAATGTTTGCCTGCAATACCAATTCTTCCCCTCCCCTTCCCCTCAAAAAGGTGTGATGCCCTCCTCTTAGCCACAGCCTTGGGACAATAGCTCTGCTCTGGAGTCGTCCACTGCCTCCTTCCTCTGAGGAGAACCACTGGATTTCCCAAACATTTAGTACACTTAGTCCATGTAGACTACAAAAGCTATTTCAGGGGAGCAGGTGTAGCTCAGTGGTTTGAGTGCCTGCTCAACATATGGTTCAATCCCCAGTACCGCCTTTGAAAAAAAAAAAAAAAGCTATTTCAAAAACAGGATATCTATTTGCAGGAAGGTAAATTGCAAGGATTGTAAAATTAATGAGATTTTTACCTTGACCAGCTTAACAAAAATGCATGTCTTTTATTCCAAAACTCTTCCTTATTTCACCCTTTCCCACCTAACTTACCCAACCACTCTCACAGTGGCACATGCCCAAACCAGGGAGGCTCCCTCACTCCCTGGGGCTTAAAGGAACTGCCTCTGCCTGGCCTGCTATCCAGTCACACCACAAGAAGTGGTGAAAGATTTGAACTGATCCATGCACGCACACTCTTTGTGATGAGCGCTCAACATTTGCAGAGGCAAAGTGCAGATTTTGGCAGGATGCTGAGACAGAGAGGTTGAACTGGTGACCTTGTTAGCAAGATTCACTAACCAGCCGCAAATGGAAAGGGAGCACATTGCAAAATAGTTAAAATGGGTCAGGGTACTCCTCTAAGACCACTTATCCAGGACATCAACCATATTGCAGTTTCCTAGAAATACCAAATACCTAAATTAAATGGTCCAGAGTGCATGAACTATATCAATAATGAACATGCATTTTTGATGAAAGAACCACAAGCATTTAATTATCACAAAAGGCAAAAAGCAAAAGCATCCCAAGACTATGCTAACAAAGAGGTAGGCACCACTCTGAATTTTGAACAGGTTTCTGAATCAAAAAGGGCAAGTAAATCATGTTACTTATTTAAAAATAACTAGGTTTAAAGAAATGAAATTAGACAAGTGATTAATGCGTCAACTTCAGCCAGAGTTCCTTTGATAGTTGGAAGAAAATAAAAGCCAGCCAAGAAATAAACATTTCAAATTCAGGTGCTTTGCAATCTGTGCTCCAAATGTTTTCCCTGAGCTTGTGAAGAGGTGGCTTGCTCTGCATACACAGCAGCCAGATTGCTGGCTCCAGTCAATTATCTTCAAAATAAGAGCATTGGCGCAAGGTGGAGAACCAGAGTTGTGGTGGCCAAAAGTCCACTTGAGAGAAATGTTCTTGATAGGCAAAATGGCAGAGGCAGGGAGAAATGTTGGTTAAAGGAGAAGAGGTTGTCATGGTGATGGTGAGAGCATATTTGGGGTTTTATTAGTTTTCCTTGCTATTTCCATTTATATTTGCACTCCAAGGATGAGGTAAACCCGACATGTATTGATTATTTTTTTAAAAATTTTTAAGCAACATTGAAGATTTACAGAAAATTCATGCAAAAAATACAGAGTTATAGGTATTGAATTTGAAAGATGCCCATGAAAAAGTAAGAAAGAAATGGAGGTGGCAGGGCAAGGTACATAAAAAGAGAGAGAGAAGTGCACAATGGTTTAGCACACACTCCATAGGAGCCAGACTGCATGGGTTCAAATCCCAGCTCTGCCACTTACTAGCTGTGTGGCCTTCAGCATTTTGCCTCTATATCCCTCAGCTTTTCCCATCTGCAAAATGGAAACTCCTTAAACAGCATCTAGCTCACAAGGCTATTACGAGGATTGCATTAACACAGGTAAAACACAAAGAACAAAGATTCTATAAAATTACATAACAAGTGCTATAGAAGTGTAAGCTGCTCTTATTATAGTATGTTCTTTATTTTATTAAAAACAAAGAAACAAAAACTTTTCACTAAAAAATGCGAGTATTCCAGGGCCAGCGCCAGGGTCAGGGTGAGGCAAGCAAGGCAGCAGAACTTATCTTAGGCACAAATATTAAGTGCATGCTAAAAAAAAATGAGCAATTATATTTTAATGTAATATTTTAAAACCCAGAATGAATGCCAATAAGTCCATGATAAATTATCAAAATTTTAATCAAAAACCAAATCAGTGTTGTTGATTTTTCCTTTTGCTTCATGTTCAAATATAGCTCATCTGGCATGGAGTGCGTTTATGTATATCATAGTGAAATATTTGGAAGGTAAAACTCCAAAGTTTGATTTCTGGAGTGAGAAATTACATGATTTCATTCTCTGTTTTATATTTCTTTAAATTTGTTGCCATGAGAATATATAGAATAAAGTAAATGGAAAAAATATTTTCAGAAACTTTGATTGAAAAATATAGGGAATACTGGGAGTGCATGTAGCTCAAATGGCTGAGTTCCTGCTTCCCATGTATGAGACCCTGGGTTGGATTCCCTGCCCTCGTATGTCATATATATATATATATGGAATACCAAAGTATATCTAGTATATCTATCTAGGTAAAAAAAAAAGAATAAAGCTGGGGAGAACCAGCAAGATGGTGGCAGAATAAGGAGCTCCTAGAGTCAGCTCCTGCTATCAGACAATTAATAAACACCCAGAGGTCTCTGGAGCTAGCTGAAGCTCCTGTTTGGGGGCTCCAGGAGGCCAGAAGAGCATCCTGCAACTTCCTTGAAGGAATGGAAGGAGGAGACTGCCCATCTGCAGAGCAGACTCATAAGTAGAGGGCTCCACGCCATGGAGACTGGTGACCATCCTCCACTGGAGGCACAAGTCGCTTCAGGAGCTGTTCCGTGGCTCCACGTTCCACGAAAGCTCCACGTTCCAAAAACAGGGGAAGAAGAGATGATTGGGCACCAATTTCAGCTACTGATGAGTAAGTTCAGCAGAATAAAGTACAATCCTGAGAACAGCTAAAGTTTGAGCCTGTCCAAGCCAGAAAGAGGTCGGGAGCTGCCATCTTAACTCGGTGCCTGGCACAGAGGAAGTGGGGCGAACTGAAGATCATTGTGCTGATGAGCACCGGCTTCTGTCCATCTAGGTCAGATTGTAGCTCCAACCTAAGCCCCAGTGCCACCTCCAACAGGGAGGAAGCTGTGGGGACCTGCGCCAGCCTCTCTGGGAAATTACCAGCCAAGCCACGGAGGCTGGTGATTATCCTACTCCTGGCACAAGCCGCCCCAGGAGCTATTCCATGGCTGGAATTGGAAGCTCCATTTCCCCAAAACAGGGGAGAAGATGGTTGGCTGCCAATTTTGGCTACTGCTTGGTAGACTCAACTAAGATATAACCCTGGGAACAGCTGGGGTGTGAATCACCTCAAGTCTGAAAGAGGCTGGTGGCTGCCATTTTGACTCCAACCCCAGCCTGAGGGGAAGCCGGGCTGACCAAAAATCTCAGTGATGAGAGAAACCAGTTTCTCTCACCCAGATCAGCCTGCAGCACTAGCCGAGGCATCAGCCCCACCTCTGGCAGGAGGAGGCTGGTGGGTCCTGCAATAACTTATCCAGGTAGCCGCAGGTGACTGACTGGCACAGACTGAAAATCAGAAGTCTAATGGGGCAACTGCAGTCATCTTGGACCTGCACTGAATAGATTGCTGCCCATACCTGCAGATCCACCCCTGCCACAGGCAGGGATGAAAGAGACATAAAACTTCATCAGTCTCTCTGGGCAACTACAGTCTAGGACTGCATTTGGATTGTTTCATACAGCTGTGACTCTATCCCTACCCCTGGCAAAGAAGAAAGTTGGAAGAAGCTTCACTGGTCCCTGGCACAATGAGGGCAGCTTGAGCCTCCACAGCTTATAGCACCAACTATATGCTTGGCTCCTATTGCACAACCAGCAAGGGAGAAAGGGCAGGAAGTCCTAAACTAAAGAGAAAATTTGCATCTAGAATAAATACTCTAGTAAGCCAGATGTGAAGACACCAACAAAAAATTACAATCCACACCAAGAAACAGGACGCTATGGCCCAGTTAAAGGAAGAAGATAAACCTCCAGATGACATAAAGGAGTTGAGACAACTAATCACAGATGTTCAAACAAATCTCCTTAATAAATTCAATGAGATTGCTAGAGATTAAGGTTATTAAGAAGACACTGGATGAGGACAAAGAAGAATTGAAAGCGTACATAGAAAAACAGCAGACCTTATGGGAATGAAAGGTGAAGTAAATGAAATTTTAAAAAACATTGGAATCATACAATAGCAGATTTGAGGAGGCAGAGGAAAGGATTGTTGAGCTTGAAGAAATGACCTCTGAAAATGAACATACAAAAGAACAGATGAAGAAAAGAATGGAAAAAATTGAACAAGGTCTCAGCAAAAAGTGTGCAAACATGCATGTCATGGGTGTCCCAGAAGAGTAGGGAAAAGAGGCAGAAGGAATATTTGAAGAGATAATGAAAGAAAATTTCCCGGCCCTATTGAAAGACATAGATATCCATGTCCAAGAAGCACAACGTACTCCTATCTGAAAAAATCTGAATAGACCAACTCCAAGACCCATACTCATCAGACTGTCAAATGCCAAAGAGAAAGAAAGAATTCTGAGAACAGCAAGAGAAAAGCAAAGCATAACATATAAGAGATATCCAATAAGATTAAGTGCTGATTTCTCACCAGAAACCATGGAGGCAAGAAAACAGTGGTCTGATATATTTAAGATACTACAAGAGAAAAACTTCCAACCAAGAATCTTATATCCAGCAAGACTGTCTTTCAAAAATGAGGGCAAGATTAGAATATTCACAGATAAAAAGAAACTGAGAGAATTCTAACAAAGAGACCAGATTTTCAGGAAATACTAAATGGTGTGCTAGAGCTTGAAAAGAAAAGACAGCAGAAAGAGGCCTGGAAGAGAGTCTAGAAATGAAGATTATATCAATAAAAGTAACTAAAAGTGTCAAAAGAGTGGTGAAAATAAAATATGACAGATAAAACTCAAATAGTCGGGAATAAACTTATCAAACAATGTAAAGCACTTGTATGCAGAAAACTGCAACTGAATGTTAAAAGAAATCAAAAAAGGCCTAAATAACTGGAAGAACATTCCGTGCTCATGGACTGGAGGATAAGTGTCATTGGGATGTCAAATCCACTCAAATTAATAGATGGAGTCAATGCAATCCTTATAAAAATTCCACCAGCATTAAAGAAAAAAATGAAAATGTGATCATCAAATTTATTTGGAAGGATAAGGGATCCTGAATACCCAGAAACACCATAAAAAGGAAAAGTGAACCCTCATTGCCAGACTTTAAATCATATTACCTAGCTATAGTGGTAAAAACAGCATGGTACTGGCCTAAAGACAGACACAATAGACCAATGAAACCAAATTAGGGTTCAGAAACAGACCATCACATATATGGTCAAATGATTTTTGACTAGCCTGTTAAACTCACAGCTCAGGCAGAACAATCAGTTCAACAAATGGTGCTGAAGAGTTGGATATCCATAGCCAAAAGAAGGAAAGAGGACCCCTATCTCACACCCTTATCCAAAAATTGATTCAAAATGGATCAAGGATCTGAAGATGAAAGCAAGAACCATGAAACTTCTAGAAAAAATTATAAGAAAATATCTTCAAGACTTGGTGGTGGGTGGTGGATTCTTAAAGGAGATAAGAGGACTAAGTGGACTCCTGATGTTTAATATATGTAGAAGTTTTAATTAGCTTTACTATAAAAGTAAGGAAATGTATAGAGTGGATGGTAACACATAGTGAGTAACAGTTAGTTTGTAAATGAGGGGATGTGACTAAAAATGGTAGTTTAGGTATGTAAATGCCAATTGACAAAATGCTAGAGAATAATCTAGGAACTGAATAGCACAGTAAACCAAGAGGTGGATGAGAACTGTGGTTGATGGTACAGATGCAAGTGTATCCTTTGTGAGGTAGAGCAAATGTATATCCCTACTGCAGGGTGTTGGGAATGTGGAGAAGCATGGGAAAAATACAGCTGGAATGAACTATGGGCTGTGGTTAGCAGTAGTAATATAATATTCTTGCATCTGTGACAGATGTACTGTGGTGATAATGAGGCAGTATGTCAAATGTGAGCCAAATGTACACTATGGACATGGTAACAATCAGATGATATTATCTTACCTGTAGCAAATGTTCCATCACAGTGTGGTGTGTCAATGGAGGGGTGTTGTTTGGGAATTCTGCACATGTGCATGATTGTTTTATAAGTTTACAACTTCTGTCATAAAAATATATTTAAAAAATAATCATAGGGTGGGTTGGGGGAAAAACACACCAAATGTAAGATAAGGACTGTGATAGTAGTAAGATTTTGACAATTTTCTTTCATACTTTGTAACAAACATCTCACGACAATGCAAGGTGTTGGTGGAGGGTTGATGTATGGACCACTGAATGATGTTATGCATGTTTGTTTTGTAAGTTCACAACTTTTACTGTACACTTAATTGTTTATGTATGTTCATATATAAATGATACATGACATATAAAGATAATAATAATAGAATTGGTTGGGGGAAAAATACTTTGGTTAGTAGTAATACTTTGACAATGCTCTTTAATCATTAGTTAAAAAGTTTTAACAACAATGCAAGTTATTGGTGATAGGGTGAGTTATGAGAGTCCTGTATGATGTTATATATGTTAGTTTTACAAGTTCACAACTATTATTATATACTTATTATTTATGTATGTTTAAGTAGGAATGCTATATTTCAATAAATTAATTTTAAAGAAAGAATAAAGCCATACTATACACAGAAAATCCACTGGTGACCCATCATCTCCTTGGATTGTAGGACTTGTGACTACATTCCTGAAATCTACAGGAAAAAAAATTAAAACAAATTAGGAATATACATAATGTTTTAGTTTGCTAAAGGCTGCCAAGGCAATATATCAGAAATAGGATGGCTTTCACAATGGGACATTATTAACTTACAAGCTTACAATTCCGAGAATGAGAAAAATGTCCAAACCAGGGCACCAGGTGAAGCTCTCTCCCCAAAGCAAAGATACAGCTGCCAGGGATGCTGGAGTCCTGTCGTGTGACAGGGCACAATGGCAGCATCTGCCAGTCTCTGCCTTCTCCTCCAGGCTCTGTTGCTTTCAGCTTACGGCTGTGCTCCATCAATGACTTTCTCTCTCAGTTTCTGTGGATTTCTCTCTGGGCTCCTGGGTCTTTTCTCTCTTCTCTGTCTCTTGGTATCCATCCTATTTATAAAAGACTCCACTGATAGGATTAAGACCCACCCAAGGTCAGGACTTACTGAAGTAATCTAATCAAAGGTCCCTAACTGAAGTAACACAATGAAAAGATCTCACCTACAATAGGTTCACACCCACAGGAATGGATTAGCTCTAAAGACGTGAGCTTCTAGGGTCACCCAGCTTCAAACTAAGTAATAAGTGCAAAATTCACTTAACGTTCCTGGGTCTCTTTTTCCTCCTCTATAAAAGGAAGGGTTAGCAGGAATCCCTCTTGGGTTGAATGAGGATTCTTCTATTGGTCTGTTTGCAAGGGAAAGACAGCCAGGCCTTGGACTTGCTGTCCTGTCTGACCTCACCAGGCTGGGCGCCCTGCAGAGCCCTCGATGGTGAAACGTTGGCAGAGGATGGGATAAGCACACACTTCCAAATCCAGAAGACCTGGGGATGAAGCTTTCCAGACCATGAAAATGTTCCTTAACCTCTGATCCCACTTCCTCATCTGGAAATGGGAAATAATAATACTCACTTCATAGGGTAGCTGGGAAGATGAAGTGAGCAAGTGTCGGTGAAACATTTGGCCCATGGTAGGCCCTTAGCAAAACTTAATTTCCTCCCCTTTTCCTTCCTTTCTCATGCCAAAACTTTGAAAAGACTTCTATTCAAAGGGCTTTCTGATGTTAGAGGGAACTGAAGCAGTGATCAATAACCAGCAGCAAGTGATTAAAAAAAGATCAAGATTTCACTTTGGAGGAAAGTTGTAGCATCTCGTTTGCCTCCTAATCATATTTCCCTTGAATGAATGTTAAAATTCTTTGGTATTTGATGAATGCAACTGTTGATCTGAGAAGGTGACCCAGGAACCTGTCATAAGTGAAGAGAGCAGTGATTAATAATTTGTTATGTTTAATTCCTAAAGAAGATTGATAGAATATAAGATAGCAAAAAATAGACAGTAAAATTTTCCTTTCTTTTTTGAACTATTTCCAATTAAGAGAAATCACAATATTCCCCTAACATAGGTTAATCTTCATGAAAACTTTACAAATCAAAATGATACCGAAAAAGGGGGAATGGGACCATGGGGCAAGAAACTTTGTTGAAGACTTTTTCAAGACCATCGATATAAAACACATTGAAAACAGTGAGAGAAAGCTAGCCACAAATCAACAAATCTCCCCAGTCTATATGCTATCCATTTCTCAATTTTAATGTTTCCTTTTTAGCACATATGTATATTTTAAAAATAATATATATTAGATTTTTCAGGAGAAAAGCTAAAGGCAAAAATTAAAATGCTCCATGATCCACTACCTAAGTAGCCCCTGCTGACGTTTGAACAATGAAATAAAAAGCAATGCCTCCACATGATAAAAAAAAATTATATACAGAAAGATATAACAGTAAATAGGAGTTTGCCATCAACTACATTGAGTCTCATTTTGTTCTAGTAGTTTGGTTTGATCTCTTGATGAATTTGCAGACAAATTTTCAATGTATAACATATCCCAGTATTGATGTATCTTTTAAAATTACATATAAAATATCACATTATTCACAAGGTTATCCAACTTTTCTTTTTACCTATTAACATTACTTTGTGATATATCCATATCATAACTTAGAGATCCACCTCATTTCATCATGTAGGATGCATCAATTTCTTTAACCTATGCTCTATTGATTGACATTTAGGTTGACTTGAGGTTTTTCACTAATTCAAACAATGCTGCAGTGCACATCACGGCATACATATCTTGGCATGATTTTTTAAGTATAACTATATAGTGGAATTCCAGAAGTAAAAATGCTGCTCAAAGAGAAAACGCACACATAGTTAAATTTGGTAGATGATGTCAAATTGCCCTTCAAAATGTTAGATCAATCTACATTTCCACCAAAGGTATATGAAAGCATCTTTCCACACATGCTCGCCAGCACTAGACATATCAAGCTTTTCAATTTTTACCAACACAATGGCTAAAAAGAGGTGTGTTTCTCCAGTTTGTACCTATGAATACATGTAAGCATCTTAGATAGTGGTTGAAAACACCTGCTCAGGAGCCAGGTCTTGAACTTGAATTCTAGTGCAGCCATTTCCTGGCTATGTGACCCTGACCAAGAATGCCTAACTTCTCTGTCTATCAGGTTCCTCTTCTGTGAAAGAGGGTAACAACTGAACCCGCCTCAGGGTAGAGTTGATTCTTTAAAAAATTGCATGAGTGAATAGATATCAAGTTATTAGAACAATGCTTGGAATCTGGTAAGCAGTAAACTAAGATTAGTTATTATTGTCATTGTTATGCTAAAAATAATAATGCATGCTTCTTAACCATTTGTATTAATCTTTTTCTAGTTCCCTTTTTACATCTTTTGCCCATTTGGCTAGTCTTTTTTTTTTTCAACTGATTTTTATGAACCATTATATCCCACCTTGACTTATAAGAACCGAGGTAATGTGGGCATTTGGTATTCACTTCTTTTTCGATCTCCAAACCAGAAGTTGGTTTAGGATGCAACAGAGAAAGACGGCCACAGTGAGTGAAAACTGAGGAAAAGAATCAGGCAGCACTTGAGGTAAAATGTGAAGCTCACAATCTAGATTAACACCAGCACAATCGTGGCATTCTACAATCTCCGCCAAAGACTGAAGAGCAAGTACCAGGGTACCTTACCTCGACTTTGACCTCTTTCTAAAGACATCTCCCTCTAGCAAAGAAAAATATGGAGGGTATCGGTTACCTTCTAACCTTGCTCACTTCCAAGTCAAAGTCTTGGTAGTAAAATGCACTTTTTCAATTTAAAACCAAAATTGTAATTTAATACAAAGCAATTATAAGTAAGAGATGCTGGAAGGTTTGCCCTTTTTACTCCACAAAAAATATACACATTGGATCCAAATTTTTGGATATGATGTTAAGGGCTGGAAATGAGAGATGGCTAAATTTAAACCCATACATATAAGCTTTAGAACTTGAAAGTGCAATTTAACATGGAGAAATTGGGAGAGCAGACACACAAAAACTGCGCTGGGTTTGACAAACAATCCCATTTGATCAACACATCAGACTCCAAAGGTAAGCAACAGCATGCAATGGTTAGAAGCGTGAACCAGAGTTGGAGTATGGTGGATTCAACACCCAGGCCTGCCACTCACTGGCTGTACCATCTTGGCCAGGGTCATTTACCCTCTAGGACTCAGTTGTCCCATCTGCAAGATAAGATGATATAAATTACTAACTGGAAAAATGCTGAAAACGAAGAGTTCTGTAAATGACTAAATAGCTCTGAGAATTTCTCTCAGTATCTGAGTCCTTTTATTTCAAATTTTATGATCCATCCAATCCAGGGCCACAGTCATCAATCAACTGTTAAGTGATTATTGAGTTCTAAGTGCCCAATACCAACCATACAGGGAACAGAAGAGGAGAATAAGACCCTCCAGAAACCTACAGTATAATTAAGGAGCCCGGATGGAAACATATGAAACAATTCGTGAGCAGACAAGGCATCGAAAATCAAGTAAGGCAGACCATAAACGACACTGGATCTTAAGCCTGAGGTGTTCAGGTGGCGTGGGAAGAAGAGTGGTTTCAGACAGTCAAGGTGGGAATCATTCACCAGTTCTGCTGCTGCTAATGAGGCTCTGCCTGTAGCCAGCCTGCTCTGTTGACTGCAGTGACCTCATTCTCATGGACCACAGAGCAGGTCTTGCTCCTCACAGAGCCGGGCAGAGAGGTGGCAATGGGAACTCAGCCCAAATAGGTCCCATGGGGTTTTCCTGTGAAGGTGGCCTGGCAGAGGGAGGTGGAAGTTTTCTTTCCTCCTGAGCATTTCATAGACACTTTTGTTGTGACATCGCCATGAGATCCCATTCATTGCCCAAATGCACAAGTCTCCTGACCAATGGCAAGGCTCACAAGGGCAAAGAAGGTGTCTCCTTTTCTTTGACTCTCCATAGCCAGTTGTTCTAAGCTCTCGGTCACAGTTACATCAATAATTAAACAACTAAATAAATACAGGAATGATTGGAGTTCATATGTTCTCAAATTTCTTTGGTCAAAGGGGAACTGGGAGCAATGAGGTAAAATGGGAAGTAAAGAAATGCAGACCAAAAGCCTGTCTGTGAGAAAACTTGGACATTATCTACCAAAGGTCCAGTATGAGTAAACTCTAATCCTATCCAGTATTCTGTTTTCTCCATGGCTCTGACTCCTGACAATAAAGCTGCAAGAAGCAAAGGAGTAGTCAGCTGGAAACATGGGGTTTTGTTGTCAGGCGAAGAAGTGGTCAGAGTGAGGAGGATGTTTTGGTTATCATTGTTGTATAAGAAACCAACCCCAAACCTAGTGGCTTAAAACAGCAATGTATTCTCTCTTATGGGTCTGTGAGCTGACCAGCCACAGCTGGGCAATTCTGGCTTGGCAGGTTACATGTGGATACAATCAGAGGACAGTTGGAGTTGGAGTCATCTGAAGGCTAGACAATGGGCTACCTCTCCAAGGCAGCTTCTTTTCCTCAGGGGTCTCACCCAGGGCTCGCCTTGGCCTCTCCCCTGGCCTTGCTCTGAGATGGTGTCTCCTCCTCCAAGGCCAATCCTCATGGCTTGGTTTTCTCACAGTGAGGTGGTCACAGGAGAGTCTCCCTTCCTCCATGGCAGCTGGCTTCCTGGAGGCTGAACATAGAGGCATTGGCTGAAGCACTAATGGAACCCACCCAGACTCAAGGGAGTAGAAAACAGACCCTGCCTTTCAATGAGGGAGTGGCGAGTTCCCATTTTAGAAGTGTGTGCAGGCTGAAGACCCTGTTGCGACCAACTTTGGAAAATACAGTCTGCCTGGGGAGTTTATTATCATTGTCACTGTTGATGCTGTTATCCTCGTTGCTATTAATGCTCTCGTTGTTTTTAAGAATCCCTGCTTAACCAGACTATAACGCAAGAGAATACAGAGAACCCTCAAGACCCAAATCCCGTTGTAATTGCATGGCTAAGGGACAGTGAAACTAAAATGGTTCTTCTTTGGGCTCTCACAGCTTGTAGCTCTTCACTACCCTGTGAAGCTCCTCTGAGTAAATTAAACAAAGGTCACCTTTCCTCCAGGTAAATGTACAGCATAGGGAGGTTGGTTCAGCGTATCTCACCTGGAGGGTGCCTGCAGGGACACCCAGGTGTGACCCAGTCTTTCCCTTGGCATTATGCTCCACATGGAGTAGGCTGTCAATGGAAAACATATAAACGTGTGATTGAATAAGCAAGAAAAATTACCACCACCGAATTGTATATTGGAAAGTGGTTGAAATGGGAAATTTGATGTTGTCTATATGGTACCAGAACCAAAAAACAAATGAATAAATAAAACAAAACCATAGACCCACAGCACACAAAGAGGGAGCCCTAATGTAAACTATGGACTGTAGCTAATGCTATAATTATATTAATATTGATGCATCAATTGTAACAAAGATACCACACTAATACAAAGCATTAAAAATAGGGAAAATTGAGTGTGTGTGAAGCAGAGGGTATGTGGTAACTGTACTTTCTGCATCTTTTTTCTATAAAATTCCTACTGCTCTAATAAAATTTTTTTTTTAATTTAAGAATTGAAAAAAAGAGAAGGAACTATAACTATGCTTTCCTTTCAAAGTGGTGGCCTCCTGAGCAGATAGGAGAGGCCAACAAGGGAACTGGATTGGAGAAGAAGATCCCCTAAAGCAGCTCTGCTTTCAAAAGGGCCCTTGAAAGCCACACCCCAAAACAACCTCTCCTGCAAAGTGACAGAGGGGAATGAATGATAGAGCATTTGCAGCTGAACATAACGCTGTTCAATTACAGCCAGGAAACTGGAGCTGGTGGTTAACTAGCTAATCCAGGAAAAGAAAAGTAGAAAGGACTGTGTAATTTATAACCTTACTGAGGTGACACTGCCAAAAAAATATTGTCTAAAGTATTACCAAAGAACATAATTTTTCAGATACAGTTACTTTTTCAGATACATATAATTCACTAGGGTGATTTTAAAGCACTGCCCTGTGCAGCTATAAATTGCCATTTGTGGGTGTTTGACTTATCTGTTGGCTTATTAAATCAGTCCTTCCCTCCCCCAGTCCTCTTTCCCAAGCTACAGCTATCAGTCTGTGATTAAATTTGAACAGGGTGTTTGCTCTGTTTTCATAGTGGCTCAGAAAACTTACTAGCTGCAAGTAGTTAGAACTTATGCAGCTTTCAAATTCCTTTTCACATGAACAGAAAAATCAATTTTATGTATATATAAATTTCCCCTGGTCTGGTTATCAAAAAGTTGAGTAACTGTTCCCTTAAAGTTCCACAGCAACTTCTATTCAAGCTCTCCCAGAGCCCATGTGGTCTCAGCTCCCCAACTAAGAACAATTTAGGAATAAAAATGTGCTTTCCATAGAATCCACAGAATATCAGTTTGCATCAGGTGAAGCAAAACCAGAATCCCTAAGTCTCATGGATTTGAAAATCTACCAAATCGTTTTAATCTACCCACCCAGTACTTCTAGGTATGTAAAAATGTAAATATTTTATTTTATAGTTTATATGGGGTGTTTTATAGAGCAGAGAAATCACAACGCCCTTCACTTAACAGCACAAGGCCACAGGCTCCAGGGTTGGTCAGCCCTATTCCTCTCTTTATTCCCCTTATCAGGGATTAAGGGCAGTTCTGATACACATGAATGCATTTGACATTCCCCACAGAAGAGCCTGAAGAAAACTGGGTCATTGGAGAGGTGAAAAACAAGTTTGAGAGCCTTGCCACTCCTAAGCTTGTAAACTGCTGCTTAAGAATTTCACACAGAATTTAATGCAGGAACCTCACTTATCATGAGCATAGTAGTGTTGTCATACTAAAGAAAGCCTCTAGCTGGCTTTCCTTCCTCACGGGGCACTGTGGGAAGCACTTCACGTGCTTTGTCATTTAGTCATTCTCACCCCAACACTATGTGAAGTAGGTATACTATCATTATCGCCATTTGATGAGGAAACTGAGGCACTGAGAGGTGAAACAACTTGCTCAAGGTCACAGAGATTACGGATTCTAAACCAGTGCTCTTTGTTATTATCCTACTCATTTCACAGATGAGACAATCAAGGTAGGGAGAGGTGATGTGACCTGTCTATGTTTGCAAACCTAGTAAGTGGTCAAATGAGATTCCACCCCAAGTATGTCTGGCTCCAGAGCCCAAGTTTGTTCTTAGTAACAGATCAACAGATGGAGCAACCCAACTCCTTTTAGCCTGAATGTGACTCACTGGGTTTTGCTTCCTGGCACAGCTGCTGCTGTTTCTTGCAGTACTGTCTGCTTCATCAGTACAAAGCACAGTGCCATGAAAGAATAGCTTCAAAAATGGGTCAAAGGGGGAGGTGTCTGTATCACATGATTTCAGAAGCATCCAAAAATCTATCCCTTCCCACACTTAAGACGTCATTCCTTTGACCTTTCAGGTTCGTCCTTTGGAAATGTAAATTGTTGTATTGCATCGATAACCCATATCCCAAAATGAAGAGGGAAGAGTAAATAAAGGCTTTGGAGCAGAGAGGAGGAAGAGAAACAGAAAGCAGCCTCAGACTCACTGGGCATCCCAGCCTGAGCCTCAGCTATGCTCACCTCTGGGACTTAAACACATCTAAACAGATTTAATGAACTAGTGGGGCTGGGCTACCAGCAGTACATTTGCTTAAAGGACTGAGAAACGTTCTGGGAAAGCCCTTACTCTAAGTGAGAAGAAGGACAGCAGACAAGCTTGGCTCAGTGACAAAACTTAACTCCTTTTGTCTCCTTTTTATATGTCAAAGAGATGGGTTGTAAATGAAAATGAAGACCCATTTCATTTAAGACTTGGCCAGCCTTTAGAAGGTGAAAGAACGCTGATTTTCTGGGATGGAGAAGAGTAACAAGAACCAAGAAAAGTCATTCATGGGGTTATTTCCAAGTTGTTTGGCCCATTGTAATAATAGGTCTGTGTGCCAGGGTCTGAGGGCCAAAACTGGATGGGATACAGGTAAGAAAGCAAAGAAATGTGCCCAGGAAATTCTCTCTGAACCCTCCCTACTGATTTGTCTTTTAAGCAGCCATTCATTAAGCATTTATTGAGCACCTACTATATTCCCAGCAGAGGCAGAGGATTCAACTGTTCACAAGACACTTATTTCATCAAACTCCTCTCTTAGATGATCCCTCTCACTTACTGCCCTTCAGCCATGTTAGCTTCCCTTCAATTCTTTCCTTCCTTGGGACACCATACACACCACTTCTGTCAACTAGAACACTTTCATCCAAACTTCATATGGCTGGCTTCTCTTTGTCCTTGGGTCTCAAGTTAAAATCACCTCTTTCGAAAGTCCTTCCTTGCAACCCTGTTAAATGAGTCCCTGTTAACCTCTCTCAACATTACACATCACAGTTTTGTAAGTAGGAACTTATTTGTATATTTCCCTGTTTACCCGCCTCTGGACTGTAAGCTCAACACCACCCTTAGTGCCTGGCATAAAGCAGGCCCTCTATAAATATATGTGGATTAAATGTTATTAAATGGACTACATTTTATAGAAGAAAAACCAAAGTCAACAGTCGCAAAGGACTCAATTCAGGATTCAAATGCAGGCAATCCAATGGTATAAATGAGCATGTTCTACCATATCGTAATACCTCAAGTACCTCATGGTTTAGTTGGGAGACACATAAACAATATGTAGAATAATGTGACTCATGCTGTAATAAATGTCTGTCCAAACTGTTGTGAAAACATGAAGACAGTCTGATTAACTCGGCTGGGGAATAATGAAAAACTTCTGAGAAGACATCTGAACTGAGCCTTGAAGGATGAGGTGGGGTATAGTAGCAGAGACATATTGGGAGCAGGTCATTGGTCTTATGGATGTGAAATAGCATGGTGGACTTCTCAACCTCATCTCCATCAATAAGGGTTGCTTTATCCAGGCAGCTGCATCCATTCATTCATCTATTCATTCAACATGGGTTCCTGCCACATACCAGACACTGAGGATGCAGGAAGCAAAATACAGACATGGTCCCTAACTTCTCACAGAAAATATGCAAATGATAGTTGACTGATAGCATTCATGGACAAAGATTTGAAGAGGTAATCAGAGGCTAGGTCATGGCAGACTGCACTGAAGAAGTTCAAGGTGCCCCTGCTTACAGCTGCCAACTGTCAACATGGGACCAGCCGGCCACCATCTATCTGCCTGCTGCTCAAAGATACTTGGAAGAGGCCAGCTAAGATTATCTGTCCTTGCCCAAACCAGAGGAAACTACCAGACAACTCAAAGAACCACAAGCTAAGTAAAAGTTTTGTTGACAGAAGCTACTAAGTTTGGGGGATGGGTTTGTTACTAAGTGTGATGGTTAAACTAATGTGTCAGTTTGGCCAGGTAACTGTGCACGGTTGTTTGGTCAAACAAGCACTGGGCTAACTGTAACACAAGGGCATTTATGGACTTTAGTCACCACTGACTTTGCTGCAGTGGTAAATCATAGATAGATGATTACAATTACATCAGTCAGGAAGATTGCCATCAGCAATGAGGGACGCTTTATCCCATCAGTTGAATGCCTTAAAAGGGGAAGTGATTCCAGCATTGAGTGAAAATTTTCCAGCTGTCTTTGGACAGCCAACATCTCCCAGAACTCATCAAGAACCTTCAGTGGACTTTCATTGGAGCCCCTGGTTGCAGCCTACCTGCGGAACCTGGACTTGTGCATCTCCACGGTCATGTGAGAGATTCTTATAAAATTGCATACTATTGACAGATATCTCTTGTTGATTCTGTTTCCCTAGAGAACCCTGACTAATATACTAAGCAAAAGCTAAACGAGCAGTGTGTAACACCATCCTTGATGCTATTGGGGTGACACACTCAACAATGCCTTCATTGAGGACAGAGTTTATCATCTCATGAAGGAAACAGAGTTGTATATAAGTAAATATGGAGATGATGGACCAAAATGGTTCTCAAGAGAGGCTCAAACATTTGCTGTCAGAACACTGAAGGCAATGAGATTAACCATGCCTGAGAATGGGCAAATGCTCAAAGAGGACATGTGAGATGGGTGTAGTAGAACAGGGACAAAATTATCAGCCAGAGTGTAGGAAAAGAGAAGCCTCCAGGTAGTGAGAACATCCTGATTTAAAGTCCAAGCAGGAGGAAAAGAGTAAGTAATCTGAGATTCTCAGCTGACACATTTTTCCCTTCCTGTCTCCATTCCTCCCCATGACAATCATCCTCCCCAAGATACTCTTTCAGGTCTGAGCTTGGCCTTCACCTCACTTCTTCCAGGAGTCCTCCTTGACAGGCTCATCTCCACATCTGTCTTAATTGCTGTGGTGGCTTGAAGCTATATATCTCAGAAGAACATGTTCTTAAACTTAATCCTTTCATGTGGATGCAAACCCATGGTAAATAAGACTTTTAATGAGGTCACTTCCATTAAAGGTGTGGCCCAACTAAACCAGGATGGATCTTAATCCTATTACTTCCGTCATTTATAAGCAGAATGAAATTCAGACACACAGAGAGAAAGCCAGATGGGGCAGGCAGCAGCTGAACCCAGAAGAGAAGGGAGAAGCCAGGAGAGGCTGCCATGTACATTGCCATGTGACTGAGAAGCCAAGGACAAAAGAACCAGCAGCCAGTCCCAGAATGCCACAGTCTCTGGACAAAAGCATTGCCTTGATGACACTCGATTTTGAACTTTTCATTGGCTCAGAACCATGAGCCAATGAATCCCTGTTGTTTAAGCCAACCTAGTGTATGGTATTTGCATTAGCAGCCAGGAAACTGAAACAGGCGCCCTTCTCTGTATTTCCTCCACAGAAGCACTTTCCATGGTGTATGGTGATTCTCTCCTTTACTTGTCTTTCCCACCAGACCACAATTTTTAGGAGGGCAGGGATCTTGTCTAACTTGCCTGCTTTCATATCAATTGTACACAGTAAGTGCTCAACGAATATTTGTTGCCATACAGTTGCACATAGTAAGTGTTCACTAAATATTTGTTGAATAAGAGCTCCAAATTGATTATTTCATGCCAAAGAGTACATAAAAAATAAAACATTAGTTAACTCTGGATTTGGCTGCAGAAATAATTCATACCCTTTTCCTTTTGCAAAGTTTGCTATTTCACTGTTATTTCAATTAAAATAATTAGTTTGAGGATACCTCCTAATTTGCTGTTTATAAAGACAATCTATAGCTTGCCACCTAAGGCAACTCAAGGATGGAATGTTTTGTCTGATGACCCAAAACAATCTGATCTCTAAGCCCTCCAGGTGGTTTTCTATATACTTTATAAATACTTTGCTATCTATTCATTGGTATATACAATTTTAACAGAACTCTCACAGGGTTTCTGCTTTTGGGATATTAAGTATCCTTTGCATTTTTCAACATCATCAGCTAGCAAGAGCAAAGGCTAGATAAACCCAGGTCATCTATGAGTTCGGAATTTGAGTAAAAAATTCAGAAAACCCCCAATCTAAAAT
Organism: Dasypus novemcinctus; assembly: GCF_030445035.2. NCBI lineage: Eukaryota > Metazoa > Chordata > Mammalia > Cingulata > Dasypodidae > Dasypus > Dasypus novemcinctus. The sequence goes on from NC_080686.1 coordinate 80,270,756, forward strand.
AAAGAGCATGCATGTCTTTCTTTAAAATGGCAAATACAAACAAATAAACATATATATATATATATTTTAGGAGATAATGGGGATTGAACTCAGGACCTCATACATGGGAAGCAGGTGCTCAACCAGCAAGCTACATCTGCTCAGCAATGAGAGTTGGTTTTTTCATTTGTTGGTTGGTTGGTTTTGTTTGTTTTTAGGAGGTACTAGGGATCAACCTGGCACCTCATACATGGCGCTCAACCACTCAAGCTATATCCACCCCCACAAATACATTTTTAATGGTTCTATAAAGAAAAGATGAAAAAAAAAGTCCAGTATTTACTACCAGCAGCTTTCCATCTACATTTTAGTATGTTCTTAAAAGAGACAGAAACTGAGTGTCAATGTTCAAGTCCTAATAGAAAGTGTCTTCTCTCAGCCTTTTATTCACTAATCTGCTAATTGCCTCTCATTCAGGGTTTGCAAATTTCAAGGCACTGTGTTCAAAACAAAAGAGTCCATAATGATTGGTTAGAAATTATTGTTCAGTCCACCTTCTAGAAATCATTTCCAATACATATTTCTCCAGCCTCTTACTGAGGCCAGTACCAGATTTCTGCCTGTCCCATGAGGCTGTCAGTTTATGTATTTATATTCTTAGGTGTCATCTTGACTGGGTGTGGAGAGTGCAGTTGGTGGAGATAAGGAAAGGTACACATCCCACCTTTTTGATGTGTCGCCGCATACTGCAGTGATCCTTTGCCTTTATACTGGTTTAAGATCAGGGGCAAGATTCACCAGGCGTGCAGAAGGAGGCAGCCCTTCCTTGCCCTCCTTTTGCCGTGGAGCTGGGTTCACTATGGAGTTCTCCTACCAGGTGAAAAGAGGGGGCTTCCCATCTCAGGCTAACCCCCAACCTTCCCCCAGCTGCCTCTCTTCACTGTGCAGCTGTTTCTTCTCACATCCCAACGCAGGAAGCAGCTCTCTTGTTCGAAACTCACAGATATAAAGGACCCATCCTTTGTTCAATTCAGCCAACTGTTAGAAATGCTTGAGAAGTGTGGGCTAGATTACCCAATTATCGTCAATGATAACACAGAAGAAAATGAGACTGAAAGACTGAGTAGAGGGATGCGTGCCAAGCACCAGCACATTGCTACAGTGTTTTCAGGGCTCCTCTCTGAACTCTAAATGTCGGCGCACCCGCTCTGTGATAGCCTGGCTTCTTTGTCTGCTGGTGATCCAGATAGCCCCTAGGTTTTCATGTACTTCTCTTCATATACTCTCTGGCCTTGGCCTCTCCTCTGAGCCAGAGACTCATATATTCAACTACCTACTTGACATCTCCACTTGGATCTTTAGTAGGCAAACTCAACATTTCCAAAAGAAAGTTCATGATTCCCTCCTCCATCTCAGTAAAAGGAACCACCATGCCTTGTGAACACCTAAGAGGCATCCTTGCTGCCTCCCTTTCTCTAACCATCCCCCACCCTGAACCAATTTTTCACCCACACACATTTTTCCAAAATAGCTTGTGAGTCGGAAAATTTATAGTCACCTCTCTGGTAGCTCTCCTAACCCAGTCCACCGTTATCTTTCCCTGGGCTACTATAAAGTAGCCTAATGGGTCTCCCTGCTCCCATTCTTACCTACTGGTAATCCACTCTCTGCACCGCAGTCAAGGAAAATTTTAAAACAAAGCCCACATCATCTCACTCCCCTGTGTGAAAAATCCCAGTGGCTTTGCCCTGCAGTAAACATGAAATCCAAACTCCCTGCTCTGTTTCTCTGTCATCTAAAGCCCTACAGTGACTGGTACCTGCCTCTGACTCTGGAGCCTTCTCTTCCTCTCTCTTTAGCTCTTGCCTCGTTGGTCTACTTTCTGTTCCTCATGCATATCAAGATCTTTCCAGCTGCTAGCTTTTTGCACCTGCCTGGAATCCTAATGCCACAAATCTCCACATCCCCTAGGAACTGACTCCTTCTCAGCCTTAAGCTCTTGGTTTCAGTGGTCCCTGCTCAGAGAAGCTTTCCCTGACCATCCTCCATCACATCATTATACTCATTTCCTTCTTAGAACTTAATCACAATCTGATGATTATGTATCATTTCAGTGGCTTATTGTCTCAGCTCTGCAGTAGAATGTAACTCCATGAGGGCAGGGGTCTTGTCCATCATCTCACTGCTACCTCTTCTATGTCTACAGCAGAGTCTGGAATATAGCAAATGCTTAATAAACAATTATTAAATAAATAGAAAAAAATAATCTATAAATGTTATTGTTAATACTGCTTTTGATTAAAATGAAATAAGTGCAAAATAGAAACATAAATAAGTCTAGGGTCAATATAGTAAAATTTGAGGGTATCCAGGGCTCCAAATTGCCCATCTTTTGTTATGACATTAAATACACGCGTATAGCAAAAACGTTCTTATTTGCCAGATTACATAAAAAGGAAATTAGTTATTAGCAGACACTTCCTAGTAAGCATCCTAAAGAGGAACCCTAAACTGGACACCAGTAGACTATCAAAAAGGATGAGGTATTGGTAGAATTAGGGGGTGGGTGTATTAGCTTCTTATTGCTGCTGTAACAAATTTCCACAAACTTAGTGAGTTAAATTAAGGCAAATTTATCATCTTACCATTCTTGAGAATCTGAAAATGGGTATTATGAGCTAAAATCAAGATGTCAGCAGAGTTGATTCCTTATAAGGCCCCAGAGGAGAATTTGTTTCTTTGCCTTTTCCAGCTTCTAGAGGCCATCTGCATTCCTAGTTTCCTGGTCTCTTCCTACATCTTCAAACACATCAGTCCAACCTCTGCTCCCATCTTCCCATCTCCTCTCTCTGGTTTTGATCTTACTGTGTACCTCTTATAAGGACCTCTTGATTACATTGGACCCACCTGAATAATCCAGGATAATCTCCCCATCACAAGATCCTTCTCTTAATCGCACTTGCAAAATGCCTTTTGCCATGTAAGGTAAATCCTTTATACCCTTAACATATTATTGAGAATAATAAAGAACTTTTGTTTATAGAATTATATCTATCCATTTGCATCATATTAGAATTTAAAATGAGAAAATTTAAAAATATTTTATTAATTAATTTTATAATAAATAATAAACCCATTATATGATGAATAAACATGAAAGATAACTATATTTTCCAAAACAAAAAAAATAGTTTACATTTTACTAATTCCCTAAATGCCTTGCTAAATAGCAGACAGCTGGATTCTCACATCTGCTTCTGCATTTAATCTGTTGTGATATTACACTTCATGCAGCCTCTGGAAAATTCCACTGTATACCACTGAGAGAATGAAATAAGACCTCAAGAACCCCTGAAAAGATCTCAGGGATCCCCAGTCATCTCAGGACCACTGTCTGAGAACTACCAAACTGCTTGTAACTTACTTGTACACAATATTGATTTTTGCAAAACTAGCAGTCCCCTTCCCCTCTAATCCTTAACTGGTGAACTTGTGTTTTCCCTTTTAGACTCAGGTATTGCTTCTTCCAGAAAGCCTTTCCTGAGCCTTGCAGGGTGAGTTAGATGCTCTTCCTCTGGCTTCTGGTGTTCACTCCCTCCGGTCTCAATACCCTTAGCACAGTAGATTTAATCCTCTATACTAATCCATCAAGCCCACCACATTGGGAACTACGTGAGGAGGAAATGCATGTTCTGTTCATCTCTGTGGCCCCCATGTCAGGGCAGAGGTGTACTCTAAAGTTTTATTGAATGTAAAGTAAGTGAATCCCTTCTTCTGACAGTTAGAGCACCAGCATGAGGGCAAGAAAGAAGGGAGTTGGGTAAGCAGCACCTGCTGTCACAGGTTTGGCTTCTCCCTATCTGGCCCATTCCTAAGCAAAGTCTTGACCATTTCTGTAGGACGCACATGCTCAACCTACAGGAGTTCTGATTCTGGGGCATGTGGGGTTATCACTGTGTAGAAGAAATGCTCACAGTCCCTAAGAAGGTTGGGTCTCTGAGTCTCACCAGGTACTCTGTAGAGCTTTGTGGATCACTTGTGAGGTCAAAGTACACGGTACACAACAAAAGTTTAGGACCCCCATCTGCCTCACAGCCCTGACTTAAAAGAGTAAGCAGAGAAAACTGTAGATGAAGAGTTAGCCACATACCTATAGTGTGAATCTACATAAGATCTCACTTAATACAATTTTCTAGAAAATGTCAGTAAATTTAGACAGCAATCCTGTTAACTTACCTCCAAACAAGCATGGAAAAAGCAGATAATGGGAATGCTTTGATTTCATGGTTCACATCTAGGATGATGTCTATCAGGTACAAGGACTGGACTTCTCCTTATCAAAAGGCACCTCAACTGCTTCAACTTCATGGGTCAAAATCCACTGAAAAGTTAGAAGAAATGGAAGACTTGGCCACATCAATCCCCACCAAAGATGTAATCCGAGTAAACACTCTTGACTAATGAACTCCACATGTGTCTATCTGCTTACTGAAAACAACAAATGGGAGCCACACAAGTGTAAACTATATTACAGTGCATAAAAGTGTTGGCAGAGGATATGCCTTGCAGACCTCCAACTACTGAGAGCAGAATCAACCAAGGGATACAGCTGTAGTGCTCTAAAATCCAGTGCCACATTTGTGCTGAGGCCTTGCTTCCCATGGACTCCTCCCAGCCAATAGCTAAGGCAGACCCATTCTTGGGAGACACAGGACTCCTTTGGTAGCCAGCTGGCTCAAGAACTCCCCAGTGGCCTTGTCACACCAACTTTGGACTGCACAGCAGTCGAAGATGCTTCCATCCAACCTTCTCTCTGTGTCCTTCCCTCAGGGTCAGACTTGCATCTGACAACTGTTCTGAGAATTTTGAGCTCCCTCATCATTTTCTCTAACATAGGCCTTCTCTCTAATAAAATCCTTGCACATTTAATCCTGCTTTGGCAAATGCTTCTTGGAGAAGGACATCATGTTCAAGAAAGAACTGGGAAATAGGAAACCTGGAACATTATCTCAGCTCTGCCCCTTTCAAGTTTCGTCAGTCCACTTCTAAAAATCTCATTTCCTCATCTGCCAAATGAACTATCTGGATTAGATAGTCTAAGTTCTCTTCTAGCTCCATCATCATGGGTTCTATAGCTCCCATCATCTCATTCAGGATCACAGAGGTCCCAGCATCCTAGGAGATAGTGTCAGTATGATGATGTCTCAGCTGTAGAGTCACATTTCCATATACTGTCCTTGGCCAAGAGAAAGCTAAGATGTGACCAAACTCTCAGCAAGAAGAATTAAGGGCATCCTTGGGCCAGTCCCCCTACAAAACTGAATGAGTAGAACATATATTTTTGTAATCCAGTTTGCTGCGTTAGAACCTCAAGGGAAGGGCTCACCTTGAAACAAATCATGGCATCTTCTTTAGCTTGGAGAATTTCAACCCACCCCAGGAAGACATGAACAGCTCTCTCTTCTTCACTCCCACAACTCTTGAGTTAGACATCTCTGAAGGCACTTAGCAATGTGCTTCACAAAAACCTTGGAATTCATCACGCTTTTGTTAATATGCCAAATTTTATTGCCTCACATGCAAAAATTAAGCCAAGGAACTGTCAGTCCACAACTGATAGGTTTTATTCTACAAACTCATCAAGGACATAATTCCATTCATCTTTCAATTCCACTATCATGTGATCCCAAATACCTGCTAAAGTGTGAGCCATCACATCTGAGTTTCAGGCTACAGGATGGAGAATAGTTAGAAGAAGGCATCACTTTCTCTCTTACAGGATATTTCATAGAATTTTCACCAACACTTCCACTCACATATATCTTACTGGTCAAAACATAGTTACGTAGCTTTACTGAGCTGCAAGGAGGGCTAGAGAATGTCCCCTTTTAGCTGGTGGCAATGTGCTAAGCTGAAAATTGGGGTTCTTATTACTAAGGAAGAAGGGGAACTGGATATTAGGAGATAACTAGTCACTTCTACCAAAGAAACTGATGGGAGAAAACACACCTGGAGGGAGGAGAAGAAAGGCAAATCACAGAGAGGGGGGATGAATCTAACAAGGAGAAGATTGATCACTCATCACAAATGGGGCTCAGAGTGTGCTTTGTCTCAAATTTGTATCATAACAACCACAAAAAATGGCAGTATTTTCCCTATCTAAAATCAAATACAACTATGACATAGCATACAATAGGTGTGGCTAATTCATGCACCATTTTATTTTAGGCTCTAATTCTGACAAATTTTTTAATGCTTTCTCTGGAAGTCAGGATGTAAAGTCATGACATGGGTGAGGGCAGATCTGTGATGTTAAAAATGGGCACTTGGCTCTCTGCACATCCCAACACCAAGGCCACCAGAACTACCACCAGCAAGCAAGATGCTGTTGTCACTCAGATTCCCTGAGTCTCAGGTTCTTCACTGCAAAATAGACATAGCAACTCCTACCAACACGGACTATGTGGAGGATTAAAAATAATATTTGAAAATCATTTACTGCAGGGTCTGGCCCACAGTAAGCACTCATTAAAGCACTGTTGTTACTTCTGGTCCCATTACTAGAGGGAAATTCCCAGAGAGGAAGAATCTGTCTTCTTTCTCTTTGTATCTCCTCACGCTGTTACTTAGCACATAATCTGTTTTTGTTTATTGAATTAAAACATTTCAAAAAGAGTTTTTCTATTTTAAAAAGAAGCTATTTGGGTTCAGTTTAACATTTTTAAAGCTACATGCAGAAAAGAGATTGTTTTTAACAAAATACAAGCAGGTTTAGAGGGAATTGTTAGAACAGTTCATTTGTTTGTTCATTTTTCAACATTTATTTGAGGGCCAAGCATTGTAGACACAAAAAATGGAAATGAAACAGTTCTGTACTCAAGATGGAACAAACCATAAGCTGTAATTAGAGCTAACACAAGCCAATCATCAAATTTATGTGAAAGGATAAGAGGCACCAAATAGCCAAAACTATCATGAAGGATGAGGTTAGAGGACTCACACTTTCCAATTTTAAAACTTGTTTCAAAGCTACGGTAATTAATTAACTTTAATTTTAAAAATGGTTAAAAAATAAATTAAAAAATAAAAAATAAAAGTAAGCTACAGTAATCAAAACAGCAATGGACTAGCACAAGGACAGACATAAAGACCAATGGAATCAAACTGAGAGTTCAGAAATCAACCCACATACCTATGGCCAATGGATTATTAACAAGAGTGCCAAGTCCACTCAATGGGGAAAGAATAGTCTCTTCAAAAATATTCTAGGGGAAACCAGATATCCATATGCAAAAGAATGAAGAAGGACCCCTACCTTACACCATACATGAAAAATAATTTAAATGGATCAAAGACCTTTATTTATGAACCAGGACTATAAAATTCCTAGAAGAAAATATAAGGAACCATGTTCAGGACCTGTATTAGGCCATGGTTTCTTAAACCTCACAGCAAAAGTAAACCAACAAAAGAAAAAAACAGATAAATGGGACCTGATCAAAATGAAAAATGTTTGTGCATTAAAGGTCTTCATCAAGAAAGTAAAAAGACAACCTACAGATTGGGAAAAATTATTTGCAAACCTCATATCTGATAAAGGTTTAATTTCTAGACTGTATAAAGAAATGCTACAATTCAACAAAAGAAAGAAAAAAATCTAATTAAAAAATGGTCAAAAGACTTGAATTGACATTTCTACAAAGAAGATATACAAATGGCCAAAAAGCACATAAAAAGATGTTCAACATCATAAGTCACTAAGGAAAGGCAAATTAAAACCACAATGAGATAACATTTTCTACCCACGAGAATGGCTATTATTTAAAAAATGGAAAATAACAACTTCTGGAGAGGATGTGGAAAAATAGAACACTTATTCATTGTTGATAGGAATGTAAAATGGTGCAGCTACTGTAGAAGAAAATTTAGCAGTTCCTCAGAAAGTTAAGTATAGAATTAGTATGTGATCCGGTAATCCCACTTCTAGGTATATACCCAAAAGAATTGAAAGCATGAACTGGAGCAGATATTTGCATACTGATGTTCATAGTGGCATAATTCACAATTGCACAAAGGTGGAAACAACCTAAGTGTCCATCAGAAAATGATTGGGTAAACAAAATGTGGTATATACGTACAATGGAATATTATTCAACTACAAAAAGGAATGAAGTCCTAATTCATGCTACAATATGGATGAACCTCGAGGACATCGTGTTGAGTGAAATAAGCCATATAGAAAAGGACAAATATTGTATGAGCTCACTGATACAAAACAATTAGAATAAGCAAATCCATAGAGTCAGAAACTAGAATACAGGTTACCAAGGGATGGAGCAGAAGTAGGGAATGAGGGGTTATTGCTTAATTGGTACAGAAATTCTGTGTAGAGTGGTAAAAAAACTTTTAGTAATGGATGGCATTGATGGTAGCAAAACATTGCAAATATAACTAACACTACTGAATTGATATTTGGATGTGGTTAAAAGGGAAAATTTTAGGTTCTATAAATGTTACAACAATAACATTTTTTTTTAAACATAAGACTGTGTCACACAATGAACCCTAATATTAAAAAACAAAACAAGGGCTACAATAAGGCTACATGAACAGTAATTAGTGATGTGGAAGCACAGATGAGGGGCCATCTATGTTCAGGAGAATCACAAGACAGGTGAAATTTGAGTTTATGTTTTCAGAGATAAATAAGATTTTACTATATGAAGAGTGAGGGATTAATAACTAACCTAGGGAAGTGGACTTGGCCCAATGGATAGGGCGTCCACCTACCACATAGGAGATCTGCGGTTCAAACCCTGGGCCTCCTCAACTCATGTGGAGCTGACCCATGCACAGTGCTGAAGTGCGCAAGGAGTGCCAAGCCACACAGGGGTATCCCCCGCAAAGGGGAGCCCCACACATAGGGAGTGCGTCCCATAAAGAGAGTCGCCCAGCGTGAAAGGAAGTGCCTGCCCAAGAATGGCACCACATGCACAGAGAGTTGACACAACAAGATGACGCAACAAAAAGAAACACAGATTCCTGGTGCTGCTGATAAGGATAGAAGCGGTCACAGAAGAACACACAGAGAATGGACACAGAGAGCAGACGACTCGGGGGAGAAGGAAGAGGAGAGAAATAAATAAATAATAAATCTTAAAAATAAATAAATAAATAAATAACCTAAGTTTTGGATCTAAAAATCATAAATAATCAAGAAGTAAACTTTGGTTAATGCAGTGAATCAGCAGGGAGAAAAAAAGAAATAAATCTCTTCTACCCAGAATAGTAAGGAAATGGGGGTTGCTGTCATTGTCTCTTTCACTTCCTAGTTCAAAAGTCAAGTTATTGGTGCCAACAGCAGTTTGCCCCTCGGTATGAAGTACCATAGAGAATGGGTTACTACATGTGTGAACTGAGAATGTGCTGGCAGAGTGAGAAAGCCCATGCCATGGAAATACTCACAGTTTAAACATTTTTCAACTGCAGGCATCTGAGAGCCATCTAAAAGCCCCAGTACCACCAGCCACCTGGCAGCAAGGTGGAACAGCGCTCAGCATTGAAGGGATAGCCAGCCTCCTCCATAGTGGGATCAGTAGATTAGGAAATGTTCTCCCACTTCCACAGTCCCCACAGTTTGGACTACTAAATTTGAGTAAGGCATTAACTAGAGGAGACTTGTATGAAAATTCCAATATGATGCTTGAGAATAGTAGCAGTCCAACCAATGAATACATCCAGTAATTTGTCAGATTAAATTATCACAGCAATTTATGGGAGCGAAGGAGTTCTCTGGGAACTAGAATCCAGGACAGTGCCATTTTACAGTACCTACAAGATACAAAAGCTTTTCCAAGATAGGTCATATGAGGCAGACACGGTGCACCAGATCCAGCATCCATTTCACCTTGCTTCTAGGTAGGGTATGTCAAAAGTGAAGTTGCAATCTCTTAGGAGGTCTAAAAATCAATGATCACAACTAGCATTTTTGCAAACATGGAATAGAATGGAATGGAACACAATGAACGGAATGGAATGGAATGGAATGGAATGGAATGGAATGGAATGGAATGGAATGGAATGGGATGGAATGGAATGGAATGGAATAGATAGACACATGTTTTTTTTTTTTTCCCATGGATACATTTTATTTGCATGTATGCTTTACATCCCTAGAAAAAGAATCCCAGGATTTTTCTTCCTGTGTGTTTTTTGCCTTGCTTCCTCATGGTCCATGATGCCAGCTGAGGTCGTCAATCCAACAAAACAAAACTGACGGGTTGGGAGCAGATTATTCTGCCATTTTTCTAGATCTTTGAGTTGCACATCAAATCTGGGACTAATCACACCACATTTGTTTAACCTCCCGGTGAGGTTCACAGTTTTTCCAGCTCTGTGATCATTGATTTCAAATTAGCCAATGTAACTATGCTTCATCATCACAGTTAGAAACCTGACGATGACTTTGGAGCATGGCCTGATAAGAACCTGCCGTTTGCCTCTCTTCTCAGCATTGTTGATGCTCTTGAGAGCATCAGCCAGGACATTAATGTGCACCATTGTGGTAGCACAGAAAGATGGCTGAAAGAGACACACAGTGGATTTTGATTAAATGTATTTATAAGTTCTCCCAGGCAAAAATATTCTATACCTACTATCTTAACATGTCTTTCTAAACTGCGAAGATTGAAAACTATAAGTAGGATTTCTCATAATCTCTTACAGTTAAAATTTGAATATCATTTAGGTTAGCCAATCATATACCATTGTATGAAATGCAGAAAGTATAAGGAAGATAAGGTCTCATTTCAGATGTGTCTGATGTTGCCACTGGCCAGCATGGTCAGAGCAGCATTGGGTCACAGTGTTTAGTCACTGACTTCATAGGGGTTAGAGGCAGAGTAGGGGCATCCATGTACTGCTGATCTGAATCTAGACACTGTGCATAGCACTGGAGGCAATGGCTGCCATTGCTGTTTCCTCAACCCCGATCACAGCCAGGATGGAATATTCCTGGAGCCATCAGTTGCCATGTCAGCTGCCTGATTCTCCAGCTTTGGGATTGCAGCAGAGGTGGCAGCTCCCCAAGTGGGCTGGTTCTGCAGTGTTGTTCCAGAAGTCACTCCTGAAGTCCCAACCCGCTCCTCCAGCCAGACAAATATTTTATGAGTACATGATACTTTTTGGATTAAAAATAGCTAGAGTGGTTTATATTAGCTGCAATTAAACCTTATCTGATCATGGAAAACAGATATTCAGAGGCATTAAATGGTCTGCCCAAAGTCTCATCTCAGAGTTGAATTAGTAGCAAGGGTGGGACTGAAAACCAATATTTCAACACTAAGTCCTCTGTGTTATTTGGTATCTATTCAACTGCATTTTGTGGTAATGTTAAGAGAGACTGGTGTTAACCCTAAGGAAAAGGCCAAAGATTTTGAAAGAAGTTTTGTGCCCAAATCTTACTCCCAAGTTCCTCCTCTCCTCGAGTTGTAGTCTAAAGGAACAGTGGTACAAGGAGCAAACATCAAATATAAGTCAAAATAGTATTCTTTTAAAAGCTGAACAAGCCCCTGATACTCCCATAAAGCAGGGTTTCTCAGGTGGGGTGGAGCACATAGTTTAGGCTTCTTCCTACTTGAACAGAAGTGGTAGACCTGTGAGGCAGACCCCAAGCTTCCAATCTAAGCAGCCAGATGTTTCCTAGAGTGCTTAAAGCAGATACCATGAAATGGGTTGGCTTAAACGATGAAAATTTATTAGTTTACAATTTGAGGCTTAGAAAGCACTCAAATCAAGGCATCAAGGTGATGCTCCCTTCCCAAGACCAGCTACTGGCAATCCTTGGCTCTTCTGCCACATGGCAAGGCACATGATAGCATGTGCTGATCTCTCCCTTCTCTTCTGGGTTTCATTGCCCTAAGCTTTTTTGCTTCTGTAGCTTTCCTTCTCTCTGGATGAATTCCATTCTGTAATAAAGTACTCCAGAAAGAGGATTAAGACCCATTCAGATTGAGGTGGGTCCTACCTTAACTAAGTAGCCTCATCAAAGAGTCCCACCTACAATTGGTCCTCACCCATAGGAACTGATTAAATCCAAGAACATGCTTTTCTGGGGTACACACAGCTTTGAACCACCACAGATGTAATGGTCAATCTGTAATGGGGGCCCTCAGGTATGGTTATCACATGGAGCAGGATCCACAAGAGAGCTTAGCACAGACATGGGAAGCAGACAAAGAAAAAATGGAGAATGGGCTCCATTGATGTCTCAGTTTTGAATACCCAGACCGGCAGATCTTTCTCTTGAATTGGGAAAATAACCTAGAATACAGGTGGAGAGAGTAATGGAAGGGCAGGTAGAATTTTTCAACCTCTTTGGGCAGAGGTGAAAATGTGGAGAGAAGATCAGATGGCAGACCTTGATGGGAAACTCCAGGTCATAGAGTCTAGGGAATCTGGACAGTACAGGACATGGGGGGGTCCTGGGAGAATTGGGAAGGAATTTGAGGACAGAAAGGCTAAGGGAAAGATGGAGGACTGTGCAAAAATCCCTGCCCTGCTTAACTATTTTGCCCAAGAATCTTTAAGAATTTAGAGAACTTATATTAATTTAGCTGAAAGAACACATGAATGTAGAGATAACCAAGTCCTCCAGATTGATGTTTAGGAGTACAAAACTCATGTACCTCTTGCTGGGTTGGCTTAGCTCCATTCCCTTCTAAATGAGGCTTGTTAGTAAGTTGGCATCATCCTACTCTGGTAAGTTTATTTTATCACAGACTCACTGAGGAAAAAAAACAATACAACTTACCAAAATAAAGTAAATATCACAAGATAAATGACAGTGTTTGGAAGGAAACCACTTAGGGACTCGGAATGGTCAGATACAAACAGTTTCTAGACTATTAGCTATTAAAGTTTAAGCCATATGTCACCCAAAAAGGTTTTCCCTAAATTTATAGCATGATTTCATGGAAGATTTAGTGCCAACTTGATTTTTTTCCCCTCTTTTTAACTTTATGAACAGTCAGCCTGGAACTCCCCCTAAGTCATTCAGGAATGAGGAGTTGCCAGTTTTTTAAGAAATGCTTTGTGGCACACTTTTGGCAATTCAAATATGTTTTTATGAATCAGATTATGATGCCCTCGAATGAGAACCAAATCATCTTCCATTTGTCTCTCGAGATTCACTGTCTCTCCTTTTGCACCCTACTCTCTGTTACAGGAAACCAACCTCTAAGGAAGACAACAATTGGCCCCCTTGCCTTTGACTTCCATTTGGGTGTGGCCACAGGGAGAACTATGCAGAGACTGAAGGAAGGAGGAGATGGGCTCAGGCATATACTACCCCCAGACCCCTCCTGTGTGGTCCATGGCTAACTGGTGAAAAGTCACAGCTTCTGTCAAGCAATCCTCTTGTTGTATTAGTCAGCCAAAGGGGTGCTGATGCAAAATACCAGAAATTGGTTGGCTATTATAAAGGGTATTTACTTGGGGTAGAAGCTTACACTTACCAGGTCTTGAAGCGTAAATTACTTCCCTCACCAAAGTCTTTCGCCATGCTTTGGAGCAAGATGGCTGCCAATGTCTGCCAGGGTTTCAGGCTTCCTGGGTTCCTCTCTTCCTGGGGTTCATTTCTCTCCAGGCTCAGTTCCTGTTTTCTGCACAAGGTCAGTTGTAGGCCTTGAGGCTCTCTAGGCTTTGCCTCTCTCCAAAAGGCCAGTTGTAGACTATCAGGTGAGTGGCTCTGTCTCTCTCCAGGTTCAGCTGCTCCGCTCCTCTGTGTGCTTACTTCCCAGGCTCCAGCCCAAATCTCCAACATCAAAACTCTAACTCTATCTTTGCTGTGTCTTTTTTCTACTGACGTGGCCCAATCAAAGCCCTAATCATAATTTAATCATGCCCAGGTAAAGACCAGTTTACAAATATAATCTAATATCTATTTTTGGAATTCATGAACCATATCAAACTGCTCCACCTCTCCTCACAGCTGTCTGTCTCCAGGTCCCATAAACCACTTGCTTCTTGCAACTGATTTCATCATTTGTTCACAAATATTCATGTTCTCTCTCATGGCAGAGTATAAACCCAGCTCTACTGATTCTGGCCTTGGTCACTTGACTTGCTTTGGTCAATGGGATGTGAGCCAATATGATTTTCATCATATCTGAGTGCAAGTTTTAAAGATGCTCCTGCGTGGTTTGGCTCTGCCCCTCTTACTGATGCTCTCCATCATGAGAACAGCATATATCAATTAGGGACTGCCTTCAAATGAGAAGACATGTTATTCCAGACAAGGCAGCCAAGCCCACCTGAGCTGAGTTGATACCAGCTGAGACCAGCAGAGTCAGGCAGAACTACTGCCAACCTACAGAAACAACACAAGAAATAAACGTTTGTTGTCATAAGCCACTGAACTATGGATGTTGTGTGTCTACATGGTAAAAGTCAACTGATAAAATCCCACTGCCTTTCAGAACTGGGGTATGACCATTACCTACCATTCCTAGGCTCAGGATGCTTTTAATACCCCTTGTGGTTTCCCTACATCCTTGTCAAAGTTCTATAAAGAGTCCCTTTGTTAAAGGCTCCTCAAAATTAAGCAATTTGTGTATATCATCTGTTTTCCACTGAGACCATGACAGTTAAACATCATGTTTAGAGCTGAGATTATTAGAAAGAAACCACAAAGAGTCTTGATCCAAAGCAATGGTAATCCCACTTTCTTTTTTTTTTCTTTCTTTCTTTTTTTAAAATTATCTTTTTTTAAAGATACATAGATAACACAAAACACACTTTCTTGAAAATAACAAGAAGAAGGGGGTAGGAAGAGGAGGGAGGGAAGGAAGGAGAGAAAGAAGAACAGAAGAAGGGGGTAGAAGAGGAAGAAGAAAGAGGAGGGGAAGAAGATTAAAGGAAAGGGGATGGGAGAGAGAGAGAATGGGAGAAAGCATTTATTGAGGGTTTAATATATGCCAGACATGGTGCTGAAACTAAAAGATGATCTCATTTCATTTTTGCAACAACCATGTGAGGTAAGTACTATTAATTATTCCCATTTTGTAAAAGAATCAAAAAGAGAGGATAAGCAGCTTTTTCAATGTCACCCTCAGAAAATTCCAAATAAACTTCTCCACAGACACAGGAAAGAGAAAACACATCTAGCAGATGGTGAGAAGGCCTCATGATGAGAGCACTGGAGAAGATCTTGCACGATGGTGGAATGATGCTAGTTATTCAAGGCTGTGGGACAATGGATGCTGGAAAATCTGGCTGTCCAAGGAAAATCAACAACTATAGTTTGCAAAATACAACAGATAAGCAAGTCAGCTCTTCATCTGTTTCACATTCATGAAATGTGACAGTTTCTGGTTAGCTCCAGAGTTCATTTAGATTCTGTGGATTTTGTGAAAGACGCTCTATTAAACTGCCCAATATTTGCATAGGATGAGCCTCCTGTGATGCTGGGATTACCTGCTACATTAAAGTGAATCGTGGAGTTCTGCTTTGAGTGGGATATTAACATAAAAGTTCCCATCATCTCTTGGGTCCTTACTTCTATTTTAAGATTGTCCTCATGGAAGTGGCATTTTAAAGAGGCCTCCACCTTGCACTAATCTTCAGCACCAGCCACCCAGCAGTCCGTTAAGCAACCTTGCATGTAAGTATATCTATAGAAATGAAGAAAGTTGTACTGTTATTCCATTTTAATGAGCCTTTTGGAGGAATTTACACACTACACAGCTCTACAACACACCATCCACCAGTGTACAGTCAATCAATCTATAAGGCTACTGATTCCACTGTTGGATAACTCAAATCCTTAATTCTTTTTGGTTCTATTTCTTTTGCCTATAAGGGCTTCTAACTACTAGTACATCTGCAAACTCCTTTGCATTAAAAGTGCAACTCATATGGATTAGAGTGAATTTACTGATACTCTACTATGGAACTATTGTGATTAGTAATGGAAGAAACTGGAGTAATGATGTGTAGAAAGTGGCCATGCTAGCTGCTGAGGGTAGGGAGAGGAAAGAAGAGATATAATGTGGGAGTATTTTCAGGACTGGAGTTATTCTTGGTGGTACTGCAGGGACAGATGCTGGACATTGTATGTCACACCATGGTCCACTGGGTAGACTGGGGGAGAGTGTAAGCTACAATGTAAACCATTATCCATGTGGTGCAGCAGTGCTCCAAAATGTATTCACCAAATGCAATGAATGTGCCACAATGATAAAAGAGGTTGTTCATGTGGAAAGAGTGTGATGAGGGGGGTGGTGGCGTATATGGGTTCATAAAAGTGCAGCTCAAACTTCCTCCCTTGTGAAGTCCTCTCTGACTCACCGGGATAAATGGAGGGTTTAAATTCCAGCTCTGTGACTTATCAGTCAGGTGATTGGTGGCCAGATACTTAACTTCTCTTCGCCTTTGTTTCCTCATCTGTGTAATTCTTGGCATTAAATAGCCATGACTAAGGAAAAGAGTGTAAAAGCCACTGGGGACTACATTCTTTTAAATCTGCAACTTTAGAAGTATCTCCTGAAACACTAATACATGAAAAGAGTCAGGGGTGGGGGAGTTTCTGTGGAAAATACCTTTGCAAACCCAGTGGAACATACCAACCCTATCTTGGAGCACCTCAGTGCTGGTTAGCAAAAAGAAGTGTTACAGAAAAGAAACAGGTTTTACTTTGTCTAATCTAACATTTCCATGTTTATTTGTCCACAGAACCCTTTTTACCTTTGAATGTCATTTAGCTTTGGATGCATAACAAATCATCCCCCCAAGGGGCACTTTAAAACAATAACCATTATTTCATTCACGATTCTGCATGCCCATAATTTGGGCCAGGCTCAGACACGTGGTTCTTCTGGTGTCATTTGTGTAGCTCATGGACCTGTGTTTAGTTGCCAGTCAGCAAAGGTCTGGCTGAACTAGAATGACTTCGGTGGGAACAACTCATCTCTGCTCCATGTGGTCTCTTCCAGCAAGCTGGCTCAGACATGATGACATGTCAGATATTCTGGTTCTAGAAAAGCATGTGAAAGTATGCAAGAGCTCTTGAGGAATAATCTCAGGGCTCATACAGTGTCACTTCTCCTTCATTTTACTGATCAAAGCAAGCCAGAAGTCCAGCCCAGATTCAAAGGGAGGAGAAATAGATACCATCTCTTGATGGGAGGAGCTGCAAAGCCGTATTGCAGAGGACATGATATAGGGAGGGGTGGAGAATCACCGTCATTTTTATACTCCATCATATCGTGGAATGCCTGTAAATAGGCCTCAGTACCTATACTTCATGGAACCATTTGGGAAACCTAGTCTGATTCATTTTTTAATGAATTTTTAAAATATAATTAAACTTAGGACGAGTAGTTTTCAGTCACATCCCAATAACTGCTTAAATATTCTTTAATCATGTCTTCTCAGAAACATGTGAAGGAGAAAAAAAAGAACTTACGTACAAAGGAATATGTAATCCTTAATTCTTTTCTACTTTAATAAACCTTGACCCAGCTGATAACAGTCCAAATGAGCAGAGAAATAATTAAGGAAAGATGCACTGAAGAAATATGAGATTGCTTTCACCTTGTGGTTTTCTAAAGGCTTTTTTTTTTCCTTTAATATAATACAGCTCAAGTTCATTACTATATAATTTCTCTTAACAGCTTTATCTAAACTTAATACATGTTCTGAAAATTAAGAAAAATATACCTTGACTTAGAAAGAAGGGAAGCAAAGTAATATTTATTGACTGCTTAATATATGCAGCCCTATATTCACAGTCTCCCTTGATCTCCACAACCCTTAAAGGAAGATATCATTACACCCTTTTTATCAATAAGGAAACAGGATCACAGAGGTTAAGTGACCCCAAGGTAACAGTACTTCTACATGGCAGGAAGTCCTAAGAAAGCTTTTCTGGCTCTCTTAATATCAACAGAGCCCTGCCTGGCACCAGTCATGGACCTGCCATGCACAATACCACAATTGTCTCAGGAAGTTCTGACACCCTATGGATATCTGCTAGCTGCCTGTGGTTGCCAATATTAATGTTCAAAAGCCTTCGCTGGACAGGTTCACCTGGGATATACTTATAAGGCATATGAATGAGTTCAAATGTTCATGGAGCATTGTCACAGTGGGTAAAGAGCCAAACAATAACTGAAAGAATATCAAATTCTCATCCTGGGGAGTTCTGCCACATTCTCTAATGGGATAGCAAGAATCCCCTGAGTACAGAGGCAGTGACTAATGAAGGAAGATAGATCACTGATGGACCCTTGATATTGATGACTGTACTTACGTACCTTTTCTTTTGAAATTGAAACTTAGGCTAGTAATATAGGTTGCCTAAGAATTACCTCCTGAGAAACTTGTTGCTCAAATGTGGCCTCTCTCTAAGTCAAACTCAGCTTATAAATGCATTACCTTCCTCCCACCTCCAGTGTGGAACATGGCTCCCAAGGATGAGCCTCCCTGGCACCAAGGGATTACTACCAAGTACCAATCAGCAATGCAACTTGAAAAAGTAGAGTTGGTAGGTTTACGTCCAAGAGACTTAAATCTTTGGGCTTTCCATATGTGAGATGGGTCCTGAATCACCACAGAGTTGCAACTTCTACTCTACAGTTCATTAGACTCACCCAGAACCATGAACAAGGAAATGATGATGGACAATAACCATTCCAAGGAACAGAAAGAGTCTAAAACTGCAAGCAAGATAGTCCCATCCATCTGTCCCATGGGATCTAAGCCCCCTCTCAATTAGAGGCAGAGTGGGCATCGCCATCCCTGAATCCTCAGGATTGGGGAATGAATGATGGATTAGAGTAGACTTACTGTTATGCTACTATAGACTTATTGTTATTCTAACAATGGAAGAACTTTTATCACTGATATGGAGGCAGTGGCCACTGGAGTTCTGAGGGAAAGGAGAGGGAAAAATAGGTATAATTTGAGGGCATTTTTGGGACATTGGCATTGTCCTAAATGACGTTGCTATGACAGATACAGCCCATTATATATCTTGTCATAACTACGAATTGCGTGGGAGAGAGATTAAACTATAATGTAAACTATAATTCACACTTAGTGGCAATGCTCTAATATGTGTTCATCAATTATAACAAATGTCCTATACTAATTAAGGATGTTGTTAATGTAGGGAAATGTGGGAGGGGTGGAGAGTAGGGCATATGGGAATCCCCTACATTTTTATGTAACATTTATGTAATCTAAGTATCGTTGTTGTTTTTTTAATTTTTTAAGTATATTTAAAAAATAAAAGCATTCACTGGTGAACAGATGTGACTCAAGTGGTTGAGTGCCTGTTTCCCACATGGGAGTTCGCTGGTTTGGTCCCCAGTACCTCCTAAAAAACAACAAAAACAAACAGGCAACAAGCAAACAAACAAAAAAACCAACTCAGGGGAGTCAATGTCGCTCAGCAGTTGAGCACTGGCTTCCCACACACGAGGTCCCAGTTTCAGTCCCTGGCCCCAGTACCTCAAAATAAAGCATTTGCAGCTCTCAGTGCAAGGAGGGCTTACTTCCCTGCCCTATTGTCAGCAGTCTTGTCTTGATTTTGCCACAGAACTATGAGCAAAAGTGCTGTGTGCCACTTCCAAGCAGAGACGTTAAGAGCCAGCTTCAAGTCTGCCATAGTCTCTTTTCCTCTCACTATTAATCGCACAGTGTTTCGAGTGGAGGCTTTTTTTCAGCCTGGGTCATGGAATAAAGTCACATGCAATTGACATGAAGCTTGATCCTGGATATAATCTTGAGATGGGGCCAATTGTTACTCCAGCATGACCCAGTTCATTCAAGGTTCTGAAATTCCCAGGGGCATCTGCCCTACATTTTCTGTAATTTTTAATTTGATATAAATACCAGAGTGGGCAAAGGGTCTACAGTCAGACCAGCTGGATTTGAATCCTGACTTTGCCGTTCACAACCTTGCCATGTGCATCTTGGCAAGCTGCTTAAACTGGCTGAGCCTCCATTTCTTCATCTGTGCAAGGGAATATTCATAACTACCACACACACATTTGAGAGAGCCTAATGAGATCACAAATGTAAAGGGCCTAGCTCTGTTTCTGGCACTCCATAAATGCTCTCCAACCTTTCTTGGTCTTTAAGCACAACTCCAACCCACAAACACAAATTCAAGCTGCCTTGGTTTCCAAGGGCTTCTGTAACAAAGTACCCTAAATGGGATTGCTTAAAATGTCAGGGATGTCTTTTCTCACAATCTGAAGGATAGAAGTTCAAAATCAAGGTGCCGCCAGGGTCACACTCCCTGTGGAGTCTCTAGAGAAGGATCCTTCCTTGCTTATTCGTGTCTCAGGTGGTTGCCACAAACCTTGGCGTTCCTTGGCTTCCTTGAAGCTGCGTCACTCTGACTGCTTCCACCTTCCCGTGGCCTTCTCCCCTGTGGGTCTGTGGGTTGCTGTGTCCAAATCACTCCTTATAAGGACACAAGTCATTGGGTTTAGGACCCACTTACTTCATCTTAACTTGATTCTATCTGCAAAGACCCTACTTCCAAATAAGGTCGCAGGGGTTAGAACTTCTTCCTATCTCTTGGGAGGGCACAATTCAACACACAATACACACACGCACACACCTTCTCTCCACTCTCACCACCTCCATTCCCCGTGAGCTGGTTCATCCCCTAGCCTGTCTTTAACAACCCGTGTTCAGACCGCCGTCTGCCCTCCTCTTCATTTTTGCACTTTCTCTCTAGCTGCCTTTCTCTGTTCCCAGCAGCCTGCTGTCCCCTGCAGTGCCTGCCCAGGCACTCATCTTCCTGGCGACACCCCTCCTTCCTCCCTCCTCCAGTAACAACCGCCGTACTCGCCGTACTCGAGAGCCTCGACCTCCTTCTCGGCATCTGTAATCATCAGTGAAATGCTGAGCACAGCTGGATTTTCAAAGCCAATGGTTAATTGCAGGGAGCTGAGGGTGACCCAGTGGCAGTTTCAAGTATTTGGAGTGTGAAATAATGAAGACGCTGGTGAGCAGACAGCCTGAAAAATCAGCACACAAGCCCCCTGAACAGCTTCCAAGGGTTCTGATGAAAGTACCTCGACTCAGCTGGTGAGGCTTGTGCTCAAACTGGGAGGCAGACAAGAGCCAGAGACTACTCCAGGGAGAGGTGCTGTGGGGAGAGCGCATCCTCAGACCTGCAGAAAGATTTCGGTGCGTGGCAGCTGGGCTCGGAAAGGATTACACAGGCACTGAGCGGCAAAATTGTTACTGAGGTGGTGGCCTTAAGGGCCTAGGTCTACCCTCATCTGGAATGGAGTTTCCCTGATCCCCATGACCACTAGGGAGGGGCCCCACCCATGCCCCTCCAACAAAAGATAAGCCTCGTCACCCCATGGATGTGGAGGGAACCCTACCTCATATGGCATAACCTTGGCTCAGTGATCTGAAAACCATGAGAACAGTTAGTCTGCCTCTCTTACACTTTCTTTACCCAATCTGCAAATCCAAGTAACGGATGCTATGGTGGGTTGAATCAGGTACCCCAACACAGACGTGTTCTTCATCTTAATCTGTATTCCTGTGGCTGAGAACCCGTTATACATAGGGCCTCTTGGAGAGGTTATTTTTGGTTAAGGGGTGGCCAACTGAATGAGAGTGGGTCTTCATCTGTATTTTTAAAGGCCTTATAAAGAGAAGAAAGTGGAAGCCAGAGTTCTGAGAAGGACAACAGGAAGAAGCCAGAAGTCAGTGGAAAGTGGGAGAGCTGGAGAAAGGGGAGGGCATCAGCGTGTGACAGGAGGCAGAGGTGTAAGCCAAGGAATGCCAAGGACCGTCAGCAACCAGCTCCGGCGTGCTATAGACTCCAGAAAAAGCAAGCCTTGCTGACAGCTTGATTGTGGACTTCCAGCCTCAAAACCATGAGCCAATAAATTCCCATATTTTAAGCCAACTCACTGCGTAGCGTTTGTCAAAGCAGCCCTAGCAAACCAAGACAGATGGGCAGAGACCCGAGAAGGCCACCCTGTAGGAAGACGGCTGTCTTGTGACCCTGTGGGTTTATCTACACCGAAGTCTGTTTCCATTTCCTGATGTCTTCAACTTTCAAAATGCAGCATTGTTTTAGCACTTACTATGTGCCACCACCTGGGGCAGACACTGGAAACAAAGCAATGAAGAGATCCAGGTCCCTGCCCTCAAGGAGCTTATAGTCAAATGGGGAGAAATGCAAATAAACAAGCAATTTCAATAGCACGTTAAGGGGAGCACAAAAGTGCTTATCACCCAAGAAGTGCTCAATAAATATTTAAGGTAATTTAAATGAATTTGTTAACTGTTAAAATAGTTAATAAATAGAATCAATACACTGGGTTCTCTCTGGACTCCAAAACATTTGTACTGGCCTTTCCTCTATCTGGAACACTTTTACCTAGAGATCCTCCTGGCTACCCTCCTTAACTCGTCTTTTTAAACCCTACTCATTGCTCTGCCAATTATAAAATAGACACACACCCATGCCCCTGACACCCCCGTCTTCCTTATCCCGCTTTAATTTACTCTTTTACTTATCACCATCTGCAACCCTATGCATTTATTCATTTATTAATTTATCTCCTCCACTAGAATGTAAACTCCATAAACACTGCTACTTTGTTGACTGTTATGTTCCCAAAGGTTAGAACAGTGTCTGGCACATAGTACATGTTCAATAAATATTTGTTGAATAAAAGAGCTTATCCTATAGATGAGATGGCATTGGTGATGAGAACTTCTTCGGACAAAGAGTTAATAGGGGGAACAAAAGGGTGGAGTTCCAGGCAAAGAGAAAACATGAGCAAGGCAAGGAGGTATGGTTAGTTCCAGAAATAGAAAAAGATTCAGTATCATTTTGTGCTGGGCAGTCTTGGTTGCTTGAATAGTATCCACTCCCCCACTCCCTATTTAATAGAATCACAATTCTGAGCATCTATCTACCACCATGATCACCACCGCCCACATACACAGAGCCCAGGTAACTCAGCAGAAGCTGACCCCAAGCTTTGCTATTTTACATACAGGTGCTGGCCTCCGTGGGCTGCATTTCTTGGAATCCCATGTCAGTCAGCCTCTGGTTTAGTTTGGCCAGTGGAAGACTATGGTAGGAAAATGGAAAGTGGGAAAAAGGACGAAGCCTGGATATTTCAGGATATTTCTCTCCCTCTTCCCCTGACTCAGGCAGTGTCTCTGCTGGCAGCTCGGTCGCATCAGTGGTTCCAGCTCCCACTGGACAGGCTCATGTGGTTCTTGCTTCTGCCTGGTGACCGAGGTCCATCTGCTGCTAATGCCTCTCCAGTTGTTAACCTTTGGGTGGCTGCATCGTCCTCTGCTGGCTTCTCAGCTCTTCCATTACCTGTGTAACAAATTCCCCTCTGCTTTAAGTGCTCACAAAAGATCCTGTTTTCCTGGTTGGACCCTGATTGATGCCTCCTTCTAATTCATATGAGGTGAAGATAAAAGGTGTGTGAGAGGGAAGGAGCAACAGAAGGAGTTAAAGGGTACGCAGGGGCCAGTTCGCCAAATACCTGGTACATCAAATTGCAGAGTTTGAACCCTATCCAAGGGCAGTGAGGAGCCACAATGGAAAAGTTTTCAGCAGGGGGCAGGGCATTATCAGGTCTCCATTTTAGAAAGCTCAAGTCACTAAAGCATCTACCTGCAGCACCTGGAGGATTATTCTTTGGGGCTCACATTCTCTACATGCTTTTTCAAATGCTGTATAGACACTGCCTGGGATTTCCTTCCCAAAGGAATGATAGTGGGAAAGAGGAGAGACAAAGAAGTGAATAGATCTGGCCGCCTCACCCGCTCCGGATCTAGAGCTTCAGACACCTTATGTCTAAACTACAATGTATTTGGGGGCACAGGACAGAAAGGGTGGTGCCTGCCACCCGGTCACCTCCCACCCTGCCTGCTTCCCTCTTTGCAAACCCTGGATTCTGGGCCTAGACGCTAAGAACAGTAAGGGCTGTGAAAATGTGAATTAGAAACACCCCAATCAGCACTTTGAATACAGGATTTATCAGTTCCAAATAAGGGTGTCATGTGGGTGATGCAGTGAAAGCCAGCTGGTGGCTGTAATTCAAAGGGCCAGCAGCTTGGTCTGCACAATCAATCACACAAAGCAAGCAGAAACCTGTTTGTTCTCTCTCATTCCTCAGCAAAACTTCCCTTTCTCCTTTTAGTGTAGATGGCTTGCCTTTTAACCCTCTCCTTCCCCTTTCCTTTCTTCCTCCTTCCTCTTTCTTTTAAATATTCTTGGAAACACTTTTCTGCCAATCACTGTCAGCGGCTACTCAGGCCTGGATAGAGCAACAGCAGATGCACAATTAGATGTACAGACTTGGAAATGAGCTACGAGGGTGCGTGGGAGGGAGTCCTCCTCCTCCTGAGAAAGAGCAGATAAATCATTAAAAGCTAATACAGCCTTAGACAAATTCTAATCTAATAAGAATCATTCATCAGGTGCATACACGGGCAGGAAAAACAGAATTGAATGCTTCATCACACAGAACTGATTTCTTTTAAGTATTATTGGAAATGCAATTCTCTCACAAGAAAAGGCTGCTCAGACTTATGCATATTGCTGATATACTTAAGGCCGAAGAGGAAAAGACAATAGTTCCTGACAGTGGCAATGGAAATAAACAGAAACAGACAATGACAGAGCTCAGGATGATGTCTCCTGTCCTGAGAAGCTAAGAGTGAGCTGGGGGAGCTCTTGGGGCAGATGTCCTTGATTATCCATCCAGGTCAGAGGGTCCAGGCTGGGGTGGTGAAAAGGAAAATAGGTTTTAAGGACACTGATTTCTTTCAGAGTATGTATGTATGCATGTATGTATTTATAAAGCCATGTGCATTAATCAGCCAAAGAGGTGCCAATGCAAAGTATCAGAAATCAGTTGGCTTTTATAAAGGGTATTTATTTGGGGTAAAAGCTTATAGTTACAAGGCCATAAAGAGTCCAACTCAGGGTTGGTTTATTACCAAAGTCAGTTGCCGCTTGTTGAAACAAAGATGGTTGCCTATCTCTGCAAGAGTTCAGCCTTCCTCTTTCAGCTACAGGCTGGCATATGGCTTGTCTCTCTTCAAATGGCCACAGGATCAAAGTTCTCTCCTCATCCAAGTCATGGTAAAGCTTTCTCCTCTGGCAGGTTTGGGGCTCTCTCTTCCTATGTATATTCTTTTGTGCCTTCTTGAGTGAGTGCCTGCTTATATAACCCACCAAGGGAGTGAGGACTCAACCCTGAGTCATGCTCTACTGATGTGGTCAAATCAAAGCCCTAATCTTTTTTTTTTTTTTTTAATTTTTTTATTTTTTATTGACTTTGTAATAATATTACATTAAAAATATATATGTGAGGTCCCATTCAACCCCATCCCCCCACCCCCCCTCTCCCCCCCCCCAACAACACTCGTTCCCATCATCATGACACATCCATTGGATTTGGTAAGTACATCTTTGGGCACCTCTGCACCTCATATACATTGGTTCACATCATAGCCCATACTCTCCTCCATTCCATCCAGTGGGCCCTGTGAGGATTTACAATGTCCGGTGATTGCCTCTGAAGTACCATCCAGGGCAGCTCCATGTCCCAAAGACGCCTCCACCTCTCATCTCTTCCTGCCTTTCCCCATACCCTTCGTCCACTATGTCCACTTTTCCCATTCCAATGCCACCTCTTCTATGTGGACATTGGATTGGTTGTGTCCATTGCACCTCTATGTCAAGAGGAGGGTCAGATTCCACCTGGATGCTGGATGCAATCCTCCCATTTTCAGTTGTAATCACTCTAGGCTCCATGGTGTGGTGGTTGTCCTTCTTCAACTCCATCTTAGCTGAGTGTGGTAAGTCCAATAGATCAGATTGTAGGTGCTGGAGTCTGTTGAGGCTCAGGATCTGGCTATCACATTGTCAGTCCAGAGATTCAAATCCCCTAAATATATCTTAAACCCCAACATTAACTGCACCTCCAGCACATTGGCATGAAAGTCTTATGAAGGGAGATCCCATCTGAGTCCAGATTCATCACACATAAACACCATTTCCAAAGAGGGGCCATCTGCCCTGGTAGTTAACCCCATCGGCCATGACCATAACTCCCATGGGTCTCTTTAGCCCTCAAAGGAACCAATATCTGGGGGTTGTATCTGCTTTATCTGTCTCTCTGACTCTGCTCAGTTGTGCATGAGGGCAAACCTTCTGCCAGCCTCCAGACTCTTTTTTAGAAACTCGTAGCCATATAAACTCATTTCTCCTTTCCATTTCCCCCTTACTTTAGGTCAAACAGCATTTTAAAGTCATGGTATTTTATGTAGACATGGATATTCTGCTGATCCGCATTGAACCTTCCGTATAAGGTCATTTTCCAGTTGCATCATCAGTTGGTAGTTGATAGTGGTCCCTCGTTGCCAGGGAGGCTCATCCCCGGGTGTCATGTCCCATGCTGGGGGGAAGCAAAGCCCTAATCTTAACATAATTTAATCAAAGACATCTCAGTTGAATCTAATGCCATCTAAAGGTACCATGCCCAGAGGAACAGACCAGTTTACAAACAAAAGCTCTCTTTTTTGGAATTTATAAATAATCTCAAACTGCCATACCATGAATTTAAGAAAAAAGTTCAGGAAGGAAGTCAGAAGATCCATAGCTCTCCTGGGGCCTCCTCTTACTCAGCACTGTCCTGGTGTAACCCGTGTTTGTCGGTACATGAGTCCTCTCTCTGCCAACTCCATGGTGACTTGCACAGAGACACCCACTCACTAAGAGCTGGGCGCTAATCATTGTCAGGGCCGATGGCTGGAGGGTGGCTTGGGGATGGATGGACAGGACGCCATCTGCCTAAGCCTCACATTTTAAAGGACCTGTCTTAGTTTGCCAGGGCTTCTATGACAAATAGCACACTCTGTTTGGTTTAATCAACAGGAATTTATTGTCTCGTGGTTTTGGAAGCTAGAAGGTCAAGTCAAGATGTCAGTGGCCATGCTTTCTCTTGGAGTCGGTAGTTTTCTGGTATTGACTTGCTGCAATCCTGGGGTTCCTTGGCTTGCATCTCTACCTCCATCACATGGCATTACTCATCTCCTTGGTCTTCTCCTATGGCTTTATCTGACGGACTGTGTCTAAATTTCTACTGCCTTATAAGGATTTCACTCATATGAATTAGTTCTGAGTCAATTTGGCCTCATCTAAGTAGGATTTTCAAAGATCCTATTCACAAATGAGTCTACACCTTAACTAATAAGAGCATCTTCAAAAGTCCTACCTACAAATGAGTTCATGCCCACAGGAATGCAGATTAAGACTTGAACATGTCTTTTGTGGGGGATATGATTCAGTCTCCAAGAGGGCCTCACACTTACACTCTTGCTATTAATCTCCAAACATTAAAGTAATATATTGAGTCCTTGAGATACACTCACAGGAATAATGTTATAACCTGTTTAGTCATTTCATCAGTTTTTAATACAGCAGAGATGTTTGGGGTCTCTCTTAAACTCTGAGAGGCCCTGGGTATTGATGACTTGATTAAAAAAAAAATCTTCATCACTAAGATCAGCATGTCCCAGTGTCATCCAAGGAGGAGATAAAGCCTGACTTCTTTGATATTCAATATACGAAGTCTTCAGCTGCGGGTTTCCTTAGAGTATATTCTTTATTGGGGGTCATTTGCTATCAAAACAACCACAACCATTAAATTCCAAAGAAATGAATATTAGGAAAGAATGGAAATGATCTTTTTTTTAAGCCCCCAAAGATTTCCATGGCAATTCGTCAGCCATCAATTCTGCTTATTCCCACTCTCTCTCTTATCCTCTCACTGCCTCAGCACTTGCCCTTTGCCCTGCCTCTCACGGTCTCTGTAATACTCTTCCCACCCTCTCCTTTACCTCTTCAGCTCCTGATGTCTTTCAAAGTTCAGCCCCAGGGACTCCTTTTCTCAGGAAAGCTTTTCCTTGACCTGTCCTCACAGCAACAGCCCTCACATGGACAACTGCCCTCACATGGACAACTGTAATGTCTTCCATGGTTCCTACCCAATTGCCAATAACCAAGTGCTGATGCAATTATCTGCTTAATGTCTATCTCCACCTCCAGACTGTAAACTCCATGAAGACAGTGTAGCAGCCATAAAAATGCACAATCCAGACAGAAAAGCTTTGGTAATGGATGGTGGGGCTAGGGTATAACATTGCGAATCGTATACTTGTGTGATGGTTAATTTCATGTCAACTTGGCTAGGTTATTGTGATGGTTGGACTAATGTGTTAACTTAGTCAGGTAATTGTACCCAGTTGTTTGGTCAAGCAGGCACTGGGCTAATTGTAATACAAGGACATATATGGACTTTAGTCGCCAGTGAGTTTACATAGAGTTTACATAGATAGCTGCTTGCATCTTCATCAATCAGGGAGATTGCCGTAAGCAATGAGTGATGCTTTATCCAATCAGTTGAATGCCTTAAAAGGGAAGTGATTTCAGCATTCAGAGAGAATTTCCCAGTTCGTCTTTGGACAGCTGGAGTCTCCCGGAAACTCATCAAGGACTTTCATTGGACTTTCATCTGAGCCCCTGGTTTGCAGCCTGCCTGCAGAGCCTGGACTTCTGCATCCACAGTCACATGAAAGACTTTTATACAATCTCATACTATTGACAGATATCTCCTGTTGATTCTGTTTCCCTAGAGAACCCTGACTAATATAGTTATGGTGTCCATTGTTTGGCCAAACCAGGACTGGCCTGATTTTTACAGTGAAAGCATTTCATGGATTCAACTCATTAGGCAATTAATTGCATCTATGACTGAGTATATCCATAATCAAGAAAGGAAATTGCTTTTAGCAATGAGAGAAGTCTCATCCAATTGGTTAAAGACCTTAAAGGGAGAACCGATGATCTCAGCAGTCAGAAAGAAGAATTTTTGTCTCTACTTTGGCCAGCCAGCTTCTCCTGGGGAATTCATCAAAACCCTCATCAGAGTTCCCAACTTGCAGCCTGCCCTGTGGAATTTAGATTTGCCAATCCCCACAGTGACATGAGCTAAATCCTATAATAAATCTCATTTTCTCTCTCCATACCCCCTCTCCCCCCAGGTCACTTCTGTTTCTCTGGAAAACACTAATACAGATTTTGGTCCCAGAAAATTAACGGAATGCTGCTATGACAAAAATCTAAAAATGTGGAAATGGCTTTAGAATAGGGTAAAATGGTAGAGGTTGGAAGAATTGTGAGTTGCTTGATAGCAAAAGCCTAGATTGCTTTAAAGAGACAGTTGGTAAAAATTTGGATGTTAAAGGTACTTCTGGTGAAGTACCTTTAGAAGGAAATGGTGAATACATTATTGGAAATTGTAAGAAAGATGATCCTTGTTATACAGTGGCAGAGAATTTGGATATTTAGCTGAGGAGATTTCCAAGATAAGTGTGGAAAATGCAGCCTGGTTTCTATTTGCAGCTTATAGTATAATGTGGAAGAAAGGAATATGCTTAGAATTAAACTCTTAAGCACAAAGAAAGCATCAATTAATGATTTTGAAAATTGCCTTCCTATCCAGATACTGTGCTTTGACACTAAGACCAGAAGTTGCTGTATCAGGGACCTCCCTGAGATTTCAGGAGTGAGTCTCCAGAGGACAGGGCCCATGTAATGTTTTAACTAAACAACCCTTTGCTTAAGAGGATGTGGCTGAACATAGAACCAGTCAACCATTTCAGTAGAAGTCAGGATTGGAAATTTATTTATCTAGGAAAGGTCTTTGGAAAGTTCTACCTGCTGCTGATGGTTGGAACTCACTTGACCTGCATGGAAAGCCTACAAGGATTTGCAAAACTTGTAGGAACAGAAGGAATTCCTGAAAGAGACAGAGAAGGGACAAACGGAAAGAAGAATGACATTAAAGGGGAGGGAGACATATGGCTCAAGCAGTTGAGCACCGGCTTCCCACATGGGAGGTCTGGGGTTCAGTCCCTGGTGACTAATAAAAATAAATAAATAAATAAATAAACAAGCAAACAAAATGAAAAAAACAACTCAGGGGATCTGATGTGGCTCAGTGGTTGAGAACCAGCTTCCCGCATAGGAGGTCCAGTACCAGTACCAGCCCAGCCCCAGTACCTCAAAAAAAAAAGAATGAACTTAAGGGCAGATCATAGAATAATAGAAGCAGAGATCTGGACTGAAGAGAACAGACCCACCCACATGTGTGCAAAGGACAGGTCCTCCCCTGCATTTATAGGGGCAGGCCAATGGCACCAGTGCTTAGAGGGTGTGGGCCTTGTGTCCTGGTATTTGCAGAACCTGGCTGCCATCCCAGTGCTTGAAGAAGGTGGGGCCTACATGGGTTTGGGGAGAGTATGGCCACAGCGCAAGCACTTGGAAAGGGTGGGGTTGCTTCTACAGCAGGTCTGGAGGACAAAACATCACTCCACAAATGACTCTTAGACATTTAAAGCTAATAGCATTTGCTCTGCTGGGTTCCAGACTTGTTTAAGACCCATGATCCCTGTTTTCCTTCCAATGTCTCCCTTCTGGAAAGGGCACATTTACCCTCTGTCTGTCCCACGGTGGCAGTTTGATATTATTAATGAATTCCAAAAAGAGATATTGATTATGTTTACAAACTGGTCTGTTCCTCTGGATATGATACTCTTTGATTGATTTAAATTCAAAGGCTTTATGTTTACTGGATTAAATCAAGATTAGGGCTTTGATTCCACCATCATCAAAGAATTCAGGTTTGAGTCCCCACCCCCTTGGTGGGCTACATAAACAGATGCTCAATCAAGAACATGGAAGCAGACATGCAGGAAAAAAGCAACAGCTCCATAGACATGGCAGAGGCCCTGGGAGGAGAAATGAGCCATTAGCCTGGTAGTTTAGAGCTGACCTTATGAGGAGACCAGAGTAGATGAACCCAGAAAGAAACCAGCCCCAGGAAGAAAGATGAGCCCTATGCCAGCCTACAGCTGAGATCAGAAGAAGCTGGACCCACAGAGCCTTAAGAGGGAAGAGGAAGGCTGAACCCTCGTAGACATCACCCACCATCTTGCTTCAACATGTGGCAACAGCGTTTGGGTGAGAAAATACCTCTTATGGTAACTTGAGTTGGACTCTTTAGGGCATTATAACTGTAGCTTTTATCCCAAATAAATATCCTTTATAAAAGCCAACAGACTTCTGGTACCTTGCATTAGCACTCCTTTGGCTGACTAATACATCCCCCAAGATAACTTGTTTTCTGTATTACACAGGTTCGTTGGAGAGGAATTTTGCCCCAGAACCACTCCCATAACTGATTTTGATGAGACTTTATACTTAGCCTTGTTACTGAAATGGCATAAGGCTTTTTGGATGTTGTGATAGAATGAATGCATTTTGCAGATGGGAAGAACATGTCTTTTTGGGGGTCTAGAAGGTGAACTGTTGGGGATGGAATCATGTCCCCCACAAAAGGCATGTTCAGGTCCCAACCGTTGGTCCTGTGGGTGTGGTCCCATTATAAGTAGTATTTCTTGGAGGTGTTCCTTCAGTTAATGTGCAGCCTAACTGCAAAAGGTTGGGCTTTAGTCCAGATCACTGGAGTCCTTTATAAGGAAATTGACCTCCAGACAGGAAAAGAAGCCACAGGGAGCAGCCAGAAGCCAGAAGTCAAAGGAACCCAGAAGAAAAAGGAGAAGACACCATTATGTACATTATCATGTGGCAGAAAAGTCAAGAACCAAGGATTGCCTGCAGCCAGTCCCAGGATGTCACAGTCTTCAGAGAGAAAGCATCACCTTGCTGAAACCTTGATTTTGGACTTCTACCCTCAAAACCATGAACCCACAAATTCCCATTGTTCAAGCCAACTCATTGTATGGTATTTGTTTTAGCAGCCAGAAAACTAAAACAACTTACAGTGGCTAAAATGGGAAAGTTTACGTATATATGTTACCACAATAAAATATTTTTAAAAACCCATAGAACACCACAACAGAAAGAGTGAACCCTAATGTAAACTATGGGCTATAGTTAATAATCTAACTATAATAATAATGATTCATCAATTCCATACTATTGCAAAATGTTAATAATAGGGAAAACTGTGGAGGGGGGTTCTGTACTTTCTGCCTGATTTTTCTCTAAACCTACCACTGTTCTAGTAAAAATAATTTTTTAAAAATGTGCCAGTCAGGTGTGTTGCTATAGGAGAGAAGTGACTAATGGACCCCCCAGCTGTTGTGCTCTGAGCCCAACATGTTTGTGTTCTTGTCAAGGCCACACTTTACCTAGGCCCCTCCCAGCCACTGACTGAGCACAGCGCTGACTGCAGGTCCATTCCTGATAGATACTGGGCTCTTCTGACAGGCTGCTTTGCATCAAGGATTCCCTATTCATCTAGGCAAAACTTACTTAGAGTCTAAGACTCTTCCACCCAAGCCTCCTGCCTGCCCTATCTCCTTCACAGGGACAGCCTTGAATGGCCATCTGAAGCCTTCCCTCACTTCCTCCAACTCCCTCCCTGTCTTTTCTGAGAAGAGTTTCTCCAACAAAACCCTTGCCCATCAAATCCCACCAGGGCATCTGCTTCCAGGAAGACATGGAGGACAGGCCTGGATGCAGGCAGTAGTTTCTATGATTCCCTACCCTTCCTCAGGGCCTGGCACAAGACCCAGTATATAACAGGCACTCATATGTATAAAATAAATAGATGCTCGCAGACATGGTGAAAAGCAGTTGAGAGAATGCGAATGAACCAGAGCAAATCTTAACTCATCCTCTAAGAAACCAACTCCAAGGGCATGCCCTACAGAATTGATGCCAATGCCTGATTCCTCATAGCCGTCACATTTTACGAGTGACCATACCAGTGGCTGAAGAGAAAAGCTGTTCTCCTAGCCTGTAACATCAACAACAGCATAACTACCATTTATTGACATTATTAGTATGTGTTAGGCACTGGACTATATAATTTACTAACATTTATTTAACTTTCCTCAAAACATTATGAGGTTAATCTTATTCCCATTTTTCAGTGAGATAACTGAGACTGAGTGAATTAGTCAGGATAATTTAAGTTTTGCTGTGGTGACAAAAATCCCAAAATTTAGTGGATTAAAACTATTGTATGTAAATATGAGTTCTGTTCCTGACATCTAGCATCCTACTTCTCACCTTCAAAGAAGAAAGCTAACAATCCAGGTGTTAAATTTGACCTCCAAATCCTGAATATGTGATGTCCTGATTGCCTTGGCATTCACATCACCCATGAACATCTAGGATATATTTGCCAGAAATGAGCTTCAAGGATCCTAGATCATGTCTATAGATTTGCTGTTCCACTGAAACACCTGGCCCTCACCAGTTCTGGCAAAACTCAAATCAACTGGCTTTTCATATACAATTCAAAGCCCACTTTCTGAACATTCTTGTCTCTGATGAAAACTGGCATCTAGGCTTTTCAAAGATGTGGCATTAATAAAATTACATAATAAACTTTTCAGTCTTCGTATTATCACCACAACCATGTCTGGAATTCCCTGCTCTGGGCTTGTTGTTTGAGGAGGAAACAAGAAAGAGTCATTTTCCTTCCATTCCTTCTTTTTTTACTTTCCCCTAAACTCATGTCCCTTTCTGAGAAACATCAAAATCTTCCAGCCCTCCACAAATTATTGAGAATCACTGATTATCCCAAGTGGCCAGGAAGATTTACTTGAGCTTCACTTTTGGTAGTTCTTGTTACAAAACAAGAACTTTTTTAAATTTCCAGAATATAAAATTATACCATAATATTGAACAGGCTTTTTCAAACTATATATAGCGCTCATACTGCCCCTACTCCACTGCCATGTTTGGAGAGTCTGATATGACCTCCCCTTTGGTGACCACTGCCAAAGGCTGGGGAGAAGGGATCAGGCGTTTTGCTCTAACTCTGGGCGTGTTTGGCAAGACTGAAAGTGAGCAATGATATCCCAACCAGCTGGACAGGGACCCTCTGTGGTTCCAGATACTTTGCCACTGAGAAACAACCATAACATGGGCCTCTCAAGGGACAGAAGTAACTGCCTTGTGAATGGCAGGAGAGCAAAACTATTTCCACACTGCCATGGCTTGTCTCTGACACACTGCAGCCTTTCCTCACAGATCTGATTCTGCCAAAGTTCTTTCGCCCTGACACAGCATCTGGTTTCCTGATTCAAGACTGTCCTTTGTCAAAACAGGTTCTTTCCCAGCAGGATCTCTAGTCCTTCTAATACTTCTTAAGCATAATTGGAGTTGTGGGTCTGAGACGTCTCAGCCACTCTTGAGAATAAGGCAGTCCCAGAGAGGGAGACCATGGTCCATTCCTAGAGCCGCTGGTTATGTCCTACATCTAACAAGCTGTGGGCTGAGCCAATCCCGTAACCAGGTTCAGTACCTCAGTTTCCCCACCCATAAAACTTAGCTCTGGGACTTGGGGATCTTAATGAGTGTTGACCTTTCCTGGATAAATTAACCAGGTGCTGGAAACATCTGTGGCTGGAGCAGACTGTGCTGTATAAACAGAATATAATATTCTTATACACAAGACTGTAGCTAAAGCTCAAACACCGAGCCTGACTTCATCTGAATTCCTATTTAGTAGGTATCTTGGGAAAAGAGTCAATCTCTTCTCTTCTAGTCTAGGCTTTATTAGAAGAACTCACCTTCCCGTTTGACTTGCTCTATTCTACTCGGAACAAAGGGTTTTCTCTCCAAAGTGGAGGAATCAATACTTCTTATAGCACCACTTTCCACTTAGTCATAGAACAGTAGTCCAAAAACAAATACTCCCAGGAGATTGGAAGCTCCATGCAGACAAGGACAATATCTGTCTTATTTACTCACATATCCCCAAAGCTCAGCAAAAAGCACTGCAAATGCTAAAAATATATTTGTTAAGTGAATGAATACCAATGCCATATGTTGGCATGGGACTTTAGACTGCCTTTATGGAATCTCCTTGTATAGTCTCTTCAGTTTATGAGTTTATTAGAGCAGAAAATACAATTGCCACTTGATAAACCAGTTAATTAAGGTTCAAAGAAATCATCTTGACACACCAGTGGCAGAATTGGAGCCAAAACCTTGGTCTCCAAATGCCAGAGTCACTCTGCTTGCTTTTACAACATACTGCCATCCTTTATCTACAGTCAGGGCCAGCAGATCAAACCAGCCCAATGCCTGTTTTGGTAAATAAATTTTTACTGGAACAGGGTCAAGTGCCTTAACTTAGGTATTATCCATGGCTGCTTTCTCACTACAATAGCAGAGTTAAGTAGTTGCGAACAAAACCCTATGACCCACAAAGTCAAAACTATTTATCATCTGGCCCTTTACAGAAAAAAAGTTAGCTGATCCTTGGTCTATAGCATGGTTCCCCTGGAATCCTACACAGGTCCTGGCAGCTACTGCTAGAAATGAGGACTCCATGGTTACACTGTTGTGGTCATTGTCTTAGTTGGCTAGAGCTGCCATAACAGAGTACCACAAACTTAGTGGCTTAAAACAACAGATATTTATTGCCTCACAGTTCTGGAAGCTAGACATCTGAAATCAAGGTGTCAGGAGGGCCATGCTCGCTCTGAAACCTGTAGGGGAGAATCCTTCCTTGCCTCTTCCCAGTTTCTGGTGGTTTGCAGGCACGGCTTGGCTTGGAGACACATCACTGCAATCGCTGCCTCCCTCTTCACCAGGTCATCTTCTCTCTGTGTCCGTCTGTCTCTGTGTCCAAATGTCCCCTTCTTATAAGGACACCAGTCATACTGGATTAGGATCCACCCTAATCCCTTTGGCCTTATTTTATCATTTTAATCAGATCTTCAAAAATTCTATTTTCAAATATACTCAGGTGCCTGGGACTGGAAGATAGGGCTTGACGATACCTTTGTGGGGGACATAATTCAACCCTAACAATCATAGAGCCTACATGAACAACTACAAATTAATGAACAATTACTAAAAGACCTACCCACGTCATCTTTAATTATCCTGATAATAATGGGGTTTGTGTTATTACATACATACCCAAGGTGACAATAGAATTGGCCTGAACCACAAGAAATAGCCTTTTTTTTTTTTTTTGGATAGGTCAAATTCTGGCAATTTTATATAGTTCAAACTAATACTATTATCTCCATTTTAAAAATGAAAAAAATAACAAGAGCAACTGGCCTGTGGTCACACACTTGATAAGGAAAAGTGCCCAGATATAAACCAACCCTGTGCCTAAGCAGCCACTAGCTATATCGCTGCTTCTTACAACTTTAGTCTTCACTTTATACTCTAAAAGTTTTGCTAATTTGTGAAGTAAAGAACCCAGTCTAATGCTGTTTAAGCAAGCTTTTTCCAAATTTATTTTTAGCAGAGAAATTTTGGGTTTTGTTCCCAAGTAGCACTTATTAATGTCTTATGAAACTAGGATTCCTTGGAACACACTTTGGGAAGCACCTCCATTGCCTCTATCCCCATCCAAGAGCCACATTTCCTAGGCACTGCCATCCCCTTTCCTTGGCTGCAGCCGCCCACTGCCTCCCCAGAATGCTCACAAAGCTGCTCTGGGCATGCCCAATTTGAGACACACTGTACCTTGCTCCACGGGTAAATGAAACTCCATTTTCACTAAAATAACTTGAATCATCCATGCTATTGCTGCAGGCTAATTCCATTTACAGGAATAATGAAGCTCCATCCTTGTGTGGCGCTGAATGTTCACTAATACATTTTAACCATTCCACACCTCCCATCTGTAATGCAAATAAACTTGGTCTTCAATCAAAACTGCTAACTCTCCCTCTAAGTCCAAGTTCTTCTCTGGATTTATGTGCCGAATCCGTTACAGGCTTATTTCCAATAGGAGTATCCAAAAACTGAGGCCGCCTTTTAGTCTAGGTCAATTAAGCACTGTGGTATATGTTTCACCATTTCTTTTCCTTTTTGAAAGAGAGAAACATTGCTTGTATATGTAAAGTTTACCGTCAGGACCCCAGACACTACAGATCTTCAGGGAATAATGTAAGTCCATAACTCTGTCATAAGCGTCCTCTCCTGCCCCCTCCTAAAATATTAACTTGGTAGGGAGGTTAGAAATCTATCATATCCAATGACAGACATCCATGCCCAAAAATAGCAATTCTCAAGTTTAATATTTTATTGCCATATTTTGAAACAACTGGTTAGGCAGCTGCTACTGTTATCTTCCAATTACTTCCAATTTTTCCAGTGTTTTAAATGCAAGCTGTAACAAATTAAATCTAAATTTCTATATGCTCCTTAAAAAAAAAAAAAAAGCTATTTCAGAAAACACTGTAAGGAAAGTTGGAGTGGAAAGGAAAAAGAGATATTGGCAGCCAGAAAGATGAGAATTATGTTCGCAATCACGCCAATGATTTGTTTTCAGTTGTCTCAAGGTATGCAGATATGCCATCTTCTCTGGCTGTCCCTTCTTTCCCTGTTCTGAATAGGCTCTTAGGGCTGAAACTTCACAGCTTGCTAAAAATGCACTTCTCCCTGCCCATTTTACAAAGGAGCTCAAGAAGAAATCCCTTCACTAATGCTGAAAATCTTGCAAACTCCATCAGTGGTGCTCAAATACAGAATAAATCTTCTCTCAAAAGACCTAATCAGTCATATTTTGGAGATAACATTTCAAACAAAACTGAGCATGATCCAGATTGAAAACCAAGGCAGAGAACCGTGGATTATTTTCTCCAACATCAACATGCTTTTGTCATGCATCACAGAGCTTGTTTTTAGTAATTGTATTTTTTTCCTTTTTCCTTTTTTTCTTATTTTTATTCCCCACTCCCACCCCATCCCAAGATGGCTCCCTTCTGTCTATTCTCTTCTTTAGGAGGCACCAGGAACCAAACCCAGGACCTCCCATGTAAAAGGCGAGTGCCCAACCACTTGAGCCACTTCCACTCCCTGCTGGTTGCATTGTTTTCTGGTTGCATCGTCTGCTGGTTGCAGCAGTTGTGGTCTTTGCTGCATCTGCTCGTTGTGGCAGTTGTGATGTCTGCTTGTTGCGGTGGTTGCAGCATCTCCTGGTTGAGGCATCTGCTGGTTGTAGTTTCTGCTGGTCACAGCATCTGCTCATCTTCAGGTGGTACCGGAAACCAAACCCAGGACCTCTCAAATGGGAGGAAGGCGCCCAATTGCTTGAGGCACATCTGCTCCCCCTGTATTTTTAATATATGTATCCAGGTCCTAAGTTTGGGGGCTTGGGGTATTGGTACCACATATATTTTTTACCTAGTTGGTGATTACTAAAGGTGCGTTCTCTTTATGATAATTCATCAAGCTGTACACAAATTAATTCTGCATCTTTCTGTTTATATTGTATTGTTAGAGTTCCATGGAAAATATTTATTGAATGCGCACACGCAAGCATCAGTCCATATTGATTCGATAGGTGAAGACAGGAATATGCAATTTTATAAACCTGTAGGTGATCATGAGAGCCACAATAGTCACCAGTAAGGCAAAGTGGAGTCAGGGTCCTGGCTGGGTCGCAGGTGCCTGGCACACAGGAGGAGCACAGCAGGTAACTGGCAGGGCCAGTTTCATAGTCCAGCCTTATAACAACCTCACTCCTTGGATCTGAGACTCACAACATAGACTGTGCAGTTATATTTTTGCTAGAAAAATAATACATATTCTAATCACGTTTTCTTTTTTGAATCTGACCTAATTAGGGGGAGCTGAGAGTGAGGCGAAGATACAAAGCATCACAAATCCTCTAATGTCACTAAAATAAGTCACTAAAGCTTTTCTTAGTACC
Organism: Dasypus novemcinctus; assembly: GCF_030445035.2. NCBI lineage: Eukaryota > Metazoa > Chordata > Mammalia > Cingulata > Dasypodidae > Dasypus > Dasypus novemcinctus. The sequence goes on from NC_080686.1 coordinate 80,309,548, forward strand.
AAAGTTCTGAAGCAGTACACATTTGTCATTTTCCATCCAGGACACTTCGTCGCTGCTGGCCGATGGCCGGTGACCCTCAGAGTGCAGGCTCCCAGGCAAGGCATACAAAGCCCTCCGGACCTGCACACCTTCCAGACTGCTTCCTTCCCCCACTCTTGTTCGTCTTCCCCCTCCACCCCCTCCTCCTCCTTTTCCCACCCACACCCCCTTCTCCTCTACACTTGCTCTGGCCAAGCCAGTATCCAGGCCTTGGTTCCTTTTGCTCTCTCTGGAATCCACTTCCTTCCCCACGGCCCGAAAAATAACGACTACCCTTTGAAGGTTCCGTGCTGTACCACACAGGGCTTTGATGCTTGTCTTCACCCCACTCTTAACCTCCAGATACTACTCTACAATGATTTATTGAATTTATGTCTTCCCCAAATCACCTGGAAACTTGAGAGAGGAAGAGTGAGAGAGAGAGATTGATTTCCAGGTCTCATTTCACATGTGAATTTTTAAGAGCTCCCCAGGCAATAGTGATATACAGTCAGGTTGGGGAAGAACTATATTAAACAAACTTTAGGGGCCCTCAGCTTCACCTGGAGGGCTCGCTGAAACGCAGGTGATTAGGCTCCACCCTCAGAGTCTGCTCCCTAAGTATGGGTGGAGACCTGAGAATCTGCATTTTTAACACAGTTGCCTGTGATGTTGGTTGTGGGACCACTCTTGGAGAACCCCTGCTACTTGAGTGTCAGGAGTTCTTGCCTTTTCATTCCCAGCATTGAGCACAGTGTTTGTACTTTGGTTTGCTGAACGAATGCCAGAAGAAGCCCTAATATTAGTACAGGAAAGAGGGAAACCTACGATGATCACCATTTTGAAAGTGTAAGTCTGCCTTTCATTTCACAGAGATGCTTCATTTACAAAGTCAAAACCCACTTGCCATACTAGAGGTAAAGATTGCAAGAGACTCAGAAGTGCTGACTGAACTCACAGGGTAAGCAATACACAATTCTCTAAAAGGAAAAGTGCCACTCCTGTTGGTAGGCTGGTTGGCTGGTTGGGTTTTCTTCTAGAGCTAATGAGAGGCAAGAGCCCAGCACATGGGAGCATCAGGAGAAGATAATCTTTCTGTCCAGTGTGCTTTAAATTGTGAGCAATGGTTCATTACTAACACTGAATATATTCAGAATTCATAGAGGATTTGCATTCCAGCCACTAATAGCTTCTCAGGAGAGCACCCCAAAGTTATGGCACTCTATAGATACAATATGGAAGTAGCTCTAGGAAGATTGTCATCTGAGATTTGCCACATCAGGGCTTCATCAAAATGCAAAATCAACACCTTCTTTTCCTTCCTCCCCTGCCCCAGATGATTTTCTGAGTTTCTGTATATTTGTGAATTCACAGAATCATGAACAGAATGACATGAACATCACAAATGCAAATGTCTTTGTTTCTAACAAATTACTCCAGTTTCCCTTCTTTCACAACTTTGGGGGTTGGGAAGGAGCGGCCTCCACATTACCATTGCAAAATCACTATAAGTTTAGAAGGTCGAGGCAAAGGCGAGCAATAGTTTTCCAAAACTTTCCTGTCAGGAGTAACTCGTCAAAACGCATGTGTTCCCACACACCCGCACACATGCCCATACCCTCAAATATTCCTTTGCCAATGCTGATTTATACTTTAATAAAACTGACATCTGCATCTCTAAAGAAATACTTCACTGTCAGAAGATTCTAGCTTAATTTTGTTTGCTTGAAATGCTTTCATCTCACACCAAATTTAGAATCCCCTCCACCTGTTTATACTACCAATCCCCCGCAAAGCAACCTCTCAAAGCTCACCTCTAGCATTCACTTCCCAGTTGGAACAAAGCGACAGGAGAGGTGCAAGAGGTTTAAAATTAGCCCCCAACTCCTTGTCCCTTTTTAAGAGAGTATGCAACTTTTTACTCCAACGTTGTACCTCAACTCCACAGTCTACCAGAGCACCCCTGACAAATAAAGGGCTCTCAAAGTTTCAGTTACATAAGAAGCAACCATAAAGCTCTTTAAAGTATGTTAAAACGCAAAAACAACACAAAAGCTGGGTGAGTGATCTAGGAAATGTCTGGGCTGTTTTGGAAACAATATTTAAAGCTCTCTGCCTGTTTTCACACCTGTGAACAGGGGCATCTGTGATGGCAGAAAGGCCAGGCGAGGTCCACTCCTGCTCAAAAACTCTATGAATTTATTTGCAAAATAACTTTTATTCTCACGTTTCTCCCACTGCCTGTTAAGGCTGTACCTTCTCAAATCTATTGAGGCCTAAATAGCATATAAACCTTGCATATGCATGAGACAGTTTAGGTCTTTTGAGGTTAGAAGGCACAGAAACCAGCTCAAAGTTGCCAGGGGAAAAAAAGGCGGGGGGAGGTGCGGGAAACAGAGAGACAGAGAGAGACAGAGAGGGAGGGAGAGAGATTAAGATTCAAATGTCCTTTTTTAAGACCCAAGGTCAGGAACATAACAGACCTCTGAAAGGAACTAGAAACAGAATATCCAACTTTTAGGAACCCAGGAAGCATTTTTTCATCTCTGTTCCAGTTTGTTCCCCTTTGCTCTGCTCTCTGCTACTCAGCCCTATATTACAAAATGGTTAACAAGAAGTTAGATATGTTCTATTCAAGAAATGAGGCCAGATAGACACTGGAATCCCTTAATCTCAATCCTTGTGTATCAGAAAATGGCCTCCGACTAGGTTAGGTATCTACCCTGGTTCAATTGCAAAAGTGGATGCTGAAAGCTCATCTTTGGGATTCTATGAATTTAGGAGGGGGGTGAATTAAGGTGTAGAACAGTTCCCAGAAATTGGTGTGGCAGGAGAGAGTAGTTCACTAGAAAAGTGAACATATCACACAAATAGGAAGCTATCTTGAAACTGGAACTATTTTACTAGAGTCCAGTCGAGAAGGGAGAAATTGTGCCATGTGCTACTGGTAAGAGAGCAAAGGTCCCAGAACACAATACCTGAGCTCCAGTCCTGGTCCTGCCACCTACGGTGTGTTAGCTTTAGTTATAATCACCCCTTGGAGGTTAGGCTTCATCATCTCTGAGCAGGAATTGTATCTGTCTCTTTCCTTTAATATTCTCAGTACAGAGCATTTGTAAATCTTTTCCCGTTCCAAATGAAAAAACATATGAACAAATTTTTGTGAATTGTAAAATATATTAATGTTGGAGATTGCTCTTAAAAGCTGAGACCATCCATAGTCTTCTCTAATCCCTGGGATCTTTCGCTTCCATTACAGGGGTCCCTTTCGGCAAGGTATGAAATATCAGAGACTACAATTCAAAACAATATCTTAATGGACCAGACTAGATATTTTATGGAGGCAGCACATGCACTTTGTATTTCTTTGGCCCATTGCCTCCGGAGAGTGCATTTGTGTTATAGTACAGTGGGCTAGAAGTGGAAATCATCAGCTGCAATTCCTCTCTGTGTCTCATTAAAGGTCTAGTTCCCCCTTAATGCACATGAAGACCTTTCATTAGCAATAATGGGAGCTGCACACATCAAAGAGAAAAATAGATCCTCACAATTGTGATCTGAGAGATGAGGTTATTGGGACACTTGCCTGCCTGATTGGAGAATTATGACATTCTGAGATGCATGATTATATTGGGGGGGGGGGGCGCCAGGAATTAAAATCCTTGTGATTATTTGGAAAAAAATGAAATGCAACTTTAAAACCTGAGAATGGAGAAAAGCAAGTATCAAAACCAAAGAATCATAGGCATATTGAATCTAGGAATGAGTTAAGCAAGTAAAAGCCAAATGACAAGATAAACAAAGGTGGAGAAAGATTACCCAGGAGATTTTACAAAATAAGAACTACTTCCAATACACACAAGGGAAGACATTGGCAAAAGACCACGGGCCCAAGAAGAGAAGGAAAGGAACGTTTACCGTCAGAAGCAGTAAACACTGCTGAAAGTTAAACAAATCTTTTGCCTCCATGTCCACAAAGGAAGATGGGAGATGCCAGAAATGGCTGTGCCCTGGAGAAGGGTCAATGAAAAAAATATTACTGAGGGAAATGGAAGTGACACCTGAGTTTATGCCTTAAGGTTGATATACATGCCAGAAGAAGTAAGAATATTTTCCACTGCAAATCAACTCAACTTTCAACAGGGACACTTGGAAACAGGGCATCCTGCATTGTTAAGGGACTGATGGAGAAATAGTAGAGTCCCTCACTTTTACAATGATTTTGGAATTAAAACAGGAGAAACTCATATTTAGTTTTCTTTACAGAACATCAGCAAATTAGAATTTCTCTTATCCTTGATTTTTAGGGGGAGAAATGTGCATGGAAAGAAATCATCTATTTTAAAAGACATAAAAGCAAGTCTCAGAGGAAGCATGGATTCAGCACCCCATCTACTCTCTTCTCAACTCACAATACGTCCAGCGAATACTTAAGTTAGTAATACCCTGAGGCTGTAGTCAATCTTTGGTAAAATACTTGTCATTGATTCATTGAGAGATTGCTTAACTTGTAGCTGTAAAAAAAAAATGCAGTTGACTTCAACATTGAATCCCATGGTATCAAATTGTAACTCTAATAAACTGATGACATGGATTCAGGTACTTGAAGGAAAGTATGTCTGGGATAGTTAAAACTACAAAATAACCCTAATTCAAATTGGAGGTAGCTCTTGGGAACCATCCCTGTACGCCTGGACTACATCCCTACAATCACTGATGAGGCTTTAGCAGTCATTCTGGGTTCTGCCAGTAGCTGAGGAGCCAAATAGGTTTAAGGTACAGAAAAGGGAGTGTGATCTATGCATGAAGAAAGCTCTAAGGCAGTTTCTTCTCAACAGGGATCAGGTCACAATAGGTTTGTTCCAGCAAACTGTAATTTTCCAGTAGCTTTGACTCCCATCCTCCTATCCACTTTCTCAATTTTTTGGTGTCAGATCAACTGCTGTTCTTATAGCCATCTGAAGAGGCTCATACTCCAGTTAGGAGTCATCACCAAATAAGGAAGTTCTAGCTCCTACATGGGATCCGAAACCATCCATTGATTTTTCCTCACCTTTGTCAAATTTTAGTAGACCCAGCTCTGCAGTTCTCTTCCTTACATGCTTACTAACCACTGTCAACCCTTCTATACATTTTGAGTGAGGAAGGGACACTCTGTAGAGATGGATCAAAGCACTCTCCAATGCACTTTTAACTTCTTTGTGCTTTCTACAGATGGGTATTTGAATCATCTGCTAAAACTAAGCTCTACAGCCATTTGGATTGACCCCAGTTTAGTATAACCCCTTTAAGCACTCTTGTCCCCTGCTCAGAGCAGATTCTGCTAACCAATTAAAAAGTTTGAGGACACAATCTGTGCCATTTGTCTTTGTAACTTCAAGAGTACTTGGTGCACAGTAGCTGCTTGATACTTTTTAAACAGAAGAATGAAAAAGTATAGAACTATCACAGAAAGATACCCAGTGGGAAAAAGAAAGGGGAAAAAAATTGGTCAGTGATATAGTGTTAATAGTACATATTTAATCTGAATGAAAGAATTTTTAAAAAATGGAGCTTACAACTAAAAAAATTCTTTCATAACATTCTCATATCCCCACACCAAAGTTCAATGCCAGCATGGTTTGAATGAAGCTGACATAGGTCTCCAAAAGGATATTACAAAAACATAATGTGAACAATGTAGTAACACTTTATAAGACAGGAATTTACATAGTTGAGAAATCACACCAAGGTCCATTTATTAAGTTAGCACAACCACATCTCAATTCCCAAGTTTCCATAAATAGAAAAGAAATTCTTTTAGTTTAGATGAATATTAATTGAAAGTATAAGGGGTTTATAAAGGATCAAATTTCATTCTCCCAAGTATTTCCATATACAAAAAATGCCGTGTTTTCTACAGCTTCATAAAAGGACTATCCATGATTATGGGGTTAACGTCAAAAATGCTTTAAAATGTCTTGGTTCTTAACATTTATTTTTCCATTATATTAACATGCTAGCTTTCTCTGTCTTTTTTGTTCTTAGTTAAGTGAATGATTTATTAGACCTGGTACTCGGTTTATGAGCTTTCCTCATTTCAACTTGAAGAAACTGCAAATATTTATAGAAGATGAACCACATGTATTTGTTCCTGAAAAATGTCAGAATATAGCACTCAAATCAAATGCTGAACAGAAGCTATTCCCTAACACTACATACTGTGGAGATTCAATTTCCATTGACATGTTTTCCTAAACAATTTTTTCCCACTACAGTAATTCCTAAGTCTTTAAAAACTACTGAAATCTTCCACTAAATGTGTACTCATGTGTTTCTTTGAGTTATGAGTATCTGAGTGATCATATGGAATTCAAGAAAGATCACACCTTTAGAAAATATAATTTGATATTGTTAAATTTAATCTTATACCTTCAGGAAAATATAAATCATGTTTGAACTGATTTTTCTTCCTTTTATTTTGCTCTGTATCATCAAACGTGCCTTGTTTAACTCCACAATAAAATTCCAAATACAGGAAACTAATACGATTAGAGGGCAGGGAAATGAGTCAATAAAGTATAAAATCCACAAGAGCAAGGACCATAACTGGTTTTATTTATCAATATTTCCCCTCTGCCTAATACATTCACACTCAAATATTTGTTGATTCAAATACAGATGGTGGCGGGAGAGAGTAACCGTGACCAATGTAGATTTATTATTATTGTTGTTATTATTATGTGCTAATGGAAGAACTTAAAAAATTGATAAAAATTAATGGTTACCAGAGGTGCAGACGGGAAGGGAAGGGATGAATAGGTGTAACCCAGGCATCTTTAGAACTTTGGAATTTTTCTGTATGATACTGCAATGACGGATATGTGACATTATTTGTCAAAGCCTATAAAACTGTACAGTGCAAAGTGTAAACCATACACTACAATCCTTGATTAGTTGCAATGCTTCAATCTGGTTCATCAATTTTAACAAATGCACCTCACTAATGTAAACGTTACAAAATAGGGGAAAAGGTGGGGGTAATTATGGGAATCCCTTATTTTATTTATTTATTTTATTTTTGAGGTGCCAGGGCTGGGAATTCAAACTGGGAGCCTCCTGAATTGGCTTTTTCATTTGTTTTTGTTTTTTTTTAGGAGGCACTGGAAATCGAACCTGGGACCTCTCGTGCCAGAAAGCAGGCGCTAAACTGTTTGAGCCACATCCACTCCCTCCCCTATACTTTTTTTTTTTCTCTCCCCTTTCCCACCCCACCGTTGTCTGCTCTCTGTGTCCATTCGCTGTGTGTTCTGTGTCTGCCTGCGTTCTTGTCAGGTGGCACTGGAAATCTGTGTCACTTTTTGTTGCATCATCTTGTGTCGGCTCTCTATGTGTACGACACCACTCCTGGGCAGGCTGTGCTTTTTTCATGCAGGGCACACTCCTTGCACGTGGGGCACCCCTACAAAGGGGACCCCCCATGTGACATGGCACTCCTTGCACGTGGCAGCACTGTGCATGGGCCAGCTACTCACGGGCCAGGAGGCCCTGGGCAGTGAACCCTGAACCTTCTATATGGTAGGCAGACCCTCTATCAGGTTAAGTCACATCTGCTTCCCGCTCCCCTATACTTTTGATGTACCCTTCCTGTAATCCAAAACTTCTCTAAAAACAAAGTTTATAATGAATTTTTTTAAAAATTCAGAATTACCATACATGGGAGTACAAAGCAGCATAACCTTTCTTGAAGGCAATTTGGCAATACAGGTAAAAAGCCTTAAAGTTTTGTATACCCTTTGACCGACATGGCCACGTCTAGGGCTTTATCCCTGGAAAATAATTACTTATGTGAGCAAGGACCTGGATTCTAGGATGTTCTTTAAAAGCTAACCTGCTAACAAGCCATTATCCTAAATAAATCACCTAGAATGTCCCAGTTCTTCATAACTGCTATGCAATGAATGCCTACTACTGTTAACCACCACTTTTCAATGAGCTCTACCCAATTAACACTCATAACCACGCTATAAGGGAATACTCTCATCTCCATTTCTCTTCTCATCTGAGTCAGTAAACTGAGGCACATAGACATTAAGTAACTTACCTACAGACACACTACCTGGGTTTCAATCCAGCTATCCCAACTCCAGAGTTCCAGTGGTACCTTTAAACCTCTGGTGTAGGAAAGGATTTTCTCAACTCTCTATGACCTTTATCCACTGCCCTTTTTTATAATCAATACTCCTCCTAGGGCTGGGTCTTCAAGGTATAAATCTCTACATAAGAGTCTCATAGTTACACACCCCTACCAACCAAAAGAGCTCATTGATTTTACTGTTATACCAATAGCAGGATTTTTAATAATCCTTCAAATATAAAAATTATAAAAATATTTTTTTCCAAAGTACTGTTGCTCTTTCAGTCCCTCCTTAACCACTCCAACACTCATCGTTAACAGAATGACATATCATGGTATAGAAAGATAAAGTCCTAAGTGAAAATAAAACTGTATGCAGAATGAAATTCATTTTCATTTGAAATATGGTCCCTTAATTAAGTGATTTGTTTTTTAAATTCCTGTGCCTACTGACCTTTGAGCCTGGGACTGGCTGATCATTACCTGCAGAACTGAAAAGGAAAGGGTCCCAAGCCATTCCAGGGTGCTCATTTGGGAGCCATGACTGTAAAATCTGACAATAGTTGCTCGGGCTCCAGGTCAGGAGTCAGCAAAAACAGCAGTGGACTTTGTAGCTGAAATGTGGCACCTCAGAGGAAGTAAAGGTGGAGCCTGTAGGGCACAGCCTGGTGAGGCTTCTGATCATGGCTTGTTTTATCTTCAGGAAATAAATAAGTACAGGCAAAACAAAAATAAGGAGGTAGATAAAATACGCCTAAAACCAAACAAGTAAGCAGGCAAGACTACTAACACGGTTTTCTTATTTACTTTATTTTTGGTTAGGAAGACAACTTTATAACCAAAGGTGGCAAAGGCATCAAAGAAATCCTCTGAGCCTTTCAGAGTTGCTCCAATGTGGTCTTAGGAGTCCACGAGTCCATGTTAACTCCTTATTTGGAAACTTATCTTAGTTGTTGTATTCTTGAAGAGCCTGGGCCATGAAGAGTTTGCCTAGGTTTTGTGCAGTAAACTCCTTAATGTTCTGGCAGTAAGTGTTAATCTGGCCTGTGCATTTAGGAAAGGGAGAAAGAGAGAGTCATTATGTTCCACTCAAACTGTAAAATGAACAATAACACTGGCCGAAAAAGAAATTTAGCATAATACGAAACCACCAGAATTTTGTTTTGTTTTAATTAAGAGTACATGAGAATTAGTTCTATTTTTCCCTAAGGGATAATGATGAATGTAAGTTATTTTGAAAATAAGCTATCTTTTTCTAGATTACCTGGATGATGATGAAAACCCACAACTTTTTAAAAGGTTATCAGTAGTAAATACACAATAGCTATCTATCAAAATGTACCATATAGATCAGACCAGCAAACTAGAAAATATCACAGGCTTCCCTTAATTAAATAGAAAGGATATTAAAAATATAAAGCCATAGAACTACAAACTAACCACACACTTTACCCAGACTTGAACAAGTACAATACTTTTCAGTCTGGTGCTTTAGAAACATTAAGAATTCTTGCAGAGTGCTTCCAGAGCTTCCTCCCCAGTCCAGATTGGGCAGGAAAAGAAAATTCGCTAGAAGAAACAACTCATCACTTAAACTGATGATCATTCTTATGCAAAAGTTACATATTTTTCGAAACTTCAGGATCTCAAGAAGGGCAGTAGGTCTCAGTTTCCAAATATAATTTTTTTTTAATTTCTCTCCCCTTCCCCACAACCCCCCCCCACCCAGTTGTCTGCTCTCTGTGTCCATTCGCTGTGTGTTCTTCTGTGTCCGCCTGTATTCTTATCAGCGGCACCTAGAATCTGTGTCTCGTTTTATTGTGTCATCTTGCTGCATCAGCTCTCCATGTATGCAGCACCATTCTTGGGCAGGCTGTGCTTTTTTTTTTCGCGCTGGGGGGGCTCTCCTTACGGGGCGCACTCCTTGAGCATGGGGCTCCCCTATGCGGGGGACACCCCTGCATGGCACAGCACTCCTTGCACGCATCAGCACTGTGTGTGGGCCAGCTCCACAGGGGGTCAGGAGGCCCTGGATTTGAACCTTGGACCTCCCATGTGGTAGGCGGATGCCCTATTGGTTGGGCCAAATCTGCTTCCCTCCAAATTTAATTCATACATGTTCTAGAAAGTTTTAAGGAATTTGTTTTCCCCCTACCCTAAAAAACATATCAATAAAATTGAGAAATTGTGGAAGATCAGCTTTTCCTTGAGAGGGCTTTTGTTCTAATATATCTTTCAAGGACAACTGGCTGATTGAATGAAATAGTATTTCCCAAAATTTATAGAGAAGTAAGGTTAATATAGCTTAGAGAGTGAGACAGAGAGAGAAAAAATGGTATATATTCAAAACCAAGCCCTGGGATAGGACACAAGGTCTCTACTACTTAAAGGTAGTATTAAATGTTAAGTATCCCCTAAGAAAGTCAATTCAGAATTATACTCATGTATAAGACAAAGTACGGGGAAAACTACTTTTGTTCAAGTGAGATAATTCAACTAAATTCAACTGACTTGGGCTCAGTGCTAGGCTAAAAGATAAAAAGTAAAGGAAAGGGCCTGAGGAAAATTATCTTTTCCATTATAAGACTGTAAACATTTTTCTTGGTTTCCATGAAAGATGACTCAAAGAAACACTTCCCATTTTAGAGAGTTTAAAATTACACCTCAAAATGTTTAGATGTACATAGAATGAAGCACTGAAAAAGCCTTAGAAATAACGTTAACTGGGAAATGGACTTGGCCCAGTGGTTAGGGCGTCCGTCTACCACATGGGAGGTCTGCAGTTCAAACCCCGGGCCTCCTTGACCCGTGTGGAGCTGGCCCATGCGCAGTGCTGATGCGCGCAAGGAGTGCCCTGCCACGCAGAGGTGTCCCCTGCGTCACGCACAAGGAGTGCGCCCGAGCTCCCCAGAGCAAAAGAAAGTGCAGCCTGCCCACACTTCCCGTGCTGCTGACGACAACAGAAGTGGACAAAGAAACAAGACACACCAAATAGACACAAAGAACAGACAACCAAGGGAGGGGGGGGAATTAAATAAATAAATAAATCTTAAGAAAAGAAAAAAAAAAGAAATAACATTAACTTACAAATTCTTAAATTTCAATTACAGGCACTAGATTCAAATTCATCACCTGACCACTTAAAATATACTAGCTTTTATGGTGTATTTTTCTGTTGGTAAATTTTTCACTGTTTTCTACTTTCTAAAAGAAAACTGGCCGTGTTTTGCACTACTGAAATACCTGCAATGAGCAGTGAGTCCATTCTGGCAGGGGGCTGGGGTGGTTTGAAGAGTTTGGACAGGTCCTCTTCGGGGAGTGGGGGCTCTCCTCGACTCTGGCGCTGCATGTTCTCCTGCTGGCGACGCTGCTGATACTGGAACAGAGAGGGAAAAGGATTTATTGATTTTCCATCTGATGAGGGAGAAAAGGACTCCTGACTGATGCAACCAGCAAAACCCCATTGCTATGAATTCTAATCTCAGTTTTATAAATGGTATCCTTGGTATCTGTTGCTTCTAAGTAGTTAAACATGGCAACAGTAATAAACTGCCACACTGGGAACTCTTACAGCTTTATCCCTACTGACTTCAACAATAATACCGATGATGATACTATTGTTACATTTACTATTATTACCATTCTTAACAGATAATCATCTGCTCTGAGCCTTAGCTCTATAGGTAATAATGAATTCTAGTTCAGATGATGCTTCAAATTCTTTTGAAGTCTGAAAGAGGGTAAGAGGCCACAAATAGATATAGATATACATACAGATATAAATATAAAATATAAACTTATAGATCAATTATAATCAAGGGCCAATAGTTATGGACTGCTAAAAATAGCAGAGCAAAAAATATCATACAGACAGCCTTTAAAAAGCCAGGTTAAAGAGAAACCAAGGTGTGCTAGTAAATATTTAAAGTCTTGTATTCCTACAAAAATGAAGGAAATTCTTCCTAACTTGCTTTATTGCAGATTCAGTTCGAGCATTTACAGCCTATGAGGGTAGAAATGAGATAAATCTAAAAGGGTTATAAATGGTGCTACTAAGTATGAATAAAGGTCAAATGCAAAGCCTTAAGACATATTAGAATTAAAAAAAAAAAAAAAATCTGTAGGATTGGTTTCCAGAATCAACTATGTCCTAGGTAACAAATATTCAATTTGAAACCCAAGGAGGTTCTTTACCTACATGATGGACCAGAAGGGGAATGAAATCAACCTGGGGTCACTTTTTTTTGTTTTTTTCCCCAGTTTTTCAGAGATTTGGAACCACCAGTCCTTCAGTTTAAAGAGATACTTTATATATTTATATGTTAATTCTAACTGTAGTAAAAACAAAGTATTTTAAATTTCACTAAATATATGAACTCTGATATTTAAAAAATTATTAAACATATATTCTTTGAACCACTTAGCTTAGAATTCTATATTTAACAACATCCAGTCTAAAGTACGTTTTAATAAACACAGAGTTGTCATATAAACATTACTTTCCCAGATAAATATTCTGGAATCAACTAACCTATGACTCGAATGCTAAAAACATTTAGAGCAATATAGTCCAAAAACAATATTCCAGGATCTGTGAAAATCATATGGCCTTCAGGCAACACTAATAAAATAAAGGTTAAATGGCCATAGCAATATACATGTGCATTTGAGAATATTCAGGTAATTCTAAGGTTTTATCTGTATTATACTATCTATTTCACAGCAGTTGGTCTATTATTTCCTATCAAAATTGCTTGCTCTTAATCACAATTGCTCAGTTTTTTAAATGAACTGAAGATTGCTAACTATGTTGCAATGAGCCACTACCAAACCAATTATAGTTAGTAAAGAAATGAGCTGTAACATTCTGGAATCTCTTTGCCTCTGCTTTTCTCAATAAATGTATCTCTTATTTGCATAACCTTGGAGTCAGAATCTGAATTTAATACACCAGCTCTCTTCAAGCAGGTATTTTTAAGTACAACTAGTAAATCATATATTAGGAACTTACTATATAAAGAATAATCTTTCTAAATGTGATACAAAGTTACCAGCTAACAGTCAAGGCAAAAGATAATTGAGATCATTTTGTAGATGGCTCTTGAAGCATCGTATTAGAAATGAATTCTATACTGTTTGTTGAATTTTTCTATAATACCAACCTGATGTTTCTGTTGCTGCTGTTTACTAGTGTTCCTCATGTATGTGTTATATTTAACTATATCCTGGCTCATTTCATCCACTCTGTCCATGAGTAACTGCAGGTTCTTCCCCAAGTGATTGCTGTAATGTAAAGTAAATATGGTGACATGTCATACTTTAAAGTTACGGCTTTGCCACTGAGTTAAACAATAATAGGATGCAACTGACCTACCTTTTGATAAAAGAATGAAAGCACATATACCCATAAAAGCCAGGGTAGAGGAAAGAATGCAAGTCAGCTTGTCATTAAACTTTCTATACCAAACCCACAACTGTACCTCAGGGGATCTGAAACAGCTCAGTTTCTTATGGTTAGAGCATACATATGTTAGGGTGGGAACTGGTAAACATACCTAGTGATCTAAAAATAATGTATAATCATGTCTATCTTCTTAACTACCAAGTTTAAGTTGAGCTGAGTGTTTCTGAACCCATTTCAACCTTAACAACACTGCCTCCCCCAACCACACACACACAATTTGGGCTTCAAAGAATTTCAATCCGTCATCAAGAGAAAGGAAGAACTGTGCAAACAGATTAAGACAATTGGCAAATTATTTCTCTCCTATATAGCAAGTTCTAAGGGAGCAACAATAGCATTTACTCTGCAAAGCCAGATGAAGAAAGTGTTCCTTTTCCTCCTGACCTTCCCAGAATCTGCAGTACTGTCTTTCACTCTTCTTTTCCTCTCCAGAGATCTGTATTGCAGGTCACTTACAATATCTTTTATCAAAATCTTTTATAAAGAGATGCTGATGTTTGGTACAATGACTACCACAGTCATGATTGCTGCTTGCGTCCATCTTCTGCCATGCCTGAACAACTACTACAACTCTACAGACCAAAAATAACTAGCTGACAAATAGTAGTAACTCATTCCTTTATTTCAGATATTTACTAAACACCTATGACATGCCAGCTTCAGTGTTAGGAATCAGGGAGACAGTAGAGAACGAGATATACATGGTATCTATCTTCACTGAACTTCCCAGTTGATTGGGATGAGGGGAGGTAGAGACACCTATTTCAGAGTATGGCATATCCACACAAGGGAATATTAGTCAGCCATAAAAAGCAAGGAAGTAGTGATACATGCTGCAACAATTCAGAACCTTGAAAACATTATGCTAAGTGAAAGAAGCCAGGCACAAAATGCCACCTATCATCAGATGATTCCATTTATATGATGTCTAGAATAAAAAATTCCACAGAAACAGAAAGTAGATTAGTGGCTTCAAGGGAATAGGTTAATGGAGAGTGACTGCTTAATAGGAATGCAGTTTCTTTTTTGGGGTAATAAAAATGTTCTAAAATTAGATAATGGTGATAGCTGTACAACATCGTGAATATTTTAAAACCACCGAACTGTACTCTTTAAAATGGTTAAAATGGTGAATTTTATGTCTATTAAAACTGCACACGCAAAAACAGAGTCTGTTATGATATTCCAGGGCCATTTAATGTTGTACTCAACATATTCCAGGAAAAAGAGAAGAATGCAAAGAGGTAAGTACAATACAGTGGTGGTAACTGGTATAACAGATGTATAACAGAAGCATAGAGGATATTTTGGTAGTATCAGATGAGACCTTCCCAGATTACAGATGGAAGAATTTTGAGATTTTGAAGAGGAATTGGAGGTAACCAGATAAGGAAGAGGGGGTGGGATACTACAGACATGGGTGTAAGTAGTATGTTCAGAGGTGCTGGCATGAAAAGCATTATGCGTAAAGAACTGCAAATAACTCAGTACACCAAGAATCCAGGAGAAGGGCAAGGTTGGGAAAAAGAGGCTATGAGAGTAAAGAGGCAGACAATGGTTATAGTACAAAAACTCTTGGATGTTAGGACTATGAGTTTGGATTCTATTCTAAGGACGATGGGAAAACAAGCCAAGGATTTGAAGCAAAGGAGTAATTTGATATCCAGTTAGCATTTAGCAAGAGCACTAGGATGAAAGAGGGAAAGGTTAAAAGAAGTAAGCCAGAGACTGCAAAATTAATGGAAAAAAAAAAAAAAAAAGAGAAGTAATGAGAACCTGGCCCAGGTTAGCAAAAGCCAAGGTGAAATCACCCCAGAATTGTAGGTGGAGAAGACAAGCCCTGATGAACATTGATATTTAGTGATGAGCAAGAGATGAGGACTCACTGCAGAAAATGAGAAAAAAATCCAGAAGAGTTACTCAGAAGAAGGTAACCCAAATAAGATGTTGTTTCACAGAGTCCAGAGAAAGAGTTTTAGGATCTTATCAATAGGACTAAACGCTAAAGAATCGATGGCATCTATTGGCATAAAGAAGTCCTCTTTGACTCTGGTGAGGTCCCTAACAACACTGAGTAGATGGAACACTTCAAGGTGTGGAGGATTAGTGGGGAATAAGAAAACAGACACAGTGACATGTTGAAAAGAAGTTTGACTATAAAATACAGGAGAAAATGCAGCAGCAGGTAAAGGAGATAGATAATAGCATGCAGTTAAATGTTACACATATTTGTAAATTTTATTTTACGAAGAGCGAGACAAACAAGTTTAAATGTCCTTATATTTAGGAGATATATGCTAAAGTATTTGGTGGTTGAGTCATACTGGCATCTTACTTTCAAAATGGCTTAGAAAAAAAATGCATATTTATATTCGTAAGGAGAGAAAACGGGCACAAATGTGACAAAATATCCAACTGGTTAATCTAAGTAAAAGGTTTATGGGTACCCATATTATTCTTCCAAGTTTTCTGAAGATTTGAACATTTTAAAAATCTTTTAAAAATGGTAAAAACAAATCAATAAATAATATGGGAAAGTATAACAGGAACTGAAGATACATGAGAAAGGTGGGGATTGATGAAGTCAGGTCCTGAGAGGGGAGGAAGGCAGTGGTGAGACTGGTCTCAGGGGAGATACCCATCCTTTTACTTTTACCAATGAAAGAACTACAGCCCAAAGAGCTGCATTAAGTATACGAAATGTCAAAATGAACTACACGATTGGTTGTTAAATAAGTGATTTATGTGGGTAAGGGCAACAGGAATTCAGAGAAAGGAAAAAACAACACTAATATTGGAAAGTTGGGGGGCGGGGGGGGGAAGCAGTGACACTAGAGAAAAGTGAATAGGAGGGGTCCTGCCATATGCGGAGAAAGATTTATTATTTGCATCCAGATCTTGTACCTTGGACACTGACTACACTGACTTTAGCAATGAGAAAGGCAATACTAGAACAGACCTTTCCCTCTCTACCTGGAACTCTTTTTTTAAGGTAAAATATTAATATGGGCTGTAGTATATGTAAGTACAATGAAGGTACACTGCTATAAGCACAGATGTGTGGACTATAAACATTTCATAAAATTTATATTAAGATAAAACTCTTCAGAAACACATCCAGTCAGAAATATTCAAAAACCTGCATAACATAGCCCTTGAAGGGCACCAAAAAATAACAATACATAATTTCACAGATAACATTCAGGGACTATTAGATCCAATACCAAGAGGAAATTTATGGGAATCTTTTCAGTACCAGTTCAGCTAGAATACTGAAGCAGGGAGGTATTGTTAGGAGTTTCAGTAATACCGCTTTTTCTTTTATTGCCAAGGAAACAAAGAACTGAGAACAGATAACTTAAACAGATGTGAACCGAGAGATGAAGTGATTAGTCTGCTCTGGCTACGGTATCAATTTGTCCTTATTATCTTTAATGTAGGACACTCACCCTTAGTTTACTTTTTGAAAGAGGAAATAAAACAGAATTGTTTTTCATGTGTGAACAGCTGAAGGCTTATGTAACACATTTTTTTAAATTAATAAAGGCTGTTATGGAATAACCATTACTAGAACTTCTACCTAATAAAATTAAAGTAAAAAATTAGGGCTTTTTTTTTAATTAAAGGGAATGTAGCCTGTTTTATTAACAGTAGAATACATTTATCAGGTATATCAAAGAACTGGCACCCACATATGTTGTGAAAGGCAAGACCAATTAAAATGTTTAAAGAGCTGCTTAAGAATGATTTCTGGTGAGTTTTCTTACAAAAAAAGTTGATGGCAACTGGCCTGATTACCATCATCACACTACAAATGTTTGAAATTAAAAATTGAGGTGTATAGAAGTTATGTTTCAGTCTATTTAGCACTATCAACTTGGTTAAATGTAACAGTTCATTAATGTAAGTATAGAAGTAAAGACTTCATTTTTCCCCCTTCCAAAAGGAATCCTAACTTAGTCTTTAAATAACTTCACATGGTAAGTAAGGATCTCTCTTCCTCCTTATCACAAAATAAAATGCAGAAGATAAAAACGACTATAAAATACTTGTCCAAATCTTAGTTACTATGGCAAACATTTTCTGGGCTATCAGAAATGCTGCTTTGGACAAAGAAATATCACAAACCAGTTCGCTGGGAAAATGAAAGCACAGAAGTGTTATATTTGTTTTGTATGCTTAATAAAGGAAGCTCAGGAAAAGGTGAAGACGTGGATTATATAAGCAAAAGCTTTCACATAGTAAATTTACTACAAGAAAATTATTATATGACTATATACGTAATACATCAAATTGTAAACTTTCATGCCGAAAACGGTTCTTAGCTCAATGCCTTAAATACAATTGTGCCAAGTATTTGTAAAAACAATAAAGAAAAAGATATGAACTTCTAAAATAGACAAATTAAAGGACTATTTTGCATATGTTTTCAATCCAACAGAGTCTTTGGTGCTAAATTAGCCTTGCTACATGGCTATATCACTTAGTATTATATTTACCATCCACTTGCAATCTCTCTTTCCTGTAAATGCTTCCTAGTGGCCTTCATGGTGGATCTTTTGGCTTTCGGGACGGATCCACAGAAGGTGGCACAGTCCTACCCATCCCAGAGCATGGAGGACACGGCTCTCTGTTCCTTCTGTGTTTATCTTACTTCCCTAGTATAGAGAAGTAGTAGGTCTGTATGTATGTTTTTTGTTCAGGATTCTAGCTGGGATAATAAAAACTTTGGTAAAAAATTGAGCTTCACTCTAAACTGGTTGCTTAAGAACATACATGTTGTTTTTTTCAGTCATTCCACAAACACAGGTTGTCTAGTCTGTCCATTTAATTTCCTTCTATAGATCTACTGCTAGCCTCCCATCACCACACAAAAAAAAATCACTAACATCAAGCTTAAAGGGCATTTCAGAGTTACTATATACATGACCCTGCTCATATTTTTGTTCCAAGTAATAATAGATGCGAATAAAATAAGAATTAATTCCATAAACGGCAAATCTGTTTTGGAGCACCTCAGTCAGCAATTTTTTACACTAGCATAATAAATAATACCTTGGCAACTAGATAGCTAAAAGCAGTCACTTTAGAGGAAACCATGTCACCACTATCTATAATGGCAAGAGCCAGTGTCAGGCTCAGAAAATTCTAATTTTAGTTGAAAACTCAAACAACTAGAAGCTTACTACTCACAAAAGAAGGAGGCACTTTTGCTTTTCTCGAGTGTTATTAAATATCCAGACATAGTACCATAAAGCCTTTAAGGACAATATACAAATAAAGAAAGCTGAGCCAAATTAAAAAAAAAAAATCCTTCCCCAGGTGCATTTATAGTATCAAAGGACAAATGATACAGCAAAGGAAGGCAGCACAGGGTTCTGAGAATAAGAGTAATTAATATTAAAACACTGTATTTCACTTTATCAGTTTGGCATTTTCCTAGGACCTTAGCTAGGCCTGACAAGTACTACATGTAGGATTATGTCTGTCTTAGTAACCTTAAAATGTTCTTCAGTAAATTTTTTTGTTTGTTCTGTAAATAAAGTCTACATAAAAGCATCTTCTGCAGAAAGCAAATGTTCACAGATTCTTCATTAGACAGGGTCTCTTACCTGCTAGCAAGACTGAGCAACTCATGCTTATCTGCTACAGCTGACTTCTTCTCAAGCTCCCACATTAGAACGTTGATCAGATGTGAATTTTTAATTACAATCGGCACTTCTTCAAACATGTGCTCAAAGGTGATATTTGCCTTTTTCAATCTGTGAAGCATGTAAAAAATACTTCAGTATAGGGGCCAGAAGTAAGTAAGTAAGTGTTTAATTGACTATTTCATGCATTTTATCTAATTTCAGGTCCTCTCCAGGATCTTTAAGTTTGTTTCATTAGCACCCTTAAAAAGGGGAAAGAAACTAGAGTTTTAAAGAAATCAGGTATAAGTAGAGTGATTTGAATAACTTGGAAAATGCTCTGAGTTTTGAGCTATGAGCCCAGACAATAAGATTCTTGGCAAAAGAAACTATTCATTTTTCACAATCAGGTATCTTTAAAATTTGATTGACACTAAATAGTAAATGTCACAGGAAGTAATGCTAGACAATTTATATCTAAAACATTGTGAAAAGTAAATAGCGAGAAAAGAGACACTCTCGTTCTTGGAAAGTTCATTTCAAAGCCAACTGAACTAAAGAGATTAAAGAGAACATGTACAAGATATTCCATGTATAATGGTTCCGAACACAGCAAAGAATGTGGCCTCTCATAGTTTAGTTGTTACTATTACACCTAGGAATAGTTTATATGTTAGCTTTCCTTCTTAAAATTCTTTGCATCTTAATTTATTTAGGAGCCAGTTGTGAAACTAGCATGAGTTGTCTGATGTGAAATCAAAGCCACTTTGATTTAATAAAAATTCCTGTAATTAACAGAAAATGGGGGAGGGGGGAGGCGGTTGTAGCACCAGTTGAGCGCCTGCTTCCTACATACAAGGCCCTGGGTTCAATCCCCAGTACCTCCTTAAAATAAAAAAATTTTTAAATAAATTTTTTTAAAAAAGGAGGAATTCTGAACATTTTAAAATTAAAATGTATATATTCTAATGTCATTAAGTAGGACTGTAAAACAGCTCTAACCAGTAATTCTCTCCATACTTGCCATCTATAAAATTTCCAATAAGCCACATTCTTTGCTGGATCTTTAAAATGTTTTTATCTTTCCCATCCTCTCATGTGATAGTGGCTCAAAAAATAAGACATGCATGCAGCTCAAAACCATTCTAACACAAAGCTTACAATCTGACAACCTCTGATCACTCTTTCCTCTCCCTTTATTCAATCATTTATTTCTTCAAATCTAGTAGCTAATTAATACTCACACCCACCCTAACTGAATTCACCCTTGGTGAGAACAAATGAAGCATTCCATAAAGAATAGTTTAACCATGGAATGGGAGAAATCAAGTGGCACTCGGCCATGAAGACAACTTCTACAGTCCACATGGCAAAAGCATTATCAGCCACCACTGAGGATTCAATAAATGTGGCAACCTGAAAACTTAAAAGAAAAATACCCAATCCTTTACCATCTAGCTCATAGGTCCCCAAAACACTTACGCTTCAGGAGAAAAATCCTTCTCTTTACAAACTTCCATCAGTTTAGGAGTCAATCTGTATGCCTTCAGTGAGAGAGACCCTTGAGCAGTTTTGATGGGATCTCCAGGAAAAAAAGAAAGAAATCACTAAGAATTTTGTCACTACTAATGCTAGAATGATACTAATGCTTGATCTAGGTACTTTTATTTATCACACTATCTTTGCAAAATAAAGATCAAATAAGAAATAACCAGAACATAGTCTGAAACAGATTAAACCATAGAATAAAACAGTAAGTGTAAATCCAGGATCCTACTAATCCTACCTAGAATATGGAGAATAAACTTCTTCCATAAAATATAAATAGAAGACTTCAAAATACAGTCAAGGCGTTTTCAAATTCATTCTTCAACTAGAACCAGTAATTTTGTTGAAAACTGAATATATCAGATGTTGTATACATCATTAAATATACCATATATCATGGTATATAAAATATGAAAATTCACTGCATGCACTTGCACAGTTCTTCAGTAAACTAATTTCAAAATAAGTGTCCTGTAAACAAAATGTATCCATTTTAATAATCACTGCGCAAATATCTTAGTTAAAACAAAACCACCAAAGTTAAAGTGGTACCACAAATGTGTCTTTTTCGTTTTAATTAAACTAATTTTGTCAAAACTAACTGCTTAGACACTCCATGAGTAGGGGAGCTTAACACTTGCTGGATGATAATGGCTCTGGCATGCCAATATTCGCCTAAAACCTGTGTTAACATTCATGTTGTCTGAAACTTAACACAGTGAAACTTTTAGCAATAGGTGATAAAATGAAAACCAAAATAGAATGAAACAAGTGGAAAATTCATCAAGGTCTGATGATGCAATGTTTCCAGCCAATATAAGTACACTTTAACAACTTGTTCTTTACTGTAATCCAATTGTTAACATACTGAAACAATTTTGGGGCAGCTCATAAGATTGATCGTATTCATTAGTATTTTTTCTGACAGATACTCAGGACGTTACATTTACTTCTCAGCTGGAAACTATATGCAAGTCTGCCAGATATGGCAAACTGTGAGTGTTTGGGGAGGGGGAAGGCTATAAAGCTGTTAAATTGCCTACAGTTCTGATACAGCACAGAACATCTGGTCTGGAGAGCTTGAGGAAACACCATTAAATAGGCCGAAAAGAAAAAAATCTTTGTGCTAAGAAACAGTCCAGGTTTTGTACGCTGCTGTCAAAGGTATAAAAAAAAAAAAACTTGGCAAGCTGTGTTATGATTGGTCAGTCACGTACAGAGCCAGACACTCTAGCAATCGGGGTTTGTTAGACATCTGGTCTAGTTCCACCAGCCCCTTCAATGAGGGAGGGAAGAAGGAGGAATAAAAATGAAGCAGCTACTCCAGCATTCCAAAATGTACACATCAGGGCCCTGATAGCAAGAAAAATAAACAGAAAGAAGGAAACCCTGTCTAGACTTAGCTGCTGCTGAGGCTGCTGCAGAAACAGGGTTGGTATTTACTTGAGAAGTCCTGCCAGGCTGCTCTTAGAGGCAAAAAAGACAGAAAGCAAAAATAGTAGTAATAACATTAAGGGAAGTAAAGAATAATAAAGGACCTTCTACTAACCGTAAATGAGAACAACAGATTCTTCAATGGCATGCTGGTAACTGAACTGAGAATCCAGGAGTGCCCGGGTGACAAAGGAGCCATAGTATGTGGACTGATACCAGCCCACGTGGAGATGGTCAATGTTAACATGGCGAAGGCTCCGCATCATTTCCATCTGATATTGAACTAGATGATTAGAAGAGGAGGAGAAAAACTATTAATGATGCCACCAATATTAAAAACATAATTACTTATTAACTATAGGGAGCAGGTTTCCAGATCTAAACAGTCGTTCAGTTTGCATATGAAGAAAACAAAATTAAATTTTCAAATCATTGGGTTTTCCTTTCATCTTTAATGAAAAACTATTTTACAGAGAAGGTTATTGAAAACATAATATCAATGCCTTGTTCTAAGCAATGAATTATTAAATGTGGCTCCTACTCCCCTTTCTTAACCCTAAAAATAGCAAATGTTTACGAAGAAATTTAATTACTGAACTGGTTTTAAGAAATATCATTTGGAGTAGTAAATGAGAATAGTTATCAATCTCTTCTTGAACACAATCCTTAGAAATGAGAAGTTAAAATCATAAAGAAAAGTAACTGACAAACAACTACCACAGTATTTAAATGTGAACAGGATACAGGCTGCAGCTGATTTAAAATATAAGAATTCATTTTTGCCTTCATCTGGTGCCCCCTACTGCATATGCTAAATTTAAAAAAAAGAATTTTTTTCTTGTCTGTGTGTTCCTTTATAATAAGCAACAGACACTATGTTTTCATTAGAATAGTTATGTTGCTATATTTTAATCACCATCTAGGCAAAGAAAGGTTTAATGGCTTACTTTTGCCAAATTAATGAATATAATGTATATTATTAACTTAAAGCAATATTATTAGAAGAATAGCCCAGACAACGTAAGACATTAAAAAAACAAAAAAGGTAACAGCCCAATAATGCCTATCAAGTATATAACACAGGAGAAAATTTTATAGCTAATGTAATATCCAAGCTGCTATTTCTATTATAATGAATGCAGGACAATGCTGAATAAACATACCTGCTTCACTCATAATCTAGCCATTTTATTTTCAACACTCTTAATCAGGTTTCAAAAAAAAGTAAAGTTACATGTCTGTCATTTCCTTGGTTATGCTATGATTTGCTATGATTTTACAGAGCAAACAAGACTCCAGAGTCATAAAGTATAGAAAAACCTTCCTCATATGGACACAGTCTATTTTCTAATAGTTGTTGTTAGTAGGCAAAGGATTTTATAAAAAGGAAGGTTAAATTTCTTGTGATAAAAGATGACAGACAACTCACAAACTACACAAAAATTATACACATTTTTGGAGTTCTTCTTTTTGCTATTTAGAAAAGCTGGAGAAAAGGAAAGACCCAATTAAAGTTCTAGTACTACCTACAAGGACCACTTAGGCCCATGGCCAAGCTGCTACAGAGCCAGAAGCTGTACTACTCTGTCAAGATGTACAACACCTACATGACTCTCTTTGTGAAAGTAGGCTCATTCATTCCTTCCTTCCTACCTTCCTTCATAAATGGGGAAAGTTTATATATAGAGAGAAACTAACATTATTTCTCTGTGTTTGTTTTTACAGGAGGGGGTGGAGTAGTGGTGGGGTAGATAGTAAAACACTAGATGCTTCTATGTACCAAGTCAGTGTTTCTGCAGATCTATGATTAAAACATGGGGGAAAATTTCACACAACCTATGACATATTCTAAACCACAATTAAAAACACCACAACCTTACGAAGGAAGAGGAAGCAGCAGTATAAAATTAATACGGTAATCATCAATTTTCTCTATGTTTACTTTTTTGTCTCTCTGGCACAGAAGAGAATCCCCCAGGTAGTACAGTTGACTCATATCACCCACAGCAATCTGGGAAGTGGGACAAAATCATTGCTAAGGTCTCTTTCTGCTTTAAAACCCAATGACTCTTTTAAAATCAAAGTAAAATCACTGATTTGGCTACTGGATTTTAATCAAATTTAACTTAAGAATGGTAAGTCCCAATATCACAGGTAAACCTGAGGCCAGAATTTAATTTTTTATTTTAAAGATATAGGGAAGAGGAGATGGGGAGAAATGATCAAGCACTTAACAGTACAGAAGTAATTTTATAGAACTCAGTACTTCAGAAACATCCACAAACAGTGTACCATTTAGCTGTAAAATAAGCAGAAGCTAGGTTCTATGAATACCAACTTGTAATCATAGGAATAGGAAAAGTCTTGCAACTTAGAAATCTAGATGCCAGGTCTGAGATATCTCACAGACTCACTGTCCAGTCATGATCCTCTTCTGGTGCTTAGTTTTCCCATCTCCAAAGAGATCTGACAGCTCTTCCCAGTTAAAATGATATGACTACACTGTTCAGTGCATGTGCAGTTATAAATAACTGCTAGGCCTTCAGCAGGCATTCATATTTAAAATTAAAAAAAAAAAAAAAAGATTGGTAGCAAATTCCTGCTCCATCCCAAGTCTTACATAATAGCCCCTCAGATAAGGATAAGGAGGAAAATGAAGTGTTACTTTAAACTAGGGAAGACAGTCAGGGATATAAGGACTGTGACAAGGTAGAGTGACTACGGCTCAATGTATTTACTTCTGGGGACTGAGGAGTGGGGAGGAGAGCTTCTATATAAGAGAGGCGGAAGGTGTTCCATTCTCTTCTACACCTTGTTCATGGCAGACAAGTTTTTGCAAGGCTTTGAGCAAAATGATTTATTTATAAGGTCATAAAGGTTTTCAGGACCTAAAGGACCTAAATATCTTAGATGAATATAAAAATTAAGGTTAAAGAGCAATGATAGATGAGTTGATAAAGCTGCTTTAAAAAACTACAATGCACTGTAATTTCACTATTACACAATAAAATGTGTTGGGTCTGTTCAATGTGAAGTTCCAGCACATTCATCTTGGTTTAGACTCACCTGCTACCCCAATTTTAGAAATTAGATAATAAGCACAACATATTTTTATAAAAATGAGTGTCCTCTCTGATTCATCACCCAGAGAAAGAAAAGGACTACATGTGATCATGAAAAGGCAAGGGATGAGGATGGTAGAGCTCTGAGATGAAGCTGGCACTCCTAGTCTGCGTGGGGCTTCTCATATGAGGCTCCAGTAAACTCATGGTGTAAAAAGAGGCCACTCTTTTTTAAATAAAATAAAAAGAAAGAACCAATAATTCTATTATAAATACGAAATTATATTATAAATGAAATTGTTTTATCTCTACAGACTTTTACAACTGTGTCCTCATACCAAAGCTAATGCAGATGTGTGACCCTGGCCTCCCTTCACCCAAAGTTTTTTCCTCCTTCTCCAACGCAGGTTTTCAAAAAGTACAAAACCAAACCCCACAAGAACTACCTGGTAAAACTAAGTAGGGATAAGAAATGCACAACAGACTGTCCAATAAGCTGTCTCAAAACCATGTATTCGGCAGCTAACATCACTCAACTGAGCTGAGCCACCACACCAGCTGACACCTGTTTACCCAAACCCTGGTCTCTGATAGAGACAAGGGAAAGAAATGCAAAATGTTGACACACCAGTAATCTTTACATGGGAAATAAGGACCAGTCAATCCAGATTCTAATGTTCTGGGTGAATGTCATTGCTTCTGTGACTATGCTAGTCTCTCCCACGAGTTAGAGTGGGGGTGGCAAGAGTAAGGCAGGACAGCAGACCTGGTTTCCGCACAACACTAAAGTGAAGGGGAGTGGGGGGCACGGGGAAGGCTCATGGCAGTTGGAAGTGGTTGTGATAATACCATGTCACAGCTCCCAAGCTGTGAGGCAGTGCTATATGTCTGCTCATCCCAAGCCAGTCCTCAATTTCCTGGATTAGTGTTTTGAAAGGAGGTATATGTATAAAATGTAGCCAGAGAGAAATAAGGTTCCTTCCTATCTAGCTTAAAGAGTAACTTCTCAGAAGAGAATCACAGCAGAAGAAACAAAAGAATAAAGGAAAAGAAGGAACAAGGTTCGGAGGTATAAAGTGCCATAATTTCCTAATGCTGAATTAACGTGATCAATGAAGTATAGAAACAAGCATTTCTTGATAACTTTACAGAATTGGTGCTCATGTCCATTTTGTTCTAAAGTTCTAATATTTAGCAGAAGCCCAAGGCAGCAATTTCAACCAGTGACATTCATGTCTGAGTTAATGGCTAAATATTCCTGGAGAATATCCAAAGATAAATGGCCAGGACAAAAAATTTTTGGTGGGTGGACTATTTAAAAATCCAAGAGAATGTTCAACTGAAGGGCTTAGAATTGTGTAATAAGAATTTTAGGAAAGAACCTCGTAAGCATTCTTAGTTTAAAAGCAAACATCAGGGAAGTGGTTGTGGCTCAACTGATCAAGCGTCTACCTACCATATGGAGGGTCCTGGGTTCGATACCCAGGCCTCCTGACCCGTGTGGTGAGCTGGCCCAGGCACAGTGCTGCCTGCGGGGTATTCCCCGCAAAGGTGTTCCCCATGCGCAAGGAGTGCACCCTGCAAGGATGCCACCCAGCGTGAAAAAAGCACAGCCCACCCAGGAGTGGTGCTGTGCACACATAGAGCTGACACAGCAAAATGACTCAGCAACAACAAAAAAAGCAACAGTTTCCCCGGGCCTCATGACAAGGATGCAAGCAGACACAGAAGAACACACAACAAATGGGAACAGAGAGCAGATGACAGGGGAAAGGGGAGAGAAATAAATAAAATAAATCTTAAAAAATAAATAAATAAAAAATAAAAAGCAAACACCAGACCAACTGAGGAGAAACAGTGTATAGCAAATGAATGTCAAAGACAAATTGGGAGTTACTACTAAACCAAATCAAATTACTAATACAAAAGCTGCACTTAGATGCAATTGAGGTGGTGCTGCAAAATTTGGAAGTATTATAAAATTGAGCTGAAGTTTTATAAATCTCTTCAAACCTCTACAATTGGCTTAACTGGTTAAGCCTCTTTCAAGCAAAGGAAAGCCCGCTTTACAACATTGTTTAACTGTTCGAAGTTTGGCACCAGTATGTTCATATTCACTTTTTCCAGATATCCTCTTTGCAAACAGTCAATTTTAAAGTGCCCAGAGCTAAAAAAACTGTCTTAACTGAGGCAGGCTGCCCAATAACTATTCCTTTCAAAAATCTACCACATTTGTTGGGCTGTCTCGTTTTATCTTCAAATATGAAAACACTGAAAATAATATGTTGTCTCACTGTTAAATGCTGTATCTGGAGTTACACTGGCAGGCAATCAAGAGTATGTGACTTGCGCTTTCCTGAAGATTTCTGGGAAGGGCAATGGATTAGAAGATTTTCCATACAATTAAACAGCATTCTTTTCATCTTCAATTCCTCACTTTTTAAAAATCATCTTTTTAAAATTTTATTATTTTAAGTGAAGCCTCATGAAATACAATTTCCTGCCGGAAAACAGGAATAAAATTTATCCACACTTGGCTAGACTGGGATGAACTGATAGGAAGTTAAAGTTATAGCATACTCTAATACTCAAGGATCTATATGGCAGATTAAGGAAAAATGAGGGAAGGAATGAAGAGAGGGAGGGAGAAAAAAGTGTTTTATAGATGTTTTATTAGGGAACTTTTAAAGAACAAAGTAATGAGCATATAATGCCTTAATATTTTATCAGATCATTCCAAATAATTTAAAAATATACACAGGTATATCCTGGAGGAAAAGGAAAGAAAAGAGGTACATGGAAAGAAACTAGCATTTAATGAGCACTTATTACATGACAGACTTCCTGCTAAAGTGGTTTACATATGTTATACGACTTAATTCCTCACAATACCTCTAATGAGCTAATCATGATTATTGAAATCCTTCCAGAAAAGCTGTTCACCACACTTGGTAAAGTGGCAGGACTAGATTTGACTTCAGACTCTCTGGCTCCAAAGCCCAAGCAACCACCCATTTAAGATTCATCACTTCTAAAAGTGATGAACTACAAAGTAAATTATTCCTGTATCAATAAAGCACAGCACACAGATGGTAGAGAAATATACATTTTTCTAGGTTTTCTGAAATCACATCTGATTACTAAATTAATCAATAACTTAGCACTACCAACAAGATTTTAAAACTACCTTCAAGGATTTTCAAATAAAGTTGATAATTATCACAAATATGTAATCAAATTCCTAACACTAAACCATTGCATTCGATGTTACTATTTGAAACTTGGGCCAAGACTACTTTGTAACTACATACTGGCTCAGATCAAAGATGACCTGCACAAATACATCAAAGTAAAGGAACAAACTGAGACCAGAACTAGTACATTCATGCTGCAGCAAAGAAACAAGCTAAACTCAATCAGGAGATGCAAATGGCTTAAAAGGTAAACAAACAAAATCTCACAACTTCCCTTAAACAAACCAATGATTTCAACAAACACCAAGAGAGAAGTGGAATTCATCAAAATCTCCTCTGTTCTGGCACCAGTGCTGCCTTAAGTAGGACTTTTAAGAAAACAATACAAGCCTTTTTTGCAGCAGCACCATGTGAAAACCAGTGAGTGCACACAGGTTACACAAACTGTGAAGGGTCTGCCCCATTATTTAACAAGACAAACGTCATTCTGTGCTTTGCTCTTCATATCAAACTTTCTGCCAAGTCGCACGTACGTTTCAGGCAATGTTCAAAGCTAGGAGCAGATGTACATTTATGCAAACAGAATGTGCATTTGAAAAAATTATTAAATAAGAGTCTACTCTGAGTAGAGAGAACTATATAGCCCACAGACTTCTTAAAACTTTCATATTCTCTTCACCTGGTCTGTATCACATATTCATTCTCCCTTTCCCCCCGCCCCCTACCAATTAATACATTTCTGTTAATATCACCCCTGTGACTAACTAAGACTTTTGGTAACAGTTCAATTTTTCTCAGTAAAATATCTAATATAAATTCTCCTCGACCTAGAAACTCTAATCTGTTCGATATAAAAAGAAATAACAAAAATACTACTGTTCTTAATAATCTTACAGAAATATTTTGAAAAATAGTTCATCTGTCCTGGGGTGGTTTAATGGCTTCTTTATTGTGGGTGAATTCTGACAAATGATTCCTTTAGAATGCCAGGCTGGGGTAAGGGAATGGGGTTGATGGGGGCAGGGGAGGTATAGGAAATACACTATGTTTTGTCTTTTAAAACTACTAAGAGCTTTGAAACTTAATGGAAATCAGATTTTTTTTGAAAGACTGTAATGTGCCTGAATAATTCTATGAAATAAACTGGATTCTTCACAGAATATAACATGAACATCCTGCAACAAATTCATATTATCTTCTTAACTAAATCATGAAATACAGCCAGAAGATCCTATTTCTTTGAGGCTGAGGCTTTAAAACACATAAAATTACATTCATGTCCTTGGTCATGAAAATACATGTACATAAGTGGATAATAGGAAGCAGTTACTAAATACGTTAACTGTATGTCATTTGAGCTCTGTTTATGCAGACTAAGTGAATTCACCTGGATGAGGCCCAGGGATGGAACTCCTTCACCCCTCTCCATGAAGAGTTCTCATTTCAAGAATAATCCACTGACCAGAGCTGCCTCTAATACACTTAAGAGCATGGTATGTTAGAAGACCAAATGAGAATCTAGGTATAGAAAAGCAAATCCATTTCACGCTATGTAATAAGTGCTTTTATGAGGACAGATAACATATGTCATATTTACAGCTATATATCAGGTATTATTAGATTAATGGCTGGAACAAAGTTAGGTGCTGAAAATATTGTATAAGAATGGGATGTTTCTAAAACATCTGGGTGCTGTTAATGCATTAGAAAAGGTCATAATTAATAGAAAACTTTGTATCTCTACATACATAAGTGTATTTATAGCTTTATATGTATGATCTTGTCCCTTCCACAAAGGTTGTGAAAGTAACCTACATTAAAACCCATAAAGTTATCAGTAAATTAGGACTAGGGAAAGTAAAAATCAGAATAGAAAGTAGAAACAAAGTGAGGCAGAGACTCAAAGCGGGCTATAGATTTTTTTATTAAAATACATACATTTAGCAATGCGTATTCTGGTAATCAAAGCAAAAAAGGAAACTTGGTCATTTATATTATTTCAAAAGGAGAAAAACATCAGATCTCAAAGTTGATAGCATTTTTCCTAATACTTAACCCTGCAACAAAGCTTTCATGTGGGGCTTCAAAGGAAAACTATTTAGAAATTTTTTTGAGAAGCAGGCAACAGTTCTGTAATAGAATAATGAATTTGGTTTACTTCTTTATAAATCTGGGTTTTTAATGTAAAACAAGAGAATGACCTTATGAGTACTTTTCATAACAAGGAACAATTTGTACTATTTAGGAAAAAAAACAACAATAGAGGCCTACTAAAATTAACTGTTTTATCCAATATGAAACTACTTATCAAACTGATAGGACATAAAACTAAGTCCCAGTGAACAGATGAAAAATGTGAGTTTCTTAAAGGAACAGGGTCTTGATAATTTTCTTCAAATAATTATAAAGGCTGATTTGTGCAAGAGGAGTTATAGTATATGAGACCTGAAAAGAGAAAAGAGAATAACAACACAGTATTTTTTAAAATAATAATTTCAAATTCCAGCTACACAAAAAAACAGAATGGGATGTGTCCATAGTGAGCAATAAAGATTCAAATGAGAACAAATGATCACTTTTTGAAGGTACTGTTTGCAATAATCACACAAAAATTTCACTTTATTCATTCTGAAATTATCTCCTGAGCACTACCTGTGCTAGGAACTGGATAAAGATGATAGAGTGGCATCAACTTCTAATAGGTACCCTCTTCAAAATGGCTACCCAGTGAACAGGTGGTGGTTAAAGCATTTATTTCTCTGAGTCTTAATTTCCTCACCTGAAAAATAGTGGTTTGAACTTTCAATCATATGACTGGCAATACCGAAAACTTACCTCCAGGCCAGATGGCTTTCTGCTTAATGAGCATTTTCAGGGTAAGTCCCATAGGTAATACACACAATAAAAGCACAAAATGAATTTTTATCAAACCCACTCTCCCCATATATATTTTATCTGTTGGTAAGAACAAAACTTGAGTCATCAATCCAACTTCTCCCTCCTGATTTCATATTGTTACCTATCTTCTGAGTAGTTCTCAAAATTGTTTTCTCCAAAAAAAATCACCCAGACTGTTTTTAACAAATTTAAATGATATGGGAAAATGCTTAAAAGATATTATAAGAGGGGAAGCAAGACTTGGCCCAGTGGTTAGGGCGTCCATCTACCACATGGGAGGTTGCGGTTCAAACCCCGGGCCTCCTTGACCCGAGTGGAGCTGGCCCACGCGCAGTGCCGATGCACGCAAGGAGTGCCGTGCCACACAGGGGTGTCCCCCGCGTTGGGGAGCCCCACGCGCAAGGAGTGCGCCCCATAAGGAGAGCCACACGGTGTGAAAGAAAGTTCAGCCTGCCCAGGAATGCCACCACACACACGGAGAATTGACGGAGCAAGATGATGCAACAAAAAGAGACACAGATTCCCATGCTGCTGACAATAACAAAAGTGGACAAAGAAGAACACGCAGCAAAATGGACACAGAGAACAGACAACTGGGGGGGGGGGAGAAATAAATAAAAATAAATCTTTATTTAAAAAAAAGATATAGGAAAAAAGCAGAACATAAGACTACAACCTTATAAGTGCAGATATGTAAACAATTTGTTTTGCTCCCTCCAGCTAAGGAAAATGACTGGAAAGAAATATGCTAAAATGTTAACAGCAATAGTCTCTGGGGATTTTTGCTTTCTTACACATACTATCCATGCTTTTTGGCAAAAAATGTGCAGTTCATATGATGTGAAAGAAGCGTGTACTTTATTGCAGGCCAAACTGCTCATACTTCCCATGGTCGCTAACAACCTAAATTGTGGGAACAGAGGAAAGGATAGGGTACTAGACTATTCAGAACCTGAAGGCACCAATCCGATCTAAATCATCAGTTTTATGACATGATAAATTATCTTAGCCTAGATTTCCTCTGTTGCAAAGAGCAGGGGAAGGGGGAGACAGTTCCTACTTCACAAGGTAGTTATGAGGATTAAAAGAAATCATCTACCACAACAGCTTAATTCTCTAAATAACTGAATAACCTCAAGAAGACCTCAATAAGTTATCACTATCACCTATAATTTCAAAATTATTATTTAGAAACCAGGAACTATGGTACTTATCTGAGTCATATGAATAGTGTTTTTTCATTATTTTGGGTTTTTTTCCCCCCTTAATCATCTCCATATAAGGATGAGAGGGAATGGGGGATAATCAGGAAAAGGGGGAAGGGGATTAGAGATTATATGTGTAACTACAAAAAAGAAAGTCTAAGAATCGGTAATATCTATTTCATGAAAAAAGAATTCGTATGTGCAAAAATGAAAATGATCAAAAAAACAATCTACCATGAGAAAGGATTACAAAAGGAAAAAATACTTCTTAGATACTAAAACTATAAGCTAATTATATTTGGTACAATAAAGAACAGATTCAATAAAGAAAGAGACAAGCTACAGAAATTAGATTTCAAGAAAAGGTAATCTTGGGTGTTCTATTATTACTGTACATATAACAATATAATTGCATTGTACTATATAACTTTCTATCTCTTGGTTACATTTATAACTTTGCCAAAGGAAGGAGCTGAGCTTCCTGCCTCCCTCCCCAACAGATGACTTCAGTTCATATAGGGGACTGGGAAAAAGCTATCTGGAAATACTGCCCATCCACATGAAACTCAAGTGGATATAGCAAACAACTTTACAATGAACCATTGATTGCTCAGCAAGATGATCCAAACTAACAGCCTCAACTATCAAAAAAAAAGTTTCCTTTACCCTCAAACATCCAGGACAATTTGGAATAGAAAATCAGTATTAAAGACGATTTACAAGAAGAAAGCCTGAGGGATACAATCTTTTAAAAGTATTCTTAACTTCAACCTAACAAAGAGAAAGCTGGCAATAATGCAAAGTGACAAGAGTTATAGAAAAGGTTAGGAAGGGCAAATTATTTGCTAAGGTTTTTTAAATCAAGAGAAACAGAAGTATTTATATCTATACTCTCCATCCACCTTGTCTTATATCTGCCTCTTTCCCTCCACATGCCACTTCTAGCCAACACATTTAATACAATAAGGAATAGAACTCCCCGCTGAGAAAGCATTATCAAACAGAAATCATCATGGTAGTTCACGATAAATCTGAGGTTACAGAACCTATGGCTTGTTTTTAATGAGACCATGTTACCTTTCCTGTTGCAATATCCTTTCAAAATACAATAACTAACCCAGGAATCTTGAATTTGAGGTTTCAAGGGTTCTACGAATTTCCCCAAATCATACCCGTATACAGTTTTGTGAGGCTCCAAAGCTTTCAAAAAATTCTCAAAATGGGCAAATTTCAAAATACCCAAGACCCAAAAGAGATACAGTAGTGAACCAGAGAGACATGGTCCTGACTCTCATGGAACTTCCAGTCCTTTATCTATGGGATGGGAGAAGATGGGCTATGACCTAGATGTGACACAGTAATCAATTCAGTTCAGGGGCAACGCCATGGCAGCACAGATCAGCCCTAAGATCACTAAAGATGCAGGAAGAGTAAGAATAACAGAAAAGTCCAAAGTAAGCCTCAGCTTTCAGCAGAAGACAACAAAATGCCACTCTTTCCAAGAACAGGAAATGCATCATGGGAAAAACTGGATGGAGGCTAGACCTAAGCTATGCTGTGATCAAGACAGTATTTCCCCAAGGTGAACAGAGAAAGCTCATGCCCTACCCACATACCCTACTCACTGAAGCGAATGAGCTAAAACTGTTCTAAAAATAAGGAATTCTGATCCTCATAGAACGAAAACCCTCCTATATTTGAGTAGAATCCATATTTGCAATTTAGGAGAAAAGTTAGCCTACAGTAAAAATGCCACATAATGAAAATATCCCAGGACAAATCCTATCTGCTATATTACAAATGTATTTTTGAGGTATATAGCTCTACAGTCACACATTAAAGACCACCTTTAAGCTAATGGCATCCTGTTAGCTTTTCAGGTGTTTACAAAGTGACCTCTAGAAGGCATCACCAAGACTTTTCTAATCAGTTTTCAGTATGTAATCTGAAATGAAGATACTCTTCTATGAAGGGCCATTTGGATCAGAGAAGAAAATGAAACACACTGTACAGGGGGGAAGTAACAATCACTGGAAGGCAAGAAAATTACTATAGAAAGATACTGGAAGGCTATTTAAAAAACAACAATGCAGACCAAATAATTCTCTCCCGCAATTGGCAGGCAAGATCCTGCCAGATGTCTGAAATAGAATTAACCTCTATGGGCTACACTGATAGAAATAAACTGCATAACTATGATGGTAAGAATAAACCTAGGGAAGAAACATTTTTGTTTTATTTTCCCTGAACACTTGTTTCAGATTGTTTCTCTCCCCAATGCTGCCCCCTCCAAATTATCCCTCATTGCAGTATCCACAGATATGGAACCAGCAGTGTATCCTGAGGCTTTTGAAAATATGCCAGAGGTAGATCAAACAGTACCTGCTTACAGAGCTAAGTTTAATCAGAATATATGCAATATTTCAAAGCATTTTCAGATTGGACACTATCACCTTAACAACAATAACAAAACACTCCTTTTCCCCAAAGGGTATATATACCTTTTCCTTGCTGAAAAGATTAAGATACTAAGTTAGATACATTACAAATGACTTAGAGATGCCTCCTCCTTGTATTGTGGGGGCCAAAAATCTGAAAGAGCATATTCATACATTCATTCCTTCATACATTCACACAGTACTTATTTATTCAGAGCTATAATGTGCCATCACTTCTAGGTAATGGCCAGCATAGGGCAGTGAAGACAGAAGAGGTTCCTGCATTCTAGTAGGGACACCGGACACTCAGGGTGGAAGCCAATGTTCCTGGGTCTATTCAAATGCTTAGCTTCCCTAAAGAAAGTATCGGGATAATTTCATAGTTGTCTAAGCCTTGAGGGTGAACAAACTGTCTTTGTCAAAAACAACCAGGAAAGCAAGCAAGCCTGGGAGTCAAAAAGACCTGGCTTTTTAGCTTGCAAAATAATACAATGAAAAAATAGCTGCAGACCAAGAAAACAGGAGACCTGAACTGCAATTTTGGCTCTGCCATTAAACACAATAAAATAAAGCTGAATTAAGCTTCCAAACAACCAAACAGCCCTAAAAAAAAAAAGAGTTTAAAAGCCTCATCCAATTTTTAATCCATCTCAAATTTAAGAGTTAAAGCAGGGACCAGATAAGAACTCGTCATGAATATTTCCTGTGTTTGAGGAATTTTGAAGTTGGAATCAATTATCTCTACTATGACTTCAGGTGCTAATATTCCACAGAAATAAATGGGAAAAAAGTCAGTTTCACTAGACATGCTCTAGAAACCTTAAGAACCCTGAGTAAACAGAAACTGAAAATAAGACTCACAAGAGTGGTCAGAAGAGTGTAATGGCAGTAAGGATCACAGTTTAAGAAGTGAGGACAGTTCTAGACTACAGCATATGTGGGTTCCCCACATGGAAAACAGGTCTTGGGCTAACTTGGACAAGGAGGTCCAAAAGTGTCTAATCCTGACACTTCTATTTCAGACAAGCCCTGAAACAGTCTCTCGCAAACTTTTATTACCTAACGACAATGTAACTGATGTCTGATACACAAGAAAACCACCAATATAAAGTTTTTAAAAATTTAGAGTATCACAATCTAAATTATATAAATTTTTTAATAATTAAAAAATATTAATTACTGCACACCAGTGACAGGGATGATTTGCATCTCTCCCAGAATTTCAAAATACGTTTGGAGTGGGATGACTTAGAATAGGTGTGATTCCATACCTAGGAAGTTTCCTTAAAGTTATAGGTTATCAGGAAAAGCAGCAAGCATTTTGTCAATGTCAGCTGATCCTAGATATCTGGATTTGGATGAAATGGAGACTCCATGATGATGGAGACTTCTCACTAAAAGTTATGTTCAAAGAACATATAATACCTAAAAACAGATAATTTCAATTAGGGAGTGTTTTAGTTTGCTAGGCTACCAGAATGCAATACACCAGAAGTGTGTTGGCTTTTACAACGGCAATTTATTAACTTATAAGTTTACAGCTCTGAGGCCATGAAACTGTCCAAATCAAGGCTTTATCAGGCGACACCTTTCTGCCAGAAGACCAGCTACAGGCAATCCTGGACTCTCTGTGATATGGCAAGGTGCATGGCAGTGTCTACTGGTGTTCCTTCTCTCCTGGGTTTCCTTGCTTCAGATTCTGGCTTCCTCTGGCTTTCTCTCTGTTCCTGTATATTTCTCTCTGAATTCACCTCATTTATAGGGGGCTCCAGCAAGAGGATTAAGATCCACCCTTTAACTGAAGTAACAATTTTAACCAAAAGGTCCCACCTATAAAAGGTTCACACCCATAGGAATGGACCAGCTTTAAGACATGATTTTCTGGAGTACATACAGTTTCGAAGTACCACAGAAAGAGTCTGTTGATTAGGTTAATTCCCGATTTCACTAAATTCTGAAAGCTATTCCAACCTATTGTAATATTTGGATTTGTTTTTTAAATTTGTCCAGTCATCTCATCCATTTCTTCATCTAATAAATTAAAACTGTCAAGGCTAATCCTAGTATCATAATCTTAATAATAAAAATTGCTATATATTCACTCAGAAGTAACAGTCTTAAGCTACTCAGAACACTACATATTTAGCTAAAATATGACACTGTAGTAAATCACCTGAAGGAATGGAAATAACCTTTATTGGCAGAACAGTGTCATAAGGAAGGTGTAAAAATGTAGTCTCTTATATCTTGCATCAAAGATTCATGTAGGCATCTTTCTCTCAGATGTATGGAAAAGCAAGGTCAGTCTTAATCTCACACCACACATTTTTTTATTAGCACTTTATAAAAATGAATACATAGAGACTTAAAACTTAATTTTATTACTTTCACTTTTTCCTTCCATAATGAAGATCAGAAAGCATGATACATTATTTCATCAAGTCTAAACCCCACTGAGTATAAGAAAAGAAAAAGCACCGTCAATTTTAATTATAAAACATCATGGATCGAAAGACACATCGAAAATTTCATAATGTTCAAGTGTGAAAACCGGGGATGGGGAATGTATTCTAGAGCCAATGAAGATGTTCCCTATAAATGGAACAGTGTGTGGATGGGAACTGAAGTAACAAAGTCCTTTCCTTGCTAAATACATAACTGTACTCTATAAGTACTAATCACAATACGTTTTTTTCCAGTCTACATCGTAACTCACAAAATAATTATTAAATAAAAACTCTTCTCTCCTGAATCATGGACTTTCCATGATGAACTAAAAAATAAAAAATAAAAGGCACCTCATTGTTCTCTTTCATACAAGAACAATGCATATGCTAGAAACGAATGTTTCTCTGAGCATCAACTCTGAAACTGAATATCCAGTAGCATGCACATTTTAGTTGCAAATGCTTTTATATAATATAATGTGTGTTGATATTAAGCAACATTATTCAAAAGGTATTTCATAAAGGAAATAATACAGCTATTCTGCTTTCTCTCCAAACATAATATGTGTCATCAACTCTGCAGCAGGTTTTACAAAGTTCTCTAGTATGACTTGTGATTGTTTGTATTTAAAAAAAGAAAAAAAAAAGTGCTACTTTGAATGATGCCTTGGACGTTTGGACTCAGGTTCATCTTTAGTGACAAGATTTAGTATTTTTGGAAATAATTTTTTGGAAAGTATAATTTGTCCTGGAAAAACCTTATTAACAAAAACAAAACAAAACAAAAGCCATTGTGGTTTATTTTTAAATCACAAAAAAATGTTTCAATGACACCTTAACATCATTTGACAGTTTCATAAAGACATAAAACTCCAAGGACTAGGGGCAAATCACAGCAAAAAATCCTTAACTTTCCAGACATGTGTCATTTTAATTCCTATACACACACTTTCTTTTTTCAGTTGCTTGTGTAAATCATCACACCACTAGATTTTCATTCCTAGTATATATAGATCTGTATTCCACTGACACCAGGGCTTCTCAAACTTGACATTACTGATATTTTGGGATGGATAATTCTTTGTTGTGGGGGGCTGTCCTGTGCATTGTAGAATGTTTTGCAGTACTCCTGGCCTTTACCCACCAGATGTGAGTAGGTACCCCCATACACATACACACAAACCTGTTGTGACAAATCAGAAATGTCTCCAGACACTGCCAAATGACTCCTGGGGAGCAACCACCCCAATGAGAATATGGATTTAGGCCCTGGACTCCTGTCCCCTATTCTATTATCCTGAGGCATATTTTTCACACCATTATTTTTATGCTTGAATGAACCCCTTCTGATCCATTTCTAAGAGGTGGAAAATATAACATAATAAAGGTGAAAATCCAAATTCAAAAAACAAAAATATGTAATTAATGTAAAAATGCTAACCAAATGAAACTACCCTGTTAGCTGAATATTACCGGAGACAAAATAACCAACTCTACTCTTCAAAGCATATATATAACCTTTGATACATGTGCTGCTGAGATCATGAAGTTGGATGCCAATTATGGGCTGTCATTGTTTCTCATAACTTGTCTCTTGGCATGATACTCAAACCATCAGAGAAAGAACAGGAGGTGGGTAGATCATAAGATGATTAATATGGCAGTAATAATACACATGGCAGACAAGAGAAAGGCTGGATATGTGTTGTCATTCTTCAGGTCAAAGCTTCGTAGTCCCTTCTTTCTGCAAACTTACCACAGTTCCCCAAGTCCAAGTAAGGGTCTATACTTTGTATATCACACTTTCGTAACATTATCCCACAATGCAGTCATTGCCTTGTTATGTCTACATTTTCCCAAATAGACCGTGGTGTCCCAAACATCAAGCAGACTGCCTGGCACAAGTGGATGCTCTAATAGGTCCTTGTTAAAAAAGCCTCAGATAAATCCTGTAATAGTTCTCCTTATGGTATAAAAAAGGAGTAACCACATACTCAAATTTATCCAAAGTGATTAAGAATATCAAGGGAAAAAAAAAGAATTTCTAAGAGCAATCTGTAACATTGCAAACACTCCAAAACAGTAGAAACTTCAATGAGCACTATGTAAGATTGTCTCTATACTGAGAAGGGGAGAAGGAATCAATATTACATAGTTAATTTTTCTTATGTCTTTTTCAGAAAAATAGAACGTAGAAAAATAAAGACAATATTTTAGGTTATGTTTAAATGGAGAGTTTTACTCCACTGGACTCATTCAAATAAGTAACCCACAATTCAAAATTATTTACAATCAAATGAATTTGAACTAAAGAAACTTAAAAAAAAAAAGTCTAGCAATGGTTAAGATATGGTTTAATTGTAGGGTGGCATATGTTCTACTGTGGTTGGGTCCCAGTTT
The DNA here is from genome assembly GCF_030445035.2 of Dasypus novemcinctus. Taxonomy (NCBI): domain Eukaryota; kingdom Metazoa; phylum Chordata; class Mammalia; order Cingulata; family Dasypodidae; genus Dasypus; species Dasypus novemcinctus. The sequence goes on from NC_080686.1 coordinate 80,349,402, forward strand.
ATACCTATTATCCTGATGTCCCACATGGGTTAGCATTTGCCTGGGACTAAAGTGTCCCAATGTGTATGGTAAATTATATGGTCACAGTTAAATGGCACGCTCACATACTACTGGGAACCATAACCCTTAAGGAAAATGTTGGCACTAATAATAGTTTCCAATTACCGTATTCCAAACAACAAATCCATATGCAAGGTAGTAAGTATTAATCTTTCTATTTGTCACATTAGTAACTTGCCCATATAATAAGTAATTTACCACTAGGACTGAAGGCTAGACTTTTCTAGCTACAATAAATCTTTTCAATACATGATAAAAATATTTATGTCCTATGATTCTCTGATTTTTCGGCTAGAAAACTAGAATAAGGTTATAATTCAAAATATGAACAAAATGTTTTTAAATAGTCACCAAAATTGTTTATAATAACAAAATAATTAGAAACTACCTAATGTATTTGACAATAGAAAGATGTCAAGGAAATCTATACATAAATGCCTTCAAGAGTTTATAGTGCATCTTTTAGAATGGTGGTCATGATTACTGTTAAATACAAAAATATGTAAAATAATATGAAACAGAAACAAAAGGTAAATATGCTCTAAAATTCAAAAATTAAGTTTAGAAGGAAATATACCAATATAATAACTGTAATGTTAAAGATGATACAATACAAATAAATTTTCCTCTATTCAAAATTCTTTGAAATATTCTATTAGTTTTTATAATTCAAAAGACATATTTTAAAAAGAAAATTATCAAGCCCTAAAAGTCCAAATAGAGTACATTCTGTTCTTTAATTCCTAACGAAATTCCCATGCTCACAGAAGTGAAAGTTAAGTTTGAAGATAGAAAAAGCAAGAGAGATGCAAAAATTTGAGGAGTTCAGTAACAGAAGCATTTCAAGAGGTAAACCAGATGTTTGTAGCAGAGGGTCCAGGAGAAAGAATTCATAATGTCAAAGGCTACATTCAGATCAAAAAGCATCAAACTAGGAACTATCTGCTCTATAACTGTCCATTACTACAAAGGGATCAAGCCACACTAAGCACTCAGCAAAACTCATATTAAAATCAGCTGAATGCTGTTGGGTAAGAAAGTGCTAGAAAGACAAGGACTGCTTCCTCAAGCATTTCATTGGGAAAAGGAAGGTTGGCAATCAGGTTAAAACGCAGAGATCAAAGCATAATTTAAATGTATAGTGTCTCATTTAAAGACCTAAGAAAAGTAAGTGACTAAAGTTCATCAGTAATTTGTTTTCCCTGCCACCATCATGTCTTTCCCTCCAAGCATCTCTCTTCTACTTCAGAAAATGTTGTAGACAATTTCTCCAAGGGCTTCTCAAAGCCAGATGAAAAACTCTTTTAAGATATTTGTCTGCAGAGGCAGCATGGTTCAAATGCCCTCACAAAACACTTTCCAGGCCTACACCACATCTCAGGAAGGTAGCATACGCTGGTTAAATTACTCACAAAGTAATTCCTCATGTCTGTTCTGTACCTATTAAATTTGCCTTCCCTACAAAATTAAAGTAGGATTTTATGAAGGACAGAGTTGTAGGAAGTCACTTGAGCATGAAATGTTTGATTTCTTAGGGGTAAAATTCTTACCTTCTAATACCTGTTACTTCTACTCAACAACCTAACCAAGAAAATATATAAGGCAAAATATTGCAAAATGTGGTTTTCTATGGTTATGACCCATGCACTTTTTTATAGAGACCACGGCTTAGATGATAATCATCTGACATTGAATTATGACTAGTACATTAAGTGCCTGTCCAGAGAAAATCAATTAAACTTCCATGAATGTTAAAGGTCAAAACATCTCAGAATACCCACCACCTACTAAACAGTAACATTTTGCAGATGGTGTCATAAAACAAAAATTTCAATAGACATCTGTTCTCCTATCAGAAATAAAAGCAGATAAAGCAATACCCCGCACATTAAGCAGAATGCCTTTCCATTGTTGCAATGCCCTGTATAATGAATTTATCTCCTTATTATAGAGAAAGATCAGCATACTTCCTGGCCAACTATTTACTCCAATTTTGAGCTTTACTTATATTTAATTTTCTTAACTTGGTGATGGGTTATGTGTACATGGGGATAGATGACAAATTAATTTTAATCATAAGTTTTTAAATAAAAATGGTTGATATCAATAATCATAAAAAGGACTGTAAGAAAATAATACCAAAGCTGGACAAAAGCAAACATGTAATTTCTAGTATCAGTAAGATGTTCTTTTAGAAATGCTAGTCACTTAGGCACTTAGTAGTTTACAAACCAGGCTACATGTGTTGAGTTCTTTATAATGTTAGCTCTCATTTTTTAAAAACCACAAGAATGATTACATATAGCCTCTATTTATTGTCAGCTTATCCCGTAGCAGGTACTTCACATGTATTTAATCCTCCCCACAACTCCATGGTGTAGGTACTGTTACTATTCCCATTTTGCAGATGAGAAAAGTATTTCCTACAGAGCTTAGAAAGGAGAAAGTAAGACTTCTCCTTAATAATTCCAATTCTGGAAAAAGGGCTCATCATGAATTGGTAGCCTCTCATATTACTATTAATAAGTAGAGCCTGTCTTTGTTTTGTGTTTTAATCTCCAAGAGAAGCTATTATGCTACAACCACTGGAAAGGGCTAAGATGGAAATGGGCAGAAAAGATCAAGTTTTCCCCAGATTAAAGTCCTGCAGATATGAGGGCTTTTCTTTTTTTTTAAAGAATCCAACTGAAAGTACGAAGAACAGAGAATGTCTCTTCTGAAATATATCCAATATAGATCTGTTTTTGCTGTATTTCCCCTAAAGGGAAGACGTAGAACCAACAGGAATAAAGCAAAGTTTCCAAGAGAGCAGACATAGAGACATTCAATTAATATCATAAATCTCTTCAATTAATATAAATTTTGGAATTACCCTATTCTATTCCTACTACCCCAAAGAAACAAGATGATGCATTTCTTCTTAGCTACAACTCTATTTTTACAAAGCAACACTCCTTAATGTTACATAAAACTGTTAGACCATTATTGATGGGAGGAAAAACACAGAAATTTGGAGTATCATGAAATCTTTTCCAGACTCAGAATTATGACCAGTGCTAAAAATTCAAAGATTGAAGGAAATAGATAAGAAAATAATTCTTTTGAACTGTAAGCATACACTACAGGAAGTATGCATAGCATGAAAACAACATAGCATTTTACAGTGTTTATAAATTAACATCCTGCAGATGTTACAATTAAGAATATCCACAATTTGTTCAATTATAAAATGCTTTAAATTGTCAAATTAACAAGAAAGTCATTATCTGCCTTAAACACTTTTTCAGAAAGAGTACGTAAATCATAAATATTTGTTGAGCAGTCAACAAAGAATTTACTAACATAATACTAAGGTACTTCTTGAAATATATTTTTCCCAAATTTGTTAGTATAGAATGCAGACTCAATCTTAACCAGAAATATAAAATGTAGTTGCAGCATAAGTTATATGATATTATGCAAATCATTCAGTCTTTCAGGTTGTAAGACTGTGTGCCTTTTCTCTCTCTTATCCATAAACAACCATAGTATGTTTAAAATAAACTTCAAATTCTGATTTCTTATACTGTTTGATATAAGAAACTAACCAGAAGATTGCCCTAAAGAGAAATGGAACATCTGGTGAAATGTGTAACATGCTTCAGGCTCACATCTGCTGCTAAGGTTAGTATTCCAATGTGATAGCTGCAATCTTCATGCTAAACAGTAAAAGACTGAAAGTTAAAAGATACTAAGAAGTATGTTCTTCAGCCACAGAGTGCTTTCTTTTTCTCAACAATGAGCTAACGACTGAACCTCGCAAAGTACTTGGAGAAATATTTCTAATAGTAAGTATGCACTCCAGTTCAAAATATGAAGCTAATTCAACAGGCTACTACTACCATGTGACGGCTGATTACACCCCTCTCCCAAATATATTGACCTAAATATTAATCAAGACAGGATGTATGCTATTGTTTGTCTGTGATTTATCAATCTATTCTGCTTTTATTTTTCAGCTCACCAATAAGAGAATGTTCAAGTGGAAGAAATAGGAATGGAAAACTGAGAAAATCCAGATGACCCAGAGATGGTATTGTTGTTAACTCAAAAAAGCACGCTTTCATAAGCACACCATGCTCCGCAGCCTTTCTCCTCCATTTACTTTTTAACTTTCAATTTTCTGCTCTAAACAGCAACAACAAAACTCTATGCTTACTGCAGTGTAAATTCCTTTACATTTGTGACACTTTTAAAAGCCCCTATTGTGCCATGAAAAGTTCCCAAACAAGGAAAGATCTGCACAGCAGGAGAGGAACCCACTTACATTTTCTAACAGCTGTGAAGGATCTGCTCCCTAGAGTAAAAGAAATCAACTGCAAACTGAAAAGTGTTTAGAAATAAAATGTTTCCATCACCTCACACTATCGCTACTTCCATTAGTACCCATGAAAAAGACACTGGATTTTACCCAGCATTTTAGTACAATAAACTTTACTGACAGTAGAAAAGAGAATAAAATTACAAACTAATTCTACCATCAAATACAGGAAATCATCAATAAAGAGAATCAGTACCTGACCTCTCAATTTTGCCTCTTCATTCCTGGACTAAACAACTAATCACAAAAGTCTTATTTAGAAAACAGTTTACAAGTGTTATTTATGAAGCTAGTTTGGGTTCCATATTCTGAATTAAAACCATATTACTTAAAATACAAAAGCACTTAGCATCACATCAGGAGATGATTTAACAAAAAGTTCAAAGTCAGTGATAAGCCCTATGGAGTACATTTTGGATATTTGTGGTAGTTCTGCCAGTATCTTGACTACCTGATAATCAAAAGGATAACAAAGACTACATATCCTGGAAAATAAAAGATGGGTAACCAAATGAACTCAAATCATCCATATTACAATAAAAATAAGAGGTATGAAATCATATTCAAAGGCCTTCCAGAGCCATTTCCAACTCCAGTTCTGGATGATTTCAGCCAGTATTTCCTGAGCACCTAGCTCTATTTTTAAGTACTATGGTAGAAGCTGAATAGCCAGCCTTGAATTAAGACATACAGTCTTTGCCCTCAAACGGTTCACAGTAGGTAAGAAAGCCACATAAATAAACAATACTATGTGATAAATTCAACAGATGTGTAGGGTACAGAACTTCGGGAAGGAAATGACACCTGTGCTAAATTTTCAAGGATGGGTCGTCTGCCAGACAGTAAAATGGGAGCAGTATTCTGGTCTGAGGAAACCACTGGGCCAAGGCACAGAAGTGTGAAAGAATACATAACTTTTAGGGAACTCTATAAACAACCTCATATTATATAATGTGTCGGGAAAAATGGCAAGATATAAAGCTGGAAAGGTAGGCCAGAGCCATTATTTCAAAGGGCAAAAGGCCAGGGAGCCAGGGAGCCAGGGAGCCAGGGCTTTATCAGTGCACAAATGGCACCAAAGAAAGGTATTTTAAGTAGGAGTGACATTCTCAGACTTCTGTTTTATGACATTAGGAGTGGAGGGGAGGATTAACTAAAGAGGAAGAGACTTGGGACAGGGAGACATGAGGTTAGTGCAATTAATTCAGGCAAGACATATATTTGAAGTCTGAAGTTAGGAAACATGGACTCGAGAGATAATTAACACAAAAAGTGAAATATATTCAAAATCTTTACAAATTATCTTTAAAAAGGGTTCATTCAAAAGAAACTGTGCCATCAAGAAAATGTCAAAATCTTAAAAAACATTTTTGGTGGTTATGGCAATAAAAAATACTATAAAATAATTTCAATTATTATGAATTAGAGTTTACACATTCAAGAAAAGGACTAGAAATCTGTATCCTGCCTACTGCATCCTCCAATACCCAGCAAAAAAGAAACAAATTACAAACTGGTATCATGAAATTCACAAGCCAATAAAGCAACCTGCAAATTATCAAATAAGCAATTGCTATAATTTATAATTACACTGTTTATTACTATACCATCAAGAGACAAATTAATGTAGGAATTCAAGGAAAACTGATTCAATCTTTGCATAAGCTTTATGAAGAATTCTCTACTTGGCTAATTTTTATGTTTTTTTTTTAAGTTAGGATATATTCAGGAAAGGCCAAGAAAAATTTGCTGTGTTTTCTTTTTCTTTTCTGGGTTTTTTTTTTTTTTCTTTTTATAATTTGAAATGGGGCATTTTTATTGGGCTTTAAAACTGCTTCATCTCTAAATTGTTTTTCCCCATGGCTACTTTCTCTCATTTCTGGAATAATTTTCAAACCTATGGACATACAACCTAAATATGGTGAAACAAAGCATACAAAACAAATCAAAAAGTTTCAAAAAGATGTCTGAGAGTTGCTAAGTTATTGATGTACTCCACAATTTCACTTAATGATAGTTATAATGCAGTTACAACCGCAATCATTTAATCAAATAAGGGAAATAAGAAGTCCAAGGCACTATCTAGAATGAATCAGGTCTAAATAATGCCTGCAAATACTTATAATACAACTAAGGATAGATAAAGCTACAGTACTTCAGAAGTTCATGAGACACATTCTGACCACATTTTAAATGCAAAGTAATAAAGTGTTACTGCCAATGCAAAGCAATAAAATATAAAGATAAGGACCATATTTAATCACTCGATTTAACTCAAACTTTGTTCACTCACATTATTGGGAAATATCCTCATATTATTGGGGAAAGCTGAAGAAATATATTTGAATACCATGGGAAAAGTTCCAAACACTTTCCAACGATCAACTACTGGCAAACCTAGCACAAACATACTAGACAGTAGTAGAATACCTTCTTCAGAATATGCACAAGTTCTAGTTTTAAACATGAATGTTGTCTAATCTCTCCAGCATTCATACCTTAGATAAGGGTTTTTAAGTAGCCACCTACGGAGAACAATTTCAGCACCCAAAATATTTTGACATATACGGTGATTTTTAAAATCTACAAAACTCACATTAAGACTGGAAGCAGGAGCGGACTTGGCCCAGTAGATAGGGCGTCCATCTACCACATGGGAGATCTGTGGTTCAAACCCCCGGCCTCCTTGACGCCTGTGCAGCTGGCCCACATGCATTGCTCATGCACACAAGGAGTGCCGCCCCATGCAGGGTGTCCCCGCATAGGGGAGCCCCACGCGCAAGCAAGGAGTGCACCCCGTAAGGAGAGCCGCCTAGGGCGAAAGGAAATTCAGCCTGCCCAGGAATGGTGCCGCACACACGGAGAGCTGACACAGCAAGATGACGTAATGATAAGAAACACAGATTCCCGTGCAGCTGACAACAGCAGAAGCGGACAAAAATAGCAACACGCAGCAAATGGACACAGAGAACAGACAACTGGGGCAAGAGGGAGGAGGGGAGAGAAATAAGTAAAATAAATCTTAAAAAAAAAAAAGATTGGAAGCAACCCAAATGCTCATGGTGGGCAGAATGAACAAATAATTGTACAACAGAATACATCAATGAAAAATGAATTAACTACAGAAGATAAATGTCACAAATACAATGCTGAATGAAAGCAGCGAGACAAAGAAAACATAAACTTTCATTCCATTTATAAAGTTCAAAAAGAGGTAAACGAATTTATAATGCATACATACACAGTTGGTAAAACTATAAAAGAAATGTTTCATAAAAACCAGAATACTAGTTACTTCTGGGGGAGGAAGAGGAGACTCAGATCAGACAGAAATACTCATTCTGTGGTGCTATACATGTTCTATTTCTTGACCAAAGTAGTGGTTACATGAATGTTTGCTTTATAATTATTCATTACACTGTGCATTTGTTTTAGGTAGTTCTGTAAGTATATTTTTCAAAAATCTCAAAATTAATGGTTAAAATAACTTGATTTTTAAAACATGTAAAATCAAGATCCTTCCCCAGTAATTCTGAGATACAACTGAGATCAATACTGTTTGGAAGTAATAACTCTATTTTTTACTAACTATAAATTTCTGAATTAAACAAACATGCCCATCAGCTGACTGCATGAACAGATTTTTCTTCCAGCCAACAAAAATTACAGTATTATTTAGAACAAAGAACAACTAGGGCTAAAGGAAATAACTACAATATAAAAGAGCTCAGTAATATTGCTTGTATATGATTTCATTAATGACACACAATCCTAAGACCAAAGTATTTCTATTACAGAATCATCAAGAACACTGGAAACCAGGTATATAATTATTAAAATCTCAAATGCAGTAAGAGACCCTTTCACACTGAAAAGTCAGATTTCCTGTACTTTGAGAAAATGAATGGCACCAAAAGGAAAATATATATAACGCGAACACAACAAAATCCAAGGAGTCTGACATCTGCTGGCTGTGATAATGCACTTCTCCCCACTGCCCATATATGATAATATATTCCTATCATAACAATCTCTTATCACTTTAATATTCATTTAAAAGCATTTCTACTTTCATATTATGGCTAAAAGTTACTCCTACCTGCTTTTAGATGATAACCAAGCCCAAAGTCCCTCTCTATACTGGCCCTCACTTGTCTTGACTTTTTTCTGTCTCCTACTATTCTACTATTCAATCTTAAGTAGGATTCCCTAGGACCACTACTGCAAGTCATTTGTTCCTGAAAATACAATCTAAAATATCAGATCAAAGGTTAATAAAAAAGAAAACAGCTCCTCTCTTATCCCACCAACCCCACAATAACAGTACTTTAGAAATAAACTAAAAAGAAAAAAGAAAAACTTTGGAAGAAGTTCTGAGTTGAGGAAACTTACTGAAAAGTTGCTAGAGCAGAAGTCTAAGCATAGGAAAGACAGCAGTACATTTATTAATCCTTCCAGATTGCTATAATATTACTTTGATCCTAACTACCACTTCTAGGTTTCATTTACATTGTGATCTAATTTAACCTATAAGAAAAATATCTACTATAATTAGACACAGCAAATATTCAAAGATTAATTCTGTTATCTGCACACATTTTAAATAAAGGGAGAAAAGTAGAAATAAGTAGAAAATGCTTTAAGTATATTTGTTAAATTAAGCAAATGAATAAGGAAGCCATTACTCTCAACACATTAAAAGCTCTGATAAACAAAATACGAGAGCACTAGAACCACCAATTGTGGCTAAGTCCATAATATTAATACTTTTCATCAAAATTGGTAATATGTCTCTGAGAATACATTCAACCCAATGCTTTTTATTCTGGTAAACTTTGCTGTTCCCCAGTATTCTTAGATCAAAGGGGCATTTAACAGCCCCAGTGCAAACATAGTTTACTATATTACTAGGCTTGATGGCAACTCCTAATAAGAGCAAACGCTGATAACACTATTTAATCAGGAAATGTAAGAACAACTTTTATTTTCCACTTCTAAATAGCAGCCCATCTGTAGTCCTTATCTATGATACACATACATACCACACTTTTGCATGAAATGCTGCTCATGGCGCAAACAGATGACTCCAGTTCAGGATCAAAACTCTGCCTTTTGGTTTCCATCTACCACTATATTAACTGCCCCAGGCCCTTTCCACCCACTAATCAAGTTTTTAAATTTTACTTGGGGTGGGACCATGAAGCACTCTCAAGCATCCTTTCTTTTGGTTAATATTCAACTTTCTTGCATTTCCTTGCCTGCTACACCAAGTTCTTCAGTCTTTAAAATTTTGCCTCAAAACACCACCACCAGGAAGTTCTAACATTATTTAAAAAAAAAAAAAAGGCCTGCAAAAACATACAAAAGAAATGGAGGAGAGGGGGAGTTTTTTCTTTTTTTTTTTTCAACTTTAAAGATGAGTGGATTAGACATAAAATTACTTTTTCAATGATTCCTTTTGGAACAGAAACTTTCTTAAAGCTAGTGAAAACACAAATATAAAATTCCCTCTTCCCAATGCTCAATGTTTTTACATTGGTAGGTAGATAAGGTACTGCTTTCTAGAATAACAAACTTCTCAGAAATCCTCCCTAGGACCCCACTCTGGCACCACCTTCTTTACCTACTGTACTACCTACAGGGATAAGCATAGAAAGATATATCCCCTAAATGTGCAAGCACTCCGTAAGGCTCCCTAAACCCAATAAAAGTTTATGACAACTTCAAGTAAGAAAATATGAAACAAACTAAAAGAAACTGGAGGAAAGAACCATTCTCTTGTAAAGATTTAACCAAGATTCCTCTCAATGGCAAACTCTTCATTGATTTAAAAGGCTTATTGGATTTACAAAAGTATAAACTACACATTTTTTAGGACCTTGGTTATACAGGAAAAAAATATTGCATCAATATGGTATGGACCAATTAAATCTTTTGATTTCCATAAAAAACCACATTGCTTATTACTTTTGACTGAAAGAAAATATAATTTTTAAATTGAACCTAACTGGAATTTAAGCTAACACTTAGAGAATGTTTTGGCACTATAAATGACTGAGATTTAACTAAAACAGGGTTCCACAGCACAATTAAGGAGCACTCAGGAAAAGTATGATCTGTCCTTCAAAAAAAGAAACCCTTTTCCTTCCACTCGCATTATATTTTCATCTTATATTATATTGAGGCATTTATTTTAAAATACTATATTCATAATAATTATGGTTAAGTTTATTCTCCAAGCTTCAATATTAAAATAGTATTTTAATATCAAATTTCGAGACATTTAGAGAACAGAAGACCTTCAGTGTTTTTTTAACAATGCACTGAAAAGTATCTACTTAAATCCTCAACCTCTCTCTGGCATAAAGCATAATTTTATCTTTATGTCAACACGATATTTTCTGCTTACTTATTTCTACTTGGGAATAAAGTGGAAATAATATATGGCAAAGGAACTAACTCTGTCGAGAAGATTTCTTGAGACCTAAAACACTAAATACTAATCCAGAAATTATGTAATGTTCTGTGAACACCACACAAGGTTTTGGCTTGCAGTTACAATGAAGCAAGAATATATTAGGGGCAGCGGACTTGGCCCAGTGGCTAGGGCGTCCATCTACCACATGGGAGGTCCGCGGTTCAAACCCCAGGCCTCCTTGACCCGTGTGGAGCTGGCCTATGCGCAGTGCTGATGCATGCAAGGAGTGCCGTGCCACGCAGGGGTGTCCCTCGCGTAGGGGAGCCCCACGCACAAGGAGTGCGTCCCATAAGGAGAGCTGCCCAGCACGAAAGAAAGTTCAGCCTGCCTAAGAATGGTGCCGCCCACATGGAGAGATGACACAAGATGATGCAACCAAAAGAAATACAGATTCCCATGCCGCGGACAAAGAAAGAAGATGCAGCAAATACACACAAAGAACAGACAACGGGGGGTGGAGGGGAGAGAAAGAAAAAAATCTTAAAAAAAAAAAAAAAAGAATATATTAGGAAGTCAGAGTACTAAATTTGGTTATGCTATATAATAAAATAGAGCTAAAGTATAACCAAAAACATACTTTATGTTCAATTTCTGGAAAACTACATTTTTCTCTTATTAAATTAGCATCCTTTAAATATGAGCAAATTAAAATAGCTGTTTAAGAGTTTAAGTAATAGAGTAATAGTGAGGGCTGGCCAAAAGGAGGCTTATCTGTGGTTGTTTTCACTTTATTGTTTTCACAATTCTAGTGCCAATACTAGATTCAAATACTCTGACTATTCATTCAGTCCTTATATTGCCTGATAAAAGAGGCAAATTTTACTGCAACTTGAGTATTCTTCAGCTCTGTGATTATACCAAAAGCCATTGAGTATACACTTTAGAAGGATTCAATGTTATGTGAATATCTCAACAAAATTGTTTTTAAAAACAGCATTTGTCATGGAATTTTAAATTACCCATAATGAAAGATTTAGATGGGCTCAAATATACTTAACTGTATGAAAATAAAATATGGTTTAACTACACATGGTGAAGCATGTGAAGTATATAATGATGATATACATTTATATTCTTGACCTGGAAAAATGGGCTTCAAAAATATGAAGTGAAAGAAGCATATTACATAACAAAATTCACCACCACCACCACCAAAAAAAATCCCATTTTGTAAAAGATATATATACATACCAAAAATTCTGGAAGAATATACACCAAAATGGTAAAAGTAAGCTCTGGAGCAAAGAATTACAAATAATTTTAATTGCTTTCTTTACGTATATATATATATTTTAAGATTTATTTATTCCTCTCCCCACTGTTTTGCACTCGCTGTCTGCTCTCTGTGCCTGCCCAATGTGCGTTATAAATAATTTTTAAACATTTTCTAAATATCTTACAGGAAACTGGGACTTTTATCATCATAAAGGAGGGGTGAGGAGATATTCAATGGTCTGGTAATATGAAATCACTTGGCCTTTATCCACTGTTGCCTGTAAAATGTCAACTGTGGGATTCCACAGTGGGTAAGTACCCAGTTCAATAAACCCTTGACACTTTTCAAGGGCTAACTTTTGGAGCACATGACAGTTTTATACAGTTTTGATATGGCATTCTAAAAAAATTTTAATTAAATACCCCTCAACTCCTTAAATGGAAGTACAAGGGAGTAGACAGAGTTAGGTCACCGCTGAAGGGAGGCTCAAAAGGGATAGCTCTGGCTCATATTACTTGACAAAACTAACAGCTGATCTTGAATTTTAACTGGGCAATAACAAAACAAAACATCCCACAGGTGCTGAAAACACTAACATTGAAAATGTGAAAGAACAAATGACAAAAATAGGAAAAGTTTGAAAAATAAATGCAACAGGGCAGCAGATGTGACTCAAGTGCCTAGACTCCTGTCTACCATATAGGAGGGCTAGGGTTCGATTCCCAGGGCCTCCTGGTGAAGGCAGGCTGGTCTGTACCGTGAGTTGGTCCCTGCAGGAGTGCTGGCCTGCATGGAGAACTGGTGCAGCAAGATGATGCAACAAAAAGAGACAGAGGAGAGGCAATAAGAGCTGCAGCAAACCAGGGAGATGAGGTGGTGCAAGAGATTGAGCACCTCTCTCCCACTCCAGAAGGTCTCAGGATCAGTTCCTAGTGCTGCCTAAAGAGAAGGTAAGCAGACACAGAAGAACACACAGTGAATGGACACAGAAAGCAGACAGCAAGGGCAAAAACAACAAGGGGGGGAATAAATAAATAAAATTAAATCTTTTAAAAAAATTGCAACAAACTTTACCATATGCTTAATATTATAAAGCTATAGTAATGAACAATTTTGTAGTAGAGCAGAAATAGACAATGTGTACACAGACTAGAACAACACAGAAATAGAGTAAAATATATACAGGATTTAGTAGATGATAAAAATAGTATAAGAATTCTTGATTTAAAAAAATGGATAACCAAAGAAACGACATTAGATGATAGGATTGCCATTCATTATAAAAATGTTGGATCTTTATACACACTTCTACACCAAAAGAAATCCAGATAGATTAAACATTTAAAAGTAAAAGATGCATTGAAAGAAAAAAAAATGGGTTGATTTTTTTCATATGTTGGTTTAAAGTGTCTGTGAAGCATGATGTAACACAAGAACCAAAAGAGAAGACTGATAAATTTGTCTACATAAAAACTGGAAACTTGAAGGCAAAAATACTCTATAAAGCCAAATGAAACTGGAAACTGGAAAAATAACACTAAATTGGACTTGTAATTAATTATAGAAATGCTACTAAAAAGATGTAGTCAATTATAGGATTGGCAAAAAGGAAAAAAAAATTGATAATTCCCAGTGTTGACAAGAATGTGAAAGCATTCTCAGACAAAATTGGTGGTGGTACAGACTATTGCAATTTGCAGGCAATTTGGCAATATCAATGCCTTGAAGATAAACTGTTAAATGAAAAGAAATCATAGATATAATATCCTATTTTTAAAAAGAGATATCATTTTACTTTTCACTTTTTATACCTGCTGCCACATAGTTTTTAAATGGCACATATTAGGTGTAACAAACTAATTGAAATAGTCATGACAAAATAAGAACACCATTACAATACATACTTCTTGACAATTCACATGGATTTATTCTTGTCAAAGATCCTAGCCATTGCTGAATTTGATATTCTGCTCTTTATCCAAACAGTCTATATTCTGGGTAATGACTTTCTAGCACACTTCATTTTGTCTATCACCACCATATTTCCCAGAAATAAAGTTTCAATCACTTATCAAAAGCCACCACCCACAACATGATAATGAAAAGAATATTGCTGGTAAGTGGGTATCAAATGCTAAACTGTGCAGCCTGGTAGGCTAATTTACTAAATGATTTGCCAAGTTGGAAGTAAGAATGATGAATCCGTGAATGCCAAGAGTCAACTGTAGTGCAGTTTGAATGGAAATTTGTGCTTTTTTCCCCCCTACAAAAAAAAATTTTTTTGTTTTATCTATCAAAACCCTTCTCCAAAGACTCAGGCTCAAAATAATGAGGTCTGACTGGAAACAGAAAAGTTGTTTACATTGAAGATCCACACTAAGCATTAACTTACCAAGGAAACTAGCATTAGTATCTGAACTGGTCAATATAAAATTGAGATTAAATTAATTTTTCCACAGATACATGTGTTTCTGATATTCCCAAATTTCTTTCCATACAGTTTGTACTAATTTAAACTCCTTAAACAATGTACAAGTGTGTCTGTTTTCCTACACACTATGTCCTGTCAAATTCTGTGTGCTATCAAACCTTTTAATCTTTGCGAATCCAATGAATAAAAATTAGTATTTGGTTGTAATTTTTCATTTCACTTCTTTCATTACGAAAGGCTGAGCATCTTTTCATACACTTAAGTATTATTTGTGTATCTTTTTTTCTTAACTGTCTGTACCATCTTCAGAACATTGTTTCTACTGGTCTATGTATTTGCTTTTTTGCCCCTTTCTGACTTGTAAAAACTGATATATTTATTTTTAAAATTAGACTGTTTGTCAGTGCTGAATTACCAGTATGGTTTTTTTTTACTTTGCCATGAAGACTTTTTATATTTATATGGTTGAGTTACTAATCATTTATTTTATTCTGAGTTCTGTGTCATACAAAAAAAGGTCTTTCTTACTCTGAGACTGAATATTAAATAATTCACTCATAGTTTCTTTTGTTCTTCATGATTTTATTTTTTGTCTTGTGTTTTATATTGAAATCTTTTATGTACAGTAAATTATTCTTGAAAAGTAGTTCTATAACCTCTACCTAAATTTTCCCCAAACTAAATTATGTTCAAATGAGATGAAGATACTCTGTGAGGCAGATAACTAGCTTAATCCTTCAGAGATGGAAGAATGAGATAAAAATGACCCAGGCAGCTGTACTCCAACATAAAAAGTAAGAAAAAGAAAATATAAAAAATTTCTCCCTAGCAAAAGAATAGATAAATTGGACATCATCAAATTAAAAACTTTTGGGAAGCAGATTTGGCTCAATTGATAGAGCATCCACCTACCACATGGGAGGTCCAGGGTTCAAACCCAGGGCCTCCTAACCCATGTGGTAAGCTGGTCCATGCGCGATGCTGATGTACACAAGGAGTGCCGTGCCACACAGGGGTGTCCCCCATGGAGGGGAGCCCCACGCACAAGGAATGCACCCCGTAAGGAGAGCCGCCCCACACACAAAAAAGTGCAACCTGCCCGGGAGTGGCGCTGCACACAAGGAGAGCGGACACAGCAAGATGACACAACAAAAAGAGACACAGATTCCCAGTGCCACTGACAAGAATACAAGCAGACACAGAGAACAGACAACTGTAGGGAGAAAGGGGAGAGAATTAATTAATTATTTATTTAAAACCTTTTATGCATCAAAGGACATTATCAAGAAACTGAAAAGACAACCTACACACTGGGAGAAAATAGTAGCAAATCATATAGATAAGGGTTTAAGTCCAGAATATATAAAGAACTCCACTCCTACAACTCATAAACCAATAGACAAACAACCCAATTAAAATGGGGCAAAGGATTTAAAAAGACATTTCTCCAAAGAAGATATACAAATAGTCAACA
This sequence comes from Dasypus novemcinctus, assembly GCF_030445035.2. Classification (NCBI taxonomy): domain Eukaryota; kingdom Metazoa; phylum Chordata; class Mammalia; order Cingulata; family Dasypodidae; genus Dasypus; species Dasypus novemcinctus. Next base: position 80,365,421 of record NC_080686.1, read on the forward strand.
CATTAAAAGGTACACTCATCATATTAGTCATTAGGGAAATACAAATCAAAACCACAGTAAGTTATTTCGTGTGCATGTGGATGGCTGTTTTTAAAAAACTGGAAAATAAGGCGTGTTAGGATGTTGAGAAACCGGAAACTTCATGCATTGCTGGAGGGAATGTAAAATGGTACAGCTGATGTGGAAAACAGGTTGGCAGTTCCTCAAAAAGTTAGCCACAGAATTACTACTATAATGATCCAGCAATTTCACTGCTAGGTATTTACCCAAAAACTGAAAGCAAGAACTCAGATACCTGTATACCAGTGTGCATAGCAGCATTATTCACAATAGCCAAAAGGTGGAAACAACCCAAGTGTTGATCAATGGAAAAATGAATTAACAAAATGTAGTACAGCCATACAAGAATATTATTCAGCTGTGAAAAGGAATGAAGTTCTGATACATGCTACAACATAAATGAACCTTGGAGCATTATGCTAAGTGAAATAAGCCAGACACAGAAGGTCATATAGTGCATGTTTCCACTTATATGAAATATTCAGAATTAGCAAATTCAGAGACAGAAAGGTAATTAAAGGTTACCAGGCATTGGGGGAAAGGGGGAATGAGGAGTTATTGCTCAATGGGTTTGAAGTTTCTGTTCAGTGTGATGAAATTCAAGTTTTGGTTAAGGACGGTGGTGATGGTAGCAACACCATAAACATAATTAAGATCTCTGAACTGTACACTTAAAAATGGGAAATTTTACATCATACCTGTATGTTACCACTAAATTTAAAAACAAATGTAAAAACCTATTTAATGCAAAGGACCTTAAAATTAGCATAAGTTTCTAAATTCATATGCTTAATTTTGTGTTTGATTTCTGAAGAAAATGTCCATTGCTTGTGGGAGAAAGGGTTACACAATGGGCTCGAGTGGAGTGTCAAAGCCCAAGCAGGTAAGAAACTCATCCTTACAGAACAATGGTCTGGGTATGGGGGGGCAGTAAGAGACCTACTGAGGTGCGGAAGGTGTGGGGGCTCGGTAGAGCACAGTATGGGGAGTCAGCATCCAAGCACCCACTAACTGGTGACAGAGTATAAGTCAAGAGTTCAAGTGGGGTGAGAAGGGAATAAGCATGGGTAAAGGAGTATTGGCTGAGATAGGAGATTAGTTGCATAAAGGAGTAAATGCATTAAAAATAATGTGGTCCAGGTTTTCCTGTCAGCAGAGAAAGCTAGAAATACGGAAAGGGAGAACACTAAAATAAACACTGTTGCAATAAATTGGACGAAGGTATCAGTGTGAATACATGGTTTTCAATACATGTAATTACCGAAGTGTAAATGTAAAGATGTTTGTCTGTGTGTATGTATTTAAAAACATATAATCCCTAGCTCTGTCAGTTCAAAGGCCTGGGAACAGCAACACATAATAGCAATGAGTATACCTGGTATGCAGTTCATGGCTTCTAAATATCATTCTTCTCTAGAGGCACCTAGGATTTCATTTGAGAAGTGACTGTACAAGTGAGACAGGGAAAGTACAAATGAGCATGGAACATCACATAATGAAGAAGATGAAGGAAATGCTCAAATAGTTGATGGGGAAATTTCAAAAGGACATGGCCAGCTTTATTGGACTCTAATAGACCAAACTGGGGACAAACTGAACATCAAAATAAATAATGATTGTAACTTATAAATCCCACTAAATAAAACAAGAAAAACATGAGTCTATATAAATACAAATAAACCATTAAATTGAAAATGTGTTAAGAAATGGGATACTTAGTTTCAAAATATTCCCTTATACTTTGAAATAGTTCTTTTCTAAGATTATTCCATTTTCTAACTCTAGAATGTGATTTATAATTAGGAATAATGAGTAAGACCTCAAAGAAGATAAGCATATTTCATGACTGCATCAAGAATCAGATTCCAATTCACTATACATACAACCATCTTCTGAAATAAATTTGGTATTTCTGCCTAAAATACAGGGTCCAATGACTAAGGCTTTAAGATATTTACAAGACAGTTTTTTACTAGTGTGATACTAAATCTCTACTATACACTCACTTTTTTAATCCTTCTATCATGCTAAATTCCTGAGAAAAAAATGAAAATAATGTAAGGGTAAAATGATGAAGCATAAATTTGACTATAAAATACTTTAGGCAGAACAGGCATATACCAAAAAGAGAATCAAAAGCAAAGAATCAAAAAGAGAAACCAAAAAAAAAAAAAAAAAAATTTAAAGAACAGAAATGAAACAAAACAGGTAAGGCAATATATGCAGCCAAACAAGCCTTCCCATGTTATAATGTGTTAATATAATAAGGGTACGATGTAATAGTCATACTGTGGTCTACCTGCATGCAGATCACCCCATGATCCTGGGCTTAGATGACAGTGTTAAAAAGGAAAAAACCTGCATGACTTTTAAAAACATATGGGATAATGAGGATCTCGTTGCCCTCACTGCCCCAACTGCTGCAAGTCAGTGTGCCAATGCAGACAAATTTGCTAAGCTTTCCTCCTCTATTCTACTACCAACGAAGATGATGAGCCTGTGAATTAAAGTGGAATTGTCAGGATGACCAAGCAAGTACTCTGTCTCACTCAAACCAAAGACCCTCTATCATTAAAGAGGCTAGAAAAAAATCAAGACTCCAATTGCATTATGTTTCAAACTTACTTTCATACCCCTTTACCAGAAACCTCTAGCTGAGTCTATCCTCACAATGAATTAGTGATGGTTTAGTTTCTTTCCTCAGGGACCAAACCTTTATTTGTTTCTGTTAAATATTACCCTGTTTAAAACCTTCCAAATTTCAACTTGCTGTGGTTACTTTGAATTATAGTACACAAATTGGTCCACTCAATAAGGCTTGAGCTTTAAGTTTGATAAGCATAAGCTCGGTGATTAAGTTTAAATCATTCTTCAGTATAAGATAGACCCTATATATTTCATACACATACAGCCATACAATGAACGACTGTACCCAAAACTATGCTTTTGTGGAAAAACAAAACAATAATATCCACCTTGCATTAAGTGCTTAACATGAATCAGGCACTGCCTTAATGTTTTATATGCATTCTTACTTAATCCATAGAATAACCCTCAAGGGTAGAGAGTCTGCTTACATCCAGGACCTATGTCTCTCTACTGTACCAGATAGTCACTATCACATGCAAAATAATTATATTAGAAGTTATTTTTATCATGGTTTTAAGAAGTTGAACAATATGGTGATACAACATAAAGTTTACAAGATTAATTATTTAAAATAAATGTAAACAGCGCTGATGTGCACAAGGAGTGCCATGCCATGCAGTGGTATGCACCATGCACAAGGAGTACGCCCATAAGGAGAGCCGCCCAGTGCAAAAGAAAGTTCAGCCTGCCCACTGACACAGCAAGATGACACAAGAAAAAGAGACACAGATTCCGGGTGCCGCTGACAAGAATAGAAGCAGACACAGTAAATGGGCACAGAGAACAGACAACTGGGGCGGGGATAGGGAGTGAAATAAATAAAAAATAAATCTTTAAATAAAATAAAATATAAATAGTATACATTTTATTCAAAGTGGATATAAGCTGCAGTTTTCTTCAGCCTAGCCCACAAGTCAATTCTACTGTTACTAATTTTACTAAGCAGACAAAACGTTACTCATACCATCCTTCATTCCCAAAGCAATGCTCTAATTGGTTTTTCTGTATCCCATTAATATTTTTTCTTAAACAGCTCAGATCATTGTCACAATACTCCTAAAAAGCCTTCATAGTTGTCTACTGTCAAGGGTATAAAGGCCAAACTTCTGGAAAACTGTCACAACTAATATATACTATGTTGTTGTAGTTATGAATTGTCTCTATTTCACAGATAAGGAAATGGGAACTAAAATATTAACATACTGTGTGTCCCTCAGGTACCTTTGCTCATGCAACGCCCTCTATTTCAAAACCTCTCTCCACCCACCCAACTTTTCCCATTTGGAGAACTCCTAATTTTATCATGTCAACTCCTACTTCCTTAATACTGTCAACCCCCAAATTTCAGGATGTAACTTTTTTTTTTTAATCGAGGGGTGCCAGAAAGTGTTAATGTAAGTAGTTCGTCATAGCAAGGGGATAGAGAAGAGAATGTTAAGAATTTATACATATATATAAATTTTTATACACACACCACACCCATATATTTACTTGCATGAGTTATGTATCAGCCATTCATTCTTAAGTTATCTGAATGTAACATTTTATGAATTACAAGAACTACTGATTTGATGTCATTCGTCTGTTTCCATTCATTTCATAGTTTCATTTCCCAACAATTTGTTAGTAAAACACTCAACACTTGAATCTTCTAAGATTATAATTTTTTTCCTTAAATCTCACTAAAACAGTTTATTTAAATGAACACACACATTCTGTTTACTCTTTTCTATAGGCAAGAGTCTTTAAGATCAATGGCAAATGGCAATGCAGGTTTTTCAAATGGAAATAATGCACTAGGAGACGGGACAAAATCCCTGCATTCTGAGTGTCTTAAGTAGCCACTAATAATTTGGCACTGGTGTAAGCACTGAATTGCCTCAGGATAAAAAGCAGGTAGAGAAAACTCCCTCTACCAGGTGGTGACAATGGCAGCTGAATCATTTGCCCAGTCTTGAAGTTCTTCTAGGAAAAAAAATCCTCTTCGTTTTTTAGCTACTACTTAGCAAGAAAGCCAAAGGTCAAATGCATGCATGGCTTATTGTTCTTCTTCCTAGTGGCTCATCCAACATTCTTCTAAAAAAAGAAAAGAAAAAAGATTCATAAAGTTCGAAGGGAAGCCAGAAATGCATCTATAAGTAAAACTGGTATCCAATATAGAAGCTAAATTTAGTATGCTTAGGGGTTCAGAGAGTCCATTTATAATGCAAAAGCTAGGCTAAACATAACGTTGGTACTTTTAAATACCTTTTTTTGAGAAATGGGAAGGCATTTTTCTATCACTGCTAATTTACTTACAAATTATATGCTTTCCCAAGTAAGTCCAACCTTCTAAATATAGGGTATGTTCTAAACATACAGCCAGCTATCTTTATTCATAAAATAAGACTTCTAGTCTAAATTTATTTTGTTAAATTGCTTTAATCAGTTCTCCTTCAAAGCTAAGAAGAAATAATTTTTTCTAAATATCATGTTGAAATTAAGGAAGAATATATTCCTTAAATTTAAACAAACTTATAACAAAGGATACTGAAACAGTCGTTTTTTTTCAGTCACACCACTCAAACACTAGTAATACTGCTCCACTACCAACAGTATTAAATTTAAATACTTGAGCTTTGTGTGCAATTCACAATCTCCCTTTTATAGGTCAACACATTCAACAAATATTTTTTTGAGCATTTGCGTGAGCCACTGTTCTAAATGCTGGGGAAACAATATACAAGTATCAGCCCCTGAGCTTAAAGACCATCAAGTCTAGTGGAGAACAATCATTTAAGATAATTAGAATATAGTCTGATAATCCACATTTTATTAATTACTAAGGTGTTTTTCATACAGCTCCAGAAATTCTTTGATACTCTTCCCATCTGGAGACGGAACTCTAATTTCCCTCCTTTTGAGTATGGGCTGGACTTAGCCAATTACTTCTAAGGAACAGAGTATGGAAAGGGAAAAAAAGAGTAACTTTTCAGTGCAGAAATCTGGCATTTTCACCTAATCCAATGGATCAAGGTAATTATCATAAATACTATCTCATGTTGCTATCATTCTACTATCCCAATAATCTGCGACGAGAAAGGCACTTCACTTCTGTTGTATTATTCCTAAAAAGTCATAACCCTTGCCTAATCATGGGAAGGTATCAGATAAACCCAAATTGATAGACAATGTATGAAACACCTGATCTGTACACTTCAAAAGTGTCAGGGCCAAGAAAACAGACAAACAAGGAAAATGCACAGACTGGAGGAGACTAAGGAGATATGACAACTAAATTCAAAATGGTATGTATGGTATTCTGGATTAGATTCTGGAACAGGAAAAAAGCATTAGTTGGAAACCGGGCAATCTGAAAAATGTCTGCAGTTTATTTAATGGTATTGTACCAATTCTAACTTCTTAGATCTGACAAAGGTACCGTGGTTATATAAGATGTTGACTTTAGGGAAAACTGGGTAAAGATATGCAAGAACTCCACTGTCTTTGCAACCCTTCTATAAATCTAAAATTATTTTTTTAAACTTTTAAAAATATAAATAGTCGGATATGTCCATCATAGTATAAGCATATGACCTATGAAAGCCATGCACCCAGGACCTGGCTCAAGGATATGTCTGTGGAGTCTCAATTGAATCCTGAAATATGAGAAGGAGGTATGGACGGGGGTAGAAAAAATAGAACAATCCATTTCCTAAGACACAACAGACTTCAGTTTGTGCGGTAAACAACTGGGACAGTATGGCTAGCACAATGGGGGTGGGAGTAAAAGAAGTGGGGATAATGTCCAGAGATACAGTCAGAGAGAAAGGCAGGAACTACATGCCCTTCAAGATCCAGCTTAAATTCCATATAGATCACTTCAATCTAAAGCCAACATGACTTGCTCTTCTGAAGGCATGTCCTCTACTGGTCATTAAGCCACAGTCATGTAATGACTTACATTAAGTTTGGCATACTATTTTAATCTTCCCTATTTAAATCTCAACTCCACCAGTAGACTGAAATGGCAGAAACCATGTTTGCATATCCCTAGAAATTAATCTTACTGGTTCCTACCTTTTATCATGTCTTGGACAGTATCTGATGTAGTAGCGACTCAATGAATGACCACATAAAATAAAGTATTCATCAGTATCAATGTAAAGAATGTGCAGCTTTTGATCAGATATCACTGTGAAAACTGATCTTAATTATCATAAGAAAATTGATACATGCCAGAAAAACAAAAAGGTACAGACATTTCACATTCAAGCTTCAGTACAAAGAGACTACATGAAAACCTTGGAAACCAACTTAGGGAACTTAAGGACCAAGAACATATAAAATGTTGGGCATAACAGTTTCCTTCTAACATTCTGATGACTCTGCTCCCTTCTTCCTGACAATAAGCAACCAACAAAAAAGTTTCCTATAAGGAGGTTAAGTGTGCAGACTTTAAATCCTGATTCCACAAAGAGTAACAGTGGCTCTTGCACAAATTACTTAATCCTCCTAAACTTCAGTAAAATGGGAACAAGTAATAGACTTACCTCTTAAAACACTATAGGGATTACATGAATGCATGCCAAGTGCTCAACACAATGTTTGGCACATGATAAAACACTCAATAAATGTGTGCAATTTACCAGTACCGTAATGATAATGATGATGACAATGACAACATGTAAAGATTACTGCCTTCCCAATACTAACATTTAAGTCTTTTACTTTTTAATGATCTTTTTATAGTTAAAAAGAAAAAAAGATTCTTACTGCTAAGTCCTTACTAACAGCTAGTAAAATGTATTTTTCTAACAGCTAGTAAAATCTATTTTACTAAATAAAGAGTAAAATCTTGACATACAGTAGCTACTTAGTTCCAAACACAGAAGAATAAGGTTAGTTAACAAATATAAAGAGATCTTTGGAGTCAATAATCAAAGGAAAGTTTAAGAACAACGACATAAAAGGGAAATCAAAGAAATATCCCAAATATTTCTAAAATGTAAATATTTTCTTTCCTTTTTTTTTTTTTTAACTTTAATAGTTTAAAAGAGGTTAAGTGGGGTGGAAACAACCCAAGTATCCATCAGCAGATCAGTATTATATAAAATGTGGTATATTCATATAATGGAATATGATCTGCCATAAAAAGGAATGAAGTTCTGATACATGCTACAGTATGGATGAATCTTGAAATCATTGTGTTGAATGAAACAAGCATACAGAAAAGAACAAATACTGTATGATCGATTCACTTATATGAAATATCTAGAATAAACAAATTCACAGAGTCAGAAAGGAGATGAGAGGTTATCAGGGACCAGTGGGGGAGGAATGGGTGCTATTGCTTAATGGGTACAAACTTTCAGTTGGAGGTGATGAAAAAGTTTTGGTAATAGATGGTGGTGAGCAGTATAACACAATATTGTGAATACAATTAATACCAACTGACATACATACTTAAAAATGGTTAAAATGGGAAATTTTGTGTTGTATATTTTACCATAATAAAAATAAAAAGTTAAAAGTTTTCAGTCATCCAAAAGAAAACACAGAAGCTATATAAAGCCATTTTAAAGCAAATTATTTCAAGCAATTTTTCCCCATCTCTTAATTTCACAGATTATATGTCAGTATATAGCTTTCACATTGGTAGTATACTCTATGACTGGCCAAAACTATATTTACTCCATATGTAAAAGTCCAGAAAGTTCCTTGATATGAAAGTCGCTCTGCAGTGGTAAAAAACTATGCAAGCCAATGACACTCTGAGCATTATCCATGGTAAATGTTAATTACTACATGAAATATTCCTGATGTGGATGTGCCAATGCACTACAATGAATGTTCTCCCAACATGTAATTTACATATCAGAAATGGATCCTAATTCACATCTATCAATTTCGATATCCAATAGTATAATCAAGGTGGGATATAATATAAATGAAACAAAATTTTCATCTAAGCTATGTGAAAAACTATATATATTAAAGACAGACTATGTTTATACTGCTTCCCATGCTGATTAGATATTAAAATATTAGGAAAAAACAGTATAAGAAAAGTTAATTCAAGTTGTTTCTTCCCAAAAACATGCTCTAATTTTTCAACCAAAACATTCATGTTCTAATGCATCCTTAGGTTATAGAGATTTACAAAATAGTCTGTAACTCAAAAAGACATCAGACACTACCTTAACCAAATAAACAAAGTTAGCATCAGCAATGATGTTATGTGGATATCATGTACCCCCTGATAGGATGTGATGAAAACATACTTCATTATTGTGGTTTTCTTCCCAAAAATCTATAACCCCAGTCTGATAATGAAAAAAATCAGGCAATTCCAAACTGAGGGACATTCTACAAATTACTTAACTTTACTTCTCAAACCAGTTTAGACCACGAAAAACAAGTAAAGACTGAGAACAGTCACAAACCACAGGGGACAAAAGAACATGACAACTAAATTCTGTGTGGTAAACTGGACTAGATCTTGAAAAAGCAAAAGCACATTGATGGAAAAGCTGGTGAAAATCTGGCTAAAATCCAGAGTTTAGTTAATAATAATATACCAATGTTAGTTTCTTAGTTAGACAAATGCACCACAGTAATAGAAGACAATAACATCAGGGGAAATTAAAACTGGGTTAAGGAGTAAAGGGATACTCTATGTACTACATTTGCAACTTTTTGGTAAATCTGCAACTATTCCAAAATGAAAAGTTTATTAAAGTGGGGTGGGGGAAGACACCAGACATTGTTGATGGAGGTTATCTACTAGCCATGGACAGACTGTCTCGAAATAAATCCTATTACCAAATCTGGGTTTCTATAAATATTACAAATGTAATGCAAAGAACAGAAAGTCCAGATTAAGGATGGAAAATTATAAAGGACATGACAGTCACAGATTTGGCTAGATTACTATAGTTAGCTTAAAACCTTTCAGTAGCCTCCTGCTGCTTACTGAATAAAACCCAAATTCCTACAAGGCTCAGAATGACATAGAGCCACCTTTTCTCATTCAGAAAGATTCACTCAGACTGGTAAGCCTTCAGAGAATTCCTAAACAATGACAAGCTCACCTCAGGGCCTTTGCACTTGGTTTTCCACTTCTGGCTCTTCACAATGCTAGTTCCTTCTTATCTTGTGATGTCAGCTAAATATTTACATATATACCCTCATACAAGGGACTCTGAATAAAGCATCTCTCATTAAAGCACCTGTTTATTATTTCCACAGCACTTGGCACAAGTTTTAAGTATTTTATTTGGTCAACTGTCTAATGTCTCTCTCCATTTGTTAGTCATTTTATCCCTCAATACCTGGCAGAGTTCCTGAGAGATAGCTGGCACTCAGTAAATATCTGTAAATGAATTAATGAATCCAGCACGTTGTAGAGACTATTTTTGAGGCAAAGCATAACTGTCTAAGAAACCTCATGTTAGAAGACTCTTCTTTGTATTAACACATATCTTTTTCACTCCTATTACTATTCTTACTATACCTTAGTTGTGTCCCTTGGAGCTTTATAATAAAGATTAATTCTCTCTCCATAAAGCAGCCCTAAAAATATCAATCTACACCTGTATCATACTGATGACTCCATACAGCATATGTACTTTTTTAAATGGCTCAAACAATTTCCTATAATTCCTAAACTGAAGGATCTTAATTATTTCAGATTTTAGTAAAGTTGGTATTGTTCTCAGGGTAGTAATGCCTCTGTTGGTTATCAACAGCTTACATTTATTATACCACCTGCTCTGTAATACATACTAGGACCATGTTACAGGTGCTAAATTTTTACAAAGTATTCAAGAGGGAAAGAGGTGAAGAAAAGGAGTTTAATTCTTTTAGAATATGTCAGATATTAAAGTAATCTGATACATGTAGACAACCCCGCAAAGCATACATGTGTAGCCTTTAACTCAATCTTCTGTCATTTCTTCCATCTCTCTCTAGTATTCACCTTTTCATTTTTACTGGTACTGACCATATTTCATTCAAATCCTCATTATCTTTCCATTTTCCCTGACTCCAGCAGAACACACCAGAAATGAATGTTCACCAAATATTGATTTTATCCTATCACATCTCTGCTAGGGAATCTAAATTGACTCACAACTGCTTCAAGTCTAAGCTTCCTTTTCAAGCTTTTAAATGTCTTCCATAATCTAACTCTTTTTATTTTAGACCATTCCCCAAAACTAAGCCTCTGCTCTAACTGAAGAATCTATCTTCTCACTATTCTATGGTCATATCATCCTTTTTTCTAAATCTGTGCCTGTCTTTTATATGAATTCATCTTTCCTGACTCAATGAATAGATACCTCCAAAACCTAAAGTACAACCCTACTTTCCAAAAAAAGAATATGTTACAAACGCTTTGTAAGCAATTTTCAACATTCAAAATTTTTCCATTAAAGCCAGGAACGTAAAATTATTATTTTTTTAAATTCTGGTTTTAGTGTAAATAAAATATCAAAACTTAAAAAAAAAAAAAACTTTTCCTATTTTTAGTATTTTTTCCTTTGTCTTTTTAGGAAAAATAAAAAGGCAGATGATTGTAATTTCCATACATTCCTTTCACTGACAAGGGCAAATCGAACATACTAAAAGAAGGATATTACATTCTCCTAAATGCCTTTAACAAGGCTTAAAAAAATCACACTGAGGCAGCGGACTTGGCCCAATGATTAGGGCGTCCGTCTACCACATGGGAGGTCCGCGGTTCAAACCCCAGGCCTCCTTGACCCGTGTGGAGCTGGCCCATGCGCAGTGCTGATGCGCACAAGGAGTGCCCTGCCAAGCAGGGGTGTCCCCCGCATAGGGGAGCCCCACGCGCAAGGAGTGCGCCCCGTAAGGAGAGCCGCCCAGCGCAAAAGAAAGTGCAGCCGGCCCAGGAATGGCGTCACACACACGGAGAGCTGACACAGCAAGATGACGCAAAAAAAAAGAAACAGATTCCTGTGCCGCTGACAATAACAGAAGTGGACAAAGACGACGACGCAGCAAATAGACACAGAGAACAGACAACCGGGATGGGGGGGGAGAGAAGTAAATAAATAAATAAATCTTTTAAAAAAATTACACTGATAAACTTTAAGCAAATGCAATAGTACTCAAAAATCAAAACAGTGAAAATTAATGGGCACATGAATAAATGTACAAAGCATCTTATATGTACATTTTAACATATGCACTTATTATTATTACTATTATGCTAAGGACAGTGGTATCTTAAATTATTAAATCTTCCCTTTACTAGTCAAAATGAATATTTACTTTTCAAAGTCATAACATGTGTTTAAATACATAACAAAGATGCCATTAAATAACTGTGAAAGGCTGTTTTTATAGTAAAGAAAATCAGTGAAAGGAAAAGTCTGTTGATTTTCACGACTAAAATTTCATTCATCTATATTAGACCAACTAAAGTTTAAAAGATTTCAAGTTCAAAGACAAAGTAAGCCTATTTCTCAAACAAGTTAAATTCTGTGATTAGTATAATTCATTCATTATGGGTGAAGTAGTTAAAATCTCTCCATAAATTCTCAATGTTTGTCAAAACCACTTAATACCAGCTGAAGGGAAACTGATAGCAGTACATACAGTCTCAAAACATGAAATACATATTTTTAAATTTATATCAAACAATAATTTATATCAAACAATTTATATCAAACAATAATTAATTGAATTATACCAAAATCCTATAGCACTCCACTACCACATGATAAACAGAAGTAGAACTATAAGCCAAAAAAAAAAAAACAAAGAAAGGTTAGATTAACTTGATATTCAACCGTTGTACTTAGAAGCTTTAATTATATGTTTAATAAGTTTTCTTGTTCTAAGGTTAGCCTCGCTATTGAATTTAGGATTATGGCTTGGCCAGATCCTTTCCTTTAAAAAAACCTCTGTGCAATGAAAGAAATTATGGTCTAAATCAAAAGATGACAAGAAACCTTAGCAATTTAAATAGACAAGCCTTGAAATAATATTGTGATCAAAGTATCAAGCTGCCTAATAAAATGCAGGTGGCTCAAGCTTACTTATCATATATGGTACTCATTACCACAATTGCACTATTTAATCTACTTCCTGGTGTCAACAAAAACTTTCTGTTATTAATTCCCCCAAGTTATGGATCTGCTTAACTTACTGCAGTTTTCTGATAAGACAACTCTTTGTCCAAAATATTAAAAAAGAGAGAGTGGGTCTCATTTTAAACATTTTAGAACTGGAGCCATGGTTGGTAAAACCACAGAAACCATGGTGGCTTTGTATTATTAGTCATCTACATAAAGTTATGCTAATTCCTAAGGGGGTACCAGATAATTCATGGTGAACACAGTTTTGTAAGGTCTCACACCTTTACATCAAAAAGGTAACCATATACACACCAAGGAACTGTTTTACAAAATTTAAACCTAACATTCAAACTGGAGATTTATCCACTGACAAAGTGTTCAGGTTAGAATCTGCCAGTTAATTCCTCTTCCCCACACATTCATCATTCCTATGGTTCTCTGTTGGTCACAATTTGCAAGGTTACAAAGCAATTTTCTCATCTATAGATTGCACTGCATTCAAAAAAAAAGGTCTTAAATGTTTCTCACAAAGCTTGTTTTACAGTGTAAATAATTTCCAAAAAATTTCCTTCTAGGCAAAATGAAAATGCTAGGATTTTTACAACTATCTCAACATAGGTGTCAAAAGCAGAAGCAGCAAAATGATTATATCAAAAAAGAAAGAAAAGGGTAGTATGATCATGGCCACCTGTTCCTGGATTGCCTGTTCGTTTCAACCGCAAGTGCCATGACAGCCAAAAGATGAATTGTGAGAGCTGTACATGTTGCACACCTCCATTTTAAAGACAGCTAGTTGTACTAGTTATAAAGGAAGCTCACTAACTGCTCAGTGTTTCATGAGTGGCACCCAGTGTTCACACAGATTCCTTACAACTGATCCATTTCCTTTCCATGCTCTCTTCTCATTCTGCATACCCAGATGGCAGTCACAGCAGATTGAAAGCATTGCAAAACATACCACTTAACCATACTGTGTACTCAGTAAAGAAGGAAATTCACATGACAGGCTTTATCAGTATTGTCTGTTTAAGTCATCTGCAAAGCAATGTATTCTAGAAAGTCTTCCTGTGTCATCAGTCAGACACTGAGTTCTTAAGTCAAATTAAGCCATCAATTCAAACTATTGTTTATAATTGCATTCAGTGGCATTTAATAAGAACATTTTCTTTCTCCTAACCTACCCATCTCAATCTATACTTTCAATTAGTTTCTCCAATCCATGTTGCAAAATACTAGAGCCTTTAAGCAGTTAAATTCTAAAATCTAAGGTTAATTTCAATAATTACTTATGATTCCATCTGTGCTGATAGTAAATAACACCAAAAATTGGCCTTTTAAGTAAATAAATCATGCCTACACATTGCAACTGCAGACCTCTATCGACTCACTGGGATTCTAAAAAAATATTGGGATTACTGAAAACCCTCCTAAATTGTGATGGATTATGTATTAGGTGGACATGTGGGGATTTCTAGTTCTGAATTTGCCACTAATTATAATGATAGGCCTCTCTGGGCTTCAGTCTCCCATGTGCTAAAGGAATTACACAAATTCCTATTGTGATTCATCTTGCAAATTGAAAACTGAAGATGGAAAGACCCAAGATACAATTAGTGGTAAAACCAGAACTATATCCTAACTTTAGCCAGAACTCAATCTAGATTTTCCTTCTTTTATGCCTTTCAGAATGTCTGCAAGATCTATATGAAGTAATTTTAGGCAGTTTCTCTTCTAAGAGTTATGTATACACACATCATTTCCATATATATTAGGCTAATGTATAAGATGAGGAGACAATTTGGAAGGAAATACAAATCTAGATCCTGACAAAACATCAGTCTCAAAGTCACATATCAAATATCTCCTGAAGGAGCAAGGAATTAACCCAATATGGTTTACAGTGATCTTAATATTCCATGTTACATATGTACCATCCCATTCCTCATTTTATCATCAGAGAAAATAGCTAATATCCATCAAAGTATATCACCATTCTTCACACAACTTCACATTCTTCTAGCACTGAGTGTTTTTAATATTTTGTTTTACCTGTTTTATGTATAGTGGTGGTTGTAAGAAGAGGAGAAAAAAATACAAAATTTAAGTTACAGTAATTCACATTACCAAAAAAAGTCTTGGTAATAGACTCTTAAAACTACCTGAATACATTCACTTACAGATTATATTACTGACAGGAAAACTTTTTTCTAAAGTATCAGGAGTTGCTACCAAATGAAAAATTAATCAAAAATAAAAATATTTCTAATATGAAAATGAAAAGGCCATGATCAGTTTATAAATTTTTTAGGAACAAAATTATTTTACAAAACAAATATACATAGAGTGACTCTTAATTGCAGACTTGAAGATATACAAATTTGCAGATAAACATTTTTAATCCCGTCATTGTCCTACAAAACAAAAATATTTTTTAAACTCTTGCACCTGGTGGTGTAAGTCACAGATTATTCATTTTATACTAATAATCTGATTTCACTAACATAATGTGCTAACAAGTTTCCCAAAGCTTCAAGTCAAAGAGTCTACTCAGAGCAGCTAAATTCTTTACCTAGCAAGCACTTCAAAAAATATCCATTGCAGAAACGAAGGTAAGCAATGGCTGGTGAAAGTGTCTGGCACGTAGCTCCCACTCAAATATTGGTTTGTGGAAATGAACAGCAAAAGAATGAAGAAAGAAGAGCAAAGGAGAAATTAAAAAGTGAAAGAAGGTAAACTTGGAAGGTACAGTGGCTACAGGACAACTGGAATTTGTGGTGCTGCTGCTGCTGTCACTGGTGCCTGCTGCTGGGGTTAACAGCAGGCCACAAGGCCAAAAAGTCCCAGCCAGGGACCCTGCTGCTGCTGGACTGTTACTGTCACATTGCTGGCTGCAGAAGTGGAAGCCTGCCACCAAAATACAAATTCACCAGCTATCCAATTTTATAAAACAGAAACAAGACAAATATAGTTTTGCAAAGACTACTGGAATAATTTTGTGAGCCTTTCACCAATTAAGTAAGGGATAAAGGCAGCCTGTATATTAAAAGATGATGTCTACACATTTGATGTTAGAGGAAATGAAGGATAAATAAGGACTGAGGTAAAGAAAGGAGGGAGGTACAGGATCACATTATAAACCTACACTATTATATTGCTACTTAAATCAAAACAAATATTTCTTTGCTTTCAACTATTTTAAAAAGCATCTACGAACGTACTGAGTAAAAACAATACTGATTTTTTTTTAAAGGCAGCAAATAACAATCCTCATTGCAGAAAGAGATAAAGATAAGAAAACACCACTCTCTGGTAATAAGTAATCTATGAAGAGTAACTGGAAACAGATTAAAGTTTCCAGAGCTATGAAAATTTCCCCTAGATAGAGATGGACAGAAAACAAACAGAACACTTCACTGACATGACTATGATATACTTTTTAAACATGAAAGGAGTTTGGAAAATTCAGCATTAGTATCAAAACATCAAATCTAATTATAATTAATCTATCATCTAAAAAAAACTTGCAGATTAGGTAATATATTTAATTGGGAACGTGAGGTTAGGTAGCACTTCGCCTGGGCAAGATAGGAAGTAAGACAAGAACTGTGTTGGTTTAAACAACTTTTGGAAAAACAGAAATAGCAATCATCTTTGGCTAGATACTGTAACTGTAGCTTTTTAACATTCTAATTAGCACCAAAACAGCTCATTTTTAATGGCTATTACCTTAAGGTTTAATAATAAATTCAAAGATCTTTACCTGAAGTTGTTGTGGTTCAATAGTAAGACACCTTTTACTTAATCAAAATATAAACCACTGGGAATACTAATTTAAGGATTACATTTTTAGACTTGGGAAAGTTAGGAATTTTAAATACTATTTAAGTACTATATCCACCTGTAATTTTCAAATCTTAAAGTATTACTTTAAGTCTGCACAAAATGTGAACAGGTTTTACTTGGCTTCTTTCCAAACCATCACACTTATGCTTTGGGAACCAAAGGAGGGAACAGTGTAAAGCATTTTAATTTCTTCAAGCAGAAAAACCTTTTACCTTGGCCACATTTTCAAGCACAGGAGCTTCTCAGTTAACTCACTTTTTTAAAAACCTAGATTCTGAAATATGAAGTGAACACAAAAATATTTTTCAGGCAGGGTTCTGAAGTGAAGCTACACTTTGCTCCTAATCTAGTATTAAAAATTGTCATGCCCCCAAACTGAAAAACAAAATATAGCATAAAAATACAGGATTGATGCTTCACATCTGGGTTTTAACATCTAAACGTCTTAATAAACCAAAAACTAAGCATATCTAAATAATCAAAAGCATATCTGAGTGAACAATAACCTGGACATGCAGCAGTAAATAAATATGTGTTAAGTATTTAAAATTTATGAAATATTTTATTTAAATATTTTACTAAATAGCCAAAGAGTTAACTGAAAAGTACCAAGTTTCTATAAACATGGGGCACTGATATTATTGTGAGGAATTCTCTATCAAAAGAACCTTTAAGTCAAAAAAACAACTCTACCTGAATATTCAAGGAACATACTTAGATCTGACAAATTAAAATACCAAACTGAATATATATTAATAGTTTTGTTCATTATTTCTAAAAATACATGCGTTATAAGGACCTGAAATGTGAATTATAGGAACTCACAAGATGTAACCACTTTCTCCTTAAAAATCACCTAAATCTGCAACGGACATCCACCTACAAGATCAAACATTCACCTCCCCTGTGAAGTCATCTCCCAAAAGATGTTCCCATCATTTTTACCTACTTCATATAGAACATAAATTCTGTTTCATAATTATTTATTTACACACTTGCTTCTCCCATTTAAGATTCAAGTCCTAAAAGTATCCAGAATTTGGTGTCTTTACATATTTTTCACCTCCCAATGTAATTTGCTAGATAAATGCTGAAATGAATTATTGTTTTTCTGAGACTACTTTTTCAGTTTAATTTTGAACTAATTTTTTCTGAGACATCTGAAACATTCTATTGTATTTCCACTTAATGATTTAAGGTTAATAAAGAAACCATTCTTAATTCACCAATTTACCGCCCCTAAAGATGCTTTCATTACCTTCTACTCTAACTTTACTAACATTTTATTTTTCCTCCAGGAAGTTTCTAAACACACCTCCAAAATTTCTACAGAAAATAGAAAAGCTCTTTTTTAAAAATCAAATACCAAGAGCCAACAACCAACAAAAGAAACAAATCACGACTGCTGACTATTCATAAAGATAATACAAAATAAGTAAAAATCCTGTCTCTTCACATAATGCCCCCATCTGTTTAAAAAAGTATAAAAAGCTTTTTCTGTCCTAACTCAACTCTTCCCTGAACTCAAAAGCAATACAGCTAGGGTTGCAAGTCGCTTTGCCTTAGGCATAGGCTCCAGGCAAACTAAGAATAAACAGAAGGTGAGACTTCAAGAAGCAAGTAATTAGGCATAGATTTTCTCCAATGTAAAATATGGCTTACTTGCATAAGAGCATTGCAAATAATATAACCATACAAACCTACTCTATCAGAACCTAGTATACGAAAATAACACCTATGCTGTGAAAAATTACTCTACACACATTTTTAATTACATTTTTGCCAATTCATGTTTTAGCCTTTTAAAAGTCTATTTAAGGTTCTACAGCTCTGCTTTTTTTGGAAAGCTTAATAGTAACAAAATAATTGTGTAGAACAGTCTACATTAATCTTTTTTGCTCTAACATCAAACTTTTGCAATAAACAATAACAATTTTCTCCTACTGAAAATGAACAAAAAAAGCTAAAAGCAGTCTGGATGAGTTTACGTATGTATGTATGTGTGTATGTGGAATCATTTCAGTAATTTTACATGCTGTACACATTAATATTGTCTGAGTAATTTAGGCATCATTTCATCTTCCCTAACCGTAGTACAATAGTCTTCACACTTGGTTTGAAAAATACCTATTTTGAAGACCAAGGATCACCTTTTATGACTGACTGAAGGATAGCAAAATAAAATATTTGTCCACTCCAAATATAAAAGATATGGATTTGGCTCTGATGCATAAGTAAGCTTCTTATATCACCTGCAATATTAAATTGATTTGGTCTACTGAAGAACAAGACAGTTACTGGATCTGTGTTTAATTCAGTGTACTTCATAACATATTTAAGGAATTCAGTTGTATAAAACAGTATCTGAATCTTATCTGATGAAAAAATATTTTTCCCTTTTTGCAAGCTTTGGGTTGCATGTCTGAGAAGACAAATTATTCTCCAGTTCTCCTAAGCTTGATAATAGTGCCCCCTAATGGGAATTTCAATGAGTTTTTCTACTTATGTTTAAAAATCAAAGATTCTCTAATATGAGCAACGTGCTTACTTTCAACTAGGAAGTAAATTCTATAATATAAAAATGCCTCAAGATTTAAGCCATCAAAAGGACCTACAACATCTGCAAAAACAAGCAGTGAATTTAATAGAAAGAAACAAACAAGAGAAACTTAATGCTGCCATAGCTTTCTAGGTTGTGAATCATCCATCATACTATACTAATATAACCAACGTAGCAACACCAAACAAAATAATCTATAAAGAAATTATCCTTCCTACTTTGTTTCTAGTACTCATGCATGAACAATTAATACTAATTGCAAAATCAAAGATACTACAGAGTCAGAAAAAAATTGGTTCAGAAATTAAGATACTCAGTGTCACCAAGTTAAGTATAGAGCTGGGATTCCTACCCAAGTTTCACAGCCTCAACAATGCCTGGTCACAAGTCTGCAACCATGACCTTAATGCTATTCTTCTCAATTTCTAAGAGACAGTTTCCCTAAACATCAATAACACAATATGTGATTTTAAAAAGGAAAAGCAAATTAAAATTAAAGCAAAAGCTACCTAGTCTGGTATTTTCCAGATGTCCAATGGAAAAAACATCCTATAACATCTATATTTTCATATCTGTGCCTACAACACATGTTAAACTAGTCATGTTAAGGGTAATATCTAGAAGAAATAGACAAACAAAAAACCACCAATTTACAACAGAGAAAATTATCACTTACTCTTTAACCTTATGAGAGAAGGAGAACAATAAGGAGTAAGAAAAAGTTAAATACAAAACAGGAGCTGTCAAACTTTCTTAAAAGGGCCAAAGAGTAAATATTTTAGGTTTGGGGCCCATACAGTCTCTGTCACAACTACTCACCTTTGCCACTGTAACAGGAAAGCAGCCACAGATGATACAGAAAGAAATGGCCTTCACAGTACTCCAATAAAACTTTACTAACAAAAACAGGTGGCTAGTATACAGTAGTTTGCCAACACCTGATTTTTAAAATTTACTAACATTTCACTTTTGGATTATAGATTAAAAATTACAGTTTACATGCAGCATCAAAACAAACAGCTAAAACAAAACAAAACAAAAAACAACAAACAGCTAAGCAACTTAAAATATGTAATTATTAAATTTATGAATTTATATGGTATTTATTTTACTTCTATAAAGTGGAAGAGTGACAAAAAGATACTTTCCTGAATGGATATTTTTTAGGTGACATAAAATAACTGAAAAGCAGTAAGCAAAACATTGGACCTTTACCATGATTTAAAATAATCAACATAGAGAACTATTCTAAGAATATTTACAAATAGTGAGAAATTTTAATTTTTATATAGGTTTGACAAAAACCTAATGGTGAGTATCTAGAATATATAGAAGAAATGCTACAACAACAACAAAAAGACAATCCAATTTAAAAATGGGTAAAGGACTTGAAGAGACATTTCTGTAAAGAAGATATACAAATGGCCAATTAGCACATAAAAAGATGCTCAACATTACTGGTCATCATGGAAATGTAGATCAAAACCACAATGAGATAACACTTCAAACCCACAAAGATGACTTTTAGACTTTTATTAAAAAAAAAAAAAAACAGAAAAACTAAGTGCTGACAAAGGTGCAGAAAAATGGGAACTCTCATACATTGGTGGTATGACTGTAGAATGGTACAACCACTGTGGAAATCAGTTTGGCAGTTTCTCAGAAAACTGAAAATAGATTTAGACTTCTTGGTATATACCCAATAGAACTGAAAGCAAGGACTTGAACAGATATTTGTAAAGCAATATTCATAACAGCATTATTTACAACAGCCAAAATGTGCAACAACCCAAATGTATATTAACAGATGATAAATAAGCAAACTGTGGCACATACATAAAATTGAAAATTATTCAGCCATAAAAAAGCAACAAAGGTCTATTGATACATGCTACAATATGGATGAACTTCAAAAACATTGTGCTATGTGAAATAAGCCACTAAAGGTCACATATTGTACAATTCCATTTATATGAAATATCCAGATATGTAAATCTTGAGAGACTTGAGAGAATGCAGACTGGAAGATGCCTAAAGTCAGAGGACCACTTAATGGGTATTCGGTTTTATTTTGGAGTGATGGCACTGTTTTGGAAGTAGACAGATATGGTATGGTGGTAGTTACATAATATTGTGAATGTACTAAATGCCAGTGAATTGTTTACTTTAAAATGTTTGATTTCATATGTGAATTTCACCTTAATGAATTAACAAAAGACAGGGTATTGTCTTAGATTTTCATATACATCACAAAAATAGAAAATCTCATTAGTTTCTAAAGTAAACCAAAACAATATAAATGTAGTTGTTTTACAAAAAAATAGATTTCAGATACAGAATAATGACAACTATACTTGAAAATCTTTAATCATTGACTTATACTTCACTAAGTATCTAAAAGCAACACAGTATAGTGGGAAAATCATGGGATATGGAACCAGGCAGCCACAAGTTTTGATCCACACTCTACCAATTCCTAGTTAAATGACTTTGGGTAAGTTATTTATCTCTCTGAGCACAGTCTGGAATACAAGTCTGATAAAATCTCCAACTGTACAAATTAACTCCTGATTATAAGCAACACATCTACAGCACAATGACCAGCTATTTTTATATTATTTAATGGTAAATTGTAGTCTCTCCAACATTGATGTTGTTAAATCATTTTTAATGAACTTCTTAAAGGAGGGCGTGTTAATGTAATTACATCTTGGTCAATTACCACAAGCCCATTGGGAGTTAGCTTCCAATGATCAAGATCCAAAATTAGTAATACACTAACTGCACAGACTACTTCCTGTTCATATTCTAAACTGATAATTTTGTAAAACAAATTAATTATCTAAGGAAACTGTGTGAACTGTTCTGGAATGGATTTACTCCCACTAACCTGGTAACTAGGCAAGTCACTTCAAGTGAACCTGTCAGTCTCCTCACTTATAACCAAAGAAACTGTATTAATAATCCCTTGTCTTCAAGCTCTAAAAAAATTACCACTGAATTATAATTAAGCATCCTCAGATAGGCTGTTATGTAAGAGGAAAGAGATATCCTAATACTGCCAGAATTGACTGCAAAGAAATCTCATCTGAGGTATAAATATTATGATAATTCAGACTAAACAGGGAGAGCATAGTCAGTTTTTTTTTTTTTAAGAAAAAAAGGCATACTGCACAAAGGTTAAAAAAATGCAAGTACTCAAGTGCATAACACCAAAGTAGCCTTGGTCAGTTTCCAGGGTTACTTTAATGAAAAACTGAGTTGCAGACCAACTTGTCATACTAAGGTATTACCCTTAGCAAGAATAGACTTTAGGTCTATTATACTTTCAAGGAACTATGAAGAGGTGAAGTTAAATGAGATAAGTTTATTAAATCTGAAAATAATCAGTTAAAACAGTTGTTTAGAAAATGAGCTCTGAGAGTTCAGACAAGTGAGAAGACATTTTCATCTACATTTAAAAAAAGAGAGGGAAGCAGACTTGGCCCAGCGGTTAGGGCATCCGTCTACCACATGGGAAGTCCGTGGTTCAAACCCTGGGCCTCCTTGACGCGTGTGGAGCTGGCCCATGCGCAGTGCTGATGCGCACAAGGAGTGCCCTGTCACGCAGGGGTGTCCCCGCGTAGGGGAGTCCCACGTGCAAGGAGTGCGCCCCGTAAGGAGAGCCGCCCAGCGCGAAAGAAAGTGCAGCCTGCCCAGGAGTGGTGCCGCACACACAGAGTACTAACGCAGCAAGATGACTTTTAACTACCAGAGGCCTTTGTTAACAAAGCAATTACACGTATACTACAGATATAAAATGTTTTTGAAATGCTTGAGAGTCTTTTTTCTAAAGCAGGTATTCAACTTGTTTCTTTTAAAACATTGAGTCAAAATACTACAGGAGGGAATGGAGTTGAATACACAACAAGGATCCCAGTCCTTCACAATTCAAGTTATTCAGCACACTAATTTCATAATGAAAAAGTCAATATCAGCTCAGATCCTATTCAAATTATTACAAACCAGACTCACAAACTCCAAATAAGTAAAGGCCAAATTAATAAAGTTTAAGATATGAATCTTTATTTCACAAAATCTGTATAATTTTCCCAAGAAACTCATAAATCAAGTAACTAAGTAGGCCTGATAGAGAATGCTTGTATACGGTGAAATTGTATTAATATCACTGTGTGCACTGCAAAAAATATACTTGAGATAAACATATTCACCTTCATCAAAGTCAGCATCATCCTCTGTATGCTGGGGGAAAGGAAAGCAGTTTGTAATTTCAAGCCGATCTTCTACAACCAGGCCCAAAAGCACTCCTTGGACAACTTCAGTTCCTTGGCCTTCTTCTTGATAATGTTTGATTATTTTTAATATCACCTGAAAGAAAATACAGAAGACAGCTTTAAACCCATTTTTATAGCTTATAATCCCTTTAATTGTAGGGAAAATAAATAAATAAATAATACTAGTGAGTTTGTAAAAACCACAACATTATATAAATCATTTCCTTTACCCTTACGCAAATAATAAAGCTTCCTTAGTCTAAATATACATCTGAAATTCCTGGTGGCTGAAGATATGTCAAAAATATCCATGTATAGCATTCATGACCAAGCAGCCTCTCTATGCTGAAAGGCTCTAGAATCCCAAGAGTTCCCTATAGACCCTCACATCCACAGTCAAGTGATGTTTAACAAAGTTGTTAAATCTACTTAGCTGGGTCAGAACAGCCATTCAACACAAATGATGCTGGGAAAACTGGATATCTATATCTAAAAGAAAGAAAAAGGACTCCTACCTCACATCTTACACAAAAATTAACACAAAATGGATCAAGGACTAAATACAAAAACTAGAACCACAGAAGTTCTAGGAGAAAATGTAGGGAAACACCTTCAAAATCTTGTGGGAGGTGGTGGTTTTTTTGGACCTTATGCCCAAAGCATGGGCAACAAAAGAAAAAAATAAATAAATGGGACAGCCTCAAAATTAAACACTTGTATTTCAAACGATTTTAAGAAGGTAAAAAGACAACCAATTCAATGGGAAAAAACCTTCAGAAACCACATATCTGACAGGGGTTTGATTTTCATTTTATATAAAGAGACAACACAACTTAAAGACAAAACAAGTTACCTAATTTTAAAAATGGGCAAAAGACTT
Organism: Dasypus novemcinctus; assembly: GCF_030445035.2. Classification (NCBI taxonomy): domain Eukaryota; kingdom Metazoa; phylum Chordata; class Mammalia; order Cingulata; family Dasypodidae; genus Dasypus; species Dasypus novemcinctus. The sequence goes on from NC_080686.1 coordinate 80,389,772, forward strand.
GAATAGTAATTTTTCCAAAGTGGAAATACAGATGGCCAAAAGACACATGAAAAGATGCTCAACATCACTTGCTATTAGGGAAATGAAGATTAAAACAGTGAGATAACATCTCACACCACATAGAATGGCCATTATTAAAAAACGGAAACTACAAATCCTGGTGAGGATGTGGAAAAATAGGAATACTCCTTCACTGTTGGTGGGAGTATAAAATGGAACCAATTTAGCAGTTCCTCAAGAAGTTAAATATCAAACTGCCATATGATCTGGCAATCCTGCTACTAAGAGTACATTCAGAAGAAATAAATGCAAACACACAAACAGATATTTGCACAGATTTTCATAGCAGCATTATTCACAATTGCCAAAATATGGAAACAACCTAAGTGTCCGTCAACCAATGAATGGATAAACAATACGTAGTATATACATACGATGGAATACTATTCAGCTGTAAGAAATCAATTGGTGAAGCACATGACAACATGAATGAACCTTGAGGACATTATGTTGAAAGAAATAAGCCAGGCACAAAAGGACAAATATTGTATCACTGATAAGAACTAAAAATGATGCATAGACTTATCGAATTTAACAATGGAGTGTAGATTGGTGGGAGGCAGAATGTGGGTTGAGAAAGGGCAGCTGATGCTGGATGTATGTAGAATGTTAAATACAATCAATTGGGAAGCAGCTGTGGCTCAAAAGTGATTGAGCACCTGCTTCCTACATAGAAGGTCCTAGGTTAAATCCCCAGTATCTCCTTTAAACTATTATAAGGTCAATTGTAAATATGTGGTAATGATAGAGTTAATGGTAGCACTTTAAAATGAGTGCAACAAACATTGTATTTATAGATGTGATTGTGGCTGAAAAGGGTAGTCTAGAGAGGATAACGTTTGTAGGAGGACAGCTGGTGGGACTGTATAACAGTGACTTTGGAAGAAGAAGATTGTGGTTAATAATATAAACGCAGGAATGTTCTACAAGGTGTTATGAATGTGGTGATACTTGAGAAAAATATAACTAATGTAACTTATAGACTATAGTTAACAATACTATTGTAATATTTTTGTAGCAAAAACAAAGAAGGTACTTATAAATTAATGCTAAAGGTCAAAGAATATGGGGTTTGGTTTTGTGAGATACGAATATGATTAGGCATTTTTTTCTCTTTTTCATTTTCTTCATTAATAATGAGGCCTTGGCTATGCCATTTAACTAATCTGTGTTCATCTTGTATCTTCCTAAACACTGGAGGAACAAATAAGTTTGTTGCTGGGATTAGATGAGATAAAAGTGCCTGGACAGAATTTTTTAGGAGTAATACCTCCATAACTTGTTGAGGTGCCTTTTGTCTGTTATTTTCTGAATTTGAAATAAAGTCTGAATTTAAAAAAGAATGTACTCAATAAATTCTAATGGAATAACCGCTTTTACAATATCGTCATTGTTAATGTTTCCATAAAGATAAAGGAGGTTAACACTACCCATGGCTGAACAATTCATTTAGAAGTTCACAATAATAATAACAGAATCATTAATAATAATCCCTACAATGTAGAAATATTAATATAGGTCAAGTGCTTTGAATAGTACTTGGCATATAGACTTTATTAATAGTATTATTGCTATCATTATTTGTATTATTATTTAATATAAGCTCATAACCTAAGGAACTAAAGAGTAACACAATCTAAGATTGTAATGGAAAGTTCTCAGAGGAAAAGGAAGTCTAACAAAATAAGAGTTCATTAGTATTTTACTGATTAGCATTTCATTTGAAACAAATGCATTATTGATAAAAACAGTAATCATCATTTAATAACAGGTTACATTTATTGACCATGATGTGGCAGTATTCTGATTATTTCACATGTATTATCAAATCATGTGATTCTTACCTTATTAAGGAAGGTATTATACTCACAGAAAAGAAAACAGAGACAGAGAGAAATTAAGTAAATGGCAAAAGTTCACACACCTAGGAAGTGGGGGAGCCAAGATTCAAACCCAGTCAAACTTCAAAGTTTGTATGTGTATGCTTTAACTTTAGTAACAAGGAGATTTTCATATCAGTAACTCAATAATTAAAATGATGAGTAACAGACCTGAAACAAAGACTTTGTGATGAACACAAAATGACTTTACACTAATGTAATCCAGACCTTCTAAGGATAGTAAGCAGTCAGCAGAAAAACAGCTTAACATGGAAGAGCACTAACTGATAAAATTAGCAGACCTTCAAAATTGTGAAATGAAAGAAGTGTATAAACCATAAAGATCTCCCCACTTCCTGAAAATAACAGAAGTGGACTTTAGAATGATGTGGGCTGGGTATGTAAGTCCCAGCTCCAGCACTTACTAGCTGTGATCTTGGGAAAGCTATTTTACCTTTCTATGCCTCAGATTTCTAATTTGCAAAATGGAGCTGATACACAGCTTTATTAGCATTATTTGGGAGGGGGAGAAATAGAAATTTAAAAAAAAACAGTATTGAAAGTGAGATAATGTATAGAAAATACTTTGCACAGAGCTTGCCACATAGTAGGTATTACTGATGCTATCAATAAAAAGCAAGCAGAACTATTTAACTCCTATTCAACTTACCTCTCTGTGAAGGGAAATTATCTTCAAACTTAATAAACAGAACAAACATCAACAAGTAAAAAGGGATAAATGAAACTATTGAAGAGTTAGTACAACCAACCTAGCAACTCTAAGTGATTCCAAGTTAGCTAGTCTAGATTACCTGGGTTCCTGGATATTTACGTTATTGATGAAATCTCCGTACTGCTACTAAAATCACAGTACATGAGAGATGCTAGGAGACACAGGAGCTTAATGTGAATTTTAGAAGTGACTCCTAAACAGATGGTTCCTATAGATACAAAAAGAAATACAAGGGAGCAGATGTAGCTCAAGAGGTTGAAGCGCCTGCTTCCCATATATGAGGTCCTGGGTTCAATCCTCAAAACCTCCTAAAAACAAACAAATGAACAAAAAAAAAACAATTTTCATTGGGGAGCAGATATGGCTCAGTGGTTGAGCACCTGCTTCCCATGCACAAGGTTCTGGGTTCAATCCCCAGTGTATCTCCTTAAAAAAAGAAAAAAAGAATACAAAAACGTCAAGCCAAAACAACCTTATTTCCTTAATTTAAAAAACAGGAGTATGTATTTGTGTGCATGTATACATACTTAAAATTGAGTTGCTGCAGTTCAAAAGATCATTTAATGAAAAGTATCTTAACTCTAACAAAAGTGAAGTTTATTTTGTGTGATCTATCTTTAAAAAAAAAAGACAATTAAAAGAAAATTTTTAATACTGAATTTTGAAGGAAAAAGAAAAATGAAGTTTAAATTGAGTAGTGGGGGCAATATAACTCCAGCCATGATACACCTGCCCAAAAAACTCAATTGCAATTTCATACAACATCATTACAAGTACAGTGCTCCAAACAAAAGAAAGGACAAATTCACTCTTTACTGCATCCCTGAATTGTTGTGTTCAGTGCTGTATAACGACCAAAGAGAAAATCTACTAGTAAAACTAGTACTACTACCCAAATGAGAAATGGGAAAGCAGACTGGTTTGACTACAGACACCATCAATATGATAAGCATATCCAGAAACGGTAATTATAAAAGAGAAAGACCCTACAATGAGGTCCAGTTCAATCAATTCAAATCTCTCTGGTTTAGGGGTCCACACAAAGAGCACTATTCAAATCACTGAGATGTTATCAGTTCTAGAGGAATACTCTTACTTTAAAATGCAAACCTAAGGACAAACTTTCTTTCTGGAAGGTAGATTTCAATTTTAAGGAAAAATTCTCTTCTAGTATTCAAGGCTGCTGAAAATAGGAACTAGAAATGTCAGCCTTTGGGAAAGGTTTGGTGATAACTAAAATAATTTCCAACTCTAATATTTATGATCTTGACATTAAAAAGCATTCAGAAAAAAAAACAGCAAACCTTTATTATCAAAACTGAACTGAATATAATAATAGGGGGTGTATAGGGGAAAAATAAACCAAATGTAAGCTATGGACCATAGTTACTGGTAATAGTCTGATGATGTTCTTTCATAATCTATAAGAAATCTTCCACAACAATGCAAGGTGTTGGCAGAAGGGTAATGTATGGGAATTCTGCACATTATGCATGATTGTTTTATTAGCTCACAACTTCTCCAATAAAAAATACATATTGAAAAATAGAAAAAAGAAAAGCTGAACTTACTTATACTTCATTTTGACATTTTATGGTTCTCCTATTTCCTACATACATACTAATATCTCAATACTTTAATTCAAGAAATAATGTTATGGAACTGCATTACAAATGTGAGAATAGGCATCATTCAGATATCAAAAGGAAAATAAATTCCTGATCAGAAGTAATTAATTGACATATATGCTTTTGATATTCTACATGAATAACCAGGAATTTGCTCTACATATTAAATTGTTTCATGGGTTATCGGTATATGTTTAGGTAAGATAAAATCCTATCTTCTGCTTTATGCCTCCCCTCTTAAATGGTCTTAAAAAGAGGGATGTTTTACTCACGACCACATCCCCTAGCACCTAACACAGGTCCTAGCACATAAAAGATACGCAAAATATGTGCTTGCTTCGGCAGCACATATACTAAAATTGGAACAATACAAAGATTAGAATGGTCCCTGCGCAAGGATGACATGCAAATTTGTGAAGCGTTCCATATTTTTAAAAGACAGCAATAGCTACTGCTAGGGCTCCCACAAAGAAAGCACCTAAACAAAACATTGTGAAGCCTGTGATGGTTTCTGCTCCCCGAACTGGTAGAAAACGCTAAGTTGGCAAATCAAGTTTTTAAATAAAGATTGGGCTGTAACTCAGGGAAAAAAAAGATAGACAAAATATATTTGCTGAATGAATGGCAGACATTTACTGATCACTTACAAAATGTCAAACACTCCATCGGTGTTTCATATGTAATGACTAATTTAATCCTCACAATCACCCTATGAAGTCAGTAACATTATTTTCCCCATTTTACATAAGAGGAAAAAGAGATAACCTGACAGAGAATTATTAAATCAGGAAGATGAGATCAGATTCTAATGCCAAGTTACTTTTAATCATTTCACAATGACTGAGTAACTCTTAGTGCTCCAAACATGTTGGCAATGACAAGGCTGAAATTGATAGGATACAGAGGTGACAGTGCTGGAAAAAGTCCCTGCAACTGTCTGAAGCAGGGCTCCATATATGTAGTGGGAAAAGGTTAGTGTAGGGCTAAAGGGCCAGACAGCAAGAGGGTACAAGGGAATGAAGCTGCTGGTCAAATTGTTGTGCCCCGGTCACTAAAAGTCAAGTAGCATCAGCGGGGAACTGCCATTAGCTGCAAGAAAGCAAGGCAGCTTTTAATCATTAGCAGCACTAGACTCACAAGCCACAAGATGGATTCCCCCACAGAAGACCTATTTCAGTCATCCTGACCAGTGATTCATTTTCTCTCTCCCTACAATCAACCACATGCCTCTGTCTAAAAAAAGTGCTGATATAAATTTTAACTAATTCTATTCATTGGTGTCGTGCTCCCTGTTCTTACTTTTGGAAGGAAAAGTATACCTAAATAGTCAAAAGCATCCTAAAAAAGACGAGCGATGCAGTAAGGCTTTCACTACCTGACCCTGAAACAGATTACAAAGCTACAGTGGTCAAAATAGCATGGTATTGTATTGGCAAAAAGATAAACACATTGATCAGTGGAATAGAATTGAGACCCCAGAAATAAACCTTCACTGCTATGGCCAATTGGTTTTTGACAAACCTACCAAGTTCACATTACTAGGACAAAACAGTCTCTTCAACAAATAGTGCTAGAGGAACTGGATATCCATATCCAAAAAAAATGAAAGAGGACCCCTATCTCACTCCCTATACAAGAATCAACTCAAATTGGATCAAAGGACTAAATATAAAAGCCAGGACCATAAAACTACTAGAGGAAAATGTAGGAAAACTTCTTCAAGATCTTGTAGTAGGTGGTGGTTTCTTGGATCTTATACCCAAAGCACAAGCAACAAAAGAAAAAAAAATAGATAAAAGGGACCTCCTCAAAATTAAACACTTTTGTACCTCACAGGACTTTGTCAAAAGAGTGAAAAGGCAGCCAGACTCAATGGGAGAAAACAGTTGGTAATCACATATCCAGTAAGGGTTTAATATTCATGATATATAAAAAGATGCTACAAACTCATCAATAAGACAAACGACCTGACTGAAAAAGCCAAAAGACTTGAATAGAAATTTGTCCAAAGAAATACAAATGGCAAAAAAAAAACCACATGAAAAACTGTTCAACATCAGCAATGACTAATCGAGAAATGCAAACCCAAGCTACAATGAGATTATCATTTCACACCTATCAGAATGGCCACTATTAAAAAGATAGAAAAGTACGAGTGTTGGAGAGACTGTGGAGAGAGAACATTACTGTTAGTGGGAATGTAGAATGGTACAGCTACTGTGGAGGACTGTTTGGCAGTTCCTAAGGAAGTTGAATAAAGATTTGCCATGTGACCCAGCAATACCACTACTAGGTATACACCCAGAAGAACTGAGAGCAGAGACATGAACAGACATCTACACATCAGTGTTCATAGGGGTGTTATTCAAAATTGCCAAAAGATGGAAACCACCCAGGTATCCATCAACCAATGAAAGGATAAACAAACTGTGCTGTATACACATGATGGAATATTATGCAGTTTTAAGAAGAAATGAAGTCGTGAAGCATATAACAACATGGATGAACCTGGAGGACATTATGTTGAACGAAGCAAACTAGACACAAAAGGACAAATACTGTATGATTGAGCAATTATAAACTAAATATATTGTGTAAACTCATGGAGTTAATAACTAGAACATAGTTAACTAGAAAATGGAATCAGGTTATAAAATGAAAAGCAGAGGTTAACTTGTGCAGAATTGGTAAAAATGGATGTGTGTTAATCTTTGGAAATGAACAGAAAAGGTGGAAGCTGAACATAATATTTATAACTAGCAGTACTATTAAGTGGGTATAAAAGTGTGGTACTTCCATGCATTTCAAAATGCTCTCGTTTTGCTTTTATTTCTACCTAAAGGTGTTTTCCTGTGCTGTAACTTTAAGTACAGTTTGAGGCAAAATAACCATGAATCCCATCCCCACCCACACCTCAAAAAGATGAAAAACTATTGAAAAAAATGGTGTAGAAGAAATGCTCCATACAAATGGCTCCCTCAGGGCACCCCTCCTGCAGTAATCAATACCCAGAACACAAAAACCTCTCAGCCCTCTCAAGTGAGTACAATAAACATTCATTATATTTTATGTAAACACTCTGCTTTTTTACTTCCAAATGATTTTGCTAGTGCTTGTAAAAATAGGCTGTCAGTACTCATTCTGCTTCTGTCACTGTATTAGTCAAGGTGCCCTAGGGAAACAGAAGAGAGAGGAGGTATCTGTAAACATCATGAGATTTTTGTAAGAATTGTCTCACACAACTGCGGGGATGGCCAAGTCCAAATTTCGTAGGGCAGGCTGCAAGTTAGGAACTCCAATGAAGGTTTTTTTGTTTTGTTTTGTTTAATCTTTTTTTTTCCCCAATGAAGATTTTTGATGAATTCCCCAGGAGAAGCTGGCTGGCTGAAGTAGAGATAGAAATTCTTACTATGACTGCTGAAATCATCAAGTCTTCCTTTAAGGAAGGAACTGTTTGGATGAGACTTCCCTCATTGTTGAAGGCCATCGCCTTAGTTTATTGAAGTTGTAATAGTCCACAGATGCAATCAACTTTCTCATCATTTTAATCCGTGAAATAGCCCCACAGTAATAATCAGGCCACTGCTTGTTTAATAAAGTCAACTGGACACCATAACTTAGCCAAGTTGATTCACAGGTATATACCCAAAGAACTGAAAAAAGAGACTCAAAAGGATACTTGTAAACCAAAGTTCATAGCAATATTACTCACAACGACCAAAAGGTGGAAATAATGCAAGTATCCATCAACAGGTAAGTGAATAAACAAAACGTGGTATAGCTATACAATGGATTATTCAGCCAAAAAAAGGAATGAAGTTCTAATACATGCACAAAATGGATGAACCTTGAAAACATGCTAAGTGAAACAGGCCTGACATGAAAGGATAGAAATACTGTCTGATCGCACTTCATGAGGAATGTAGAACAAGTAAATTCAAAGACAGAAAGTAGAAAAGAGGTTACAAGGTGGTGAGGGATGAGGTGCAATGCTTAATGGGTATAGGGTTTCTTTCTAGGGTGATAAAGTGTTTTAGAACTAGAGATAGTGGCTGCACAACATTCTGAGAGTACTTAATGCCACTGAATTGTTCACTTTGAAATGGCTAAAATAGCAAATTTTATGTTAGGTATATTTTACCACAAAAAAAGGGAAAGGTTCCAAAAAAATAAAATAATAATAACTTTATACACACACACACACACACACACACACACACGGGTCTTCCTTTATGTTTGTATGAACAAGAATGGTGTGGAAGGACATACCAGGATATTAAGATATGGTTGATTTTTACCCCCTGTTTTGAGGGGGGCAACTCAGGCCCCTATATTACTCAGAAATCCTTTCTCCTTGTGTTGTTGTTTTTGTTCCACCTCTGTTGGTGAACATTTTAATTTTTTCCAGTTTTTGGTGACCCAGCTGCTTCAAATATTTGAATACAGACATTGTGAGAAAATTATTTCAATTTACTTGAGTAAACAAGTAGAAGTGTGTTTACAAGGTCATTTAGTAAGTTTATAAGAAACTAGCGCTGTCTTCCTACATGGTTGTATTGTTTTGCTTTGCATGCATGTGAGCAATGTTTTCCATTCATGCCACTATTTAGCACTATCTTTTAAAAAACTAGTCTCCTAATTTTTAATCTAACCTGCCCTTACAATCTCTTTTAAATTTACAATTTCTTTCAATCTATTTTCTATTTAATTTTACATATTAACAGCTTTTAAAAGAGCCACTGATATACTCTTTTATTAATTTATTGAAGAATATCACTCATACATAAACATACATAAACAATAAGTGTATAATAATAGTTGTAAACTTACAAAACAAACATATATAACATCATACAGGACTCTCATAATTCACCCTACCACCAACAACTTGCGTTGTTGTTAAACCTTTTTAACTAATGATTAAAGAGCACTGTCAAAATATTACTACTAACCAAAGCATTTTTTCCCCAACCAACCCCATTATCATCTTTATATCATTTACATATATGAACATACATAAACAATTAAGTGTAGAGTAAAAGTTGTGAACTTACAAAGCAAACATGTATAATATCATACGGGGTCCCATACATCAACCCTCCACCAAAACCTTGCATTGTCGTGAGACGTTTGTTACAAATTATGGAGGAATATTGTCAAAATCGTACTACTAATCATAGTCCTTATCTTACATTCAATGTGTTTTTCCCCCAACCCACCATATTATTATTTTTTAAATATATTTTTATGACAGAAATTATTAAACTTATAAAACAATTATGCACATGTGCAGAATTCCCAAACAACACCCCTCCATCAACACACCACACTGTCGTGGAACATTTACAACAGATAAGATGTCATCTGATTATTACCATGTCCATAGTGTACATGGTTCACATTTTCCATACTTCCCCATTATCAACACAGTATATTTTTTGCATAGATGCAAGAATATTATATTATGACGGCCAACCACAGTCCACAGGTCGCTCCAGCTGTATTTTTCCCATGCTTCTCCACATTCCCAACACCCTGCAGTAGTTATATACATTTGCTTTAGCTCACAAAGGACACTCTTGCATCTATACCATCAACCACAATTCTCATCCACCTCTTGGTTTACAGTGCTATTCAGTTCCTAGATTACTCTTTAGCATTCTGTCAACTGGGATTTACATACCTAGACTACCATTTTCAGCCACATCCCCATTTATAAACTAGCTGTTACTCACTATGTATTACCATCTACTACATATTTTCACACTTTTACAGTAAAGCTAATTAAAACTTCTACATACATTAAACATCAGTTGTCCATCTCAGTCCTCCTCTTATCTCCTTTAAGAATCCACCTTCTATCACCAGGTCTTGAAGACATTTTCCTACAATCTCTTCTAGAAGTTTTATGGTTCTTCCTTTTATTTTTAGGTTTTTGATCCATTTTGAGTTAATTTTTGAATAAGGTGTGAGACAGGGGTCCTCTTTACTTCTTTGGCTATGGATATCCAATTCTCTCAACACCATTTGTTGAATGGATTGTTCAGCCCGACCTATGTGTGTTTGACAGGCAGTCAAAAATCGTTGACCATACATGTGAGGGTAATTTTTCTGAACCATCAATTTGGTTCCATTGCTCTGTGTCTGTCTTTATGCCAGTACCATGCTATTTTTACCACTGTAGCTAGGTAATATGATTTAAGGTCTGGAGATGAGAGTTCACTTTTCCTTTTCATGATGTTTCTGGCTATTCAGGGCCCCTTACCCTTCCAAATAAATTTGATGATTGTGTTTTCAATTTTTTTTAAATGCTGGTGGAATTCCTTTTTTATCAGGATTGCATTGAAACTGTATATCAATCTGAGTAAAACTGACATCTTAATGATATTTAGTCTTCTAATCCATGAGTATGGAATGTTCTTCCAGTTATTTAGGTCTTTTTTTATTTCTTTTAACACTGAGTTGCAGTTTTCTGAATACAAGTGCTTTACATCATCGGTTAAGTTTACTCCTGACTATTTGAGTTTTATCTGTCATATTTATTTTCACTACTCTTTTGATACTTTTAGTTACTTTTACTGATATAATCTTCATTTCTAGACTCTCTTCCAGGCCTCTCTCTCTTGTCTTTTCTTTTCAGGCTCTAGCACACCCTTTAGTATTTCCTGAAAATCTGGTCTCTTGCTTAGAAATTTTCTGTTTCTGTTTATCTGTGAATATTCTAATCTCACCCTCATTTTTGAAAGACAATCTTGCTGGATATAAGATTCTTGGCTGAAAGTTTTCTCTTGTAGTATGTTAAATAAATCAGACCACTCTCTTCTTACCTCCATAGTTTCTGGTGAGAAATCAGCAGTTAATCTTATTGGGTATCCTTTATATGTTATGCATTGCTTTTCTCTTGCTGCTCTCAGAATTCTCTTGTCTTTGGCATTTGACATTCTGATGAGTATGTGTCTTAGAGTTGGTCTATTTGGATTTTTTCAAATGGGAGTACACTGTGTTTCTTGAACATGGATATCCATGTCCTTCAATAGGGCTGGGAAATTTTCTACCATCATTTCCTCAAATATTCCTTCTGCCCCTTTTTCCTTCTCTTCTCGTTCTGGGACACCCATGACACATATGTCTGCATGTCTTTTACTGTCATTTAGTTCTAAGACCTTGTTTGATATTTTCCATTCTTTTCTTCACCTGTTCTTTTATATGTTCACTTTCAGAGGCCATTTCTTCAGGCTCACCAATCCTTTCCTCTGCCTCCTCAAATCTGCTATTATATGATTCCAGTGTTTTTTAACTTCATTTATTGCATATTTCATGCCCATAAGATCTGCTATTTTACTATGTATGCTTTCAAATTCTTCTTTGTGCTCATCCAGTGTCTTCTTAATATCCTTAATCTCTTTAGCCATCTCACTGAATTTGTTAAGGAGACTTGTTTGAACATCTATGATTAGTTGTCTTAACTCCTTTATGTCACATAGAGGCTTATCTTGTTCCTTTAACTGGGCCATAGCTTCCTATTCCTTGGTGTGGACTGTAATTTTTTGTTGGTGCCTTGGCATCTGGCTTACTAGAATATTTATTCTGGGTGCAGTTTTTTTCTCTAGTTTAGAGCTTCCTGCCCTTTCTCCCTTACTGGTTGTGCAGTAGAAGCCAAGGTGGTAATTGGTACTATAAGCTATGGAGCCTCAAGCTGCCCTCATTGTGCCAGGGCCAATGAAGCTTCTCCCAACTTTCTCCTCTGCCAAGGGTAAGGACAGAGTCACATGTGTGTGGAATAATCCAAATCGTGCAGGCCTAGACTGTAGTTGTCCAGAGAGACTGATGAGGCTTCATGCCCCTTTCTCCCCTGCCTGGGGTGAGGATGGAGCTGCAGGTGTGGGCAGCAACCTATTCAATGCGGGTCCACGATGACCACAGTTGCCCCAAAAGGCTTCTGATTATTCAGTCAGTGTCAGTCAAAGGTACCTGCAGTTACCTGGATAGGTTGGTGTAGGGCCCACCAGCCTCCCCCATGCCAGAGGTGGGCGGAAGCCTAGGCTAGGATGAAAGAAACCGGTTCCTACCGTCACTGTGATTTTCAGTCAGCCCAGCTTCCCCTCAGGCTAGGGGCAGAGTCAAAAGGATAGCCACCCACCTCTTTCCAACTTGGACAGATTCACACCCTACCCTAGGGTTGTACCTTAGCCAGCCGAGTGTACCAATCAGTAGTCAAAATCAACAGCCAACCATCTCCTCCTCCCCTGTTTTTGGGAAATGGAGCTTCAAATTCCAGCCACAAAACAGCGCCTGGGTTGGCTTGTACCACTAGTGTAGGAAGATCACCAGCCTCTGTGGCTTGGCTGGTAGTTTCCTGGAAAGGCTGGTGCAGGTCCCCGCAGCTTCCTCCCCACCAGAAATGGGGCTGGGCCTAGCCTAGAGCTGCAATCTGATGTGGATGGAAAGAAGCCAGTCCCCACCAGCACTGGGATTTTCAGCCCACCCCACTTCCCCTCGTGCCAGGTGCAGAGTTAAGATGGTAGCTCCCAGCCTCTTTCTGACTTGGACAGGCTCAAACTTAGCTGTTCAGGATTATACTTCAGCCTGCTGAATCTACTGATCAGTAGCTGAAGTTGTGCCCAACCATCTCTTCCTCCCCCATTTTGGGGAAGTGGAGTTGTCAATTCCATCCACAGAACAGCTCCCGAGGCAGCCTATGCCTCCAGTGGAGGATGGACACTGGCCTCCGGGGCGTGGAGCTCTCTACTTACAAGTCTTCTCTGCAGATGGGCAGTCTCCTCCTTCTAGTCCTTCAAGGATGTGGCAGAATGCTCTTCTTGTCTCCTGGAGCCCCCAAACAGGTGCTTCAGCTAGCTCCAGAGAGTTCTGGGTATTTACTAACTGCCCTGTCGCAAGAGCTAACCCTAGGAATTCCTTACTCTGTCACCGTCTTGCTGGTCTTCCCTTGATAATACTTTTTGGCTAGATCATATGGTATCTGAATATATCGCAATAAAACTGCATTTCCTTGAGTGTCTGTTTTTTGTTTATTAAGTATTATGGAAATAATGTAAAAGCTTTAGTAACAACTGAAGAGATGAATGCACAATTATGTGATTATACCAAACACAGATGGTTGTATACTTTGGATAAACTGGATGCTTTATTAGTATGTATCAAAAAACTGATTTGTTTAAAATTAAATAGGGTGGGTGGGAGAAAAAAGATATGGTTACTATAGATAATATGGGAATTACAGGTAGTAGAAAGGAAGGAGAAAATTATCATTTCTTTTATGAATCTTTGTATTATTTAGTTATAAGTATGCATTTTTTATTTCAAATAACATCAAATAAAGAAAAAAAGTAAAGAAAATATTTATAAAATGGAGAAATCACTTATTTACTACATGAAGTCTCACAAAAAAGAATATAACAAACTTCCTTTACTCACAGTGCTATCAAGTTGACAGAATGATGTGGACATAAGGTTGATTTTAGCATGTCAGCTTTTGAGGATGTTAGTAAAAATGAAGTATGTTAGCTGAGTGAAGCATGATTAAGTGGACATCAGCTGATCAAATTAAAAAACAGACTCACAGCTAATCATAATTTCAGAGAGGTGGTTAAGAGCACTGGTGTCAGACTAAATGGGTTTAAATAAGCTCAAAAAACTGAGACTTCATCAGCTATAGTAACTCAAAGCACAGTGTCCTGAGCAATCACAAGATTAATGATACCCACCTACAGGGTTATGGACTAAACCAGCAGTTTTCCAAGTGTTCATTGTTAATATAACAAGAAAATACTCTAAAACGGGGGTTCTTAACAAGGGGTCTCTAAACTTGAACTGAAATTCAAAATAACATTTTTGTGGGGATGTGTTGGTGTGGGTGTGATATATTTATTAAATTATACACAGTATAGTGTGAACTTAGTAAGGGGGTTCGTGGTTTTCACCTTATTGGCAAACGGGTCCATGGAACAAAAACGGTTAAGAACCCCTGCTCTAAAATTTCCTTTTTTGTTTATAGTATGTTAGTCTACCGATAATTATTACGATTAGAAACTGAAATATTTTTAATATTTAATAATCCTTTAAAAATCAAAACAAACTCATATTAGCATAACATGATATTATGAAAAATAGCAACATTTTCTACACTAAAACGTGAATGACACATTTCTGCAAATTTCTTTAATGTCTGGCTTACTCAATGACAGCTAGATTCTCATTTCTGCTTCTACAATCTACCAATTACAATATCATATGTGTTGTACCCTCTAGAAAACTCCACGGACACTCATGAGAACAGCGAAAAAACAGTAACTTCTTATTATTACTGTACAGATCATTTTGACCCAACTGACCCCCAGGAGTCCCCACAGATCAGGCTTTGAAAACCACTGCCCTCAGCCAATTGATTCTCAATCTCTATGAATAAGAGTCAGAAATCCAAACTTTTAAATTTATATATTCAAAATTGCGATGGAAAACTTAGCTATTAAAAGTTATATTCCTACTTCACACTAACACATTTCAAACAGATTAAAGATACCATGTTAAAATGTATGTGTGTATAAATAACAGAAGATAATATAGAAAATTATATCATATATTGTTTGCTTATGGGTAAATTTATGTAGTAAAGGTATAAAAATACACAGGAAAATAATATCAAAGTCAGGGAAGAAAGACTGGAACTGAAACATACCAGGGAGCTGAATTATATTTGTAAATTGTTATTTCTTATGCTGGGTATTGGGAAGACAGGTGTTTGTTACATTACTTATAATCTGTCAAAAGCAGTTGTATTTTATAATTTGGTGAATCAATAAAGTATAAGACAGTTTTATGAACTTTCATAGGCAAGATCATCCTACGACAACTTTTATAAGATTTCTACACTTAAGGACATTGAAAAGCAAAATTAAAAGATAAATAAAAATAAGGGGAACACATATAAACAAAAAGAGTTACTATCCCTAACATACAAAGCTCCCACAAAGCAATAAGAAAAACAATGCATTAGAAATATGTGCAAAGGAAATAGGCAACATACATAGTAAATATAAATTGTTAATAAACACAAGAAGTTTGACAATCCTATTAGGAAATGCAAATTAAAATGAGGTATTTTCAACCATTACACTAGTCGAATTTTTAAAAATTAAGATTGATTGCCTTGGGTGCAATGACAAGGGTTCAGGGAGAAAGTATATTTTTATATAAACTAACAAGAAGAATCATTCTGGAGAACAATTTGGCAATATTTACGAAATTTAAAATGTACAACTCCATTTTACCCAGTGTTCTCACTTTCAAGAATGTATTCTATAGAAAATGTAAAAGTTCTCCAGGTAATTTAAATGCAGTTAGGACACAATCCAGTATTTGGGAGCCAATGACACAGTCCAACTCCCTGTTAGAAGCTTAACTACCCCCATACCAGTGTTTTAGACAATTGAGGGAGAAAGGCTTAAAAGTCAGAGTTGTAAAAAGCATAACCCTTTTATTTAGGTATGCTGTATAGTACAATGGTTAAGAGGGTAGGTCTTGAAGCCAAAATGCTAAGTTCAGATCCCAGCTCTACCACTTTGCTAGTTATGTATAATCCTCTGCACTTTAGTTTCCTCATTTGTAAAATGAAAACAACAATACCTACAATTCATAGGGGTATACGTAAAATAACACTGAGATAAGAGTTGGATCTAAGTTCTCAACCACTGTACTAAAAGCCAATTATCAAACTTATTTGATAAATTAAAAAAGAACCAAGTTGGAGAACTCTCATTTCCTGATCTTAAAGAATATGACTTAGCTACAGTGGTGAAAAAACCAGCATGGTTCTGGCATAAAGATAGACATATTGACCAATGGAAATGAATTTAGAATTCAGAAACAGACCCTCACATATATAGTCAAGTGATTTTTGATAAGGCTAGCATGAAAACCAAAGAATAAAATGGTGGAAGTAAATAGAGCATTTACAGTACTATCATTGAATGTGAATGGATTAAACTCCCCAATCAAAAGATACACACTGACAGAATGGATTAAAAACCACAAGCCATCCATATGCTGCTTACAAGAAACTCACCTTAGACCCAGGGATACAAAATGGCTGAAAGTGAAAGGTTGGAAAAATACACTCTATGCAAATAGTAACCAAAAAAGAGCATACTAATACTAATATTTGATACTAATATCAGACAAAACAGACTTTAAATGCAAAAAAATTTTAAGAGATATAGAAGTTCATTATATATTAATAAAAGCGACAACCTATCAGGAAGATATAACAGTCATAAATATCTATGCACCTAACCAGGGTGCCCAAAATAACATGAGACAAAATACATGGCAAATCTGAAGGGAGAAATACACAGCTCTACAATAATCATTGGAGACTTCAACACCTAACTCACATCATTAGAACAAACAGAAGATGAACAAGGAAACAGAGAACTTAAACAATATGATAAATGAGTTACACCTAACAGAACACCGCATCCAAATTCAACAGGTTATACATTCTTTTCAAGTGCCCATTGATCTTTCTCCAGGATAGACCACCTGTTATGGTACAATGCAGCCCTCAATCAATATAAAAAGACTGAAATTACACCTTCTCAGATCATAATGGCATGGAACTAGAAATCAACAATAGACAGGAAAAAAGTAAATTCGCAAATGTGTGGAGGCAGAACAAAACACTCCTAAATTATCAGCAGGTCAAAGAAAAAATTCCAAGTGAAATCAGTAAATATATTGAGACAAATGAAACCGAGAACACAACTTATCAAAAGGTATGGAATATAGCGAAGGCAGTCTTGGGAGGGAAATTTATAGCCCTAAATGCCTATATTAAAAAAGGAGGAGATATACTCAAAGATTTAAATAAGAGAACTGCAAACCAATCCCAAAGCAAGCAGAAGGAAAGAAATAATAAAGATTAGAGCAGAAGTAAATGAAATAGAGAGCCAAAAAATCAATAGAGAAAATCAACAAAACCAAGAGCTGGTTCTTTGGGAAGATCAATAAAATTAAAAAACCCTTAGCTAGTAGACTAACAACAACAAAAAAAAGAGAAGATGCAGACAAATACAATCAGAAATGGAAGGGGGAAAGTTACAACTAACCCCACAGAAATAAAAAGAATCATAAGAGGACAAACTAGACAACCTAGATGAAATGGACAAACTTCTAGAAATACACAAACAACCTACACTGACACTACAAGAAATACAAGCACTTAACAAACAATCACATTTAAAGAGCTTGAATCCATCATCAAAAATCTCCCAGCAAAGAAAACTCCAGGACCAGACAGCTTCACAGGTGAATTCTACAAAGCATTTTGAAAATAACTACCTCCAATCCTGTTTAAACTCTTCCAAAGACTTAAAGAGGAGGGAAAACTACCCAACACATTTTATGAAGCCAAGATCACCCCAATACCAAAGACAGATAAAGATATTACAAGAAAACAAAATTACCAAGAACCTTTCTAATGAACATAGATGCAAAAATTCTCAACAAAATACTTGCAAATTGAATCCAATGGCATATCAAAAGACTTATACAAATATATGCAAAGCTGGCTCAACATAAGAAAATCAAACATAATACACCACATTAACAAACTGAATGGAAAAAAACACATGATGATCTCAATCAAGGTAGAAAAGGCATTTGACAAAATCCAGGATCCTTTTTTGATAAAAACATTTCAAAAGATAGGAATAGAAGGAAAATTCCCTGAAATGATAAAAGGCATATGTGAAAAACCCACAGTCAACATTGCACTCAATGGGGAAAGGTTGAAAGCCTTCCCTCTAAGATCCTGAACAAGACAAGGATGCCTACTGTCATCACTGTTATTCAATATTGTACTAAAAGTTCTAAGTAGGGCAATTAGACAAGGAAAAAGAAAAATTAAAGACATCCAAATAGGAAAAGAGGAAGCAAAACTCACTGTTTACAGATGACATGATCTTGTACTTAGAAAATTCTGAAGTATCCTTGACAAAGCTACCTGAGCTAATAAATGAGTTTTGCAAAGTGGCAGGATATAAGATCAAAATACAAAAATCAGTAATGTGTTTGTACAATAGTACTGAACAATCTGAGGAGGAAATCAGGGGGAAAATTCCATTTACAATAGCAACAAAAGGACTCAAATATCTAGGAATTAATTTAGCCAAAGAAGTACAGGACCTATATGCAAAAAACTACAAACAGCGCTAAAAGAAATTTTAAAAGACCTAATCAAATGGAAAGACATTCCATGTTCATGAACTGGAAGAATAAATATTGTGAAGATGTCAATCTTACTCAAACTGATTTATAGATTCAATGCAATACCAGTCAAAATCCCAACAGTTTACTTTACAGAAAAAGCAAATTCATTTGGAAGGGAAAGTGTCCCCGAATAGCCAAATGCTTTCTAAAAAAGAGCAACATGGGAGGAATTTTACTGCCTGACCTTGAAACATATTACAAAGCTACAGTAGTCAAAACAGCATGGTGCTGGCATAAAGGTAGACACATCAATCAGTGCAATAGAACTTAAAATTCAGAAATAAACCCTCACCTATACTGTCAACTGGTTTTTGACGAACCTACCAAGTTCATGTTAACAGGACAAAACAGTCTCTTCAACACAAGGTGCTGGGACAACTGGATATCTATAACCAAAAGAATGAAAGAGGACCCCTATCTCATTTCCTATACAAGAATCAACTCAAAATGGATCAAAGACCTAAACAGAAAAGCCAGGACCATAAAACTACTAGAAGAAAATGTAGGGAAACATTTTCAAGACCAGGTAGTAGGAGGTGGTTTCTTGGACCTTTTACCCAAAGCATGTGCAACAAAAGAAAAAAAGAGAAAAATGGGGCCACCTCACAATTAAACACTTCTACACCTCCCAGGACTTTGTCAAAAGGATGAAAAGGCAGCCAACTTAATGGGAGAAAATATTTGGAAATCACATATTTGATAAAGGTTATATATCTAGCATATATGAAGAGATATTACAACTCAACAATAACAGACAAACAAGGATAACAATAACAAAAAAAGATAAACAACCCAATTTAAAAATGGCCAAAAACTTGAATAGACACTTGTTCAAGGAAGAAATACAAAAGGCAAAAAACACATGAAGAAATGCTCAACATTACTAATGATTAGGAAATGCAAATCAAAACTACAATGAGATATCATTTCACGCCTGTCAGAATGTGACAGAGAACTAGAAGTGTTGGAGACGAAGTGGAGAGATGGAAACACTTATTCACTGTTGGTGGGAATGCAGAATGGTACAGACACTGTGAAGGACTGTTTGGCAGTTCGTAAAGAAGTTGACTATAGAACTTGACACATGACCCTGCAATACCACTACTGGGTATATATCCAGAAGAACTGACAGCAGTGACACAAATAGATACCTGCATACCTATGTTCATGGCGGCATTGTTCATGATTGCTAAAAAATGGAAACAACCGCTGAATGGATAAACAAACTATGGTGTATTCACCTGATGGAATATTATGCAGATGTAAGAAGAAATGAAATCATAAAACATATGACAACATAGATGAGCCTGGGGGACATTATGTTGATCGAAGCAAGCCAGACACAAAAGGACAAATACTGTATGACTGTATTACTACGAACCAAATATATTGTGTAACATATTGTATGATACAAAAACAAAAAAATGTATATGTATCCAGTACATTTAAATGACAAACGGATGTTTTTAAATTCAACTGTGTTTTCTTTTTAGTTCTAATTGTTTATATTTACAAGTATTAAATGTACAAAATAAAGTTAAAAAAACAAACAAAAAGAAATATAATTGTGGCTGAAAGGGGTCGTCTAGGAAGGTAAGTGTCAATTGAAAGAAAGCTAGAGGATAATGTAGGGACTGTACAATAGTGATTTCGGTTATAGATGATGACTGGGAAATAGTACAAATACAAGAATGTTCCTCTATTACAGGGTCTTAAGAATATGGAGATACATGGGGAAAAAAACGAATGTAACAGACTATAGTTAACAGTAATATTGTAATATTTTCATAGCAATGGCAAAGAAGGAACTGTAGCAATGCTAAGGGTCAATAATGGGTTTTAAAGAATATGCGATTTTTCCTTTTGGAGTAATAAACACACCAAATGTGAGCTATGGACTAGAAACAGCAGTAATATTATAATGAGGTTCTTTCATCATTTGTAACAAATGTTTCACAACAGTCTAAGGTGTTTGTGATAGGGCAATGTATGGGAAACCTGTATGTTTTGTTAACTTATAACTTCTCAAATTAAAAAAATTTTTAAAAGAACATATTTACAAACTAAAAAAAAGTGCAATTAGTTAAACCAAGTTATTCAAAATATTGTGTACATTCATTTGTGTGTGCATGTGTGTGTGTGTATATATGTAATTTTCCATTACCCTTACAAAAATAAAGACTAGGTTCATCCAAGAGTTTCTTAAAAGTCTGAAATAAAAAATGCAAACCCCAAATTGTACCCACTGCTGGCCAGCTAGAAAAGAGGTCAGGCAGGATGCAAGATTCCTACTTGGCTTTAGCCCAGTTTTGTACATCCTGGGAGGTCAGGCCCACAGCCTGAATTTCTCACATCAATCACCATCAAAGAACAGTTATTAACCATAGAAGAATTTTATCCTTGAAGAAACTGTAATGCCACAAAATCTCCCCTTAGCATATTATGTAAAGTCAATATCTAGACGTTCATTTAATTCTGGTTTCTTTCACTGATTGATCTGTGATCTTGGCAGTTTTCTTATTTAGTTAAGCCTAGATCATTTTTCCAACACTGAACAAAGAAGGTAGTTACTGCCAAAATGTAAATTCAAAAAGCAGAAAGCTGCATTAGTCTTAAATTTAACACATTTTATGGCTCATGTGGGATAGAGGTTCCATTTCATAACTGGCTGAGTCAAAGAATAAATGGGATTTAAATCACTGCTGCTAGGTTTTGATGTGGAAGAAATTTAAGTAACTTCAATAAGAAAAAAAAAACTGGTATTTTGCTCTGACACACATGGGATTAGTTACAATGCTCCAATACACTTAATCAATATCACTTCAATAATGTTTCAGTTGAAAGGGCATTTTCATTATTATTCTCTTGATCTCATTTTCATTGATGGTCTACCTTTTTAAAGTTATATTATCTAATTGTGGGGAAAAAAAGGGAATGTAGCCTCAAGAAATTCAGTGGAATGGCACTGTTCTGATCATAAAAAATAAAATACTCTTAATGAGAAAGTAAAATGGTGCAAAATATTTCTAAATATTTAAAAAATCAAATGACTGCTTTTAAGGAAACAATCAATTATTTACTTTTCTTAATGTAAAATAAATTGCTTATCTTTCCTTGGGACATATAACAAATGACTTCAGTTTTAAAGATGATATTATATTCCTATAAAATTGCACTTTACTTCCCTCAAATCAAATCATTTTAAAACCAAAGAAACTAGGAAGTGGATGTGACTCAAGTATTTGGGCTTCCAACTACCATACAGAAGGTCTGTCTACCATATAGGAGATCCAGGGTTCAACACCCAGGACCTCCTGGCAAAGGCAAGCTGATCCATGTGGCGAGCTGACCCACATGGAGTGCTGGCCTGCACAGAGTACTGCCCTGTGCAGGAGTGCTGGCCCACACGGAGAGCTGGCACAGCAAGATGTGCAACAAAAAGAGACACAGGGTAGAGACAATGAAAGACTCAGCAGATCAGGGAGATGAGGTGTCGCAAGAGAATGATTGCCTCTCTCCCACTTCAGAAGGTCCCCAGATCAGTTCCCAGAGACACCTAATGAGAATACAAGCAGACACAGGAAAACATACAGTGAATGGACACAGAAAGCAGACAATGGGGGAGGGGAGGAATAAATATATAAATCTTTAAAAAAGAAAAAAAAAACAAAGATCTATCTACTAATTTGTGATCATATTGCCTAGTGTAACATTTAATCACAAACAAATCTTAACTTTTAAGGATGCTTAATTGATAATATTAAGTTTCTACCTTAACAGCTCTCTTTATATAACCAACCTGTAAATTTCCCACCTGTAGCTGGAAGATAATTTTTCAAAAGTAAAATGAGTGATAAAAATGCTTACAAGAACAAAGTTCATTTCCTCTCCAGGACATTAAGAAAAAAATAAAAGAACAATTCAAAATTGTTCTGCATTCTCTTCTTCCAAACACATTTCAGGTTTATCATATTCAAATCAACCTGTGCCTATTTAGAAGAACATTTGGTTTTTTGATACTTCAATTATATTTGTTTCAGATTCCTTAACAAAAGGCAGTTCTTGCTAAAATAGATTCAAAAGAGTATGGATGCCTCTAAAAAGAGGATGACTGGAAGACAGAGATAAAAGTGAGAGCTTCTTTTGGCTACCTCTTCTTTCTTGCATTTTGTTTGTATGTCATGTACATGTATTACTCACTTTATCATTGTATTTAATTAAACAGATGTGGGGAGGGATGTAATTCAAGTGGTAGAGCGCCTACTTCCTATGTATGAGGTCCCAGATTCCATTCCCAGTACCTCCAAAAAACAAACGATTGAATGAAAAAAACAACTCTCACTGAGCGGATGTAGCTCAGTGGTTGAGCACCTGCTACCAACGTACAAGGTCGTAGATTCAATCCCTAGTACCACCTTTAAAAAAATAAATAATTAAACAGGTGTTATAAATTTAAAAGATTTCAGTTGTCCAGCATAAAAAGTATACCACAGGGAAGCAGATGTGACTCAAGTGATATGGCCTCCACCTACCATATGGGAGGACTCAGGTTCGATCCCTGGGACCTCCTGGTGAAAAAGAAGAAGAGAAAGCATGCCTGCATGGTAAGCCAGTATCCATGTGGTGAGCTGAGTGGCCACACGAGTGCCCGCATGGTGAGCCAGTGTCCGCACAGTGAGCCAGTGCCCGCGCAAGTGAGTCACACAGCAAGAGGATGATGCAACAAAAGAGAGACAAAGGGTAGAGTCAAAGTGAAGCACTGCAGAGACCAGGAACTGATGTGGTACAATTGATAGGAAACTTCTCTCCACATCAGAGGTCCCCAGGATCGAATCCCTCTGCATCCTAGAACAGAAAGATGAGAAGAGAAGACAAAAAGAGACATAGTTACGGAAGATCACACAGCAAATGGACACAGACAGCAAAAACAGCAGGGTGTGTGAAAATAAACAATTCTTTAAAAAAAAAAAAAAGTATACCACAATAAGCCCATGAGAAGGCAATTAATTATTCACCTTCTCTCTGGTGAAAAGTTCCTTCAGAACAAAATGGTAAATTATGCATTTCGGCATAAAATTTAAATTGGAGGTTTTCTTTTCTCCAAAACAGAAATTTTAATCATCTTAAAGGCTACTCTCAAACCAATACTGAAAACACATCTACAAGCCCACATTCAGAGGCTGAAACCAAAAAAGTAGAAAGGACCTTAAAAGTCAAGCCATAAATTTGATCTTCATTGTATGTAGCAGGGATTTTCTGAAGGGTTTTTGTATTCAAGGGTTACAGCTCTTCTTTAAGATTATTTACTTAGAAGCATTGTGTATGATGGCTAAGTACAAAATGGGGTCTTATATGAGTAATTACATAAAACTTTTGCAATAGTTCAGAAAGGAGAGCAAGAAATGGATAGTACAGATAATACAGATGTAAATTTGAAAAACTAAGGTAAATGCTCTTATTTACCTAATGCTCTTATTTTCCTTAAACCTAAGTAATAATCAAAGATATCAGAAGCCTGGGTGATTGGGGAAGATGGTATATCACTAAAAGACAGGAAATACATACAGAATTGAATCATTTTAATGATGATTTGACATGCAAATATATTAATTTTTAAAATGATGATTTTAAGATTTTTCAAAAGTTTGTCATGGTGCCAAGAAATGACACTCTCATACTCTGTAGGTGGGAGAGTAAAAATGTACAACACAACTATTCTTGAGAGCAATATGGCAAGAGGTTTAAAATATTTAAATATGCATAACCTTTAACCCATTGATTTCAACTCCAGGAATTTATTAAAGCATAAGAAAAACACTAGAAAGATAAAACAAACCCAAAACTTTATTGTTACGCATTTATATGCTGAATAATTTTCTTCTTCATGTTTTTTCTGGTTTCTTCTTTGCTTCTTTTTTACAATGGATGTGTATTGTTTTTGTTTTAAAAAATCATATTTTAGCACATTTGTATTGCATCAGAGATAAACATTCATTTACTGGGTTGGGGAGTGGGATAGAAGTTATAGAGGGGATTGAGGACAAATAAAACTCATAATAATCATCAGGATACATTATATGCCTCAGGCAATCAGGGACTAGTCTAGGTACTATTTCAGAGGCAAATAAAACTTTAAAACTTTATGCCAGAATACTGCTGATGTTCAGACTCAAAGGGTAAAAAAAAAAAAAAAAAGTTGTTTTGACAAAGTTAATACTGAATTACCACTATTTTTCCTTAATCAGTTTTTTTTTCTTGTATGCTTGGGCTTGGTACCAACATCAACAAAAATATAGACTATTACTCTGGCATATGCAAGTATCCATTTCAACCCTTCAATGAAACAAGTACAATTCATCATCAAACAGATGGGTATGTAGATTACACTGTCCTTTCCTATTAAATCTAATCTACACAGTATATAACTATTTTATAGAATGATCAACTACATGTAGTAGTTTATAGGAAGAAAATAAAACTATCTTCTCTTTAAGTATATTTTTTCATACCTTGCCAAATCAAACAATATCCAAGTACTGTAATTTAAATAACACTTTACAAAAACAAAATTACAAGCTAATTCTGAAGACAAAGCAAATGCAATCAAGTTTTTCTATAAATGCTGGAATTAGAAATTTTGATCTAAGGAAATCTCTAAGGTAGGCCCAGTAAACTAAAAGAAAGGTTGGCCACTGGCAAAGGCACAGCAGGCGTCATCATCCCAAAATCCTCAAGGCTGAGGAATGAACAAACATAAGGGGGGAATGAAACCATGGAAAAAGTAAATTTCTTAAGATTGCAGTAATGGAAGAACATGTAAGATTGTTATGATAATGGTTACCAGAGATTTTGAGGGGAGGGGAAAAAAATAATAGGTTGAATATGTAGGGCATTTTTAGAGCAATGGAATTAAGTGTAAACTGCAATGTAAACTATAGACCTTGGTTAATAGCAATGCTTCAATATTTATTCATCAATTATAACAAATGTACCACACAATTGTAAGATGTTATTAATAGGGGAAGATATGGGAAGGGGAAGGGGTGAGGTATATAGGAATCCCTTATATTTTCTATGTAACTTTTATGCAATCTAAAACCTCTTTTAAAATAAAGTTGTGTTAAAAAAAAAAGGCAGCTTAATGTTTGTGTAGGCTTTTCTCCCACATCTAGGCTAGGGCTGCACTAGAAGTCTGGAAGAATGCTGCCAAGACTTAAAATCTGGAGCTGCTTAGCCAAACTCATGAAATCCTGAATATTAAGCAGATGATCAGAATTTCTAATTATCTAGGATCTAGTTGAAGGCAAATGTGACAAGAAAGTAACCAAATGGTAAGAAACCAGTAGTCAGATATAAAATATTTATTGTACACCCAAACCTTTTAATGTCAAAATAGGCATTTTAGGAGTAAACAAAGTACAGACATACCTCCTTGATATTACAGGTACAATTCCAGACCACTGCAATAAAGCAAATAAATTTGCACTAATTTTTTGGTTTCCCAGTATATATAAAAGGTATGTTCACCCTATACTATAGTCTATTAAGTGTGCAATAGCATTACATTTTTAAAATGTATATATTTTAATTAAAATGTGACACAAAGTGGAGCTGGCCATGCGCAGTGCTGATGCGCGCAAGGAGTGCCGTGCCACGCAAGGGTGTCCCCCGCGTAAGGGAGCCCCACGCGCAAGGAGTGCGCCCCGTAAGGAGAGCCGCCCAGCGTGAAAAGAAAGAGCAGCCTGCCCAGGAATGGTGCCGCCCACACTTCCTGTGCCGCTGACGACAACAGAAGCGGACAAAGAAACAAGACGCAGCAAATAGACACCAAGAACAGACAACCAGGGGAGGGGGGGAAATTAAATAAATAAATAAATCTTTAAAAAAAAAAAAAAAAATGTGACACAAAGACATGAAGTGACCACATGCTGTTGGAAAAATGGTACCAATAGACTTCCTCAACGTGAGGTTGCCATAAGTCTTTAATTTGTAAAAAATGCAATATCTGTAAAGCACAATGAACTGAAGCACAATAAAAGGAGGTAGGCCCATATGACACTTCATCTAGGCCAGATCTGCTGTAAGAACTAAAGTTGAAAGTTTTCACTGCATTCCATTTACTTGGTAAGGCATCCAGTCTAGAATCAACTGTAACTATTACCAACTATTAAAACCAATACCAACTTCTAAAACTGATATCAACAATGACTAAACATCAATAAGAAATTAAATATTATGCTTCCACATATTAGAGTAGAAAGGCCATGCATTAAAAGCTGAGAGAAGCAAGGTCAAGAGATGCTAACTGATTTACATCATCTCCCTCTATGAACAATACCATATATGTTAGACTCCCTAAATTATAGCCAGGACTAAACGCTGATGCAGTGTGACATCACTGATGTGTATGCCACAAACACCGGAGGCACAGTCAGAATGTTAACAAAAAGGAAAGGGTTCTCGATATGCCCTCTGGCCTTAAGAAAAAGGAACAGTGCCCAGGATATCTGTAGGGTTATCCCAAAACTTGGAAGCATTTTGAAATGGAAAAGTCAGATAACTCAGATTTGTTCCCCTGAAGTACGTAAACTACCTTACTTAGGAATAGTTACCAGTATTCCTCTCAACTCTCAATATAACTCCTAATTTCTTCACTGTTGGTCCCCCAGCATCTTAATCTGTGTGATCCATAAGCTAAAGATTGTATTTTTCCAAATGTGAGAAAATTTACTAAATAGACCTCTTATAACCAACTACAAATCTTCTCCTACAATATAACATATTATTAAATATACAGATTCCAGTATATTAGTTTTCTTGTACATTTTAATGTTATAAATTTGCAAGAGACCTAAATTTTAGAAAATATATTTGCTGACACTCAAAACAAGGAACACCAATTTATTTTGTGGACACCTCAATTTCTATTTTCTCCCATCCTGACATTCATGAAATTACATAACCTATTTGTACCTCAGTTTCCTCATTTGTAAAACAGGGATAAATAATGGTTTCTATATCAAATAGAAGAGCTAACATGTATTGAGTACTTACAATGAGGAAGCAGCCATAATAATAGAAGGCACAACAAACCAAGGATGGTTAAGATGTGATATGAGTCAGAGCTCCAGGAGATAGGCGCTTTATGTCCTTGACAAGTCATTCCGTCTGAATGAATTATATGTTTTATTAATATGTATCAATAAAACTGATTTTGTAAAAAGAAAAAAGTCATTCAGCCTCTATGAATGGCTGAATCGTATGAATAAGCCAGATAATCTTGATCCTACCAGTATCTGGAGCTACTGTCTAAGAAATAATAATGTATATCAAGTGCTTTTTGTCCTAGTATAAGAAGCTATCATTATAAGCAATGTCATACTTGCTTAAGAAAAATATATAACTTAACAGTCAAAATGCCAGACTGTATATATAATTTAAACCTCACTCAGAGTGTACTTACTTCATGTTAAAAATTATGCCAGGGGGGAAGCGGATTTGGCTCAACTGATAGAGCATCCACCCACCACATGGGAGGTCCAGGGTTCAAACCCAGAGCTCCCTGATCCATGTGGTGAGTTGGCACATGCGCAGTGCTGATGCACTCAAGGAGTGCCATGCCACGCAGGGGTGTCCCCTGTGTAAGGGAGCCCCATGTGCAAGGGTACACCCCGTAAGGAGAGCTGCCCCACACGAACAAAAGCACAGCCTGCCCAGGAGTGGCGCCGCATACACGGAGAGCTGACGCAGCAAGATGATGCAACAAAAAGAGACACAGATTCCCGGTGCCACTGATGAAAATACAAGTAGACACAAAAGAACACACAGCGAGTGGACAGAGAGCAGACAACTCGGGGGGGAGAGGGGAAAGGGAGAGAAATAAATAATAAATAAAAAATAAAAAGTCCAGGAAGTGCCCTTGTATTACAATTAGCCCAGTGCTTGCTTCACCAACAACTGGGCATCTTTAAAAAAATAAAATAAAATAATAATAATAATAATAATGCTGGGGCAGGCAGTAGCTGTGGCTCAATCAGTTGAGCTCCCGTCCCGGGTCTCCTTGTGAAGACAGGCTTGCCCACACTCTGTAGGGCGCCACCAGGCCCACAGGTGCCGTGGAGAGCTGACTCAGCAAGGTGATGCAACAAAAAAGGGAGACAAGCACAAAACACAGAAGAGTGCATAGCAAATGGACACAGAGAACAGACAATAAGCAAGCCGCAAGGGGCGGAGGGGAAATTAAAATAAATAAATAAATAATGCTGGGGGAAGCAGATATAGTTCAAGTAGCCTCCCACATGGGAGGTCCCAGGTTTGGTTTCCAATGTCTCCTAAAGAAAACAGGTAGACAACGAGCAGACAGTGAGCATACAGCGAGCATAAACACCAAACAAGCAGGGAACTGATGTGGCTCAAACAACTAAGCACCTGCTTCCCACATAGGTGGTGCCAGGTTTGGTTCTGTGTAACTCCTAAAGAAAAAAGCAGGCAGACAACAAGCAAAAACGACCAAAAACAATGAGCAAACAGATGAGGGAGCCATCTTGGGGGGGGGGGGTGTTGAATAATGCTCCAGAACAGTTGTGGCTCAAGCTGTTGAGCACCTGCTTCCCACATTGGAGGTCCCCATTTGGTTTCCGGTACCTCCTTAAAAAGACAAAAAAGCAAACAACAAGCAAACAAATGGGGGAAAAAAAACCAACTCAGTGTTTGAGCACTGGCTTCTCACATACAAGGTCCCAGGTTCAATCTCCAGCCCCAGTATGTCAAAAAAAATAATAATAATAATGCTAACAATACTGATTATTTTTTCATCCACAGCAAGCAAAAAAGAGATCAAGGAGGTAAGAGATAAATTTAACAACAAAAATAGCAGGCAGACAAAGAAAATGATGAACTACAGTCAAGGCACTCAAAATCCAAAGACAGGGCATATTTATTATAAAACACCTGAAGGGATTCTTGATGACTACTATCCAGAATAGGCCAATAACTTATGCTGTTAATGATAATGCCAGGTCATCAAAATATGGCTAAACTCTGTTCAAACTGTCTGATTAAATTGTGTAATATACTTCAGAAAGATTTATAATTAAAATGACCAAATGTTAAGATGTTTTGGTAGTTGAAAGGATTTCAAATTATCTGAATGAAAAATTCAACATATGCAACAACTCTGCTTCCCTCAGTGATCTTTTTAAAAAACTAATTCAGGTGGGGGTGATGGGCGAGCTATGATAACAAATGAAGGGGATGGTTGTACAACATTGTGAATGTAACAAACACCAATGAATATTCCTGAATAAAGGGAGAGTTTTAGATTGTACATATGTTACCAAAGAATAAAAATAAAAACCTAATTCAGGAATTGGAGCTGGCAGATTTCGAAAGAAGTGAGTTCAGGGAACATCGGAAGACTACAGTTTTCTTTAACCACTGACATCAAGAGGGAAAAAGTGGGAGCTAAGAATGGAACACAGTTAAGGTTCCTAGTAAAGACAGACTAGGATGAAAATTTTAATATGGGAAACACCTGAAGATGTTCAGATGCAAAAGAAAAAGGAAATAGCAAAGAGATAGAAGAATTGATGGAATAATACCAATTTAGGAAAGGAAATAAAGGTTCAAACATAAAAGAAGAAAAATTGGTTTTGGCCACCTAGATCAAAAGATGCCACTAAGGAGGAAGAGCTATTTGAGAATGGATTTCAGGCAGAGAAAACAAGGAACTAATACAAGGACTGCAGCCTAAAAGAAAGTACACTGAACGAGACAAGAGCAGCAATGTCTTAGAGACTATGCTAAAAAGTTTTTCCTCTCAAGATTTTATTCTAAGTAGACATGGTTGGTGGTCCATACAGACGGGAAGAAGCAGATGAATTTGATATATTTTGGAGATGGAACCAACAGGAATTACTGAAGGATATGGTGCGAAGGGTATGAAAAAGAACGAATCTAGGTTAATGCCGGTGTTGTCTAACTTGTTCAAACTGACTAACAGTAGTAGTCCCATTTACTAAGATGGAGAAGACTAAGGCAAGAGCAATGAGGGCAGAAGGAGGAAGGGGGAGATGGCAATAATTCTATTTTGGATAGGTTAAATTTGAGAAGTCTAAGAGATTTCCACAGA
Source organism: Dasypus novemcinctus (assembly GCF_030445035.2). Lineage (NCBI taxonomy): Eukaryota > Metazoa > Chordata > Mammalia > Cingulata > Dasypodidae > Dasypus > Dasypus novemcinctus. The sequence goes on from NC_080686.1 coordinate 80,420,489, forward strand.
CTGGTGCCAAACAGGTAGTTGGGTATTCAAGAAGGGTACTCAAGAGCCAGGTATAGAAAGAAATATCAGCATATAAATATTTAGAGCCATAGGATAGGATGAAAATATCTCAAAGAGAGTCTAGTAATATTAATAATAATAATAATAATGAGGAAATATAGTTTTGGAGAGGTTCAAGTATAGGAAGTGTTATTAGTTACTTGAGGGTGCAGGACTTGAATATGTGTCTCCTTATTATCAGTCCAGTGCTCTTTCTACAATTTCAAACTACACAGGCAAAGGTGGCACTTAAAGCCCGAATGACTTGGGAAATAGTATTAAAAGGGATGAGGATAACCAAGACACTGAACATTAATCTGAGCATTTACTAAAACACAAATATCAAGCTTAAGCATTTTACATACCTTTCACTTGTACAATCTTTATAACTACTTTTCCATCATCCCCATTTTACAGAGGAAAAAAAGGAAGCCTATGAAATTTCAATAACTTGCTCAAGGTCATGATTACTACTATAAAAAGTATTTGGATCCAGGTCTGTCTTCAGCATTCTCTTAGTCATTACACAATACTGGTAATCAAGGCAGGGGAAAAGGGAAAAAGGAAGAAAAGGAGGAAAAGGATTTAAGGAAGGAGCTAAAAATAATTTGAGTATGGACACTATGGGTTATCTATAGTATATCCATGTAGAGACATTATGCAAGGATTGACAACTCTTGATTATTCCACATAAAGAAAAACCCACTAAGAAATCTGGAGTAACTGGTATCCCCTGCAACTACAGCAGAATCTGGCATACAGAAAGAAGGTACAATTTAAATGTTTCCTACATGAATTATGATATCTGAGGGAAATAACTGTGATCAAAATATGAGAATCAATCAAACAAAAAAACTAATTAAATGCATCATAATCTAGCTGCCACCAATTTTTTTAAATGACTGAAAGGCAGATATCTGCAGAAAGGGAAAGAGAAATTATTAAGAATTTATTTTGTTAATATTTATATAACGAAGCAAAAACACAGAGGTACCCACTACTCCAAGTAAGAGAAAAATCCATGAACTTTTCAAGAACCTGAAAAAACTAACCCTCGAGGTCTTTCACTTGCCCTTGTTATGATTCTGTGGTCATTGGCAAACTTCTGATTTTTAATCTGATTTCCCAGATGCCTTGATAATCAAACAGAGTGCTTTTGATGGTAGATATAAGCATTTTAATCAATGAAAAGGTATACTGTTCATAGCAAATTAGTAAATTGGCATTTAGATTTATAAATCAATCTACTGTGGTTAGGATTAATCAGTACTTTGGAAGTGATCAACTCTGAGAGTTGCTAAAAATACTAAACTGTGAAGCCAGAAAATTGGGAACAAGTCTCTTGATTTTGCTGAGCATAGTGCCAGCTTGATTCAGTGTGGCTCCACATGCAGCTTTCCTTCTATTTCAACAATCTCTCTTACAGCACCCAGGCCACTATTAGTGGTATATCTTCATCACTCTCCCATGTTAGACAGTGAGTGCCTTGAGGTCATTCTCTCTCCAACACAGTACTCAGTCCTAAAATATATGCTGAATAAATTACCTCTACCAAATAGATGTATGTCACTAAGCTGTTGCTTTTTCAATTCTAGAAAGTGGTTCGAAGAGTGATTTTGTTACATAAGGAAATATAATATGAAATATTATAATTTCTAAGAAATGAGTTAAACATTTCTCAAGTACATAAACTGTTCTTCCTTCAATACTTCAAGTCCTCCCATCAACTGATTTTCAGTATCTAAAGATATGTCATTTATTCCTGAACACACAACTACCTCCAACAGATCAGAGAAAGCCAGAAGTATCAATTAAGTAGAACAGACAAGACTGCATTTTCAAAGTACTACGCAAGTGACTCAAAAGAAGTGGACAAAGCATTTCCAAACTTGTCTGCATCTTTCAAAGCCTGCTGTCCACTGACAGTAAACTCATAACCACAACAATTAATAAGTGTTTACTATGTGCCACCACATGAATTTTCTCATTTAATCCACAAAACTCCATAAACCTAAGTATTTCTCACCTTCATTTGACAGATGAAGAAAGTGAGCCTTGGAAGGCTAACTTGCCTAATTTCAAAGAGCTGAAAAACGTGGCAGAGCTCGGAAAAATGAATGATTCCAGAGTCTAAGATCGTAACCACCAGTCTACATTTCCTTATCAAGTTTATGAATTTCAAATCAAAGATCCAACTATGTGGTAGACTGACCATTAATTTCCACTTAAACACAGACCCCTACAATAAACTTTTCAAATGAATTTACAACTACTTCTTTACTACAAATATCTAAAGTCTGCATTAATAAAAAATAATAATAATTAGGAGGCAGGAACACTCTCAAAGGAAGAATGCTTTAAAAATCAGATGGTTGTAAACATGCTTTTTGCTTAAAAGCAATAGAAATAAAATGCCACATCATCTTAAATTTGCCTCTTGCTTTTAGTCCATTCCCTCATGCAGGATTTCCTTAGATTTCCTAGTTAACGAACCTCAACCACTCAATACATGTAATTCTCTTTATATCTTCTATGTTCTGGAGGAAAAGCTCTACATAAAAGTTTATTTCCATTATGCCGTTCAAGGTAAAGCGCTGAACCACCTCTAAAGAGTGGCTACAAAGTAAATCTCCACTTGGGAAGTTACAAACGTCGGATCTCAGCAGGAAAGCAATGAAAGGTTTCCCTTACGCTGCCCTTTCAGGAGCCCTAAACTAGGCTACAAAATACTTCTCGACACCTCCGTCACTTGCCTGTCTCCCAGAGAAGTCTTTCTCTGAGTCTTTTCTCCCAGCCATCTCAAATGCATCTGTCACACACACACCCTAGCCTCGGCCCCATTTCTCAACCATCAACTCCCATCAGAAAACAGAGAAGGCTAACGCACTTCCCCAACAAAAAGTAAGATCACGGAAGAGAGTCCTAGGGAAAATCTTTGCCCACTTACATCAAACCCAGAGAGACGGCGACAGGGAAACGTGTCTGGGGAACAGGACTGGAAACTACGATCCCCACGTGGACCAGGGGAGATGGTACCCCACTCACCAGGCCATCGATCTGTACTTGCTTCACTGCCCAGTCTCCGGAGCCGCCTTTGCCTTTGCCTTTCGCGGCTGCGCCGGTGGTGGTGGTGGAAGAGGAGGTAGCAGAGCCGGTGCCTTCCTTGCGGGACGCCATCTTCGCAGTCAGACAGGAAGAAAGAGAAAAGTGAGTACCCGGAAGCGGAAGTAAACCTCGTGTGACGTTAGGCGCGGCCCTCTGTTCCCCGGCGGAACTAGGAGGAGGGTTGAGCGTGGGGCCCAGACTCCCTCCTCTTTTCCAGATTTGCGTCTTTACTGGACAGGCTCTTTTGCACATGCGCATTGTGCATTTGTGGTCTTTGGTCCCATCGCATGATTTAAGACAAACGTAGATGTTTCATAACTTTTTCCACTTTATCATTCTCCGTTAGGCAGATGGTCGTAACATTATAGCTAGCACTTTTATATAGTCTCATACGTAAAAGTGGTTTCATTTTTTTTTAATCTCTTTCCAACTTTGTAAACTTTAAGGGACTATACTAGCTCCCATTACACACTAGGAAACATCTGCTCAACATCATTCTGTTAATTATTGAGGAGCAGGTATTGCATAGTTTGTCTAATGTAATTATAGTTAGCAGTCTGCAACCACTTAGCTTGTACGGAATGAGTTAAAAACATGGGAACTTTGGTCAGAATTATCAGAACTAGTAGCCCATCACTGCTATTAGTTTCATATAAAAATTTACAAGAGTAAAGTACCAGAAAAGTTATTTATGTAAAGTGTTAAATAATCATGCAGAACATATTGCTTAAGAACATCGTGACATATAACACATTACTCTGAAATTAACATCTTAATTCTTAAAATGAGTACTGTGACAACTTCAGAAAACCATTTTAGATAACTTTCTCATTCAAAAGAGAATGTTTATTAATTCAGTATGTATGTATTCAGAACTGATGAATTAGGTACATCAATGAAGGACAATTCCTACCCTGGTGTGTTTTGTTTCGTTTAATAATTAATTTTATTTACTTTGAAAGAAGCTTTACATTATATAAATGTTATTATACATAAAAGTAATAAGGGAGTCCCATATGTCCCCCTCCCGCCCCCTCCCACACTTTCTCACATTAACAACATCCTTAATTAATTTGGTACCTTTGCTACAATTGATGAATCCATATTGAAGCATTGCCTCTAATATGGACTACAGTTTACATTATAGTTTACATGCTGTCCTGCACAATTTTGTGAGTTATGTCAAAATTATGTCAAAATCCAATGTCCCCATATTATACCTAATCTTCCCTCTCCCATCATGCAGAACCTCTGGTGGCTGCTGCCTTTACATCAATGATAAGAGTTGTTCCATTTCTAGAATAATAAGTCTATAGTAGAATAATAATAAATCTACTCTGGTCCATTGTTCAATCCCTGTCTTGAGGATTTTGAGATGGTGATGCACACTCTGCTTCTAATTGAGAAGGGGCTTAGATCCCTTTGGGCTGACAGATGGAGCTATCTTGCTTGCGGTTATAGACACTCTCTGTTCCTTGGGATGGGCGTTGTCCATCACCATCTCCTTGTTAGTTGTCCTGGGTGAGTCCAGTGAACTGGAGAGTAGGTGTTGCAGCTCTGCTGAAATTCAGCTGCCCTGATGTTTTTTGCTGTTATTTTGCTGGGGTGTTTTTGTTTCCTAGGCTGCTCAAAAATGTGTTGGCTTTGAACTATGGGTATTTATTACCTTACATTTGAGGTCATGAGAATGTAGAAATCAAGTCATCATCAAGGCCATGCTTTCTTCTCAAATATCAGCTGCTCTTGATCCTCCTCTCCCTCCTCTGCCACATGGCAAGTTACTTGGCAGTATCTGCTGCTGGTGTCTCCCTTTTCAGTTTCTTGCTTTCATGGCTTTTTTTTCTCTGTATTTGTTCTGTTTCTAAAGGACTCCAGTAAGAGGATTAAGACCCAAACTGAATGAGGTGGGTCACACTTTACCAAAGGAGCCTCGTCAAAAAGTTCTTCTTAAAAAAAAGATGAAGGAGGGAAGCGGATGTGGTTCAAGTGATTGGTCTTCCACTTACCACATGGGAGGACGCAGGTTCGATCTCTGGGGCCTCCTGGTAAAAAGCGTGCCCGCATGGCGAGCTGAGTGCCCGCACAATGAGCTGAGTGCCTGCGCAAGTGCCCAAGCGGTGAGCAGTGCCCGCACAAGTGAGTCACACAGCAAGATGAAAACGTAACAAAAGAGAGACAAAGGGGAGAGTCAAGGCAAGGGGAAACCAGGAACTGAGGTGGCACAAGTGACAGGGAAACTCTGTCCATATCAGAGGTCCCCAGGATTGAATCCCGGTGAATCCTAAAGAGAAAAAAAAAACATGAGAAAAGAAGACAAAAAGAGAAATAGATTCAGAAAATCACACAGTGCATGGACAGAGACAGCAAAAAACAGCGGGTGGGGGGGGAGGGGAAAAAGAAAAAAAATGAAAGAACAAAAAAAGTCCTACTTACAGGGAGCAGATGTGGCTCAAGCAGTTGGGTGCCTTCCTCCCACATGAAAGGTCCTGGGTTCAGTTCCCAGTGCCTCTTAAAGAAGACAAACAAACAATTAGCAGACAACGAGCAGACATCTAGCAAAACAAAAACTAGCAGACAATGAGCAAAACAACAAGCAGACAATGAGCAAAAACAAAAAATGATCAGGGAGTGGATGTGGTTCGCGCAGTTGAGCACCTGCCTCCCAGTTGGGAGGTCCCAGGTTTGGTTCACAGTTCCTCCTAAGGAAAAACAGACAGACAATAAGCAAACAACAAACAAAAACAATGAGCAAAAACAACGAGCAAACAGACATTGGAGCCATCTGGGGGAGAAAGGGGAAATCCTACTTATAATGGGTTTACAGCCACAAGAATGGATTAAATTTAAGAACATGCTTTCCTGGGGTACATATGGCTTTAAACAACCACATGAGGGTGGAAGAGAGTGTAATATTACAATCTGGGAACAGAAATAGTTACATCTGGCAAAGTTTTCAGGACACATTCCTGATACAAAATGGAAAGTTAATGTCCTGTATTTACAAGTGCTTCACAAATTTAGAAGTATTGAAAATTGATCATGGTAAAATTACACTAGAAATCAACAACAGGAGGAAAAAAAAAACAAAGGAAGGAGTAGGAAGTGGGGGAAAGCAGAGGGAAAGAAAAGGAAAAAAGAAAGAAAATCTCTCAAGGAAGAACCAGAATTGGAAGTTTGTGCCTGCCATTGGGTAGCTGGAATGATGAGCATCACAGAATGCCCAGGTTATTTATAAATACTAATGAATGTATTTGCTTTATCCTGTAATATAGATAACATTATTTTTCAAATAATATTATCACTAAGAATAAAACTGAGTAAAGTTTAAAATTTCTTTTCAATTTATTGTTCTTAGATACACCCCCCGGAAGGCATGCAAAGGGGTGTGGAGTTTTTCTTTTTGGAATAATGAAATGGTTCTAAAAATTTTTTGTGCTCCTGAATGGCCAACATTGTGATTATACTAAAAGCTGTTGATTATACACTTTAGATAGATCATATGATATATTAATATATCTCAATAAAATAACTCAATAAATAAATTATTGTGCAAGAATAGCCAGAAATAGCAGCTATGTACAGCAGGGGAAACAGAGAGAGATTAAGAAGTGAAGCATTTTCTTGTTTGTTATCTGTTTTTTATTATTGAAATAATGAAAATCCTGTTATAATGATTGAAGTGATGAATGCATAACTATGTGATTATACCAGACACCATTGATTGTATACTTCGAATGAACTGTATGCTTTATGAATATGTACCAATAAAATTGATTTGTTTAAAAATGAATAACACCAACCATTGCAAGATTCCAACAGATTGAATTTGGTAATCTCATGGCTGCATCATTGCATCTGTCACATGTTCAAACTCAACTAAACTAAACGTAGACAGGAATTGAACCATTGAAAGGGGTGCAAACATTTTTTTAAAGATTTACTTTATTTATCCCCCCGCTCGTTATTTGTGCTGTCTGCTCTCTGTGTCCATTTGTTGTGTGCTCTCTGTATCTGTTAGTCTTCTCTTTAGGAGGCACCAGGAACTGAACCGGGGCACTCCCATGTGAGAGAGAGACTCAATTGCTTGAACCACTTCCACTCCCTCCTTTGTTGTGTCTCTCATTGTGTTTCCTCTTTGTGTCTCCTTGTTGCATCATCTTATTGCATCAGATTGTCATGCCAGCCTGTCCTGCCAGCTCGCTGTCTTGCTTGTCTTCTCTAGGAGGCACAGGGAACTGAACCTGGGACCTCTCATGTGGTAGGCAGATGCCCAAATGCTTGAGCCACATCTGCTTCCCTAGGGTGTGTACTTGTGAACTAACAATAAATTGAACTCAATACCTGGAGAAAAAGAAATATCCCACAAATCCATGTGTACTAAACACATTACATGGGTTCTTTTAATCTGACCCAAAATGGTACTTGTGGTCCATCTGAAACAGTGTTCCCCAGAACCCAGAGGTAAAAATATATAATAAATTAAGGGGAAAATCCCCACAAGGTAGAATTTGAGTTAGGAAATCAGTATGAACATCCTAGCTAGAAAGGGCCTGGAAGAAGCAATGATATTTCCTTCCTGGATCACTGGCTGCTCCTTTCTTAGTAGTCACCATTACTGATTCCTCTACCTCTTGCCAATCTTTAAATATTGAAGACCACCAGAGTTCAATCCCAAAACATTGGCATCATCCTTGACTCTTCTCTTTCCCTATACCCCACCACTGATCCATTAGGAAATTCTAAATGCTCTCTTCCAAAATAAATAAAGACTTATATTCACACATGAACCTGTAAAATATTTATAGCAACTTTATTAAAAAAAAACTTGAAATGACTTAATTATCCTTCAACAAGTGAATGATTAGACAAACTCTGGTGCATTCATACCATGGAACACTACTCAGTAATGAAAAAGAACAAGCTATTGCTTAAATCTGGATGAATTTCCAGAGAGTTATGCTGATTGAGAAAAGCCAGTCCCAAAAAAGTTATGCAATGCCTGGTTACATTTACATAATTCTGTTGAAATAAAATCATAGACACAAAGAACAGATTAGTGGTTGCCAGTGGATAAAGAGAAGGTGGACTGGAAGAAAAGTAGGCAAGGCTAAAAAGGGCAACATAAGGGATCCTCATGGTAATGGACATGTTTTTTTCCTTGACTGTGTTAATGTCAATATTCTGGTGGAAATACAATTCTGCACAATGTCACCGTTGGCAGAAACTGGGTAAAGTGTACACAGAATTTCTCTGCATTATTTCTTAAATCCATGTGAATCTACATTTAACTCAAAATAGTTTGCTAATAATAATAACCAGAATCCACCCCCTTCTTATCACTCCACTGCTACTACACAGTCACCATCATCTCTTCCCAGCAGTATTGCAAGTAGTCTCTTAATTGGTTTTACTTCTTCCACCCTTTTGGGATGTTTGCAACATCACAGTCATAATGTTAACAGAGTTAACATAATATTAACTCTGTTCATATCACTCCTCTATTCCAAATCCTCCCATGGGTTTTACTTGAAGTAAAAGTCAGAATCTTACAAATGGTCTATAATTATCTCCTCCACCCCACCCAGACCCCCTATTACATTATTCTAAATAGGCAGAATATATTGACTATATAAGATAATCATTTGAATTGAGGGATATGGACTTTAACAGGAAAACGTCATGAAGACCTAGAATTTTTTTTTACAGATTTTTTATTTCTCTCCCCGCTACCACCCCCAGTTGTCTGCTCTTTGTCCATTCACTGTGTGTTCTTCAGTGTCCGCTTATATTCTTGTCAGTGGCTCTGGGAATCTGTGTCTCTTTTTGTCGCATCATCTTGCTGCATCAACTCTCCATGTGTGCGGTGCCACTCCTGGGCAGGCTGCGCTTTTTCGTGCAGGGTGGCTCTCCTTGAGGGGCACACTCCTTGCATGTGGGGTTTCCCTATGCAGGGGACACCCACGTGGCATGGCATTCCTTGCATGCATCAGCACTGTGTGTGGGCCAGCTCATCGCTCTGGTCAGGAGGCCCTGGGTTTGAACCCTGGACCTCCCATGTGGTAGGCAGATGCTCTATCCATTGAGCCAAATCTTCTTCCCTAGAATATTTTTAATACATTCTCAGAGACTCTTGGATTATCTGCACTGAAATTATTTGAAGTTGCTTTGGTTTAAAAGTACTTAGAAATGAAACAAAACAAAATGAAAAATGGTCCTGTACTTGGATTTTTCTTTTCATTTAAGCCAATAAAAATTTAATTGGAACAGTGATATAGCATTAGTCAGTATGGCAGCTGCAGTAACATGGAGAAGCCATGGAGTCAAACTGCAGGCACAACATTTTAAAAACTACATATATCATGTCCTCATTTTGTTATTATACTGCGGCTATATAAGAGAATGTCTGTGTTCTTAGAAAATACATAGTAATGTGTTTAGGGATAATGGGACATTGAATTCACAACTTACTCTCAAACAGTACAGAAAAAATGTGTATGTGTATGTATGTGTGTGTGTATATATCTCAAGAGAGAATGACAACGCATGTATAAAACGTTAACATTTGGGCAATCTGGGTAAAGGACATGTGGAGTTCTTTCTACTATTGTTGCAACTTTTTTGGAAGTCTGAAAATATCTTAAAATCAAAAGTAAAAATTAAAGACTAGACAGAAAAAAAGAAGATATCTACAAAATAAAACATACATAAAAATAAGAGATGCCGAATAGATGTTCTTAAATACATTTCATTAATTGATACTTGTCTTTATGTCAGAAGCTCTCAGATTACATTTTGATTAAGCAGTTGTGACAGCTTGATATTATTTACAAATTCCAAAAAGAGATATTGATTATGTCTGTAAACTGGTCTGTTCCTCTGGGTGCGATATCCTTAAATTGTATTAGATTCAGCTGAGATGACTTTGATCAAATTATGTTAAGATTAGGGCTTTGATTCAATCACATCATTAGGGTGGCTCAGTTTGAGTCCCTACCCCCTTTGTGGGCTATATAAATGGACACCCAATCAAGGAGACACACAGAGAAGGACATACACAGAGGAATAGAGATATCTCTGTAGACACAGAAAAGAATCCTGCAGCCCCAGGAATAGAGATGAGCCATTTTCTTAATAGTTTAAAGATAACCTTGTGAAGAGAACAAAGCACTTGAGCCCAGAAAGAAATGAGTCCTGGGAAGAGAGACAAGCCCTAAGTCATCCTACAGCTGAGATCAGAAGAAGCTGGACCCATGGAACCTTAAGACGGAAGAGGAAGGCTGAACCCTCGCAGATGTCACCCACTATCTTGTGTCAACATGTGGCAACAGAGTTTGGTAAGGAACTAACCTTGAATTTTACTCCTTAAGGCCTTGTAACTGTAAGCTTTTACACTAAATATATACCTTTTATGAAAGTCAACAGATTTTTGGTACTTTGCATTAGAACCCCTTTGGCTAACTAATATGCAGTGCTTTTAGACAACTTGCTTTTTAATATTTGACTCAAATGTGAGCAACCAAGATTTATGCTAACATTTGAACACATCAAGATGGTTGGTTGCAACCATTAAGCTATATTTCTGCCTCCAAAAATAAGAGTTTGGTATTGTGGGTATGTGTTTCATTGTGGGTATTTATTTACTGAGTAAAATGTGTACCATATATTCCCAACAATATGTTCTTCATCCTCCCAGTCTTAGGAACTCAAGTTTTTAGTGTATTTTTGTATTTGCTGGACATTTTTCAAATTTAGTTACAGTCAAAATGAAAGAGATGGTGAGAGCCTTCCAAAGCAACCTGTAAGCCTACATGGGTTCAGGAAGCAAAGGATAGCCTGCCACACCTGAGTGCAAAAATGAAAAAATAAATAGTCTTACTAGTTCTACTTTTGTGGCACAGTGACTCTACCCACTAGAAAAACACAGCCCGGTAAATGTCAGCCAATGACCAGTCCATGCCTTAGAACCAGCCAGCATTGGAGCTGCTTTCACTTTACTTACTAAGTAGGTCCCTAGAAGTGCAATAAAAGGAAAGAGTCAAGGCACTAAACATGAGTCAAAGGATTTCTTTTTGTTTTTTACAATTTTAGCTTTTTAATAATTAAGCCCATAAAGCTGTACTACTTAATATATTTCTCCATGAGCTTTTTGTGAAATTCAGATTATAGCCTATTGTTCACAAATCTTTTGCCTTTATTCTGATCATCTACATCTTTTGCCCATTTCTTTAAGACAACATCCTCATCCTACCTTCTTTTTAATTTTGAAGTTTGCCTGAGGCTGGGATGGGCTGGTGAGATTAAGTGGTAGGTTTCCACTCAGAGTGTTTTTCTGTATAAAACCTCTCTTCTTCAGCTTTTTGTTCTTGTTCCTTCCTGGCCTGCTCATTGGCTCTTTTTAATTTTTTCCAGTGCTACAAGAAGAGCTGCTGTATCATCATCACTCTCCTCTTCAAAATCTTCAGCTTCCTCATCTATTAAAGGATCATCTGCATCGAGGTTAGCCGCAGGAACTGGTGTCACTAAGGCTTCTTTGACACTGAGGAAGAGGTTGTAAGTTCTTAGGTTGGGAGATCCCTTTTTTTAAAAATTCTTTTCTCTTGCAGCAGCTCTCTTTCTCTCTTCCAACTCTTTCCTGAAGTCAGGGTTATGAGCCTTTTCGGGGACAGCCTGAGTAGGTGGTCTGTATTTTATCTTTGTATGAGAGGGTAAGTCTCTGCTCAAATACTGCTCTGAAAGCTGGCTGAAATCACCTCCTTGTCTTTTCTGAAACTCAGAAAGTTAGCCACAGAAGCAGCAGCCAGAAACTGAACATCAAAAGAACCCAGAAGAGAAGGGCAAGACCAGGAGTCGCTGTGCCAGGTGACAAGCCAGCTAAGGACTTAAGATGACCAGCAGCCAGCCCCAGAATGCCAATCCTCTGGGACATAGCATTGCCTTAATGACAACTTGATTTGGATTTTCTCTTAGCCTCAAAACCATGAAATAATAAATTCTCCTTAAGAAAAAAAAATCACCTTCTCCTTTTCCTCTTCCACCTCTTACAGGCTCAAAAGTTAGTCTGGTTGTTATTGTCATCTTTTATGTTTGGCAGAGGTCTGATGAAGGAGTACCTGGAGAGCATACAGACACCACTATGACTCTTGGCTCCCAGAAACCTCTGTGCCCAAGGCCAAATGCCAAGCCAAAGGATTTTTTTAAATGTCATTTCTTTTTAATATGCAGATGTTGCCTGCATCCAGACTCTATGGAAGGCAAGGTTCCTTTGAACAACTTAAAGTCTTGGGCTTGAGCTTAAGCAGTGGTTTTGTGATGGGGTAGGTAGACATGGAGGGTTCCTTCTCAGTGCTCACAACCAAACTCTAGAGGACCAGCTTGGCATCTGCTCCAGTCTTGGTGTGCATAATAGTGCTTAGAATGTACTTTGATCTTTCTTCTTACTGTCCCTCCAGGAAGTAACTGCATATTCATGGCAAACAATTGAGGGGCAAGTTCTTTTGTCTCTATCAGAAACATAGAAAGCAGGAAAGCACCATTTTTAAACAACAAAAAATATGTCAGCAACAAATCTTTAAAGAGTTGAATATTCTTATCTCTACTGTGTATAATATTCTCTGAGAAGGGGACACAAAGATCCCTTTTTATTAAACTGAAGAGTAAGAGTTTCAGTTTATTATCCCCATCTGTTCCCTTGAAAAGGAGATATTATATGATGGTCTGGGCGCTCCCAAAACATCAGACTAGTCACTCTCCTTGGAGAGACACAAGTAACAGGATATAGAGAGATACAGGAAGTCCTTCCTTCAGCTGTTCTCAATCATGAAGAAGCTCTCTACTTGATGGAAATGGGAGGAAAGGGATCTAATTGTCCCAGTTCTTCCTCCCCAAAAGAATGTATTATGCCATCATAACAAATGCACTAGGTCTGAGTCACAAAAATTAGACCTAAGAAAAGCAAGAAGGAATGACATATAAATAGGACAAAACTAAAATTTCTTATTAAATTAGTACACTTTTTAGAAATCCATAAATAGTCATTTGGCCAAAGAAAATCATTCAGCTTAAAACACTGAATACTTTGCTTAATATTTAAATGGAGCAGAAAAGATACCACCTGGTATACAGTTGAAAGAAGCTAATAGTAACAATTACTTCTGCATCTCAGCCTCCTCACAATGTTGTCAAGGACAGAAAAGATAACATAGGCAGATTATCTTAAATTCCCTTAAAGCAAGGTTATAATGAAGGTAATGCAATAATTTTCCCTCTTAAAGAGAGTTTGTTTTATTAGTTTAGGCGTAGGAAGTATTTGGCCCAGATTAAACATATATTCCATCAGTGGAGATGATTTGCACTACAAGTAACCAAAAATAAACAAATTGAACAACAACAAAAATTAAATTATTTTAAGTAGGGTATACTCCAAAGGAAGCACCAGAAAGACTCTAGTTTCATAACTTGATGATTCTCTTGACTCTGTCTTCTGTTATGTTTTGATTCTGTCCACAAACTGGCATTTCAGGAATCTCAAACCAGCTGTTCATAACAATTGATGTAATATTCTTCCTTTTTTATGCTTTTTTTTTTTAAGAGAAAGAAAACCCCTCCCCCAACCACGCAAAAAAACAACTAGTTTATCTTTAGTCTGATTGGGATCAGTTTAAGTCATCTGCCTCCTTCAGTGTACTTATGTGAAATGAAATTATGAGAAGTTGTATTTTGACAAGCTAAGTGATTCGTTAAGTGTTAAAGGAACAATAGAGAGGGTAAAGTGAGGGCCAATAAAAAGAAAGCAATATTAATTTATACGTAAGACTCAGCATGCTATAATAATAATAATTTTTAAAATGACATGACTTTTCATCCCTGTATTTTGATTTATGACTTACCAATTGATATTCAAACAAAATGATCTCGCTTTGAAAACATTTGAGAATATTCTAGGAGTGATCTTTTATTTTGTATATCATGTAACTATTACCTCTTATGGGTATAATCCATTATAAACACTAGATTTTGAAATAATATTCTACTGGATTATTAAAAGCATGTTTAATTGCCTGACACCAGGAGTTCAGTGTCTGCCCTGAAGTTCTCCTGCTGCTCAAAAAAATACACAAAATCATGACTGAAAGATGTCTTCAAGATTTTGTTCAATGTAAATAAATAGTATTTTTAGAAAATGCTTTTAAAGCCATAATCTGACATAATTTTTAATTTTTAAACTCCTTTAAGTAACAATAATAATATTTGCTTACCTCAATGAATTTTATAAGGATTCATTTATCTTCTAAAATGCTCTGATGGGTTAAAATAAAACCTGTTTATAACATGAGCTTCTCTACCAGTTTCAGTCTTCCTTTAATTAAATGCCAAGCGGAATTTTGTGATGCATTAAAGTAGAACATTTTCCCCCTTGCTGCCTGTCTTAGTTTGCTAAAGGTTGCCAATGCAAAATATCACAAATGGGTTGGATTTTATAACAGGAATTTTTTTTTAACTTTAAAAAAAATTCCCCTCCCCCCTAGTTGTCGGCTCTCTGTGTCCATTCATTGTGTGTTCTTCTGTGTCCGCTTGTATTCTTGTCGGCGGCACCAGCAATTTGTGTCTCTTTTTGTTGCGTTATCTTGCTGCATCAGCTCTCCATGTGTGTGGTGCCACTCCTGGGCAGGCTGCACTTTCTTTGCACAGGCAGCTCTCCTTATGGGGCGCACTCCTTGCACCTGGGGCTCCCCTATGCAGGGAACACCCCCGCATGGCACAGCACTCCTTGCGCGCATCAGCACTGCGCCTGGGCCAATTTATCACATGGGTCAGGAGGCCCAGGGTTTGAACCCTGGACCCCCCATTTGGTAGGTGGATGCCAGTTGAGCCAAATCTGCTTCCCTATAATAGGAATTTATTAGCTCAAAATCATACAGTTTTGGGGAGCAAATATAGCTCAAGTGTTTGAGCACCTGCTTCCCATGTAAGAGGTGCTGGTTCAATCCCTGATAACACCTAAAAAGTAATGAAATAAACAAATAAATTGAATAGTTAAAAATCTTACATTTCTGAGGCTGTGAAAATGTCTAAATCAAGGCATCATCAGAGATGTTGTCTCACAGCTGTTGGCAATCCTCTACTCCTGCCATGTGGCAAGGTCAAAATGTCGGAGAGTCTCTGCCTTCTCCCCCAGGCTCTCTCTGAGCCCAGCTGGGGACATTCAGGCTCATCTTCCTGTCTCCTCCAGGCCTCATCTCTTTGAGACTCTTGGGGGCTCTTTCTGTGCCTCTGTGCTCTGCTGATTCTATGCTCCAGCCTCTCTCTCAGCTTTTCCAGGTTTTCTATGTTTCTGCAGCTGCAGGTGATCCTGAAGTCCACTCTCATATGGCAGGGTAAAACAATGCTCTCTTTCTCCACCTTCTCCACCATTTATAAAGGATTCCAGTAAAAGCATTAAGACAGACCCTGGGTCACACCTCACTGAAGTACTCCAATCAAAGGCCCCCACCTGAATTCAATCCAATCAAAGGGTCCCACACCCACAGGAATGGACCAATTTAAGAAAATAATTTTCCAGGGACCACATAAAAGACTCAAACAAACTCACTGCACTTCTTAACTTTTCCCTCCTTCTCTACCAGTTTTTGTTTCCACCACTTTTATTAATACCAAGAAGCATTTTGTGGTAAAATTTCACTAGAGGGCACGTTCATATCACTTATAGTGAAATACTCAATTCCTTTCAACTAACCTCACATGGCAATACTTGCTCTCTGTAAATATAATTTCATCCAAATAAAGTACTATAGAAGACAAACTGCCTACTCTAATTTTATAATCCTCTAACTGTGACACTTTCTGGCTAATGTCTGGTTCAGAGATATCCTTGAGAAACAGAAATCTCTTGAAACCTTTTGTCTAAGAGACAGTTTCTCTCTCATTTGCTTTGGAGGAAGAGCTCACTGGTACCACTTGGTCCTAGGCACAGGAATCCAGCTTGCTTTCTTTAATTGACAACCAAATGACACCTTTTCCTTGATGCTTCTTCCCCAAGCAGCTGGGATTCTTCATATTTAATGGTTCCCAACAGGAGATGAATCTCAATGACATACTGAATCCAAATCAAGTTGTTTATACTCTTAAAAGTAACAAATGTCAAGATAGCTGCTATGAAATGTAAAAAGGATTTAGTTTATTTTTCTTTGAAAAAAAATTGACCTTTTATTTTATTTTATTTTATTTTTTGGACAGATATTGTTTAAACATTCTATTAGAGACTAACACATAGTTTGATTATATTGCATCATGGAACAAGCAAGGGAGGAGAACTAACCCAGGTGATGAAATAGAGCATTTCCCTGACACTAAACATTTCTTTTTATCTTGTCTTGTCTGTTCTTTCTTTCTTTCTTTCTTTCTTTCTTTCTTTCTTTCTTTCTTTCTTTCTTTCTTTCTTTCTTTCTTTCTTTCTTTCTTTCTTTCTTTCTTTCTTTCTTTCTTTCTTAATATGCTGTTTTAGAAAAAAAATTTAAAGGTACTTAGATAATATAAATGTTCATAAAAAATATGGGGAATTCATAGTCATCAGATGACTATGTGTTTGAGCTGCGTGCTTGAAATCTCAAATATGCCTAGAGTTGCAGGGTGCCTAAGAGTTACCTCCTGAGAACCTCCATGTTTCTCAAATGTAGCCACTCTCTAAGACAAATTCAGCATGTAAATGCATTACCTTCCCCCCAGCATGGGACATGGCTCCCAGGGATGAGCCTTCCTGGCACTGAGGGATTACTACCAAGCACCAGCTGATTATGCAACTAGGAAAGCACCTTGAATAAAAGGGGGAAATGGTAAAGACAAATGAGTTTATATGGCTAGAGACTTCAAAATGAGTCAGGAGGTCATCAGAGGGGTCGCATTTATGTATGTCTCAGCAGGATCTCAGAGACAGCCAAAATAGATACAACCCCAGTTAGTGGTGTTACTGAGGCCTACAGAGACACCCATGGCAGATGGCTCTGGAGTTCAGTGCCTTGCCAGTGGGCCCTACTTTGGAATTTGTACTCCTGAGTGTGATGGAGTTGGGCTCAGATGTGACCTCTCTACACATGCCTCTTCTGCCACTTTTGCTGAACCTGTCATTGGCACTGGGGTTGGTGCATGTTCGGGAGACTTGAATCCCTGGATTGTTCATGTGCCAGCTGGGCCCTGATGCTCAGAAGAGTTGCAACACCTACTCTCCGGTTCATTGGTCTTACCAGGTCAGCTAATAGGGAGGGGAGGATGGTCAACCACCACACCAGGGAATCGAGAGAATCTACAACTGCAAGCAGGAGAATCCCATCCATCATCCATGTGGGATCTAAGCCCCCTCTCGATTTAGAGGTGGAGTGGGCATCACTATCCCAGGGTCCATGGATGGAGAAATATGATGTGGATTAGAGTGGACTTACTGGTATTCTACTATAGAAGTATTGTGACTCTAGCAATGGAAGAAATTGTATCATTGATGTGGAGACAGTGGGCAAGGGAGTTGCTGAAGGTAGGGAGAGAGAAAAAGAGGTGTTATATGGGAGCATTTTCAGGACCTGGATTTGTCCTGAATGATATTGCAGGGACAGATGCAACATTATATATCCTACCATAACCCACTGAATGGACTGGGAGAGAGTGTACAATGTAAACTATAATCCATCCTGTGTAGCAGTGCTCCAAAATGTATTCATCAAATGCAATGAAAGCGCCACACTAATGAAAGAGGTTGTTGATGTTGGGGGGGGGGGGCGGGCGGGGAGTGTGGTATATAGGAATCTCATATTTTTTTAATGTAACAGTTTGTGTGATCTATGTATCTTTAAGAGGGAGATAAAGATAAAAATATATATAGGGAATTCAAAAACATCTACCTTTTAGAAAAAACTTATTAACTGGGATTATGGATCTTTTCAAAGAAAGGGCTATTGTTTTGGGAGGACTAACTAATATCAAGGTTTCATTAAACACATCTGTTAATATAAAATTCTCTAATTCTTGCAAGTAGCTTTAGCTTACTCTGTCAGATTGGGTTTGACTGCATATGAAAGAAACTCAGAATAATAGTTTTGCCAAGGAAAGTTTTTCTTTATCTTCTAATGTAAAAAGAAGTTTACAGGTAGGAAGCCCAGATCTGGAATACTAGCTCCACAGTCACAAGTGACCCAAGATAAAGATATCTGCTTTGCCAGTGTTAGCACATGGTCTTCCTCTTCAAGGTTACTTCATGGTCTAAAATGGGATGCTGGAGTTCCACTCATCATATCACATCCAAATTCCAAGGAACAGAAAGGCAAAAGATAGAAAAAACAAAAGTGCTTATTGCTAACCTAAATTAACTTCCTTTAAACAGCCTTCCCAGAATTTGCTTTTAACACTCCCACTTACATAGCCTTGGCTAGAACTTAGTCATATGGTAAACCAGGTGCAAAGAAGGCTGGGAGATAAATTCTTTTATCTGGGCACATTGCTGTCCAGAATAAAATTGGGTATATATAAATAAAAAGAAGAGAAGAAATATGGGTGGCAACTCACAGTCAGTGCCACATATGTTACGTTGTTATGTTACATTATGTTACGTTACATTTGGGATTTTGTGAAAAATGTCATACAGCCATTAAAATAATGAAAGAGGGTTATATTGGGAAACGGATGTAGTTCAAGTGATTGGGGTCTCATCTACCATATAGGAGGTCCCAGGTTTGATTTCTGGGGCTCCCTGGTGAAGGCAAAAGTGGGCCCATGCAGACAGCTGTCACAACAAGATGACACAACAAGAAAGAGACAGAGGAAAAAGTCAAAGAGAGATTCAATAACCAGGAAGCTGAGGTGGCTCTAGCAGCTGAGTTCCTCTCTCCCATGTCAGAAGGTCCCAGGATGGGTTCCTGGTGCCTCCCAAAGAGAAGACGAGAAGAGAAAACAAGGAGACACAGAAGAACATGCAGCAAGTGGATACAGAGAGCAGATAGCAAGCACAAGTGGCAAGGCAGGGGCAGGGGGGCAGCTAGCAAGGCTAAGACATTACTGTTCCTGCAATATAAGGTCAAAAAACCCTTAATGACTATTAAAAATTTTAGTAACAATATTGTAATAATTTTCAAAATAGGATTTAATCTTATATCCAAGTAGTTCAATAATGGCAATATTTGGATTCTGCCTCACTTCTGGTCAAATACTGATTTTCCAATACTAGGCCATTTGGCATCCATCCCAAAATATATTTTCGGTGGCCCACTTAATGAAAATATCCTATTGAATGTACACTATGACAAGACAGAAGGTGGTGCTTTACTGCAAACAGTCCTTCAGGAACTCTAATGCACATGACAACGATCTGGGGAGATTATAATACATCTCAATTCCTCTCTGAATAGCTTGTTTTTCCTCCATACTTTTTCTTATTCAGGAACATGCATTTTAAGCAAGCTCACTGAAAGCCGTTTTTGCAGATCCTAAGATCAAGTTTTGAGAAATGCTGCTGTAATAGAAAACTTTTAAACTTGATTAATCATCACTAAGCTATCTTCATGTTTGTTTAATAAGGGTCAGGTGTGCAAAATGGCACCATTCTATACAAAGAGTTTGAAAAAAATATTCTGTAGTTTGTTTTTGTAAAAAGTAGAATATGAATCAAAACTCTAATGCTGCATCATATTTTTCTTTATACTGAAAAGTGGTCAATGGGATGGAACAGGTAGATAAATCTGTGGGCTGACTCTCTCCCTCCCTCCATTCTTTCTTTCTTCCCTTCCTTCATGTTTTAAACCATTTTTGCAAGGCTGGGGTGGTGTTACTTGTCTGTGGAGGAGGCATAGTTGGGGTGGGGATGGGCATACAGGAATAAAGAGTGGATTTGAGGTGGCGGACTTGGTCCAGTGGTTAGGGGGTCCGTCTACCACATGGGAGGTTTGTGGTTCAAACCCCGGGTCTCCTTGACCCGTGTGGAGCTGGCCCACGTGCAGTGCTGATGCGCGCAAGGAGTGCCCTGCCACGCCCACGCGCAAGGAGTGCGCCCCGTAAGGAGAGCCGCCCAGCGCAAAACAAAGTGCAGCCTGCCCAGGAATGGTGCCGCACACACGGAGAACGGACACAACAAGATGATGCAATAAAAAGAAAAACACAGATTCCCGTGCCGCAGACAACAACAGAAATGGACAAAAAGAAGAACACGCAGCAAATGGACACAGAGAACAGACAACTGGGGTGGGTGGGGAGTAGGGGAGAGAAATAAATAAATAAATCTTAAAAAAAAAGAGTGGACTTGAATAGGAAAGTAGTTAGCAATTATAATCCAGGACACTGAATCCAATTCTACAATGAATTTTCATGGCTTATAATTCCTAAATTTATTTTTGAAAATACTTTTATTTCCAGTTAAATGTAAGCAGCCATCTAAGTGATATACTGGGACTCTTGTTTCAGAAGATCTTGGTTTCTATTTCATAAACCTCTATCGTGAAATGAAATCATGAATGCAAACAATGCATTTCAGTCACTTTGTAAACTTTTTCTGCCTTGGTTCTTTTTCTAAATATTTAGCAAAAACGTCTTTTGGAACAGACTCCAGGCCAGGACAAAAACGTAAAATCCCATACTGCTCATTCTTTGATTATTTTCTCTTTAATTGAAGTGGATACTTGGCAATTAGCCACTGGAAATTAAAAATGTTCTGACTCAAGCTAGCCCCCTAAAAATTATCTAACCTCTGGGAGCTGATGTAGCTCAGTGGTTGAGCACCTGCTTCCCATGTATGAAGTACTGGGTTCAATGAAGATGAACGGAGTTCTCTCGTGGAGTTGCTCAAGGTCAAACTGCTTGGGTTAGTGGCAGAATCAAGGCTTAATTAAGTTCAGTGATTCTAGCTCTTGGAAATTGAAGTGTGGAGAGTGAGTCCCAAATCACTCCCTGTGAGGGACTTAAGATGGGTTTAAGGAAAGGAGGGAATACAAAGCCCTGGGACTCTGTCCTGACATATGGTTTCCAAGTTAGGGTAGTCCCTATGGGGTGTAACAACAACGTCTAACTTCAGGCAAGAGAAGTTCTTGGGTTCCGGTGATAATTCTGACACTAACGAACCATATGCCCTCACTTGCTAAAATTCTTGAAGGGAACGCAACCAGTACAAGCCCATGCAGTCCTGGTTGTCCAATATATATGCCAGCCCCTTTCATTCCTTCTCTTGGGAATTATAAACATTAAAAGGAATAATGTACGATAAATCACCCAGGACTGCCTGGAACACATTAAGGCTCGATATTATTATTTCTTGGTACTGAGAGTCCAGTCTTGAGAGCCTGGTCCCGCGCTACACAGGTCACGCACACTTCTTCCCTCTGACCCAAAACTGCTCCTGTGCGATCCTTAGCAGAGCAGCTCGCACCAGAGGTTTCCCAGCCAGGACAGAAGCTCCGCCTTAAGGGCTCGCCCCTTACGCGCGGGCACCACGAGTGAACCGCGTGCTCGCCCGGCGTGACGTCAATGGGAGGGGCCCCGGCAGATCCAAGAGCTGGAGGCGTTTGCTTCCGGGTCTAAATATGCTTCACTTCCGGGAGCAGCAGGCATAACCGATAGTCAGCGGCGAGCGAGTTCTTTGCCGCTGCTTCCTGATCCAGCCGCCTCGGTCCCTGTAAACCAGGCATGAAGATCACAAGGCAAAAACACGCCAAGAAGCATCTCGGCTTCTTCCGCAACAATTTTGGAGTCCGGGAGCCATACCAGATACTGCTGGACGGCACTTTCTGTCAGGCGGCGCTGCGGGGCCGTATCCAGCTGCGGGAGCAGCTGCCCCGCTACCTCATGGGGGAGACGCAGCTGTGCACCACCAGGTAGGCCCAGTTGGGGCTGGAGGGGAGGGGCGGGGCCGGGCAGGTGTGGTTAAGACCAGGGTCTACCACACTCAGCAAACGCTGCGAGCCCACGTGGAGCAGAGCGCCCCGCCGGCGGCGAGCTGACCGTTGTGTGGAAGCGCAAAGGGGATCCTGAAAGTATTTACGTGTAGTTAGCTGGGCGAGTAAGAACACGTGCCTTGTGTTCAGAAAGACCTGGCTTTGGATCCGGAAGCCAGTCCTGTCAGTTCTGTGATTTTGTGCAAGTTATTTAACACAGTTAGTAACTATAAAATTGCTGTAAGGGTTAAAAAAGGTATCGTGTATATAGAGGGTATATCAGTATTCAGAGTTAACACTCTTTAAATAGAGGTTGTTTGCGTAACTTTTTCTGGTTTAACCCAAAGTTTTTCAAACCTTACAACTGCCTATGAGGTAGTATTTTCGATTCCTAGGATAAGACGTCAGGACTCAAGATTAAAGCAACTGTGTTTCCAGCCATACGCCAAGCGCAGCTCTGGCCACTGAAGATAACTTCGTGAACTGGACAGACAAGCTCTTAGTCCTCACTGCCTGTGAAGTGCCTAAGTCAGTCTGTAATCCGTGTTATTTGACTCCAGGACTGTTTTCTTGTGTCGTCAAAGTGTGGAAACACTTAGGATAGAACCTTGAGCGAGAGAGGATGGACTCACTGGAGATTTCATAGAGGAGATAACATTTGAGCCCAGTCACATTCAATCCAGAGAACCACTAATGACAAAAAAACAAAGGCATTCCTTGTCTTGAGCAAAGGAATAGGGTTGTGAAATGCTTTGGAACGAGGTTAGCACACAGAATATAGTTAGAAATGAAGCTGGGAAGAAGGTAAATGAGGTTAGATCTTGAAGAACTACTGCTGAGAAATTTAGTAGGGTTTTTTTCATTGTAGAATATTGACTTTTTAAGAAGTGAAAAAAAAAAGTGATTCAATTCCACCACCTGGGATTAACCACCGTTTCATGGGCTGTGTGTTGCAATCCAATAGTGGACTTTTACTGTGCATATTATGTTAATGGCCTGCTTTTCTCACATAATACTGCTGCATGAACAGCTTGCCATATTTGTTCAGAGCTTCCCAAACAGTGTGCCTGGGCTACAGACATCTCCAAACTTTTGATCCCCTTAGCCTTCAGAGCTTCCAGACATGTCCTTAGATGACCTGTGCCCACATTGTTTCTGTACACCTAAGTTGCTTCTGGCTACACGTAGCTTGTCCACGTCCCCCTGTGTGCCATAGAAATGTTAACATTATGTATTATGATATAAAAGAGGTTGAAAAGTACTGCATGAAATTATATTCTGCAACGTTTTTTTTCCTAAAGAACTCAATTCTTTCACCTTCAATAATCTTTAAAACATACACAAAATGGTATAATGAAACAACTGTCACCCAGCTTTTGCAATAATCAACACGACCAATTGTTTCATCTTTTCTTCCCCTTATTGATGGGTTATTTTAAAGCATTTTCTGTCATTTCTTTTGTATGCATCCTGAAAAGGTAAAGATGCCTTTTAAATTCAGGGTCCAAGCAAGGTAAAAAAATCACATTTGGTTTCTATGTCTCTTAAGTCTTTTTTAACTCTAACAGATCCCCTCTCCCCCCCTTTAAAATTTTTTTCTATAGAATGTCCTATGTTCAATATTTGGATATTGCAGCCCCTTGAAGTCATTTAAGAAGTCTCTATTTCCAGACCATTGGTAGTTACATCTAGAGGGCTTAAGCATATTGAGGTTTGAAGAAATTTGCTGTTTAATTTGAGGAAATAGAGCAGCAAAATATTATCAGAACTGGGTTTTGTTTTTAAAAAGATAACTGCAGTACTATCCTGAAAATGCCCCGTATTACACCTGTTTTCTCTCTCTGACCTTAGAACCTCCAGTGGCTACTGCCTCCACATCAATGATATAATTTCTTCCATTGCTAGAATCACAATAAGTCTATAGTAGAATACCAGTTAGTACACGCTTATCAATAGTTTATTCCCCAATCCTGAGGATTCTGGGATGGTGATGCCCACTCCACCTCTAATTGAAAGGAGGCTTCAGTCCCATACGGCTGATGGATGGGACTCTCTTGCTTGCAGTTGTAGACTCTTGGTTCCTGGTGTGGTGGTTGTCCAGCCTCACCTCCTTGTTAGTTGTCCTGGGTGAGTCCAGTGAACTGGAGAGTAGGTGTTGTAACTCTGTTAAGGCTCAGGGCCCAGCTGGGACATGAACAGATCAAAGATTAAGTCTCTTGAATGTACATATACTGACTCCAGTACCACCTAAGCCAGCACCATCTTGCTGGAACCCCTTAACTTAAAAAAAAAAAAAAAAGGGAATAATGATGCTTTTAGGGTTTTGTGAGGATTAAATAAGTTAATAGCCCTTAATTAGTGTTCTGCAAAATTTTCATTCAATCTTAGAAAAATATTTGTTGATATCTTCCTTGTGCCTTGTTTTGTTAGCTAAGGATTAATTGATGATCCTCAACATTACGATTTTTTTCTAAGCTATACTGTTTTTTTATTTATGGTATAGTCATATATATCATTTTCTGATCTCATTCTTAAAGATACTTATTCTTCCTGTTTGTAATTTAGGGCCTTCAATTTTGAAATAATGCTTATATACTTATATAGCATAGTGTTCTTTTTTTTTTTAACTTCAGAAATAACTTTATTTCATGTGCAAAAATGAACTGATGCTCTACCCCGAAACTATTTTCCAAAACCAACAGAGACTTTTGTAAAGAGACTAGCAATACATTTTAAAAGGCACTAGGATTCCACTGCTAAATAGTGCCAAGCTGGAAATATAAAGCTTGTTCTACCAGGAATCTGAAGTTGATAGAAATTAATAAAGTTCAGTGCCATTTCAGAAAAAGATTATTCAACTCTTACCACATCAAAAACTAGCTATCAGAACCATACACTTAAACCAGGTCAAAACAGTCTAACATAATTAGGTTTCAATCTAGAGTAGCCTAGTGTTTCTTTGGTATTGGCAGAATGGGCTTTGATCCCTATTTCTTAAAATCAAGCATTTTGTAGATTCCCAGATTACATCCTATTGAATTTTATAGTAATATGGTATTGGAATTCTCAGGTATGTTTTGTTTGTTTTTGAGGCAGCTCTAAATCTTTACCAACTGGTATATTTAATTATTGATTACTGAGTAAAATATTGTTCATTTGCCTAATACATTCTATTTAGTCCATATCAATCAAAATATTTCAAACTTCCTTTTTGAAATTGCTGTCCTGTAGAATCATTTAAAATGAGGAAACTGGGGAAAGAGAGGTTAAATCCTGAGATCAAGGCCACACAGCTCACTGTAAAGTCTCCAACCCTTAAAACAGTGGGAATGGGGATGTATAGAGACTTTGAAAATAATTTGTGATTTTTTTTTTTTTAAAGGAGGTACCAGAAACTGAACTGGGGCCTCCCATGTGAGAAACAGGAGCTCAATCAGTTGAGCCACATCCACTTACTCCCTGTGATTTTTTTTAAGTGACCTGTTGACTTGAGAATTTTTACATTTCTTAACTGAAAATACTTTGAAAGTCTGTTGATTTTTACTTAAAGTGGAAGCATATTGCACTATGGTTAGGGGCAAGGGATCTGGTATCAAACTACATGGATTCATATTTCAACTTTTTTTTTTAGTTTGAACTTGGGCATGTTACTTCAAATCTTTTAAAATGGGGGCCTCCAAAAAAAGGATAATTTTAAAGTAAGCTGCCTAACTTAAGAGGGTTGTTATGAGATTCAAGTGAGACTTATGTATAGAGTAAATTAGCATGCTGCCTGGAATGATATATGTGCTCAGTAAATTTTATCTATTATTACTTTTCTTTCTTCTTGGTGCATGCATTTTCCAGGTCTTCTCTTTTAAAATAATAAAGGGGTATAAGGGACATGAGGTTTTTCCTTTTGGAGCAATGAAAATGTTCTAAAATTGATTGTCGTGTTGAATGTACAGCTCTGATTATACTGAGAGCCATAATTGTCCACTTTGGATAATTGTATAGTGTGTGAATATATCTTGGTAATACCACTGTAAAAAGTGAAATGTCAAATTTAAAAGCTGATTTATGGCTCCTGTATGACAAATTCAGATTGTAAAAAAAAAAAAAAAGGAATATTGTTTTTTACTTGTTTTATGTAAATAACTGAAATGTATCTTATAATTGTGGGCCACTAATGAATTTTTTTTTTCAGATGTGTTTTAAAGGAGTTGGAAACTCTGGGAAAGGACTTATATGGGGCAAAATTGATTGCACAAAAATCCCAGGTTCGAAATTGTCCCCATTTCAAGAATTCAGTGAGTGGATCAGAATGTCTGCTCTCCATGGTTGAAGAGGGAAATCCTCATCATTATTTTGTGGCAACACAGGTAATACTACTTTTAAGATTACAAAGTAGGCCTCCTGGTGCTTACCACAGACTGTGTTCTTGCACTGACTGTATAGAAAAAGGAGGCAGAGTGAGCCTACCCCATACACACCTCAGCCCAGGCCTTGTGCCTGGTCTGAATTGTGAATGGGGGACATGGAAGAATTCAGCAGTTCCCTACTGAAGACCAGAGCACTCAGCCTGCCGCTGAAGACTGGCTTGCAGCTCCCAGTGCTCAGGCCACTGTGTGAGTGGTCCTGAGCTATTTATCCACAGTTCCAACAGGAAGTAGAAATGAGGGTACTGGAAAATAAACATCAGTTTTTATAATTTAAAAAAAAGGATTACAAAGTAACTTCATTTCTATAATCAGAAAGAAATTAAAATTAGAAATTACAGACTAACGTGTGATGAAAATGATTTAGGGTTCTTGAAGGAAAGTTGAGTAGAGCAAAGATTTTGCATTCTATGTCATGAGTGTTTTTTCATGTTCATATATTTCATACTGTCTCAAAAAGGCATGGTTCATATGTTTAAGACCTCACCACTGACATAGAACTGTTCAGGCTTTTAAAGACTAAGCAGGAGAAGAGACATTCTTTCAGATTTGATATTAAATAAGTTTGCATAACTAGAAGTTTATATATGCCCATCGTATCTACATTGTCCAGTTTTTTGGTGTACAGTTGTTCATAATATCCTCTTAAGATCTCTTCTATTTCTTTGGGGTCAGTGGTGATTGTGCTCCCTCTCATTTTGATTTTATTTATTTACTTCTTTTTTCCTTTGTCAGTCTAGCTAAGGGTTTGTTGATTTTGTTTATCTTCTCAAAGAATCAACTTTTGGTTTTGTTTCTCTATTGTTTTTTTGTTCTCAATTTCATTTCTGTTCTGATCTTTTTTTGTGTGTGTTTGGCTTCCATTTTATTTTATTTGTTTTGTTTTGTTTTTATTCATTTTTTAAAAAATATTACATTCAAAAAATATGAAGTCCCATTCAACCCCACCGCCCCCACCCTCCACTCCCCTCACAGCAGCACTCTCTCCCATCATCATGACACATCCATTGCATTTGGTAAGTACATCTCTGGGCATCGCTGCACCTCATGGTCAATGGTCCACATCATAGCCCACACTTTCCCACGTTCCATCCAGTGGGCCCTGGGGGGATCTACCATGTCCTGTAATTGTCCCTGAAGCCCCACCCAGGACAACTCCAAGTCCCAAAAACGCCTCCACATCTCATCTCTTCCTCCCATTCCCCGTACCCAGCAGCCACAATGGCCACCCTTCCCACACCAATGCCACATTTTCTCTGTGGACATCGGATTGGTGTGTCCATTGCACATCTATGTCAAGAGGGGGCTTAGATTCCACATGGATACTGGATGCAATCCTCCTGCTTTCAGTTGTAGGCACTCTAGGCTCCATGGTGTGGTGGTTGACATTCTTCAACTCCATGTTAGCTGAGTGGGGTAAGTCCAATAAATCAGAGTGTAGGCGTTGAAGTCTGTTGAGGTTCAGGGTGTGGCTATCATATTGTCAGTCCAGAGATTCAAATCCCCTAGATATATCTTAAACCCCAGCACCAACTACAATTCCAGTAAAGTAGCATGAAAGTCTTGTGAAAAGAGATCCCATCTGAGTACAGTTCCATCATGCAGAAACACCAGCTCCAAAGAAGGGCCAACTGACATGGCAGTGAACCCCATCTGCCATGACCATAGAACCCGTAGGTCTCTTTAGCCCTCAAAAGAACCAATACCTGGGGTTGTATCTACTTTATCTGTCTCTGAGACTCTGCTCAGGTGTGCATAAGGGCAATCCTGACAACCTCCAGACTCTTTTTTAGAGACTCATAGCCATATAAACTCGTTTCTCCTTTCCATTTCCCCCTTACATTAGGTCAAACAGCATTTTAAAGTCCTGTTATTATATGTAGACAGATATTTTGCTGGTCTGCGTTGAACCTTTAATTCAAGGTCATTTTCTAGTTGCATCATCAGCTGGTATTTGGTAGTGATCCCTCGGTGCCAGGGAGACTCATCCCCGGGTGTCGTGTCCCACGTTGGGGGGAATGCACTGCATCTACATGCTGCGTTTGGCTTCGAGACTGGCCACATTTGAGTAACATGAAGGCTGTCAGGAGGAAACTCCCAGGCACAGTGCTGCTCTAGGCCTTGTTCTTATTTCAGGCGTATAGGCTCACAAGCATAGTCATTAGTATCAGGGGCCCACTGTTGGACCCTCATTCCTTCCTGGTTCTTACCGCTGCACCTGGGGGACTGCCGCTGCTCCCCTGGGGACCACGACAGAGCACCCCCGGCCAGGAACCCAGTACCCCCCCAGCTGTTGTTTTTAATTGTTTCCACTATGAGTATATCCAAACATTACCATGCACCCTGGACATATGCCCTGTATAACTCCCTGTCAACCATATATAGCCTGTCAATAACATCCCATACCAGTATTCCTCCGCCACCATTGTTGAACCACTCTGTGATCCAAAACTTCCTGAAAAGCGAAGCCCAGTATAATGTCAGGTTCCCTTACTAGTAAAATGGAATATAGCAATGAGTTTAAAGGTTAGATCTAGAATACGAATTGATTTGAAAAAATTCTACATCCTATCTTTTTCTTTTCTTTTTTCCTAATTATTGAGCTTCTCTTCACAAGAGCCTTAGATCACAGTAATTCATATATACGATATACAGTACTCCCACACATCCACCATAAAACCTTTTCCCTTCCACAACGATAATCTTTTAACTTATTCATATCATATTTACTGAAACTGATGTACAGACTTCGAAACAATAGCTTTCAAACAAGGTGACATCTGTGCTTACATTGTGGTCCTCTGTTCTGATCTTTAGTTTTCTTTCTTTCAGCTTGGTTTGGGTTTGATTTACTATTCTTTTTCTCGTTCTTCCAGGTGTGCAGTGCAGTTAGATCTTCAATTTTAGCTCTTCTTTTTTAATGTAAACATTGAGGGCTACAAATTTCCCTCTCAGCACTGCCTGTACAATGTTCCATAGATGTGGGGGGTTTTTTTTAATCTTTTTTTTTTTAATTTAAAGATACATAGATCACACAAAATGTTACATTAAAGTATGTAAGAGGTTCCCCATACCCCTCTCCCCACACCCCCTACTCCTCCCACATTGACAACTTCTTTCATTAGTGTGGTACATTCATTGCATTTGACAAGTACATTTTGGAGCACTGCTACACAGCATAGATTTTAGTTTACATTGTAGTTACATTCTCTCCCCATCAATTCAGTGGGTTATGGCAGGAAATGTAATGTCTTGCATCTGTCCCTGCAGTATCATTCAGGACAACTCCAAGTCCCGAAAATGCCCCCGTATCACACCTCCTTTTCCCTCTCCCTGCCTTCCGCAACTCCAGAGGTCACTGTCTACGTCAATGATATAATTTCTTCCATTGCTAGAGTCACAATAATTCTATAGTAGAATACCAGTAAGTCCACTTTAATCCATATTTTATTCCTCCATCCTGAGGACCCTGGGATGGCGATGCCCACTTCACCTCTGAATTGAGAGGGGACTTAGATCCCACATGGCTGATGGATGGGATTTTCCTGATTGCAGTTGTAGACTCTTAGTTCCTTCCATAGGTTTTTATATGTTGTGTTCTCATATTAATTCATCTCAAGATATTTTCTGAATTCTCTTGCCATTTCTTCTTTGACCCACTGATTATTTAAGAGTGTGTTGTTTAATCTCCATTTATCTGAGTTTTCCTTTTCCCATCCATTATTGATTTCCATCTTCATTCTGTTATGATCAGAGTGTTTTGTGTAATTTCAGTCTTTATAAGTTCATTAAGTTCTCTATTGTGACCTAACGTATGATCTATCCTGGAGAAGGATTCATGGGTGCTTAAAAAGAATGTATATTGTGCTGTTTGGGGGTATAATGCTCTATAAATGTCTGTGGT
Source organism: Dasypus novemcinctus (assembly GCF_030445035.2). Lineage (NCBI taxonomy): Eukaryota > Metazoa > Chordata > Mammalia > Cingulata > Dasypodidae > Dasypus > Dasypus novemcinctus. Next base: position 80,450,851 of record NC_080686.1, read on the forward strand.
CTAGTTCATTTTTCATTTTATTCAAGCTCTGTTTTTCTTTACACTCTGCCCAGATGTTCTTTCCAGTACTGAGAATGGTGTATTCAGGTCTTCAAATATTATTATAGACACCTATTTCTCCCTTCAGTTTTATCAGACTTTTTTTTTAAAGGAGGTACTGAGGATTGAACATGGGACCTTGTACATGGGAAGCAGGTGCTCAACTGCTGAGTTATACCTGCTCCTCCACCCTCATTTTTGAAGGACAGTTTTGCTGGATACAGAATTATTGGCTGGTAGTTTTTCTCTTTCAGTACCTTAAATACATTATACCAGTTTCTTCTCGCCTCTATGGTTTCTGATGCAAGATTGGCACTTAATCGTATCAAGGTTCACTTGCATGTGATGCTTTGCTTTTCTTCTGTTGCTTTCAGAATCCTCTCTTTGTCTCTGTCGTTCTGAATAGTAGGTGTCTCAGGATAGGTCTACTCAGATTTGTTCTGTTTGGAGTGCATTGTTTTTCTTAGATATTGATATTTATGTCTTTCCTAAGGGTTGGGAAGTTTTCAGTCATTATTTCCTCACATATTCTGCCTTCCCCCATTTCCATTCCCTCTTCTTTCTGGGACACTGATAATGCATCTGTTTGTGTGTTTAATTTTGTCATTCAGTTCCCTGAGACTCTGTTCCATTTTTCCTTTCTTTTCTCTTTCTGTTCTGTCTTTTCCAGTTCAAATGTTCTGTCCTCCAAATCACTCATTCTGTCTTTGAGCAATTCACATTTGCTGCTATGTGTCTCATGAGAGGTATTTCTTTTCAACGTCCACTTTTCTGTGTTTCTGTTCTGGAGCCGAGATGCAAAGCAGGCTCTCCTAGCCAAATTCACTGAAAAGAAGCCCTCCGACTCACCCTCCCTCTTCCTCTATAACAGCTGACAGGAGAGCTAGATGTCTATTCCACTCTCATTCAGCTGCAGTTAGGTAGGCATTTTATCCAGGCTTAATGTCTTGAGGATGTGATTGTTTTGGATTCTTCGTGTCTCTGTCCCTTGCCTTCCTAGGAGTTGTGCAGCACTGTCCTCATCTGCTGACCCCCAAAGCAGGTCCCTCAGACAGCTTTTGGCCCTTTCTTCATTGTTTTTGTGAGAGTTGTGTCCTGCCTGCTTTCCCTGATGCCATCTTCCCAGAACTCCACCTTGTGCAGTTTTTGTTTCTCTTCTTATTATCATAAAATACCTTACCAGTGAGACATACCGTTTTAAAAAATGAATTCTGTGATCCTTATTTCTAATGTAACCTTCTTAGAAAGTTCTTAGAAACCCTACCATTTGAAGGCACCTTAGTTTAATTGACATATTTGAACTACATCATTCTATTTTTCTTTTTAATAGGATCAGAATTTGTCTGTGAAAGTAAAGAAAAAGCCTGGAGTTCCTCTCATGTTTATTATTCAGAACACTATAGTCTTGGACAAACCGTCTGTCAAAACAATTGCCTTTGTTAAAGCTGTGGAGTCAGGTCAGCTTGTCTCAGTGCATGAGAAACAAAGTATCAAGCAACTCAAAGAGGAACAGGGTTTAGTGAAAAACCCAGAACAGAGAGGAAGAAAAAAGCGCAAAAAAATAAGTGGTCCCAATCCTCTTAGCTGTTTGAAGAAAAAAAAGAAAGCACAGGATACAAAACCATCTTCTACTTCTGATAAGAAAAGAAAAAGGAAAAGAATCCGAAACAGACCTACCTCAAAGGTACTTTCGGAGGGGAGTGGATGTGCCTCAAGCAGTTGAACGCCTGCTTCCCACATGGGAGATCCCAGATTTTGTTCTTGGTGCCTCCTAAAAAATGAAAACAAACAATCAAACAAACATAAAAGCCAACTTGGGGGCTGATGTGGCTCAGTGGTTGAACACCAGTTTCCCACATACGGGGTCCTAGGTTCAAGCCCTGGTAAAAGTACTTTCTGAGAAGCAGGAGGCAGAAGTATAATGAATTCTTTGGATATTTTTAAAGACTTTAAAATGTGAAAAATGTATTTAAAATTGTGGAAGTACTTATGTTAAAAGACTGAATTTATTTTTGTAAATGAATATGGACCCATAAGCCTCTGCCTAAAATTATTTGTAAAATAAAGAGTGGATGTGTTTAGGTGTGGGAATATTTACTTTTTTTACTTAGTGGTTTTGGGAGGTGGTTTTTCAATGTGAACTTAGTGTGTCCTTTATTTTCCTCTGATAAAACAGTATATGCTAAAGCAGTCCCTCTTTCACATTCACAGAAGAAAACCTTTTTCCACTCTTCTAGTTGTAGAATTTACCTTTATATTTCCATATAATATGAATACAGTGCTACTTATTGATCCATCCATTATCACTTGACTTCTTATTAAAAAGAAAGGAAATGCTTGTACTCCTCCCTCCAATCTCCATATATATTAATATTTCAGTTTTTATACATCAGAAATTGAGTATTTTCATTACTGTGATTATAAATATTGTTCACTGCTGATCAAGTTGCATGCCATGACTACATTTATTTTATATATATATATAAATTGTTCTTGAAGTTAATAATGGCCTAGTTTTCTTTAAGCATCTCACTGAATTTTGCCACATTCTCAAATAACTCTGGGATGGACCTCAATTTAATTTCCCATATGGTCATACCTATCAGATAATATCAGGTCATTTTTTTCCACTTGGAAGATGTTACTCCTGGAGCCCTCTGACATTCTCCAATATAGACAGATTTTCTGTCCAGCAAGACACATAGCTGGAATAAGACATACTACCTCTTATTCTTATCCAGGGGATTTATTTTCGTCACTTGTATTTTCTAGATCCTCTGTTTTACTCTTTTTTTCTTTCTTTCTTTTTTCCCCCTCTTTGTTATGGTAGAGCACAGCTAGTATTTTTGAGAAAGGCTATGCAGGATGTACACTTCTTAAACCTCAATGTTTCTCTATCCTCGTATTTGTTGCACTGATCGTCTATCAAGATAATTCTTGGTTGAAAATCATTTCACTCCTTTTTTTTAAAGAATCTTTTACAAAGCTATTTACAGTATGCTGGGGAAAAAGAAGATCCCTTTACTATTTTTGAATTTCACTTGTTTACAGAGGATGATTTTTTTAGATGTGAATATTAACTTTATAGCAAGAATTCCAGCATAATATCCTTAAGATCGATTCGTGACTGTTATCCAAAAGAATCTAAATTAGTCTAAGGATCAATTAAAGATTGAATTTAAAAACTTGCATTTTTCGGCCCCTCCATCTCCAATTGTTTTAGTCATAGATCAGGCCAAAATTGAAATGTTTTTGCACTTTAACATTGAAGTATAAAGTCGTTGAAAAAGTGAAATCCAATCCGCAGCTTCTCACTTAGGGCTTTCCATGACATTTTAGAGCAGTGGTTCTTAATCTGTATCGTTAAAGTAGCATGATCAGTTATGAAAGTCATCATGTGTAAGTTCTTACTAATGGCTAAAATAAATGAATAAATGATTTCTTAAATTTGAGACAATTCAAGTGTATTCCTACAAAAATGCCATTCCTAGTTGAATTCAGAGATGTACACTATCATCTGGCAAATTAGAGTAGTGTTGGTGGATTATAATTTCACTTTTCCATTTTAATTTCCCAACTGTAGGAACATTTTTAATAAGGAAAGCAAGGAAAAAATATTGGGGAAAAAAGAGTCCATATGTAGTTCCTGTGAGGGAGGATAGCGTTTATCAATAATGACAGGACTTGGGGTTATAAGTCAAGCTGAGAAAGTGATAAAGAGGTGAAATATATACTAAAAATGCATATATTTTAGGTATTCCTTTGTTTAAAAAAAACTATGGCTTATTTAGGAAAGCTGGAAAAACCATTTAAAAATGCTAATTTTAAAATATTAATGCATTATTTAGTATATATTTTTAGATTTTATAACTATTTCATTTATATACTTTCCAAGTTAAATTCCTAAAAGATCTCTAAGAAAAGTATTTCATTATATCCGTGTACAATATTTTGCCCTATCTAAAATCCCTACTGCTACTTGCTTTATTCATAACAATTGAAAGTTTGTGGTCCCAGGGCCATACAGCCATGGAAGCATGCACATGTAAACATAATCCAGTTTGTGATTTGGGGGAAAAACTGTTGAGAAGACTGTTTGCATTAGGGGATAGCTACTAGCATTGTTAGAGATAAAAGTGGAGTAGATGTAATTTAAACTCCCTGAAACTTTGCCTTCTGAAAAATGGTCTCTGTGAATACTCATAAATACTTCCAAATAGTGTTTGGAATTGAGAATGGGCTGAATTCTGTATTTCTTATATTTCTCATGGTCCCACAGCTACTTCTCATCCCTACAAGTATGTAGCTTAAGGCTAGAAATGATTCATTACAACTGAGTTTCAAGGGTAAAAATACTTCCCCTTTTTCCTCTATTTAAACCTGTAGTTAAGAGATTGTATTTTATGTCTCTGCATCTAGGTAAAGCAAGATAGCTGTGATCTGACAGGTTCAATTAATAGTTTCTCATAAGTGGGTAGAGTGAATAGGTAGAATTTAAGTTCTTTAAAATGTTTTAAAAACATTTATTTGTACTACACTTTCTTTAGTATTTAAGTGTAAATGAAAATATATATAAGATAAAAAATATGTAAGATAACTCTAAATATAAATGTCTACCTAGACTGAGCTTAGGCACTGATTTCCCATGTGGTCTTAGATAAGTGGTTTCCATACATTGCTAGGGACTCAAGATGTTACTGGTTTGCCAAAGTGGGAGTTTATGGTATCTGGGGATGAATCAAATCTTAGCCTAAATTTAAATCAGTGCGCTCAGTTGGTCCACAAACCCACTCTGTGTTTTTTCCTATTTCTACAATGTATAATTGTTGGCAACTGGCCATATCCTAGTATTGGCTCTCTCTCATTTATGGATGAAGGGTTATTAGTGTAGGAAGGGCCAAGTGAAAGCCGTTGGAACATCCCTACCAGGATAATAAACTAAAAGCAACTGCAGAGATTACTGTCATCATCAAATACTTGAATGGCACAGGAGTATTAGTTCTTATTATATCTCCGTTTAGCTCATCTGTTTATTTGGTCTGTACAGAAGGTGGATGGAGCTTGAAGAACAATTTTGGATTATTTAGAGAATATCAGGAAAGCGGATGAGAGTTGGTGCGGCAAGATGATGCAACAAAGGGAGACAAGCAGATACAGAATAACATGCAGTGAATGGACATGAAGAGCAGACTGCAAGCAAGCGGCAAGGGGGAGGGGGATAAATAAATAAAATAAACCTTAAATATATATATCAGGAAATGACTGTTTTGCAGCGGCTCTTCCAGTTTTAGTATCTTTGCTAGAACAAATCAACCCAGACCCTGGCACCCGATATGAGGCTATTGACTTGGAAAATGCTTTTAGAAAAAAGTACAAATTTGCTAGTACCATCAGAAGCAGCTTGCTTTTCTCTGGCAAGTCAACAGTATATCCTCACAATCATGCTTCATGCTTTTGTCAACTCACCTGCTCTCAGCCATAATATAATACACAGAGATTTTGGTTGTCTTGAAATTCCACACAACATAACACTGGCCTACCGCATCGATGACATTATTAAAATTGGATCTAATGGTATGGCAAAAAGATGGTGGCAGAGCAAGGCGCTCCAAGAGTCAGGTCCTCCTACCAGGCAGTTAGCAATCACCGAGAGCTATCTCAAGCACCTGTTTGGGGGCCCCAAGACACATCCTTGAAAGTATAGAAAGAGGAGACTGCCCATCTGCATAGAAGATTCATGAGTAGAGCACTCCATACCTCAGAAGCTGGTGCCCCTAGATAAGCCACTTTGATAGGTATTCTGTGGATGGAGCTGGAAGTTCCTTTTACTCAAAAACAGAAGAAAGAGACAGTTGACCAACAGCTTCAGCAACAGATTAGTAAACTGGAGTAGGCTAAAGTATAATGTATAATCCCAAGAACAGCTAAAGTTTGAACCTGTACAAGTCAGAGGCCAGTAGCTGCCATTTTAACTCAACCTCCAGTATAAAGGGAAGTGGGGCTGACTGAAAATCACAAATCAGATTGTAGCCCTAGCCTAGGCTTCAACCCCATATCTGGCAGGGAGGAAGCTGGAGGGACTGGCACCAGCCTCTTCGGTAACCACAGGCACTTTAGGCTGGCACAGACTGAATAGTCGGAGACCTGGCTCCGTCCTTGCACCCCAACAGGATAGGAGAGGAGCTGTGTTTTCTTGGCCTCTCTGGATAACTACTGATGATTTCAGCCTGCATGGCCTGGACTGGTGGGTACCTGTGGATCCACCCCTACCCCCCAATAGGAAAAGAGGGGGCTTGTGTTCCCTCAACCTCTCTGGGCAAAGGCATGTACTTTTTGCCTACACAGACTGGACTGTTGGGTGACTGGACATCCATCCCCTGTTAGGCATCAGTGGTTTCATTCCCACCCCCTAAAGGGCAGAAGGGACATCACTCCCTCAGATTCTCAGGGCAAATGCAGTGTATTCGGCCCACATAGCTTAAACTTTTTAGTCACTCCAGAAGGTCCATCCTGACCCCTGGCAGTGTGTGCATGAGGATGGTGCTGTGTCAGTCTACCTGGGCAACTGTAGTCATTTTGGACCCACATGGCATAGATTGCTACCTACACCTACAGCTCCATCCCAACTCCAGGCAGGGCAGGAAGGGGTATGAAACTTCATCAGTCTCTCAGGTAGTTACAGACAGGCTTGTCCTGCACAACTTGGATTGTTACATAGGGGTGTGTCTCTGTCCCTACCCACAGCAGAGGAGAAAGTTGGGAGAAGCTTCTTCAATTTCTGGGGCAATGTGGGGAGCTTCTGCCTCCACAGTTTACAGCACCAACAACATTCTTGACACCTATTACACAACCAGCAAGGGATAAAAGGCAAGAAAGCCCTAAATTAAAGGGAGAAACTACACCCAGAGTAAGTACATCTAGTAAGTCAGATGCCAAGACACCAACAAAAAATTATCTGTACTAAGAAACAGGAAGATATGGCCCAGTTAAAGGAACAAGATAGTTCTACAGATGACATAAAGATGAGGGAAGCGGACTTGGCCCAATGGATAGGGTGTCCACTTACCACATGGGAGGTCCATGGTTCAAACCCCAGGCCTCCTTCACCCATGTGGAGCTGGCCCATGTGCATTGCTGATGTGTGCAAGGAGTGCCCTGCCACACAGGGGTGTCCCCTGTGAAGGGGGAGCCCCATGCACAAGGAGTGTGCCCCATAAGGAGGGCCACCTAGCACGAAAGAAAGTGCAGCCTGCCTAAGAATGGTGCCACACAGAGCTGACACAGCAAGATAATGCAACAAAAAGAAACACTGATTCCCAGTGCTGTTGATAAGGATAGAAGTGGTCACAGAAGAACACCCAGTGAATGGACACAGAGAGCAGACAACTGGGGGGGGGGGGGCAGGGGAGAGAAATAAATAAAAAATAAATCTTTTTAAAAAAAAGATGAGATAACTAATCATAAATGTTAAACAAATCTTAGTAAATGAGATGGTCAATGAGATTAAGGATATTAAGACACTGGGTGGGAACAAAGAAGAATTTGAAAGTGTACATAGAAAATAGCAGATCTTATGGGAATTAAAGGTGCAATAAATGAAATTAAAAATAACCTCCAGGCATTTAACAACAGATTTGAGGAGGCAAAAGAAAGGATCGGTGAGCTTGAAGATATGGCCTCCGAAAGAGAACACACAAAAGTACAGATGAAGAAAAGAATGGAAAAAATTGAACATGGTCTCAAGGAACTGAATGACAGCAAGACATGTGTAAACATACATGTTATGGGTGTCCCAGAAGGAGAAGAGAAGGGAAAAGGGAAAGAATGGATATTTGAAGAAATCATGGTAAAGAACTTCCCATCCTTATTGAAGGACATAGCTATCCATGTCCCAAGAAGCACAGCCTACCCCCATTTGAATAAATCCAAATAGACCAACTTCAAGACACATACTAATCAGAATGTCAAATGCCAAAGACAGAGAATTCTCAGAGTAGCAAGAGAAAAGTGATGCATAACATATAAGATACTCAACAAGATTAAGTGCCAATTTCTCATCAGAAACCATGGAGGCAAGAAGGCAGTGGTATGACATATTTAAGATACTGCAAGAGAAAACTGCCAGCGAAGAATCTTATATCTGGCAAGATTGCTTTTCAAAAATGAGGGCAAGTTTAGAATATTCACAGATAAACAGAAGCTGAGAGAGTTTCTAACAAAGAGACTGGCTTTGCAGGAAATACTAAAGGGAGAGTTACAGCCTGAAAAGAAAAGACAGGAAAGATAGGCTTGGAAGAGAGTCTAGAAATGAAGAATATGTCAGTAAAAGTAACTAAAAGTGTCAAAAGAGTGGTGAAAATAAAATATGACATAAAACCCAAAGGTCAAGTAGGTGAAATAAGAACTGCCTTTACAGTAATAACATTGAATAATAATGGATTAAACTCTCCAATCAAAAGACACAGACTGGCGGAATGGATAAGAAAATATGAGCCATCTATATGTTATCTGCAAGAGACTCACCTTGGACCAAAGAATACCAACAGATTAAAGGTGAAAGATTGGAAAAAGATTTTCCATGCATGCAGTAACAAACAAAGATGGAGTAGCTATACTTACATCGAATGAAATAGACTATAAAAGCAAAACTGTTATTAGAGACAAGGAAGGACATATATTAATAAAAGAAACAATTCGCCAGTAAGAAATAACAATCATAAATGTATATGTACTTATTTTTTTGTCTTTATTCATTTTTTTAACATTACATTAAAATAATGATATCCCCATATACCCCCCACCCCCGAGTATATGTACTTAAACAGGATGCCCCAAGATACATGAGGCAAACACTGGCAAAACTGAAGGAAGAAATAGACATCTCTACAATAATAGTTGGAGATGTCAATACACCACTCTCAGCATTGGATAGAACATCTGGGCAGGGGATCAACAAAGAAACAGAGAGTTGAATAAATGGTAAAAGAACTAGACCTAATAGACATATGCAGAACATTGCACCCCAAAACAGCCATATATACATTCTTTTCAAGTGCTCGTGGGTCTTTCTCCAGGATAAACCATATATTAGGTTACAAAGCAGATCTCAACAAATTCAACAAGATTGAAATTATACAAAGCACTTTCTCTTATCATGATGGAATAAAGTTGGAAATTAACAAGAGGTGAAAAAAGGGAAAATTCACAAATATATAGAGATTAAAAACATTCTTAATCAGTGGGTCAAAGAAGAAATTCGAGAGAAATTAATAAATATCTGGAGATGAATGAAAATGAGAACACAACATATCAGAACTTATGGGATGCAGTGAAGGCAGTGCTGAGAGGGAAATTTATAGCCCTCACTGCTTACATTAAAAAAGAAGAAAGAACTAAAATCAACAACTTCACAACATAGCTGGTGTAACTGGAAAAAGAGCAGAAAATTAACCCCAAAACAAGTAAAAGGAATGAAATAACAAAGATCAGAACAAAAATAAATGAAATTGAGAACAAAAACACGATAGAATTAACAGAACCAGAAGTTGGTTCTTCAAGATGACAAATCTTTACCTAGACTGACAAAGAAAAAAAGATGCAAATAAATGAAATAAAAGATGAAAATGGGGACATTACTATTTCTCAAACCTTATACAAAAATTAACTCAAAATGTATCAAAGTCCTAAATATATAAAAGCAAGAACCATAAAGCTCTTAGAAGAAAATGTAGGAAAACATCTTCAAGGCCTGGTGGTAGGTGGTTCATTCTTAAACCTTACATTGAAAGCATGAGTAACAAAAGAAAACATGGATAAATGGGACCTCTTCACTGATGACTAAAGTCCATAAATGTCCTTGTATTACAATTAACCCAGTGTTTGCTTGACCAAAGAACTGGGCACAATTACTTGGCTGAGTTGACACATTAGCCTATCCATCACACCAACCCCTGCTGCATGTCTCCTTTTACATTAGAGGCATACAACAGTAGACTTGACATGGTAGAAAAAAGAATAAGTGATACAGAAGACAGAACAACTGAAATTGAAGAGAGAAAAGAATGGAAAAAATTGAGAGATGATCAGAGAGTTGAATGACAACATGAAATGCACCATACATGTCATAGGAGTTCCAAAAGGAGAAGAGAAGGGAAAGGGGGCAAAAAGAGTACTTGAGGAAATAATAACTGAAAATCTCCCAACTCTCACAAAAGAAATGAACATATATGTCTAAGAAGTGCACCATACCCCAATCAGAATAAATCTGAATAGACCTACTCCAAGACATTTATTACTCAGAATGTCAAATGTCAAAGAGAAAGAGAAAATTCTCAGCAGCAAACCATTACATACAAGGGATGACCAGTAAGATTAGTGCAGATTTCTCTTCAGAAACCATGGAGATGAGAAGACAGTGGTATAATATTGAAAGAGAAAAACAGTATTCTACAGTGGTAGAATACTGAAAGAGAAAAACTGTCAGCTGAGAATTCTTTTTCCAGAAAAATTGTCCTTCAAACATGAAGATGAGTAAAATATTCACAAACAAACAGAAACTAAGAGAGTTTGCAAAAAAGAATCCACCTGTAGTAGTTTGATATTATTAATGAATTCCAAAAAGAAATATTAGATTATGTTTGTAAACTGATCTTTTCCTCTGGGCATATTAGATTATATTGGATACAGAGGTTTGCTTGATTAAGTAAATATGTAAACCTCTTGTGCCAGTAGGGTGTTGAGTTCCCACCCTTTGGTGGGTGAGGAGTCACAGATAAAAGGCATGGCAAAGGACAGAGGTGAGGGTTTTTAATGTTAGAGTTTTGATGCTGAAGCTGGAGCCCCAGAGAGAGAGACAGAGCCATTCGCCTGATAGTCCACAGTTGACCCTGTAGAGAGAGGCAAAGCCTAGAGAGCCTCATAGTCTACAGTTAACCTGTGGAGAAAGAAGAGGAGCTGAGCCCAGAGGAACCCAGGAAACCTGAATGCTGGCAGACATTGGAAACCATCTTGGTCTAACATGTGGAGATAGACTTTGGTGAGGAAGTAACTTATGCTTTATGGCCTGGTATCTGTAAGCTCCTACCCCAAATAAATACCCTCTATAAAAACCAACCAGTCTCTGATATTTTGCATCAGTACTCCTTTGACTGAGTAATACACCACCTTGGCAGGAAATATTAAAGGAAGCCTTAGAACCTGAAATAAAAAGATAAGAGAGAGACATGGAGGACAGTATAGAAGAAAGAATAGAGAAAGGATATCCAAAAGAGTAAAAAGACAGACAAAAATATGATATGACATGAAAACCAAAGAATAAAATGGTGGAAGTAAACAATGCATTTATATAATATCATTGAATGAGAATGGATTAAACTCCCCAATCAAAAGTTACAGGCTGACAGAATGGATTAAAAAAAAGAAAAAAAAATGAGCCATCTGCATGCTGCTTACAATAAACTCACCTTAGACCCAGGGATACAAACTGACTGAAAGTGAAAGGTTGGAAAAAGATACTCTGTACAAATAGTAAACAAAAAGTATCAGAAGTAGATACACTAATATTGGACAAAACAGACTTTAAAGGCAAAAAGTTATAAGAGATAAAGAAGGGCATTAGATATTAATAAAAGTGACAATAAACTAGGAAGATATATATCAATTATAAATATCTATGCACTTAACCAGGGTGGTCCAAATTACATGAGGTGAACACTGGCAAAACTGAAGAGAGAAATAGACATCTCTACAATGATTGTTGGAGACTTTAACACCCCACTCACATCATTAGATAGAATTAGACAGAAGATCAACAAGGAAACAGAGAACTTGAAAACATGATAAGCGAGTTAGACCTAACAGACATAAACAGAACGCTGCATCCAAACTCAGCAGGTTATACATTCTTCTCAAGTGCCCATGGTTCTTGATCTAGGATAGACCACATGTTAGGGCACAATGCAGCTCTCAATAAAATAAAAAGACCGAAATTATACAAAATACCTTCTCAGATCATAATGAATGACACTTGAAATCAATAATAGACAGGAAAAAAGTAAACTTACCAATGTGAGGAGGCTGAACAACACACTCCTAAATAATCAGTGGGCCAAAGAAGAAATTGCAAGGAAATCAGTAAATTTATTGAAGACAAATGAAAATGAGAACACAACTTATCAGAACTTATGGGATACAGCAAAGGCAGTCTTTAAAAAATAATATATATATATATATTTTTTGTTTTGTTTTTAAAAGGTACATAGATCATACAAAATGTTACATTTAAAAATATTGGAGGTTCTCTTATACTCCACTTCCCACACTCCCATTTTTCCCACATGAACAACTTCTTTTATTAGTGTGATAATCAAGGCAGTCTTGAGAGGAAAATTTACAGCCCTAAATACCTATATTAAAAAAGGAGAAAGAGCTAGACTCAAAGATTTAACTGAACAACTAGAGTAACTAGAAAAAGAACATCAATCCGAAAGCAAGCAGGAAGAAACAAAGATTAGAGCAGAAATAAATGAAATTGCCAACAACAACAAAAACAAAAACAACAGAGAAATTCAACAAAACCAAAAGCTTGTTAGTTGAGAAGATCAATAAAATTGACAAACCCCTAGCTAGACCAGCAAGAAAAAAAAGAGATCATGCAAATAAATACAATCAGAAATGAAAGGGGAAAAGTTACAACTGACCCCACAGAAATAAAAAGTATCATAAGAGGATATAATGAGAAACTGTATGCCAACAAACTGATAACCTATATGAAATGAACAAATTCCTAGAATTTGCACAAACAACCTACACTGATGCTACAAGAAATACAAGAATCTAACAAACCAATCACACTTAAAGAGACTGAATCCATCATCAAAAATCTCCCAGTAAAGAAAACTCCAGGACCAGATGGCTTCACAGGTAAATTCTATCAAACATTTTGAAAAGAATGAACACCAATCCTGTTTAAACTCTTCCAAAAAATTGAAGTGGATGGAAAATTACCCAACACATTTTATGAAGCCAACATCACCCTAATACCAAAGCTAGATAAAGATACTGCAAGAAAAGAAAATTACAGACCAATCTCTCTAATGAACATAAATGCAAAATTTTTCAACATCATACTTGCAGACAGAACCCAACAGCATATCAAAAGACCTATACATCATGACCAAGTGGGATTATTCCTTGTATTCAAGGCTGGTTCAACATAAGAAAATCAATCAACATAATATACCACATTAACAAATTGAAGGAAAAAAGCCACATGATCATCTCAATTGATGCAGAAAAGGCATTTGACAAAATCCAGCATCCTTTTTTGATAAAAACTCTTAAAAGATAGAAATAGATAGGAATGTAACAGGAAAAAGACCTTGACGAAAATGGGGAAAAAGTAAAGACAAATGAGTTTACATGGCTAAGAGACTTCAAAGTGAGTTGGGAGGTCATTCCAGAGATTAAGCTTATGCATGTCTCAGCAGGATCTCTTTGACTGCCAAAGTAGATACTACCCCAAATAGTGGGGCTCCTGAGGGCTCTGAAGACATCCAGACACTATAATCAGAGCAGATAGCTTAGGAGTTTGGCACCTTGCCAGTGGGCCCTACTTTGAAATTTATGCTCCCCAGAGACAAAGTTGGACTCAGTTGTGGTTTCCCTACCTATGGCTTTTTTGTCCTTCTATTTGAACCTATAATTAGTACTAGAGTTGGTAGCAGTGTGTCCAAGAGACTTAAATCTTTGGGCTGTCCATGTGCCAGCTGGGCTCTGAATCTCAACAAAGTTGCAACACCAACTCTCCAGTTCATTGGACTCACCCAGGACAACTAACATGGAGGTAATGATGGACAACTGCCATACTGAGGATCCAAGAGTCTACAACTGCAAGCAAGAGTCCCATCCATTGGCCCGCTGGGACCGCAGCCCTCTCTCAATTAGAGATGGACTAAAATAGATTTACTGGCATTCTACTATAGACTTATTGTGATTCTAGCAATGGAAGAAATTATATCATTGATGTGGAGGCAGTGGCTACTGGAGGTTCTGAGGGCAGGGAGAGGGAAAAATAGGTGTAATATGGGGGCATTTTTGGGACTTGGGAATTGTCCTGAATGACACTGCAGTGACAGATATAGGCCGTTATATATCTTGTCATTACCTACAGAATTGGGTGGGAGAGAGTATAAGCTACAATGTAAATTTTAATCCACACTTAGTGGCAATGCTCCAAAAGTGTTCATCAGTTGCAATAGATGTACCTCACTAATAAAAGATGTTGTTAATGTGGGAAAATGTGGGAGGTGTGGCGAGTGGGGCAAACAGGAATCCCCTATATTTGTTGTGTGACATTTGTGTAATCGAAGTATCTTACAAATATATATATAGAGAGAAGGAAAATTCCTTAATATGATAAAAGGCATATATGAAAATCCCACAGCCAACATCATATTCAATGGAGACAGGTTGAAAGCTTTCCCTCTAAGAACTGGAACAAGACAAGGATGCCCACTGCCACCATTGTTATTCAACATTGTATTAGAAGTTCTAGCTTGGGCAATTAGAAAAGAAAAAAAATTGAAGGCATTTCCAATGGGGAAAATAGGAAGCAAAACTCTTACTGTTTGCAGATGACATGATCCTGTATTTAGAAAATTCTGAAGTATCCACGACAAAGCTACTTGAGCTAATATGAGTTCAGCAAAGTGGCAAGATACAAAATCAACATGCAAAATTCAGTAATGTTTTTGTACACTGTACTGAAGAATTTGTGGAGAAAATCAGGGGAAAACGTTCATTTACAATAGCAACAAAAGGACTCAAATACCTAGAAATTAATTTAACCAAAGAAGTACAGGACCTATATGCAGAAAACTACCAAAAAAATACTAAAAGAAATAATAAAAGACCTAAACAAATGGAAAGGCATTCCATGTTCATAGATTGGAAGAACCAGTATCGTAAAGATATCAATCTTACCCAAACTGATTTATAGATTCAATGCAATACCAATCAAAATCCCAACAGCCTACTTTACAGAATTAGAAAAGGGAATTACCAAACTTATTTGGAGGGGAAAGTGCACCGAAATAGCCAAAAGCATTCTGAAAAAGAAGAGCAATGCTCAAGGAATTTCTCTGCCTGACCTAGAAACATATTACAAAGCTACAGTGGTCAAAACAGCATGGTACTGGCATAAAGATAGACACATCGATCAGTGGAAAGAATTGAAAATCCAGAAATAAACCCTCATCTATACAGTCAACTGGTTTTTCACAAACCTACCAAGTCCATATTATTGGAACAAAACAGTATCTTCAATGAATGGTGTTGGGACAACTGAATATCTATAACCAAAAGAATGAAGGAAAACCCCTATCTCATTCCCTATATGAGAGTCAACTCAAAATGGATCAAATATAAAATCCAGGACCATAAAACTACTAGAAGAAAATGTAGGAAAACATCTTCAAGACCTTGTAGTGGGTGGTGGTTTCCTGGGCTTTACACCCAAAGCATAAGCAACAAAAGAAAATATAGATAAATGAGACCTCTTCAAAATTAAGCACTTTTACACCTCACATGACTTTGTCAAAAGGGTGAAAAGACAGAAAAATATTTGGAAATCACATGTCCAGCAAGGGTTTACTATCCAGGATATACAAAGAGATGTTACAACTCAACAATAAAAAGACAAATGACCCAATTGAAAAACAGGCAAAAGGGAAGCAGATGTGGCTAAAGCAATTGAGCTCCTCCCTAGCTCATGGGAAGTCCATGATTCGGTTTCTGGTGCCTCCTAAAGATCACAGTGAGCTGGTGTGATGGGCAGGTGCAGCGAGCTGATGCAACAAGACACAACAAGAGACACAGGAAGAAAAGGTTCCCGGTGCCTCCTAAAGAGGACCAGCAGGATGGCGAGCTGATGCAACGGACAACTGTGGTGAGCTGATACAACAAGATGACACAAGAAACACAACAGGGAAAACTAACTAGAGACACAACAGAGCAGGAAACAGAGGTGGCTTAAGAGATTAGGTGCCTTCCTCCCACATTGGAGGTCCCAGGTTCAGTTCCTGGTTTCTCCTAAAGAAACAAAGAAGCCAAGCAGACACAGCAAGTGCAAATAATAAAGGGGTGGGGAGAGATAACTAAATAGAATAAATCTTTTTAAAAAATGGGCAAAAGACTTGAATAGACATTTGTCCAAAGAAGAAATACAAATGGTGAAAAAAAGACATGAAAAAATGTTCAACATCACTGTTAGGGAAATGAAAATCAAAACTACAATGAGATATCATTTCGCAACAGTCAGAATGGCCACTATTAAAAAGATGGAGAACTACAAGTGTTGGAAAGGATGTGGAGAAATAACACTTATTCACTGTTGGTGGGAATGCAGAATGGTGCAGCCACTGTACCATTTAGGAACTGTCTGGCAGTTCCTAAAGAAGTTAACTACAGACATGCCACATGACCCTGCAGTACCACTCTGGCATATACCCAGAAGAACCGAGAACAGTGACACGAACAGACATCTGTGCACTGATATTCATAGTGCCATTATTCACATTTGCCAAAAATTGGAAACAATCCAGGTGTCTATCAAAACATTAATGGGTAAACAACTGTGGTGTATTCACACAATGGAATATTATGCAGCTGTAAGAAGAAATGAAGTCATAAAGCATAATATCAACATGGATAAACCTGGAGGACATTATGTTGAGTGGAGCAAGCCAGACACAAAAGGACAAATACTGTATGATTGTGTTACTATGAACCAAATATATCGTATAGCATATTGTATGATTTTAAAAAATTATATGTATCTAGTACATTTAATTGAGAAATGTATGTTTGTATTAATCTGTTTTCTTTTCATTTTTAATTATTGTTCAGATTTTCAAATATTAAATGTATAAAAAAAAAAGTAAATTGGGTTGCTGCTATAGGATGAGAGTAGGAGCAACTATTTCTGGAATTGAGAAGAATGTTTAGAAGACCATTTCTATGTCCAATAGAAAATATCAATGTAAAACTACCCCAAACAAAGTATGCCAGAACAATTGGATTCACACTCTTCAGGAATGGAGGCATGTGTTACATCACCAGATAAAGAATGTGCTGAGGCCTTGGCTGAGGTCAAAGGATACATGGAATGGGTAGCTGTGGTAGCCATCCTCCAAGATGGCCCCCAATGGTTCTCACCTCTTGGTATTTATGTCCTTGTACATCTTCCCACCCACTGAATAGCTGGCCTGTGTAACTAATAGGGTATTATGGAAATGACAGTATGTGACTTCTGTGGCTAGGTCATTAAAAAAAAAAAAAAACATTTCAAATTCTGGAAGCCAACTCTCATATTGTGAGGATATTTAGTAGCTCTATGGAGAAGGGCATGTTGGAGAGGAATGATGCCTCCTCTCAACAACCAGCGTTAACTTACCAGCAATGTGAGTGAACCATCTTGGAAGCAGATCCCAGATCCTGTCTAGTCCTACTCAAGCCTTCTGATGACTGAACACCAGTCAACATCTTTACTGTAATTTTATGGGAAAATGAATCGAGGCTGAACCACTTAGTTGATCCTCTACTGAAATCTTTATTTATTTATTTATTTTATTTATCTCTCCCCACCTCCTCCACCTCATTGTTTGCATTTGTTGTCTGCTCTGTTTGTCTTTTTTTTAGGAGGCACTGGAAACTGAAACCAGGACCTCCCATGTGGGAGGGAGACACCCAATCACTTGAGCCACCTCCATTCCCTGCTTGTTTTGTCTCTCATTGTGTTTCCTCACTGTGTCTCTTTGTTGTGTAATCTCTCTGTTATCTTGTTGCATCAGCTTGCCATGCTAGCTCATCATGTCAGCTCACTCTCTTGCTCATCTTCTTTAGGAGGCAACGGAGACTGAATCTGGGACCTCCCATGTGGTAGGTGGGTGCCCAACTGCTTGAGTCACATCTGCTTCCCTCTACTGAATTCTTCACCCTCAAAAACTGTGTAAGGCAATTAGTGTTTGTTGTTGTAAGCTACTCAGTTTTAGGATAATTTGTTATGCAAATAACTAATACAGTAGTGGAAGAAAGAAATGGAAAATACCAACTATGACCTTGTGACCAATTACAGAAACTATGTCTGCTACAATTATGAATATTTCCTTCCTTGCTCATATGTGTATAAATGGATATCTATAACTATATGTACTCATATATTATATAGGCATATATACACATACATATGTATTTATATATATATAACCATATATATAAGCTATTTTCTTCTCTCTCCTCCTTTCCTTAATTATTTTATACAATTTTTGGGGGGAGGATAATTTTAACATTTAATCTTTGTGTAACAATTTTGGGTGGGACTGAGACTGAAATTCAGAGACAGCTATAATGACTGTTGTGACTCTGGATCATTTTGGAAAGAAGGTGAGAATATCTTCATTTGTATCAAGCATAGTTGCATGTTGTTAAGTGACACAGAGTTAATTCTTATATGAAAATTCAAGTATGTCTAGAAGGGTGCATATGGATGCTGAGTAGACAAAGGGGTGGCCTGTCCCAACTCCAGACCTACTTTTCTATTCTCTGCTTTGTGCTATTGGAGCTGGAACTCTGCAAACCACAGTGCTCCTTTGCCAGCTCTTTCTGCTAGGTTCTGCCGATAGGGGCCTGGAAGGCTGGTGGAGAAGGATAGAACTCGCTTCTTCCTCTCTGCTTCCTGTGAGCTGCCTGTGGACTTCCTGACTGCTTGGGATGCTTGCAAGTGCCACCCAGTCCCATTTCTTCACTCTAGGAGCAGCAGTTTCTTACCAAGTAGTCCCTGAATCTAGTTTGCAAAATTTGCAGAACCAGTTTATTGCCCCTATCCTGTCCCTCCAGACACCAGCACTAGCTGGCTGAAGCCTCTTCTGAGATCTGGGTGCCAGGCCCATGGAACCCTCCTCTGAGCTGGAAGATATTAGCACCAGTGGGTTAGAGGTTTCAGCTCCACAAGCCTCCCCCTCCAAGCTTATACATTTTTAATAATCTAACCTCTTCTCTTTGTTCTTTTGCCCTTAGGGTGAAAACTGCCTTTTTCAGTTACTACCTCTGGGTATAAAGTTGCCATACCAAATTAACACTTGTTTATACTAAATTATCACTGTTCACATCATCAGGGTGCTTTTGGTTCTGACTAGATTGTTACTTATTAGGAGGGTTCTAATTGGCCAGTCCTGATTCATGTGTCCTCTCGGGAGCTTGGAGATAAGGTCAACCCTACCCAAATTATGTAGACTGAGGGTAGCCATGGATGGTCCTCCAAAGAAAAAAATTGGGGTACTATTACCAAGAGATGTGGGACACAAGCAAAAAACTACATCTAAGGTTTAACCTCTTTGAGGATTATAGAACACCTTCTTAACAATTCTCCCCTCTCCAAAAACAATCTTTTTTCCTCCCCCTCCCCCTCCCCCTCCCCCTTCCCCTTACCCCTCCCTTGCCCTGCTGTTTTTGCTGTCTGTGTCCATTCACTGTGCAATCTTCTGTATCTATTTCTCTTTTTGTCTTTTCTTCTTGTCTTTCTTTTCTAGGATTCACCGGGTTCAATCCTGGAGACTTCTGATGTGGAGAGAGGTTCCCTGTCAATTGCGCCACCTCAGTTCCTGGTTTCTGCTGCACTTTACCTTGTCTCTCCCCTTCATCTCTCTTTTTTTTTTTTTTTTGTTATCCCCCCCTTGTGGCTTGCTGTCTGCTCTCTGTGTCCATTTGCTGTGCGTTCTTCTGTGTCTGTATTTATTTTTATTTTTTTCCTTTCCCCCTCCTTGCGACTTGCCTGCTGTCTGCTCTCTGTGTCTGTTCACTGTGCGCTCTTCTGCATTTTTGCTTGTCTCCCTTTTTGTTGCGTCACCTTGCTGAATTGGCTCTCTGTGGTGCTTGCAGGCCCGGCAGCACTCCGCAGTGCTTGCAGGCTGGGCAGCACTCCACAGCATGTGGCGAGCCTGCCTTCACAAGGAGGCACCGGGACATGAACTCAGGGCCTCCCATATGGTAGATGGGAGCCCAACTGATTGAGTCACAGCTGCTTCTTCATCTCTCTTTTGTTGCATCATCATCTTGCTGCATGACTCACTAGTGTGGGCTCTGGTTCACCTCATGGGCACTCAGCTTGCTGTATGGGCACTCAACTCACCATGCGGGCACTGGCTCACCACACAGGAACTGGCTCGCCAAGTGGGCACTTGCATGGGCACTCGGCTCACCATGAAGACACTTGTGCGGGCACTCGGCTTGCCATGCGGACACTCATGTGGGCACTCGGCTCACCTCATGGGCACTTGGTTCACTATGTGGGCACTCAGCTTGCAGAGAAGGCAGGCTTTCTTTTCTTCTTTTTTACCAGGAGACCCCAGGAATCGAACCCAGCTCCCCCCATATGGTAGGTGGAGGTTTTATCACTTGAGCCACATCTGCTTCCCCAAAACCATTCTTTTTTTTTTTTAAGTTTTTAAAAAAATTTTTATTTATTGTATTTTCCCACCCCCACTCCCACCCTGCTGTTTTTGCTGTCTTTGTCCACTCACTGTGTGATTTTCTGTATTTACTTCTCTTTTTGTCTTCTCTCCTCATCTTTCTCCTCTAGGATTCAGAGGAATTCATCCTGGGGACCTCTGATGTGGAGAGAGGTTCCCTGTTGATTGCGTCACCTCAGTTCCTTGTCTCTGCTCTGTGGGCACTTGCATGGGCACTCGGCTCCTCAGCTCACTGCGTGGGCACTGGCTCACCATGTGGACAGCGGCTTACCACGCAGGCACACTTTCTCTTCTTCTTTATCACCAGGAGGTCCCAGGGATCGAACCTGAGCCCTCCCATATGGTAGACAGGGGTCTTATCACTTGAACCACATCTGCTTCCCCAAAAACATTCTTAATATAAGTATTGTGAAAGTGAAATAGAATGGGATAATGTTTTTGCAAACATATAGGATAACAGACTTGTATCTAGAATGTATTTTAAAACTCTTATAATTCAATAGTAAAAAGAAATTCACTAAAAAATGGGCAAAGAATCTAAATAGACATTTTTACAAAGAAGATTTACAATGGCCTATAAGCACATGAAAATATATTCAATATCAGGGAAATGCTAATCAAATTACAGTGAAATACCACTTCACACCCACTAGAATGGTTGTAATTAAAAAGATAGAAAACAAGTGTTGATGAGCATGTGGAGAAACTAGAGTCCTCATACATTGTTGATGGGAATACAAAATGTACATCTTCTTTGGAAAAGAGTCTGGCAGTTCCTCAAGCCATTAAACATACAGCATATGATCCAGCAATTCCACTCCTAGGTATATGTGTACCCAGGAGAAATGGAAACATATATCCACACAAAAACTTGCACACAAAAGTTCATAGCAAAAAAACCTTTATAGCAGCATTATTCATAATAGCCAAAAGAAAAACAGTCCAACTGATGAATAGATAAATAAAATATGGTATACCCATACAATGTAATATTATTTGGCAATAAAAAGAAATGAAGTAGTGACACATACTACATTATGGATGAATCATGAAAGCATTATGCTAAGTGGAAGAAGCCAGTCCACAAAGAATCATGTATTATATGATTCCATTCATATGAACTGTCCAGAATAAGAAAATCTGTAGAGATAGAAAGTAAATTAGCAATTTTTTAGGACTTGGGGAGATGGGAAAAATAGTGAGATGATAGCAAAAATGTATGGGATTTCCTTTTGGGGTAATGAAAAGTTTCTAAAATCAATTGTGGATTCACAGTTCTGTGAATATACTAAAAGCTATTGAATTACACACTTTAAATATGTGAATGGTATGGTATATGGATTACACCTCAATAAGCCTGTTGAAAAATATTGTGCAAACAGTGGTATAAATTCATACTTTTATGAGTTAGGCATGTAACCAAGTAGATTGAACAAAATATATTCTGCATTTTGGATAACACCTGCTCCACTAGATATTTTTTAATGGCAAGTAAAGAAGAAAATGAAGTATATGCAATTGTTTCCAGTTACTTCCAAAGAAAAAAGAGCAAAATTTACTGACGAGTTTGAGTCCTAATGTTCCATTTCTTTTTCTCCTATGAATTAATCGCAAGTGGATCCCTGCCAGGTTGCTAATGCTCACTAATGGCTAGCTGGTAGAGTCAGAAAGATGCCATCTGGTAAACTATAGACCTTGGTTAGTAGCAGTGCTTCAGTATTTATTCATCAATTGTAACAAATGTATCTGTGTCAGTTTGAGATTATTTATGAATCCCAAAAAGAGATTACGTTTGTAAACTATTCTTCTGGGTGTGGTACTCTTTGACTGTATTAGATTCAGCTGAGATGTCCTTGATTAAATTACCTAATAAGATTAGGGCTTTGATTCAACCACATCAATAGGGCATGACTCAGGTTAAGTCGTTGCTCCTGGATGGGCTGATATAAACGGACACTCACTCAAGAAGAGAGGGAGCTCTGTCATGTTTGACCGTGGGGCACCAGGGAGAGAGAAGCCATTCATCTGATGGCAGCTTAAGAGAACAGCTGAGAAGCTGAGAAGGCCCAGAAAGAAATGAGCCCTAGTCAGAGACTTATATAGTAAGCCCTGAGAGACCAGGCAGAGATCAGCGACCATCTTGCTTCAGCAAGTGGCAACTGACTTTGGTAAGAAAACAACCTTGAGTTGGACTCTTTAGGGCCTTGTAACAGTAAGCTTTTATCCCAAATAAATACTCTTTATAAAACCAATAGATTTCTGGTATTTTACATCAGCACCCCTTTGGCTGAATAATACAGTACCACATAACTATTAATTGAGTGCTATATATGTATATATTTTTTAAAGATTTATTTATTTATTTAAATCCCCTGCCTCCCCCGGTTGTCTGTTCTCTGTGTCTATTTGCTGCATCTTGTTTCTTTGTCCGCTTCTGTTGTCGTCAGCCACACGGGAAGTGTGCAGCCACACGGGAAAGGGCAGGCTGCACTTTCTTTCGCGCTGGACGGCTCTCCTTACGGGGAGCACTCCTTGCGCATGGGGCTCCCCTACGCGGGGGACACCCCTTCGTGGCAGGACACTCCTTGTGCGCATCAGCACTGCGCATGGGCCAGCTCCACACGGGTCAAGGAGGCCCGGGGTTTGAACTGCGGACCTCCCATGTGGTAGACGGACGCCCTAACCACTGGGCCAAGTCCGTTTCCCTTGAGTGCTATTAATTAAGGAAGATGTGGGAGGGAAAGG
The DNA here is from genome assembly GCF_030445035.2 of Dasypus novemcinctus. Lineage (NCBI taxonomy): Eukaryota > Metazoa > Chordata > Mammalia > Cingulata > Dasypodidae > Dasypus > Dasypus novemcinctus. The sequence continues at coordinate 80,474,160 of NC_080686.1, forward strand.
GTTGGGATATATGGGAATCCCTTATACTTTCTATATAACTTTTCTTTCTGTAATCTAAAACCTCTTTAAAAATAAAGTTTATTATATTAAAAAAAGAAAGAAAGATGCCATCTGTTCCCTTTAGTTGACACACTGTTACAGATTATCTGAGTCTTTCTACAGGTAGTAAATGCTGAAAAGGTAAATCTTTCAAATGATCTGTTACTTTGCATAACTGTTTTTATAATGTTTTGTTCAACTTGATGTGAAAGTTATAATCACTACATTATTTAAAATACTTGACCTCCAAAATTGAATTAGCAAATGTAAATCTATTTTTTTTTTGGTTTCTTCCCTTTTTTTAATTAGCAAATTTTTTATTGTCTTTTTTTTTAAAGATACATAGATCACACAAAATGTTACATTAAAAAATATAAGAGGTTCCCATATACCCCACTCCTCACCCCCCCTCCTCCCACATCAACAACCTCTTTCATCAGTGTGGCACTTTCATTGCATTTGGTGAATACATTTTGGAGCACTGCTGCACTGCATGGATTATAATTTATATTGTAGTTTACACTCTTCCCCAGTCCATTCAGTGGGTTATGGCAGAATATATAATGTCCTGCATCTGTCCCTGTGATATCATTCAGGACAACTCCAAGTCCTGAAACACAAAGAATGTAGGGAAATGGACTTGGCCCAATGGATAGGGCATTCGCCTACCACATGGGAGGTCCGGGGTTCAAACCCTGGGCCTCCTTGACCCGTGTGGAGCTGGCCCATGCGCAGTGCTGATGCATGGCAAGGCATGCCCTCCAACGCAGGAGTGTCTCCCACGTAGGGGAGCCCCATGCACAAGGAGTGCGCCGCATAAAGAGAGCCACCCAGCACGAAAGAAAGTTCAGCTTGCCCAGGAATGGCACCGCACACACGGATAGCTGACACAATAAGATGACGCAACAAAAAGAAACACATATTCCTGGTGCCACTGATAAGGATAGAAGTGGTCACAGAAGAACACACAGAGAATGGACACAGAGAGCAGATGACTGGGGGAGGGGTGGGTAGGGAAGGGAAGAGAAATAAAAACACACACACAAAAACAAAGAAAATGTAAATCTTTTAGATGGTGAGTAATGCGAGCAGGGTACTGTTTAGCTATCTGAAGTAATAATGTTCATACTGGCACTTACACAATTTTCCACATTCAAGAAAGAGCATGGAAGGAGGCTGTCAAGGGATGAAACTGTGTTTAAAAGATTCAGGTTTGTTGTTAGCATGTACTGTCCACGTCTGTGGCCCCTTGGATTGGTGGTGCACCCAGTGAACTGGTCAGGTGGGTAGCAGCCCTCATTCTCATAGTTTTTGGGCATTTATGCTTCATCATTGCTCTCTAAAACAATACATTCAGACAGAGCTGTTGGTGGGATTTTCTTTGGTTAAAGTTCAGAGACCTTATTTTATGTCACCCTGTTTTATGTCACCCTGTGTCATTTCTGGCACATGGGTCTTCAGTAAGTTGTTGAATGAGTGAGTGAATAAATAAATGATTGAAGCTATATTCAAAAAATTGAAAGTAATGAAATTAAGTCTAATATTATCATCCATTTCACAAGGTTCCCAGTCTTTCTAACTTGTGACTATCAGTATCACATATCTGTGTCCTCACTGTTTTTTTATCTATGACAAAGTAGGAGCCATCCAATTTTGCTTGCCAATACATCATAAACATTACTAAAAACTTTATTGTTGGAAAGAGAAAAAAACAAAAAACTATTGTTGGAGTGCTCTGGCATTTGGGAATAGACAGCTGTTAGAAAAATGAATATTATATTTTTATTAAAAGGAAGAAATACTTAGGAATATGTTGGTTGGCAAATATCATTTATCCTAACTGAAATTTTATTAACTTTGCCTCTAAAAATTATTTTCTGCCTTTCTCATCACAGTTTTATGAATTATTCTGATTGGAGGTAATCTGTGTGTGTGTGATATGTGTGTGTATGTGAGAGAAAGCGAGCAAGCCTCTGTTCACACAAGCGCACACACTCTCTTGCACATAATAGACATAGATTTCCTAATTTTTTGTACTAAGTGTGTTTATAGTGCAAGGTTACCTGCTGTTTCCCAGAGGTGATCATTATTTCCAAGAGGACAGAAATCCACAGTGTCTTTCCTTTCTAATTCTTTCAACGAAAAAAACTAATTATAAGAGCCATCATCTGACCACATTCAAAAGGCACTTCCTGATTCTGCGTCCTTCCTACATGTCCTTTTTCTTTGCAGTGACATACACTTTACCATCACACTTTATTTCTTACTGCAGTGAGAAAGCACTTTAGCCTTTATGTTTGTTGATGTCCTATCATTATGCATCTGGTTTCTACCAGGTTTGACTAAACACACACACTCTGAGCCATCTGGGAATTTGGGGTGACTTTGGCAAAGTGGCAGAAGGGGGAGAAGAAGAAAGTGACTCTGCTAAAGACTGAAAAAGAAAAGGAAGTCAGAAATAGATACATGTGCTATCAATGAAAAAGCAGAAGGTTGGGGAATAGTGGTTCTCAGCCCTTACTGTTCATCATACTCATGGGGAACTTTAAAAAAATTAGAGATGACCAATTCCCACCCCAGAGATTTAGATTTATTTAGGTCAGGTTGGGGTCCAGGTGTTTCCAATATGCATCTATCGGTTGAGAATCTCAGGTGTAGAAAAGAACTTGGGTTTGGGAATCAGGCTGATCCAAATACTAAATCATCAACTTGGGTCTCTCTCAGCCTCAGTTTTCCTGTGAGTAAAGTAGGATTGAAATGAAAAGGCTGTAAATGAAGTAGTATCTAGCACCCATTACATGCTAGACACATTTGAAGATTTTATTAAAATTCAGCTTCCTGGTTCTTATCCTCAGAGAGGCTGATTCTGTAGGTCTAGGGCGGGGCCTGTGAATTTGCATTTTTATGAAGCTCCTGGCTCTTAGGACCAGCAGCATCAGCATCATCTGGGAGTTTGTTTGAAATGCAAGGACACAGACCCCACCTCAGAACTGCTGAGTCAGAATCTCTGGAGATGGGGACGAGAGGTCTGTAGTTTAGGAGCTCTCCAGATGATCCTTATGCCCATTAAAGCTAAAGTGGAGGAAACATGGACCTCAATTAGAACATAGTAGTAAAGCAAGGAAGAAGACTGTCCTAGAAATCTGGAAACATCACCATGGTTCTGACTGGCCAAGTTTTGATCAAGGGTCTGACCCTGGAACCAGAGTATGAGGTCAGCCCCAGGCAAACCAGAAGGATGAACTAATAATGTGCAGATGGAGGCAGAGATTAGAGTTATTTAGGCACAAACCAAGAATGCGAGGCAGCCATCAGAGGCTGGAGGAGTCAAGGAATTGTTTTAGTTTTCCTGGCTGCTGAAGCAAATACCATGTAATGAAGTGACTTAAACAGCAGGGATTAATTGGCTGTCAATTTCGAGGCAGAAGAAGATAAAAATCAAGGCATCATCAAGGTAGGCCTTCCTCCCAGAAGACCCTGGCTTTCTGGGGCTGGCTATTATCCTTGGTTCTTGCACCTCTGACACATGGCAATGCACATGGCAGCCTCTCTTGGCTTCTCCCTTCTCTTCCTGGTTTCGTTGACTTTGAGCTTCCAGCTGCTCCCTCTGTCTATCCCTCTCTGTCAACTTCTTTATAAGGTCTTCAGTAATAGGATTATGACTCACCCTGATTCAGCTGGGTCACACCTTAGCTGAAGTAACCTCATCAAAAGGTTCTATTTACAAGAGTTCATACCTACAGAAATGGATTAAGTTTAAGAATATGTTTTTCTGGGATACATAGCTCCAAACCCATCACAGAAAGATTCTCTCCTAAACCTCTGGAGGGAATAAAATCCTGCTGGTTTCTGGACATCTAGCCTCTAGAACTGTAAATTTTTGTTGTTTTAAGCTATTAAGTTTGTGGTTAGTTTGTTTTGAAAGCCTCAGGAAATTAATACAAAGACAAGATGTATATTTTTAAATTTAGTGATTCAGATTTGTTTAGCATTTTAAATGCCTCTAGTTATTTTCATGTAATTATAACTGAAAATACTTTCTATGTAAATAGCAGTATTGTCTCTAGATCTCTCAGCTTAACTCATTGGCATCAACAAGGGTTCAAGAAGGAATGAAAAGTAATAAAATTCAAAATTGCAATAAGGTACCACTACACACCTATTAAAATGGCTTCATTAAAAAAACAAACAATGGCAAGAATGTAGAGCAATTGGCACTCATACATTGCTGGTAGGAATGAAAAATGGTACAGCTACTTTGGAAAACAGTTTGGCAGTTTCTTGGAAAACTATACATAAAAGTACCATAAAAACCAGTAATCCCACTTCTAGGTATTTACCCCAGAGAAATACAGGCATATGGCCACGCAAATACCTGTAAACCTATATGCAAATGTTTATAGCAGGTGTATTCATAATCACTAAAACTGGAAAAAATCAAAGTGTCTATCCACAGATGAATGTATAAACATACTGTTTTACATCCATACAATGGAATACTACACAGCAACAAAAATAAATGAATAACTGATAGATGCAACAGCATGAATACATCTCAAAAGAACTATGCCAAATGACAGGCTCCAAAGTGTATGTGTATGAACCCCAGAAATGCATGGGTTTTTTTCCCCCACTTTATCTTTTAAAAGATACTTTGATTACGTAAATGTTACAGAGAATGTATAGGGGATGCCCATATGCCCCGCTCCCCATACCTCCCACATTTTCCCACATTAGCAACATCTTTCATCAGTGTGGTACATTCATTGCAAATGATAAACACATTTTGGAGCATTGCCACTAAGACTGGATTATAGTTTACACTGTAGTTTATACTAGCTGCCATTCAACTCTGTAGGTTATGGCCGGATATATAACAGCCCGTATCTGTCATTGTAATGTCATTCAGGATGATTCCTAAGTCCCAAAAATGCCCCCCATTACACCTGTTTTTCCCTCTCACTAACCCCAGAAAATCTAGGATGACTGCCTCCACAACAATGATATATCTTACATTGCTAGAATCACAATAAGTCTATAATAGAATACTTGTAAGTTTATTTTAGTCCATAGTTTGTTTCCCAATCCTGAGGACTCTGGGATGGTGATGCCCACTCTACTATTAATTGAGGGGGGCTTCAATCCCATACAGTTGATGGATGGGGCTCTCTTGCTTGCAGTTGTAGGCACTCTTGGTTCCTTGGTATGTTCTTTGTCTATCATCTCCTCCTCGTTGGCTCTCCTGGGTGAGTCCGCCAATTGCTCTTGAATTTATATTCTTCCAAAGTGTTGTGTTGAGTAATACTGAGGCTGAGAAACTGAGATATTTAGTAATATAATTATAAAATTTATTATAATTTTGTAATAAAATTAATATAAGCACTGATGGTTTGGACCTGTGTGATCTTTCTCAGTACCTACCATAGGCTATGGAATGACAAAAAGAAGAGAAAAATAAGAGTATAGAAAGTTGCTTTGCTACTTCCAAGGAACATTGAAAAATCTTTATCTGACTTGAGTCTTAATATTATTCTATGAAGTAGGAAAAGCAGAAATTATTATTTTTATCCCTAGGTGTTTTAGTTTGTTAAAGGCTGCCTATGCAAATGATTTGGCTCTTACAATGGGATTTATTAGACAAAAGCTTAAAGTTCCAAGGCTGACTTGGATTATGGTGGCCTGAAATGAAAGGCAGTGGCCATGGGGATGGGGAGGGTCACTGCCTCCACAGCAATGGTATCTCATATTGCTAGAATCACAATAAGTCTATAGTAGAATACTAGTAAGTTTATTTTAGTCCATAGTTTGTTACCAATTCCGAGGACTCTGGGATGGTGATGCCCACTCTACCATTAACTGAAGGGGGCTTTGATCCCATACATCTGATGGATGGACTCTCTTGCTAAAAGCATGTTCTTAAGCTTAAAAGCATGAGCCCATTGTAAGTAGGACCTTTCCATGACGCTGCTTCAGTTAAGGTGTGGCCCACCTCAATCAGGAGGGGTTCTAATCCTAATTCTGGAGTCCTTTATAAGTGGAATGAAATTCAGACAGAGAGAGAAAGCCACCAGGAGCAGCCAGAAGCAGAACATCAACTGAACCCAGAAAAGAAGAGAGAGACTGAGAGACTCTGCCATGTACATTGCCATGTGACAAGCTAAGAACAAAGGATCGCTGGCCACTGTCATTGCTTTGATGGTGCCTTGATTTTCACTTTCTCTTAGCCTCAAAACTGTGAGGTAATAAATTCCTATTATTTAACCTGACCCATTTCATGGTATTTCCTTGAGCAGCCAAGGAAACTAAGCAGTATGATTTTATTTATGTGACATTCTGGAAAAGGCAAAACTATAAGGACAGAGAACAGATTGATAGAGACTGGAGGGAGAGGGGAGGGAATTGATTAAAAAGGATTGCAAGACAACATTTTGGGGTGATGGAAATATTCCTTACCTTGATTTTAATGATGGCTACAGAGCTATATACATTGTCAAAATTCATAGAACTGTATACCTAAAAGATGAATTTTACTGAATATAACTCAATAAACCTGACCTTAAAAAAATTCTGCTTTTTTTTTTTTTACAGGAACAAGTAATACAATTTTGATAAAACTCAGTAGGAAAAAAGTGATTATGGTTTAAATTGATGTCTGAAACTTATTTTAACTATGAAAATAGTGAAGTCCGTTATTTCTATAATCAAAGATTCATTTATAGCACAGAATTAAATCTAGCTTCAATGGAATAATTACTTTTACATTTTGAATTTAGTCCAATCTCACCAATATCACAATCTGAAATAAACCTATTTAGGAAAATGCCTGTCTCTCTGCATTATCTGGCACTGACTCAAACAGGTTATAACTCATGGGAATTGAAGGGCTAAAATAAATAGCTTTCATAATGCAAAATGACATATCTTAGAACCATGGAAATAATATGAGAAAATTTTTTAAAGAGTAATTCTTCTATTTTGATAAAAGAAATGATTAATAACTCACATACTCAAGATGCAGTGCTTTGTTTTCATAACTGCCTAGGTTTACTAAATATGAACATTGAAGATTTTACTGAAGGAGGGCTAAAGATACCATGGTGGTAAGGAAATAAAACTACCTAGGTAGAGATATGGGGTGATAGGGTAGTCTGAGCAGAGGCAGAAGGCATAGAAGAACATAGCTTAGGAAGGAACTTGCCCTCAAAACACTTAGGTCTAGTACTAGAGGCAATAAAAAGTGACAAGTGCTGTGATAAGCATCTGTACAAAGCAAATAGAGTACAAAGGTGGACAGGCATGTTAAGTTCCATTGCAGGGTGACTCAGAAGCCACAGTGGTTTCATAGAAGAGGTCATTTAAAACTGAGACAAGAAGGAGTAGGTGTTCCATGCAACTGGAGTAGCTGAGCAAGGTCCTAAAGTAAGAAAGGCTCTACTAGACTATGGTTTGGGGTACAAATGGGGCATGGTTACAGAAGAGGTTGGTACATGTGGGGAGGCAGATAGGGTCAGCTCTATGATGCCTTGTAGATCTTCATCTGTACTTGATCCAGTAGGCAATGGAGAGCCATTGTGGAAAGTAATATGACATTTGCATTTTGAATAAATCACTTCAGTAATTCTGAGAAGGGATGAAGGAAGTGTAGGGTAAGAGATGGCAGGTAGACACTGGAGATGGGAAGGCTTTTTAGGAGATTACTATAAGTAGTCCAGGTGAGATGATGGTGGCCTGAAATGAGACGCAGTGGCTGTAGGGATGGAGAGGGACAATTTTGCGAGAGATATATAGTACCACATCTTTCTCAAGATAAGGTGCTGAGGGAAATGTGGTACTTTGACAAAGGTTCATACATCTCAACATGACCTGAAGGCTGTTTAACCATGTGGATCCAGCTTACTTCTATAACTTCATTCATCACCACTGTCTCCTTGCTTTGAATAGGACTCATCTCTATGTTCACTCTCTTACTCCAGGTCTTTACACATTCTAATCTCACTTCATAGAGAACTCCATGAACACTTGTCCATTAACTCTTAACTTCAGGACTCAGTTGAGATAACACCTTCTTCATAAAGCTTTCCCTAACCCGCCCCCCTCCCCCAACTGGGTCAATTGTTTTTCCTATATGATCCAGTAGCATCCTGAACTTTCTACCACTATGCCTCAGCACTTAGTACTCTGTATTGTCACCAGCTGTTTATTTCTCTGAGTATTCTAAATCAAAAGCTTTGTGAGATCAAGGACTATATCTAGTTTATTTAGGACCCTAGAGCTAGCACTCTCCCAGACTGTCAATGAATATATGTAGAAAGAATGAATGAATCAATCAAATTGTATAACTTTCATGACTGACTGGTAGTACCTTTCACTGGGAAATAATTCAAGATTTGAATACATCTGCGAGTTGAGATGATGAGTTCAAATTTTAACATGATGTTGCATATTTGAGTTTGGAACTCAGGTGAGAGGTTGTAGGTAGGTGACTTAGTTTGCCACAGGGCTGCTGATGCAAAGTACCAGAAATGGGACTGCTTTTATGATGGAAATTTTATTTCGGGTAAAAATTTACACTTCCAAGGTTGTGAAATGTACAAATCAAGACCCCATCCGAGATTCTATCTCACCAAAGTCAGCTACTATCGATCCTGGTGTCCTGCCAAGTGGCAATCAGGCATATGGCAGGGCTTGTCTCCTCAGCCTTGAGCTGCTCCACAGGCCCTCTTTCCATGCCTCTATGCTCTGCTGTTTCCAGAATCTGGGACATTTTTCAGTCTCTCAGGTCTCTCTATTTTCCTGTAGTTCTTTCTCTTCCATGGCATGATCAATATGGCAACTTCCTTTCTCTGTATGTGTCTCTCTGTATGTCTTTGTTTATATAAGACCCAGCACAAGGGCAGAGGCCTCGCTGACTCCAATTAAAAGCAATCTAATCAAGTGCTCTAAAGTGTGTCTAATGCAATCAAAAGGGTATCACACCCACAGGAATACATTAATTTAAGGACATAATTTCGTTTTGGGGATTCACCGAATTCAAACTATCAGAGTAGGTAAGACATGGAAATGCATGAAGAGTATTAGTTTTCTAGGCTGCTTTAAGCAGATACAATGAAATGGATTGACTTTAAACATGGAAATTATTAGCTTACATTTTACAGCTAAGAAAAATGTCCAAATCAGGGCATCATCAACGTGATGCTTTCTTCCCTAAAACTGGCTACTGGTAATCCTGGCTTCTCTGCTACCTGGAAAGGCACATGGTGTTGTCTGCTGGTCTCTCCCTTCTCTTTTTGATTTCCTTATTTTCAGCTTCTTGCTTCCATGGCTTTCTCTCTCTCTGTCTTAATTTCATTCTCTTATAAAGGACTCCAGTAAGAGGAATACAACCTACCTTGGGCCACACCTTAGCTGAAGTAATCTTATCAAATGTCCTACTTACAATAAGTTTATACCCATAGGAAAGGATTAGATTTAAGAACATGTTTTTCTGGGGGTACATACAGCTTCAAACCACCACAGGGAACATGGAGGCTGTGTTCTACCTCAAAATCTCTTGATAAACAAAAATTGCCCTTTGAGTTAAAGTCACTTTGGACTAGATCTTCTGTTATTGCAGCCAGATGCATTCTGTCTGTTGAGAAGTGTCATGTAGTTACTCCTTGGTAAAACTGTAACAATGGTATTAAAATACTAAACTCCTGAGTAATCATAACAACTCAGTGCTTGGTAGGAAACTCACAAGTCATTGTAGTGACTTTGTAGATTGTAGATTGAAGAGTGATTAGGAGAAATGGATGTGGCTCAACCAACAGGGCTCTTGTCTACCATATGGGAGGTCCAGGGTTCCTAGGGTCTCCTGGTGAAGGCAAGCTGGCCCACGCAGCAAGCTGGCCCACGTGGAGTGTTAGCTCACATGGGAAAGTTGCCCTGCGCAGGAGTGCTGACCAATGTGGAGAGCTGGCACAGCAAGATGACACAACAAGAGACACAGAGGAGAGAAAAGAAGACATAGCAGAACAGGGAGATGAAGTGGCACAAGAGAGTAATCACCCATCTTCCACTCCAGAAGGTCCCAGGGTGGGTTCCCGGAATCGCCTAAAGAGAATACAAGCAGACACAGTGAATGGACACAGAGAGCAGACAAAAGGAGGGACAGTGAGGAAAGGGGGAGAAATTTTTAAAAAATGTATTAAAAAAAATAAAAAGAGTGATTAGGTCAAAGGAAACCCAGGCCCAATCCACAGGAACCACGCTGGGCATAGAGTGAAAGGTGGGAATGCATTAATTAGCAAGAGCACCACAGAATCTGAATTTGCATTTGATTACCTGAAAACAATCTGTCCAAAGAATTAGGTGCCCCAAATCAAGACTGACAGACTTGGAAGAAAGGCTGTGTGATTATGATCAAGAACAAGATTTTGGAGTCCGACCAGGATCTAAATCCTGATACATTAGCACTGTGAGTTCAGACAATGTACATACCTTCAGTCTCAGATCTCTCCTCTGTAAAATAGGAATAATAGTACATACTCCACAAAGTTGTTAGGATTAATTTCGATAGCCTACATGAAATGCCCAGTACCTTGCCTGGCACTCAATGAGTGATAGTATCAATAATGATAATGGTAAGAATACTTAGGGTGTAAAAAGATCTTTAACTTATGAGGATAAAACTGGTTCTAGGCAACACCATGAATCTAAGATACCCTGGTTCCTCTTGACACTGTGATAAAAAGAGATTATTAAAGGGAAGGTGGAGTAAGCAAGCTTCTCAGATTTTGTATTAAAAACTGGGAGTAAATCTTATGTGTACATTCAGTTCAGTTCACTACTGAAAATGAAGCAGCCTCCTGCTCCCCTAATACTTGGACTGATCATTAAGGATGAATGAAATGCACCATCAGTTCAAAGGGAATGTCTGTGGGCCTTTGTGGTGAAATGAGGCAAAACTACCAGAGATGTCAATTTACTATTTAGCTAGTTGGGTCACCTTCAAGTTAGTCCACTTTGTGTCCTGATTGTTATAGTCTGTTGAAGCCAGTGACTGAGTGTTGGGTGTATGTGGGAAGGTGAGTTTATCCCCTGCTTTCTGTAAAAGATATCATAATTTTTTAAAATGGAATATAAGTTGTACAGAGTAGACAATGGGGGTGGGTGGTAGTCTTGGTGACCCCATAGTCAGCTAAGGTCTTATGACCTTGGGCTTCACTCCCCAGTCTGTTGAAACATCTCCATTCTCCCTGACCTCTTCCCTTCCTTATACTATCCCTTTCTCTCTTGCTCCCAGTCTCTGGGTCATTCTAATTCTCTCTCTCCCCCTATGTCTCATCTGTCTCCATTCTTGGGCTGTGGAACTGCACCCACCCCCCAACCATCCTCTCAAGTCTTGGAAATATTCAAGCTAACCAAGGACTAGAGTTACAGTTTTTCTGAACCCCCTTGTTTCCACTATGAAGCAGAAAGAGAGGTAAGTTTCATTGCCTGAAACAGCAGGAGGGAAGACATCTAGCCGGATGATTTTGACTCCACAGGAGAGCTGGTCTCTCTGTCTCTCCCTCCCTCTTTCCTTGTTTTATTCTTTTCTTGTTCCCTTCCCTCTCACTCCCTCTCTTTCCCTTGCCTTCCATTTCCCTTGCCTTTTCTTTCCTCTCTTCATCCTAGTGCCTCCTCTTTTAAAAAGCAGACATCTCTCTTAATCCCGCAATAGGCTTTTCTGGATTCAAATCCCTCAAACACTAACTTGAGGACCTTTTCATTTAGAAGCTTAAACGATGAGATTTGTGTGCTCTCCCTCTCGATACTCTTGGCAATTTTTTTTACTGGCTTCATTCTCAGGCAAAATTTAGACAAGGCCAGAAAAATGGCCTAAGAGTCCCAGGCTTATGTGGTTCCAGAGAAAGAAAGGTGTCTTTTCTGATACTCTCAATAAAAGACTTATGGGTAGGGGGAAAGGGTGCTGACCAGGCCTTTGTCAGGTGCCAGCTCTGGGGCTAGGGTCACAGTATGTGAGTGTGTGTGTGTGTGTGTGTGTATGAATATATTATTTTACAGAGAAGAGGGGTTTTATCATCAAGAGAAGGGTGAGGCTAGGCAGGAAAAAATAAACAAACAAATTTTACAAAAGGCAATATGTTGCACAAGAGGTGAGATTGTTAAAAAGAAATGATGTAACTATAGGGTCATATTACGGCAAAGTTAAAGGAACAGGGCCGGAGGCTAAGTGGCCAAGCATCTCAGGGTGCTGTTGCTATTTGGCGCCATCTGATGGCATTTGTCTGCTGTATCTTAGTATCTCTAAGGGCAATTATTGAATTTAACTAGTACACTTTTGTTTGGGGCAAATTCTAAACTAGACAAATGCTCAAATGACAGGTACAAACTAGGATGGTTCCAAGCCAACTGGAACATGAGGTGACACAGTTTGGGCCCTGGGTCTGGCTAGGACTTTCAGGAATCTCCTGGTTAGTTAGAGCAGATCCTGGTCTGATCCTGGAACATGGAGGCAGAGCCATGAAGATCCCATCTCTGCCTCTTCTCTGCCTGGGAGGGAGTGGTCCCAGTGCCTGGTCTTCCCCATCTTACTCTCTCCTCCATTCTTCCATCACCGTCTAGAGGATATGAACATTATGCTGACCCCCTTCAGGAGTGGGCAGAAGACAAGAGCCAATGACTGCATTCTATCCAAATCCTCATCATCAGGCTTGTGCTTTACTTTGTTACACTGATAATCAAGAAAAAATGCCAAAAATGTTTGCAAAGGGTAGCTAACAAATCCATCAACAGAGTTAGAGGAAAGATTTCAGTGGAGAACCTATCCGTATTTATTAGTAGCCTCAAGATGAATTCAATAGTAGACCCATAATGCATGTGCGATCCTCACAATATTTAGTCCCCTGTTCTTGTGTGTAGTGATCATAATAAGCAAGCACTGGCAACAGCATGGAATTTTATTTTAGTGGCATTTAGCTTCTGAGGAGCAAAACAAGCCAAATGAGCTAAGCGCTGATCTATCAGTTGGCTTTGCATCTAAAACAGATATTCTCGTAACAGTTTTCATGATGTTAGGCAGTAGTGTGCTGGAAAATATAAAAAATCAGCTCTCCAGGACAAGAAATTAAAATCCTTATTTTGTAGAGTTTGCCAGTCTCTGGGGTATAAGTACTCCTGCCATGGCTGACTCCAAGCCATCAATGTGATGTCACTGAACAAGGCACTGGGAAGAGGTGTGTACAATCAGAGCTTGCGAGCTGGCGTGAGCAGGCCCCAGCACACTGCTGACTAAAGCAGTGCAGAGCTGACTGGGGCCTGGGGCTTGGTCACATTTGGTATTCATTCATCCAACAGCTATTTACTGAATTCCTACTGTATAGGTAGGAACTTGAGATACATTAGAAAATGAAAAAAAAAAACAGGATGGCCTTATAGGATTTATATTCTTTCGGGGAGGGGGAAACAGAAGATAAAGAATGAACGTATTTAATAAATAAATGACATAAAATGTTGAGAGGTAATAAACTCTATGAAGAAAATATAAATATACCAGGATAAGAGCAGTTGAGAAGGTGGGCGGGATTATAATTTGATAGGCCCTTTGGGCAGAGAGTGATGGAGGTGAGGGAGTAAGACTTCAGGATATCTAGGGCAAGAGCCTTTGTGGCAAGCAGAACAGTCAGTGCAAAGGCTCTGAGGTGGGAAGGTGCATGGCTTGTTCAAGAGACAGCAAGGACATCAGGGTTGCTAAAAAGTGATAGAGAAAGAGAGAGAGGGACAAGAGGGAAAGGGAGTGGCTCTTGCTAGAAGGGGAGGGCATAGATTGAAACAGAGAGGAGCGATGGCTTAGGGAAGGGAGGTGGAGGGATAGCTCTTATAGCTAGGGTTCTTAACCAGGGGTCCATGGACCCCCAAGGGGCCCATAGACAGATGGCAGGGGTCCGTGAACTTGAAGTGAAAAATATCAATTTATTATCTTTATTTTCTCTGACCTCAAACTGAAATCTAGCATTTCCTTCACTTATGAATGTATGCAATAAATAAAGTACAGTAGTATTCATTTCATCCAACAGGTAAAGGGATCCATGGAACAAAAAAGGTTAAGAACCCCTGCCTTATAGGATTTTGTGAAGACTCTGGATTTTGCTGAGAATGAAATGGAGAGCCATTGCAGGCAGAGAAGAAAGTGACATGACATGATTAAAGTATCACCTGACTTCCATGTTGAGAGTGGACTCTAGTGGGGGCAAAAGTGGAAGCAGGGACACAGGTAGGAAGCTACTGTAGTAACCCAAGCTAGAGTCCAGATTGGTGGCAGTGGACATGGTGAGAAGGAATCTGATTTTGTACGTATGCTGAAGGTAGAGCTAACAAGACTTGTTAACTGATTGGAAGCGAGAGAAAATGAGAAGAATTAGAGGTGTCTCCAAGGTTTTTGGCCTGAGCAATTGGAAGGACAGAGTTGCCATTAATCAAAATGGGAAAGACTGCAGATGGACCACAATTACACTGTGCATCATAAGATTGATTTTTGTTAAAGCACCTTCAACTTAAACATCAAAATACCCCACACTTTTCAAAAAAACTTTTTATTTTTTTAAAAGATATTTAGACTACATAAAAGTTACATTAAAAATATAGGGGATTCCTATATGCCCTGCTCCCTACACCACCCACATTTACCCCACATTAACAAAATCTTTCATTAGTGTGGTACATTCATTGCAACTGATGAACACATTTTGGAGGACTGGGAAGCAGCAGATTATAGTTACATTGTATTTTACACTCTCTCCCACAGAATTCTGTAGGTAATAGCAAGATACCTAATGGCCTGTATCTGGCATTGCAATATCATTCAGTACAATTCCCAAGTCCCAAAAATGCCCCCGTAATTACACCTGTTTTCCCCCTCCCTGACCTTAGAATCTCCAGTGGCCACTGCCTCCACATCAATGATATAAGTTTTTCCATTGTTAGAATCACAATAAGTCTATAGTTGAATACCAGTTAGACCACTCTAGTCCATAGTTCATTCTCCAATCCTGAGGATTCTGGGATGATGATGCCCACTCCACCTCTAATTGAGAGGGGGCTTCATTTCCATACGGCTGATGGATGGGACTCTCTTGCTTGCAGTTGTGGACTCTCTTGGTTCCTTGGTATGGTGGTTGTCCATCCTCACCTCCTTGTTGGTTGTCCTGAGTGATTCCAATGAACTGGAGAGTAGGTATTGCAATTCCATTGGGGCTCAGGGCTCAGCTGGCACATGGACAGTCCAGAGGTTTAGGTCTCTTGGACATACACCTACCAAGTCCAGCACCAACTATAGGTTCAAATAGAAGGGACAGAAGTGCCATGTGTAGGGAAACCACAACTGAGTCTAATTCTGTCACATTGGGGAGCATACACCCCACAGTAGGTCCCACTGGTGAGGTACTGAACTCATGAGCTATCTGCCCTGACCATAACGCCTGGGTGTCTTCAGAGCTCTCCGGAGCCCTGCTATTTGGGGCAGTGTCTAATTTGGCAGTCAATGAGACCGTGCTGAGACGTGCATAAGTGTAACATCTGGATCACCTCCTGACTCACTTTGAAGTCTCTTAGCCATATAAACTCATTTGTGTTGTACCTTTCCCCCCAAAATACCCCATACATTACACCGTGTTTGGTACGTAATAAATACTTAATACTTGCTGGATCACTGTTTATTAGAGGAGTATTGTTAAATCTGTCATTTTGTGAGGTCATTCTGGTGGTATTACTATATCTTAAAGTTTTTCTTAAAAAAAAAAGTCTTCGGAGCCAAACCTCATTTTTTAGTATACCTTTTTTGGCCCCTAGAGGGAGCTCCAGACTGCACTGCGGGTCTCTGCATAAGCACTCCCCTCCAGCGTTTTCTTTGTGCCCAAAGAGAGTTGAGAGGAACATGTCAAGGGCAAAAATATTTACCGGGCTTTTTTTCTAGGGGCGTGGGTCTATCTCCTGGTTATACAGCGCTAAAAAAACAATTTCAGGGCTACTACTATTTGGAACTGGCTCTCTTAGAAAGGCCTGAGATTGTTAAATTTATGCAGCCATTTAACAGGTATTATTTGAATACTTACCATTTATCAGGCACAGTTCTAGGGTCTAGAGATTCAGCAACAAAAAAGTGACAGAAGATCACTGTTTCCTGAAGAGTACATCCTGGGAGTGGACGTAGCTCGAGTGGCTAAGCACCTGCCTCCCACATACCAGGTCCCGGCCCAATCCCCAAGGCTTCGTAACAAGCAACAAAGGCAAAAACCAACCCAGAGAAACCGATTTGGCTCAGTGGTTGAGCGCCAGCTTCCCACATATGTGGTCAATCGCTGGCCCTGATACCTTAAAAAAAAAAGTAAAAAAAGTACATCCTAGTGTATTTTACCTGCTCTGTCCTAGCCCTTAGAAAGAAACTCTAAGGATGTGATGTGGGGGCATTTTTGGGACTTGGAATTGTCCTAAATGATATTGCAGGGTCAGATGCTGGGCTTTACATATCCTGCCATAAGCCACTGAATGTACTGGGGGAGAGTGTGAACTACAGGGTAAACCATTATCCATGTGATGCAGCAGTGCTCCAGAATGTTGTTTACGAAGTGTGATGAGTGTGCCACAATGATGGGGGAGGTTGTTGGTGTGGTTGGAGTGGGGGTGGGGTGGGGTGGCATATGGGAACATCTTATATTTTTTAATGTAACATTTAAAAAATGATGTATATAGCTTCAAAAAAAACCACAATTTACAAAAATGATGGGGTGGGGGGGTGGGGAGTGCGGTATATGGGAACCTCTTGTGTTTTTTATGTTTTCTTATGCTTTTTAATGTAATGCTCTTTGTGATGTATTAACTTTATTAAAAAGTGTTTAAAAAAAGACTGTTTTTACAAAATATAAATACAAATAAACTAAAGAGACAGAAATAGAATAGCAGCTATGTACAGCAGGGGAAGCGTAGAGAGATTGAGAGGTGATGAGATTTTATTTTTTGTTTTTTGTTTATTATTATTACTATTGGAGTAATGAAAATGCTTTAAAAAAGAAGAAAGGAAAAGAAAGAAACTCTAAGTACAACCTTCCAGTAATCACAGGGGATCTAGGACTCTAAATATAAATTGCCACATCCATTCCCCCATTCTCCTGGAAAAAGCTGATTGGCCCAGGGACTGGATATCTGCTCAAAGGAGCCCAAGCTATTAGGTCAGATGATGGGATGATGTGGTCGCCTGGTCTGAGACCTTTGCCGGCATTGACTTGGACCCCTCAGATTCTCTCTCTTTGGAATTTGACTATGAGATGTAAAGAGAATTGTTTAGTTGGTGATGGGGGGAGAAGTAGAATATTACCCCAAGGAATGTCAGTGCCATGAGGAACGAGAACTGTGAGTAAGCAGGCAGGCAGAGGATATGTTCGTATCAATAGTAACTATGTCATCAGAGTTAAAAGGATTGAGACAGTGCATAGAAAATGCTTAGTGCAGTGTGCAAAAAATATTTCACTAAAGAGGAAACTGAGCATCAGGGAGCCCAAATAACTTGACCATGTTTAAACAGATAACAAGTGGCAGACCTGGGTTTTAAATTCAAGTCTCTAAATCAAAATGGTCCTCTGGGCACAGGTGGAGGATGAGGTTTGGGGTGACTGGCAGGACAGAACTAATATATTTAAGGATTCTCTATAGCAAGTCTTATACCTTCATTCCTGATCCTCTGAGGAGGAATTTGACCTCTGCAAGTGGCCTAAAGTAATTTGTAATCAATTGTGGAAAATAAAGTATTTTTGGGGAAAGTTGAGCAGTTTAAAGTAATATTTCTTGCTTTGTTGTGTACATTTGAAACTTGTTCTGAAGATAATTTCAAATTAGGGAGGATTTATGCAACATCAGCATTATTGGAAAAAATATATTGTTTCCCAAGGTAGTACTTTGAAGGACAAATTCAATTGGATGCATATATTTTGTAGTCATACTGTATTTTCTCATATGTGTGCCTGCATTTCATTTACTGGACACCTACATGTTTTGGGATTCAATGATGAACAAGATACAGTCTGCTTTCATGAAGTCTGTGATGCACCTGGGAAGGCAGATAGGTAAACGGTAAATTTCATTTCATTGACACGAGTACTATAGTATGATAGTAAAATTCCTTTCATAGAATGCTATGATTCTGGGAGAACTTTTATTATTGATGTGGAGGCAGTGGCGACTGGAGGTTCTGAGGGGAGGGAGAGGGAAAAACAGGTGTAATATGGGGGCATTTTCAGGACTCAGGAATTGTCCTGCATGACATTGCAATGACAGATATAGGCCATTACACATCTTGTAATAACTTTTAAAATTCTGTGGGAGACAGTGTCAACTAGTCCATGCTTATAGCTTAGTGGCAATGCTCCAAAATGTGCTCATCAATTATAACAAATACACCATGTTAATGAAGGATGTTGTTAATGGGGGGAAATGTGGGAGGGGTAGGGAGTGGGGTATATGGGAATCCCCTATATTTTTTTATGTAACATTTATGTAACCTAAGTATCTTTTTAAAAAATTAAAAGTATATTAAAAATGTTGTATTCTATAATATATAACCCAAGTTTAATATTTTTTGGCATAATATAAGGTATAACTACAAATGAGTACATAAATAAATAATTTCTAAATAATTTTTAAAAATTTATTCTTCCTGGAGGCTTTCAGAAAAGCTTTACAGAAGAGGTGACATTTGAACTAGGACTCAATGTAGCCTAATTGAGAGACAAGTACGTATTCAATATGTTTGTTAAATAAAGAATGACAGAAGGAAGCACCAATCTTTCCATTATATTTCATGTGGCCTGTATGTACAGTGTCATGCCATTATTAAAGTTGACCACCCTATTTAAATTATATCCACTCTGGTAGAAAAAGCCTTTTGAAGCTTTATTTTAAAAAATATAGTAGGCAAGTTGACTTACCAGTGATTAAATGAATGTTGTGTACATTACCAAAAATAGGGCTAATAAATGCATTTTGCTTAGCACTAAAGCTTCCACAGGTATAATCAACCCAGTAGCTTTGGTTTCATGCTCCCTGCTGTTTCTGTCGGTTATCCATAAGGATTTCTTCCTATTAGGCCACAGTCGTAAGTGGCTAAATACTTTCCTAGGTTACATATTCAGTATTTGCTCAGGGTTAAATCCTCTTTAGTGTTCCTTGTCTGAGTAATTTCAAGCCCGACCTCATGAAGTCACAAGGACAAGGCCAAAAAGAAGAGCTGGAACATTCTCCGCAATCTCTCCTCATGAAGTTTGGGCATCGCCATATCAAGCAAAGTTGTTCCTGGTCTGACTTAGCTCCAGCCTGGTGAAGCAGTGTTTCTCAAATGTGGCTGTAGACCATGTGCATCAGCATCTCCTGGAGGAATGCTCAAGGTGCCAATTCCTGGGCCCCATTCAAATGAACTAAACAGAAATCTTTGTAGGTGAGGCCTAAAATATACACCACCCCAGTGGTGATTCTGATGTGTCTTAAGGTTTAAACTCTTTTAAGAAAGATAAAAGAAGAGCGATATCGCCTGTGCTCTTGTCTTGTAACTCTTTCTATGGTTTCTGGTTTTCTTTGGAGATGGCCCCTTAGCTGGCAGCCCTGCCCCGCAGGCTGTCCTTCCCCTTAGCCCTCTCCCCCTCAACAGAACTACGAAGTGAGCAGGGTTAACCTGGTCTGACAATTGATGAAACTGGTTATAACAGGGGACTAAGACTCTAAATATAAATTGCCACAGAATGCACTTGTAGCTCAAAGCCACTGGGCCTAGAGGGAGTAATCTGAGGGATCTTAAATGACTGATCTAAATGACCTGCAGAGGAAAGGGCAGAGGAGGGCCCAACTGAAAGTCTGGGGGTGCCGAGGAGAGTGGCACCCCCAGTCCTTGAGGAAGACCAGATTACCAGCTCTTGGGAGACTGTATTTTTGTTTGATTATTTACTTTCCTTTTTCTTTTTTGAGGTAATGGAGCAGGGGATTAAACCAAGACCTCATATGTGGGAAGCTGGCACTCAACCACAGAGCTACATTGGCTCCTCTGGGTTGTTTTTTTCGTTTGCTTGCTTGTTATTGTTAGTTTTCAGGAGGCACCAGGAACTGAACCTGGGACCTCCCATGCAGGAAACAGGTACTCAACCACTTGAGTCATATCTGCTCCCCCCACCTTTTTTTTTTTTTTCACACTAAAAGCATTTTATGTTTATAGGAAAAATTAAAACATTATAAAAATGTAAGTTAAAAAAATGAAAGTCAACAGCTTAAATGTCCTCAATAGAGGAAGAGCTAAATAATATATGGTGTATCCCTCTTCTATGTAGCCAATAAGAAGATTGAGGTGGAGATGTATATATTGGTACAGAAAGAACTTTAAAGCATGTTATGTAAAAATGCAAATATCAGAACATTACTATAGTATGATCCCATGTATGTTAAAACAACAAAAAATGATGCATGTATACACACACACACATGTGGTGGTGCTTTGCATGTGGATATCCAGTTTTCTTAAACACTATTTGGTGAAAAGACTTCTTTCTCCATCAAATTGCCTATGCTTCTTTGTTGAAAATCAATAGAAAATCAGTAATTATGGCAATTTCTGAACTCTGTTCTGTTTCATTGACCTGTTTGTCTATACTGATGGCACTACCACATTATCTTGATTACTGTTGTTTTATGGTAAGTCTTGAAATCATTAGTTTAAATCTTCAACTTTGCTCTCTTTCAAAGTTACTTTGGCTATTCTAGGTCCTTTAGTTTTTTCCATGTGAATTATAGAATTGGCTTGTCAATTTCTACAAAATTCCTGCTGGGATTTTTGACTGGGATTATGTTCAAATTATAGATCAATTTGGGGAAATTTGACATCTTAACAATATTGAGTCTTCTGATTCAATATTGAACATGAACGTGGTACATTTATTTACATCTCTTCAATCTCTTTCAGGAATATTTTCTAGTTTTCAGAGTACAGGTCTTTTGTGTTGTTATTAGATTTATCACTAAAATATGTCATGTTTTTGATGCTATTATAAATGGCATTGCTTTTGTAATTTCAATTTTCATTAGTTCATTTCTAGTTATAGAAGAAATACAATTGATTTTTGTATGTTTATCTTGTATCTGTCAACCTTGCTAAATTCATTTATTAGTTCTAGTAGCTTTTTTTGTTTCATGGATTTTCTACATAGGTGATCACATTTTTTTTGCAATTAAGGCAGTTTCACTTCCTCTCCAATCTAAATGTGATCTATTTTGTTTTGTTTCACTTTGCTTTATTTTATTTTTTGCCTTATTCCTTTGGCTAGAACTTCCAGCTCAATGTTCAATAGAAGTGATGAGAGCATACTTCCTTTCCTTGTTCCTGATCTTAGGGGAAATGTATTAAGACTTCCATTATTAAGTATTATGTTAGCTGTAGGTTTTTAAATAGATGTCTTTTATCAGGTTGAGAAAATTCCCTTCTATTCCTATTTGCTGAGGAATTTATGAAGAACTGATGTTGGATTTTGTCCAATGTTTTTCTACATTTATTGGGAAGTTCATAAAGTTTTTTCTGTTTTATATATAAACCTCACTTCATCATGATATATAAACCTTCATCTATATATATATCTTTATTATTACTTTATTCCTGTTCTTTTGGATTTCATTTGCTCTCCTTTTTATAGTTTCTTAGGATAGAAGCTGAGACCACTGAGCTAAAAATTTTCTATTATAGGTGTTTAGTATTAGATACAAATTTTTCACTAAATTCTGCTTTAGCTGCACCTCACAAAATTTAATATGTTGTCTTTTCATTTTCATGCATTTCAAAACACTTTCTAATTTCTTATTTGATTTTTTGACACATGGTTTTTTTAGAATAGTTTTATAAAGTTTCCAAATAACTAGAGATTTCTAGATATCTTTCTGATATTGAGTTACAGTTTGACTCCATTATCGTTAGGAAACATACTTTGTATAATTTGAAAACTTTTAAGTTTACTGAGAATTGTTGTATGGGATGGAATATATGATATATCTTTCCTTCCTTCCTTCCTTCCTTCCTTCCTTCCTTCCTTCCTTCCTTCCTTCCTTCCTTCCTTCCTTCCTTCCTTCCTTCCTTCCTTCCTTCCTTCCTTCCTTCCTTCCTTCCTTCCTTCCTTCCTTCCTTCCTTCCTTCCTTCCTTCCTTCCTTCCTTCCTTCCTTCCTTCCTTTCATTCTTTCATTCTTTCCTTCTTTCATTGTAGAAAAATATACACAACATAATTCTTCCTATTCCAACCTCTCCCAAGCATACCATTCAGTGGAGTTGATCACATTTACAAAGTTGCAGTATCCTCACCACTTTCTATCACTAGAATTTTCCCTTCACTCCTAACAGAAACCCTAGACTCATTTTGCATTAATTCCCCAATGTCCCTTCCCCCCATACCTGGTAAACTGTACTGTAATTTCTGTCTCTATGAGTTCGAATATTCTCTGATATTTTCTTTATCATTACCATGGGGCTTAAATATAACACCCTAAATCTATAAGTCTTCTTATAGATTTGATACCAACTTAACAAGTGTAATAGCTCACATAGACTATGGTTCTTATATTCCTCTGTCCTTTCACCTTTATGTAGTTCTCATCACAATTAAGTATTTATGCATTATAAGTCCCAAACCATTGTTTTATCATTACGTTTTGTACATTTGCCTTTTAGATTCTGTAGGAAGTAAAAATAGAATTACAAAACAAAAATACTGGCATATATATTTACCCATGTCATTACTCTTATTGGATATCTTTATTTCTTCAGGGAACTTGGTCTATTGTCTATTGTTCCTTCCTTTCAACATCTTGGTAGTATTCCATGTGGACTTGTAGAAAGTTTTTTCTGCTATTGTACAGTGAAGAACTCTATAAATGCCAATTAAGACATGCTAGTTTATAGTCTTGTTCTAGTCTTCCTCATCCCTACTGACTTTTGTCTGCTTGTGGCATCAATTATTTAAAGAGTGCTTTGAAATCATCAACTATGGTTCCAAATTGGTTTAATTTTTCTTACAGTTCTATAAGTTTTTGCTTCATGATTTATGTTATTAGGTTCATAAACATTCAGGATTTTTATGTCTTTTTTATTATTGACATTTTATCATTAAGAAATATTCATTCCTGGTAATATAATTGATTTAAAATATATTTTGTCTAATATAACGACTGTAGCTTTCTTTTGATAAGTGTTATTTTTATATAATTTTTCATCCTTTTATTTTTAACCTATATATGTATTTACATTTCAAGGGGTTTAATTTACACAGATATATTTGGACCTTGCTTTCTTAACCAATCTGTCTTTTGGTTTGGGTGTTTAAAAGATTCACATTTAATACTATTTTTTATATTGTTGGGTTTAAATCAACCATCTGGCTATTTTCTTTCTGTTTGTCTCATCTGTTCTTTCTTCCCCTTTTACTATTTTTCTACATTCTTTTGGATAGAGTATTTTTATCATCCCATTTTAAATCCTTTTATTGGTCTATTGACAATAACTCTATACTGTTATTTCAGTGGTGGTTCTTGATTTTTCATTACACATCTTAAATACTTCACAACCTACCATCAACTAACATTATACCACTTCATGTAGTATGTAAGAACCTTTCAGCCACACTCTTCCTTTTCTCCTTTCCCAGTATTTGTACTGTTTGTTCCTCTATATTTAATGTGTCTTTTTTTTCTTTGCCTTCTTTAAAGGTTTTCTCTTTATAATTGATTTTAAGCAATTTGATTATGATTTACCGTGGGGGTAGTTTTCCTCATGTTTCTTGTGCTTAGGATTCATTAAACTTTGAGGGGTTGTAGGTATAGTTTTCAGTAAATTAAGGACATTTCTGGACATTATTTCTTCACATTTTTTTTCTGTCCCTCTCTCCTCTTTCCAGACTTCAATTACACATATATGGATTCCTGAAATTACCCCACAGCTAAATGATGGTCTATTTATTTTTCAGTCTTTTTTTTTTCTCTGTGTTTCATTTTGGATAGTTTCTTTTGCTATGTCTTCAGGTTCATTAATCTTATCTTTTGCAACATCTAATTGACTGTTAATCCCATTTAATGATTGCTTGTTTTTTCATTTAGTCATTATATTTTTCATTTCTGGATGTTTGATTTGGATCTATAAAATTTCCCCCATATCTCTATTTAACATGTTTAATCTTTCCTCTAGTTTCTTGAATATAATCATTGTTTTAACATCCTTCTCTATTGATTCTGTATCTATGTAATTTATGGGTTTATTTCCATTCATTGACTTTTCTTCACATCCTCAGTTGTATTTTCCTGCTTCTTTGCATGCCTGGAATTTTTTTAAAATATATTTTTTGTTTTTATTTTTTAAAAAAGATAAGATTACACAAATGTCACATAAAAAATATAGAATATTCCCATATGCCCCACTTCTCACACCTCTCACATTTTCCCACATTAACAACTTCCTTCATTAGTGAGGTACATTCATTGGAATTGATAAACACATTTTGGAGCATTGCCATTAAGCATGGATTAAATTTACATTGTAGTTTACACACTCTCTCATCCAATTCTGTATGTTATGGTAAGATATATAATGGCCTGCATTTGTCATTGCATTGTTATTCAGGATAATTCTCAAGTCCTGAAAATGTCCCTGTATTGGATGTCAGATGTTAACACTTACACCTTCTTGAGTGCTAGATATTTTTATATTCCTACCAATATTCTTGATATTTCAGGGAGGTCTAGTTAAGTCACTTGGAGATAATTTAACTCTTTTAGGTTTGCTTTTAAGCTTTGTTAGGAGAGACAATAGCAGTGTTTAGGGCTAATTTTGCTCTACTGTTGAGATAAATTCTTTTGAGTGCCTATCTAATACTCTGTAAATTTTGATATTGTTCATTCTTGCTGGTGGGAACAAGAACTATTTTTGACCTTGTTTAAGTTCTGAGTATTACTCCTTATAATGCTTTTTAGTGATTCTTTCCCAACCTCAGTTAGTTTTCTTATATATGTGCAATGATCAGTACTCAGTTGAAGACTCAAGGGGCACTACTTGCAGATATTCAGAGATCTTTCTTTGCACTGCATGTAGTAGTTTGAGTCTTTTGTGGACCCTAGAACTTATGTTCCTAACTTGGTCCATTCTTGTGGCTGTGGGACCTTTTGATTGGATTGGATTCAGTTGAGGGCCATTTGATTGGATTGCTTCAGTGGGGTGTAGCCCAGAGTGGGTCTTGGTCCTCATGCTAGAGTCTTTTATAAATGGGAGAAACATGCAGAGACACAGAGAGAAATGTTCAGAAGTTGAGACAGAAGACCTTGAGATCCAGAAGCTGAAATCAGTGGAACACAGAAACCTAGAGGAGCCATTGAAGTCAGAAGTTGAAAGCAATGTGGCCCAGAGGAAAGGGGAGATAAGCAGATGCTGTCGCGTGCCTGATTGCCTACAACTGTAGCTCAGGGAGAAAGCATCTCCTGATGATGCCTTGATTTGGACACTTTCACAGCCCTGGAACAATAAGCTTGTAAATTAATAAATCCCCATTGTAAAAGCCAACCCATTTCTGGTTTATTGCCTTGTCAGCCTTTAGCAAAATTAAAACATTATATTCCAGTATATTCTGGTACTCTGTCCTGTGAACTCTAGTGACTTGTCTGCCCTGGACCCCCAACTTCACATTTTCATCTCAGGAAGTGTTCTGTGCTCTACCTGGATTTTCCCTCCATGCTTTGTAGGCTGGTAGGTCTCTCCAGGCAGCAAGTTGGGGCAACCTCATTTATTTCCATCTCTCAGGAACACTATTTTTCATTTTTGATGTCCAATATCTTGCAAACCATTTTTCATATAGTACTGTATTTTAGTTGTTACAGGTGAGAAAGCATTTCTGGTCCCTGTTATTCCATTTTAAATGGAAACAGAAATCTCACAATTTGGTATTCTTGAGGTTTTAATTAAAAAGTATTAGTGACTTTTGGTAAGGAATAGTTGGAGATAAGAAGTAAAATATGATTTAGTTTCCAAAGAAGAGTGTCTTAATTTTCCAACTGCAATCACAAATACCACAAATTGGGCTGAAAATTGAAGTTATTGGCTTATGGTTTTGAGGCTAGGAGAAGTCCAAAGTTGAGGTAATAGCAAGGCAATGCTTTCTCTCTGAAGATTATAACATTCTGTGACTGGCCACCAGCAATCCCACATGGTAATGACATCGTAGTGTCTTCTTTCACTTTCAGGTACAGTTGACTTTCAAGTTAGCTTCTTCTGCATGTGACTTTCTCTTCTTAAGAACTCCAGTAATAATATTAAGATCCAGCATATTCAATTGGGTCATACCTTAACTAAAAAATAACATCTTCAAAAGTCTCTACTTAAAATGGGTTCACATGAACAGGAATGAATTAAGATGAAGAACATGTTTTTTTCTAGGGTACGTAATTCATCCTACCACAGTCTGTCCTCTGGACCCCAATAAGACATGTTCTTTCCATATGCAAAATATATTCATTCCAATCCAACATCTCCAAAGCCTAAAGTCATTTCAGTAACAATGCAAAGAACAAAGTTTCATCAAAATCAGTTATGGGTGTGGTTCATCCTGGGTCAAAATTCTTGTCTGTCTGGTAGACATGTGAAATCTAGAAAACAAGTTATCTGCTTCCATTATACAGGTGGGGCCAGCATAGGATAAATATTCCCATTGCAGAAGGGAGACATTGGAAAACAGAGGTCACAGGTCTCAAACAAATCTGAAACCCAACAGGGAAAGTTCCATTAGATTTCAATGTCCGAGAATCATCTGAGGATTGATAATTAATACTCCAGATCTGCAGCCCCACCCCTGCCAAGACCTTGTGCTGTAGTCATGCTCTCCCAGAATACTGGGGGTAGACCCTACTCTCTCTGAGCATCACTTGCTGGGACAATGACCCCACTCTTTCTGAGCACTGGAATAGCAGCCAAGCTCTCTGTGAATGTCAGGACACAGGCCCTATCATTTCTGAGCACTGGGGTGATGTTACTTTCCCTGAACATGAGAGCACAAGTCCTGCCTCCTTCAAGCCCAGAGGCAGGCCTGCCCTTTCCAACATGTGGGTAGACCTGCTGTCTTGGCCCAAGATCTTTCAGGTCTGAGATCTTTTTGGTCCAGATCTCTGTATCCATGGTTCTGCCGTTGAAGTCATTCTTCCTACAATTCATTCCTTCTCTGTTCCTTTCAGTTCAGGTTGGCAGTGGTTCTACTCATACAAATTTTGCAAAAACCTTGTCAGTTTTGCAAGCAGTTCAAGGGTGTTCAAACCATCAAACAAAAGGACTTCCCGCAGATGATTCCTGCATCACTGAATTTCAAATTCTGGCTTCTTCTGAGATGTTTGACTAGATCCATGTTCAGTCACACCCTCTTTACCAAAGGGTTGTTCTGTTAAACCCCCCATGTGGCCTATTCTTTGGGGACTCACTCCCAGAAGTTCAGGGAGGACCCTGATAGATACTCTTCTGTCCCTGGTCTTGGAGCACACTATCTGAGTAGATTCAGAATTTTCCAAATCATCACTTTATGGCTTCTTTTTGCTTAAGAGTTTAATTCTCATCTTATTCCTTTTCACATTTACGAGCTGCTAGGAGAAACCAGGCTGTACGTCCCACACTTAGTTTGGAAATCTCAGCTAAATATCCAAGTTCATTGCTTGCAATGTCTCCCTTTCATCTGACACCAGAACACGATTTTACCAAGTTATCTGCCACTTTATAACAAGGATCACCTTCCTTCCGGTTTCCAATAATACATGCATCATTTCCTTCTAAGGCCTCATCAGAAATACCTTTAACATCCACATTTCTACCAACAGTCATTGCAAAGCAAGCTAGGCTTTTTATATCAAGCACCTCATAAACTCCCAGCCTACACCCATTACCCAATTCCAAAGCTATTTCCACATTTTTTGGTATTTACGATAGCTGCATCTCACTTTCTGGTACCAAAATCTGTCTTAGCTTCCTAGCTGTAATCACAAATACCATAAAATGGGTTGGTTTAAACAATAGGATTTACTAGCTAAAGGTTTTTTGGCTAAGGTAAGTCCACAGTTGAGGAGTGAGCAAGGCAAAGTTGGGGAGTGGTGTCTTCCAAGTTTGGGTATATGAAGCACCAGGTCGAACGCTCTTGGAGCCACTTGTGTGGGGTAATTATTGTTATATACAGTAATAGCAACTGTTATTTCTCGAGCGTTTGCCATATGCAGGGAT
Source organism: Dasypus novemcinctus (assembly GCF_030445035.2). Classification (NCBI taxonomy): domain Eukaryota; kingdom Metazoa; phylum Chordata; class Mammalia; order Cingulata; family Dasypodidae; genus Dasypus; species Dasypus novemcinctus. The sequence goes on from NC_080686.1 coordinate 80,502,482, forward strand.
CCTACTATGTTAAGCACTTTAAAGTCAATGTCTTAATCCTCTCAACAATCTTAATAGGTAGATATTTTATCCTCACTTTCTATATGAGGGGAAGAAGTTCAGATAGATAAAGTAGCACACTCAATGTTTCTCAGCTATTCAAAGTTCTTACTGGGATTTAAACCCTATTAATAAAGTGGGAGGACACCCAGCTGATGCGCTTTGGTTTTGGACAAAGCTGCTTTCTGCTACAGAGGTGGAGTTAAGTGGATACAGTAGGCGCAGATGGTACAGCCTGCAATATTTACTATCTGACTGACCATGGAAAGTTTGGCAGCCCCTGGTGTAAAGAAGTAGTAATGTTTAAACACTGTATGCTGAGAGTCCCATACTTTAAAAGCATGGGACTGTCAAAATGTATCCTGTTAAACGTTTAGCGAATTTCAACCACTTGAAATAAACCTTTTTTGTATAATACTTTAAAAAATAAAAAAATAAACCCTATTCAGTTTGATTCCAAAGACAAAATGTTTATTTACCATTGTGTGCTGAACGACCTCTAGCCCACCTCCTAAGTACCCTCTTGAGAAGATCCTAAGGAGTTAAGAATTTGGAGTTTTTTTGTACTCCACACATGTGAAGCAAAGCATCCTGAGGAGGGAGGGATAGAAGTTCTCCTCAATCAGCATTGGCTTGGGCTTGAAAGAATCCTGGAAAAGAAGAATTCATAGGAGACATAAATTCATTTGGAGGTTGAGAGAACTGTGTGAATTTTACCCTTTGAAATATAAACTCAGATTTAACAGAGATTGAAAGGTTTCTCCTAGTATGAATTTCATGTTTGCCCAGTGCCTGGAGGATGGTTGGTCAACTGGTTGTGTGGTTCCATTTCAGAAAGTTCTTTGAAGATAGTCAAGAAAATGAAATTTTATTATTTTGGGTAGGAGTTCTAAGATCCAGTTGCTAAGGCCATAATTCCACTTAATTTAATTCAACAAACATGTATTGAATGCTCTGTCTAGGTCAGACACTGTATTTGACTGAGAAATCAAAAAGAATTAATGCCCATCTCTACTCTCGAGGAAATCAAAGTCTTGCTGGAGAGATGTGGATGCACAAATAATTATAATAGGATAAGATAACTATGGCAGAACAAATGTAGACAGACGTCTTTGAGAGCTCAGAAGAGGGGTCAGTGATCACTCCCTAGGGTTAAGAATGTCAGATCAGGGCTCTTTAGCCTCATTTCATGAGCAGCATTTGGGGTTTCAAGATCTTTACTATTACACTATATTCCCCCAGCAGAGTGACTTTTTCTTATGGTATCATTTTGTCGATTACCTGTGGATTTTCTTCCATCCTACACAAATCACCTTTGGGGACTTGCACCTGGGGCTGCTGTGATTCCCTTTCTATTAAGAAGCATGAAATTTAATGGTGTTGCTAGCCAGGGAAATACCCGATCCTGAGTAACCCTAGAAGGAGAGGTTAAAGGAATTTGCAGAAGAAAAGAAAGAAGTGACTTTACAATGGTTTTCAAATATAATACTTGGTAACACAACTATGGATAAATAGAGAGGCAATATGGATTTTGGTATCAGACATATCTACCATCTCAGAGTGAAAAGGAGTACACATTCCTCTGTGCCTAGGTCCAAATCTTACATTGGAGAAGGATAACTCAGATAAAATAAAATACTTCTGGCTGTAGGTAACAGAAAACACATAATCCCGCTGGCTTGATTCTCTCCCTTAACACGTTTAGAGGGCAGGCTTCTCTAGACACTGGGGGTTCAGGCCCCATCTCTGCCTCTCTGCAGCCCTCTTGATTCTGCCCTCCTCTGTATGTTGGCATTATCTTCAGAGTGGCAACAAGAGAGCTACAGCAGTTCCATGCATCAGCTCTCACATTTCGTTGGCCTGGATTTCAAAACATGCCCATGCCTATCGCAGTGTCTGGCAAAGGAAATGGACCCACCTGATTGGCTTAGATAAATAACCAACTCTCTGACTAAAAGAGGTCCAGTCTTCCTTGAAACACGATGCTCAGAGAAGGATGAATAAAACAAAATTAGGATTCTGTCAGGAAGAGGAAATGTCAGGGCATGGATGTGTGTTGTATAGGCAGTCAACATTGTCTGCTACTGGGTGTCAAAGCAGCAGCTACAGTCACAGAATTGGGCAGTAACAGTGTTCTCTGGTTCTAGAGAAGGAACAATCACTGATCGACCATATGTGGGACAAGTGTCACCACTGTAGAAGATGGTAAAGGGAAAATGTTTTCAAACCACAGGACACTGTGGGGTTGTTGCCAGGAAGACAGTCTGGCTAGCTGGCTACTGGACACCTCACATTTGACATTTGCCTTGAGGAATTCACTAGAGACAAGGGCAAGCCTCAGGAATGCAGTCTTTATCTCATTCCACAGTTGATCAGACTGGTAGATTCTGACTCAACAGACCAGTGAACTATCAAGTCTAAATATTGATTTTCAAATTGAAACTTACAATGAAAACTATGTCAACTGTCGTGGCTATATATGTTGGCCTGATCAGCCTCTTGGCCAGCAGCGTGGAGAGCAACATGGATGCCAGATCCTCCAAAGATTGTTTGGTAAGAATCAGCTTAAGGGGTTTGTTTCTGTGATTCAAATTGTTAGCTGCTCAGAGACTGTGATGTGTCCAACTACATTGTCTGCTACTGGAACTTGAATGGGTGAGCCCTTGAGCCCTTCTCTGGACAATGCTTGCGTGAGAACTGTGGATTTTACCTCCCTCCCCTGACTGCCTTTCAAGCTCCACGTGCCACTGAGAACTGTCCTCTTTTCTGGGTGACTGAAAAACATTGTACCTCACATTTCAGAGGACACCCCGTGTCCTACCCACGTTTCCTTACTCCGAATGTCTCAGAGCTGGGGAAGGGCTTTGCTTTCAGTCTGACTGACTAAAATGGCCATTGCTGCCATTCAGAGCCAGGACTATGGTGAGTTGCTTGAGGCACTAGCCTCAGGGGCAAAATTTAAGAGGTTGTCAAAAACTCAGTAATCATGATAATATTAGAATGCAATATTTTAAAAATATCAATGTAAAAATTCATGTTGAACAAAATATCAACATTTCAAATAAAGAAAATTATAAATGAAGGAGCGTAAAGAGGACATAAAGGGAAGTAAGGTTTTATACTTCATTCAAATGATAAAATGAGGACACAAGTTAGACTGGGATAAATTGTGTATATCTAGTATAATACCTAGAGCAATCAATGAAAATGCTGAACAAAGAGATAAACTCAAACACATTACAGATATATTGAAATGGAATTCCATATGTTCAAATAACCCACAAGAAAAAATAGGAGAAATAAAAACCAGCAAAAACTGAAAGCAAAAAATAAAAGGCATATCAATAATGACATTTAATGTAAATGGCTTAACTACATCGGTTAAAACACAGATATTGGCAGAATGGATTAAAAATATGACCCAATTATATACTGTCTGTAAAAAAAACCCACTTCAAATATAATATTACAGGTAGGTTAAAGATAAAGGGTGGAAGGTATCTTTCATACAATCAAAAAGAAAGTAGGAGAGGCTATATTAATATCAGATAAAGAAGACTACAGAGGAAAAAATTATGAGAGACAGACATTACATAATGAAAGGGATCAATCCTTTAAGGAGATAGTACTCCAAAATCTGTGTGCACAAAACAGCAGAAATGCATAATATGTGAGTCAAAAACTAATAGAATTGAAAGGAGAAATAAACAAATCCACAATATTATAGTTGGAGACTTCAAAACCTTCCTACAATTGATGCAACAACTAAACAGAATATCAATAAGGATATAAATAATTCAAAAATACCGTAAACCAACAGGATCTAATTGACACTTACAGAATATTCCAACCAATAGCAGCAGAATACACCTTCTTTTTCAGTACCTACAGAACATATACCAGTATAGACCTAATCATTGGTGTTGCAGTTTGGTATTGTTTATGAATTCCAAAAATAATAGATATTGGATTGTATTTGTAAACTAGTCTGTTCCTCTAGGTGTATTAGACTGTATTAGACTCAGAAATTTCACTTTTACTTTACTAAATCAAAATTTGGGCTTATATTTTACCACGTCATTAGGGTGACTTGGTTCGAGTCCCCACCTACAGCTAGCCTACAGCTGTTGGTTATATATACGGATGCTCAATCAAAGACAGGGGAGCAAATACACAGAGAAGAACACATAGGAAAAGAGACAGCTCATTAGACCCAGCAAAGCCTTCAGGAAGAGGGATGAGCCTGATAGTCTATAGCTGACCTTGTGAAAAGAACTGAGCAGCTAAGCCCTGAAAGAAACGAGCCCCAGGGAGAGAGTCGAGCCATGTCCCAGCCTACAGCTGAGATTGGAAGAAGCTGCGACCATGGAGCCTTAAGAGGAAGATGGAAGGTTGAACCCTCACAGACATTGCCTGCCATCTTGTTTCAACACATGGCCAATGACTTTGGGTAAGAAAGTACTTCTTGTGGTACCTTGAGTTGGACTCTTTAGGGCCTTGTGACTGTAAACTTCTACACCAAATAAATAAGTACAGAGTTCTGGTACTTTGCATTAGCACCCCTTTGGCTGACTAATACAATGGGTTATATAAAACAAACCTCAACAAATTTAGAAGAATTGAAATCATACAGAGTATATTCTCTAACCATGAGTTCAAACTAGAAAAAATTTCCAACCACTTGTAAACTAAACAACAAACTTCTAAATAATCATGGATCAAAGTCTTTAGCAAGACTGAAAAAGGAAAAAAAGAGAGAAAGAAAAAGAAGATACTAATTACAATGTTAGGAATGGAACAGGGGCTATCACCAGATATAAATCACTTAGTTGTCAATCTTACAAAACATATATAGGACTTATATGCTGAAAACTACACAGTGTTGCTGAAAGAAATTAGAGAAGACCTAAACTAATGATGTGACGTACTGTGTTAATGGATTGGAAGACTCAATGTAGTAGAGATGTCAGTTCTCCCCAAACTAATATATAGATTTAATGAAATTCTTACCAAAATCCCAGCAATAGTTTTTGTAACTATAGACTATTCTAAAATTTATATGGAAAGATAAAGGAACTAAAACTGCTAAAAACAATTTTGAAAAAGAAGAATGAAGTAAGAGGAAGCGGTCTACCTGATTTCAAAACTTATTATATAGCTACAGTAATCAAGACTGTGATTACTGGTGGAGGAATAGACACTTAAATCAATGAACCAGAACAGAGAACCCAGAAATAGACCAAAACAAGTATGTCCTTGGGCAACATGAAAGATCCTTATGGTGGTGGAAATGTTCTGTATCTCGACTGTATCAATGTCAATGTCCTGGTTATGATAAAGTACTATAGTTTTGCAAGATGTTAACACCAGAAGAAAGTAGGTAAAGTGTACGAGGGAACTTCTATTATTTCTTACAAAAACAGGTGGAAGTACAATTATCTCAAAATAAAAAGGTTAACTAAAAAATATTGCATTAAGATAATATTTATCTTCGTTATTGATTTTTTGGGGTGTCCCCTTAGATTTTGCTCCCAAGGAGAATGCCTCTCTTGCCTTACCTTCATTTCCCATCCCACACTCAGACTGAGTCCACTTACTAAGAATAACCTTAAGGAAATAAGACAACAGACACTTATTTTTACATGCTAGAGTTTTTGTCAGGATTAAATGAAATAATGCATGTAAAATAATTAGTTTAGCATCTGGTAAAGTAAATGAAAATGAAATGTTAATTACACAACACGTATCAGAACATGGTAACGGGAGGGCCCACTTAAAGGGGAACGGGTGTGGAAGGTGGATCACGTGCTTTCCTGCCTCACCTTCCAGGCGGCGGGGCGCCGAGGTCCTGAAACGCACCGTCCCCTCAGGGCAGGCTCCCTGCGGCCCGGAGCTGGGCCATATTCTACCGGGACCATCTTGAAATGGTTAATACTCTTTCAAATAGCGACCCCACATTTTGTTTTTCGCACTGGCCTGCAAATTATAGCCCACCCTGTCTCCCCTTAATCAAAGCCCGTGTCTCCCCGACAGGGGAAGATCGGCAAAGCCACCGCGAGATCCGCAGCGGAGGACACGGAAACCCCGCCGCAGCCCGGGCTGTCGGGTCAGCCCCACTAGGGGGCGAGCTGCCCTCAGGCCCGCTCTACCACAGCCCCTTCTACAGGTGGCTCCCCGGATCTCACCAAAATGAGGTCTGCCCTCAGGCGGAAACCTCTTTCGCTTGGTGAGCATGGGGGAGGGGGTTCGTAGAGCGCTTTCCCTCCAACTTTGTGGGTCTGTGTACTTTATTTCATCATTTTTCAGCGAGCAAGATCAGGGCTCTGCTCAGCCACGGTATTAAAAAAAATCTGTGGTTCTTGAAGAAACAGGAGGTTCAAGAAGAAAAACACATGAAATCATTTATACTATCACTTCGGTGGCCTTTCCAAATTGTAAAAACCACTCTGGAGTCTGCCTTGCTACGGAGAGGCCTTCTTGGGGGTTTAACTAACACCTGAGTTTAGAAAGAATTTCTCCACGAGATGGCCGAGGTTGTAGTCAGTAAAATGATCCAACAGAACAATATTTCCCTTGGAGCCAGCAAGTGTGAGCCCTGTTTGTCCAGGTGCAGCGCTCATTTGCAAATCTGTCCACTCAGCCGCTGTGTGCCACGGGCTCTGCCAAGCCAGCCAGGTGCGCCGGGCGCTGGCGGGTGGAGCTGGGGAAAGTTGCACCTCGCAGGAAACTGGGGGGGGGGGGGGAGGTCGCGAGGGAAACTGTGGCTCCTCGCAGTGAAATGATGTGCCTGGGATAACAGAAGAAAGAAATCAAAACAAACCAGCCCACAGCATGGGAGTTCAAACCAAGCTCAGAAGTGGTGAAAGTGAGAAGTGAGCAGGAGGTCAAACTATGACTAGGGTTATAAGAGTTAATAAATCAGAAAGTCTGGAAAATGTTAAGTGTCAAGAATACAATTAGGGAGATGCAACAGTCTGTAAATTAGTGATATTAAAAAAATAGTAATCATTAACACGTGTGCATCTCCTCTCTGCAACTATCTTTCATTCACTCATCAGTCAGGCTTGACTTCTCCAGGGAAGAGTTGGTATATTGGCAAATAAAATGGGTTCTGCCTCTTGCTAGTTTTGTGACCTTGGGCAGGTTATTTAAGATCTCTGAGCCTCGGTTTATTCAACTGTAAAATGGATTTAATAATAACTATCTTCTTGAGTGGTGGCTTTCAAAGGTTTTGGCAGCAACCTAGAATCAGAAATATAATCTTATATCACAATGCAATATTCTACATACATACATACACTTCCACAGGTAAAAGTGAAACAAAGTTTTCATAAAACAGTATATGTACCCTTACTGCATTTGATGCATATTTTTATTCTTCTTTTTCCCATTGTATTTCATTTAAGAAATATCATTTGTAACCCACTAAGTTCATTTCATGACTTGCTATTTAAAACACACTGTGGGAGGTTAATCTGCCCATTAAAAAAGCTAACAAACATAGTGCCTCGCTCATAGAAGGTGGCCCATAAATTGAGCTTCCTTTTTTCTTGCTCCTTGGGCAGCCAAACTTCACATTAGCTACGATTTGTACTTTGTGTTTCTAAGGCAGCTGTATGTATGATGCTTATACAGTTTTTGTGATGTAGTAAACTAACAACTTAGACCTTGAGCTTCTCAATATCAGTGCTAGTTTGATCTGGGCTGATGACAAGCAGTTAGTAACTTTTGACTATCCACCAAGAAATTTATATGATCCTGGGTCATAGTTAATCTACAGTTATTTTTAAAGGATTGCTATACATTGTCAATATGCAAATACGACTTTACATTTACATAAAACAATACTTTTCAATGTGCTTTCACATGTACTATTTCATTGGCCCCTCACAATAACTCTCAAATGCTGCTAAAACAGATGATATTACTCTCATTTTGCATATAATAAAACTGGGATACAGAGAATTACACTTGTGTTCTCAACTCTGGCTGCAAATTATATTAACTCAGGAGAATTTTAAAACATAGCTGATGTCTGTGCTTTAGAGATTCTGATCCAAATGATCTGGAGTCTGAAATCAGTATTTTCCAAACAGGCTTCAGGTTAGTCCAGTGCACCGTCAGGATGAGAGCCACTGGGTTGCATAATGCTGAGATTAAAATGTAGATAAGGACAAAAAAAAACTAGCTATCATAATAGAGTAAGTACTTTTCACCACTTTCCAATCCCCTTCTCCCTCACCCCATTAAATGTAGTAATTACAGAATCTCTGCTGCAAAACTGTTGTGGCAATTTGTTTGAATCATTGTATGAATTCAACAATTAAAACAGTTTCCAAGAAACTATTCTCTTGTTCAGACCTCTCTTCCTACTTCTGACTCTGGAGTTTCCTGAACTGTGTGGGCTGATGACGTGGCCTGTTGTCTTACTGACCGGCCTTAGGAGTTCAGAGGCTTTCCCACTGTCTCAAGGCTGCTGACAACTGCAGTTTATGCATCACTCCCTACTCTTTGTCTCCATCACCTTTGGTTCCCTCCTCTCTGCCATCATACCCTGCACATTACGTTGTACCTGATCTCTTTCCAAGCTTGCCTCACTCATGGCTCGGTGGGGCCTTCAGAGGACATACCATGTCTTAGACACATTTATGTTTCCCAACCCTAGCACAGGGACAGAGTGGTGGTGGGCGCATGGCAGATATTTTTGAGTGAAAAAAGGAATGACTCTGGTGCTCAGAGCAGGTCTGTGGTTGTGTAGGAGGATGGGGCAAAGGAGGACCCCGTCAAATCTGCTCCATTCCTTCTCTCTTCCAGCCCTTTTGCTGGAAAGATAGGTTTTCTTCCATTATGTCAAAGAGAAATAAGTTGAGACCAGGTTACTTTTGCTCATTAATGAGAAACCAAAAAGTATGATATCCTTCTGCTACAGGGTTCCTCAAACCCCATAGCGGATTCCTTGTTTGTGATCGTCAGCAGCACTGCTACTTCTTACTGTTTGGAAACCAACAGTGCACTTCAGAGAAACCAAATCCCTTGAGAACCTAAAGTCTTTCAAGTATGCATTACACTCAAGTAGAGCTGAAGTCTCTACTCCAGGTGTGGGGCTCTGGCCATTGGCAATGATTATGAAGTATCAATACAGGAAGTATCAATACAGTGAAGTATCAATACAGGAAGTCTGGTTGTCCAAATCAAGCAAGAAACTGGATTGATTTCTCTTTGAAGTTCAAATCCCACATCATGAGGATGGGTGAGTCGAAGGTGACCCTGGTCCTATTAGGAAAGCAAAGGAGAAGACAATATTACAAGTGTGGAGTGGGTGTAACTCTGTGTAAAAAATATAGAAAATACTAAAAGTCTATGGTGGGAATGGATGTGGCTCAAGCAGTTGAGCGTCTACTTCCCACCTTGGAGGTCCAGATTCAGTTCTTTGTACCTCCTAAAGAAGACAAGCAATGAGCAGACAAAAAGCAGACATTGAGCAGAATATAAAAAGAGCATGACAATGAGCAGACAATAAGCTAAAACAAAACAAGCAGGGAGTAGATGTGGCTCAAGTAGTTGAGCCCCTGCTTCCTACATGGGAGGTTCCAGTTTTGGTTCCTGGTGCCACCTAAAGAAAAAAATGAAAACAATGAGCAAAAAAACAAAAAAAAAAATCCAAGCACACAACAAACATAAAACTACAAGAAAAAATAAAACAATTTGCAAAAACAATGAGCTAACAGATGAGGGAGTTTTGGGGGGGAAGGAGTCTATGGAAGAGGGGAGCAGTTGTGGCTCAAGCAGTTGAGCTCCTGCTTCCCACATGGGAGGTCTAAGTTTCAGTCCTTACTATTGACTGCTAAAAACAAACAAACAAAAAAAAGAGACAACAAGCAAACAAATGAAAAAAACAATTCAGAGAAGCTGATGTGGCTAACTGGTTGAGTGCTGGTTTCCCATATACAAGGTCCCAGGTTCAATCCCCAGCCATGGTACCAAAAAAAAAAAAAAGTCTATGGAAGTGTAGAAGTCAGCCAAAGGGGTGCAGATGCAAAATACCAGAAATCTGTTGGCTTTTATTTGGGGTAGAAGCTTTTGAACAAAACTACTGTCAGCTTGAACTAAAAGGACATGGAAAGGAGAGAATGAAGGAGAAACCACTTTAAGAGAAAAACCATGGAAGCTGAGGTCTGGAATTAAGACATTGCTTTGGGTGAAGAGAGGAACCCCACCCATGTGTACAGAAAGGGTGAGTTTGCCCCAGCAGTTGAAGAGGGTGGATGTTCCCATTCTACGTTCGGGGAGAGTTTTGCCACCCCAGGGTACAGAGAGGGTGCAGCACATTCCTCAAGGATTAGGGCAGTTAAGGTCAGTACTCCATAGGTCTGAGAAGGGTAGACCTGTCTCCCATGGCTTAGGGAAGGCCAGGTGGTCAACTCATTGGTTTTTCTCTCAAAAAGCTTGTTTGGTTTAGCATGCAAGAAACAGGAGTCCAAGTCAGTAGGACTTTCTATAAGTTTTTCTGAGATAACTGCATCTTCAATCCTGATTTACAAGTTTCAAGTTTAGTTAAGTCCTCAAATGGGGCATGATCATCTGGGAGCTTGATTTCCAGAGGTTTGGAATTTCTAGAATCAGTTTCTGTTTTCTTTGTGCCCAATAGTTCAGTCCTAGCTTATCTCTCTCATCTAGCATTTTGCTATAAACTTCAAGGAGAAGCAAGGCGCATTCTCTGAGTTTACTTTGGAAAGTTCTTCAGCTAAATGTCCAGGCTTGCCATTTTCAAATTCTGCCTTTCATAATACACCAGGAGTTAACTTTGCTAAGTTCTCTGCAACTTTAAAACACAAAGGCCTTTCCTCCAGTTTCCAATAATAGTTTCATCATTTACTTCTAAGGCCTCATAAAAGTCTCTTTAGAGTCCATATTACTATCAACAGTCTCTTCAAAGCACTCTATGTCTTTTCTACAAGCGTCTCACAATTCCTCTGAAAAATACCCTTTACCCATTTACAAAACTGTTCCAGCATTTTGGTAATTGCAAAAGCACTTCCCTATTCTTCAGTACCAAATTCTGTATTAGTCAGGTGCTCATGTAAAATACCATAAATCTCTTGGCTTTTATAAAGGGTATTTATTTGGGGTAGAAGCTTACGGTTACAGGACCATAAAGTATAAGTTACTTCCCTCACCAAAGTCTATTGTCACGTGTTGGGGCAAGATGGGCTGTCGATATCTGCCAAGAGTTCAGGCTTCTTGGGTTCCCCTCTTCCCAGGGCTCTGTTTCCCTCTGGGCTCAGCTGCTGTGTTCTCTCCACAAGGCCATCTGTAGACTATCAGCTGAATGGCTCTGTGTCTCTTCCTGAGGCTTCTGCCATGTCTAAGGAGTTATATTAGTCAGCCAAAGGGGTGCTAATGCAAAATACTAGAAATTGGCTGGTTTTTATAAAGGGTATTTATTTGTGGTAGGAGCTTACAAATACCAGACCATAAATCATAAGTTACTTCCCTTACCAAAGTCTATTTTCATGTGTTGGAACAAGATGGCTGTTAATGTCTGTGAGGGTACAGGCTTCCTGGGTTCCTCCCTTCCAGGGTCTTGCTTCTCTCTAAGCTCAGAGCTCCTTACTTCCTGGGGCTTACTTCTCTTTCCTCTGTGAGCTTACTTTCCAGGGTTCCAGCTTAAGGCTTCAGCATCAAACTCCAACATCAAAAACCTCAACTCTGTCCTTTGCTAGGCCTTTTGTCTGTGAGTACCCCCCCACCAAGGGGTGGGGAGTCAATGCCCAATGATGTGGCTCAATCAAAGCCCTAATCATAACCTAATATGCCCAGGTACAGACCAGATTACAAGTATAATCCAATATCTATGTTTGGAATTCATAACCATGTCAAACTGCTACAGGAGCCATCTCTATTCCTCTGTTTTTCTCCTGTGTGTTCAATTCCCAGGCTCCAGCTCAAAAACTCCCAAATCTGTCCTTTACCATGTCTTTTCAATGCCCTGTTGATATGGCCCAAAGTCCTAATTGTAATTTAATCAATTAAAAATAATACCTCTTACAGGCCATATTCAATTATATTACAAATATAATCAAATAACTATTTTTGTAAAACAATATCAAACTGCTACAGGAAGAAACTAAAGTTATAATCTTACCATATAGAGAAACCATTAATAATATTTTGGTATGCTCACTTCCAGTCCTTTTATTATGTGTGCAAATATGTTTGTACACTTGTGTGCATATAACAATAATGTACCCATAGTTTTGGAGCTTTTTTTTTCCCATTAAAATATATATCACAGACACATCTCCCATTTCCCTTGTTCTTAAACACCCCTCAAGAATCTAATTGTTAATTGATAAGCTATCTTCACCTGGCTCAGGAATCTATTCCCAGGAATTGTTCAAAGTCTTTGCTACATCATCCATATGCCTCAGGGCCATTCCTGTCCTTCTCTGATTACAGAAATGCTATTCTGTGATGGGCACAGGAGATACTCTGTGAGTATCCTAGGAACCCAATGAAATGAATGGAATCAAACAACGGAACTGTGCCCCTAGCCCACACCTTTGTTGAGGTGAGCTGCAGTGGATTTGACAGATGTATCAAGGCCTCTTTCAGGAGACAAGGCCCCATCTTTGGCACCTTTTCCACCAGACAACCCATCATTTTGGAATTGCCTAAATGGACCTATTTGATCTAGTGAAACCCTAACCTAATATTAGGACCACAGGATCTGCTATGCCATGGATTTGTTCTAAAACCTGGAGTTCTCTGTACCTTCTTTTCCTCATTACAATCTTTGGCGGTTGTAATGCCAACTTTACAGGGAGATGATGCAATGAATGGGAAAGTTCCTGGGAGCAACTGTGAAAAGGAGTTCTCTATAAACCCTGAACTGGGTGGGATTTCTCCCTTTCTGGACTACACATCAAATCACAGCTTTTTCAAGTTCCCTTTGATGAGGAAATATGACTGAATGGGCATCCTGCAAAAAACTCCTGTTTTTCCAAATTAAAATAGGGGTTTTACACATAAATATTGTTATTTACATCCATCCACATGTAACCAGTGTACCTTTTGGTCTCTCGGAATCTGGTTTGTTTTATAATGGCATCTTTCAGCTGGACTTGATCTGCTTCTGGGGAGAGCTCTCTAAGTTAAGTACTCCTGGAACAGCAGGTTTCGGTTATGCTGGCAGTAAGGGGAATCCTGGAGGCCTGTGTGGTTTATTCATTTATTTTTCTGTACATTAATTTATTAACAAACACTGGGCCCTCACTCTGTGCCAGGCACTGTGATACCTGTGATAGGTGCTGGGATACAGAGACAAAAGTCCCCTTCCTTGATCCTCCAGAGTACATATTCCTGTGGAGTAAGTAGACATGTCAATAAACAAATACATTGCAATATCACAAGACTGTAATAGTAAAATAAATATTTGTTGAACTCCTACTATGTGCCAGATCAGTTCTAGGGTTGGGGATGTAAATGTGAAAGCCCAGTACTTGCAGTCAAGAACTTAAACACAAGGAAAATGGGTGTGGCTCAACCAATTGATCTCCTGTCTACCATATAGGAGGTCCAGGGTTTCATGTCCAGGGCCTCCTGGTGAGGACAAGCTGGCCCATGCAGCGAGCTGGCCCACACGGAGTGCCGGCCCATGTGGGAGTGTGGCCCCATACAGGAGAGCCACCCTGCATGGGAATGCTGCCTTGCATGGGAAAAGCTGCCCTGTGCAGGAGTGCTGGCCAACCTGGAGAGCTGGCACAGCAAGATGATGCAACAAGAGACACAGAGGAGAGAAAATAAGAAGACATAGCAGAACAGGGGAGCTGAGGTGGTGCAAGAGAGTAATCACCTTTCTCCTACTCCAGAAGTTCCCAGAGCCGCCTAATGAGAATACAGACACAGAAGAACACACAGTGAATGGACACAGAGAGCAGATAATGGGGGGAAGGGGGGGGGGGGGGTTGTAAAAAAGAACTTATACACAAGTGTTAGGGGAAAATTGTATTTTGGTTGTAAATGGGCACAGAAATGGGAGAATTTAACTTTGTCTGAGAGAATCATGGAAGACTTCCCAGAGGAGGTGATGTTTAAGCTGTGTCTTAACTAATGACTAGGGGTTTTCTGAGTGAAGGCTATGAGGAGGTAGAAGCTGTGGGTGGGGGTGAGGGAGGGTAGAAAGAAAGGGCTTTCTGGTTGGAGGAAACAGCATCTACAATGCATAAAAGTGAGGCAGGATAGAATAGGGACCTAAGGAGGAAGGGGCAGAAAACTTAATAAACCTCACAAACTGAGGCAATGGCCTGCTGACTTACACAGGTTTAGGCAATGCCTGCTAACTTACACCAGCCTGCTGACTCACAAAAGCTAATTCCAAAGGGGCAGCTTACAAGCACACACCCTGCAGCTCACACCCAATGCAGCACTTACACCCCATAGCTGCGTTATCAGAAGGCAGCCAGCAGCTTCATTACATGGTGGGAAAGAGGGAAGGGGTAGGAGGGGCTTCACCACCTTCTTAACCCACTTTCAGTTTTACTCATGTCTGGTGGACAGTGACCAAAGACCAATCACTGATGGCCAAAACACCCTCAGAGCTCGAGGACGGCAGCCAGATGCCAGTCATCACCAGACAGCAACCCAAGCAAATCAAACCACCCAATAAATTTCCCTTGCTTGGTCGCAAATATGCCAGTCAGCACAGACCCTGGAGTCGTGTAACTCCATGAAACAGGGGACCCCAGGGCAGAACTTTCTCTCCCTTGAAAATGCCCACCTTCAACTCTAGAGGTGTACTTTTGTTTCTTACTTTACCCCCAATAAATTCTCTGCTTGTTTAATTGATTTGTGGCTCATCCTTGAATTCTTTCATACGACAAAGCCGAGAACCTAGACACCAACTCTGATAACAAAAGTGTAACTACATCTGAGGGAGAGGGAAGAGATGAAAAGGTCAGATCGTAAAAGGACTTGTGTACCTTGATCAGCAGTTTGGATTTCAATGTTTAGACACTGGGACTTCATTAAGAGGGTCAACATTGGAAGATTTGTGTTTTAGAATGATCATTCAATAGCAGTGAGGAAAATGGTCTTGCAGAGTGTGGGCAAGAAATGTTGCCAGGGAAAAGTTTAGGAGACTGATTCAGTTACCTAAAAGGAAAATGATGAGTCCTTGAACTAAAAACAGTGGTGCTCAGAATGGAGAAGAAGGGATGGACTATGAGAAACCTAGTAGCTAGAGTCTATAGATCTATAGAATGTGAATTGGAGCAGGATGAGGGGTAGAATTTGCAGTGACTACTAGGTTTCTGGTTTCAGTGGCTTGGTAGATAAGTGGTGATGTCATTAACATAGATAGGGCCTGTATTAGGGCTCTCTAGGAAAACAGAACCTACAGGAGATATTTGTAAATATCATGATTTTTAAAATAAGAATTGTCTCATGCAACTGTGGGATGGACAAGGATAAATTCCATAAGGCAGGCCACAAGCTGGGAACTCTGGTGAATGTTTTGGATGAACTCCCCAGGAGATGCTAGCTGGCTAAAGTAGAGATGGAAATTCTCTATTCTGGCTGCTAAATCATCAGATCTCCTCTTAAGGGCTTCAACTGATTAGACGGGCCATCTCTCATTGCTGAAGACAAGTTCCTCAGTTGTAGATGTAATCAGCCATAGATGCAGTCAACTGACTGATGGTTTAAGGCCATGAAATGTCCTCCCAGTAACAATCAGAGTAGTGCTTGCTTGACCAAACAACTGGACACCATCACCTGGCCAACTTGATACATGAATGTAATCATCACAGACTTGGGAAATTACCCTGGATATTCTTTTGCTACTTTTTAGGTTACCATTTAAAGAAACCACCACTGTCCACAGTGTAGACAGCTTGTTGACTTGTGCCAGTCCTTTGTGGCTAGGAATACAGTTTTGACAGGAGTGCCCTGAGCGCCATTTGTTTAAGAGCCCACCCACACGTTCATGGGTATCACTTTCTTTTATTTTGTCAATGATGTGCAGTCCGGTCATGAGGTTGCCTGCATGGGTTCTGGAGCCTGGCTGCCTGGGCATGCATCCAGCTCTAGTACTCACTTGCTGAGTCACCTGGGATGAATTATCTAACTGCTTTTTCCCTGAGTCTCCCCACTCTACAGAAGGGCCATACCAATGACCCTTGCCTCATGGGGTATTGTGAGGAATAAATGAATTAATTCATGTCAGTTTCCTCAGAACACGGTCTGACCATTATCTGTTGTTGCCTTGCCGAGGAGAGCTCTGTGCATCACATCCCTTGAGGATCCCTGATGCTGTCTGGATGGTGTGTCTGCCAGTTGCTAACATTCAGTGCCAGGTACCGTGCTGTGGGCTGTGCATGTAGTACCTCATTCCGTTATCACAACAGAGTTGTGAGGCCTTGTGTAGAGCATCATGGTCCTAGTGTTACTGATAAGGACACAGAGACTTGAGTTGTTAATTGTAAAGGAAGTTGTCTGAAATCACACAGCTAGCAAGTAGAGGAACCAGAATCCAAAGAGCCAAGACTGCCTGACACTAATGTCCATGCACAGAATCTGTGCTGTTGCTAGGGCAGACAGTGATCAGAGCAGACAGCCACTCCCAGCAGGACACAGGTGGGCAGGAGCTCATTATTCCGTCCTGGTGCTCTGGGTTTTAGAACCTAGTCTAGCACCCCACATGTGATGATGGAGTGCCACCTGGTCTGTGTCCTTCATGTAGGAGAAGGGTTTTGCTTCCTCCTTTTTTTTTTCTCCCAGCCATCGAACTAGTGGTAATCACATCCCATTTCCCCTTTTTCTCTTTCAGGGATTTAGACCAGCTTTTTGAGGCCTTGAAACAAAAGATCCGATTTACCAAGTTGCAAAATCCCATAATAATATGAACTGGAAAAGAAGATTTTAAATGGCAATTTCCTCCACTGGTTTAACTGAACCATAAAAGCCACATAGGAGAGAGAATACTTTGAATACCACATGGTCCGTGGGCCACATCATCACCTCTGTGTGTTGCTAAAGTTGGTAAATATCATTCTCATCTTTTATTTTGCCTTTCAACTAGGTTCCTGCACGTGCTGGTTGATGACAACCAGTGGGCTGCCATCTTTTACGAAGCTTTGTCTAAGGCAAAAAGATCACAGGTTGTTCTAGGCAAGTGTGAAGTTATCACCAATTGAGCTGTCTTTTTCAATTCCAATCTGGAGGCACTTGGGGGAAGTTAGGAGTAAGATATTGATATAAGTTATTTTTCAGGGTGTTGAAGTCGGAGAACTTTGCATCATCTCAGGTCAATGTTTATAACCTCATATTTTGTAGGACTCTTTCAGGCAAAATGTCTTCCACTGACAGCTTTTCCAAGGCTGTGGAAGTTGAATTTTCTAAGCTTTGAATTATGTTTTCTTTTTCCCTTGAATAAGAAAATCTGGTTTTCTTCCAAGTCAGATGTGCCACTTTAGTTAGCTGGATATTTGAAAATCTATACATAAAAAGCAGAGAAAAATAAATGAAATGGGTCAATCTGACAAAGATGCCTTGCTTTTCTCAATGGCTTCACTCCAGAGATTCTTTATATTGAGAGCTTCCCTTTTACTTTTAAGAGAGTTTACAAAACCCAATTAATTCATAACTTTTCAAGAGTTCATAAGTTGAGTAAAGCACTATTTGTCTGTGTTGTTTTTAAAATCCTTGGTTAGCATAGCTTGAATGCAGGTCTCAAAAAATAAAAATAGAAACCCCATATCCAAGTGAAAAATAATCCACACTGTAGAAATTACAGGCAGTTGAGAATGTCTTGAAATTATTGGTTTAGGAAGGAATGCATTCTCATGCTTGGTGTATATGCATGCAAGTCTGAAGGTGCCTTCAAGGTTTCATGCAAAATACGTACCAAGTTTCAGCAAGCTGACAGAGCCGAGAGAGATGTATTGCTTTCTCTCGTTTTCTTTTAAGGCTACCATTTTATTGGGTATTTACTTTGTGCTGAAACATTTGCAGAGTGCTTTGTATACATCATCTCATTTCATCCTCTCATGAAATTTATGCACCAGAATTAACCATCCTCATTTTGCCCATGAGAAAACTTAGCCTCTGGGAGGTGAAATTCTTTGTCAATAGTTCTTGATTCGAGTGCAGGTTTGCTCCATGTCAGAGGCGCCCCTCCAGAGCAGAGCTGCTGATGTGGGGTAGGAGAGTCACATGATAACTATGTATCTGTTCCCCAGCAGGCACAAAGGGGCGAAAGTATGTGTCATGATTATGGTGAGGTCCACGAAGGATCCTGGATGAGAAGGTGCTTTCAGAGCTCCTTGATGCTATGCAAAGAGTGACAATATAAGCGTGGTGTCCTCTCTCTAAAAAATTAGAGGGTTTACATCACTTTACGTTGAGGTTGTGTGCACACACTTCACCTTTTTTCTTGAGAGGTTAGAAGCGCATTTTATATTATTTTAGTACACTTCATAGTATTGAGCAAGTTAATGGATGCCTAGATAATAGTTAATGAATGAACAAATAATGTGAATAGCAGACATTTGTTGAGTACTTACTGTGAATTTAGACACTGTTTTAAATGTGTTGCATGTGTTAAACTCATTAATCCTGACAACAGCCCAATGAAGTAGCCTTTAACATTCTTCCCATTTTACAGATGAGGAAACTAAGGCATTGAGAGGTTCAGTGATCTGCCTAAGAACATGCAAGTGAGAAAAAAGAAGAGGTGGGATAAGACCCTGGGTTTTCTAGCTCCAGAACCTTCACTTCTAACCACTGTGCTTCACTGCTTCTCTATAAAATCCCACCTCACATCTTTCCCACTCCCACTGGACTGCCTAACACCCTTCTCTATTTTTCTCCAAAGCACTTCTCATTAGTTGACATACTTTATATTCATTTATGTTCTTTACTTTTTTCCTTTTTAGTTTGTCTCTCAATTCTCAAATGAAGATCCATGAGAGCAAGGATACCTGTGTTTACTACAGTATCCTCGGCATAGTTAATTCCTGGCACAACTATGAACTACGGATTAATATAGAACAGTGCCTGGCAGATAGGAGGTGCTGAATAGATAGTCACTGATGAGGGAATGGTTGAATCAAGGCCGTATCTATAAGCGTATCTATTAGAACTGGCGGCTACTCAGGATCCATCCTGCTATAATTCTGCTTGTGAAGTGGTGATCTTGAATCCAATTAGATAGAATGGTAGTGCTTTAGATTGAAGAGTGAATAAGAAGTCAACAAGTAACTGAGGGGAGAAAACTGCAGAATGATAGCCTCTGATGAGGCATCAGAGATGGGAGAATATATTTATGGGAGTAAAGGTCTGCAAACTAGGAGGAAGGTGATTGATGGCTCAGCAAAGAGACAGAGGAATTGGGTTAAGAGCTCTAGCATAGAGACCAACCTTGACAGGGTGGAAGGCTGCTACTGCTTCCCAGGGGGCAAATGAAGGCAATGACTGGTGATTATGCAGAGAGAGTTGAAGTAATGAGAAACTGAAAGAGTTCCTATTGCATGACCTTGATATTCCCAGGATAATAGCAGGGTGAAGGTCTCTACAGATGATGTTGAAGAAAATTCTGATTAAAAAAAAAATGATGTCAGATAAAATGATGGTTTGCCACTATTGAAACAGGGAACAGGGAATTGAACTTCAGCTCATTTAAGATATTCATTTCTTGTAGGTAATCAGTAACAATGACAGGAAATCAAGACTGGGCTATAATTAGTGTGAAATTGCTCTCTGTGAAACTGTTAGTAAAAGAAGAACATGGATGATGAAGGACTACTGACTTAGGCTGTTTTCAGTAACTCTACATTCATAGGAAAAAGGTAGTTTCTTCATGCCTTGATGTCTCCACAGGATCAAAGATTCACACCAGGAGAAACAAGGGACATCTTTCCTCCCAAAGTGACATGGATCCTGGCTTTCTTGGACTTGGAGAACACTTGCAACTCCTGGTTCCTAGTGGCAGTTTCTTCACTTACTAAGATCTCTAGCCACATTGTTCTAGTCTATGCAAGACCTGCTTCCAATTTATTCCATGAAATTTGCTTTTGCCCCCCTTTCTTTATCTTCCCAATATTCTCCAAGACACTAATCTTTTCTCTTTCTCTTCTCACTGATAATTATTTCTCTGCCTCAGGAACTCACCCCTGTATTAACTTTGTATTGTTGGGTAAAAAAATTACCCCCAAACTTAGTAGCTTGAAAAACATTTATTATCTCACAGTTTCTGTGTGTCAGGAGTTCAGGAGCAGATTAGTTGGTGCCCCTGGCTCAGAGTCTCTCACAAGGCTGCAATCAAGGTTTTGGATGGGTCAGTGGCTCATCTGAAGGCTCTACTGAGGTAGCATCACCTTCCTAATTGGGCATAGCCATAGGACATTTCTCAACATGGCAGGTGGCTTTGAGAGAGCAAGAGAAGGTAAGCAGTGAAAATCAGAGTTTTTTGTAACTTCGTATCAGAAGTGACATCCTGTCACCTTTGCCATATTCTGTTCAATAGCAAGTCACTAGATCAAGGTCACACTCAAGTAAAGGGGATTACATGAGGCATGAATGTCAGGAGGTTGGAAGTCAGCTTAAAAGTGGCCTACTGTGCTCACATTGGTTGCTTTATCCCCCCATTCAAGCTGTTTCTTTCCCTGCAAGCAGTGAGTAAAGGATAACCATGCCCAAATACTTTCTTGAAACTTGTTGTTGTAATCATCCTGCATATATGGGATGGTCTGCACCCCCCACCCAATATTTAGTTCAAATGTTAAGACTGATGACACCACCATACACCAACAGGGTATGAAAAGATTTATCACTCACGGATGAGGTTTTCTGACTAGGTCAGGAAGGGGTTCCAAGCTGAAATGGCTTATGAGAGCAGGGAAAGTAGATTAGCTTGGGGTTTTTATGGTGGTTAGGGCATGGGACTGGGATGAAGGTTCCTGTGTGTGAGCCAGGGCTTGTGAAATGCCTGCTAGTGCTAAAAGAGACAGTGTGTGGGCTTTCTTATCAGCTTGACCAGATGTGGGGCAGAAGGATAAAGAGAATCAGAGGGCTGGAAAGCTGTCAGCTGTTAAATATTAAAAAAAAAAAAAAAAAAGAAAGAAATTAAAGTAGATATGAACTTCAAGTTTAGAATCAAATAATTTTTTTTTATTCCTCCCCCCCTCCCCGTCCCCCGCCCCGTTGTCTGCTCTGTGTCAATTTGCTGTGTCTGCTTGCATTCTTGTCAGCAGCACCGGGAATCTGTGTCTTTTTTTCATTGTGTCATCTTGCTGTGTTACCTCTCCGTGTGTGCGGCACTACTCCTGGGCAGACTGCACTTTTTTTGTGTGGGGTGGCTCTCGTTAAAGGATGCACTCCTTGCATGTGGGGCTCCACGACATGGGGGACACCCCTGTGTGGCATGGCACTCCTTGGGCACATCAGCACTGTGCATGGGCCAGCTCACCACAAGGGTCAGGAGGCCCTGGTTTTGAACCTTGGACCTCTATGTGGTAGGCAGATGCTCTATTAGTTGAGCACTTCCCCCACATCCCCCCAAAATTTGAATTCCCCCAAAATTTCCACTTCCCCCAAAATTTGAATTCCTATTATAGCTCCAGGTATAATATGAAGCTGAAGGACCTTGGGTAAGCTCTTTATCTTACTTTGCTTTTATGTGCAAAATGTAAATAGTAATACCTACCTAATAAGTATTTTTGCAAGAATATACTGAGATAATAGGTGAATATTAAGCTCAGTGCTTAAATGTGCAAAGTGATAGCTGCAATTGTTCTTCTTTTGATTTCTTTTTCTGAAGTGAAGTACTTGATAAATTAATTACTTAATAAGCTTGAAATGCTTCTGTGTGTGTCTTCCAATTTAGGTAATGCTTAGTATTACAAATGCCAAATGAATTGTTTATGATTAAGGGAAAAAAATGAACTTAAAATTCAGTGGATAAGATTGGATTTTAAGATTCTAAAGTCTGATTCTGTGGTGGATCTGATGATTATTTTATGTGTATACTCATCCACATACTGAAGCACATACCAGAAAGGAACTCTAAATCCTCAGGGAAGAATGAGTATAAATAAATGTGGCTGCTTTTTCCATATACATACCCAAACTTTTGAATATTTTTGCCTTCAAAAAATTTTCCCACAATCACAATGTTAGGACTTTTCCCCATTTAAAAATATATTATGGGTACAGAGGTGGTTCAAGCAGTTGAGCACCTGCTTCCCACATGGGACATCCCAGGTTTGGTTCCAGTGCCTCCTAAAGAAGACAAATAATGAGCAGACAATGAGAAAAAAACAATGATCAGATAACAAGAAAGACAATGAGCAAACAACGAGCAAACCGTGAGCAAAAACAAAATGAGGGAAGCATATGTGGCTCAAGTAATAGAGCTTCTACCTACCATATGGGAGGACCTGGGTTTGATCCCTAGGGCCACCTGGTGAAGAAGAAGAAGAGAAAGTGTACCCATGTGGCAAGCCAGTCCCCGTGTGAGTGCCTGTGTGGTTAGCCAGTGTTCCGTGCAAGTGAGTCACACAGTAAGATGATGATCCATCAAAAGAGACAAGGGAAGAATCAAAGTGAAGCACTGTTGAAACCAGGAACTGAGGTGGTACGATTGACAGGGAACCTCTCTCCAGGTGTCCAGGATCAAATCCCAGTGAATCCTAGAGGAGAAAAAATGAGAAGACAACACAGACAGCAAAAACAGCAGGGAGGGAGGCGGGGAAGGGGGGGAAATAAACAAACAAACAAACAAATAAATAAGAAGCTATGGTGTTTCACTTAAAAAAAAAAAAGAACAGGGAGTGGATGTAGCTCAAGCAGTTGAGGACATGCCTCCCACACGGGAGTCCCGGGTTTGGTTACTGGTGTCTCCTAAAGAAGAAACAAAGACAATGAGCAAAAAACAAGCAAATAGACAAGGGAGCCATCGAGGATGGGGGGTAGAGTCAACTTTATTGAGGTATAACTTACCTACAATAAATTCCATTTAAAGTTAACACTTTGATGAGTTATGACAAATATAAGCACCCTTGAAACTACTGCCAAAATCAAGAAACTGAAAATTTCCATTGCTCCAGAAAGTTCCCTTTTGCCCCTTTACAGTCCAACCTTTAATTTGCCTCCAGCTCTAGACAATAATTTATCTACTTTTTGTCACAATATGTTAGTTTGCGTTTTCTATAATTTTATGTAAATTGAATCATGCAGTATGCATTCTTTGTGTCTCTTCTTTCAATTAACAATAATTTTGGGATTTATCTATGTTGTCATCTGTATCAATAGTTAATTCTATTATATTACTGGTGAGTAATATCACAGTAGTATCCTATAATTTGTTGATTTATTGTCCTGTTGATGGACATTAGGTTTCTGTTTGTTGTTTCATTTTTTTTCCAGTTTTGGGCTACTGTAAATTAACCTTCTATGGATATTTGTGTAAGGTGTTTATATGAACATATGCTTCTATTTCTCTTGGGTAAATACTTAGGAGTAGAAGGCTTGGAAATACGGTAAGTATATGTCTTACTTTCACCCCAGTAATACTTTGCTCTGAAATCTACTTTGTCTAATAATAATATAGTCAGTCCAGCTTCCTTTTGTTTAGCATTTGTATTGCTATATCTCTCCCCCATTTTCTTGTAGAGAGCAAGAAAATTGGCTTGTTAGGTTTCTGATGAGAATTATGCTGTTACTGTATTTGTTTCTTTTTACATAGTGTGTCTTTTACCTTTGTCCAATTTTAAGATTCTTCTCATTATCTCTGATTTTAAGCAGTATGATCATGATGTACCCAGGCATAGGATTATTCAGTTTCTTGTGTTTGGGGCTAGTTGAGCTTCTTTATGGTTTTTATAAAATTTAGGAAAATTGTGGCCATTATTTCTTCAAATATTTTTCTGCCCCCTGATCTTCCTTGGGGACTCCATTTACATATTAAGCTGCCTGAAGTTTCACTGTAACTTACTGATGCTCTGTTCATTTCTTTGTATGTGTGTGTTTGTCTTCTTTCCCTCTGCAGTTCATTTTGGATAGATTCTATTGCTATGTTTTCAAGTTTACTAAACTTTTCTTCTGAAATGTCTAATACTCTGTGTATTAGTCAGCCAAAAGGGTGCTGATGCAAAATACCATAAATTGGTTGGTTTTTATAAAGGATATTTATTTGGGGTAGGAACTTACAGATACCAGGCCATAAGCATAAGTTACTTCCCTCACCAAAATCTATTTTCACATGTTGGAGCAAGATGGCTGCCAATGTCTGCGAGGGTTCAGGCTTCCTGGGTTCCTCTCTTCCAGGGTCTTCCTTCTCTCTGGGTTCAGGGTTCCTGTCTTTCCAGGGCTTGCTTCTTCCTGGGCTCAGGGTTCCTCTCTTCCTGGGGCTTGCTTCTGTTTTCTCTGTGAGTTTACTTTCCAGGGCTCCAGCTTAAGGCTTCAGCATCAAACTCCAACATCAAAACTCCGACATCAAAACCTTCAACTCTGTTCTTTGCCATGACTTTTATCTGTGAGTCTCCCCCTATGCACAGCAAGGGATGGGGAGTCAATGCCCTAATGATATGGCCCAATCCAAGCCCTAATCATAACTCATTCAGGCCCAGGTACAGACCAGATTACAAACATAATCCAATATCTATGTTTGGAATTCATAACCGTAGCAAACTGCTGTACTCGGCTAACCCCATCTAGTGCATTTTTTTCATTTCAAATTATGTTTTTCATCTCTAGAATTCCATTTCATTGTGTGATCTCTGGATATTGACCCCTGCTCCTTTCATGTGGTTCTTTCCACCACCTCAGGTGCTTTCCTCACTTGTGCACTGATTAGTATTCAGCCGAAGATTCTAGGAGAACCCTCTATAGAAAGCTGAAGTGCTTTCTCTGTGTATTTCTTGCTAGTAGCCCTGTAAATTCTAGCTGCCTTGAATTCCTTGGACTTCTAACTCCATCTCTTTGATCTGGGAGAATGTCAGGCTCCTCAGGCTCCACATGGGTTTCCCCTCTCTGCACTGCAGTCTGGAAACTCTCTAGGTGGTAAGCTTGGGCAAGCAGAGGATACATCCCATTTGTTTTCCTTCTCTCAGGGATCACCAGCTTGAGCAGCCTAATGTTCAATGTTTGAAAATTGTTATTGTTCCTTGTCTCCTTTATTTCTATGCGTTCTTCATCTCTTATGGTAATTAACACCCTTCCCCCTTCCCTTTTTTTGTAAATTTGGGTGACAAATACTTTTTGCAGACTCTAATTTATGTTTTCACTTTGCTTATGGTGTTTTTTTAAAATTTCATGCATATGGTTTTCATTTTCATTTAGTCAAATTTATTGATCTTATCTTTTATTGCATCTGGATTTTGAATCATACTTAGAAGGCCTTCCTATGGCATATTTTTAATATCTGTGGAGTTGCAACTCTTTACTTCCTGAGAATGGACTTTATTTTTGCTAATAGCCTAAAATTATTTGGGGATAAAAGTCTGATAATTAAGGTGGAACAACAAATTGAGTAATGGCAATTTTTATTAAATTAAGGTTTTTGTATAGCTATGAGTTTGGTTTTTATATCAAATACATAAATTGTTCTGAAGTTGATTCCAAAGTGGAATTTTAGAAATATGTGACTGGGTAATATTTTTATATAAACTTTTCTTCCCCTATATTTTCCCCTTCCCTTTCCCTCATTTAAGCAGTAGTCTGTCCTATACTTTATTGACTCAGAGGAAACATGTGGCAGAACTATCCTGGGGAGGTTGAAGGTTCCTGAGAGAAATGGCTATGTGGTAACTTTAGGAATAAGGACCCAGGAAGACATAAAGGAAAACTGTTCCCTAATTATCTAAAGAGCTGTTGAACCCAAAGAAACCATCAGAGAGGAACAGTGGACAACAGATTGGTAGCCTATGTGGGCAGATGATCAACCCAGACAGCCTTTCTTGAATGGCATCAGACTGGGTGGACTCTAGAATTATGACAATTTCCCAGAGTTGGTAGAGAGAAACACCAAGAATGACTGGCTTAAGGTTTCCTACCATCCTGGTTGTATGGAGTCTTGAATTTAAGTTAACTTCAAGAAAATTAAGACATTTTATATATTTAGATGACATCCATCATCTTTATAAATATTTGACCAATAGTTAACATATATTTGTAAATTTCCAAAAAGAGGGTTTTGAAGAGTTACATTCATTTGCCTGCCTGTTTGGGGAGAAGGGTGGGGAGTGGACTGAATTAGTTTCTTTTACCTTGTTACCTTATAACAAGGGTTCTTAATTTGAGATCTCAGTGCCCTCAAGATCTATGCATGGATGGCAAAAAGTTTAGCATTTCCTTCAATTGCAAATGCAGGCAACAATCCATAGGTGTATTAGCAATACTTGTGATGATATCATCACCAATAGAAACCACAGATCTTGTCACATCATATTATGGTTACTACAATTATCATAAAATATTGGTTTTCATTACTATTCATCACTACTTGAAAATTGTGGTAATTTTTTATTTGTTGCTAAATCTTGTTATTTAACTAATAAAGGAGCACCATTATTACCATATCACAAATGTTTTAAAATATTTTATAATTATATTTCAATATAATCAGTGTTTTGTTTTAATCTTCTGTGTTTTATTGTAATCATTTTTAAACATTACTCTGACAAAGGGTCTGTAGGTTTTGCCAGATAGTTAAAGATGTCCATGGCATAAAATAGGTTAGGAATCCTTGTTTTAGTCACACTTTGAATATAATTCCTGGCTAGCATCACCTCAAGAAGAGAAGAGGTAGCAATAAAGCAGTTTCTAGCATTTCATTTTCAGCTCCTCCCCAGTCGGAAGGTTTGATGATGCATATTGAACTCTGGGAGCTTCTGACCTTCTGCACTTATTTGAAGCTCAACAAACTGCTGAAGCCCTGTGGTTTGTGTGTCTGACTTGATGGATTTTCACCCCAAGCAGGCCTCACTAGGTATGGGGTACTGAAACTTCTTTGCAAGTCTTACTGATGATGACAGCTTTGCCTCTCTTTTTTCCTTATGAGCTGTCACCAAGATGACGTTCCACATCAGTGAGAGAGTTTCAAATCCAACATTCCGGGCTTGGGGCCTCCTCTCAGTCAGTCAGCACCAATTCCCTCCTCTGTCTTTGAATCCCTTATATTCAGGGCACATCCGGGTATCATCTCAAATGTCTGGAACTCTACCTCTGCCCTCTCAATACTCCTTCTCTGTCCATGCTCCCTCCAGCTGTGGCCGCTGAATATGCTCGGAGACTGGAGAATTCTAGCATCCAAGCCTTGCAGGCCCCTGCTCAGACAAACTATCACCTTTCACCATTTGACAGACAGAGAATGGAAACAAAATCAAGCCAAAAGCAAAGGCTCTGTTGCATTGAAATTTCTGATCTTGTTGTCTTTTGACCACAAAACTCTTTGACCCAGAGCTCTCTTTATGTATGATTACCCCAAAGACAAAACTTTACAGTCTCTGTTACCTGAGAATATTTAACTGTGTGAATCTCCATTTTCTGGTTTGACTGTAGTCAACATTTTATAGTTTATGAAGTGCGTTCCTCGTTATGGGTTCCTTTATTCCTCAGAGCAACCCTGTATATCAAATTTGGTTACTTCTATTTGACAAATGAGGTATCTGAGGCTTAGAAAAGTTCAAAACTAGCTCTATAAATTTGGGAGCTAGCCTAGGACTTCTGCCTGAAGAGCTATGCTGTTTCCACTGCCCTGTAATTTCTGCCATGGAAAGAAGTAAATATGCAAATACAAATAAGGCATCTCAAACTTATGTCTTCTGGGCTCTTTCTGGTCTGCATAGGGATTTGTTTCTCTCATATCAATTCTCAAATTCATATGAGTTCCTGTTTAAAAATTGGGAAATTTCACATCAAAATCTAGATTCCTGATATTTTCTCCCTTTGAAGGAATTATATAGCCTGTTTATATAGGGCATATATTTCTGAAAGTTATCAATTAGTAGTACTCCTTTTAGATGGAGCACTAATTTTCCCATGCTCAGTCCCCACTACTTCCTATTTCTCCCCAACATTAAGGATGAATGTCACTAATCATTTATTACTATCTTTATGCTGCTGTATTTTTTATAGAGGAGTTAAAAGAGGAAAGGCAAGCAATCCTTGAACTTATTTGTATCTCAAAAGTGGTAAAATGAAAAACATATTTAAAGAAACTTAAAATAATTATTAGCCTAATTTGTCTGGGCTCTGTAGGAATTTGAATTTGTAGTCTCTGCTGGAGGCAATTGTTCCCAAATCTGGCTGCCCAGTGGATTCATTTGGAAAGCTTAAAAAAAAATACAGGTCTTTGGGCTGTACCAGACCCATTAAGTCAGAATCTTCAGGATGAGCCCCAGAAATCTGGATTCTTTCCCCAAGGAGTTGGCAGGCATTGAACCCAGGACTTCATACATGTGAAGCAGCCACTCAACAACTGAGCTATACCTACTCCGTGAAATATGGTGTAGCAGTTTGATATTATTTATGAATTCCAAAAATGATATTGATTATGTTTGTTAACTGGTCTGTTCCTCTGAGTGTGATACCATTTGATTTTAAATTCAAAGATTTTACATTTGCTTGATTAAATCACGATTAGGGCTTTGATTCAACCACATCAGTAGGGCATGACTCGGGGTTGAGACCCCAACCCTTGATGGGCTGATAGAAACAGACACTCAGGAAGACACACAGAAGAAGATATGGAAGAGGAGAGAAACTGGTCATTTCGATCCTGCTATGTGACAGAAAGGAGAAGGCTCAAATAGCTAAAGCCCCAGGATGAGAGATGGGCCCTATGCCAGCGTATAGCTGAGACTGGAAGAGGCTAGACCCATAGAACCTTAAGAAGAAGAAGGAAGGAGAGACCAGGCAGAGGTCACCCGCCACCTTGCTTCAACACACCGCAACAGGCTTTGGTGAGTAAGTAACCTTGAGTTGAACTCTTTAGGGCCTTGTAACTATAAGCTTCTACCCCAAGTGAATACCCCTTATAAAAGCCAACAGATTTCTTTGCATCAGCACCCCTTTGGCTAATACAAATGGATTTTTAAAAATTCCCAAGATTATTCTGATTAGGCAACCTTTGTTCTGATTCTCTTGGCCTCTTCTCTGGAATGCCCTCTTATGGAAAGAAGTATCCACTTTGTTCTTCAACAGCATAGTACTAAGAAATTCAGCTAAACTAGGAATTGACTGCCAGCCCAAAGCGGTCAGATGGAAATGACCCATTTAGAGTTTGTAATAAAAAGTACATCATTTGGTTCATTGATTTGGTGCAACTGGGTCACCAACAAAAAAGGTATCTGCTGATAATGTCAGTGTTAGCCCCTTCCCCTTGGATAATTCACCATCTCCTAATTTACATTGACAGGAAGCTAGAAATGACTCATCATTTTTGAGAAGTCTTTTTTTCTCCCTGACTCTAGCTTCTTCATCTGAAAGAGACAAAAAGCAAAAACGTAAGTAAATCAGAGCCTTGACAGTCATAAAAGGAGAAATATTGTATCATCTCATTTATATGAAATAATTAGAATATGTAAATTTATAAAGTCAGAAATTAGAATGCATGTTACCAGGGGTGGGGTGGGGCTGGGCTAAAGAGGAGTTATGCTTAACTAGCCTGATGGAAAACTGTTGGCAATGGATGGTAGTGATGGTACACAGCATTGAGAATGTGATCAATGCCACTGAACTGAATATTTGAAAGCAGTTAAAATGGGAAATTGTATGTTGTTTGTTATGTTACCAGAATAAAAATATTTTAAAACTATGGACTATAGTTAATGTAATTATAATATTGGTTAAAAAATCAGAGCTTGAACACTGGTTTTCTTAGTCCTAGGCATTGTTCTTCCACTACAGACTTAATTTCATAGAACTGGCCTTTTCTCTTCTGAAAATTTTTTAGAAAACAAAATCAGGATAACCAAAATTGGTTTAATAATAAGGTGGCTCCATGACGAATGGAAATCGGGACTTTCCTGTGCTTTATTTACTACCAATTTTTTTTTTAACCTCAAAGATAAATTGGTGATCTCTGCGGTGCTCCCTTCTAGGATGACAAAGAAAAGAAGGAACAATCTAGGATGACAAAGAAAAGAAGGAACAAGAAGATCACTCGGAAAAGGGCTGCAGCCATGTGCTGCCCATTTGTTGTGCAAATTAAGTGCCCGAGGATAAGGCCATTAAGAAGTTCATCATTAGAAAGATAATAAAGGGGAAGCGGACTTGGCCCAATGGATAGGGCGTCCGCCTACCACATGGGAGGTCCGTGGTTCAAATGCCGGGCCTCCTTGACCTGTGTGGAGCTGGCCCATGCACAGTGCTGATGCACGCAAGGAGTGCCGTGCCATGCAGGGGTGTCCCCCACGTAGGGGAGCCCCACGCGCAAGGAGTGTGCCCCGTATGGAGAGCCGCCCAGTGTGAAAGAAAGTGCAGCCTGCCCAGGAATGGTGCTGCACACACGGAGAGTTGACACAATAAGATGACACAACCAAAAGAAACACAGATTCCCAGTGCTGCTGATATGGACAGAAGCGGTCACAAAAGAACACACAGCAAATGGACAGAGAACAGATAATTGGGGGAGCGGAGGGAAGAGAAATAAATAAATAAATCTTTGAAAAAAATAAAAGACAGACAATGAATCTCTCAGGAGGGAGCATGTCGACGCCCCTGTGCTTGCCAAGCTGTGTAGGATGCTGCGTTACTGAGTGAGTTGCGCCCTTCACAGTACAGGAGTCAGGAACGTTTCCCAGAAGCCAAGAAGCATCCAACACCTCCACCCGGATTTAGACCTGCGAGAGCTGCTCCACGGCCACTGCCAGAGCCCATGTAAGGAGAGGAGTTCTTAAAGACAGAAGGGAAAAAATAAAATGGAAATTAAACTTGAAAAAGATGAATTTGTTCTAATGCAGAATACCTTGAGCTCTGGGGCAACTATTTAAAGTCAGCAAGGAGGAGCTTGGTAGCTTGCACTTATTGAGCACTAACTCTGTGGCAGGCATTCCCCTAATCGCTTTCTACACATCATCTCGTTTAATCTTTATAACAACTCGCTGTAGCAGATATTTACTTCTGTATTTTACACACAAGGAATTGGTCTGAAAAGTTGAATATCTTTATTTGTTCAACAACTATTTATTGGGCAGCTATTGTGTGCCAGTCGTAGAGCATGTAAATGGTAAAGCTAGGATTCAAATCTGATTTTCTAGTTCTCAGACCCATGCTTTTTACCAACTATGGGAACTTCCTGTTTCCAGAGATTCCTCCCATCTCTCCTTCAGGCACCAAAGTTAGTACAACTTTGGTTCCCATAATATTTCTTAGTATTAATGTCTCTGTTTTATTCAATAAATTTTATATCTAGGGCAGGCCTCCTGAGGCTGGAGCAAGTGTGTGGAACAGGGTAGGAGGGGGATAGGTAGGACTGGAGGGAGCCAGCTCCAAACGCTGGGTCACCAGCTGGGAGCAGCCTCAGGGAGGCTGATGGGCTGGGCGAGTGTGCTGGACACATCTCTGATCAGGTCTACCTCCTGAGGACAGGTTGGCTGGGACCATGACCATCTTGCAATAAATCTAGGAGGTTACTAGTCAAGAAATGTTTCCAGAGAAGCGACTGTGGCTCAATTGACTGGGATCCCATCTACCATATGGGGGACCCTGGGTTCTTATCCCAGGGTCTCCTTGTGAAGGCAAGCTGGCCCACACCCGCGGAGAGCTGGACAGCAAGATGACTCAACAAAGGGATATAAGCAGACACAGAAGAATGTACACTGAATGGACACAGAGAGCAGACAGCAAGCAAGCAACAAGGTGTGGGGGGGTGGATAAATAAATAATAAATCTAAAAAAAAGTGATAAGACTTGTTTCTTAAAAAAAAAAAACTTTCCACATAACTGGGAAACAAAATGTTCTGAGTGAACAAATAAAGGTAGGTGACGTTGCAGTTTTGGAGTTTCTTTTCAAAGCAGTTTCACATAGATATTTTATTGCTTGCTTGATGACTCTGGTAACATAAGCAGAGATTCTGTACCTATAGTGGGTCAGGAGTTGTTGATAACTTCAGTAGTGTCTCCCTTTCAGCATCTCAAGAGTCCCTTCATCTCTGATTAAAACATTGTTAACCAACCAAACAGATACCAGTACAAATACTGAATATAAGCTGAGTAGAGCACTTATCTTGTGGGCATGTATGTTAGTCAGTCAAAGGGGTGATGATGCAAAATACCAGAAATTGGTTGGCTTTTATGAAGGGTATTTATTTGGGGTAGGAGCTTACACATACCAGGCCATAAAGCATGTTACTTCCCTCATCAAAGTCTATTTTCATGTGTTGGAGCAGGATGGCTGCCAAAAGCTGTGAGGGTTCAGGCTTCCTGGGTTCCCCTGGGCTCAGCTCCTGTTTTCTCCACAAGGTCAGCGTAGACTATCAGGCAAATGGCTCTGTCTCTTTCCTTGGGGCTCCAGCTTAAGACTTCAGCATCAGACTCCAACATCAAATCCCTAATCATAATTCAATCACGCTCAGGTCCAGACCAGATTACAAACATAATCCAATATCTATTTTTGGAATTTATAACCATATCAGCTACAACATATCATAGTGGAAATGACTTCTGTGTGGAAACAAGGGTGTTGTGTTTGCAAATAAAAATTTGGTCTGGCCCTGGTTAGTTGGTGAGTGTGAGGAAACTAGGATAATGAAAGATATTGTCAAACAAATTTAAAAATTGGAGAGGAAAAAGTTAAGGTTGTGTTAGAAAACAAGATAGGCAGCCTGAAAAGGAATTTAATTATATGCCAAAGGGAACAGAAAGTTGGAACATAATAGCCTTAGATTATACTTTATAATATAATCCTTTGGGAAAGCTGCATATAATATATTTCTGTGTGAGAGGATAAACTTGAGTCATTTTAATGGATTTTTGATAGAATACCAAAATGTGGAAGTAACGGCTAAGCTTCTATCAAGAAGTAATTCTCCTCACAACCCATTTTTCACTATAATATGCTATATAGTACCTTGCTCATCACTCTTTCCTGTCTTTTTTCCTTCTTAGGATCACCCTAAGTATATTTTTCCAAAAGACAATCACTGACAGCCCTGAAGCCATTGTTGAGTTTTACTCCTGTGAGTGTTTTAGGTAACACTCTTCTTAGAATTCGAGGTCCTTTCTTATCCTACATTTACTTTCTTGGCTGCCAAAAGTTTCCCATTTTTCTGTCTCCTCTCTCTTCTGTCAGAACATTCTGAGTGGTAATTTTTCATCCTGTCTGTTTCCTTATCCCAGTGCTCCATTCATTTTCTTTAGGCTCCTCTTCCTTCCTCCTCCATGTCCCCTGTATGACAGCACTTTCTCTGCTGAAAGTTTGAAGCATTCAAGAGTTAACTGCTGAAGATGGCAATTGGGCTGGAATGAGAAGATGAGTTGATTTAGTAGATGTTGTAGAGTTTCAAATCAGTCAGATTCTTGGATGTAAATAAAGGAACCACTTAAATCAGTTTAAGGAAAAGGGAATTTATTGGGTCATTTATTAAAGAAGGCTACTGCAATAAAGCAGAATGGAAGGAATTACTCCAGGAACTAGGGTTTTACCGATTGGAGCCAGAATTCAATGCCCCTGGAATACTGTGCCTCCTTTTCCTCCTGTTTTTTCTAGATAGTTTCATTCTGTAGAACAACTTTCTCTATGTGCTGGGAAACATGGCAACTGACTTTCAGATCCAGATTTAGATCCTTCCAGTAGACAGAGAGCTATCCCCAACTATCACTCCAATGTGATTGGTTCAGTTTGCTCCTGTGTTCTCTCTTTCGACCAGCTTCTGAGCTTAGCCAGACCTGTGTCCTGAAAGACATGGCACTGTGGCTGGCAACTCCCCACCCCGCCCCAGAACCCTGGAACAGGAGAACTCCAATGGTTCACCAAAGGAAAAAGTGCTAGGGAGACAAAAATAGTGTATAAACACTGCAAAATAAAAACCCATTTTAAAATAAAACCCATTTTATTATAGCTCAGTGGTTGAGGGCCTGCTTCCCATGTACAAGGTCCTGGGTTTAATCCCTGGTACCTCCTCAAATAAAAAAAAATCTGTTTTCAATAATTTGTTTTCACGCAAAATTTCACAAGAAATAAGTAAGGCCCTTCTTATATAACTTAAAAAATTACTTTGAGGAGAATTATAGAACAGAGGAGTCCCAACAAGTTGTTTTATTAACAGCATCATGTTATATTATTTTTTACATGTCCACAATAATCCCACTCCCTGTCTCTACACTGCTTCGGTAGTTGTCCTCCACACTGACTTTGGGCTTGTCCATTTGATTTGCTTTGGCCAATGGAATAAAAACAACCATGATGCAAAGTAGAGTCTTGAAGCATGCTTTTTGTGCACTGGGGTTTGACCTTTCTTGTTGCTCTTGGGAACCCTGTTAGACCTGGGCTGGACTACTAGATTATAAGTGACACATGGCCTAGTTACTTCCACAGTCCCTGCTAACAGCCAGCCAAACACCAGACATGTGAGTGAGGCCATTGACCACGAGACAACCACAAATACATGGGTGACCACAGGTGACACCACATGGAAGGGAGATCAGGCATCCCAGCTATATTAGTCAGTGTTCTCTAGGGAAACAGAATCAACAAGAGATATCTGTCAATAGTATGTAATTTTATAAGAATCTCTCATGTGATGATGGGGATGCACAGTCCCAGATTCTGCAGACAGGCTGCAACCAGGGGCTCTAATGAAAGTCCAATGAAGGTTCTTGACGAGTTCTGGGAGACATTGGATGTCCAAAGATGAGTTGAGAAATTCTCACTCAATGCTGAAATCACTTCCTCTTTTAAGGCATTCAACTGGTTGGATAAAGCGTCACTCATCGCAATCTCCCTGATTGATGTAATAGTAATCAGCTATCTATGATTTACCACTGCAGTATAGTCAATGGTGACTAAAGTCCATAAATGCCCTTGTATTACAGTTAGCCCAGTGCTTGCTTGTCCAAACAACTGGGCACAATTACATGGCTGAGTTGACACAGTAGCTTAACCATCACAGTCCATCACAGTCCACCCCTTGTCAACTCGGCAACCATACACATTACCTTAAACCATACTTAGTCTCTAAGTAAAAACAATAACAGACATACATATATACATATATTTCCACCTAACAATGGTCAACTCTCCTGCATACAACTGGAAGCAAATTAATTCCATACAAAATAGTGTAGTATTCATTCTCAAACTTGACAGCCTCAAATATTATGACATGAAACATATATACAACTTGTTATATGATAAGGGAAAAGTTTGGGGAAGATGACAAAGAATTTCATTTTGTATACATATACAATCATCATAATGAAACACGGAAAAAAGATTCACGATCACTACTGTCCTCGTTTCTGTAACTGGTCACATGGTCAAAGTTCATATTTATAACAACCTTCTTCCAATACCCATTCCATGTTCTCATTACCTTCAGCAAGCACTTCAGCTGGCCATGGTTCTTTGCCTGGTGGGGTAACCTAAACTTTCATTCCTGAGGATTCTGGGCCACTGTTATTCCTGCTTGGATTGGGTTGTTGCAATTTTCCATTGACTTGAATCGTAGGACATGGCAGTACTAGGAGATGCCCTAGAGGATCTCCTGTATTCCAGGCAAACTCTTCTTTACCCCATTATGTAGATGTAGTCCTATTTCCTCTTGATAGTCAGGATCAATCACCCCAGCTAGTACAGTAATTCCCTTCTTTGACTGTTGATTCAGAGGTACGAGGAACCCAAAGTAGTCAGGTAGCAGTTTTAACTTCCAGTTCAGTGGAATCATTGTTGTGTTTCCTGGGGACAACACCCCTCCATTTGGGACTACAACCTGTAGACTAGCAGAGTTTGAGGTTGCAAAATTTTCCTAGTGGATCACTAGGGGTAGTAATGAATGGTGCCACTCCCATTTCCACCCCTTGATTCCTGGACCCATGGATCGTGGTTATGGGAGAAACAGCACCATAGAGTGGACACTGATTTAGGGCATACACAGCCTCCTGGAGAACACTGCCCCAGCCCTGCAAGGTATTGCCACCTAGTTGGTGCCATAATTGAGTCTTTAAAAGGCCATTTCACAATTCTATCAATCCAGCTGCTTCAGGGTGATGGGGAACATGGTAAGATCAATGAATTCCACGGGCATGTGCCCATTCCTACACACCATTTGCTGTGAAATGGGTTCCTAGATCAGAAGCAATGCTGTATGGAATGCCATGGCGGTAGATAAGACATTGAGTAAGTCCATGGATGGTAGTTTTGGAAGAAGAATTGCATGCAGGAAATGCAAACCCATATCCAGAGCATGTGTCTATTCCAGTTAAAACAAACCGCTGCCCCTTCCACAATGGAAGTGGTCCAAAGTAGTCAACTTCTTTGTGTTCATACTTACCACCAGCTCGTCATAAATTCCACCCCTGCTGGTGGTAAGTATGAACACAAAGAAGAGATAAAATGGGGGCAAGGGGTTGCCTTTGGGAGGGGCTTTGCGGGTTTGAGGGTGGCTGGGGATGGGCGGATGGGTAATATTGCCCAAAAGTGGGGGGAGGGAGGGGTAGCATACGAACATAGGAGAGTGTCAGGTGTTGGTGGAGAGTAAAATGCCGAGAAAATCATACCAAAATATAATTAAGAGGGTTACCTGTTTAGAATGCTCGGAGGGGATGGTCCAATGCGGGACGGGCTCCTGGGGAATGTCTGAATGCTCATTTTGCTAGAGTGGGTGGCACCATTGGGTAGAGACCCAAGTAGTGAGAGTGGGGGTGGACCCACATCCTGGGGAGGACTAATGCCATCAAATAGAGGGAACTGTATCTCTCGAGAGAAAGGGTGGCTCCCAGGGCATTGGGGCAGTTGAGCAAGTTAGGCCCTGAACACTATTCCAACTATCTCTGGACGTGGATCCTCAGGAAACAGAGGTTGGCTGTCACCATGGGCACCAAGGTGGATGGGAAAATGGATGTTAAATGTGTGGAACCAAGGTAAATGGGGGGTAAGAGAGGAGTTTCGCGAGAGTACACAAGGATGGATATAAAACATGTAATATTATACCATAACATATAGGAGACAACAGA
The DNA here is from genome assembly GCF_030445035.2 of Dasypus novemcinctus. Lineage (NCBI taxonomy): Eukaryota > Metazoa > Chordata > Mammalia > Cingulata > Dasypodidae > Dasypus > Dasypus novemcinctus. Next base: position 80,539,694 of record NC_080686.1, read on the forward strand.
CTGATAATGTAAACCATATTGTAAAACATAGGATAACTAAAAAATTAGAAAACTGTGTATCCTAAAGTATGTACCACAATGTAAGCACAGATGTCACCTTGTTTGAAAGCTATTGTTTCAGACTCTGTACATCAATTTAAGTAAATATGATGTGAATAGGGTGTAAGAGTATCGCTGTGGAAGGGAAAAGGTTTTGTGATGGATGTGTGGGAGTGCTGTATATTATATATATGAATTGTTGTGGTCTAGGGGTCTTGTTAAGAGAAGTTCAATAATTAGGGGGAAAAAAAAAAGAAAAGAAAAAGACAGGATGTAGAATTTTTTCCAAGTCAACACGTATTCTATATCTAACCTTTAAACCCATCGCTATATGCCATTTAGCTAGTAAGGGATCCTGACATTATCTTGGGCTTCAATTTTCAGGAAGTTCTGGATCACAGAGTGGTTCAACAATGGCAGTGGAGGAATACTGGTATAGGATACTATTGACAGGTGATATATGGCTGACAGGGAGCTATACAGGACATATGTCCAGGGTGCATGGTAATGTTTGGATATACTCATAGTGGCAACAATTAAAAACTACAGCTGGGGGGGTACTGGGTTCCTGGCCGGTGGTGCTCTGTCGTGGTCCCTAGGGGAGAAGCGACAGTCTTCCAGGTGCAGCAGCAAGGACCGAGAAGGAATGAGGGTCCAACAGTGAGCCCCTGACGCTCATGACTATGCTTGTGAGCTGATATGCCTGAAATAAGAACAAGGCCTAGAGCAGCATTGTGCCTGGGAATTTCCTCCTGACAGCCTTCATGTTACTCAAATGTGGCCAGTCTCGAAACCAAACTCAGCATGTAAATGCAATACCTTCCCCCCAGCATGGGACATGACACCCAGGGATGAGCCTCCCTGGCACCGAGGGATCACTATCAACTACCAACTGATCATGCAACTAGAAAATGACCTGGAAAGGAAGGTTCAATGCGGATCAGCAGAATATCCCTGTCTACATAAAATAACATGACTTTAAAATGCTGTTTGACCTAATGTAAGGGGGAAATGGAAAGGAGAAATGAGTTTATATGGCTACGAGTCTCTAAAAAAAAAGAGTCTGGAGGCTTTCAGAAGGATTGCCCTTATGCACAACTGAGCAGAGTCTAAGAGACAGATAAAGTAGATACAACCCCCAGGTATTGGTTCCTTTGAGGGCTAAAGAGATCCATGGGTGCTATGGTCATGGCAGATGGGGTTAACTGCAATGGCAGATGGCCCTTCTTTGGAGCTGGTGTTTATGCGTGATGAATCTGGACTCAGATGGGATCTCTCTTCATAAGACTTTCATGCTACTGTGCTGGAGTTGTAGTTGGTGTTGGGGTTTAAGATATATTTAGGGGATCTGAATCTCTGGACTGACAATGTGATAGCCAGGCCCTGAGCCTCAACAGACTCCAGCACCTACAATCTGATTTATTGGACTCATCTCACTCAGCTAAGATGGAGTTGAAGAAGGACAACCACCACACCATGGAGCCTAGAGTGCCTACAACTGAAAGCGGGAGGATTGCATCCAGTATCCATGTGGAATCTGAGCCTCCTCTTGACATAGAGGTGCAATGGACACAACCATTCCAATGTCCACAGAGAAAAGGTGGCATTGGAGTGGGAAAAGTGGACATGGTGGCTAATGGGTATGGGGAATGGCAGGAAGAGACGAGATGTGGAGGTGTCTTTGGGACTTGGAGCTGCCCTGGATGGTGCTTCAGGGGCAATCACTGGACATTATAAATCCTCACAGGGCCCACTGGATGGAATGGAGGAGAGTATGGGCCATGATGTGGACCATTGACCATGAGGTGCAGAGGTGCCCAGAGATGTACTTACCAAATGCAATGGATGTGTCATGATGATGGGAATGAGTGTTGCTGGGGGGGGGGGGGAGTGGTGGGGGGGGGTTGAATGGCTCCTCATATATTTTTTTTAATGTAATATTTTTAAAGAATCAATAATAAAAAAATAAATTAAAAAAAAAAAAAGAAAAAGCAAAATAAATGCTTTTTTACAGAAAAAAAAAAAAAAAAACAAAGTAGTCAACTTGCCACCAGGTAGCAGACTGGTCATCTTGAGGAATGGTGCCATATTGGGGGCTGAGTGTGGGTCTCTGCTGCTGGCAGATTAGGCAATCAGCAGTGGTTGTAGCCAAGTCAGCCTTGGTAAGTGGAAGTCCATGTTGCAGGGCCCATGCATAACTTCCATCCCTACCTCCATGGCACTTCATTCATGAGCCCATTGGGCAATGACAGGAGAGTCTGGGGAAGGAGGTTGAGCATTAGCCAGACAGTGGGTCATCTTATCCACTTGATTATTAAAACCTTCCTCTGCTGAAGTCACCCTCTGGTGAGCATTCACGTGGGACACAAATATTTTCACATTATTTGCCCACTCAAAAATGTCTATCCACATACCTCTTCCCCATACCTCTTTGTCACCAATTTTCCAATCATGTTCATTCCAATTCCCTGACCATCCTGCCAAACCATTGGCAATAGCCCATGAGTCAGTGTACAAACACACCTCTGGCCATTTCTTCTTCCAAGCAAAATGAACAACCAGGGGCACTGCTCAAAGTTCTGTCCACCGGGAGGATTTGCCCTCACTACTGTCCTTCAGTAATGTCCCAGAAAGGGGCTACTGTGCTGCAGCTTTCCACTTTCAGGTGTACCTGCACATCATGCAGAACCATCTGTAAACCAGGCCCTAATTTTCTCTTCCACATTCAACTGATTGTGAAGTACTCCCCAAGAAGCCAAACCTTTGGGCTGGGAAAGAGAAGGTAACATGACAGGGGTGGTGACTATGGGCATTTGAGCTACTTCCTCATGTAATTTACTTGTGCCTTCAGGACCCGCTCAAGCCTTATCTCATATTTACCACTTCCAATTATTATGGACTGCTGCCAATCATGCCCAACTTATGGTTTGGTGGGTCAGACAATACCCACCCAGCTCATGATAGGCAAATCAGGTCTCATGGTAACTTGATGGCCCATGGTTAAGCATTCAGTCTCTACTAAGGCCCAGTAGCAGGCCAAAAGCTATTTCTCAAAAGGGGAGTAGTTATCTGCAGAAGATGGCAGGGCTTTACTCCAAAATCCTAAGGTTCTGCATTGTGATTCTCCTATAGGGGCCTGCCAAAGACTCCAGACAGCATCTCTATTTGCCACTGAAACTTCTAGCACCATTGGATCTGCTGGGTCATATGGCCCAAGAGGTACAGCAGCCTTGCACAGCAGCCTGGACCTGATGCAGAGCCTCTTCTTGTTCCAGTCCCTAATCAAAACTAGCAGCTTTTCTGGTCACCCAGTAAATGTGCCCAAGTAGCACACCCAAATGAGGAATGTGTTGTCTCCAAAATCCAGAGACCAACTAAGTGTTGTGCCTCTTTTTTGGCTGTAGGAGGAAACAGATGCAACAGCTTATCTTTCACTTTAGAAAGGATATCTTGACATGCCCCACACCATTGGACACCTAGAAATTTCACTGAGGTGGAAATATCTTGTATTTTAGTTGGATTTATCTCCCATCCTCTCTCACACAAATGCCTTACTATTAAGTCTAGAGTCTTTGGTACTTCTTGCTTACTGGACCCTATCAACATGATATCATCAATATAAAGGACCAGTGTGATGTCTTTTGGGAAGAAGAGACAATCAAGATCTCTGTGGACAATATTATGACATAGGGCTGGAGAGTTAACATACCCCTGAGGCAGGACAGTGAAGGTATACTGCTGTCTTTGCCAGCTGAGAGCAAACTGTTTCTGGTGGTCCTTACTAATAGCAATTGAGAAAAAAGCATTCGCTAAGTCAATAGCTGCATACCAGATACCAGGGGACATGTTGATTTGCTCAAGAAATGATACCACATCTGGGACAGCAGCTTCAATTGGAGTCACCACCTGGTTAAGTTTATGATAATCTACTTCATCCTCCAAGATCCATCTGTTTTCTGTACAGGCCAATTAGGAGAGTTGAATGGGGATCCTTCAAATCCTTGACAGTGGCCCTAATTTCTGCAATCCCTCCAAGAATCTGGTATTGCTTTTGGTTTACTATTTTGCAGGGTAGGGGCACTTCTAGTGGCTTCCACTTGGTCTTTCCAATCATAATAGCCCTCACTCCACAAGTTAGGGATCCAATGTGGGAATTCTGCCAGTTACTGTGTATGTCTATTACAATTACGCATTCTGGAACTGTGGAAATAACCAGAATGGGTCCGGGAACTCACTGGACCAACTGTGAGATGGACCCGAGCTAAAACTCCATTAATCACCTGACCTCCATAGGCCCCTACTCTGACTGGCAGACCATAGTGACGTTTTGGGTCTCCTGGAATTATTGTCACTTCTGAGCCAGCGTCTAATAATCCTCGAAGTGCCTGATTCTTTCTTTTTCCCCAATGCACAGTTACTCTGGTAAAAGGCCAGGTCTCCTTGGGCAAAGGTGGGAGGAATATTAACATTTATAAATCTTTGGCAGTTTAAGAGGATCCTTCCTCAGGGAGACCTGGCCTCCTCCTCATTCAAGGGGCTCTGGGTCTGTAAACTGTCTCAAGTCTGGGAATTGATTAATGGGCCAAGATTCTTTATGTCTGTAATTTGAATTAGGGTTTCATTCACTTGACCTAGAACTCTTCTGTTTATACAGATCCAGAAGAAATTTAGTAGACTTCCCATGTATTTCACTACTAGGTACCGCATGATGTATTAGCCAAAACCATAATTTTACATGACTCAGACTATTTTGAGTGCTTTTTGAATCTGCCTTTCATTGTGGTACCCACACCCATCTTGACTTTGGTGATCAATTGCCGATACTTGACTTTTACCAGACCAACATCCGATCATTCCCATAATGTTTAAGGATTCTAATTCCATCACAGCCCTCCTTACATTAATAGCTGGACTACAGAGAAAAGCAACGACAGAGCTCTTCAGGGAAGATGGAGTTAGTCTTACCAATTTATTCCTCACAGTCCTGGTTAAAAGTGTGTCCTCTGAACATTCCTGGGGTGGGTGGGCAGCTCTCAAATGGTAAATCCATTCAAGCATTCCAATCTCCCTAAGCCTTTGAATTCCCTCTTCTGCTGTATACCAGGGCAAATTGGGCATCTCAACCTCAGACAAAGTAGGCCATCTTTTGGTCCATGTTTCAGTCATTCACCCAAACAAACTGTTAGAGCCCTTTCTAACCCCTCAAGCTACAGCACTGAATCCAGAATTCCTGCTTAGTGGGCCCGTATCAATAAATTCAGCCTGATCCAACTTTATATTCCTTCCACCATTATCCCATACCCTTAGTATTTATTCTCACACATATTCCCCTGATTTCTGTCTATATAAGTTGGAAAACTCATGCAGTTCTTCTGAGTATACTTTACTTCCTCATGCGTCACACTTTGTATTTCACCTTTGGGAGTTTGTTGTGATTTTAGTATTAGTCTTGAAGACAAGAGACGTGGTGGGGATGGGTAAGGAGAAGGATTAGAAATGCCTTGTAAACTGACCTCAATTTCTTCTGGTGTGACAGGATTAATCTCTTTAGGCAGGAGTTGGAAGGCAGTTTCTTCATGGCAGACTGGAGGCTAGGCAGTGTAGGCTGGAGTTTGGCTGGCACATGCCTCAGGACTGGAAGAAGGTCCAGACTCCCTGGGGCAGGCCAGAGGCTGGGCAGGACAGGCTTCAGTTTGGCTGGTACCCACCTCAGGGCTGGAAGTTGTTTCAGACTTCCTGGGGCAGGCTGGAGGCTGGATGATACAAGGTTGACATGGTGTGGTCTGGACAGGGTAGGGCATAGCAGGCTTATCTGGTAAAGTCTCAGCAGAATTCAGGGTTCCAAGGTCACCACCAATATTATCATCATCCCATATGTCTCCATCCCAATTCTCTGGATTCCACTCTTTTCCAATCAATGCCTTCACTTTAACTGCAGAAACCCTGCAGGGTTGAGATTTTAGTTTCCTTTGTAACTCTGCTATTTGTACAATGAGAGTCTGATTTTGGTTCTCAGATATTTTGAGCCTGTGGGTACAGGAGACAAGATTTTCTTTCAGAGCACACATATAAATTTTTGCATCATTCATGCAGTGTTTAAGTTTCAAATTTGAAGACTTTAACTGATTTCTTTTTTTTGTAACAGTATCCAGAGTATCTAGGAGGAGCCAGCCAACATCATTATACCATTTGACTCCACAAAACTGTTAAGGTTGAAAACACTCTCACCCAGATCCTTGCTTCTTATAAGCATGAAAGTAGGGGAGTCCAGTGATGATATTTTGCATATCTTGATTGCCAACTTGTGCCATGGGCAGTTAACAGCCTCTTCATTATTGGAAAGGGATTTGTCAGTACCCTTGAGTCCAATTGGAGTAGAGAGCCAACTGCAAAATTCCCAGAACCACCTAAGATACTCCATGTTTAAGATTCTGTTCCTCAAGAACCAGTCCTGGTACCAAGCTGTATTAGTCAGGGTTCTCTAGGGAAACAGAATCAACAAGAGATATCTGTCAATAGTATAAGATTTTGAGTCTCTCATGTGACCATGGGGATGCACAAGTCCAGGAACCACAGGCAGGCTGCAACCAGGGGTTCCAATGAAAGTCAATGAAGGTTCTTGACAAGTTCTGGGAGACATTGGCTGTCCAAAGACTAGCTGGGCAATTCTCACTTGATGCTGGAATCACTTCCCCTTTTAAGGCATTCAGCTGATTGGATAAAGCGTCACTCATTGCTGATGGCAATCTCCCTGATTGATGTAATAGTAATCAGTTCTCTATGATTTACCACTGCAGTAAAGTCAATGGTGACTAAAGTCCATAAATGCCCTTGTATTACAGTTAGCTCAGTGCTTGCTTGACTAAACAACTGGGCACAATTACCTGGCTGAGTTGACACAATTGACACAATAGCCTAACCATCACACCAGTAAATCATACCCAAATTTCTGGCCCACAGGATTTGGTGGGGGAAAAAAAATAATGGTTGCTGGTTTTTTTTTGTTTGTTTGTTTGTTTTGTTTTTGTTTTCCTTTTTATTTTATTTTTTCCAAATTCTACTCAATTTATTCATTTTTTAAAAAGATATTACATTAAAAATATATGAGGTCCCCATTCACCCCCACTGCCCCCACCCCACCACTCCCCCTCCAATAACACTCTCCCCCATCATGTCACATCCATTGCGTCTGGTGAGTACATCTCCGGGCATCGCTGCACCCCATGGTTGCTGTTTTAACCACTAAGTTTTGTAATGTTTTGTTACACAGAAAAAGCTAATCTGTTCTTGGATCTGCCCCTGACTTGGCTGCTCTTTTAGCTCTTCAGTAAGGGCCATTATGGATTCTTCATTGGATGTCTTATTAGTTATTCCTCTGTCTTAGCAAAGGAACTTTCCTTTTATTCCTGAAATCTCCTTTGATTATGGTCTGCAGTTCTTTAATTTCTCTTTACCCCATTTCTCTCCAAAATCAAGAACAAATTATCTCCTTGTGGTATTTTCCTCCTTGGAGGAATCCTATTCAAGGAAAACAGAAAATTCTCAGCAATCATTTTGACTCCTTAAGACACCATTAACTTGAGTAGGACATACATTTAGAATTGCTCTTTTGGAAATAAAATGAAATTATTGCAACTAATACTTGTATTTATGATATAGCTGCTTGCTGTTTCCTGGAATTTTTTTCTCTTTTTAAATTTTGGTGTTTTTTTTTTTTTTAAGTTTTCGTTTTGTTTTTACTCAGAGTAAGAAAAGCAGTGATATGAGTAAGGATGGATTCAGGGGATCACCACCATTTAACAGGTGGGTGGAAGACGTGGGGACCATGAAGGAGACCAAAAAGAGGATAGAGAGATAAGAGGAGATGAGGAGAATGTGGAGTCCCAGAAGACAAGGGAGTCCAGACCTTCAAAAAAGGACAGTTTCAATAGTATCAAGGGCAGAGTATATGAGAGAGATAAGATGGCAATTATGGGGTGCACAGTGTCACTGACAGGTGGGGTGGAGATTTGAACATATTTATAGGCTAGAAGGAAGGGGACAGGAAATAAATATTGATAGGATGTAGGAAAAAGAAGGGTAATTGAAGGACAGGGCTCAGAGAGAGTGGTAGAGTGTAGGAGGGAATTGAACTTTAACTTAGTTGGGAAACTTCCTCTTCTGAGGCTGAAGGGAAAGAGTTAAGGATAGATGTGGATGGAGGAAAGTTTATAGGCAAGTGGTAATCAGTTGAAGGATTTAATTTTCTCTAATAAGTATGTAGCAAGTTATTTGCTAAAAGCAAGGAGGCAAGCATGAGGGGAGGACTTGGGGAAAGTGGTAAAGTCTTTTGGATCAGTCATTAAAAGTACAAGAAACTGACCAATTAGAATCGCCTAGTGCTGAAGGTAGCATCCAATCTGCAGAATTCTGTGTGTGCTTAGTGACTGGGGAGAGGGGAGGTTTCTCTATCATCATTGATCATGAAGTCTTATTTCCCCATCAAGAAAGCATAGAGGAAAAGGAGGGAGACTCAGTATTGGTTGAAATTTGTACAAACATCTATTTGACCCCAAAGAAAACACAATGCCCCACAAGGGTGACAGCTCACTTACATAAACAAACATCACTACCTGAATGTGTGATAAGAGCTTAGCTCAACTGAATAGAACGTAGGAGAAAGACCTGAGCATGGACTGCTCCTGCTTCACAAAGATAGTCAAGGCCAGTGCTATAAAAAAATCAGAAACAGGGGATTTCAAATGGCATTGTCATTTGGGAGTCAAATTATGCAGTCAGTACAAAATGGATGCAATGTGACCCTAAAGAAGAGGCAGAATGGTTCCCAAACCAAAGCAAGCCTTGTTGATAACATTAATGTCTGACATAAGAAAGAGATCAGTTTGTCAGGGGAATCACTTAGTCAGCAACGCAAGTGGGAAAGCGCACACTGGCAAGGGAGAATCAGTGGCCCCACTGTCCAGAGTGCTCTGGTCCTTGTGACAGATAGATCTCTGTTCTAAAATGGTGCCATTGGAATTTTTGTCTCATCAGATATTGCCCTTGTTCAAGTCCATGCTCACTCAGCAACTGTCTGAACATTGCCTGTTGTATCTGCTATAGAAAAAACATTCATGCAAGATAAATACCAAGTATATACTATACTTCAGGACTTTTTTTAAGTCTTGCAGAGGTGAATTAATGAGATAAATTCGCCCAGTGCTTAGACTCATTCTAGTGGAGATAAACACACATGTGCACACACACACCTTAAGTATTTAAGTCTATTAGACATCTGAGTGGGGATACCATGCATGCAGCCAGGCATTCTAGAGAAAAGTCATAGAGATTTAAATTTGGGAGTTATCAGCCTGTGGATGGTATATAAAGCCATGAGACTGGAAAAAATGTGTGCAAGAATATGAAGATAGAAAAGAGAAGTTCAAGGACTGAGCCTTGGAGTATTCTAATGTTAAGGGTTGGGACATGAAGAGGAATCAACAAAGGAATCTTGAGAATGAGCTTCTAGGGAGAAAAAGAGAGGGAGAGAGTGAGGGTGATGTTGTGTTACCTTATGTCACCTTGTGAGGCTGCTTGGCAACCACTCTGCTTGTGTTCTGGTTTTGGTGACATTTCACCTTTGTCACGTGGAGGTGTGACTTGGAATTCTGTGTTCTCATATGCCTCTAACAGCCTGGCTGGAGAGAGCTAATCTATTAGCTCCTTTTAGAGGCATCCCATATAGGTTGTGATCCTTCACGAATAGGTTTTTGAGTCCCACATATGATAGATGGTGCAATAGAACTGTGGTACTTAATGGCAGTCAAACCAACTCAATCACTTAACTTGTTATTTCGGGTAAGTTACTATATTGTTGGGGACTCAATGTATTCTCAGGATAGATTTGGTTATGCAACAGTAATAAATTAACACTGAAGTCCCAGTCACGTAACACCATAATGGCTTATCTCTTGCTCCTGGTACATATCTCTCAGGTCTGTGGGAAGGATCTGCTCCCCATAACCACTCAGGGGCCTAGCCTGATGGAGCCTCCATGATCTAGTAGCTTCTGTGCGATTCCTGGCTTTTTTAGTCACTAGAGGTCAGGGGAAAAGAAAAATTGGAGGGTAGGGTGGCTTTTTTACCGCTTGAATTCAGAACATTTCACTTCTGCTCAGAGTCTGTGGGCCAGAACTAGTCACATGGCCTCATCTACCTACAGTTGAGCTGTGAAATGTAGAGGAACACGTAGAATCTTCAGTGACCATTATTGTGTAGGCTGCACTCTCAAAGAGATGGGAGGAACAAATGAGATAATACAAGTGACATGCTTAGCACAGTGCCTGGTCCACAGAAAGTGCTTCACGAATTTTAGACATGTTAAATACATTAGTGGATTTGTTAGTAAGCAATGAATTGTAGTATTATTATTATCATTTTGTGATTCTCCTAAGGGATATAATTGCGCCTAAGCTCTTAACAATTTATCACTTTTGAGTCATCCTAAAGGCATTCTATCCTGAGCTTTGGCTCCAGGATCAAGGGGCCACTGATAAAAGATACCAGAAAAACTAATTGTTGAGGAAGTTGCTCTTCATGCTCTAGAACTATCCTCTTGCCAATACTCCTGGCCAAGAATGCTACCGTCAGCAACTCAGGTAAAAGTCTAAGGACATTGGAAGCCTCCAGCTCTTTCTTCTCCTGCATGATTTTCCAGGGCGCAGCCTTCCAGTGTCAGTGAAACACCACTGTAGCCAATGGAGTAGCTCAGGTTTCTTGACAGAAAGGCTCATATGCAAACAGAAGTGGAACAAGAAGGACTTACAAGAAAGGGCCTACTCAATGAGTAGACACTTGTCTGGAAATGTTTTTCAGCTCTCTATTCTCTTTGGTTTGCTGAGATATCAAGTTCCCACATGACCTGAATAAAAGCAGGAGAGGCCATATATGCTGGTAAACATAAGGATGTAGAGCTGACTATAATGAAGGAAGGAGAAAGGGTAAATAAAATTTGAGCCTTATATCTGGTAGAAAGTCCAGCAAGATGGTATAGTCTGAGAGTTAATGCTATCCTCTGTCTGCCATCCTGGCTTTGCTTTCACATCTGGCTTCTGAGTAAACCCTGCTCCTTTTTACCTCCACACCTCTGCCCATGCTATTCTGTCTTCCTATCTTATGTACTCCACCTGTTGAATGAAATCTCACTCATCTTCAAAGTCTAATTGAAATGCCACTCACTGCTTCCTTAAAACCTCCGAATCTCCAGTTGGAAAGCTTATGTCATTTTCTGTTATTAGCACTTTGCATAGTGTCTAGTGGTTAATATATATTTGCCAAGTTGAAAATTTCCCTTTTTTCATTAATTTTATCCTTTAGGGTTATAGAAGCCCTCAACTGAAACAAAGTCTCAAGAGGTTTGTGGAAAGTCTCTTGTGTCCCAGGGTCTCGTCAAGAAAAGTCTTAAGGTGCTGAAATTCCCCTAAAACTTTTAAGCTTGTAAAAATTTCATAGTTCCCTCAAGAAATCAACCTTAACTATGTGGTATTCGCTTATTTTGTTGAAATTGGCTTTGAAATTAAACCCCAGCATTATTGTAATATGGTGGCTCTTCTTCCTGAGGAAGCTATGTTATTATTTTAATTGCATTTGTAGAGAAGAAGATTGCAAAGTATGTGCACATACATTACCTCATTTAGTACTCATTATGGTCATGGGCCTTGATAATGTAAAGGATAGCATTTCATATGCAACTTATATAATCAAGCAAATCTGGAAGGCTCTGTTATTTCAGTAGTCAATCTAAACAAATTTGGAGTCATTTAGGAAAAAACCCTCAGGATTTATCAGCTAGTATTACCTTCCAAACAGCATAAAGAAAGTGATATTGTTGTTTCCTAGAAAGCAAGGTTTCATATCAAGAATTGCTGTGGGGATTTGGAATCCCAAATCAAATATTTTCATGTATGTTACCACCTATTTAAATTGTAGGGGGCTCTATTCTTAATTGGTCAATGTGTCACTTAAATTTGGGGTCATTAGCCATTTGTTCTGTGCCAATGACCTCTGGGGCAACAAACTCTAGGTGGGCTCTGAAGCAACTTTACAAGGGCAAACCCTTCAGGAACTTTTTGTCTCCTGCCTTGGGCTTACCTGTAAGGGGTGAAGCAGTGGATCTGCTTGTGGCCTCAGAAGGGGTGGGTAGTTAATGTTCCATGAGATAAACCTTTGACCATTAGGAGATGGAAGCTGACAGATAACAAGGAAGCTGACTCCCTTGTTAGTTTTTCTCCATTGCTTGTTATTTAATACAAAATAATAAGCTTTTAAAAACTATAAGACTTTGTATCTACTCTTAAGATCAATAGTCACAGATGTTGGCTTTATAGGAGTTATTTTTATCCTGTACTATCAGTGATGCTAAGTCCAATACAAATTTATGAAATTCCAACTCAAAGTCATACATTTGGTCTTCTGGGAAAATGGCAGACTAGAAAGACACAGGACTCTCTTCTCCTCCAGAAAAATAGCTAGAGGGCAGGCTGAAACAGCCTAGAAAAAGATCAACTAGGGTTTAGGACAGCAAGCAAAGGCTGGACACCACCCAGAGGAGAGAGGTCAACGGAGGCAAATCATGAGGACAGAACTGAGTTGAAACCAGTGGCTGCTGCTGCTGGCACAATCCCCCACACTAAAGACACTTCAAAATTTTCAAGCCTCTGGGCCAGTTGCTACAAAGGGGGCTCCAAGGATCTACCACCCCAGGAAAGGGGAGAAAGAGGGACACAGCCTAAGGCTGACTTGGCTTCTGACCCACAAATTTGGTCTGCTGTGTACCAGAAGCCCTTCCAAGGCCAGGTGGGGCCACACCATTGTTTACCTGGGGAGCCGGCAAGGGGCTAAAGATGGATGACCCTCCCAATCTCTTTCTCTATGAACTATGACTGACTGACTGTTGGGGACTCAGAGGGGAGTGGAAATATTTCCTAGCCAGTTAAAGGGAAAGGGCTGCCCAAGAAGGCTGGAAAACTGTCCCAGAAAATTTGAATTACAAGGCTCCTAGCCTCCAGACAGGAAGCTCTATCACATTGACCCCATCTATGTTCTGACAAATACACGCCTATCAGGCACTGAACTGAGAGCTGCCAAAGAGCACCATCTACTGACAGACCAAGGAAATGCACATGAGGAAAATTAAAAATAAGTAGGAGAGGCTTTTTCTAGCCTCTATAGCCTCCCTTCCCATGGCCCTACGGAGCAAGTCTACAACCAACTACTGGGTCCAGTGCCCAGTTTTGAGCAACCAGCAGGGAAAATCCTAACAATCCAGGTTGAGGGAAGAATCAAAGAGCAGTGGTAACACAGAGCCTCCTGTCACTAAATCCCTACAAAAGAGAAAGAAATTGAGCATCTGAGTAAACTACATTCTAATCATATGCCTAGACATTAGCAAAAAATTACAAGCCATAAAAAGAAAATAGAAGACATGGCCCAAGAAAGGGTATATAGAAAAGCCCCAGAAGAGACACAGAATTTGAGAGAACTAATCAGTGAGATGTGCACTAATTCCCAAAATCAAATTAATGAATTAAAAGACAATATGGTTACAGAGATAAATGACATCAAGAAGACTCTGAGTGAGCCCAAAGAAGAATCTGAAATCCTCAACAGAAAAGTAACAGAGCTCATGGGAATGAAAGACACAATAGATGAGATCAAAAACACATTAGAGGCATACAACAGCAGACTTGAAATGATAGAAAAAAGAACAAATGATACCAAAGACAGAACAGCTAAAATTGAAGAAAGAACAGAACAGAGAGAGAAAAGAATGGAAAAAATTGAGCAGGGGCTCAGAGAGTTGAATGACAACATGAAATGCAACAACACACTTGTCATGGGAGCTCCAGAAGGGAAAAGGGGCCAAAAGAATAATTGGGGAAATAATAACTGAAACATTTCCAACTCTCATGCAAGAAATGAACTGACATGTCCAAGAAGTGCACTGTACTCCAATCAGAGTAAACCTGAATAGACCTACTCCAAGACACATACTACTCAGAATGTCAATGTCAAAGTCAAAGAGAAAATTTTAAGAACAGCAAGGGAGAAGCAAACCATCACATACAAGAGACATCCAGTAAGACTTATTGCAGATTTCCCTTCAGAAACCATGGAGGTGAGAAGACAGTGGTATGATACAATTAGGATACTGAAAGAGAAAAACTGCCAGCCAAGAATTCTTTAAATTGTCCTTCAAATATGAAGGTTAGTATAAATTATTCACAAACAAACAGAAACTAAGAGAGTTTGCAAAAAACAAAAACAAAACCCAACAAAGTCATATACTTGACTAAGTAGTTCAGGGATTACAGACCAAGTCCCTAAAAGTTCATAGCCAAGTATTAAAGTGGAAGACAAGTAAGCAAGTAAATTACGGTATATTGGGATACGTTTCATAAAAGAGGTATGAATAAAATATTATGGAAACAGAAGTTGGGGGAATAATTTCTGTGGGGGAATTGAAAGAGAAGCTCTCCCAATTCTCCTAAACCTGGAGCCTACCAGAAACATAAGCTTCGTGAGGGCAAGGACTGTTTTGTTTATTTCAGTACACCCAGCAGCTAGAACTATGCCTTGCTTGGAGCAAAGTATTGGGTAATATTTGTCGCCTGCATAACTGCTAATAAATATAGAGCAGCTAGAATAGGCCAGGCCCTATTCTTGGTGTGCTCCTTGCATAGTGTTATTTAATCTTCATAGGAAACAGGAGGTTCCGAGAGAGAAGTAAATTTGCCCAAGATTTCTAGTTAAAGGCTAAGCTGGTACTGAATCCACTTCTTTCCGATTCCAATTCTATGTGCTCAACCACTAGACCCAAATCATTTGATAGAGAAATTGTGTTGTGTCTCTGTTTTATTACTGTTGATATGACTATTATCCATCCGTTGGCTCCTTACTCATTTTTATAGCACATAGGAGACTGTGAGCAGCTGGGATAATTAGAACAGGCCATGAGAACCTCTTTGGCCAGAAGCCTTCTGGAAATAACAAACACTATACAACTTGGAGAGCTTCATTCTGTCCTTGAATTGTATAAGAATTTCTGAATGAACAGCTGTTGGCCAACTGAGAACTAATAAGTCCTAGAGCATAAATAATGGTTGATCACAGAGGGATCCTTCTCCCACCAGTTAGGGCTGCAGATGCTGGTCAAGCATTCGAAATGACAATTCTGAGGATAAGGCTAAATTCCAGCATCTGAAAATGTCACCTGTGAGTTACTTTTGCCTCAGAACTGCAGGATGGCTATTAATAATGCAGATTCACAGGCCAAACTTCAAGCCTACAGATTCACAATCTCCCAGATGATTTTCATGCTCACCAACCTCTGAGAATCTCTGCATTTTTTGGCAAGGGGAGATTAGAGATGAGACTTGTCTCTAAGTGAAAATTTTTCTATTCCTCCTCCTAAGAGTTTTCCATTAGGCTTGCAATGCTTATTGAACAGTTTTCACACAATGTAGAAGCAGGGCATGAGCTCAAGCGTGAGTAAAGTCAGGAAAGAATTCTCCCTGTAGGTCTGGAGAATCAAAAAAAGGGCTTGGAAAAAAATTACGAGAAAGTATTTTAAAGACGAAGCCATGAGCCTGTAGTCTTTGAAGCAGCAACTGAGGAACGAACCCAGGTAATCTTGCTTCAGCAGCACGAAATTTTTCCTTATAGCCCTCACTTGTGATTCAAGAGAAGCATCAAACCCGAGGCTTAGGGATTGGACCTGTCTGCAGATGTGTGGTCTGTGTGATGGTGAAAACAATTTTGAGTCATGGATCACAGTTAACAATCAGGAGTGTTCACCATAAGAATCTGATTTCCTGCCTCTCCTGATAGACCCTAAAATGTGGCAATCTGGGGCTTCTTTCCTGAAGCTGCAGTTGGTGAGATTTTTAGATGTTGCCCATCCCCACTAATTCCGTTCACCACTGTACCTCCCCACCATCTATTACCATACATCTGGCCACTTCACTCATCTCCACTACCTGCCTGGCCTGCCTAAACATTTGCTCTTAAGACACGAAGCACAGCTGGGAGGGTAGCAGGAGGAATACAGAACAGGGAGATTCTGTGGCAGCACGTTCTTGAATTAAGTTCCTTGCCAGTGGACTACAGTATAAAAATGGAGGAAACATCATTAAGACTATAAGACAGGAAAAGAAAGTCACACCACAAAAAAAGTTTTTTTTAAAGTGGCTCTTTCTTTTCAAAATGGCTCAGTCACTAATGCCCCTGGCCCCCACAGGCGCCCAACACCACCTCTGAGTCCGTGTCCATGGCTTGCTTCCCAGCCTCATGGAATTTGGCTGTTTCTGTTTAGTCCTTGGTTTCCAGTTTTTATAAGAGGAATACTACTTAAAGAATTGTTTTTTAGGAGAGATTTACAAAAGTATACTCTTGTGATAGGAGTGGATGTTCATTTGTCTTTGAGCTAGGACTCTCCCACAGGTGTCTGCTACAGGATCTCTTCTGACTTCTATCCATTTTCCTTTATTTAGTACTGTGTAGTACAATCGTTTGCAAGGTTCTTAAAAGATGTCTGAAAACTTGTAATTCCTTTCTAATATGGTATGAAAATTATTGCCAAAGAACTATACCAGTCATTCTTTCATTTTAATAACTTTCTTTCATTTTTTAACTGAGGACTTACTCTGTGCCAGGCACTGCACTAGGTATGGTATTGGGGATATTGTGAGCAAAGGAAACAAATTTTCTTCCTTCATTGCTCTTATAGTCCAGCAGGGGTGGATAAATAAGTGTTGGGAGCTACAAGAACATTTCATGAGAAAACCAGACCTGGGGTGGGGGGTGGGATTCAGATCAGCAGAATTTTTCTTGAGGAATTTATACTTAAGATGAAATCAGAAAGGTGAGTAGGACTTAGCTGAGCAAAGGGCAATGCAGGCAAAGGGAATCTTAATGTGCTGAAAGGGATGAAACATTCAGATGGAGACCATTCTCCAGGTACTTGCCAGCATCTTACTGAAACTCCATGTATATAAACTTCAGTCTCTCCGTTCTTATTTTGCATCCCACCTGTCAAAACTCACATTCCCAAAACTCTATTTTTCTAATACTAATCCCTTCTTTTTTTTTTTTAATAGCCACCATTTATCAAGTGACCAATGTTTTCACTGTTTTAGTAACATGCATTCTTTACTTCATGTAATCATCACAAGACTGCAGGTTAGGCACTGTATTAGTCAGCCAAAGGGGTGCTGATGCAAAATACCAGAAATCGGTTGGTTTTTATAAAGGGTACTTTTTTTGGGGTAGGAGCTTACAGATACCAGGCCATAAAGTGTAAGGTTCCTTCCCTCACCGAAGTCTATTTCCACGTGTTGGAGCAAGATGGCTGCTGACGTCTGCGAGGACTCAGTTTCCTGAGTTCCTCTGGGCTTAGTTCCTTTGTGTGCTTACTTCCTGGGACTCCAGCATAAGGCTTCAGCATCAAACTTCAACATTTAAAACCCTTAACTCTGTCCTTGCCATGCCTTTTATCTGTGAGTCCCCACCCACCAAAGGGTGGGGACTCAATGCCTACTGGCACAAGAGGTTTATGTAATTACTTAATCAAGTAAACCTATGAATCCAATATAATCTAATATGCCCAGAGGAAAAAATCAGTTTACAAACAATCCAATATTTCTTTTTGGAATTCATCAAAAATATCTAACTTCTAAAGGCATCAATGGCCAAACAAATCAAGGTCCAAGGCCACACTGATGATGAGTGAAGCTTCAAACTCTGGACCATTCAATTGTCTATACTGGTGCTCCTCCCTTTCTACTTGTCCTTCTCAAATTCAGGTTTAGGTGGTCTGTCCTGGGGATGGAGTAGGACGCCAAGGATTACAACACAGAGTAAATGATACACCTTCCAGGAACATCACTGATACTTGAGGACCATGGTAAGAGATCCATTACTTTTATAACTTTCTTTCTTCCATGCACCCATTCAGTTACTGTGTGTTCAGTGGACAGTCCCTCAAAGGATGTTCCAAAAGGAGTTATTCCAGAATCAGGAATCAAAGATTCCCAGTGATCCAATGGGCAGTTGAGAACATCTGCCCCCTGTACCTCTCTGGCCTCATTTTCATCAGGAAGGTCTGAAGCAGGGGTTCTTAACAAGGGGTCTGTGAGCTTCAATTTAAATGAAAAAAAAAAACATTCTTGTGGGGATGTGTAGGTGTGGGCGTGATGTATTTATTAAATAACACACATTATAGTGTGGACTTAGTAAGGTGTCCATGGTTTTCACCCAATTGGCAAAGGGGTCTGCAGAACAAAAACATTCAGACCCCTGGTCTGAAGGGAATAGGTAGAATTAGTTGTTTCTGGTGGATTAATTTAAGGTGTATGTGGTCCTACCAGTGGTGACGAGGCACCCTAGGATCAGAAGGGTTAAGAACCCTGCTTAAGCACGTGCACTAAAGTGGCCAACTCAAAGCCAATGTTATCTTCACCATACAAAAGCAGGTTGCTTTTCCAAGTGCTTTTAACTCATAGGATTTTCACAACTCCTGGAACCAGGTGGGATTTTCATTTTAGTTTAGCAGTAAGACCACATGGAGTGAAGCATCTTGAGTTTTAACTTCCATAATGAAATTAATTAGACCTGGGGTTTTCAGACCTCTGGCCCATTTTCCTTCCTCTGCATCATTCTGGTAGCTCCAAGTTTTAGAAGGGCAGTCACAAGTTAGGATTCTTCTGCCAATCTCCACGTAGGCCTTTTGGTCCAAAGTTACTAGTCATGGTTCTGATCTACCTGAGACAGAACCACTTCACTTGACTTACAATGCTGAGCCATTACTCAAATCTTAGCAAAAGCTTTTTTATCATCAGGGAATCCATTCTGGATATTCCCAAGTATCTGGTATGCTTTATTATAGACTCCTATTTCACTTTCATATTTGATTATAATTCTTTACTAGCCTTTCTTTAGCATAAGATGGTGAGCCTCAAATAATTGGTGCTTAGTGGGAAACAGACTTTGGCCCAGTAGTTAGGGCGTCCATCTACCACATGAGAGGTCCGCGGTTCAAACCCTGAGCCTCCTTGACCCGTGTGGAGCTGGCCCATGCGCAGTGCTGATGCGCGCAAGGAGTGCCATGCCACGCAGGGGTGTCCCCCGCGTAGGGGAGCCCCACGGGCAAGGAGCGCACCAGTAAGGAGAGCTGCCCAGCGCGAAAGAAAGTGCAGCCTGCCCGGGAATGGCGCCGTCCACACTTCCTGTGCCGCTGACGACAACAGAAGGAGACAAAGAAACAAGACGCAGCAAAAAGACACAGAAAACAGACAACCAGGGGAGGGGAGAGGAATTAAATAAATAAAAATAAAAATCTTAAAAAAAAAAAATTGGTGCTTAGTAAACATTGGTGCTCCTACTACAAACAGATCTGACTATTTATATCTTAGAAATGGCAGGGCTTAAGCCATAACATTGTAGTCCACAGCTGGCAACAGGACTAGTCAGAAGCTTGAATGCATAAGGGGTACACCCATAACTACTGAATGTCCTGGCTTTTAGTAGCCTTCTCAGATAGGCCTAGGAAATCTACACC
Source organism: Dasypus novemcinctus (assembly GCF_030445035.2). Classification (NCBI taxonomy): domain Eukaryota; kingdom Metazoa; phylum Chordata; class Mammalia; order Cingulata; family Dasypodidae; genus Dasypus; species Dasypus novemcinctus. Next base: position 80,559,327 of record NC_080686.1, read on the forward strand.
TGCTCACTCAACTAGCTTGTTTAGTGTCCTGAGGACATATGCTTATAAGCATGTCACAGTTTGTGCATACTTAGCAGGGATGTATTTATGTTCCAAAGCTTCCTCAGCACCAGCCATGTTAGTTTCATTTTAATCTTACTACATTCTAACACACATTATAAAGATAACATAAACCATCAAAATTTCTGATCCCATGCTCTTGTTAACAAAACATTTAAAGACAAACTATTCTTGTCTTACATTTTTCCAATTCAAAGACCTCTTTTGAAAAATTCACATATTTGTATGTTTACTTATTATAGATAAGGCAAGCAAAAGGTGAGGGTTTGTTGATTTTTGCAACCATTCTTTTCCTGAGGAACACTAATGGAATGACCAATAGTTCAAAATGTACAGCTTATAACACAACTTTTATTAGAAAAGTTATACATAACATAGCATCAACTATTTTCAAGAACAATATTAAACCCAATAAGCAACAAAAAACCAGACTAACAAATGTGTAACAAGAAACTAATGACCTTTCTATAATCAAACATTCAATTATCTACAATGTCTTTTTACAAAAGGGGGGAAAACCCATGGTTTACAGGCACGTTATATTGAAAATAAAGCTGCAATAGCAATTTCATACAATTACCATTCTCAAGAAACTGAATCATTAAAACAGTAATTACTAGTTCACAAATTTAAAACATTTCACATAATTTAAAAATTATTGGGTATACATTGAAGTCTGAGTTTCAAGTGATTTTTTTTCCCCACAAAAGTGCCAACACTTAAGCTAGGACTTTCAGTGTGACTTATTTTGCCCTAAAAAGTTAAGACGTTTTGATAATCATAATAGTCACATAATTTCTGTGCTATCTGGTCTATTAACAATAAAGCCTTTATTTCGATGTGTTTCTTCACTTAAATTACAGGAATCTGGAGAGGATTTCTGTTACAAAGCTATTAAAATTCCAAACACAGGAGTGTGTGCAGCAATGGAAAAAGAGATCAGTACTAAAACTTATAATAAATATCAGGGAAGCCATTAGTTTTTACAGCATTGTCTGCTTAAAGGTTAAGTCAACCAGGTGTATAATTTTCCATCCGTCTGTCCTTTTAAAAGGCATGGTAATTTCTAGTTTCATGATCTGAATTATTAAAACAAATATGTCTTTTCAAAACTTGATTCATAGCCTCTGGAAAGTTATAAACTCAAATAGTCATTCTACTCTTTAAAAATCTATTTCTGCTCATTTTGGAGCCTCATTATAATGAGAAGTCAGGATAGCAAGGCTCATCATAGGGCTCAAATGGAATGATCTGCAAAACAATACTTTAAACCAAGTAAGTCCTATCTTTTTGTAGCTGAAAGGGATCAGTTATGACACAATTTCACATATACCCTTGTTTATTATGGAATTATAGTTTAAAACATACCTCAAGAGGACGAATGAACTGTTTCAGGTATCACCCTAAGCACAGTGGTTAACATGAAGACTGCCTTGTTACTGATAGGAAAAGAGAATTTCTTTCTGTCAAAGACTCACACCATAGTTTTAAATGAAACTGTCAGACATTTTCCGAGACAAGTTTACCTTTTCAAAGCAGTAATGGATAAGATAAAAATCTTGACTTTCAACTGCTATTCAACATTATTTCATGCACCAATATTGCACACATCTGTTTTGAACTGTTAAAATAATCTTCTGGGCCCTTGGGGTGCTTGTTTTCTCCATCAGAACACAAACACAATCCATACAAGCAGTTTCCCTAAGATAAAATTGATGAACTTAAAATACTGGAAAAAAAACAAAAGAAAACGGCAGAGACTTTGTACAGACAAATATCTAAATTTTCTGGTTTTGTGCCCTGCACATGGGGGCAATTTGTACACACTAGTGAAGTTAACACTAGCTATAATGCTTCTAGCTGCTCAAATAATATGGAATCTTGGTCCAGGTGTGGCGATGATGTCACTGTATGGTTCTTCCTGTGTCAACTCAATAGCTTGCTGCTTTTTAAGAACCAAGAAGCTGTAGAACTTAGCTGCAGCTTGTTTTCTGTTTGTGTTTCGACATAACTCAAGCAAACTGATAGATTCAGCTCCAGTTTTAGCAAGAGCTCGCTGAAATAAAACAAAAAAAGGAGTTAAATGGAAGTAACCTGCACAATGAAGTAATTTAAAAGGGATGCCAATTTTCATTATCAGAAAATGTGCAGGGAGGCGGTCTTGGCCCAGTGGTTAGGGCATCCGTCTACCACATTGGAGGTCCACGGTTCAAGCCCCGGGCCTCCTTGACCCGTGTGCAGCTGGCTCATGTGCAGTGCTGATGCGCGCAAGGAGTGCCATGCTATGCAGGGGTGTCCCCGTGTAGGGGAGCCCCAAGCGCAAGGAGTACACCCCATAAGGAGAGCCTCCCAGTGCGAAAGAAAAGTGCAGCCTGCCCAGGAATGGCGCCGCCCACATGGAGAGCTGACACTGACAAGATGACTCAAGAAAAAGAAACACAGATTCCTGTATTGCTGACAACAACAGAAGCAGACAAAGACGACGCAGCAAATAGACACAGAGAACAGACAACCCGGGTTGGGCGGGGGGAGGGGAGAGAAATAAATAAATCTTAAAAAAAAAAAAGAAAATGTGCACTGTATGTTCTGCCAAGGGCTGGGACTGGACTTTTAAAAATAATCATCCTAATTTCAGGAAGATTCTTTCAAATCAGTTCTTGGATAAATGTGTTAAAATAAATGGTTAACCATATAATATGGAAAAATACTCAATTTTATATTTTCACAGAATCATTTCACCCTTCAGAACTTACATTCTTTTATAACACTGTTAGAAAATACACATACTGTTTTGTGATATAATAGTAAACTCTACCAATTAAAATTTCAACTCATTTTTCAAATGTATCTATCCTTTCACTCCATTTTAGGAAAATTTAAACAGCTTTCCAGCATTTCATTGACACCCAAAATATCGTCTCTACGTGATATATTTAGGCCCAAGGATAAGTGACATTTGAGGCTATACAATGATTCAACATGTTAATTTGCTCAACCAAAAATAAGATGCAAATGAACAGAAGAATTTCATAAAACAGCATCACAATCCTGATTTTCAGGGTAACCATGGGGAAGTATTCACCTGGATGCTCCCCAAGCTTTATATATATTTTATATATATATATACACACACACACACACACATAAAATTAAATACTGTAGTTCTGGAAAAGGATGTTTCATGAAAGCATATGACTATAGTATGTAGGGCCAAAATTCTTTGATGTCTTTCTCTAAGACTACACTGGCATACCTGAAGACCATGAAGCATCTGCTGAGTTCTTTTGTTCCATCTTCTTTCTTCTTGATCTTGATCACCCCCAGAAGCATCTTCATCCTGAATGAAAAAGCAAAAAAATTTCCCCTGTATTTCTTGAAAGCTCCATATTAAATTACTTATATTCACTTCAAGAAAATTGTCTCTGATGCTGCTGAAAAATCACCTAGTGCCTGAACAAAATTTGTCTTTCTTAAACTATGAAAGAAATGATAACTGTACTTCCAAGCAAACATTTGGCTTAATATAGACTCCTTATAGTAGGATATAAATCAACTATGTCAGTAAGCACACTGTTTACCTCAAACGTCCTTTTTTTTTGGTAGCATGATTTTCTAGATTTCTGGCAGAACCTTCTAACTCCAAGTGGACCAGGACCAAAGAGCATGCAGACTAGTTACAATGAATTAAACGGGACTGCTATCTTTTTTTGGGGGGGTTGGGGTGGGGGGGGAGAGCTACAATCCATAACAAGACACTTCTCATTATTTATGGAATTCCATTATTTGCAAATTTTCCTGCTCAGTAAAATTTATTTGTAACTCCTAAATCAATACTTGTCACAACAGATATTTTAAAAAGTGAAAAATTTTAGTTGCCTGACACATGTTCCCAGCTGAGGTCGAACAAGGTGACTCTGCCTTCTTGTTTTAGCTCTCATATTATAAACAAGCATCCTTTTGAAGGTAGGTGTAGTGTCAAGCTTTTTGCATTTTTGTGCTTTTTGTTGGTGATCTCACTGTTTAAAATGACCCCTAAGCATAGTGAAGAAGTTGTCTAGTGTTCCTAAGCAGAAAGCTGTAATGTGCTTTGCAGGAAAAAAAAAGTGCCTTAGAATAGCTTCGTTCAGGCATAAACTACAGACTCTGAGTTCAAAGTTGGTGAATCAAGTACATTAAATAAACTATCTAAACAGACCACACACAAAACAAAATTGTGTACTGATTGGTTGTCAAACATAGAGGCTTTTAGGAACCTAAATTTGTATTCCCCCTAAGAGCAATAGTTCAAATATTTGCTAATTCAGTGTTTATGGCAACTTTATTGAATATCTACCACATATAAGGAGCATTGACTGTACATATTTTACTTGACTCATCCAGTTCACAGGCCCTTGTTTTGGACCTGCTTCCTAACTGACTTGTCTGAACTCTGAAGCTGGTGTGTGCAGTAGGTAAGAAGCTCCCAGGCTGTGCTGGAAACTATACACCAACCATACTGCAAAGAGCTAGGAGTCAGCATCCTAACATGTAATGGGGCACACCAATTTCTAATACTGACTGTAAACTAAGTATGAGATAATGCTGTCCTCTAATACACAGGATGCAGTAGCTCTGGGGCTAAATTCTGGCTTTACAACAATGAAGTATTCATACTAAAGATAAACACTAAATTTGGTTATGAAATCTATGGTTGGCCTAATGATAAATTTGAAATAAGAATTGACACTAATAAAAATATACCTAAATCCTTAGCATTTAATTTTGGAAGAAATTTTAAAAACTTCAAAGCTATCTAGATGATACTATTTCAATTTAAAGGCTTAAATAAAATTTGTTAGAGCATCAAATAGAATAGTAGATTCTAAATGTTATACAAACATCTCAATGATTCAGAAATAAGGAAACAACAACAAAAAAGTAACCTGAACAGCCAAAACATTCCCAGAAAGAAGAAATCCATTCCTAAAGTACCTCTACTTAAAAAAAAATAAAAGTCAAGCCTTCAGTATATTTTAGCCAAGTCTTGTCCAATCCCAGTCTAATTCAAACAAAAACAAAACCCACAGAAATGGAAAGTGTTTGCTTATCAGATTTCCAGGCCATAGGCAAAGACAAGGTTATATGAGAGGCAGATGCTAATGGCAGTAAGAACTGACTGTTGACTATAAGATAATAAAAAGCAGCTATAGCAATTTAAAAGTCAAGTAAGAAATCAGTGAAGGGGCAGGCTTGTAGCCTTCAAAAGCCCACAAAGGAGTCAATGATTTATAATACAGCATAAAATTTGATGTTACTAATGATGATCTATCTATATCATGTTAAGTTTGTTTATATTCAAATACTTTTCATTATTTTGATGCTTTAATAGCAATTAGTTTCAATATAAAATAGTAAAAGAGAGCTAACTGGTTGAAGAGTTTTGCTAAATCTGGAATGGGTATTTTAATTCATCCACTACCTCTTTTATGAAGTTTCCCTTACCTCCTCTTCTTCCTCCTCTTCTTTCTCTTTCTCTTTTTCCTTCTCCTTTTCTGGCAGAAGTTCTAGCTCTGGTATTAGCTGACAGATATTTGGAGGCTCTTCTGGAGGGAGCTCGACGGGGGGTATTTCCATCTGCTCAACCTGCTGAGGCTTAAAGCAATAAAAAGAAGCCAATTTAAGATCAAGTTTTAAGGGTAGCTACTTTTATATACACAATTACATAGCCACTGAAGCTTTCAGGATGAAAAGAAATAATGGGGTCCCATTTCCATATTATCCCCATAATCAAACATTGTTACAGTATGTTTCTTGTTCCTTTTTCCTTCATATGGTAAAGCTACAACATTAAAGTAGTTTATAACAGATTACCCATTATGTTATCCTGTAACAAATGTTCTTTTATACTTATTTTTGTACCAGAGTCATATATTTAAAACCATGTAAAATATGAGCAAATAATAAAACTATAAATAGTAAAAAAGTAAAAACAAATGAAAAAGTAACTTTCTGCAAAAAACAAAACAAAAAAACACATTCCACAGCAACACCAAAGGTCTAATATTAATTTGTCCAGCACTGTCAACTATTACTACATAAAAGTGCCTATGGTTATTCTAACGTTAACTTAAAATCTTCATAGGAACCTTGGAGCTCTTATGGCAGCAAATAAAAGAAGGAAATAACTATTAGATCCATCTCTGTATTTTCCTCCCCTCAGGTTTAAGATAAACAATTGAGAAACATTAAAAACAAAGCCTAGGGAAGCAGTTGTGGCTCAACTGATAAAGAGCAACCGCCTACCACATGGAGGGTCCAGGGTTCGATACCCAGGGCCTCCTGGACCCATGTGGTGAGCTGGCCCATGTGCAGTGCTGCCGCGTGCAAGGAGTGCTGTGCCACAAGGAGAGCCGCCCCATGTGATAAAAGCGCAGCCCGGCCAGAAGTGGCGCCACACACACGGAGAGCTGATGCAGAGCAAGGTGATGCAACAAAAAAGCAACAGTTTCCCAGTCCCTCATGACAAGAATGTAAGCAGACACATAAGAACACACAGCGAACAAAGAGCAGACAATGGGAGGGGAAGGGGAGAGAAATAAATAAATCTTTAAAAATAAATTAATTAAAAAATGAAAAATAAAAAAAAATAAAAACAAAGCCTTTAACAAACCAGAAAATGACAAGGAAACAATCGCCAGGAGGAGAACGGTGCTAGAATTACTCATGACCTGTCCCCATTCCTATTCCTGAGCTCTTAATAGAAAAATGCCCATCACAGGGCACGGAGAAGGAGTTCTTAAAATTGGCAAAGAACATTTTTTGGCCAATATTTCTTGATGAAGGTTAAACCAGGAGCCTGAGGGTACCAAAAAGCCTCCCTTTGCTCAAATTAATTTATTCTACAATCTTAAAGTTGGGAAGTCCTAAAATAAACCCTACCTCCTTTATATATTAGTTTCCCACTCTTGGTAAAATTTAATGGTAGCCAAAGCTTGAATGAAGTAGCGATGGTGCTTTGCCCTTTTACAGATAATTGAGGAAGTATATTCTGACTACTTAAATAAGATGGTCTAAACCTGCCTAAGTACCACAGATAGTAAGGAATTTTTGCTAAATAATAAATAAGAGCCAAGTTCAGAATCTGGAATTCCACATTAACCAAAGATGCTCACTTTGGGTCATTCTGAAGCACGACTCTTTAATGTGAGTCAGAAAGACTTAGAGGTTTCACATAACATCTTTTCCAACTTAAGGAGATTGTGTTTGATATCCTCAACTACCATTCTTTCTCTCTGGACCCATTTCTTGCCACATTTGGCCTAACACCAAGGAAGTTCAAAAATGCTCCCTAAATTATCACTTGCTACTATCAGGAATCTAAAACAATTATATGAATAACCTTCAAATGTCTTGATAGATAGATTTGTTTACTTACAGGCATCACAGGCTCTGGGTCAACTTGTCCGGCCTTTCGCTTAACTCCCTGAGGTGGTGGTGGTGGCATAGTTGTATCATCCAAATTTGTTCTGCTGGTTTCCATTACTGACTCCTGGAGGCGGCTCGGTTCTTCTGAAATGGGCTCATCTACAATCAGTCATATCAAGAGGTGACTTAGGACATACATTCTTTAATATTTTAGAAAAATTTACTTCATGTACACTAAAGCATAGGTACTTTCTATAATGAAAAAGGCCAGATATAATTTTACTTCCAAAGATTACTCAATTTATACAATGTATTTAAAGGTGGGAAGGGTCTTAAAAGCACGAATCCCACCTTCAGTACAACGCAGGACAATCCTTTAGCAGACTGTCATCCACGCAGCCTTGAAGCTATCAAACGTTTTTGTAAAACAGAAAGTTTCATCTCTGTAAGTAATTGGATTCAAAGCATTTCCCTGTCCAAAAATGAGCACAACCCTTCAGTCCTGATCTCTTTTACTTTGGCAATATACTAAGTAAACTTTAGGCCAAATACTCATTTAAACTTTATCAGGGAACCCTATTCCAGTAGAACGGACCAATAACATCACGCTGCTGATGCTGCTGTTGCTGCTCATCTCTGGGAACCTCTGGATTTTCAAATTCTTTAAGGAACTCATCCAAATTATCAGCCTCTCCTCCTTTCCTCCTTTTTCTAAGGTCTTCTGGTACAAGTGGTGTAAGACAACGTGTAAAGAGCTATAGAAAAAACAAATTAAGAACAAATTTAATTATATATCTAGCTATCTATCATACTAATTGAAAACCCAGGACTGACATTTCTATTTTCCCTAAGTACGTTTTCATAAATATAGCTATAATCAGTACAGGTATAATTGAGCGTTTTTTTTTTTTTTTTTAACATAGTATCATATTCAGTTATTCCATTTTAAAAGGACTTTAAACCCAAATGGAATCATACCAAATTATCTTTACATCATACTGCCTTCCTATTTGTTAGATGGCAATATTAACTATTATTTTTATTGGCTGCAAAGTATCTAACTGAATAGATATGTAACACTTAAAAATGGTTCTTTATTTTTCAATATTTCAGGTTTTTTTAAAAAAAAAAACAAACTGTAAACACTATAATAAACATCTTTACAGAATCAGCTTTTTCCCATAGTTTGAATTTCTTCCTTAGGAAAAATTCCCAATAGTGAGACTACTGAGTCAATGGATATAAATATTTTAAGGACCTTTTTTGAAATGATTCTACAACATGGTGCTCCAATAAAGAGCAGTTTCACCATAACCTTCATGCTCTGGAATACACTGGATTTAGAATACAGTGAAATATATGTTAAAATCAATTGGTTCTACACATGTTTCGGCTTTACACAGATTAACAAGTCTAACAGCATCATTTCACTCATCAGATACCTCTGAACCTTGTTATCTAATACTCTGGAAATGAAAGAGAGCAGAAATGCATATCTCTTAGAAATACAGTCGTTATTTGTCCCTGCATTTCAACACAATATGACTGTGGATATTCTTGACATGATTGCAGCCATCAAAAAGATTAGGTTATGCTCAGTATACCATGCTTAAAGGGAGGAAACAAGTTGCCAAGTAATCAAAAGATACTTGACCCAAAATGATTCAAACCAAGGTTCCAGTACTTTATTGGGAAACAAAATAAAAAAAAAAAAAATGTGTACGAGAAGTTAAAAATTCTGCAAACTATATTACCTTCAGTAGTCTATTATTCCACAAAGGCTGAGCAGGTAAAGAGAAAAGTTTTTCTACTCCTCCAGTCTCTTTCCACATCATCAACTTCTTGGTTGGTGGAGCCAGATCCAAAGTAGTAACAATATCAGAATAATCACTAAGCTGGGCTCTAATTGTCTTGCTGTCCAACTCTTTGACACTGTCAACAATTAGCTTCCTCTTCCTCTTGGCTTTTGTTTCTTTTACTGGAATAAAAAAAAGAAAACTCAGGAGAGGAACTATTACACCTGATACTAATTATATCCCCTGCTTTTCTGTATACACAAACCCTACCAGAAAAGCTAAGCTTCATAAGGTAGGGATTTATTAACTGATGTTTTCCAAGAACCTAGAATAGAGGCTGGTACACAGCAAATGCTTAAGAAAAAACAGAATAAACAGGTATAGACTTCTAGCACAAAACGAGGAAACTAAATTCAAGGGGCCAGCATATTTTTGCCCATGTAGTTTTATACTGTAAACAATGAACACATCATAGTTGGTTTAGACTTCGACTCAAGTCCTGGGTTCTGCCATTTTCTACTTGTGTGACCACAAAGGAATGTTAAATTCATTTTATGTCTCTATTTGCTCATTTGAAAGAGGACCAGTCACCCACAGGAGCTGTAAAATACTTAACGTCGATGTCTGGCATAGAAGTCCTTTGTAAACAGTTACAATTGCTTCTTTCTATTGGAAAAGTTACAATTCACATGTAACAACTGTACAAGTAGCCTGATAGAGTGGAAAAGTCCAGGTTCACTCAGATGGACCTGGAGGTCCATCTTAAACTCATTTTATACATTCATTTCCAATCCTTAGTACAACCTTGTGCAGGAGGTAGTATTACCTCCAATTTTAGGATGAAGAAAAGCTCAAGGGAGTAAATACATCCCTCATGGGGGTAAATAAAAATTCCTCAAGATTTCATTCTGTCAGACCTATACATTTTCATTTGTTAATCATGCATGTGGTTCAAAATTTTAAAGATGCAAAAAGATGTTATATAATGACAGGTTTTTTCCAATCCCAGTCATCCAGCTATCAAATTCCATTTCCTGGAAGAAAAATTCTTAAATGGCTGACAAGGCCTGTCTATGCTATTTTAAACACAACAATAACCCTTTTATCATCCTTACCTCTTTTATAGTTCTCTGTGGTATTTGTCACTAATATGCAATAACACAGAACATAATTTACTTATTTATTACCCATGTTCCTATAATTAGTATTTAAGTTTCATGAAGACAGATTATCAGAGCGCAAGTCACAATTTTTGGTCATCAGATTTTCAGTAGAAAACCCAAGAAATAAATTCTGTTCTACTAAAAAGTAATAACTATGTCTTGAATTATTCTGTAATTGATTTAAAGATTCTACCCCACTGTTCCCTTTAATCAAGACATTTAAAATTTTTTCACACCCAAATTACCTATGACAAATTGCCTCCTCTACTCTGAAGCAGCTAGCCACTTAATGCGTTTGGTTCTATTTCTTAATAAGCACCAAAAGAAAAACTCAATACTGATTTCAGAACCCGCTGATATTCCAGTTTTTTTAAAAAAAGGTTTTTCCCAGATTAGAGGTCAACTGTATAGATTCTCGAACTCTAGAATATAATTAACAATCAACTTTATACTTTATTGTAAAATGCCCCACAATCTGGAATGTTTTCCAATTGTTACACATATGGCCTATCATTTTAGGAACTCCGAAAGACTAAACTACATATTAGCAGAAAACCTGCTCTATAGTTCTTTATATTTCATAGCAACTTGTACAGATATTCCATAAAATACTCAGATTATAACTGAGTAGAAAAAAGATGTATGACAGGTGACTGTGACAAAGCAGAAAGCAGGTTAGTTATCTAAAATGACAGCAGCAGATTAGTGGTTAAGTGAGAGCCAGAACTAGGACATTATGTTTTAAATTTTAAAAATAAAAAGTTTCACTTGCTTACCAGTGATATCGATAGGTTCCAAAGCAAATGCTTCTTCCTCATTTGGAACAAGTGTTGTTTGATCAGTCATAGTTGGCATTGGTTCAACAGGATCCACTGAATCAGGACTATCAGGCCCACCCACTATAAAACCAGAAACATAGTCACAAAATGCTTGGATATGTAAGTCCTACAATTGGAGAAAAATCCCTCTGTGAAATCAAAAGAAATCCCACGTAGCAAGAAAGAACTCTCTGCTAGCTATGAGGAAGCCCCTCCAGAGTTGAAACCAATTGACCAAAAAATGAGGAGGGACACAGAACCAAACACATAAGAGAATAAGAACTAGTAATCAATCATAAGCACTGTTTTTAGGAATATTTAGAATTCATTTAAAAAGCTAGAATTTTCAGTTTTCTTCTGTGCTAAATATCTTTTTAGATGCCATATAAGCATCCCTAGAATCACTGAACATAAAATGCTTAGCTGAGGCTCTCTATGTCTAGAGGAGCCTGCACCACCTCTTCGTGTCTATTTCCATCCTTCTCTGCCATTTCTCAGCAAACTCTGTTCTTTCCCCCCATTTCTCAATAAATTCTTTTTTACCGGCCTAATTAAAAAAAAAAAACAAGAGCTTACTTGATACATTATCATCCTCATCCATATCATCATGTGCAGGCTGCTCTGGCAACATTACCCCTGCCTCAGAGAGGGCAGGGGGATCATCAAAGATACCACCATCATTATTACTAATAAGTTTGTCATCTGAAATAATGAAAGTAATTTAGTTATAATTTGAACAAGAAAAGCTTAAAGAATAATAGCCCACCACTGGAAAAACAAAATTTTAAATAAATTGTTAAAATTTATTAAATCTGCACTGCATTTGTTTCTTTTTAAGGTCATTTATAAGTGTATAAAGTTTTTAGTAAATGGAAATAATTTCTCATTTATATTTTCTAGTTCAAATTTTATTTACTTATATATTATTTATATATTTACTGACACAACTAGCGCTGGTAAAATTTAAAAGTGAGACAACACCTTAAGCCAAATTAGGTATTGTTGAAATACTTTTAGGCTACAGTTTTACAGAAAACTTTTGTTTGAACCAATTAGTCAGATGCACATATATGTATCTAGATATTCTAGATATTTGCTCACAATTCAGAATTAGCAACTGCTCCAAAACATCACAAGTGAATAAAGCAACTGATAGAATGTCTACCACACTGTGACCTACCTAATATACCACCATCATTTCCTTCTCCAAAATTGTCATCCTTATATTGGTCTTCATATTCTAAATGGTTAATTTTCTCATTCAGATTGCTGGTGCTCTGCTCAGGCTCAAGTAAGAGGTTTGAAGCACTAGTGCTTACTAACATGTCATCATCTTCAAAAGCACTGCCTTCTCTCATTATCTCACGATCATCCATTCCAAAGTCACCTGAAAAAATTTTAATAAATTAGTTAGAAAAGGTGAGAAACATCATAGCTAAAAAAAGTTAATAATTCATTAAAATTAGGATGTCACATTTATTTACTGAAGTATTCTTTGAATGTTAAAACATCTGACTTGAACTATAAATCTTTATCATCTAAATTTCATGAACTGTTTACTAACTATGCATAACTTATTATGACGATAAAATTCACCCTTAGACTCGAATTTAGGTTACTCCTAAATATGTTAAGTTAACCTAAATTTGTATGTATTTAAGTTAGGTCATACTAACATTCACAAAGAAACTTTATTGTTATAATGTATTATCAAGAAAAGAATTTGGGTGGCTACCATTTCTCAATACCTAGGGTTTCAAATGTAGATATATAAAGCAATGGTTCCAAAATGATTGGTTTAAAAGCATTACACTTCAGTGGTGGAACTTTTTAACATAAATCAATACATAGGTTCTATCACTGAGTATGGGAAGCAGGAGTAGGCAAACAATGAACTATAAATTTAGAGTATAAATGGATCAGATGGAAATTTTTAGTCTATGTGAATGTAACATGTCTGATTTTCTTTTTGAATTCGCTAGTAGTACCATAAGGCAATTACAACATTATAGTTAGTCACTAGCAACTTGTTGCTCTATTACCAAAATCATTTTCTTGTAGGATACTGATGTTTCCAACTTCTTCTCTCATGGTTATCTCTTCCACTCTACTCTGGTTTAGGCTGAACTGCTGGGCCACATCGATGTCACTTTAAAAGAAGTTCAAATACATTTTAAATATAAGTTCCAAGTCTCACTGTAGTATGTTTTTAAGCAAAAAATACTCCCATTCTCACTATAAGAGAAAAAATAAACATATGACCCACCAAAGCTTAGAAGCATTAATGTTTCACACTAAAGGCAATCGAATATTGTAAATAATCATTTGGAAGTTAATTTGATTTGTATTTAAATTTTAAAACCACCAATACCAGCAAGCAGAATATAATATGCTGAAATCACCACCTAAGGCAATATGACAGAGGAAACACTCAGAAATATTTATGAGCTAGCCATGCATGAATTATTATCAGTGTCCTGTGACTTACAGTCTATGTGAACTGTGAAGTTAGCTACCTAGCTTTCCTGAGACTCAGTGTCTTGCTCTAACAAATAATAATCTCCCACACTGTTTAAAAATATTAAATAAAAAATTTAAAAAATGATTTGGAATACCACCCCGGCCAAATCCAGAACGTGAATATTTCAAAACAAATGAGATTTTTTTAGCAAATAAATGGCAAGAAAAAATACACAGAGGAGGCAGGTCTGTCATAGATTCTAAAAAACTAACACCCCCTCCCCCCAAATTAGCAGATATACCAACCAAATGCAGTCAGAAGACTTTGTGTTGACCACAATTCCAACATATTGGGGGAAAAAAAAAGGCTATGTGTTAACTGAGGACATATGAATGGTCAGTGGATAATTATCAAGGAAATACTGATAATTTTTTAAAAAGATATAATGTTGTTAGGGCTGTTTTAAAAAATCATATCTAAAAAGTCACACACACTGAAGTATTTACAGATGAAATAAGATACAAAATATTTGTCCTGAAGGAACATATTTAAAATAAAATTAGCCATATACAATTAAAGAAGTTGGATGATGAATACAAGCACTCCATTATACCAATCTATTTTTTAAGTATGTTTAAAAATTTCCTCAATAAATTTAAAAAAAAAGACAAAAAAACAAGTATAAGGAAAGGAAAAAACAAGGCAGCTAGTCCATGCCTAGATGACAGGTGATAATTAACACACACAAAAAATGAAAATAGGTCATAAATTTATTCTAATTAGAAGACAAAGATTATTTCAAAAAGCAAAGAAATTAATTTGTTATGAAATAAATGGGGCTCAGAGTGAAAGAGATAATAGCTTGGTATAAAGCATTTCTTGGCTGTCAATTGTGTTACTTGATTACTTTGAAAGATACAGTCACATTTCCCGTCATGGTCTGACAGCTGGGCTTTAAGGACTTGAAATGAGGGAAACAACATACCACGGTACTCTGCTATAAGGACCATCTCTGTGCAAACTTTTTCCTTTTAATTGTGTGTTGTGACAATAACTCTTTCCTGTGCTTTATAGAAAAGTTATCTTGTGTTTACTTAAAAAAAATCATCAAAACATTGCACAGGAAACTATACATCGTAAAGCCAATAATATGTTTTCTTTAGACCAACCCAACAATTAAAGGAGTGCACACGTGAGACATACTCTAAGTCAGGCAGTGGTTGATCGAAGTCATGAAATTCTTCTGGTAAGGTAATGGCATTATAAGCTGCTTCCCGATTTTCCTCAGGCAGGTCAACAACACCTGGAAAGGAAATGTAAGCTTAAAGGTCTAGCTATACTACAGATCATCTAAGGATGAAAATGAGGCAAAGTCAGTGTAATTTCCTAAGGTTATTTTCTAGAAGGGCTGACCCATATGCAGGAAAGCCTGATGCACGAGTACATCTATTTTCAGTGGCTGTAAGCTATTCTACTTGCTTTACCCAAAAAAAAAAAAAAAAAAAGGGTCAGAGCACTAATTATGCATTAGGCCAATACATTTTTAAAAGGACATGCTAGCAAATCAATACTAATAGCAGTTTTAAAAATAAGTATGAAATTTATGAGGGGAGAAAAAATGACTACAAAGGAGTACCCCAAACATTAAGGAGTTGGTTATTTTTGAGAAAATGGGATTACATGCTTTTAATTTTCTTTATATTTCTTTCTATATTTTTCAAATGGTTCACAACCAATATACATTGCTTTATTAGCTTATTGATATTTATTTTAAGGAGGTACCAGGGATCAAACCTGAGACCTCATACATGGGAAGCAGGTACTCAACCATTTGAACTACATTTGTTCCCAATACACAATGCTTTAAAAGAAAGGCAAAAACAAACAAAAAAGTTATTTAAACAAAATGTACTCAGTGGCAATATATATTAGACACCATTCAAATACCCTAGCTTAACCAGCCTTTGCCTAAAAAAGTTGACTTCTAAATAAACTCTTAGATAACAAAATTTTGCTCTTCATATATTAAACTATAAGTTCCAGAACATAATGTTCATAGGAATTACCATACCAAGGACTTCTCTTGCACATTCAGGTTACTTTCATTAGAACAAAATTTCATCAATGCTTTTAAAAAATTACAGAATCATGTAAATTTCGGTAAGTTCCCTGCGCAAGTATCTACTCAGATAGAAGGCTGATTGCTACAGTACAGTTTTAGTCTCGATCATTACCTAAAGCAAAGCAACAGTAACAAAAAAACTACACAAAACATTTAATGAAAAGTTTCAAAAACTAAAGTGAATTTGATTTTAAGAATACACCAAAATCATTCAAGAATTAACATCTTATGATTTTCTTTTCTGAGTTATTAAAATCATATAACAATTAGTGTCCAACATTTCAACCCCAGCTGACACAATTCTATTTAAGTTGCTGAAAAGAGGGTTAAAGAAAAAGTCAGCTCCAAAGGTAGTACAAAAAAAAAGGGATGTCCATAACTCTACAGGTGGACGAGATGAAACTAAAGTGTGTTTCCTTCCTTGAACCATTGCCTCTCCACACCTTGTTCTATCTTAGAAGGCTTTCTTGTATTGCCATGAAAACAAAACACAAAACAAAACAAAATTTCCAATAATATGTATTTAGCAGTTTCCTGTACCAAAATGAGAAACTCCAAAGCAAAAAGCAAACATAACACCGGCAATACCTGGTCGAAAAGCCATCTTTATCTTAATGAATGCCTCATTGCAGTCTGCAAGGAGATATTTGGCTTTCCTGTGATAGATTCGAACTACTCCCAGTAAGAGATGTCCTGATGTTCGAAGTGCCATCTTCACCTTTAAATAAAACAGTAATATTATAATTTTAGAGGTAATCATAGTTCAAAGTTTACATTTTGTGCTATTTATAACGAAGTTTCTCCTTTATTTATTTATACCATTTATAAGCTGGTTTTAACTTAACTCTGATTTTGTTTGGTAAGTGATAGAAAGTTTCAAAATTCCTTTGTCGTAATAGGAAAATCTATTGAAAGAACAAAATGACATAAGCTCAAAATTTTCCTGTTTTCCAAATCCTATCATAAAACATATCCAATTCTAGGGTAGCAAAGAACTATGCTTAAAGTTTAAATTATGATTAATTCATTGTTACTTATAAAATTAATGTATTTTTAAGGTATATGTATATTCTATAACACTCTACGATTCAACATATTAATAATTAGCTGGCTCTACATTTATAGCCATTTAATGTGACATAAAGCATAAATTATGAAGTTTACTACTAAAGTTCTAAGGTATCTGAAATTTTAACAAGTTTGTTACCAAATCTAGGACTTATCTGATAAATCCTTGATACAAAAAGTAATTCCCATGAATTATGCAGCTCCCATGAAAAAAGAAAATCTACTTTTATGTAGTCTTAGGAGAGAAATTTTAAATTAATATTGACTTCAACCTCAATTAAGCAAAAAGAAAAAAAATATCTCTGCCATGACCTTTATAAATTAGCAACTTTCAAAAAGTGGTGTTTGGGCAAAGTCTTTCTTTGTGGATTAGTTTAGTTCAGAGTTTAGGCTGGGAGTAGGTAAAATGAAGTAAGGAACGTTGTTGATCTAACTCACATTAAGAGCATGATAAAGAGCACAGACTATATATTCAAGGGAAATATCTGTAAAGGATTGCACTGGCTGTTGAGAAGGTAGTGTACACAGTTGCAACTAAACCACATACCTGGTACTCATTCTTAACAACTAAACCAACATTTCCCCTCAAGAACTGTACACTAAAAGCAAATAGTAGAAATTCATTAAGTAGAAATATCTTAGCATTTTATCACAATAAAAAACCAAAACCAATCAAACAGATTTTCAGTCAGGAACGGTTTTTAAAAAAATTATTTCTTACATTCACACACACAAACACGGCTTTTACACGAGCCCTGAGTCACATGCCTTGTTGAGTACGCACTTGTTGAGTATTCATACATTCTGAAGCATAGGTCTTTTAAGATTAGAATGTCTCTTACTGTTTGCAACGTTCCTAACAGGGTACGAAGTACTCCGCACATACTAAAAAAATAGGTACCTATTACCCTTTTGAGTCAAAGACCCTTAATAATTGCTTATGGATGGTAGAGATTAGCCATACATATTGACTTCAAGAAAAGAGCTCAACTTTTCCTTTTTCCATTCACTTACTTCAGTAAGCATATCTATATATAATAAAACAAGCAGTGCAAACTGGTAACTTCCAGAGAAGAGACTGCTAATGCATATCAGAAATATTAAAAATAGGACTATCACTTGACTTAACAATTATTTTCTAAAACATCAATCTTAAGGAAAGATTTAAGAATCTGAACAAACATTTGTCCACAATGTGGACAGTTCTGATGTGGAATGTTTTCACACTAGGACAATTTGTGCATGAATGTCATATATGTATGAGGGGGTGGGGGGAATATATACACACATATATACACAAGGTCCAAGAAAGGACTTTTAAAACACAGATGTATTTAAGTCCTTTTAGAAGTCATAATGTCTGTTCTTCAATGAACTGTTAATGCTGACAGTACACTGTAAATATGCCTGTGTGATTTTAAAGTCCTTTCTAGGCAAAAAAAATCTGTATTACTTTTAAGTTATACTATTTGTGAAATCCAAGTCTGGAAATAACTGCTTCAGAACAATTTCAACGGATGTTGGTAAAAGCAAGTAAACAAAAAAGTAAAAAAAAAAAGGGCAGTAAGCAAAGCTGAAAAAGCAAGGATATTCATGAGGTTTCCATTCTGGTAGGAGACACGTGGTAATTAAGTAAGGGAGTAACTATCTAGGGGAAGAGTATTCCTTGGAAAGGGCATAGCAAGTACAAAGGTTCTGAGATGGGGAAAATGCATGGTTATCTCTTCACGAAACTTAAGGAGGCCTACATAAAGCTGAAGTGGAGTGAGTGGCATATAGTTTTGCCAGGTAGATAAGATAGTTAGACCTGATCTCTGGAATCTCTTCAAATTAATGGGTCTTCTGAATACTTTGCAAATTTTTAAGCATATATATTTAAGCACAAAACCATCTAGTAGAAACCAAGATATAAAATATTTGATTACTGCCTCCTTAAAATAAACAAATGAAAATATCTGTGCAGTTATAGAAATTTAAAGAGATGATTTCTTCACTTTGATTTGATATTCTGTAGCATCAAATCATATCTAGAAGTGATAAAGACTTAAGAAACAAGTAAAGCTCTGGCTAATCTATGGAGTTTCCATGCTGCAATCAATATAACAGGTGAAAGTGCAGTGAATGTCTCATGATGACTGAGGAGGCTGTTATGGGGGGAGGAGTGGGGTGAGGGGGGTGGGGGCTATATGGGGACGGCATATTTTTTAATCTAACATTAAAAAAATAAATAAAGACAAAAAAATATAACAGGTGGCCACTTCAATGATCATTTCATAGCATTCTATTTCACGTATCAATAAAAGAACGGCAAAGTGAATAAAATTATCAACATTAAACATACCTTCGGTGAGATGATACTCTCCACACTGCTCTCCAAATTACATTCAAACACATGGGCTTTGGTCAGCTTCTTATCCCAGTGGGCCGCCAGCCAAATTTTGGCTAGAGGCCCTCTTTTACTGAGGACAAAGTGTGCGTAGAACATTGTTCTGGTTGACTATAAAATGGGAGGAAACCTGAGGGGACAAAAAGTTAACATAAGTGTCATATAAGAATTTATATATTGGGAAGCGGATTTGGCCCAGTGGTCAGAGCATCTGTCTACCACATGGAAGGTCCACGGTTCAAACCCCAGGCCTCCTTGACCAATGTGGAGCTGGCCCATGCGCAGTGCTGATGTGCGCAAGGAGTGTCGTGCCACGCAGGGATGTCCCTGCGCAGGGGAGCCCCACGCACAAGGAGGGCGCCCTGTAAGGAGAGCCGCCCAAAGCGAAATAAAGTTCAGCCTGCCCAGGAATGGCGCTGCACACACAGAGAGCTGACATAACAAGATGATGCAACAAAAAGAAACACAGATTCCCATGCTGCTGACAGCAGAAGCGGACAAAGAACACACAGCAAAAGACACAGAGAACAAACAACTGGGGTGGGGGGAGAAGGAGAGAGAAGTAAATAAATAAATCTTTAAAAAAAAAACAAGAATTGATATATTTATTGAGACACATAAGAAACCTGAAAACAAAACATACAGTTTCTTACTCTTTTTCAGTATGAAAAGCGTGTGTAAAAATGTAATATTCATTTTAAAAAACAATCTGTGGTTAATATTGAGAGGACAAGAAAAAGACCTCAGAGTATTAAGAACTGAAGGGAAAGAGGACAAGTCAGATATATTCATGCCTTGTCATTTTATTAAAAACAAAAGGACTAGTTTTTTTTTTAAATAAAAATTGCCATAAAAATCCTTATTCTTCTCAAAATTCTATCATGTGCTTAATTCTATTTCCATCCAGATTAATGACTGTGGAAACTGTCCTCTTACTGGCCAAAAGCTAGAAAAGCCTTCACAGTAAGAAAAAGAGTTGTCTAAGAAGGAAAATATACAGGCGCAGATATTAATCAATGTGGAAATGCCCATTTTAAGCACTCCATTAAAAAAATGAGTCATTGCTAAATGCTACACAGCAAGTACTGTCCTAAGCATTGCATACTCAATCAAGCAAAGGTTGTAGGTAGACCAGCACCATTTTACAGGGGGGTAGTTTAGGAAAACTGTGACACAAATAGTACTCTCAACTCAAGATCTTGAAAATCCTTGTGTATCTTTTTTTCTTAGGAGGTACCGGGGATTGAATTCAGGACCTCAAACATGGGAAGCAGGCACTCAAGCACTGAGCTACATCCGCTCCCCCCTTGTGTACTTATTGTTTAAATATTTAATTCAGAATAATACATTATAAAACTTATGACTGAAATAATCTTAGCAGAAATATAAGTATGGCATTTTCATTTTATTTTTCTTTGCCAAGTATTAATATGTAAGAAACAAGGCAGCCTGAAAAATCCAGTTTGGAGAAAGTATATTAATTGTGGACATATTTCCTTCAGTATTACTTAATTTCCCTCTTTCATGGATTAAAAAAAACTATTCTAACTGAATTTCTATTTATCTTTTTCTGAAATTCTCATGACTAAAATAAGGCATGTAAGCTATGCTTTTACAGACAAACTCAAGTACATTTATACATGGAAAGTACTTAAATATTTTAAACTTTTAATTTTGAAATAATTAGAGATTGACAGTAAGCTAAAAGGGTACAGAGAGGTCCTGTGTATCCTTCACCCAGTTTTCCCCAACAGTGACATCTTTCATAACTGTAGTACAATATCAAAACCAGGACAATGACATTGGTACAATGTTTGTGTATAGTTAGTTCTACATGCCATTTTATCACAAGTAGGTTCATGTACGACCATAGCAATGAAGATACAGAACTATTCCAACATCACAAAGATCTCCTATTCCCTGTTCTCTACCATCCCTAAGATCTGGCAGCCACCAAGCTATTCCCTAATTTTGTCATTTTGTCTAATTTTGTCATTTCAAGGATGTTACATAAATGGAATGATACAGTATGGGACTTTTTGCACTCAGCACAATGCCTTTGAGATCCACCACAATTTGTTAACATACCCACTGAAGGACATTTGGTTGTTTCCAGTTTCTGTCTATTTCAAATAAAGCTGCTGAGTATTCACTTACAGTCTTTTGGTGAAAAGTTTTCATTTCCCTGGAAAAAATGCCCACAAGTGTGTCAGGTAGTCTGAGTAAATATATGTTCAGTTTTTAAAGAAACTTTAATGCAAATCCTATCAAAATCTTGGTGAGCTTTTAAAATACGGATAAGAGGGCGGCAGACTTGGCCCAGTGGTTAGAGCGTCCGTCTACCACATGGGGAGTCCGCGGTTCAAACACCCAGTCTCCTTGACCCGTGTGGAGCTGGCCCACGTGCAGTGCTAATGTCCGCAAGGAGTGTCGTGCCACACAGGGGTGTCCCCGCCCCGCGCAGGGGGCCCCATGCGCAAGGAGCGTGCCCCATAAGGAGAGCTGCCCAGTGAGAAAGAAAGTGCAGCCTGCCCAGGAGTGGTGCCGCACACACGGAGAGAGCTGAGACAACAAGATTATGCAACAAAAAGAAACACAGATTCCTGTGCCGCTGACAACAACAGAAGCGGACAAAGAAGAAGACAGCAGCAAATAGACACAGAACAGACAACTGGGGTGGGGGAGGGAGGAAAGGGGAGAGAAATAAATAAATCTTAAAATAAAATAAAATACGGATAAGAGTATTATGAAATTTATATGGAAAGGCAAAGGAACTAGGATGGTTAAAACTATTTTGAAAAAGAATAATAAAGCAGAATTAGTTTACCGATTTCAAACTTACTATATAGCTACAGTAATCAAGACAGTGTGGCATTGGTAGGAGACACACAGATCAATAGAAGTGAACAGAGAACCCAGAAATAGAACCACACAAACATGTCCAACTTATTTTTGACACAGGTGCAAAAGCAATTCAAAGGAGAAAAGTTAGTTTTTTCAACAAATGGTGTTGGGGCAACTGAATACTCATAAGCAAAAGATGAATCTTGATCTAAACCTCTAATCTCATACAAAAGTTAACTCAAAATAGGTCACAAAACTATAAAAAACTTTTAGAGGAAAAAAATAAGGAGAAATCTTTGGGGCCTAAAGCTTGGTAAAGAATTCTTACACGATAGAAAAAGCATGATCCATAAAGGGAAAAACCGGACATATTGGTCTCTCATTTAAATTTAAAACGTTTGCTCTGCAAAGGACTGTTAAGGAAAAGACAAGATACGGGCTAGAAAAAAGTATTTCTGAAACACGTGTCTGACAAGTACTTAGATACACAAAGAATCCTTAAAACTCAGAAGCACAGTAAATCCAATTAAGAAATGGGCAAAAGACATGAAGAGAAATTTCACAGAAGAGAATATATACTAATGGCAAATAAGAACATGACAACTCACCATAGCTATTAGGAAAATGCAAATTAAGACCACAATGGGTTATCACCATATATCTATTACAAGAGCTTAAAAAAAGGGGGGAGGGACAATACTAAATGATGTTGATGATACAGAGCAGTTGGATCTCTCACTCTGCTGGTGGAAATGTACAACTTCTTTTGAATTAGCTTCTTTTAAAAAATAGATCCAGGGGGAAATTACACTAACTTTCATGTTTTCACAGAGACT
Source organism: Dasypus novemcinctus (assembly GCF_030445035.2). Classification (NCBI taxonomy): domain Eukaryota; kingdom Metazoa; phylum Chordata; class Mammalia; order Cingulata; family Dasypodidae; genus Dasypus; species Dasypus novemcinctus. Next base: position 80,582,285 of record NC_080686.1, read on the forward strand.
AAAAACCAAACCAAACCAAGAACTTGTTGCACTTTCAATTAAAAACTGCACATTCTTTGCAGTAGTGTACAGAAAATATCTTTCACATGCAAAAGACTTCATGCCTGTCAAAAATGTTTAGGGTAGGGGAGACACATGAGTAATGCAGTCAGATGAGCCATACACCATTTTTCACCACTTCATGGCAAAGGGTCCTTAAATTTTCATTCTCTGAACAGAATGCTCCCAAGGATCATTAATTCACACATACTAGGACAATTTTCTCAAAAGAAAACATAAACAGTAACAAAGACCCTGACTTCAGCAATTGCCTAATGTGAACTTTACCCCAAATCTGGAGTTAAGAACCAAGGAATACTGAACAACAAAGTATTCGGATCAAGCACTCTAATATAATTAGTCACATTAAATAATAATATCTTTAGGATCCCTTATATGCCCCTCAGCAGTACTTAATAGATCAAAATATGATTCCCATAATGAGAACCTATGTTGCAAACCAGTGCTTCAACTTCAAGTATAAAAAAAACTTCATAAAGTGTCCCTACAGTGTTATAAATAAAACTTACAAGATTTTACAGAACTCCAACATGGCAGCATATTCTGAGAAATATAGACTGCTATATACCACAAGCCCCAAGTTTCCAGTATGGAAAACTTGTGTTCCAAATAAACAAATTCCTTAATATTTAGCTCCTAGAATAATGTCTGCCATATAGTTAGTAAATATGTGCTTAATAAGTAAACAGGATACATCAGATGAGCCTATAATTGGTATATGTAAAAAATTATGGAGATTCTGGAAATTTAAAACTAGTTGGACTTTTCAACAGGTGTCAGTAGCTCATGGCCAGCACTTCAGCTGCTGGTCAGAGCACCAGGCCTAAAACATCCCAGCTATGCAGAGGCAACCCAGATTCCTAAGTAAGATGCCTTCTTGGCATGGGGGTGGGGAGTAAAAAGCAGAATGGTGCTAAAATTAATCTGGGAAACAATTAGCAAGAGAAAATCTCCCTAATAATTAAAGGAAACCAGAGGAGTAGTGGTAGATTGGCTTTTATCTAAATAAGCAGAAGCAATCATTGTTGCCTTTTAAACCACATTTTTTCTTCAGTAATATCAAACTTTATTCAATCTTAAAAAAAAAAAAGCAAAAGAAGGTTAAACTCTTTATGTTCTGTAGACTCTGAACTGCTAATCCTTTACCAAAGAGCTTAGTAAGAAAGCCGGCACATTGTACTACAGCACAGCTTAGTAATTTCCTTGTTTCAAAATCAAGTCACTCATTTCACTCATCTGTAAGGAAGTATGACAGGACAGGAATAAAGTGGGAATAAAGTGGTTTGCCTTCTCTTGAGGGCAATATGGCAACATCTTATGACAATTTCAAACATGCATGTTCTCCAATCAGAAATCATACTTCTAGTAATTAATGCCAAAGATATACTTGGAGATGCATAACATTAATGACAAAAAGTACTTATTAAGCACTGTTTTAAATAAATCTTCCTCATTACAGTTCTATAAGGTAAATGTTCCATTTTACAGATGAGGAAATGGGAGGGCAGAGCAAATGTAATTTGCCAAAGGTCACTAGTATTTAATAGAAGTGGAATTTGAACTTCAGAGCCCCCATGTAAAAACAACTCTATGCTATTGGTTCACTATAGCTTTTAATAATCAAAAATTAGAAACAACCATCCTGGCCATCAATTAGTACATCCACACACACAAAAAGAATACAATATAGCCTTTAAACAATGATATAAACTTTGCAGTAACACGGAAATTCTCCAAGATAAGAATTTTTTTTTTTAAAAAAAGAGGGCTCTCTGTGCATGGAAAGGGAGAGAGCTCTTTTGTAGAGTTTGAATTTTTTTTAACTCAAGGGAAAAACTACTACATTGGGAGTTAAGAAACAAACCTATTTTGCCATTTACTAGCAAGCTAAACTTGCTAGTAACTCTCTATGCAGTTCAGTTTCTTTAACAACAGAAACCCAGACAGTTGAAATTTATTGATTTACTAGCCTTGAAAACACTAACACCTAACTCAGATAAAAATGGAGCTATTTCTTTGGGGGTTAGAAAGGGAGGATTCAGTGAAAGAAACTCCAATCCTGCACACAAGTGCTCTCTCTGTTTATTCGAACTTTCTCTGACCAAGGATTTTACAACCAGGCAGTCCTAAACTGAATCCAGCTTCCTCCTTATTTAGTTGTTTTTATAACGGTTAATAGGTTAATTAACCCTAAGATTTAGCTTTCCAATCTTTAAAATGGGGATAATAGTCACCAAACAAGGTTAACAGAATTAAACAGAATAGCATACCTAACACGGTTCCAGGCACAGTGGCTGCAAATACACAATTATTTCTCAAGAAGTAGAAATTTTCCCTTCTGTATCAAGTCATAAAAGATGAAATTTCTCAGGACTTTTGTTCTGCTAAATAGGCGTTCACCAGAAAAGAAAAAAATTCAACTTTAAGGATACTTTAAACACATACTTCTGTAAGTGGAAGGCTTAATTCTACACTGCACTGTGTTGCCTTTCTAAACACAAAAAACAAGGTACAGGTTATTCTCGACCAATATAAATGACTTCTGTATAAAATGCATTAGTTATGCACTGCTGTCACCTCACCAATGAACTGCTGGGTAATTTAATCATTGGATACCGCATACGTCCTCATCAATGTCTTCTTAAAACATAATTAGTTGCCTCCAACATTAAGCAAAGATATTTAATGACTACAACTTATGGAAAGCCTTCGAGTCTACTTCCAAAATTCTGCAAACTCACTGCATTTACACTCACTGGCATTTACACTCATTTTTTAAAAAAACATGATCCCCCGCCTCTTGTGGAAATCGATTATTGTTCTAAATATTGCACAAGTAAACATTAACTTTCGCTTGCAAAGAGAAGCCTATAAACACAAGGCCTTACCAAAAAGCCTTAAAAACAAAAGCCCGTTCTTTCAATGCTGAAAGACTAAAAAAAATCCTACGGTGGGCGAACAAGTCCTCCGGCATTCTTTCAAATGTGAAGAAGGCCGCTAAATCTGGCAGCGCAACCAGACCGAGTCACCGCACACTATCACAGCACATCATTACTTAAGTCTTTCTCAGCGAGGGAAAAAAGACCCCAAGCATCATTTGTCAGAAACACACATCTCCTCAAAGCGTCGGTACAACAGCCAATATCCTTCTGACCACTGAAAAAGGAAATTAGAAAAGTGGAGGGGAAAACCTATTCACGCTAATTTCCTAAGAATCAGAAGTTCCCCTCGTCGCGTTTTCTACTGGTTTGTCCAATGGTTAATATTCCCAATGTGAGACTTTTCCTTAAAAAGGAGGGGCAGGAGGGCAGCAGCGGTCCCTGACCGGGGACCCCCATTCTCCGACCCGCGCACGGCGCTCGGCGGCGGGTCGCTGCGCTCCGAGCTGGCAGTGCGGGCGCCCGGCTCTACACTGCCTCCTCCCGCCCGGAATCCCGAGTCTTCCCAGACAGCCATTTTTACCCGTGGAGTAGGCGGCCCGGCGCCCAGAGCGGGCTCGTTCAAACCTCCTCCCCAGCCTCCCCAGCACAGGGCTTCCTTTGCCTCCTCGAGGAGATCAGGGTCACCGGCTCCCCGAGTGACCGGCAGAATAACGGCTTTTGTTGCTTGTGGAATGGATGAGAACCATTTGTTAACCGACAGACGATGATGTGGGCCGGGCCTGCGCGGGTCCCGGCAGAGGGTGGGTCCGGGTCGAAGGGGCCTGGGCAGGCGCTGCCGCCTTTCGGGGGCTCGGACGGTGGCGACACAACCCCCGCCCCAGGGGCGCGGGACTGCTGCCTTCTCCCTCGCCCTCCCGCTCTCCGGAGTACAGCTCCCAGACAGCAGGACGGCGGGCAAGGGTGGGGGGAGGGAGCCGGAGGGAAAAGAAAGGCCGGTTGAGTTTCTTACCTTACTGCCGGTCTGGAGTAGGGCCGGGCTGGGTGGCCCCGGGGAGGGGAAAAGGGTCGGGGGAGGGGGCGGGGAAGGGGGGAGCCCTTGTGCGGTGTAGCTTCGAAGCAGCTCCCGCCGCCGCCACGGCCGCCGCCTCCTTTCCGATTCACTCAAACAAACAAGATGGCTGCCGTTACGTCGCGGCTCTTCCTGCCGCCCAAACCCTCGGTTCAAATCCGCAGGATGTTTACGGTCAAAATGATACCTGTGCGCCTGCGCAGCCAGCCATAAACGCAGGAAGGGTAGGCGCAGGCGCGGTGCCCGTTTCCTTGTGTTTGGGACCCGCCCCCGGCTTGCCCGGCCAGAGCTGAGCCAGCGCAAAGGTGGTTCTCTTTGCTACAGGGTGTTCTAGCGTTAGGGACCTGGCGAATAGTGTACTGGTAGTGCTTGCCAGTGTAGCGAATATTTGAGTTTAGTTTTATTTTTGTGCTTGTTTTAATGACGAGAACTGTCATTGTGTGGTTTTGTGTGCTCATGACAGAAGAAAATTATTTAAATGTCTCTATAGAGATGAAGCTAACATAAAAATCTTAAATTAGCTTCATAAAAGGTAGCGGTCTACCTACTCATTCAACCTTTATTATAGAGTGTCTTTTGGATGCCACACAATGTATTAGCTAGGCCCTACGGTACTCTATGAAGAATACAACAAAAATAGTACCTACCCTCTTGGAACTTGGAGTATAGCTAGAGAACGGTATCTCTTCCTTATTCACCGGGGTTCAGTGACCCTGCCCACCCTTTCACTATTCCTTCTGCAACAAGGAATTTATGCTCTCTGACTTCTTGTGCCTAAAACAGTTTTCCACCTCCATCTCCTTCCCATTTGTCTGACTTCAATGTCAGTAACTCAAAAGTCACTGGATCAGGAGAGTGCAGTATATTATTTAGGGTAATATTACTGTAAAAAAAAGAGTACCCTCCTCCCCAAATTTCAGTGCTTTACACAATGGTTTTGTAATCTGCCATCTCCTTTACCAGGCAAGTATATTGAGGTTGGTTCTTAATCTGGATTATGGAGGTTCTTCATAAGCAGAGAAAGCCACAGGAAGGAGTCAGAAGCTGGAATTCAGCAGAACCAGAAGTGAAAGGAGAGGACATTTCTGTGTGACGGAAAAACCAAGGACCCAAGCTTCACAGGTAGTCAGCACCTGAACACCAATTTTTAGGATGATAACATTGCCTTGTTGATACCTTGATCTGGGGCTTCTCCTAGCCTTAAAACTGTGAGCCAATAAATTCCCGTTGTTTAAGCCTTTTCGTTGTCTGGTATTTTTCTTAGCAGCTGGGAAACTAAGATACTCTGATAGGATTTTAAATTGGAGAATAAATGTTTTCAAATTGGGCATATGATTTGTCTCCTGGTTTATAGAATGTCAGGTCTAAACGGGTGGTATTAAAAATATTTTTAATTATTTTAGTGTGAAAGTGGTACTGTATGTAAAATTTTAAAAGATGTTCTTATCCATTTAGGACATACACTAAAATATTTGAGGTACAATGATATGATGCCTGCAATTTACTTCAAAATAATCCACAAGAAGAAGGAAGAGAAGTGGATAGTATATAGGATTAGCTATGAGTTATAGTTGTAGAAGTTGGGTGATAGGTATATGGGAGATCATTTTAATTCTTTCTCTACCTTTGTATATGTTTGAAATTCTCCGTAATCAAAAGCCTTAAAAGTAAAAAAAAAAATGAGATTGAGTTATGAAGAATAATTTTAACCTTAAATAATCATACTTCCAAAGAGTCACAGTGTTTGCCTTCCAACATTCAATCTAGATCATTTGGAATCTATTAAAGTATATTTTTATATGTAACTGTTAAGTTCAATTAGTTTTTTATTTATTACAATCAACAATATACCAGGTTGAAATAGGATTTCTCATTCATACCTCTTTCTGTTATCACAAATTAATGAGTTTTATCCACTAATCAGAGATTAAATGGGCTGAAATTTATTTGAAATTTAAGCAACGTATCTGTTAGTCTTTATATTGATTAGACTTCCAAATATTATGTTGCCTTACTGTTCCCATCATTTTTTAAAAATTATTTTTAATTTTTTTAGTACAGTGAGCCTGTGAGTTTCAGTGGCAAAAATGGGTCTTGATAGTTTCTGTTAGGGAGTCTAACAGTTCAATGGCAGTCTTCATCTATTTATCCTCAGGTGAGCCCTGCCAATCTATATAGCTGTCTGGCATGCAAACATCTATTCTTTTGTTCAACAAACATCTATTTAATACTTATTTTGAAACCACTATCTTCAATATTTGAAAACTTTCCCTTAATCCCACATTTGCTTTTAGCTACTGTACTGGCAAAACTTACTAAAAGAATTGTCCATGTATTGCACCACTAATTCCTTACCTCCCATCTTCTCTTTTATTCATTTTATTTTTTATATTTTTATTATATTTTTAAAATTTTATGTATTTTTTTATGGCTGAGTCTCTTATTGTGGGAAAATGCACATAACAAAACATTCACTATTATAACCATTTTAAAATATATAATTTAGTGGTATTTAGTACATTTATAATATTGTCCAACTGTCACCACTATCTAATTTTAGGAAATTCAGTTGACAATAGATGAATTGGTTTATTTCTGGAATCCTTTGATTTATATGTCTTTCAATGTACCAGCAACAAATTTGCTTTGTAGTAACTTTTGAAATTGAGGAGTGTGAGTCCTTCAACTTTGTTCTCCTTTTTCAAGATAGTTTGGGCTCGTGGGGGGTCCCCTGAAATTCCTTGTCAACTTTTGGGTCAGTTTTCTGTTTCTACAAAATGGCCGTTGGAATTTTCATAGGGATTGACTTGAATCTGTAGATCAGTTTGAGGAGTATTGTCAGCTTAACAATATAAAGTCTTCCAATTCATAAACAAGGTGTATCTTTCCATTTGTTTAGGTCTTCTTTAGTTTCAGCAGTGTTTTGTAGTTTTCAGTGTTCAAATATTGCATCTCGTTGGTTAATTTTTTTCCTGAGAATTTGGAATAAACTCTGTTGCAAATGGAATGTTTTCTTAATTTCCTTTTCAGGTTGTTTGTCTCTAGTGTGTAGAAACACAACTGGATTTTTTTTGCATTGATTTTCTGAAATTTTGCTGAATTCATTTATTATCTCTAATAACTTTTGTGTATATGTGTGTATTATTTAGGATTTCCTCTATAAAGACCATCATATTGTCATTTGTGAATATAGTTTTTCTTCTTTCTTTCCAAGTTGGATACCTTTTATTTCTTTTTCTTGCTTAATTGCTCTGGTTAGAATTTCCAATACAATGTTGAATACAAGTGGCGAAAGCAGGCATCTTTCTACTGGGGGGATTTTTAGTCTTTCATAAACAAGTATGATGTTGCTGTGGGTTTTTCATATATGCCTTTTATCACGTTGAGAAAATTCCATTCTATTCCTAGTTTTCTGAGTTCTTATTATTAAAGTGTGCTAGGTTTCATCAAATGATTTTCTGCATAAATTGAGATGATTATGTAGATTTTTTCTCTTCGCTTTATTAATGTGCTATAATACTATGTTGATTGGTTTTCATATACTGAATTATTCATTCATTCCCAGGATACATTCTACTTTGTCATGTATACTCATTTTAATATGCTGTTGGATTTGATTGGCTCATATTTTGTTGAAGATATTTGCATCAGTATTCATATGGGAATTGTTCTATATTTTCTTTTTTTTGTGATATCTTTATTTGGCTTTGGTGTAAAGGTAATGCTGATCTCATAGAATGAATTGGGAAGCATTCTTTCTTTTTCTATTTTTGGAAGATTTGAAAAGAATTGATATTAATTCTTCTTTAAATTGTGATAGAATGCGGTGGTGAAACTATCTGGTCCTGGGCTTTTCTTTGTTCGAAGTTTTTTTATACTAATTCAATCTCTTGTTTTAGGTCAGTTCACATAGTCTGTTTCTTTTTGAGTCAGTTTTGGTAGATTGTGTAGTTTAGGAATTTGTCCATTCCATCTAGTTTTCTAATTTGTTGGTGTGCAAATGTTGATAGTATTCTCTTAAAATTATTTCTATTTCTGTGAGGTCAATAGTAATGACTCCATTTTCATTTCTGCTTTTAGTAATTTGTGTATTCTCTATTTTTTCATTAGTCTAGCTAAAATTTCTTCAAATTTCTTGATCTTTTCAGTGAATCAACTTTTTGATTATTGATTCTATTATTTTTCTATTCTCTACTTCATATATATCTACTGTACTATTCATTGTTTTCTTCCTTCTGGTATTGTTGGATTTAGTTTGCTCTTTTCTCTAGTTACTTAAGGTATAAAGTTCGGTTATTGATTTAAGCTTGTATATATATATATTTTTTGAGGTACCATGTCTGGAGATTAAGCCTGGGACCTCATATGTGGGAAGCCAGTGCTCAACCACTGAACCACATTGCCTCCCATGAATTAGTTATTTCACTTGTTTGCTTGTTGTTTGTTTTTGTTTATAGGAGGCACTGGGGACTAAATGTGGGACCTCCCATGTGGGAAGCAGGTTCTCAACTACTTGAGCCCCATATGCACCCTATTCTTTTATTTTAATATAAACATTTAAAACTATAAATTTCCCTTTGAGCGCTGCTTTCATGGCATCCCATAACTTTTTGTATGCTGTGCTTTGTTTTTTGTGTCTCAAAATATTTTTCAACCTGTGATTTCTTCTTTGACTGATTGTTTGAGATGTATTGTTTAATTTCCACATATTTGTGAATTTTCCAGTTTTCCTTATGTCATTTATTTCTAGTTCCATCCCATTTTGGGTAGAGAGGATACTTGGTATTATTTAAATTTTTAAAAATTTATTGAGACTTACTTTGTGGCTTAGCATACAGTTTGTTCTGAAGAATGTTCCGTGTGCTTTTGAGAAGAATGTATGTTCTGTTGTTATTGATTCAGTGTTTATTTATTTTTAGCAAATTTTTATTGTCTTTTTTTTAAAAATACATAGATCAAACAAAATGTTACTTTAAAAATATGAGGGGTTAGTGTTTTATATATGTCTGTTTGGTCTAGTTGGTTTATAGTGTTGTTCAAGTCCTCTGTCCTATTACTGATTTCCTGCTTCATTGTTCCATCTGTTATTGAAAGTGGAGTATTGAAGTGTCCAAATATTATTGTAGAACTGTATATTTCTCCTTTCAATTCTGTCAATTTTTAATATATATGTTTTTGGAGTCTGTGGTTAGGTGTGTATATATTTATAATTGTTATGTCTTCTTGAGGGACTGCTTCTTCTATCAATATATTATGTTCTTCTTTGCCTCTTGCAAAAATTTTAATCTTGAAGTCTGTTTTGCCTGATATTAGTATGCCCAATTCCATTCTTTCATTACTATTTACATGGAATGTCTTTTCCATCCTTTGACTTTTAACCTATTCGTATCTTTGGGTCAAAAGTGAGTCTCTTGTAGATAGCATTTAGTTGGATCATGATTTAAAAAAAAAATCCATTCTGCCGATCTCTGCCTTTTAGTTGGAGAGTTTGAACCGTTTATGTTTAAAGTAATTGTTGATAAGGAAAGACTGCCACTTTGCCATTTGTTTTATATGTCATATTAATTCCTCCATTACTGCCTTCTTTTGTGTTTAATTCATCTTTCTACTTTATCATTCTCATTTCCTTTTCTCTATATTTTTTGGGTTATATTCTTAGTGGTTATCCTGGAGATTACAAGTAACACTTAAATTTATAGCAGTCCAGTCTAAATCAAGACAAATTGGCCTCTATAGTATGTAGAAAGTGTATAGTTTGTTTCTATACCTCTCTATGCCTTCCTTTTTATGTTGTTGTTATCACAAATTACATCTTTATACATTGTGTCCATTAACACAGACTTACAATAATTATTTTATGCCTTTGTCTTTTAAACTGTATAGGAAAAAAAGAGAAGTTACAAACCAAATAATATTGAATTTTACATTTACCTATGCAGTTATCTTTACTAGTATTCTTGATTTCTTCTTATGGTTTTGAGTTACTTTAGAATATCCTTTCATTTCAGCCTAAAAGACTTCCTTAGCATTCTTGTAGGACAGCTCTATAAGCGGTGAACTCCCTCAGCTTTTGTTTAGCTGGTTGTATCTAGCTTAAGGAAAACTGGAATGACCCAAGACAGAACGTTTACCCCTGTCAGTTTCTGCCTTTCCAACCATTCTCAATTAGTGTTTTGAAGCATTTCACTTTCATTCAAGCCTAATTTTTGACCAGAATGTAGTTATCCAATAATTTTTTAATAAAAGGAAAAAAAAGCTAGATATTGGAAAAATGTTTGGCATCATTGAGAAAGAAAAACATTAAGAGTGATTTAGAAAGTATTTACAAAGGTATAGTATTTATCTGGAAACCACTTACCCTTACTACTAATATAGTAAATTACTCCCAGTATTGATTTCAGAGAGCCACTGCAGATTTACATATTTAACAATATAAGTTTTTACCCTGGTATTTGTAGCTGATTTACTTACTTTGATCGTTCTTTTTTTAAACAGCTTTATTGAGATATGATTCACATACCATACAATTCATTAATTTAAATTGTGCAATTCCCTGTTTTTACAGAACTGAGCAACCATCACACAATCACTTTTTTCTTCTGCTTCCTCTTCCCCATCCCTATCCCACCTTGCTGTTTTTGCTGTCTGTGTCTGTTTGCTCTGTGATCCTCTGTATCTATTTTTCTTTCTGTCTTCTCATCTTACTCCTCTAGGATTCACTGGGATTTGATCCTGGTGACCTCTGATGTGGAAAGAGGTTCCCTGTCCATTGCGCCACTTCAGTTCCTGGTCTCTGCTGTGTTTCACCTTGACTCTCCCCCTCATCTCTCTTTTGTTGTGAGATCATCTTGTTGTGTGACTCACTAGTGTGGGCACTGGCTCATTGCATGGGCTCTGAGCTTGCTCTGCGGGTACTTGGCTCGCCATGCGGGCACTGGCTCACCACACAGGCACTCATGCAGGCACTTGGCTCTCCACATGGGCACTCGTCGGGCACTCAGTCACCATATAGGCACTGGCTAACCACATAGGCACTGGCTCACTACGCAGGCACTCATGTGGGCACTCAGTCACCATGCAGGCACTGGCTAACCACAAAGGCACCAGCTTACCACGCAGGCACTCATGTGGGCACTCAGCTCTCCATGCAGGCACTCATGTGGGCACTCGGCTCACTACATGGGCACTCAGCTCACCACATGGGCACTTGGCTCACCACACAGGCACTCGCGTGGACACTTGGCTCACCAGTGGGCACTCAGCTCATTGTGTAGGCACCCACATGGGCACTGGGCTTTCCATGAGGGCACTCGGCTCACTGTGTGGGCACTTGGCTCACCTCACAGGCACTTGGCTCACAACATGGGCACTGGCTCACCACACAGTCATGCTTTCTCTTCTTTTTCACCAGGATGCCCCAGGGATTGAACCTGGGTCCTCCCATATGGTAGGCAGAGGGCTTATCACTTGAGCCACATATGCTATCCCACAATCACTTTTTGAACATTTTCATTGCCTCAAGAAGAAACTCCATACCCATTAGTTGTGACTCCCCATTTCTCTCCCCAAACTCCCTGCCCCACCCTAAGCAGCCACCAGTGTCCTTTTGTCACCATAGATTTTCCTATTCTGGAATTTTATATAAATGGAATTATACAAAATTTGGTATTTTTGGATGGTGTTCTTTCACTTGGCATAGTATTTTCAGGGTGTATCTATGTTGTAGCATGTATCAATACTTAACTCCTTTTTATTGCTGAATAATATTCTGCTGTGTGGGTACATATACCCTATTTTGTTTATTCATTCATCAGTTGATTGAAATTTGGGTTGTTTCTGTTTTTTGGCCATTATGAGTAATGATGCTGTGACCTTTTGTGTACTAGATTTTTTTGTGAGCTTATATTTTAATTTCTCTTGGAGTTTATCTAGGAGTGGAATGGCTTAGGTTCTAGGGTAACTCTATGTCTGAGATTTGGAGGAACTGGCAAACTGTTTTCTAAGGATGCTGTACCATTTCACATTCCCACCAGTAATGTAAAAAAGTTCCATCACCATGTTCTAGACAATATTTATTTTCTTTTTTCTTTTAGCAATTCTAATGCTTGTGAAGTCATATCTCATTGTGGTTTTGACTTGCATTTCCCAAATGACTAGTGATGGTGTACATCTTTTCCTGTGTTAAAGGCCCTTTGTACATCTTTGGAGAAACGTCTTCCCAATCATTTGCTCATTTTTTGATGGGGTTATTTGTCTTTATTATTTTTTTTTTAAAAAATAAATACCACAGATGGGTGTTTTAATTTTCTCAGTACATTTACTATAATTCTGGCTATATGTCTTTTTATTATTGACTTATAAGGGTTCTTTACAAATTCTGGAGACCAATCCCTTATCAGATCTATGATCTGTAAATATTTTCTCCACTATTGGTCATTCCTGAAAAAGATAGTCCAAAACTTTAAAATATGATATTGTGATATACAATTGTGTGGGTTGAGAGTGTGGTTAAAAAACAAAAAAAGTAGTTTTCCTATAGGCTCAATGTTAGTAGAAATTTTAAAAATATTTCAGATTCTTGAGTTGTGGGCAAAACTAGGGTCCAATTCTACACCCAAACACTTCCCCAAACATTTAAGTATTTAGATGTTCAATTTACTTCTTAGACTGATATTCAACATCTTACATCTTGTCTTGGAACACAGTTAAAATAAATTTTTGAAAATTTAAGGAAGGCCATCTCAACAGAAATACAATATCTTTGAGTCTTTCCTGACTCTCAAATCTTTGCAAAATTATATATATATTGATTAAATTTAACCAATACTGGGTTATTAGACTTGGAAATATGACCTAACTTTTGCCTGACATTGCAATATTGAGGTTGATTTATTTTGGAAGCTGGACATTTGTGCAAAATAAAGATACTCCATGAAGAATTCCTACCAGCCACATAAAGGTGATGTGACAGTCAGAGTCTAGTCAGGAGATAGAAACCACTAGTAATTTGAAAGAAAGTTTTAATATAAAGTATTATTAACTAATAACAGAGGATTTATTACTAAGAGATAAAAAGAATTCTATAGAATATAATAGCAGATATAGGAAGCAGCCACCCCTTCTACAGCTGAGGCTGAGTACCCAAGGAAGGAAAAAAACTTGGAAGGACCCCTCTCTCCCCCACCCCCCATCCCAATGCTGTGATCCCATTGCTGCTATTGGATAAGTTGTGGCTCTGGCTCCCTGAAATACAGAGAAGTTTGCTGAGATGCCACAGGTCTGGGCTGGCTGGAAATTGCCTACGGGGCACCAACAGATCTAACTGGGAATCAGCTCTCTGGGATGCTAGTGAAATTACTGGGAAGCCACCCTTTCAGGTGCCAGCAAGATTTCACAATGGTGCTGGCAAAACTCCCTGGAGCATGAGTGCCACTGGGTGTGTCACACACTGTCTGCTGTCAAGAGCCGCAGGAGCAAGAAGGAAAATGCTCCCGGGAACCAGAAAGAGATACTCCTTCCTCCTGGATGTCCCTCTGTCATCCTCTACTGACAACCTTTAATATTGCATGGGGGGATGAAGGGCAAATGTTTTACACGGTCCAGCTCCTGTATCACAAAGCAAAACAAAGAAAGGTAGAGATGAATCTGGCACAGATGGTGATTTGTAACTATTTGAAGGAATAATCTGGGGAAAAAAGAGAGTTCATGAGGAAATATTTCAGAGATGGTTATGCAATACAGGGTTTGGGAAAAAGCTTAGTAATTGCTGAATCAGAAAACTGGTTAAAAAAGAATAATAAAAGATTTTTTGAAGAAATAAAAAGCATCTAGAAAACAGCATAAGAGAATATCTTTGAAACACTGAAATTGGTAAATGTTTTTTGCAAAGGACACAAAATTCACTAACCATAAAACAAATTTAAAAATTGGGTTTCATCACGTATAAGGAGTTCTGTTCATCAAAAGACATCATTAAGAAAATGATCTTGCAAGCCACAAACTGGGAACAATGTTACAGAACACTGTCTGGCAAAGGACTCACACCCAGAATGTGAAAAGAACTCCTACAAATTAACAACAGAAAGGCAAACAACCTACTTTTCCACAAACGGGAAATTGCCTCTTAGAATGGCTCCAAAGACAAGGCCTAAAGCAGGTGCTCTACAATTAAGTATGAACCATTGTCACATTGTGAATAAAGTATTTATTAAATGAAGAACCACAGATATCAACCAGCAGGTGATTTTGTTTGCTTGTTTGCTTTCGCTGGGGGTACTATAGTGAAGGAGTATTGAAATCAGACTGGGCCAATTTATGAAGATCTTGAAAAAATATAAATTCTTGCTTTTAGGTGGTGTATCAATTAAGAATGCTTTTTTTTTTTTAACTGCAAGTAAAACAAGTGACAGGACTAGCAGCAGTTTCAAAAATAAAGAACAAAGATATTTAATTTAATTATATCACATAACAAAACATCTGGAAGTAGCAGAAACTTGTTAACTCCAAAGACCCAAGCCTCCTGTATCTTTCTGCTCTATCATGCTTAGAATATTAGCTTGTTGCCTCATGTTGGAACATGGTACCTATAGCTTTAGGCACATTTCACCATTTAAGACAAGGAAAAAGGGAGTTGCATGTGCATCTGTATTCTGTAGACAATTATTGGTATCTAAATATTTGACAAGTATTTATTAAACATATCATGCATGTGGCAACATGTCAGGGATTGTATGCTTTGGGCCATTTAGCAAGTCCTACCAATACAAATGTGAGCCTTCTTCCTAGGCTTTCCTTTTCCATCTGACACTCTGCAAGGAATAGCTCATTCTTCAGCTTCCCCTCCCCATACACCTTAACTGAAATTCTGGGTACCTTCTGGGATTCTTCCTATTTATTTGAACTTATTAGATAATGTATTTGGGATAACATTTTATGTAATGGTGTTTTGTGCCATAATTTTCTAATATAAAATCCTTAAATAATACAACTGTATAATTGTAAGAAGTATAATTTCTGTTGATGCTTGCAAAGGTTTTATTGTCTTTCTTTTTGTCTCATTTAAACCTAACAAACTATTAAGTTGAACAACATGAAACTGTTATTTTTAAGGGGCGTTCTTTTTGTTGTTAGGGTCTGATTTCCATTTAGGGAGTAGGCAATTTATTATTCTTTGACTGCAAGCAGAGAGTCTCTCTCTTCTATTAACTTTTAGACAATTTGTCATTATCTAACTTAGAACTTTGGAGGGGCTGTTCATCCCTTCTGCACTTTTTTGGGGCTAATTCTTAAAGCCTCTCTGAATAAGTCTTTAAATAAATAGAAAAAACAGTATAATGAAAGAAAAATATAATTAACTCACACTTTGTTTGATAACCTTGAATGAGTGACTTTCAGATATCCCCGAAAAAATCCTGGCCAGATTCATCCTTTGATGCCTCCTACTTCCATTTGTTTCTGTCTTATGGAACCTCCTGTTACAAAGTTTGGCTCTTCAGAGGAGCCTGTCTTCTACTTGTTTGTATAATGTTACATAAATATGGAGAGGATTTCCCCCTTTGATGTTTTTTTTGAGATGATTTTCTGTCACAAAATGTTTTCTGTTTCAAAAGCAAGCCCCACAATGCACATGAAATTAACTAGACATGGAAAGAGTTTATCTGCTTCAACACAATGTGCATAAGACAGGAAACAAGAGCCATACTTTCAGCCACTGATTGTCCCAAATCACACAAGTCATCAACTGAGTAATCAGAAAAGGAAAACAAGCCATTTTTAGTTGAAAGAAGATTTGAATCCATAATATGCACTGTAAACCCACAATGAATGTTTTATAACCAAAAAGCTTATTTTTGTGACTCAATTTGAGTTTCTCAGTACAACATATCCTAAAAATGCAATAAAAATATCATAGAGGATACATTATACAAAATGCTCAAGTATTGAGATTCAAGATTTCTTGCCTTTTGGGAGAAGCCTTAATGGGCATTGGTAGCAGGTGCAAAATATTCCAGGGAGAGGACTGGCCTAGAAATAACATATTTATTCATCAGTTCCAGAAATCCATGTTTCTGAGAGATTATCAAGAGGGTTTCTGGCATTGAGTAGGTTTTAACTATTCTGAGTCATTAGAAAGGATTAGTAGGATTGTTTGATTGTTCATTGGTTGGTGTGGGATCAATAAACTTGGGCATGACATTGCTGCCATTTATGTTCCTGATATTCAGTTTTCTTGTTGTAAATGGGGATATAGTACTGTATTAGTCAGGACTCAGTTGTAGATAACAGAAAATATTTTGATAATTTAAGAAGAATGCTGTTATGCTAGGCTGCTGGGATCAACAAGAACAAGTCCACCAAAGAAAGGGCTACCTCTGCAACTGTTGGGAAACTAAGGAATCGGGAGGGACTGTCCCAACACTTGGTTCCAGGATCACCACCTTCGCTATAGACTGGAATAGGAAGCTGCTACCAGCATTCTAGCTTCAGAACCACACTGTGTCTGTTAAATCTATGCCAGCAAAATGGATGTCACCAGTGTCACCACATTTGCTTCCTTTTATTTACAAATCCGTGCAACACAAATTTATTGAGTTTCTACTACAACAATAAAATAAATATATAGCATGTTAGAAGGTGATATGTGCAATAGAGAAAAACAGGGCAGGCAGAGAATGGGAGTAGAGAGTATTTGGGGGGTCAGGGAAAGTGTCCCAGAGATGATATCTATGTGAAGATTTGAAGGAGGTAAAAGGATGAACTATGATTATGTAGGGAAGGAATGTCCAGGAGAGGGAAGAGAAAGTGCGGTGGCTCCGAGGTAGGAGCTTCCCTGGAAGGCTCCAGGAACACCAGGGAGAACAACATGTCTGGAATGGAGTGAGGAGGGGATAAGCCCTCTTTCAGAGATGCATACTTATTCCAATATTGAAATTGCTTAAGAAACTTGTTGTTTAGTTTGCAATATAACAACATATATATATATTTAAACTAGGATATTCAAGAATTATGAGACTAATAAAATATGTTCCTTGAAGTGAAAGGATAAATTACCAATTACAAATGTATTTGAAACTACTGTGCTTTTAAATAATATTCTGTATTCTTAAAGATGTCATTATCCATTTTTAAAAGGATTTTATTATAAACATTAAAAAATACATGTCTGTCTTTGATATAACATTTGTGTGTGTGTATGAGTGTGTGTGAAGAATTAACGAGTTACATGATTGAATTCTACTCTTTGGAGGATTCTTACAATAGGCTTCACCTCTATAATAATACAACTATTACAACTGCTCTTAGTCCTACATTGTCAGATTCATCACTGAAACATGGCTTAAGGATAGATAATAATAAGTAGGCTGGATTTGACACAAAATCTCTTTATGGAAATATGAAACTGAGAAATACAGTCATTTCTGTAGCAGATAGCAACTTGTGTCTTTTTCCCTTTGATAAAATACCCCACCTCAAAAATGACACACAAATTCTAAGAATGCTACTTTTTTGTTTGAAACAAAAGTGATCTTATGTAAAAACCATTGCTTTGTATTTAAAATCATGTATTAGTTTGGGGATTAAAAGGGACACATGGAGGTGAGCTGAGGAGAAAACTCCACCTAAGATGTCAGAGAGAGAAGGTGTTTCTCAGTTGACATTATCGAGTAAGTAATTTTGAGCTGGATTATTCTTTTTTTATGGGGAACTGTCCTGTCCATTACAGGATATTTAGCAACATTTCTGGCCTCTACTCACTGGGTACCAGTAACAGTTACCACCCCAGTAGTGACAATAAAAAAATGTCTCTAGACATTGACAGATGTCCCCTGGGGACAAAGTCATCTCAGGTTGAAGAATGCATGTCAGAAGAGTAAACCAAATTTAAAAATTGATCTGGGCTTGAAATCTGGAAGAGACAACTCCTACAGAATTGGGAGCAGAAGGACTCACTGAGCAGAGACTATGAGAATTTAGAACTGGATCTTAGAGACAACTATAGTAATAATTATAACTCCAGTTAAATAACTATTGGTAACAATCATGAGTTCAATGTCTGTTTTCCTCACTAGGTTTTTTTTTTTCTTCTTTTTTTCTTTATTTCTCCCTGCCCCCTTCTCCCCGTTGTCTGAGCCCATTTGCTGAGTGTTCTTCTATGTCTGCTTGTATTCTCATTAGGTGGCTCCAGGAACCGATCCTGGGACCTTCCAGAGTGGGAGAGAGACAATTACTCCCTTGCACCCTCTCAGCTCCCCTGTTCTGCTATGCCTTCTTATTTTCTCTCTTCTATGTCTCTTGTTGAGTCATCTTGCTACCCAGCTCTCCACGTTGGCCGGCACTCCTGCGTGGGGCCGCATTCCTGCATGGGCCAGCACTCAGTGTGGGCCAGCTTGCCTTCACCAGGAGGCTCTGGGCATTGAATCCTGGACCTCCTATATGGTAGACAGGAGCCCAACTGGTTGAGCCACATCCGTTTCTTGCTTCACTAGGTTTTAAGCAGGGACTGTGTCTTTCTTATTGTGATAGATAGTAATCCTCAAGTTAATTAATAGGTCAAATTATTGCATGGCTTTTATGGGTCTAGCAATGTGTTATGTGCTTTGGGAATTAAAGTGTGGATTTAGGCCTGCATTATATTTCCACAAAGTAATTATCTAGTGGTACAGAAAAGAACAGAAAAGAACTATTAAACTAAATCATAAACTCCATGGTACTAAAGGTCCTTATTCAAAGAAAGGAGAGAAGAGTACAAGCTAGACTCTCAGGGAACAAATGGGACTTGACCTGACTCTTGATGGATATATAGGTTTTCCATGAGTGAAAGAAAGAATCAGGGATTCCCTAAATGTTGAACAGTACAAGAAAAACTGTAGAATTGAACATTTAAATGGTATTCACATTGAAAGCAAACAATTTATAGACTGAGTACTGCATTAGTCAGCCAAAGGGGTGCTCATGCAAAATACCAGAGATCAGTTGGTTTTTATAAAAGGTATTTATTTGGAGTAGGAGCTTACAGATACCAGGCCATAAAGCATAAGTTACTTCCCTTACCAAAGTCTATTTCCACGTGTTGGAGTAAGATGGCTGCCAATGTCTGCCAGGATTCAGGCTTCCTGGGTTTCTCTCTTCCCAAGGCTTATTTCTTTCTGGGCTTAGGGTTTCTCTCTCTCTGGGGCTTGCTTCTCTTTTCTCTGTGTGATTACTTCCCAGGGCTCCAGCTTAAGATTTCAGCATCAAACTCCAACATCAAAACTCCAACATTAAGAACCCTTCAATTCTGTCTTTTGCTATGTCTTTTATCCGTGAGTCCCTACCCACCAAGGAGTGGGGACTCAATGCCCTTCTGGCACAAGAGGTTTACCTGATTACTTAATCAAGTAAACCTCTGAATACAATATAATCTAATATGTCCAGAGGAAAAGACCAGTTTACAAACATAATCCAATATTTCTTTTGGAATTCATAACTATATCAAACTGCTACAAGTACTTACTATGTGTCAGTTACACTCAGTAGTATATGTATTATTTCATTTATAAGACTCAGCCTGTAAAGTAATATGCATATCTCAGTAGAAAGAGACTTCATGTTGGGTTTAGTGGTGAACAGTTTCATAGGTAGAAAAAAAAACAATATTATTGAAATTCTTGAAAGTCAAACGAAGTTTGGTGTTGATTCATTGGGTAGTTGTAGATCATTGGAAATTCTTACACTGAGGGAAGCAGGTAAGAAGAGGGAAACATTATAGAAAGATTGTTCTGAGTGGAGAAGAAGGAGATAGAACCAAGAGGGAAGAGCAGAGGTAACAAGACCAGTTAGGATACTTATTTTCTTAAAACCAATTTAGGGTATGAATTATATTGCTAATAATGGGAGTGAAAGTGGAGTTAATCAGAAAGATACTTCAAGGGAAGAGTCACTTTATGGACTTGATGACTCAAATAAGAATGAAGAAGTATGAGTAAAAGACAAATCCAAGATGTTGCCTGAGAGTTCGGAAGAGAGGTGGTTCCACTGATGGAATGTTAGTTGGAAAGGTGGTCATGGTTTATTGGCAATAGAAGTTTGCTTTATTGTAATGGGACTTTGCTTAGGACATTTTATAGTTAAATTAAAAAAAAGGCCTTCAATGCCTCATTCTGAATCTGGTAATAAACTAAACAAAAGGATATATCCTCTATGTGGTAGAAAACATGTAACCTTGGAAATATCTATCAAGGGAGTAGATGAGATGCCTAAGGATGTAGATCAGGGGAAGAGCTCCTTGCTGAGGCAGACCTTGGGGGACACCAACTGTTAAAGCAAAGGACAATGAAAAGAAGCCAGCCCAATGGGTCAGAGAGGAAGAAATCAGAGAGGAAGGAGAAGGAAAGTACAAGGTCAAAACAGATTTTAGAAAGGAATGATGTGTAATTTTTAGTATCTCCTCCTACTCTGTGAGAGATAAGGAGACAAAGCCAGTTTGGGGAAGTCACCTAGGTGTCTTTATCAAGAGAATTTGGACTTAGATTAGCCTTTCAATTCTCATCTTTTCCAAAAAAATAATGGAGGGATGATTAAGTTATTCTGTAGGTTTTATTTCTATTTGTGGCTGCAACCTGTGGTTTATACTTTGAATGATTTTGCATAAAGGCAATTAAATTAGTAAGGTAATTGCCATAGAAGGGCAAGTATGGAAGGACAAACTCGATGTTCAATAGACAATCAAATCAAATATGGGTCAGTAACGAAATTCTCTAAATATGTCCAGCATGGCAATGAAATAGAGCAACAAAAATCTCTTCTCTCACTTGTCCCATGCCTGGCCTCTTGACCTCATTGCTCCTCTTCCATAGTTCCTAGAACACACCCCTCATACACTTTGCACTTGCTGTTCCGTCTATTTGGGATGCTTTTACTCCTGATATCTACAAGGTTCACTAACATTCTTAAAGGTCTCAGCTCAATATTACTTTATCAGTGAGGTTGTTCCTGCCACTTCTTGCCAGTAAAATATTTTATTTTATTTTATTTTTACCTTGCTTAAGGAAATTAGAATATACTTATTGTCATCTGACACATTATGTGTTATTTATTTGCTTATTGTCTAATCCCTTCTCTCTACCCCACACTCCAGAAAATTATCTCTGTGGTAGAGCATTTTTCTTCCTTGTTTATGGCTATATCCCAAGGGCCTAGAATAGCTACAGGCACTTGATAAATATAGAGAGGGAAGCAGATGTGGGTCAAGTGATTGGGCTCCCGTCTATCATATGGGAGGCCCCAGGTTCAATTCCTGGGGACTCCTGGTGAAGGCAAGCTGGCCCATGCCGCTGCGAAGAGCCGAGAGCAGGTAGTGAGCACAAACAAGGTGGGGGGGGGGGGGAGATAAAAAAGAAAGAAAAACAAATGGATCTTTTAAAAAAATGTAGAGAGCAAGGTCATTGTCTTTATTGAACAGTATAGTAGTTAAAAGAACTGGCTTTGTCCCTCTCTTTTTAGAGGTGGAGTGGACATTGCCATTCCAGGGTCCTCAGGATGGAGGAATAAAATATGGATTAGAGTGGATTTACTGGTATTCCACTATAGAATTATTGTGACTCTAGCAGTGGAAGAAATTATATCACTGATGTGGAGACAGTGGCCACAGGAGTTGCTGAAGGCAGAGAGAGGTAAAAAGAGGTGTAATATGGGGGCATTTTTGGGACTTGGAGTTGTCCTGAGTGATATTGCTGGGACAGATGCAGGACATTATATATCCTGCCATAACCCACTGAATGGACTGGGAGAGAGTGTAAACTACAACATAAACTATAATCCATGCTGTGTAGCAATGCTCCAAAATGTACCCGTCAAATGCAATGAATGTACCACACTAATGAAAGAAGTTGTCGATGTAGGAGGAGTGGGGGGTGTGGGGAGTGGGGTATATGGGAACCTCTTATATTTTTTAATGTAAAATTTTGTGTGATCTATGTATCTTAAAAAATAATAATAATAAAAAAAAAGAAAGAAAAAAGAATTTGCTTTGAAGAAATAGTGCCTGTGTTTGAATTCTGACTGTACCTTTAGTTGTAGTTGTGTGAATATGGTTACTTACCTTTTGTGTGCCGTAGGTTTCTCTTCTCTAAAAAGGCTATAATAATAATATCCTTAAAAATTTGTTTAGAAAATTAAATTAATTCATGCACGTGAAGGGCTTAGGAGAATGCCTAATGGATACGTGGCTGTTGCTCTGTTAATATTAGCTGTTGTTGGGAAGCGGACTTGGCCCAGTGGTTAGGGTGTCCGTCTACCACATGGGAGGTCCACAGTTCAACCCCGGGCCTCCTTGACACGTGTGGAGCTGGCCCATGCGCAGTGCTGATGTGTGCAAGGAGTGCCGTACCACGCAGGGGTGTCCCCCACATAGGGAAGCCCCATGCGCAAGGAGTGCACCCCATAAGGAGAGCCGCCCAGTGTGAAAGGAAGTGCAGCCTGCCTAAGAATGGCACCACCCACATGGAGAGCTGACACAACAAGATGACACAACAAAAAGAAACACAGATTCTAGTGCCCCTGACAACAGAAGCGGACAAAGAAGACGACGCAGCAAATAGACACAGAGAACAGACAACTGGGGAGGGGGATGGGAGGGAAGGGGAGAGAAATAAATAAATCTTTTTTAAAAAATTAGCTGTTGTTATTAACGTGGTTCTGTAACATAGCTGAAAAGTGTAGTACCTGGAAATCTCAATGTATAAATACATAATATCCAGAGAAAATACATATAAATACACAATATCCATGAGAAAAGAGACTTTCAGGGCCAGAGAAGCAGTGAAGAGCTGTGCTGGTTTGTCTCCATGAATGGCCATCATCAATTCCTTCTTCTCCCTTTATATGCAGGCCTTTCCATCTTCTAGAGCTAGAGTCTGTTTTTCTCCTTCCCTGGAATATGGACTAGCTAATAGGTAGGCGTGACATTCTGGGATTTCTAAGGAGGATCGTAAGAAACCTTTCAGCATCCTGGGTCTCTTGGACCATTCTGAGGAAAGCCAGTCACTGTCTAAGAAGTGCACCTACTCTGTGACCACCATGATATAAGGACCCAAGGTAGCCATCCAGAAAGGTCTTGTAGAGAAATAGTGACACAGATGAGTCCATTGCTGTCCCAGCCATCCCAGTCAAGGTGCTAGATATGTGAGCAAAGAAATCGTCTTGGATATTCCAGCACAGCTGATGTTAGGAGGAGAAGAATCAAGGCTGCTGACAATAGAGCCATTTTCTGTCATTTGAGCTACCCCAGCGGAGGTCCCAGATTTTGTGGAGCACAGGTGAGTCATCCTCACTTTTCCCTGATTAAATTTCTCACACAAAGAATTGTAAGAATAATAGAATATTTTATATGTCACTATGTTTTAGGGTGGTCTGTCACACAGCTATATATAATGGGAACCATTTCGTTTGCAGAAATCAGGAACACTTTTAATGTTCTTTTTATTATGATAACAATAATAATGACAGAGGTACTGGTAGCTGCATTTTTTTTAAAGACCTACTATAGCTCAGGTTCTCTGATTTCTAATTTCACTTATTTTAATTTGATTAAGTTAATATAGTTAGAAAAGATTTCCCATCCACATATGGTAGTGGAATCCGTCCAGCCTGAACTCATTTGACTTCCCTCCCCATAACTCAAATGCAGAAGTCCTTGAAGATTTATCAAAAATTTTGGACTTTAACTTAAAGGGAAAGAGAAACCACTGAAAGATTTTAAGCAGGTTACTGATGTGATCATATTAAAGTATTTTTAAGATTATTTTGGCTGCAGTGGGGAGAGAGACTGTTGCCGTGGTCTAGTAGTGTTCCAGTGATGGTACCAGAGTGGAGGTAATTGAGATGGAAAAAGGAAAAAGACTTGAATGATTAGAGGGACATAGGTAAGTATTGAAGAGGTTGTACCCAGGACAGTTTGGTGGATATGGAGTTATTCTTTAGATTTTTATTCACATAGTCCCAGAAAAATCCTTGTGTTCCTTGTGAAGATGGCTGATATGATCAATTAGGTATAATTTAATTTCCATTAATTTCATTCTCAGATGATAAACTTGACCTCAATTTGTTGGGGGAAAGGAAAGGGAGGTTCTTGTCTGCTTTCCCATTTACCCAACAACAGGACTTTAACAGTCATGGGAGGGAGTTGGAGACAGGGCATTTGTTCATAGATTCATGCTCTTGTTGGGGGGGGGCACTGTGACAGGTGTGAGGGTAGAGTCTTAACTTGTTGCAAAAAAGGAAGTGCTAGTGGTTCAATTCCTTGATGAAATCAGGATACTGGAGGCAGAAGCTTCCTGAAGCTTTGGGTTTATCGGAGGGAACAGTCATTATAAAAGCAGGGTCAGGTGATGGGAGGCTCTCTTCTTCACACACTTACCCTTATTCCCAACCTTATGGCTTGCTGTTCATGGCCAGTATTGATGGTCTTCAAAAGTCACTTTCAGCTTATGAATTCACCCAGGAAATGGAACATTTTTGGTTGTTCTTGCTTAGTCCAGAACCCTGTGGATTAATTTGTATCTGATCTTGTTTTTCTGACTCAATTCTACTACAAGTAGTAGCAGCTGGCATTTACATAGTGACTTCTATGTGCCAGATACTGTTCTCAGCACTTTATATATGTTGATTTATTTAAACCTTATGAAAACTTTATGGGGAAGCAGATGTGGCTCAAGCAGTTGGGTGCCCTCCTACCACATGGAAGGTCCTGAGTTTGGTTCCTGGTGCCTTCTAAAGAAGATGAGCAAGACGGCAAGCTGATGTGATGGGCTGGTGTGGTGAGCTGAAGCAACAACTGACACAACGAAGGGACACAACAAGGAAACACAATGAGAGACACAGCAAGCAGGAATGGAGGTGGCTCAAGCCATTGGGCACCTCCCACCCACATGGGAGGTCCTGGGTTCAGTTCCTGGTCCTCCTAAAAAGAAGACAAGCAGATACAGAGAGCAGACACAGAGAACAGAGAGCGAGTGCAAACAACAAGGGGGGTTAGGGGGAGAAATAAATAAAATAAATCTTTAAAAAAAAGTTAAAAAGTCTTCTGTAAAAACAAACAAACAAACAAAAAAAACCTTTGTGAGTGAAATATCATCATCATCCCCATTTTACCAACAAGTAAGTTGAAACTGGAGAGATTCAGTAATTTATACAAAATCACTAAGAAATGGTGAGGCTTATATTTAAACCCTGGTACTCTAGCTTCATAGACTGTGTTTTTAACCTCTAGGATAGTGTTTATGATTTTTGCCAATAATAATAATGATGATATGATATTGATAATCACGTCTATACCTTGGTATTTATTATTAAAGGCACTGTAATTGGTAGTAAGTGAAATTAGAGATGGGCACTGTTTAGTTTCTAAAAATAAATAAAATACATATGTATGTACTTGTAATATTTGTCCTTCAATCAATCCCATGATAGGTACTTTTATTATCCCATTTCACAGATGGGAAACTGAGACTTAGAGAAGTTTAAGTATCTGCTAATAAGTGGTACACCCATACTTTGAACTGTGGTCTGTCTTTCTTCATAACCCATGTGCTCAACTGATAAGCCACTGTTTTCTACTAATTACCGGGCTTTTAAAAATTTGGTTTTGTCAGTGGTCTCTGCTGCATTCTGCAGGTCTATTCTAATATTAGCAAGATTCCTTTGGAATAAAACAGCTTTTGCCTGAAGCCCAAACATGGGATAAAAAAGTCAACATCTCCTTTAAATGGTTCTATTCCAGCACATCTAGTGTGTTTTTACAACTCAT
Source organism: Dasypus novemcinctus (assembly GCF_030445035.2). NCBI lineage: Eukaryota > Metazoa > Chordata > Mammalia > Cingulata > Dasypodidae > Dasypus > Dasypus novemcinctus. The sequence goes on from NC_080686.1 coordinate 80,608,080, forward strand.
CCCAGTTTGTATTTATTACCCTGATGGCTTGTTCCAAATACAGGCCAGAGAAAATAAATAGTTGGCTTCATGAAATATAGGATAGCAGGAGGAGACTTTTGGTTTTCTATTGTGGAGGTAGAGGCTGCCAGCAATAAACTTTCCGTTTTGCCATTTAAGATATATTATTGGTGTTGCATTCATAAAGCTGAATCCACAAATTTATAGAAAATTACAGTAATTTTCTTCATCCCAGAAGTCAAAAGTTTCCATGTAGGAAAGCAAATTGACTTTCAAGTAATTTTCTTCGTTCGTTTATGGTGAGGAGCCTTTTACTATCTGAGGTTTTCTGAGTGTAGCTCAGAGGCAAATAAATCTTTCACTTTAAATAGCATGAAACATTTGGGAGTTAGTTCTTATCTGTCAAATTAGTATTTTGTGGAACTTAAGTTTTGTAGAATTTGTCTTAAATTCAGGGTAGAATGAAAGTCCTTTTCCATGGTGGAAAAACCTTTGCTGTTATGCGGAGATTGGTTTCCACAGATTGCAGGTTGCTCATTGATTTAATTAAGGGATTCTCATTTTATTTTATTTTAAGATGTTCTATGTGATGCAGAGAAATGTTTTTTTACAGACATACGATGCTGACAAGAATTAATTATCTACTAATACCTGAGATTGTTGATTCAGTTATTAGACTGTTAGGTTGAAGTGACCTGAGATTATGAGATACTTGTCAAGAGCACCCTTCAGATGGTAAAAATTGGACAACATTCCACGCAAGCTCTTCCCTGTATTACAACAATTGCACCTTTGGAATTCAAAACAAATGTTAAACATGAAATTCTCCATTAAACACTTCTGTAGTAAATACTCTGTTAAACATTTTCTGTGAAGCATTTTTTTCACTAAACACTTGCAAGCCTAAACATGCAAGTCCAACATATGAAATTGTTCCCTTTTTTTTTTTTAAGATTTATTTATTTATTTCTCTCCCCTTCCCCCCCACCCCGGTTGTCTGTTCTCTGTATCTATTTGCTGCGTCTTCTTCTTTGTCCACTTCTGTTGTTGTCAGCAGCACAGGAATCTGTGTTTCTTTTTGTTGCATCATCTTGTGTCAGTTCTCTGTGTGGGCGGTGCCATTCTTAGGCAGGCTGCACTTTCTTTCACGCTGGGTGACTCTCCTTATGGGGCGCACTCCTTGCGCGTGGGGCTCCCCTACATGGGGGACACCGCTGCATGTCAGGGGACTCCTTGAGCACATCAGCACTGTGCATGGGCCAGCTCCACATGGGTCAAGAAGGCCTGGGGTTTGAACCGTGGACCTCCCATGTGGTAGACGGATGCCCTATCCATTGGGCCAAGTCCGCTTCCCTCCCTTTTGTTTTTAACCAAACACTGTTTTCTAGATGGAGTCTGACCACAGAATAAAATTGATTGATGCCCTTTCTCATTATAAACTGTTAATATTATGAAGAAGAGCCATGCTTAGGACAAAAAAAGCACTTACTGAATGTTAATTGCATTTGAAGAAAGCCTGAGTTCATATTAGCTTTTTTCCCTGCTGTGTTCCCTATATTTGACCCTTATTATGCTCACTGTCAAGCAAAACTTCTCTGATTAAAAAAAAAAAAGATAACTTGTGCTTTTTATATTTGTGCAATTGTTTCTTTAATCCTTTGCTAATCTCTTACTGGTGGATTTTGGTTCATTTGGCTCATTTAGGCCTTTTTTCAGTTTTTATTCAACAGTATCATTGGAAAATATTTTGGCTATACCTTCATCCAAGGCATTAATAATAAACAACTCAACAAATAAGTAATATTAACTGGACTGTAACAAGGACAGAGTCAATATATATTTCATGCAGTTGGAGTGATGCTGCTACCATATGTGTATATACAGACTCAACTATACCATTAATGTGCACTTTTCCAACTTAACAAAAGACTAATTTGTACACCAGCAGGCCAATGGATTGATTAGAAATGGAAGATTTAACTTCAGTGACTAATATTATCATCGTGGCCACCAGCCAGAATTCTCCTTCCTGTAATGAAGACACCTGGGACTCCAACTCAATAATTAGAAAGCTGCTTCTTGAGAATGACACTGCAGAGCAAAACTGAGTTGAATTCACCTAAGGAATATTTTCGTCCTTTTGTATTCTCCCATACAGATAGGCAGGCAGTTGTAATTTACCAATTGGTTGTATTTCAAATGTACACTTATGATTGTTTGTTTAGAATTTGTAATGTAGTTTCACATAAAAGTTACATTACTATGGCGGTTAAATACCCAGGCTATTCCATAAAAACTTATTTGAGCTATAATGTGGATAAAACAATTTACTTTTAAACAAAGCAGATAGGAAATGGTAGCTGTGTCAAAACTAATAATTAAACCTAGCAAACAAAACATTGAATTAAAAGTGGCTCAACTGATAGAGTGTCTGCCTACCATATGGGAGGTCCAGGGTTCAGTACCCAGGGCCTCCTGACCAGTGTGGTGAGCTGGCCCACGCGCAGTGCTGCCGCACACAAGGAGTGCTGTGCCATGCAGGGGTGTCCCCTGCGTAGGGGTGCCCCATGTGTAAGGAGTGCGCCCTGCAAGGAGAGCTGCCCCATGAGATAAAAGTACAGTCTGCCCAGGAGTGGTGCTGCACACATGGAGAGCTGACGCAGCAAGATGATGCAACAAAAAGAGACACAGATTCCTGGTGCCACCTGACAAGAATGCAAGGGGACACAGACCACATAGTGAATGGACACAGAGAGCAGACAACGGGGTGGCGGGCGTGGGAGGGGTTAGGTGGGGAAGGGGAGAGAAATAAAAAATAATCTTAAAAAAAAATGTGGTTTATAAAATGCTCAAAAATTTCTCCTACTATCAATTCCTCTTATGATGATCTGGCCCCAGTCTGCTTTCAACACTCTTCCTGCGCTCTCACAACACAGTGAGCATATCTATAGAGTGGCATTTATCACACTCCACTGTAAATATTGAATTAGTTCTCTGTCTTTTTCACTAGATGAATGCTGTGTAAACTATGACTCGCTATCTGAAATTTTGAAATGATAAAACAGTTTTTTCAGAGAATTTAATTTTGAACATGCTGCAAGGGAAAAGGCCTCTAGCTGGCCAACTCAAAGATTTACTCTTAGTGAGAATATTTTATAGGAAAATAATGGTTGGGATCTTTGTTACAACACAGAAAATAATGTTTCTTAGTTACTGAATGACAGCTTGGAGGCTTGGTGACTGGTTTTTCATAACAAGTCTTAAACCCATTATAGTTCATCAGAAATTGCTTATGCATTTTATAATGAGGCTAATTTCTTCCCAGAGGGAGGTTTTAAATAATATTGCAAAGTGGGGTTCTGTCCCATATCAGGTTTGGGACAATTTTTCTTCTACAGAAATAGTGGCGTCTTATATCTATAAACAACCCTGATGAAAAAAAACATGTAGTTCAGTTCAGTCTTTTCAAGGACTCCCCAATTAGCTCCTCTCTCTTGGAGATCACAGGAGTGTGTTTATGGGGATATACAGAGTGAGAATTTTTGTGAGTGTGTGTTCCATCCTCTTAGTCTATGGATACAGAATCAGGAAAACTGTGCCTTCAAGCACTATTATCATTTATGACAAGGCAGGTGTTGCAGAAGCATGTTGAAACGAAACAAGGAAGAATACATATGTTAACAACATGAAATTTCAAGACAGTAAGGGCTAGTTCAAAAGCATGAAAAACTGGTACAGTCTAAAATAGGTAAAAATTGTGGGAGAACTGAACTTGCCTTAGCAAAGAATATCTTTAACATTGTACCCTGAACAATAGCAGAAGATGATTAGAGAGAAGGGTTATCTAATAAAACTGAATTTTAATGCCATGGATCTAATTTGCTTTAGAAGCAGGTCTATTCTGGATTTTTATTTAGACTTTTCCAAATATATTTAATGCCATTTAAATAATTTTTACTCCCTATTTTCTGTGAGACCTTGATTTTTGCTGCCCAGACTTTTTAAAAAATAAGACTTTTCAGGAATATGAACCCTAGAGTTTGACAAGAGATTATGGTACAAACTCACTGACGGCGAGGATCATGCTTAATTAGTCTTTATTCAGTAAGCAATTAGAAGTTTTTTTTGCTGGATGAATCTATTGTGTAAATGAGAAAATATATTTTGCATTTTGTATTTTTCTTTTCAGGGTCTAATCAAGATATGATTCTTAGAATATATTAAGTGTTGAATCATATCCTTTGATGAATGAGTGGATAAATGTATCAAATTATCTACTGAACCATTTCAAAAGCTGAGGATTCTGAGGCCACAAAGGTGGTCCCATGACTATAACCACACTTACCCTGTCTTTAGTAACTCCTCAATGCTTTAAAAAAAATGGTTGTCCTACTTTTTGTTGACTTTTAACCTTCCTTTAGCCTGTTTCAGAGAATATATTTGATGCCATATTATTTTCCAGTTACACTTTCTGTTTTTAATGTCACTTTAAGTAAAATATTTTACTTTTTGAAGAGATTTTATTACTCTGTTTTCATATTTTAATGGTCTAAAAAAGCTATTAGAAGGACAAGAAGGAAATATATCAACATCATCATATGATGTGTTAAGGATATGTTTTATGGGTTTTATAGTTACCATTGCCAGTTGCATTAATTTTTATACTAAAATTTATAAAAACATATTACACCTAAAATTTACTTAGTTTCTTCTTGATTCCTGAGTTTTCTCACACAGGAAGATAAATATTCACAGAGCTTCCAAACCCTTGCCCTCATTGACATAGCCAGCAACAAATATATTGGAAGAATTGCAGAATTGTAGGAGGAATCCAAACAGTCAGAATAGGATTGGACTAGAAGACTTTCAGGGATCATTTCTATAGTTTGTTCCTAGAGAAGGTTCTCTGAATGTGTAGAGCACTGGAAGCCACGAGGAGGAGGTGCAGCATCCTCTCCTGAGTGTGAAGCTGTCTCTTGGTGTTGCTTTGTCACAACTGCCATTTGCCATTGATGATTGTTCTTCTCCCTTGGGGAGAGTAAGCGGAAGAGGATGCAGTCTGAATGGAAAAAAAGAAAAAAAAGATTGGACTAGATTTCATGATTTTTACAACATTCATTGTGCATCCTATCATTCTTAAAATTAGCAGAATCGATTCACTAAGTATGAGGGATAGCAAGATAAATAAGACAGCCTGTCCTCATGGAGCGTGTATGTATGCAAGTACACATCATATGTAGTGCGTGCTAGATGAGTGAAATTCTTGGGGGTGCTGTAGAGCTGAGAGGATAGCTGAGAGGATAGCATGAGTCATTCTGCTTCCCAGGAGGATCAGAGAAGGCTTTGTAAAATACAGCAGTTGACTTCTCTTTAACTGAATCTTTCAGGGTTGAGAATTGTCAGGTACATAAAGAAGGGTTCAATCCAGGTAAAGGTAAAGGAACCTGTTCAAAGATGAAACTGTATCACAGACAGCTGTGGTGGCAATGTGATCACTTGGTGCCCTCACAGTTTATGGCTCCACTTGAACTGCTACCACAGAACAGAGGTGACTCTTTCCTACAGTAATTGTCAAAATGGCTGAGGGCTTGTAGTGCAATAGAAGAGCTTATTGCTTTGTACCTCTGATCTCAAACTATTAGAAGCTCCTCGTCATCAACAAAAGATTGTTACCATGATGCTTTTAAATGTTGGTCCTGGAGTCAGACTGCTTGACTTTACATTGCAGCCCCACCATCTAGTAAGTCTTTGAACAAGAGCAGATTATCTGACTTCTCTTAGCTTCAGTTTTCTCTTCTCTGAACTGGCGACTGGAGGAGTAACTACATCATAGGGTACTTGTAAGTATTGAAAAATGTTTAGCAAAGTACCTGGCACATTATAAGTGCCATATAAATGATGTTTATCATTATTATTAGATATTAGATTATGAAATATGGAGAACATGACCACATTTTTGTGAAGGTTCAATATTATTTACATGATTTTATAAGTAGAAGAAAATTTTATATATATATAATAAAATATAAAATATAATGCTATATATAATTTTGGTTGGTATCACTGAGTAGGGGATTATGGGTAATTTTTATATTAGTTTTTATGCTTTTTGGATTTTATATTTTTTATTTTTGTAATGGTAATGCATTACTTTTTCTTTTTTACTTCAGGAGGAGAGAGTTAACTGTACTCTCACGGATAAAATTTTTCATTTATTTTTAATTTTATTTTTAATTTTTGTTCTACCTTTACTCTTGATCCCTATTTTAGCTTGCAAAAGCTGCTGGACTGCAATATACCTTAAACGGGTTGGCTTTTACAATGGGGATTTATTAATTTATAAGCTAACAGTTCTGAGGCCGTGAAAATGTCCAAATCAAGGCTTTATCAGGCAATGCTTTTCTCCCCAGAGATCGGCTGCTGGTGATCCTGGACCCCTCTCCCACGGCAGGGCATGTGGAGACGTCTGCTGGGGCTCCCCCTCCTCCTCTGGGGTTCCTCGCCTTCAGCTTCCTGCTTTGTGGCTTTCTCTCTGCTTCTGTGTTCTGTTGATTTCAGCCTTTGGTTCTGGGGCTTTCTCTCTGTGCTTCTGTGGATTTTTCTCTGTGTCTCTTTCCATATTCATCCCATTTATAAAGGACTCCAGTAAGAGGATTAAGGCCCACTGTGGGTCACACCTTACTGAAGTAACCTAATAAAAAGTCCCCACCGACAATTTGTTTACACTCACAAGAATGGTTTAGCTCTAAGGACATGATTTTCTGGGGGTACTTCCGGCATTAAACCATCACAATCCCCATCCCCATTTTCATTCTCTGCTACCACCCATTGGTACCCACTCCAAGGGGTAACCTATATTCCCATGAAAGATGTAGCATTGTTTTATGTGTTGTGATGGTTAATTTCATGTGTCAGCTTGGCTAGGTTATGGCATCACTTGTTTGGTCAAGCAAGCACTGACCTGATTGTTACCATGAGGAGATTATGTGGATTTAAATAATTAGTCCTTTAGTTGTATCTATGGCTAATTGCATGTACAATTAGCAAAGGAGATTGCTTTCAACAATGATAGAAATCTCATCCAGTCAGTTGAAAGCCTTAGAGGGAGAAGTGATGATTTCAGCGGTCAGAACAAAGAGTTTCTATTTTTACTCAAGCTAACCAGCTTCTCCTGGGGAACTTATCGAAATCTTCATTGGAGGTTCCAATTTTGCAGCCTGTCTGCAAAATTCAGTTTTGCCAATCCCCATGGTCATGTGAGCCAGCTCTTATAATAAACCCCTCAATATTAACATATAGATAGATAGATATGGATATATAGATACAGATAATCCTGTTGGTTCTGTTTCTCTGGAGAACGCTGAGTAATACATATGAGTACACAGGTTTTTAATTTTTAAAAATGGTATTATGCTATAAATCTTGCATTGATTCTTTCACCAATGCACATTAAATTTAACAATGTTGTTACATACTCCTTTTTTCCTGGCTTTATTACTTTGCTTGTATTTCATAGTATATACTGCCACATTTTACTTGCCTGTGATGAAAACCTCATTTGCCTCCAATTCCCAATACCATAAAAAATGCCATGGTTGACATTCACATATATGTTCATATGTACCTAGGTGAGAATTGGGATCACCGAGTCAAGAGATGCGCATTAAGTTCACTGCGTCCTGCCAGGTTGTTTTGCAGAATGTTCTAGTGTACTTTCTTATGGCAATGCATAAGAGTATCCATTTCCCCATATCCTCTCACCTTCTGAATTTTTTCCATTTTAAGGCTATTTATTGTGAGACAGCCAGTAAGTGTCATCTTTTCACATACTTGATAGAAATTCTCTGAATTTCCTATCCTTTTCCCCCTTATTTTTCCCTTGTGTCCTACCTTTTCAAATCGATTTGTAGGTGTTTTCTTATATATTCTCTCTCTATATGTATACAAGAGATTTGTATATTTTGTCGGTGTTTGTTATTATAAAAGAAATATCTTCTCTCAGTTTATGTGTTTAACTTAGATTACATTGTCATTTATTTAGGAGACATCATAATTCTGAGGTGGCCAAATCCATCAATTTTTTTTGACTTATCATTTGTGCTTTTTTCTCCCATTTCTATATGATAATATATGCTCCTACCTTTTCTTCTATTACCTTTATAATTCCCATTTTCACATTTAGTTCTTTAACCCATATGGTGTACACATTTTAAATAGGGTTCCAGTGTTTTTATTGTTATTATTGTCCTCATTGTTTGTAGTGCCTCTTTGTAATATGAAAATTTATGTATTTTAAAATTCTGTCTTTTGTACATAGGTCTGTCTGTTCTTTACAAGTACCATATTGTTTATATTATTGTAGTTTAACAGATAGTCCTATCATTTAGCCAGGGGTGTCCTCAAAATCTTATTGGACATTTGATTGAGATTGAATTGAATTCACAGCTTGAATTAGGTAAAATAGACATTATTTATAGGTTGAGTTGCCCCATTGATTAATATGGTGTATTCTCCCATTTTTCAGATGACATTTTATATATTTGAAAAAAATATAAAATGTTTTCTATGAAGTTCTTGGGCATTCTGCTAATTTCCTGGGTACTTATGGTCTTGGTTGCTGCTGCTGGTATCTTTTTCCTATTATATTTTTAGTTGGTAAATTTTTATATTTTATAAATAGAAAAACCTGTAAATCTAAAATTTGTTTTAAGAAATCTATATAAAATCTCATTTGAAGTTAAAAAAACCTTTTTATTATCTTTAAAAGCATCAGATTTTCTGCTGGAATTGATGCACTGGGAATATTCACTGGTGCCCAGGTTGGGACAGATTTTTGCTCTAATTATTTTTCATTTTCCTAGAATAAGCTTTGGGAAGTCAGAGCAAAGAGTAAATTATAAATTTTCTGTTCATCTTACTTTCTATTGACTTCAGTATATTTTTAGGAGACAGCGAGTTAATAAATCTTAAGTCAGTAACTATTCATTAAGTCCAATTGTAGTGGACATTTAGTTTCTTCCATGTCATCCATTCCTCCCTTAATCCTTCTTTATAGAATCTCAGTTTTATTCCTCACAAAGCCATGTGCTTTAGGAGATGCTGACCTACTTCCAGACATGGGGGTGTTTTTTGTTTGTTTAAGGATAATCCATTCTTTAGCTAGTGATTGGTTCCTGTATTAGGCATATGATTCAGCTCTGGCCATTGAAATGACATATACTGAGTGGATTCTGGGAAAAGTTTCTTCTTTTTCAATGAAGAGACACACACAAAAAACATTTTTTATCTGTGTCTCGGATAGTTTGTGATTTAAATGTGGATTCAATATACAGTCTTTATATAAAGGAACTTGCAATAGTAAAGAGGGCTGTATAATTAAAAATATCAAAATGCACAGGAAATTTTGGCAATAAAAAGTAAAAAAACAAGCAAGGTTGGGCTGTTTGTGGTTTAATAAAGTAAGGACATTTCAGGTTAACCCATTTTAAAAATTGGAGTATAATTTAAATATAATAAGAGAAAGTTCCCTCCTGCTAATTTCAAGTCAATACTCATTCTTTCAGAGGAAACCCCTTTCTGATATGTCATCATAGATTAGCTTTACCTTTCCTTGGATGTCATATAAATGGAATCATACAATACGTAGCTTTTTCACCTCAACATATTGTTCCTGAAATTCGTACATGTTTTGTATGTATCAGTAGGTTGTTCCTTTTATTGCTGAGTAGTATCTCCAAATAGGAATATACTACAATTTGTTTACCTAATTATCCAATTAATGGAATTTTAAAATGCTTTCAGTTTTGGGCTGTGATGAATAAGAATTTTGTGAACATTCTTGAACACTTCTTTTTACAAGCGTATGCTTTCATTGGGGGTGGTGGTGGCGGTAAATACCTAGGAATAGATTCACTGGGTTGTATGCCATGCTATACTTAGTATGTGATCTCTTAATAGTTCTCCAAAGTGGTGATACCATTTTATACTCCCACCAGAAAGCCCCAGCTGCTCCACACCCTCATTGGTAATTAGTGTTGTGAGTCTTTTTTATTTTAGCCATTTCAGTGGGTTTAAAATATCTTACTGTGGTTTTAAATTGCATTTCTGTAATTACTAATGACCTCAAGCGCCTCACCTGTTCAAGTACTTAGTGAGCATTTGTATATCTTCTTTTGTATAATGTTCATTCAAGTTTTGCCGATTTTAAAAAGTGGACTTTGTCAGCATGGTATTGGCATAAGGAGAGACACACAGACCAATGGAATCGAATTGAAAGCTCTGATATAGAACCTCACATATACAGCCACATAATATTCGATAAAGCCACCAAACCCTCTCAACTGGGAGAGAGAGGCCTATTCAACAAATGGTGTCTGGAGAACTGGATAGCCAAATGTAGAAGAATGAAAGAGGATTACCATCTCACACCTTATACAAAGATCAACTCAAGATGGATCAAAGACCTAAATATAAGAGCCAAGACCATAAAAACCTTAGAAAGCAGTGTAGGGAAACATCTACAGGACCTTGTAATAGGAAATGGATTTATGAATATCTCACCAAAAGCACGAGCAGCAAAAGAACAAATAGATAAATGGGACTTCCTCAAAATTAAAGCCTTCTGCACCTCAAAGGAGTTTGTCAAGAAAGTAAAAAGGGAGCCCACACAGTGGGAGAAAATATTTGGCAACCATATATCTGACAAGAAACTTATAACTTGCATATATAAAGAACTCCTATATCTTGAAAATAAAAGATAAACAGCCCATTTAAAAAATGGGAAAAAGACTTAAACAGACACTTTTCCAAAGAAGAAATACAAATGGCAAAAAAGCACATGAAAAAATGTTCCAAATCTCTAGCTATCAGGGAAATGCAAATCAAAACCACAATGAGATACCATCTTACACCCATAAGATTGGCAGCTATGAAAAAAACAGAAGATTACAAGTGCTGGAGAGGATGTGAAGAAAGGGGAACACTCATCCACTGCTGGTGGGAATGCAGAAGGATCCAACCATACTGGAGGACAGTATGGCGGTTTCTCAAAAAACTAGCCATAGATTTGCCATATGACCCAGCAATACCACTGCTGGGTATATACCCAGCAGAACTGAAAACAAGGACACAAACCGATATATGTACACCAATGTTCATAAGCACTGTTCACTATCGCCAAAAGTTGGAATCAACCCAAATGCCCATCAACAGATGAGTGGATCAATAAAATGTGGTATATACACACAATGCAATACTACTCGGCTGTAAGAACAAACACACTACAAACACATGTGATAACATGGATGAATCTTGAGAACCTTATGTTGAGTGAAGCAACCCAGACATTGAAGGACAAATACTACATGACCTCAATGATATGAAATAACCAAGCTGCCCTAGATAGCAAGAGACTGAACGATAGACTTACAAGAAATCGGAGGGTGGAGGAAGGATGTGAGCCGATGTCTGCAGGGGTGGAATTTAAGACGAGATGGTGGTAAGTATGAACACAAAGAAGAGATAGAAGGGGGGCAAGGGGTTGCCTCTGGTTGGGGCTTTGCGGGTTTGAGGGTGGCTGGGGAGGGGCGGATGGGTAACATTGCCCAAAAGTGGGGGGAGGGAGGGGTGGCATACGAACACAGGAGAGGGTCAGGTGTTGGTGGAGAGTAAAATGCCGAGAAAATCATATCAAAATATAATATAGAGGATTACCTGTTTAGAACGCACGGAGGGGAGGGTCTGATGCAGGACGGGCTCCTGGGCAATGTCTAAATGCTCATTCTGCCAGAGTGGGTGACCCCATGGGGTAGAAACCCAAGTAGTGAGAGTGGGGGTGGACCCACATCCTGGGGAGGACTAATGCCATCAAATAGAGGGAACTGTATCCCTCGAGAGAAAGGGTGGCTCCCAGGGCATTGGGGCAGCTGAGCAAGTTAGGCCCTGAACACTATTCCATCTATCTCTGGAAGTGGCTCCTTGGGAAACGGAGGTTGGCTGTCACTGTGGGCACCAAGGTGGAAGGGAAAATGGACGTTAAATGTGTGGAACCAAGGTAAATGGGGGGTAAGAGAGGAGTTTCGTGAGAGTACACAAGGATGGATATAAAACATGTAATATTACACCATAACATATAGGAGATGACAGACTGATAATGTAAACCATAATGTAAAACATAGGATAACTAAGAATGTAAAAAAATGTGTATCCTAAAGTATGCACCACAATGTAAGCACAGATGTCACCTTGTTAGAAAGCTATTGTCTTAGACGCTGTACATCACGTTAAGTAAATATGATGTGAATAGGGTGTAAGGGTATCTCTGTGGAAGGGAAAAGGTTTTGTGGTGGATGTGTGGGAGTGCTGTATATTGCATACATGAATTGCTGTGGTCTAGGGCTCCTGTGAGGAGAAGCTCAATAATTAGGGGAAAAAAAAAAAAAAAAAAAGAAAAAGATAGGATGTAGAATTTTTTCCAAGTCAACACGTATTCTTTATCTAACCTTTAAACCCATTGCTATATGCCATTCCCTAGTAAGGGACCCTGACATTATATTGGGCTTCAAATTTCGGGGAGTTCTGGATCACAGAGTGTTTCAACAATGGCAATGGAGGGATACTGGTATAGGATACCATTGACAGGTGATATATGGCTGACAGGGAGCTGTACAGAACCTATGTCCAGGGTGCATGGTAATGTTTGGATATACTCATAGTGGCAACAATTAAAAACCACAGCAGGGGGGGTACTGGGTTCCTGGCCAGTGGTGCTCTGTTGTGGTCCCTAGGGGAGCAGCGACAGTCTCCCAGGTGCAGCAGTGGGGACCGGGAGGGAGTGAGGGTTCAACAGTGAGCCCCTGATGCTAATGACTATGCTTGTGAGCTGATAAGCCTAAAATAAGAACAAGGCCTAGAGCAGCATTGTGCCTGGGAATTTCCTCTTGTCAGCCTTCATGTTACTCAAATGTGGCCAGTCTCGAAGCCAAACTCAGCATGTAAATGCAATGCCTTCCCCCCAGCGTGTGACATGACACCTGGGGATGAGCCTCCCTGGCACCGAGGGACCACTATCAACTACCAACTGATGATGCAACTGGAAAATGACCTTATACGGAAGGTTCAATGCGGATCAGCAGAATATCCCTGTCTACATAAAATAACATGACTTTAAAATGCTGTTTGACCTAATGTAAGGGGGAAATGGAAAGGAGAAATGAGTTTATATGGCTACGAGTCTCTAAAAAAGAGTCTGGAGGCTGGCAGAAGGATTGCCCTTATGCACAACTGAGCAGAGTCTGAGAGACAGATAAAGCAGATACAACCCCCAGATATTGGTTCCTTTGAGGGCTAAAGAGATCCATGGGAGTTATGGTCATGGCCGATGGGGTTAACTACCAGGTCAGATGGCCCCTCTTTGGAAATGGTGTTTATATGTGATGAATCTGGACTCAGATGGGATCTCTCTTCATAAGACTTTCATGCTAATGTGCTGGAGGTGCAGTTAGTGTTGGGGTTTAAGATATATTTAGGGGATTTGAATCTCTGGACTGACAATGTGATAGCCAGGTCCTGAGCCTCAACAGACTCCAGCACCTACAATCTGATTTATTGGACTTACCACACTCAGCTAAGATGGAGGTGAAGAAGGACAACCACCACACCATGGAGCCTAGAGTGATTACAACTGAAAGTGGGAGGATTGCATCCAGCATCCATGTGGAATCTGAGCCTCCTCTTGACATAGAGGTGCAATGGACACAACAATCCAATGTCCACATAGAAGAGGTGGCATTGGATTGGGAAAAGTGGACATGGTGGCTGATGGGTATGGGGAAAGGCAGGAAGAGATGAGAGATGAAGGCGTCTTTGGGACATGGAGCTGCCCTGGATGGTGCTTCAGGGGCAATCACCGGACATTGTAAATCCTCACAGGGCCCACTGGATGGAATGGAGGAGAGTATGGGCCATGATGTGGACCATTGACCATGAGGTGCAGAGGTGCCCAAAGATGTACTTACCAAATGCAATGGATGTGTCATGATGATGGGAACGAGTGTTGCTGGGGGGGGGGGGGGGGGGGAGAGGTGTGGTGGGGGGGTGGGGTTGAATGGGACCTCATATATATATTTTTAATGTAATATTATTACAAAGTCAATAAAAAAAAATTAAAAAAAAAATAATCAAAAAAATATTGAATCCCGATCCTGGGGAGGAATATGATTTCTGCTATTGTTGGGTTGAATATTTTAGTAATGCCACTTAAATACAGTTAATTGATGGCATTATCAAAAAAATAAATAAATAAATAAATAAAAAATAAATAAAAAGTGGACTTTGTGGGCGGCAGACTTGGCCCAGTGGTTAGGGCGTCCTTCTACCACATGGGCGGTTTGCGGTTCAAACCCCGGGCCTCCTTGACCCCTGTGGAGCTGGCCCGTGCGCAGTGCTGATGCGCGCAAGGAGTGCCCTGCCATGCAGGGGTGTCCCCCACATAGGGGAGCACCACGGGCAAGGAGTGCGCCCTGTAAGAGAGCCGCCCAGTGTGAAAGAAAGTGCAGCCTGCCCAGGAATGGTGCCGCCCACACGGAGAGCTGACACAACAAGATAACGCAACAAAAAGAAAACACAGATTCCCGTGCCACTGACAACAACAGAAGTGGACAAAGAAGACGCAGCAAATAGACAGAGAACAGACAGCCGGGGTGGGGGGCAAGGGGAAAGAAATAAATAAAAATAAATAAATCTTTTTAAAAAAAGTGGATTGTTTGTCTTTTTATTGTTGATTTGTAGGAGTTCTTTTTACATTTGGGTGTGAGGCCCTTGACAGATACATGTACTGTAATATTGTTTTCAGTCTGTGGCTTGCAAAAACATTTTCTTAATGATGTCTTTTGATGAACAGATTTTAAAATTGTTTTGTGGTTGGTGAATTTTGTGTCCTTTGCAACAAATATTTGCCCCTATTGCAGTGTATCAAATATATTCTCTTATGCTGTTTTCTAGATGCTTTTTTATTTCTATTATTTTTAGGTCTATGCTCCATCTAGAATTAATTTTTTTTGGCAACCTACAATGCAAAGTTCTTTATTTTAAAACTTATAACTTTGGAAACAAGATGCTCTAGGTTAAATAATATAGCTTTCAAAGCTGAATGTGCTCATCTGGATCTCAGTTTTTCTGCTTGAAACACAAAAACAACTTCCTAAAGCTCCCAAGAGAGAACCCTACTCTTTGATGACCTGTGATTAGATGACCGATCAAGCTCAATTGTAACATCCAACCTTTTTTCCGCCTGGGGCAAGGCTTTAACAATTCTAGAGTAGATGCATCTCCTAGCCTTACCAAAACTTCATTCCAAGTGTCTCCTGAGAGGCATACATCATGTACAGGAACCCATCCTCATCCTTCTTGTTTTCATACACTACAGAAATGCGTTTGGAAATGCTCACCAGGCTGTGTCTGTTTACCAACAGGAAGAAGGCTTGATTAGCATTCAGCTGCAATCGCCTTATATTTATTATGATTATTTCACTCATGTTGATTCGATCTGGTACAAGGAGCTTGGTTTTATCCAGTACAGGAAGCTCCTTCTCACCCTTATATCTTTCTATTATGACTAGGATTTTGGTAGGCTGCTGCTCTCCGATGAGTCCGACATCTTCTACTCTGCGTTCCAAGGTGCGGTGCAGCTTGAAGGTCTTCTCGGAGGGCATGGCTGGCGAGGGGCGATCTGCTGGACCCTGGGGGTTTGCCTTTGGAGGAGGCGAGCAAAAGATCTGGCTCTGGCCTCAAATTAATTTTTGCGAATGGCGTTAGATAAGGGTTGAAATTTGATTTTTCTCCATGTGAATACCCAGTTACAGTACCATTAAAAAAAAGACTTTCTTTTGCCTATTGAATTGATCTAATACCTTGGCCAAAAATCATTTTACTATACTTTAGTGAATCTGTTTCTAGATTCTTTATTTTGACCCAATGATGATTTCTTATTAGGTGTGTGCACATTAAAAGTTCTTATGCCTTCTTTATTATTAAAGTCCTATGGACTAGGAGCATATGTGGTTCAAGCAGTTGAATGCCTGCTTCCCACGTGGGAAGTCCTGAGTTCTGTTCCCAGTGCCTCCTGAAAAAACAAAAACAAACAACAAGCAAAAACAAGTGATAAACTCAGGGCAGCAGATGTGGCTCAGCAGTTGAGCGCTGGCTTCCCACATATGAGGTCCTGGTTTCAATCCCTCATCCTCAGTACCTAAAAAAAAAAGTCCTATGGACCAATGTCCTTTCTAGCACACAAATTTGAATAAAATGGTGTTTGCTCTATTTAGATTTTGATGTACTTGTCTGATACAATTTTACCTTACAAAAGGGGTATGAACTTTACCAAGCTCTTTGTGCAAAGATCTACCTATTAAGTTCTCCCTTTAAATAATTTTACATTTTAAAAATGTATTGATTAGAAGAGTTCTGCTTTCAGGTGGGATGTGGAAAGTTGCAAAAGACAGGTCATTTCAACTAAAAACCAAGAGAAGCTAGATAAGCTTGATATCATGGATTCTTTTTTTTAACCTCTCAGAAAGCTGAAGATACAAAGAAATCTTAAGTAAACTAAGTTAATCAATACCTCAGGCCCCCAGAGTCATGCCCTGTCCTTGACAACTCAGTTGTTTAGTATTTCCGGTGGCAATTTAATGCTGAGATGCCAGCTAAAGAAGATCATTGAGTCTGCACATCCAAGCCACCTCCTCTTGTCTCTCATTGGGTGCCAACCTCAAGACAGGGAGAAAGAGTGTTATTTATTTTCCTCTTAAAAAGTCATACTCTCTTAAATTACTGGAAGGGCTGCTAGGTGAAATAGATCGAATAGTTTGGTTTGCTAATTAGACTTTCTTTTTCTTTGAAAATTACATATTAACTGATAAGAACATTTTGATTGGCTTGATAGATGTATTTCTTATTGCAAAAAAGTGGCTCTTTTGGTTTATCTAAAGGGAAAGAAAGAATGTGGTTGATTACACTATGGTATCAGTCTGAGTCAAATCAACTTTCTATACTACAACGTCTCTCTCTAAACATTGTTCATAAAATTTATTAATTAAGTGTAAGCCTTCACAGAATGCCAGCATTACAAATAAGTTCTATCTTATATTTTAAAATTTTTCACCAGAATAGGGACATTTCTACATGGATAGAAAAGCTAAAAGCAAAAGATATCTTGCCAGGAGTTATTTTAATTATTAAGCACCTCTCAGTAAAAATTTATGACTCTTGGACTATGGAATCAAATTTTGTCTTGCTAATAACTGCTTGAGATTAATTATGAAATCCAGTAGAAATAATTTATTATATTAATTAAGGGTCATTGTAGTCACATGTGAAATAGTGTAATAAAAGGAATCAGGCAGCATTTCCAGGATAGCTGGATATATAAAATAATGCTTTTCATGACTGAAAATTCTCCTGATTCACTTTCTAAAAATAACTCCTGATATATTTCATTTCTCTGGTACTTTTATTATAATTCTCTATGCATATCATTTATCCCAGGTGCAATAGTTCATTAATGAAATATAAATTGTACTAAGTCAAGGCAGGAAATAATAGTTATGTGTAAGTATTAAAGAAATATCTGGGGGTAAATGATGAAAATTAATCTAACCAAACTGCCAGTCATAAAAATAAATTACATGGGTTGAAGAAAAATGTGTACTTCAAATAAAAAGAGAGACTGCATTCTCACTTCAACACAAGGTAGATGAGTAGAGGTTTGTCCCAAATAAAGATTTGAGTTCGTAACTATAAGCAGGCTTTGCTTTAAACTAATAAATCTCAATTTAGATTTTCTTGCTCTAAGCTGCAGCCAAAGTGTCTCCATTTCATGAAGAATACAGTTGAGAATGGTGAAGGAAGATGAGCTGAACCATCTTCAAGAGGCTGCTCCTAAAATAAAGGCCCACATGAGGGGAGAGAAGACAAATTAGGACTAAAATTAATGTATATCACCAGCATCTCCAAAACACTGGCTCATATTCAGGCCAAAGCAAACCCTTTTAAAAAATATGTTGCTTTCATTTTCAACATAAGTGTGGGTTTTTCCGACAGAAAACAAATGCCTTTCTAAAAAGCTATGGTTGTAAAGATAAATTGTCAACAAGAGTAAAATGCAACAAAGGCAAATACCACACTGGGTTATTTCCTTTTAAATTTTTCCACTCAATTGTAAAATTTTAATTTATTTCTAATATTTTTTTGCAAGGTCTCCCCTTAATAAAGTTATACATTCTCAGTACAGAAAACCTTTAAAAAATAAGGAGACATAAAATAGAAAAATAGCCTATAAAATATTTACTACTCAAAGAAAAGTGCCGTTAATGGTGGCACAAATCCTCCTAAACTTTTAATATTGTTTTTTTTAAAAGATAATTGTGTTTATATTGTTATACACTTTTGTTTTCTTTGTTTTATTCATTTATCAATATAAACATAAACATGTTTGTGTATTATATTACACTCTTCATAAGGATAATTCTTATTTTGCAGTATTCTGACAAGTGTACCCATTCCTAGAAGTTCAATTTGTGAGTATGAATATTTTATTGACTTAATATATCTTGACAAATAGCTTCAACTAAAATTCTCTCAGAGAGGGCCATGCTCTGTTTAATGTACAGTCACCACCATCTTGCTTGAAAAGCCAGCACAACAATAACTTGAAGACAGGGTTCATGAGCAAAGAGTTAAATCAGGTTTCAGGGTCTGTTGTGGAGGAAGGGATGGGGACCAGCCCATCTCTTGACCTCAGTAGTTTACATTTGGCAGTCAGATTCCTGTATCTCCGGTATCCAAGAGAGTGTGTTTTGTAACTAGCTCCTTATCAGTCACCTATAACAAATATCACTCACTACACCAATGAAAAAAATTTTAATGCCACTTATACTAGTTTACACACCCACTGGTGTAGATATCAAGAGGGATATTTCAAGGGCAGAACAATCAACTCTTAAATCATCTGTTGCAAACAACCCCCTGTTACAGAAATGAAAATTTGAAAAAAATTTATTGACCTCCCCTCCCCCACCCCACTCCGTCGTCGTTTGCACTCAGTGTCTGCTCTCTGTGTCTGTTTGTTGTGTGCTCATCTTCCTTTTTTTAGGAGGCACTGTTGTGTCATCTCCTTATATCATCTCATTGCATTATCTTGTTGCATCATCTTGTTGTGTCATCTGGCCACCTTGCTCATCTTCTTTAAGAAGGACTGGGAACTGAACCCAGGACCTCTCATGTAGTGGGCAGCACTCAACTTCTTCCCCAAAATTTATTTTTAATACTGCTTATGCTAATTAAATTAAGCTACAAACACTTCCTGAAAATGTATCTTTAGTATTGCTTATGCTAATTAATACACCCTTGGGTGATGATATCAAAAAAGGATACTTCAAGTATCAAGTAGCCTACTCTTAAAATATTGATCATTGTTAGGATACATCAAGTGCAAACGAATTGCACCTATGATGTGGATTAGGGATAATTTGCATTATGCTCCCAAAGGCAAGCAAACACACACACATACTCCCCCCCCCCCCCCAAACTATTCATGCTGAAGCAATCTGAAGTAAATTACCATGCAGAACACAGAACAGCCTCCACAGACAGGATTTTCATGTCATGTTATTTATAGTAATAAATAAATGAGTTTATCTAAGTGTCTAAAAAGTATGACTTGGTTTAAAAAAGAATCCTAATACATTTTCAGGATTCTCTGGGTGCTATTGATCTATTGATATTTTGATATTTTGGGCTGGAGAATTCTTTATTATGGGAGACTGTCCTGTGCATTGCAGGATATTTAAGAAATACCCATGGGTTCTACCTGCTAGATGCCAGTTGTACCCCATTCCCCCCAGTTGTGCTGATTGAAAATGTCTCTAGGCATTGCAAAATGTCTACTGGGTACAAAATCGCATCTGATTGTTGAGAATCACTGATCTACAGGATTTTATACTATGTAACTATATGTAGCTATAAAAATATGTTTTATAGGTACAGTATGACTTGGATGTATAAAATAAAAAAATCAAGATATGCATTGAAATATAATAACAGCTAACATTGTGTAGCAAATGCTAATTCCCAGGTGCTATCTATCTAATTCTCTCAGTAACTATAGAAGACTGGTACTGTTATTAACCCTGTTTGGCAAATAGGGAAAATGAGATTCAGAGAGGTAAAGAAACTTTGAAGGATAATACCAAAATGTAACAACAGTCAGGTCTGGGTGGTGAAATTTGGGTGGCATTTATTTACTTCTTTGTATTTTCCAAACTTTCCAAAATAAGCATTTATTAGTTTTTATCAGAAATGTTTTCAAAAGACATTATGGAACCATACATGTTATTCTTTTAAAGAATAGTGCAGAGGTTCTTAACAAGGGGTCAATGAGCTTGAATTTAAATTCAAAGAAACATTCAGGTGGGGACGAGTTGGTGCAGGTGTGATATATTTATTAAATAATACACAGTATCATGTGGACTTAGTAAGAGGTCCTTGGTTTTCACTGAACTGGCAAAGGGTCCATGGAACAAAAAAGATTAAAAACCTCTGATGTAGTGAGTGCTTTCTGATTGTTTTGATCAAATACATGTGTTTTTAGCCTGTCTTCTACTTCCTGACTTCCTTTTTAATAACATTTTCTTCCCAATTATTTAATTATTGAAACTTGTAATGGAGAATCTTTTCCATTATTCTAGCTCAGATCTATCTATCTATCTATCTATCTATCTATCTATCTGTCTGTCTGTCTGTCTGTCTGTCTGTCTGTCTGTCTGTCTGCCTGCCTGCCTGCCTGCCTGCCTATCTATCTATCTATCTATCTATCTATCTATCTATCTATCTATCTATCTATCTATCTATCTATCTATCTATCTATCTATCTATCTTTTTAGGGTTTCAACTTAAAGTTCTGAAATACTGAAATAAAGCTTTTTTATTCCTTCTGGAGACATAAGGTACTCAGATTTCTTATAACCTTTTTTTGTCAACTTAGAATTAATGAGAAAACATTCAAAAATCCTTATTGAAAATCTTTTGAAAATACATCAGCCAATTTCCCTCTTCCTGGTGAAGTACTTTAGTGAGTGGAGCAAGTTAAACCAGCGTTACTATTGTTTGAGGATGGCGTTTCCTTGAGGCTCCAGAAGCTCAGGTTTCTGAATGTCTGTAAACTGGATGCAATACTGACATTAAGGAAAGTAAGTCATTCCAGAGCACTGGGGATTATTTTTTTATGTTGCTTCTTGCCTTTTTGAGAATTATCCAAAATGGTAAACCTAGTTAGTTTCTGGTTCATTAATTAAGACACTTTCTTTCTTTCTTTCTTTTTTTCTGCCTTTCTCCTAATCTTTCTTCATCTTTCTTCAGAAACTCAAAACCTCTCCCATATGTTATACTGTCCTCCGCTTATTTATGTTATTCCCTGGGTTTAACAGAGGTGACTTCGTGAATGGCTTCTCTTTACTATTATGGCCTTGACTTTTCTTAGCAATACCCCAAGTCCTCAAACCTCATTCAGTTCTCATTAGTTGCCCTCTATCTTGTATGCCCACAACCCAGCAAAGTACCATCAGATTTATCAGTGTCATCAGTGGAAACTGGTCAAGCCTTGTAAGCTGCCTTTCTCTGGAAGTAGGTGGTGGTATATTGATGAGTAGGCACTACTATTGTATAGTCAACCTCCCCAAAGCTCACATTATTTTTGTATATTTGACTCTAAGCTTCAAAGTCAAGTTCTGAAATATGGAACATTCAGCTTTACCTTCCAGTCTCCGTTATACAACATGCTTGACAAGAAGATACTTCTTTAACATCAAAGAAGCTCACAGAGTATTCACATGTATTTTCGGTCCTTGCCCAATAGTATCTTCAATACCTCTTTCTCTAAAGTCTTATAAAAATCTATAAGAAAACAAATGCTAGGTATATAATTTTAACCAAAGATACTTTAAAATGGACAATCAGAAGCAGAGGAATTAGAATCGGTAGCAACGCGTTTCATGTAATAACTCTCAGCAATTTTAGAATCTTTGAAGTCTTCTCAAGTTGGTTTCTGTCTCTAAAATAAACCTTTATAAGCAGCTGGAAAATCTGCACTTTGGAAGGCTCAGACCATCTTTGCCCATCCTGGTTCCTTCCCTTGTACCCTCCCTCCTCTGCTCTACCTTTTCCTGGCTAGATGTGGGAAATTTGGAACCATCATGGTTTATGTTGGGGGTGGGGATAAATTGGAAGATGGTAAAGGACAGAATTAGCTCAGAATACTCAAATGTATTGAAATATATCTTCTGTAGAAGTACAATACATAAATAAAATAAATAAGGTAAAAATAAAGAAATAAAATAAAAAAGCAATCAAATATTTCCTAAGTGTGTAGGCTATTCATTTAAAAAGAACATCTGCTAAAAGAAATTAGGTTAAATATGATCAGAAGTGAACAATTTTTCAATTTATATTCAACCAACATACATTTATTGCTGTATTTTTTATTCAAAAAATAAATTATTAATATCATTTATATTTGCTCTTGCAACATTAACCTAAAAGTTATTTTGTACACTCATATCTCACCTTTTAGAAAATACCTAGTGAGTGCTATTACTGGTGCAAGGTAGTTGATAAAAGAGGTATTATTTCAAAATTTGGGGTGGGGGGGAAAGGGTATTGAGAATATGGTAGTATGGAATCCTTAAAAGCAGATATTTGTTATCTGTATAATGTCTTCAGATGGATAAGAAAATCTTCCAAATATTTGGTTAAATTAGACTGGATAACTCTTGCTAGTTCAAGATTAGCTAACTAGCAAGTAGCTCAGCAGACTAAAACCTGTCTGTCTCCAAAACTAACCTTCTACCTCTTATGCCAATCCTAACCCAGTTTGAAGGAAGAAGAACAAAAGAGTTGGAGTTGTGTGTCTGTGCTGGAAGAAAATAGCAGAGTGGGTTAAGACCCCAGGACTCATTGAAAAACAAAGAAAAGAAGGGATCAGGGAACTA
The DNA here is from genome assembly GCF_030445035.2 of Dasypus novemcinctus. Lineage (NCBI taxonomy): Eukaryota > Metazoa > Chordata > Mammalia > Cingulata > Dasypodidae > Dasypus > Dasypus novemcinctus. Next base: position 80,631,119 of record NC_080686.1, read on the forward strand.
TGGTGGGCTTGAAACTTGTGCCTGAGGCTTTAGAGGTCAAAAGTCTAAGAATTCAGAAAGCCTAGGTAGCTCCTTAATGTTAGGGAACCACTGACCAACTTAATAACACCCTAATGGTGAAATATCAGAGGACAGTGAAATGAGAGGGACAGGCGGGGAGGAACACAGACAGCTCTGACTTTAATTGTAGTCTGGTGTGATGTAATTATAGTATAGGGCTTGAAAAGGAGGACCCAGGCTGGATGTCAAAGCAGTGGCTTGGAAGGAAGAAGATGGCTAGGTGCTCTGGAATCAGAATACCTGGTAAAAATCCCAGTTTTGGCCTGTGCCATGTATATAATCCTAGGCAAATTATTTAACCATCCTAAGTCTCAGTTTTTCTCTTATTAAAATGACCGTAATAGTGAGTCTTGTAGGGTTATTGAAAGGATTAAATGACATGTAATGCATGTGAAAAGTTTAGCACAGGGCCTGGCATACAGCAAAAATTCAATAAATGATATTGATGCTGTTGCTGAAGAAGAGGAGGAGGAGAAGTTGGGGGAAGGAGAGGGAGAAGGAGAGATGAAGGAGGGTTTTTTGATCTGGGGTGATTTCGATCATGGAGTACCATCAAGAAAATTTGAAAGGTCAGAATGCAGACTGAATTTATGCTGAAGGAGGATGATAGGAGCTGATGGTGATCTGGGTATGAATAGATTGGTAAAAGTTAAGTTTTTAAGGTTATATGTCAAATGGCTAACTGCCGTCTTAGCCTGGGGAGAGGTTCTGGTGCCTTTTATTTTTCTGGACAGCAGGGGGCTCCTAGGTACTGGAAAGCAGCAAGCAAGGGTCTCAAGTTTCCTGGGCTTTGCTTGGTAAACTGTCTTATTGCTTGCAAAAGCAAAGCTTGTCTCATCTGATGCCGTGTTTAAAAAGAAGAACTAGAATCACAATGGTACAGTTTTCTCTATTAGGTACTTGAAATCAAATCCACTGAACCTAGATAGAGCTGGAGTGTATTTCATTCTTGAGCTTAACATCCATCCATCCTTCTCAAAGCAGTTTTAGAACACCTCTAGTAGGCTATGAATAAGAATAGGTACCTGCATCAGGAACTCACAAATTGAAGGGGATAACAAAGGAGTAGAGTCTAGCATTAAAAGGAGAAAGAGTAGGACTTTCTTTTTAGACACTCTCTCTATTGTCTTTGAGCCTGTTGGTGAAAGCAGGAAAGGTTAAGATATAGTGTTGGGATGGGAAACGGATTTGTTTCAACTGATAGAGCCTCCGCCTACCACATGGGAGGTCCAGGGTTCAAACCCCAGGCCTCCTGAGCCATGTGGTAAGCTGGCCCATGAGCAGAGCTGATGTGCTCAAGGAATGCTGTGCCACTCAGGGGTGTCCCCTGTGTAGGGGAGCCCCAAGCACAAGGAATGTGCCCCTTAAGGAGAGCTGCCCACGTGAAAAAAGTGCAGCCTGCCCAGGAGTGACACCATACACACAGAGAGATGCAGCAAGATGAAGCAACAAAGAGACACAGATTCCCAGTGCCGCTGACAAGATGCAAGCAGACACAGAAGAATACACAGTGAATGGACACAGAGAGCACAATGTGGGGAAGGGGTAAAAGGAAGAGAAATTAAAAACAAAAGCCTTCTTTCATGTTAAAAAAAAAGAAACAGTGTTTGGAAATGAAAGAATGGTAAATTGAGGATGCCCCCAACTAGTTTCTTTTATTGCCTTAAATTTCTTTTCTTTTTTTTTTTTAATGAGAGAAGATGTGGGTTTACAGAACAATCAAGCATCAAATATGGGATTCCCATACACTGCCCCATCACCAACTCCTTGCATTGGTGTGGAACATTTGTTATAGTTGATGACAGCAACTTTTAAAAAAATAATTTTGTTATTTTTTAACAGTTATCTTTGGTAAATTGATGTTTAAGAATATTAAAATAGTACTATTAACTATTATCCACAGTTTACATTGTGTATTTTTTCTACCACATACCACCTAGTATTAGCACTTTGTATAAGTGTTGTACGTTTGCTAAATTCCATGAAAGAACGTACTTATGTTCGTACTATTAACTATAGTCCATCACCTATAATAGAGTTCATTGCGTTATACAGTCCTATGTTTTGTCTTTCAATTTTTATTCTAGTAACATACATGACCTGAAGTTTCTCCCTTTTAACCACATTCACCTATATAATTCAGTGCTGTTAATTACACTCACAGTATGGTGCTATCACCACCATCCATTTTGAAACTTTTACAATCAACCTAAATAGAAATTCTGTACAAATTAAGCATCAACTCCTCATTCTCTAAACATCATCTATCCCCATAGACTATAATCTAGATTTTAACTCTTATGAATATGCTTACAGTAAGTTTATAGTAGTGCGATCATACAATATTTGCCATTTTGTGTTTAGCTTATTTGACTCGGTATAATGTTCTCAAGTTTAATCCATGTTATTTCATGCATCAGAATTTCTTTTATGTCTGAATAATGATCCATTATATATATATACTACATTTTGTTTATCCATTCATCAACTGGTGGACACTTGTGTTGCTTCTGTCTTTTGGAAACTATGACTAATGCCACTATGAAAATAGGAGTGCAAATATAATATCTGTTTGAGTCCCTACTTTCATTTCTTCTGGGTATATACCTACTAGTGGGATTGCTGGGTCAAATGGTAATTCTATCCCTAGCTTTCTGAGGACTGCCCAATTGTCTTCCACAGCAGCTGCACCATTTTACATTCCTGCCAGCAATAAATGAGTGTTCCTACTTCTTCACACCTTCTCCAACACTTGTAGTTTTCTGGTTCTTTTAATAGTAGCCAGTCTAGTGGATGTGAAATGATACATCAAAGTGCTTTTGACTTGCATTTCCCTAATAGCTGGTGAACATCTTTTCATGTGCATTTTAGCCATTTGTATATTCTCCTTAGAGAAATGTCTATTCAAGTCTTTTGCCCATTTTTAAATTGGGTTGTTTATCTTTTTATTGTTTTTTTTTTTTAAAACATATATATATATTTTTTAAAAGATTTATTTATTTATTTATTTAATTCCCCTCCCCTCCCCCGGTTGTCTGTTCTCTGTGTCTTTTTGCTGCGTCTTGTTTCTTGTTTCTTTGTCCGCTTCTGTTGTCGTCAGCGGCACGGGAAGTGTGGGCGGCGCCATTCCTGGGCAGGCTGCTCCCTCCTTCGCGCTGGGCGGCTCTCCTTATGGGCGCACTCCTTGCGCGTGGGGCTCCCCCACGCGGGGGACACCCTGCGTGGCGCGGCACTCCTTGCGCGCATCAGCACTGCGCATGGGCCAGCTCCACACGGGTCAAGGAGGCCCGGGGCTTGAACCGCGGACGCCCTAACCACTGGGCCAAAGTCCGTTTCCCTCTTTTTATTGTTGAGTTGTAGGATTTCTTTTTATATTCTGGGTATTAAACCCTCATCGAATATGTGGTTTTTGAATATTTTCTCCCATTGAGTAGGTCCCATTTATTCATTTTTCTTTCATTGCTAATGCTTTGAGTGTAAAGTATAAGAAACTATTGCCTAACACAAGATGCTTCCCTACATGTTCTTCACGGAGTTTTATACCTTTGGTTCTTATATTTAGGTCTTTGATCCATTTTGATTTAGTTTTTGAATAGGATGTGGGATAAGGGTTCTCTTTCATTCTTTTGCATATTGGTATCCAATTTTTCTGGCACCATTTGTTGAAGAGACTATTCTTTCTCAATTGGTGGATTTGGCTGTCTTGTCAAAAATCAGTTGGCCATAGATATGATGGCCTATTTCTGGACTCTCAATTTGGTTCCATTCGTCAGTATATCTATCCTTGAACCAGTACCATGCAGGTTTTTTTTAAAGATTTATTTTTCTCCCCTTCTTGTGCATAGGGCTCCCTTACACGGGGGACACTACTATGTGGCACAGTACTCCTTGCGTGCATCAGCACTGCACGTGGGCCAGCTCCACATGGGTCCAGGAGGCCCTGGGTTTGAACTGTGGACCTCCCAAGTGGTAGGCAGACCCTCTATCCATTGAGCCAAGTCCGCTTCCCAAGTACCATGCAGTTTTGACCATTGTAATTTTGTAATATGTTTTAAAGTCAGAAGTGTCAGTCCTTCAACTCTGTTCTTCTTTTTCAAGCTGTTTTCTACTATTTCAGAGCCCCTTACCCTTCCAAATAATTTGATAATTGGCTTTTCCATTTCTGCAAAGTAGGTTGTTAGAATTTTGATTGAGATTGCATTGACTCTGTAAATCATTTTGGGTAGCATTGATATCTTAACTATATTTAATCTTCTAATCCATGAACATGGAATAGCCTTCTATTTGTTTAGGTCTTCTTTGATTTCTTTTACCAATTCTTTGCAGTTTTCTATGTACAAGTCCTTTATATCCTTGTTTAAATATATCCCCAGATATTTGATTCTTTTTTAATGGCTAATATTTCAATGCTTTATTATTGTTTACATTTACTCAAAAGTGCATGGTACTTCTGTGGTGTGGCTAGTATTTAAGCAATCAAATCAAAGCAATTTCAGTCAGGGTAGTTCAAGAAGCCTGTATTAATTCCATTTGGTACCAGAACCAGACTATATCCAGCACAATAAATGAGAAAAAAAAAACAGAGGAAGTCTAAGAATCCACTCAAATTAATTACATATGCAATTAATGACCATCTACTATGTGCCAGTGAATGTATGTCATGTTGTTTGTAAGCAGAAGGAATATATTCCTTAACTTCAAGATGCTGACCATTCAGAATAGGAGGATAGACTGTTGAGTGAATTATGAAGCAGGATTTGTAATCACTCAAGGGGACATTGGAGACAGATTCAGAGGAGAACAATAGCACAGGAGTCAAAATCCACAATGAAAGTGGACTAATGGCCTGGAATCTGACCAGAAAAAAGAAATGGGCTGTTGAACAAAGGTTGTAGAATACTAGATGTGCTATTGTCAGTTTTCAACATGTATACCTCCCCCTCTAGATCCTGAAGAGGACAGAGATTATGATCATATATTTATTATATCCCCCTTCCCATAGTCTTGGGACATATTAGGCCCTAAAGAAATATTCATAAGCTGATCATGGAAAAATATTACCTATACTTAAATATAATGCTATATTAGTTATCTATTGCTGTATATCAAATTAACCCAAAGCTTAGAAGCTTAAAATAACAAACACTTTCATCTCAGAATTTCTGTAAGTCAGAAATCTGGATGTAACTTGACTAGGCCCTATGCTCAAGGTCACTTATGAGATTATAATCAAGGTGTAAGGTGGGGCTGAGGTGTCATCTGAAGGCTTGTCTGGGGGACGATCTGCTTCCATCAGTCATGCAGTTGTGACCAGGATTCAGTTCTGTGTAGATTGTTGGACTGAGGGCTTTATTGCCATTCCTTGCCATGTGAGTAAGAGAGCAAGAGAGAGTAAGCAAGATGAAAGTCACAGTCTTTGTATAACCTAATCTCAGAAGTGACATTTCATCAATTTTGCTGCTTTCTGTCTGCTAGAAATGACTTACCAGGTCCAGGCAGGGACCATTGAGGTCCTATTAGAGGCTGCCTACCACAAATACAGAAAAGACTTTTGACAGTTAACTCTCTTTTCAATTGAAATCCATGTAATCAGTCACAAAAGAAATGCATTTCTTGACATGCTTCTCTGCTTCTGCTTGGGTGTACATTGAACAGTGCATTGTACTGAGTATAGTTCAAATTGTGGATTAACTTCAGTTTTACTGAAAAGAAAGTTCAGTCTTAAAATAAGGTAATCATGTTCTGTGGCAGATATTGTTTTCTGAGCATTTGGAACCTTTCATAGAATTGAAATAGAAAATAGTTACTCGTGTAAGTTATATTAAATTATAAATATATTTATTAAAGTATTAGAATTACTGTTTAGACAAATATGACATTTATTTTATTTCTCAAACTCTTGAAAATCACAGTGCATGAAAGACCTTGTAGAAAAGTGTCATGTTTTATAGTTTCTATCTTTCTCTGGTGTCATGTTTAGTTAAATCTCGGAAGAAAAGTTGTAATTGAAATGTCTTCAAGATACAGAGCATGGAGACAAGATAAACAGGCAAAATTTTATTAAAAAACTCAGAGACCTTTTAAATTTTTGGTGTAGAAACAAAGCTGTGATGGTTTTCTCAGACTGTAAAGTTTAAAATTATATAGTATCCTATGAGCTTTTGAATATTCTCTGTCAATTAAAATGTACTGTTTTCTATATTTCATACATGCATTCATAGTCCATTTAATAAACAGCAAATGTATTTGGACAGTTACTAGAATTTTTTTTGTAGCTTCCAACAATTTGATTTTTCTCACTGGAGGCAAATAAGGTTCTGCACATTTCTTTACAGAAGTGCTTCAGTAAAACTTTAATTTACCAGAAATCTCAGTCTGCTGCATGCTTACCTCTGAACTCTACATCTAGGAAAAGGAGACAAATCAAAAGGAGAATCAAGTACTAGGGCTTTCAAAAAAAAAAAAAAAAAAAAAAAGGAAGCACACTAATCTTCATGGATTACTATATACATTTATTTTTCATCAAGCTACATGTCCATGGCAGATCATCTTCTCCTCTTCTCCATGATATTCCAGAACTCAGCCAATGGAGTAGCCCACCTTGGGACACTCCTGGGCTCATGGGAGAAGGAAAAGAGAAGAGGATGGACTATGTGGTGGCTCCTCAAGTTTTTGCTGGGAAGTGGCACATGCCCCATCTGCTCACAGTTCACTGACCTAAGCAAGTCCCATGGTCAAGCCAGAGGTCAGTGGGAGTGGAGAAATACAATCTTCCACAGGGAGGGGCAGAGAATATTTTGAACAATAGCACAACTCATCATACATACACACTTAGAGGAGGTGACTGAAATGATGTCACTGGTTCCATATGGTCACTGACTATTTAAAATGGTCGCCCAACCCACTGAAATGGGCACTGACCACCCTGGTAACACTGTTGTAGTTCAGCCCTGATTCATTTCCCTTTGTAATTCTAGTAACAATTCTCTTGCCTTTTTAAAGATACACAGCACTGTAATCTTCACTTAATAAGTGTTCAGAAACATGCTACCATGGCAAGAACCTCAACCACATAATGTGTGTGAGAAGCAGAAATAACTTTTATGAAAAGCTTGCTTGGCACCAGTGCAGTCTTAGGTGTTTTAGTTAATCTGCCAAGCAACCGTGTGAGAGGCGAAGATAATTCTCATTTTACACGTGCACCAATAGACCCAGTGTGCAGTCCCATGGCCAGCAAGGTGGGAAGCTTTTGATCCCAGAGCTCTAGCAAGTTAAGTTAGGGAAACTTTGATTACATTTTGGACATTCCATAACCAAAAAGTAATTTTCACCAACTATTAGTTAACCAAAACCCAAAATGGCCACATTTCCCACAGGTTCTTGAATGACCTGAGCTTCTAAAGCTGTTTACTGCAAAGAGTGCAAATATTTATTTTAAGGCATATAAGCAAAATCTCTTTTCTCTGAAGCTGAGAGAAGTATTTGTTTTTATTACTACAGAACACTCAGGGACATTCTGTTTACAGCGGGAACATACAGAGCTCATTGCTTAAAAGAATAATCATTTGGAGTGGATGGATGAAGAGGAAGCAAAGAAGTAGAATTAGATCTAAGGTCCCTAGGAACCAGCTAAAGAATGCATAAAAGGCTTGGGTTCTAGGTTTTCCAGGAAAAGGCAAACAGGTGGAGAAAAAGTTGAAATGAGTTGAAACAAAGTCAGATATTAATTTATGTAGGTGGATTTAAGAGATAAGGTTAGGCTTTTGTTAGAGAAATTTCAGAGTTTTGTTTGGCTACTGTTCTACATGAATTAAGATGTGATGTGCAGCCAATTTCCTTCTGGTGTAAAAAGGATTGAGAAAAAGTTACCTTACTAAATGTAAGGGCAGGTCCAGGATAACATTGTATGCCCATCTATATCTGTATCTGTGTCTTGGGCTAGGGAAAATTGGCCACAAAACTGGAATAAAGGAAATTCTAAGATTTAATCTCCTTTAGCATCTTAAAAATTTTTATTTTTAAAATATCAGTGTTGGGAAGAGGATTTGGCTCAACTGATAGAGCATCTGCCCACCACATGGGAGGTCCAGGGTTCAAACCAAAGGTCTCCTGACCCGTGTGATGAGCTGGCCCACGCGCAGTGCTGATGCGCACAAGGAGAGCCATGCCACACAGGGGTGTCCCCTGCGTAGGGGAGCCCCATGTACAAGGAGTGTACCCATAAGGAGAGCCTCCCTGTGTGAATGAAGTGTAGCCTGCCCAGGAGTGGGGACACACACATGGAGAGTTGACGCAGCAAGATGATGCAACAAAAAAGAGAAGCAGTTTCCCAGTGCTGCTGACAAGAAGAGAAGTGGACACACAAGAACACATAGCAAATGGACACAGAGAGCAGACAATGGGGGGGAGGGAGAGGGAAGGGGAGAGAAATAAATAAAAAATAAAATAAAATATCAATGTTACAAATTTCTTAGTTAACACAAGACAATGACCACAATAACAATAAATCTGCTTTAATCAGAGGTTAGACTCTCCCCTTATTTTTGTCCATTCCTTAATCTTGAGGGATTTGGGACATTGTCCGCTGTCACTGCTTCAGGATGAGAAGGACGCAGATACGCAGCAAAGGAATGGAATTGTTTTGCTTGTAGTTGAAGATACTTCTTGCTTGGGATGTGGCTGGTCCATCATCATTCTGTAAGTTGTCCAGGGCTGGTCTGAAGAACTGGAGAGTGGGAATCTGTGGTATCCCTTCTGGATTTCAGGGTTCAAACAGCACAGGAACAATCTGAAGGCTTTAAATCTCTGAGAAATAAACTTAACAAGTAAATTGAAAATTATAAGTTCAAATAAAAGAAGTAGAAGAATCATGATTAGGGGACTTATTTATAAGTATACCCACGTTAAATTGGGGAATTAGCTTTTTGTATCTTCCCAGATGGAGCCCACAAAGGGGCTGTTGATTTCACGTGGCCGTGTGGCTTGTCTATGGTGCCCAGATGTCCCTAGGGCCTTCAGGAGCACTTTTGTTTGAGGCTTTGGTTACCGTAGCAGTTTGCGAAATCTGGCTGAGACCTCCATAAGCATAAAATCCAGAATGACCTCCCAACTCTCTTTGAAATCTTAGCCATAAAAACTGTATTTTATTTAATATGTCCACCTTTTGATCAAAGTCTTTCTCCAAATGCTTCACTGATAAACGCTGGGTAATAATCCCTTGGCGCTAGGGAGGCTCATGCCAGGGTGTCATGGAAGGAGAAGGTAGTGAGTTTATTCACAGAGTTTGGTTTAGAGAGAGCCCACACTTGAGCAACAAGGAGGTTCAGGAGGTAACGCTTAGGCATTAATTATAATTAGGCTTTGTTTCATTATTACAGGCATTAGGTTCATAGGTGCAAGCTTTAAGATGGAGGATTTGGTTTATTAGCCCATTTTCTTTTATTAGGCAAGGCTTATATATTCCAGACCCCTTGGCCATTTTACTTGAGAAAGCAGCAGGACTTCCCAGGTAGGGAAGTTTAATATTTATTTTAGCTACTGTGGGCATTAAAATGTCAATGTTAATGGACAGGTAGAACATAATTTATTCACCTAGTGTGGTGTCAAAGAAATAGCATGACCATTGGAACCAGATAGACCTGAAATAAAATCCAATCTCTGCTATTTCTTTGTCTTCTATATGACCTTGGGCAAATCTCTCATCATCATTGAACCTTAGGTTCCCTATCTAAAAAAAAAAAAATGACCCACCTTTCTCATCAGATTTTTGTGAGGATTAAATAAATTTTATGCCCATCTATCTGTGCCTTTATCTACATTTATGTATTTATATCTACATTTATCTATATATCATCTCTATGTATATGTATATCTATATCTGCATGTGTTTTTTATATCTATCTATATCTGTATTTTCATGTCTATACATCTATAATCATATTATCACTTTTATCTACCTCTATGTTTATATCTATAATCATTTTTATCACCATCTGTATCTGTTTGGTGCCTAAGGAGTACTCTATGAAATTTAGTTGCTGTCTCTCTTCCTTGTATTATTTATTTATTTATTTATTTAATATTTTAAAAGAAGTTTTAGATTATATAAATGTTACATTGAAAATATATGGAATTCCCATATACACCAGCCCCTTCCCCTCCCACACTTTCCTACATTAACAACATCTTTCATTAGTGTGGTACATTTGTTACAACTAAAGAACACATATGGAAGCCTGGCTACTAAGCTTGGTCTATAGTTTACATTATGGTTTACACTTTGCACTGCACAGTTTTATAGGTTTTGAAAAAATGTATAATGACCTGTATCCATCATTGAAATGTCATGCAGAACAATTCCAATGTTCCAAAATGCCCCAGGTTACACCTATTCTTTCCTCTCCCACCCCTCATATCTGGTGACCACTGCCTTTATAACAATGTTACAAGTTCTTCCATTACTAGAGTAATAATAATTCTATTTTGGTCCATAGTTGCATTCCCCCCTTATGTTTGTTCATTTCTTAATCTTGAGGATTCCGGGATGCCCACCCTGCTTCTGACTGAGAGGGAGATTAGATCCTACAGGATAGATGGATGGGACTGTCTTGCATGCAGTTGTAGATACTCTGTTTTTTGGGGTGGGCGTTTTCATCATTATCCTTTTGTTAGTTGTCCTAGGAGAGTCCAATGAACTGGAGGGTAGGTGCTGGCTGCATGTCTGATGAGATTCAGGGCTCAACTAGCATATGAACAGCTGGAAGATTTAAGTCTCTGGGACACATATTTAGCAGTACAGTGCTAATATTTAATTTATTTTTAAATTTAACTAATATGTATTAAATGTTTGCTTCATGTAAGCACTATGCGAGTTTCTGAAGATGATGAAGAGGTGATTAAGACCCAGACACTGGGGAAACGGACTTTGGCCCAGTGGTCCGCGGTTCAAGCCCCGGGCCTCCTTGACCCGTGTGGAGCTGGCCCATGCGCAGTGCTGATGCATGCAAGGAGTGCCATGCCACACAGGGGTGTCCCCCGCGTAGGGGAGCCCCACGCACAAGGAGTGCACCCATAAGGAGAGCCGCCCAGTGCGAAGGAGGGAGCAGCCTGCCGAGGAATGGCGCCGCCAACACTTCCCGTGCCACTGACGACAACAGAAGCGGACAAAGAAACAAGACACAGAAAAAAGACACAGAAAAACAGACAACCGGGGGAGGGGAGGGGAATTAAATAAATAAAAAATAAATCTTAAAAAAAAAAAAAGACCCAGACACTGGGGAGCGGATGTAACTCAAGTGGTTGAGCACCTGCTTCCCAATACAAGGCACCAGGTTCGATCTCTGGTACCTTCTAAAAACAAAACAAAACAAAATAAAAAAGACCTGGATGCTGTGCTTAAGAATTTAAAGAGAGAAACAGATATTTAGACCACATGGTGCCAAGTATTACATAGTTTCAGAAAATTAGCTGCGATTGTTAGATACAGTCATCATCAGCTTGTTGAACTTGGGGTTATGGCATGACCTGTCATTGAACCATACAACCTACCTTGTACAGGATATTGGAGAAATATGCCACAAAATAAAAAAATACAAAATAAACATTTTTCTTTTCATTAGAGGATTCTGTGTTCTTTTCAATCAGAACTAACTTACAATTTTGCCTGTTTTGCAGGAGTCACACTGGAGAGTGGTGTTAATTCATATGATATTCCAAATTTGTTTCTGCTGCCTGGTCAGTCTACTCAGCTCTTTCCTCTGTATCTATCTACTCTTCTTCCTCCTTGCACTTCCTCCTTCTCTTTCTCTCCTCTCTCCTGTTCCTTCACTGAACAAAATTTTATGTTTCCTACAACATGCCATATTAGGCACTGAGGATACAACAGTATTAAGGGAACACAGACAATAGAAAAGCCAGCAAATAAATATGTAATATGACAACTGGGCGTAAGTGTTAAGGAATAAAAAGCAGGGTAAAGGGACAGAGTGACAGGGGTGGAGGAAAATATGTACTAGTTTAGATCAAGGAAATTCTCTCAGATGAGGTGACATTTGAGCAGAGATCTGAATGCAGTGAAGGACCTAGACATCCACATATCTGGGAGATGAGAGTTTTAGGTAAAAGGAACAGTAAAGGCAAAGGCTCTGAGATGAGCTCAGCAAAGGTACTAGGGTGCTGCGGTGGAATGAGCAAAGGGGAAAGATGAAGGAGCTGAGAGCAGAGAAATGGCGTGCAAGCCCTATTGGGCAAATCTGCAGTGGCTTTGTAGGCTTTAGCAGAACTCTGGATTTTATTCTGAGTAAGATGGGAGCACACTGTGATTGTGTGGTTGAAGAAGTGGCATCTTTGCTGCAAGGAAAATAAGTTTGGACAGAAAAAGGGGACAATTGTGGAAATTGGAAGACCTGTTAGGAGGAAGTTGGAAGACCTGTTAGGAGGCGGTGACCATTTCTAGGTGAGAGGTGATGGGGAAGGGAACTGCACTAGTATGGTAGCATGAGATGTTCTGTAATTCTGGATAATTACAAGGTAGAGGCAATAAAATATCCTGATAAAATGATGGTAAGGTGCAAGAAGAAAAATCAAGTGGTAAGTAGCTCCAAGATTTTTGGCCTGAGTAACTGATAGAATAGACTTTCCATTTATTGAATTGGGGTGAAAACCGAAAAAGGAATGTTAGAAATGGTGGGGAGTCAAGATTTAGAACTGTGCTATATTAAGATGATATACAAGAAGAGACAGAATTAGAAGAGAGATATAACCAGAGGATAAAATTTTGAATATGTCAGCATATAGATTGTAGTAGAAGCAATGGAACAAGATGAAATCACCCTTGTTGAAAAATCAGTTGACCATAGATGTGTAGGTTGATTTCTAGACTTTCACCGATATTCCTTGGATGTGTCTATCCTTATGCCAGTACCACTCTGTCTTGGTTACCATTGCTTTGTACTAAGCTTTAAATTGACAGGCGTGAGTTCTCCTAGTTCTTTCCTTCTTTTTCAGAATTATTTTGATTATTCTAGGTTCCTTGCAATTCCATATGAATTTTGGAATTAGCTTGTCAATTTCTGCAAAGAAGTCAGCAGGAATTTTGATAAGGATTGCGTTGAATCTGTAGACCAATTTGGGAAATATTGCCATCTTAAAATTGCAGTGGTTTGAAGCAGTATGTACCCCAGAAAATCATGTTCTTAAGCTTAATCCACTCTTGGGCTTGAACCCATTGTAAGGAGGATGCCATTACTTCAGTTAAGGTGTGGCCCACCTCAATCAGGATGGGTCTTAATCCTATTACCAGAGTCTTTTATAAGCAGCATGAAATTCAGACAGACAGAAAGAAAGCCATGGAGTGAGCAGTCAGAAGTGGAACATCAGCAGAACCTGGAAGGCAGGGGAGACCAGGAGAGGCTGCCACATGCCTTGCCATGTGACTAGCAAAGGACCAAGAATTGCTGGTGGGAGCCCTCAAACAGCACGGTGTTTGGGGAGAAAGCATTGCCCTGATGATGCATGATTTGGACTTTCTCTTACTCTTAAAACTGTGAGCAAATATATTCCCATTGATTAGACAGACCCATTGTGTGATATTTGCTTGAGCAGCCAAGGAGAGTAAAACAATTTGATCCATGAACAAATGATGTTTTTCTTTTTACTTAGATCTTCTTTAATTTCTTTCAACAATGTTTCATAGTTTCAGCATGTAAGTGTTGTACCTTTTTGATAAAATTTATTTCTAAATATTTTATTCCTTTTGAGTGGAATTATTTTCTTAATTTTGTTTTTGGGTTGTTCATCACAAGTGTATAGGTATAAAATTGATTTATGTGTATTGATCTTGTTTCCTGAAACTCTGCTAAACTCATTTATTATATCTAATAACTATCTCAAAGGAGTCCTTAGGATTTTCTATATACAAGATCATGTCTTCCGTAAATAGAGATAATTTTGTTTCTTCCTTTCCAGTCTGGATGATTTCTTTTACTTGCCTAATTTCCATGGCTAGAGTCTTCAGTACAACGTTGAATAGAAGTGTTGAAAGTGGGCATCATTTTCTTGTTCCTGAGAGGGAAAGTATCCAGTATTTCACAATTAAATATATTAGCTGTGGGTTTTTGTAGATGCCCTTTATCAAGTTGAGGCCGTTCCTTTCTTAAGAGGTTTTGTTTTTATTTGTTTGTTTGTTTAATCATGAAAGGGTTTTGGATTTTGTCAAATTTTTTTTTCTGTGCATATTGAGATGATCATGTGCATTATGTGTTTATTCTGTTGATGTGATTTATTACATTAATTGATTTTAATTATTAATCTTGCATTCCTGGGATAAATACCACTTTGTCATGGAGTATAATTCTTTTTATATGTTGCTGGTTTTGGTATGCTAGTTATTTTGTTTAGGATTTTTGCATCTGTAGCTTCCTTTTCTTGTGCTGTCTTTGTCTGGTTTTGGCATCAGAGTAATATGGGCCTCATATAATGCGTTGGCAACAGTTTCTCTTCCATTTTTTGGGAGAGTTTGTGAAGAATTGGAATTAGTTCTTATTTAAATATTTGGTAGCATTCAGCAGTGAAACCATCTGGGCTTGAGCTGTTCTTTTTGGATAGTTTTCTAATTATTAATTGAATCTCTTCACTTTTTATAGGTGAAGAGGTGCCTATTCTTGAGTAGGTTTCAGTAGGAGCCTTTCTAGGAATTTATTGATTTCATCTGGGTTATCTAATTTGTTGGTGCACAAATTGTTCATAGTATTCCTTTATAATCATTATTATTTCTGTAAAGTCTGTAGTATTGTTCTCTATTTCATTTCTGAGTCTAGTAATTTCAGTCTTTTCTCTTTTTTCCCCAGTTTATCTAGCTAAAGACTTGCCAATTTTGTTGATCTTTCCAAAGAACCAGCTTTTGGTTTCATTATTTTCTCTAATGTTTTTCTATTCTCTACTTCATTATTTTCCACCCTAATATTTATTATTTCCTTCCTTGCTTTATGTTTAGTTTGCTCTTTTCCCCCCAGTGTCTTAAGATGGAATGTTATTAATTTGAGATCTTTCTTCTTTCTTAATACAAGCACTTACAACTATAAAATTTCCCTCCAAGCCCAGTTTTAGCTGAATCCCATACTTTTTGGAATGTTATGTCTTCAGTTTCATTCATCTCCAAATATTTTCTGATTTCCTTTTAATTTTTCTTTGAACCATTGATTGTTTAAGAGTATGTTTTTAATTTCCACAGATCTGTGAATTTCCCATTATTAATTTTTTTTTTTTGAGGTACCAGGGACTGGGGATTGAACCTGGGACCTTGTATGTGGGAAGCCAGTGCTCAACCACTGAGCCACATCTGCTTCCCTGAGTTGTTTTTTATTTGTTTTGCTTGTTGTTTGTTTTCATTTTTTCAGGAGGTACCAGTATCCAAACCCAGGATCTCCCATGTCAGAGGCAGGCACTCAACCACTTAAGCCACATCCACTCCCTATTATTAATTTTTTATTTATTCCATTGTGACCAGAGGACATATTTTGTATTAATTCTTTCCTTTTAAATTTTTAATTTTTTTATATCCTGGAAGATGGTCTATCCTGGAAACTGTTCCATGTGCACTTGAGAAGAATGAATGTTCTCTTGTTATTGGGTTGAGAATTTTAGGTATGGTTGACTTATGGTGTTGTGCAAGTCTTCATTTTCCTCCTTGATCTTCAGTCTAGTTGTTCCATTCATTACTAAAAATTGACCGCTTTATCATTATAAAATGTCCCTCTTTATCTCTAGTACCATTTTTTGTTTTGTTTTAAAGCTCCAATGGAAAAACAACAATCCTCCAAGTGCAAGAGCAAAGACCAGTGAAGAAGGATGGTCCAATGACGGGCCCTTGATACTGATAATTATGCTTATGACCCTGTGTGCTTGAAATTTCAACTAGACCTAGAGCTGCAGGGTGCCTAAGAGTTACCTCTTGAGAGCATCCATGTTGCTCAACTGTGGCCACTCTCTAAGCCAAACCCAGCTGCCTTCCTCCCAGCATGGGACATGACTCCTGGGGATGAGCTTCTCTGGTGCTCAGGGATTACTACCAATCAACAGCTGGTGATGCAACTAGAAAAAGACCTTGAATAAAAGGGAGAAATGGTAAAGACAATTGAGTTTGTATGGCTGAGAGACTTCAAAATGAGTCAGGAGGTCATCAGAGGGGGTCATGCTTATGCACATCTCAGCAGGAAACCAGAGACAGCCAAAGTAGATACAATCCCAGATAGTGGTGCTCCTGAGGGCTATGGAGACACACAGGTTCTACAGTCATGGCAGATGACTTTGAGTTCAGTGCCTTGTCAGTGGGCCCTACTTTGTAATTTGTGCTCCTGAGTGTGATGGAGTTGGACTCAGATGTTATCTTTTTTCACATGCCTCTTCTGTCACTTTTTCTGAATCTGTGGTTGGTGCTGGGATTGGTGTATACTCAGGGGACTTGAATCTCTGGATTGGCCATGTGCCAGCTGGGCCCTGAGTCTCAGCAGAGTTGCAATACCTACTCTTCAGTTTATTGGACTTACCAGGTCATGTAGCAGGGAGGTAAAGATGGTCAACCACCACATTAGGGAACCAAGAGTGTCTATAACTGCAAGTAGGATACATCAGTGTATACATCAGCCATGTGGGATCTAGGTCCCCTCTTGATTTAGAGGTGGAGTGGGCATCACCATCCCAGGGTCCACAGAATGGAGGAATAAAATATGGATTAGAGTGGATTATTGGTATTCTACTATAAAACTATTGTGACTCTAGCAACGGAAGAAATTGTAGCATTGATGTGGAGACAGTGGCCATGGGAGTTGCTGCCAGCAGGGAGAGGGAAGAAGAGTGTGATATGGGAGCATTTTCAGGACTTGGAGTTGTCCTGAATGATATTGCAGGGACAGATGCAAGACATTATATATCCTGCCATAACCCAATGAATGGACTGGGGGAGAGTGTAAACTACAATGTAAACTATAATCCATACGGTGTAGCAGTGCTCCAAAATGTATTCACCAAATGCAATGAATGTGCCACAATGATGTAAGAGGTTGATGTGGGAGGAGTGGGGTGGGGTGGGGTGTGATGTATATGGTAACCTCTTATATTTTTTAGTGAAACTTTTTTGTGATCTATATATCTTTTTAAAAAAAGACAATTAAATAAAAATTTAAAAATTAAAAAAAAGAATCAACAGTGTAAAAAATAAAGTAAAGTATTTTATCAGATATGTGTGCTACTCTAGCTTTCCTGGGGTTGCTGCTTGCATGTTGTATGTTTTTCATCCTTTTACTCTTAATCTATTTATGTCTTTAAATCTAACTTGTGTCTCTTTTAGACCGTCTCATAGAGACACTCATAGTTGCATCATGTTTCTTTATTCAGTCTGACAATCTTTGCTTTTTGATTGGATTAACCATTTCCATTTAATCTTATATTGATATAATTGGATTTACATCTATCTTACCTTTTGTTTTTCATGTCTCATGTATTTTTTCTTCCTCTCTTCCTCCTTTCCTGCTTTTTTATTTTGCACTGAGTGAATATTCTCTAATGTAGTTTTTGCATTTTATTAAATGTGTTGTCACATGGCACTCTTCTCTTGCCTGTGTGTCCAAATTTCCCTCTTACAAGGACCAGTCAAATAGGATTGAGGCCCACCTTAAACCAGACTGGCCTTCATTTTAACTAACCACATTTTTTAAGACCCTATTTTCAAGTAAGTCACGTTCACAGGACTTGAGGTTATGACATGAGCTTGCCTTTTTGGGGGGACACAATTCAACCCATGATAATCATCTCTCTATCAATTACCGCTTAATGAATGCTCAATTCACACCAGGACCCAAGTTTTCCCCTTAGAAAGATCCTCCCCTTGACTCTACGGCAGAAGAAAAAGTTACCTAGTTGAAACTTCAGGGATCCACCTCCGTCCTTTGATTCTGACAGGGTAGAAAAAAGGATGATAGGACTTGCAGAAATAGAGCAACTCTGAGCGTTGGACCAATAATAGCATCCCCCTGGGCTGGGGTCTGGCTGATTCCCTTGTTTACCCTCTCGCTGGTCCTCCCTGACCTGCCCTAATTCCCAAACTTGGAAACAAATCCTGAGGAACTTGCTGGAGGAGAAAACAAACTTCGCTGACCGCTGGGAGACTCCAGGCGCCTCAGGGAGGAACTGCCCAGGCCTCTCACCCAGCTTAGCAGGGCTTTGGCCCGCAGCCTCGTGTTCCGCAGACGGCTTCTCCGGGGGTGGCCTGAGCAGCAACGCTCCCGGGGAGGGACCCCCCACCAGCCGGCTGCAGGAAGACAGGAGGCGGCGGCTGATGCGCGCCTTCCAGCGGGCGGTTCCCCGCGGGCAGTGCAGGAGGGCTCGGGAGGCGACGGGGACCACGGCAGCGGCGACCACGGCAGCGGCGGCGCGGGAGGAGCAGGGCCCTGCGCGCGTGGAGGGCGCCCTGGCCGGGCTGCGCGCGGAACTGGTAAGCGGCTCCCGGTCGCCCCCTCGGTGATCCTCTTGAGCTCAGAGCCGCGGGCCGCGTAGTCCGGCCCCAGCACTTGGAGAAGACGCGGGGAGGCTTCTTCCAGGGAGCGGGGACAAGAACGCAGTGGAGACAGGGCACTGGCGTCCCGCCGTCCCGCGACCGCCAGCTCGCGCCCGAACGCGGTGTTGGTCCCTCCATCTCCCCAGGACCACCTGGGACGGAAGCGGCCCCGCAGGACCCAGGCTGACGGAGCCCGTCGGGGCGGCCACAACCAAGACTACTGCTGTGCTATACTTGGCTACACGATGGGAACTTTTAGTCTGGACAAGTATGGGGCGCGGAGGAGGAAATATGAATGAAATTAATTCTCTCTTGGGCTTGATGGATCGTGCCCATCTGCAACTACTTCTTTATATTCCACAAGTTTTACTCTCATCCTTCCCTTCGGTAAGAATTCAGAAAATTGGAAATAATAGGTTATTTTCTAAAATTGTAGCTTTAAAAAATTCATGCAGTTTAGATCCGAATATTAAATAGGTGGAAGCATAGGTAAAGATTTTAGATTACTGTGTTGTTTTTCCTAATTAAAATATTTCCAAGTTAGACAACATTTGATAATGACAAAATGAATACAGCAATTCAAACATTAAAATAGTGCTGTGTGGGAGTGGATGTGACTCAAGCAGTTGAGGGCCTGCTTCCCACATGGCAGGTCCTGGTTTCCAGTTTGGTGCCTCCTAAAAACAAACAAACAAACAAACAAAAAACAAACAACAGACAAACAAATGAAAAAAACAACTCAGGGGAGCTGATGTGGCTAAGTGGTTGAGCACTGGCTCCCACATACAAGGTCCGGGGTTCAATCCGGGATCCTAGTATACTAAAAAAAAAAAGCTGCATATAAATGGATGTAGTGGACACTAAATTTGGAAAATTCTGTTTCTTTGCATTAAATACTAATAAATATTATCCACTATTTTAGAAATGATTCAACTATCAGTAAATGGTCCACCTTGAGAACCTTAGCAGATTATTTTTTTCTCCTTTCTGAGTTTAAGACAGCGTTGGGGTGGTAAATCTAAGTTTACTCATGCTAACGACCCAAGCGTGACCAGGTTTGTATTATCATTGGTCCAATCATGCAGAGGAAACACCTGGTTTTCATGGGATGCCTGAAGACAGCAGAGACAGATCAGGCCTGAAGACTAGGACACCAAACGGGAAGGCCTTCATCTCTCTGTACCTCCGGCCGGGGATATGTCACTACTACTCCCACTGCCTCAGTTGGGGCATATTCAAATTTAGTGAAGAGATTATATTGAAAAAGCTCCTAATAACCTTCCATTTTTAACATTCTAACAAGTTGCCCCAGCATGAGTTTTAGGTGAACAAAGTATTGGTGTTGGGTGGGTAGGAGGTGGGGAATCAAATTCCACACAGGTGAAGATTCAAATCCCAATGTTAGTTTACTCATCTGTAAAATGGAGGTAGCATCTCAGAATTGCTGTGAGAATATGAGATAATATATAAAGTGACTAGAACTCAGACTTTATTTATATAGTGTCTCTTATTGTTGAGATAATTATTATCATAGACTCTGGAGACCGTCCAAAAAGGAAAAAAGCACAAATGCGTGTGCATCAAAATTGCTTAGGTCATTTGCACCTAAGGTCAAAGGTTTATTCCCAAAGGAACCAGAGAATTTTACACATACACAGTGTATTAGTCAACCAAAGGGGTGCTGATGCAAAATACCAGAAATTGGTTGGTTTTTATAAAGGATATTTATTTGGGGTAAGAGTTTACAGATACCAGGACATAAAGCATAAGTTACTTCCCTCACCAAAGTCTATTTTCACATGTTGGAACAAGATGGTTGCTGACATCTGCTATGGGTTCAGGCTTCCTGGGTTCCTCTGGGCTCAGCTCCTCTGTTTTTTCCACAAGGTCAGTCGTAGACTATGAGGCTCTCTAGGCTTTGCCTCTCTCCACAAGGTCAGCTGGAGACTATCAGGTGAATGGCTCTGTCTCTCTTGCCGTGGCTCCAGTTTAAGACTTCAGCATCAAACTCCAACATCAAAACTCCAACGTCAAAAGCCCTTTAACTCTGACCTTTGCCATACCTTCTATCTGTGAGTCCCCACCCCGTGGGCTCTAATGATGTGGCCCAATCAAAGCCCTAATCATAACTTAATCACGCCAGGTACAGATCAGATTACAAACATAATCCAGTATCTGTTTTTGGAATTCATAACCATATCAAATCCTGGTCAACATCTTGGGCAACCATTTCACCAATGAATATGACCAGTCATGAAGAAGGGGCAAAAAGTGTGATGCTTCAGCTTAACATCATCACCACTTGAAGAAGTAGTTTCTATTAGTAGGTCATTAACTGGATTTCTGTAGGAATCAGTCTATGTTCACCACATATGTACACATATCATATATTAGGATGGTATTTGTACAAGGAATAAGATCAAATTAATTTAGAATTGTGTGTTGCTCTTAGGTTTAATTATTTCGTTTGAGTTGGTCTTCTTAGTGGGACATATTGATTTCTAAGATTTGTGAATGGGTTTTATATATGCATAAAGTGCATTTTGTTTCCTCAAGGAGAGTTCATAGCATTCATTAGATTCTCAAAGGGATCCATAATCACAGAAAAGTTAAAGAAGCATCAGTGTTATGTATATTTAAAAAATTATATTTATATACAAATAAATATGTAAATAGTTAAGTTGTAGGTTTACAGAAAAATCATGCATTAATGTGGTACAATTCATTAGAACATTTTTGTAATTATAGTGGTAATATTAATTATAATCCATTGTTTCCAATAGGGTTCACTTGTACAGTCCTATGAATAAAAATTTTTATTCTAGTAACATATATATAACCTAAAATTTCCCTTTTAACCACATTCAGATATATAATTCAGTGCTGTTAATTATGTTCAAATATTCACCATCATTCATTACCAGCAGAAACAGTGGTGTTTGAATTTCCTAAATAGGTGTGAATTACACACAATTACTTTACTTAGATGGTGAACCAGTATCAATAATTTCACCCTCTAATTCTTGGCATGAAAGTACAACATGAACATTCATTCATTTATTCATTCACCAAACACATAGAAAACCAACCATGTTGTGTGTCTAGGCAGTGCACTCTTAGTTAAGAGTAACTATACATAAGGAATTCTGCCCTCAAAATCATTCTAAGCTAGGCTGAGTCTAGACAATATTATGAGAGGCACTTGTACAAAGTGCTGTGGAAGCACAGAAAAGGGGCAACTCTGTCCGTTTGGGCAATTAGGGAAAGTGTCTCAGAAGAACTGGCATTTGATGGAATTCTTTAAGAAGAGAGGTGGCTAAAGTTATCCTAAGCCTAGAGGGCAGGCAAGGGTGTGGTTCAGCCTGGTGTTTATTTAGGGACAGGCAAGGTTTCTGAGGGACTGCAGTGGAGGCTAGCGTGGAGTGTCAGGAAGTGAAGCCGGAAAAGCAGGGCAGGATTCGAAAGCATATTGGGTCACACCAGAGAACTGACGTTTGTAGGAGGTGCAGTAAGGGGCTTTTGTGGTGGTGGTTGTGTTTTCTTACCGTTCATGCTTATGTGTTGGACATTCATTTACTTCATCCTTTGCTCATTCTTGCTATCAGAGAAGTGGTACCAGGTGCTGAAGAATAACAGGAAATGTCTGAGAGAAAACTAAGGATACTTTGATCTATTGATTTTATTTTGCAAATTGGGACAGGGCCACTGATATTTTTGCCAGCAGAATACCCCTGTTTATCCTGGAGTGGTTTCATGGGTGATTTGATGAAGGGATTTAAGCAACAAGAGCAAGATCCTCATGAATTGCATTAAACAAAACCTTAATTTAAGAATTTGCAAATAGTTGATCACAAATTTTCAGATGTAGCACAGAGATTATATTGGACTAAACTTTCTTGAACTAATTCTTGGGTAAATTGGCCTAATTTTTTATTTTAATGCACGAAGTCCTTGATAAACCCCCAATGGAGGAGGATTTAAATCAGCTTTGCTGTATAACAGATTTTACTCTAGAGTGAAAAGTGTTAGGTTATATAAGTACATATAACTGTACATGTGCCTCTAAGGTATTGTTAAATGTTTTTGCACAGCGGGGAGACCATTTAAAATCCTGAAAACTTGAAATGACAAGTAATGAAGTAAATGGGTCTAGGTCCCAAATGCTCAGGTGGCCTCAGGCAGTTCTTTTGTAGCCCAGAAAGCTCATAAAAATAAATGATTTCATCGTGGATCACATGCTATTACTTGAAAACAGCCTTCCATGCACAGGTATTTTTCATATGGACAGCTTTGTGCATCAGCTATTTTTGTTTTCATTTCAAGGCCATTTCCAAAGCTATTTGTATATCTGGATTTTACCTTGTACAGAAAGTTGGTTTTATAGCCAGGCCAAACAGGCTGAACTAGAGAATAAGATGAGAAATACATCTCTCCTGATATCTTATTTTCCTTGCCTACAAACTCCTTATTTTTCCCCTTGCTGTAAAAGAGAGGTTTCATTTAATCTCTGTCTCAGGCTAATAAAAAATTCTTAATTTTTCTCCAACTTTTAGCTGGAAATGCGTTTCCAAAACCGCCAGCTGGACAGAACATTACTGGATTTAAACACGAAAATGCAGCAATTGAAAATGGAATATGAACTGGAAATTGCATCAGAATCGCAAAGCTTGGAAGATAATGCTGTGAACCTGGAATAAACAAATGGACGTTTGAAGATCTGAATTCTAAAAATAATATAGCCAATTCTGACAGTAACATTATGGATGCTTTGCATGCTGAAAATTTAGATGCCCTGGGGAAGTGACAGAAAACATCTAAGAAGGGGAAGAGAGAAAATAGTGTGTAATCAAGTTTTAAATTTATTCATTGCTTTGCCTGAGAAATAGATGTAAAAAAAAATGTACCGAATGGTGTCTCAATGCCAATTTCCAGCATTCTGTGATGTCAGCTTAACCTTCTGGCGTTATTCGAACTTCAGAATCTCTGGTCGATTGACCTGATTATTCTTGGTATGTCTGTCCAGTGCCTGTCCGGTATTCCCGTTTTTTGGAGAATTACTTCTACGTGGATTCCAATCATGCCCTTTAGGTAGAATCTGCCATTCAGGGTGCCCCTCCTCCCTGGATAAAATCATGCAAATCAAGGTAGGCAGTTCAGAGTTTCTTCTTAGCATATTTTGAACTGGAACTAAGGGAAGAGATGAGAATTCCCTGATGGCAGAAGCTGTGGGATGGGGGCTTTGGAAGCTGTCAGTGGCCACCATGTGAGAAAGCACAAGCTTTAATAAAGGGTGTTGAAACAACCACCAAAAGCACAGAATGAAAGGAGGAGTGCTGGTCTACCTTGTTTCTGGGATTAAGCTCAGGCCTTGCTGCCCTTTAGCTACATGAAATACTCTGGTAGCCTTGTGATAAAGACTTCCTGCCTAAGTCAGTTTGAGTTTGGGTTTTATGACTTGTCTCCAAAAGATTGCTCTTGCTAAGGTTTTAGGAGTTGAAGTGGCTCTTATTGTTGAATTAGCATATCTAACTATACCATAAAAGTGCCGTCTTTTTAATGCAAAAAATAAAGTAAAAAAATATTTGATCTGAGTGATATCAAAGTTATTTGTAAAAATAAAGATTAATTTATAAAAATGTATATGGTTTTATCATTTCATTAGCAATAAATCATTTTTGAAGACAAAGGAGAATAGAATGGACATTTTTTTTCTCTTTTAAAAATAAATACAAATTTTCGTGTGTGTGTGTGAATATTTGAGAATGAACTGGACCAAATTTAGCTTTGTCCTAAACCTTTAAAAAATTTTTTTCTGCAATAAATAAATTATTCTAGTCTGAATTTCTTCCCTCTATAAAATTGAGGTCTTAGCATGTTCTACTTATAGGACTTTGTCAGATGAACAGTAGGCAAAATTCTGAAAGCCATTCACTGGAGTTTTGAGACATTTGGCATAGGAGCTCTTTTTTTTTTTTAAGAATTTTTATTATTTTATTTTATCCACCCCCCCCACTCTGTTGTTATTCTTTTTGCACTTGCTGTCTGCTCTCTGTGTCCATTTGCTGTGTGTTCTTCCATATCTGCTTGTCTTTTTCTTCGTGTCTTTCTCTTTAGTAGGCATTGGGAACTGATTCCTGGACCTCTGGTGTGGCAGAGAGTCACTCAATTGCTTGTTCCACTTCTTCTCCCTGTCTGCTGTGTCTCTCACTGTCTCTCCTCTGTGACTTCCTTTGTTGCATCATCTTGCTGTACCAGCTCTCTGCAGTGCAGGCTGTCAGCTCTCCTTGGTGCAGGCCAGCTTGCCTTCATCAGCAGGCCCTGGGAATCAAACCCAGGGCCTCCTACATGGTATCACACAGAGTTCCTCCAACTCTTTGAAAGACTCCTTGTGATATCTTCTTTGAAAAAGATTCTGCTTAAATAAATGTTGGGGCAATCATTCTCAAGTATATATATATATTTTTTTGTCTTTATTTATTTTTTTAATGTTACATTAAAAAAATATGAGGTCCCCATATACCCTCCACCCTCCTCACCCCACTCCTACCCCCATAACAACAACCTCCTCCATCATCATGAGACATTCATTGCACTTGGTGAATACATTTCTGAGCACTGCTGCACCTCATGGTCAATGGTCTACACCATAGCCCACACTCTCCCACAGTCTACCCAGTGGGCCATGGGGGGACATACAATGTCCAGTAACTGTCCCTGCAGCACCAGCCAGGACAACTCCAACCCCAGAAAATGCCCCCACATCACATCTCTTCCTCCCACTCCCTACCCTCAGCAGCCACCATGGCCACTTTCTCCACACCAATGCCACATTTTCTTCAATTACTAATCACAATAGTTCATGAATAGAATATCAGTAAGTCCACTCTAATCCATACTCTATTCCTCCATCCTGTGGACCTTAGAATGGTTGTGTCCACTCCACATCTATATCAAGAGGGGGCTTAGATTCCACATGGATGCAATTCTCCTGCTTTCAGTTGTAGGCACTCTTGGCTCCCTGGTGTGGTGGTTGACCTTCTTCACCTCCATGTTAGATGTAAGTCCAATAAACCAGAGTGCAGGAGTTGCAAGTCTGTTGAGGCTTAGGGCCTGGTTATCACATGGTCAATCCAGAGATTCAGGTCCCCTAGGTATAAACTAAACCCCAGCACCAACTACAGTTCCAGTAAAAGTAACAGGAGAGACTTGTGGACACATCTAAGTTCAGCTCCATCACACAGAAACACAAACTCCAAAGTAGGGCCAACTGATATGGCACTGAACTCCATCTGCCATGACCATAGAACCTGTGGGTCTCTGTAGCCCTCAGAAGAACCAATACCTGGGGTTGTATTTACTTTATCTGTCTCTGGGACTCTGCTGAGGTGTGCATAAGGGCAACCCCTCTGATAACCTCCCAGCTCTTTTTGGAGACTCATAGCCATAAAAACTCATTTGTCCTTTCCATTTCCCCATTTTATTCAGATCAAAAAGCATTTTTAACTTCTGGTATTATATGTAGACTGAGATATTCTGCTGGTCCGAGTTGACCCTTTTTTTCAAGGTCATTTTCTAGTTACATCATCAACTGGTACTTGGTAGTAATCCCTTGGTGCCAGGGAGGCTCATCCCTGGGAGTCATGTCCCATGCTGGGGGGAAGGCAACACATTTACATGCTGAGTTTGGCTTTGAGACTGGCCACATTTGAGCAACATGGAGGCTCTCAGGAGGTAACTCTTAGGCACCCTGCAGCTCTAGGCCTTGTTCTTATTTCAGATGCACAGGCTTACAAGCATAGTCATTAGTATCAAGGGCTCAAGTACATTTTTAAGGTTGGTATTTATAAATCATTGTAATTTTGTCTTCAGAATATACTCAAGTTGATTCATTTTACAAGCTTTCAGAATACAGATCCACTGACATTTGTTAGTATTCATGTGAATAATTTGATTATACTGATTTGATTGTACTGATTAGCTACTCAGGGGATCAAAAGAAAGAAAATTTAAATAACTTCTGAAAATGGATGCATTGTTTTTCACATTTTTAGGTTAAAAAAAAAAAAAGTCCACCATTTCATGGCAAAGTTATTAATTACCACTTCTTTTTCTCCCCTGTAATTCAGTAATGAACTTTGGACCCCTGTATCTCTTAGGGGTGACAGCTAGAGAAATAAAATGAGAAAATCTTTGTTTCAAAGTATCTTAGTTCTGGAAGACTTTATCAGTGAAGTTGGCCTATGATATTAGGGGAGTAATATGGAAAAAGTGTGGGAGCTTGATATGTTTGATATTTTTCCCTTCATGAAATGAATTATGATCAAATAGGATATCCCTTGTCTTTTTGTTAAGGTAGCAGAAATGAAATGATTGTTTTCATAAATATTTTTCCTTTGACATGGTGTTCAGCTGTTAGTTTGCTGGACTGTGATCTCATCAGCTGTGGAACATGGGAATTCAGTGGCAAATTTTTTAAGGGGTGTGAGAATGGCCTACAATTGTTACATTTTCCCTCTTCTCTGGGTTTTAAAATAACTTGAACAACAGTGTGACATTTTAAAGAACTATGAGATGGAAGGGACCAAACTACTACCAGCTGGAGGGGAAAATGAGAAAATAATTATAACCTAAATTATGCATCAAGGAAATATTAACTGGAAAAGATGAAGAAATAAAGGCTTCATAACTGTAGTGGATAGAGAGGGCCAAAAGTTGAGAAAAGGAAGGAAGGGAGGGAGAAAAGAGGGAAGGAAGCAAGAAAGGAAGGAAGGAAGTTTTACTGAGGAAAAAATGGTTCTTAGATATTTCAAATGCAGTTTCTCAAAGCTTTAATTACAGGAGAAAATAAAAACTTGTTAGCAGGAAATGAGACTTAACTATATGATTCTTGTTTAGCACCAGCAATTGAGCAGGTACCAAATTAATTATGAAAATTAGGAGCATTGCATAGGTTGCTAGGCATTAAATTCCTTTACAGGTGGCCTAGATGAATCCATGTTTTATATGGCTTGCCAAACTACTGCTGTAACAAGTGCTTCTAGAGCTTCCTGCTGGGGACTACTCAGAGTTTGCCTATTGTGGGTAACTCTATGATGGTTGCGCCTGCACTAGCATAATCACAAGAATCCTACCTCCCCCGATCCCTTCCCTGGCAGGGTACTTGCCCCAGCTCAGCCATCAGCTCTGTTTGCTTACTGCTGTGATCATTGCTGGGGATTCTCCGGGCCTTGGGCCTGGCACGAAGTCCCTCCTGGGCCAGCTGCTTTCTCTCTTGGCTGCTTTTGTTCCTGCTGCCACCTCTGTTGCTGCTTGTCCTTCCCTCTTTGGCCATATTATTAAAGAGGGTTATGACTGGGTTTTGTTGGGTTAGAAATAAGGTTGGGTAATGGTTGAACCTAGGCCCTTCTGCCTGTCTCAGGTCCGGCAGGCTCTTGTTCCACTGGAAGCAAGTGCTGGCCAATATTAGTCGGAGATGGGTAGATACCTCCTATAGCAGCCTATAAGGTGCAGCTTCTTGGGGGCTGGGTGTCTCTCTCTGCTTCCTGGGCCAGGCACTGAAGGATGCTGGGAATTAGGAGGTTCTACTTCTTCCAAGGAGCAATAGTGCCACCATTTTTCTCTTCTGGGAGAATGATCCAGGAAGGATCATTGGAATGTAATGATAATGGAACAGTCAATGATATCAACTACGATTCCTGCACCAGGTGTTGTGCTAAGGACTCTTCCTGCATCAGTTCACTTAATTCCTACAAAGGTTTGTAGGAGTCTATGTCATGCTTTTGGAGTCATTGGGCATTGGAATTTCGTCCTGGCTCTGCCATTTACCAGCTATAAGACCTAAGGCAAATTACTTTAATTTCTCTGTGTCTGTATAAAGAAGTTGATGAAAATGGTACCCATTTTAAATCTTGAGGAGCCATTGAAGAGCCCAAAGCAGATCTGGGAGATTGAGTCAGTGACTCTTCTTTCCATATCTTCAGTTTCTTCTTCCATTTCTTCAGTTCTCACATGATCTCATCACTCATTGGAACTCAGACCTTTCTTGTGTCTCTTTCTTCATAACATCTTTGTTTGTCCTTAAGCTTCTGCTGCCTGCTTTCTGAATGTCATTTGTTGATTGATTAATTTAGTTGCCAAACATGGAAATAGACAGTGGGGAGATATGAGATGAATATTAACTACTACTTAAACAGGATTGTGTGCTTTTATGACTTAATTCTCCCAATGACACTGTGAGTTGAAACTGTTACTATTTCTTTATTTCAATGAGAGTATGAGAAGTTATGCAACTTGCCATGGCTCACTCAGCTAGCAAGTGGAGTTGTCAAGATTTACATCCAGAGTTGGATGTGGTTCTTGCCCTTGAGACCCTTCAAATTGAATGGGAGAGAAGACCCATGAACAAGTGAATAAGTTCAATATATAACAGAAGCATTTAGGAAGAGCTAGGAATGCTTTTTGCAAGAGTCAAAGAAGGCTTCATTGGGAACATGCTTCTGAATTATTTGTTGTGCAAGCGTCGTTTCATGGCTTGCATTCTACATAAACTATTTGCATTACCTTGAACAAATTTCTTCATCCTATTTGAGTCTTATTTTTCTTATTTGTAAATAAGAGCCTCGAACACATTCCTCTAATTTAGAAATCTCTACTCTATTCTAATTCTGCCTGCTTGTTAAGGCCTCTTCAATCACTTACCCCTGATTTGTCTAGACTTTCTGATACTGGCGATAAGCCTGGTAAGCTGCTGAGAGTTTATCACTGGCTCCTGGCCAGGAAGTAGACTCTCTAAGTTCTAGCCTTTCCCTTGATCACAGCCCTAGTGGTTGCTGCCTTGATGATGACAGGAAGCAATTCTTGTCACTCTTGGATACTCTCTGCTCTTCTCACCCACGTTGTGATTGCAGCCAGGGGGAAATGTCACATTTGTACTTCAGAGGGAGAAGAGCATCACTCAGCCCTTTTGTATGTTATGAGTTTAGAAGCAACCCGAGGGTTCCTGCTGTGCTGACATCCACTGATTGAGAAGCAGTGCCATGTGAGGTCAAGAGTGCAACCTTTGGAGTCAGACAATTGAGCTTGAATCGTGTCTTCTTCACTTCCTCAGTATGCTACGTGACATCTCTATGATTCAGCTTGCT
This sequence comes from Dasypus novemcinctus, assembly GCF_030445035.2. Classification (NCBI taxonomy): domain Eukaryota; kingdom Metazoa; phylum Chordata; class Mammalia; order Cingulata; family Dasypodidae; genus Dasypus; species Dasypus novemcinctus. Next base: position 80,660,870 of record NC_080686.1, read on the forward strand.
TGTCTGTAAAATGATAACAATCATATCTACCTTGTGGTTTTGTCATGAGGGTCTAATGGTTATTCATGGGAAGTATTTAGAGCAATATCAGGTAAGAAATCAAATAGGGTTTCTTATTATAACAGCCGACCCAACAGGCCAATTGCAAGGTAAAGACTGAAAATGACAGTTACTTATTTTTTCTTAGCGCCCCTTGAAGCTCAGGATTGTCGTGTGACCCAGTTCTATCCAAAATGATATTAGGGGAAGTCCACTGGAGGGTTTCTGGGAAACATTTTCCTTCCTGGAGATGTAAACTCTCTTCCTTCCTACATGTTCCTTTCTTGCTTATGAACATTGCCACATGAAGTTGTAAAGCTTGGGCCTACTGCTGTAGCTGCCCTGTGACCAAGATGGAAGACATATGGACACTGAGGATGGGAGGACAGAAAGATGAAAAGAAGCAGTGTCCTTGAAGATGTCATTAAGCTGCTGAAACTAACTCTGAGACTGCCTACCTATGGCCAGTCTTATGTGAGACAATGAAATAATAATAAAACCCATGTGTTTAAGCCATTTTTATTTAGGTAATCAGTTCCTTGCAGCCAAAAATATCCTGACACACTTGAACTTCAACAACCTCCTGGGATGGAAGTTCACCACGGTAAAATTTCTGATTTTAACTGAATCATCATCAGAATGATGGGCAAAGGACTCCAGAGAACTCATTTAATTGGTTAAATATTTCACACATGCCTATACCAAGGAACCATCCCTTGCAATAGGAGATCAACTAAAGCATACTGAAAGGAGAGGAATCTCTTCTCCCAAACCTTGTGAAGACTCTGGAATCCCACAGCAAATGTTCTTACTGTTGGAAACATTTCCCCATGTTCACACTCCATTAAGAATGTCCAAATGCTCACGGAACCTCCTACCTATCTGATTCCAACAGAGAAGCCATTTTGCTTTTCAGCAACTAAAAGAAGTGGGGATGAAATAAATTTCTAACTTGACCCAGGAGTAGATTGGCAGCAAAACACAGTATACTGTTTATCAGTTATTAAATTTTTATATGGTAAGTCTTCCAAACTGTCAAAAAATGACTGAAATCAAATTTCTATAAAAAATGCTTTTAAATTAGTATAGAGGATGCTAGTCTTTCTAAACTTCAATAGAATTCAATCAGGAATTGTCATGTAAATAAATAGATCAAGATTTTAATGTGGGATTGCTGGGTTGCTGACAACCTTTTTATTAATAATAGGCTTTATGGTTTGTAGTTTACAAATGCTTCACAGTTTACAATTCATAAGGTACTGTCATATTCACAGTTCATTAAACTCATAATAAACTTCTGATATAGGTGTTGCTTGAGGATGTTGAAATTTGAGGGGAATCCAGGAAGCTTGCATATTTGACTTTGGAAAAACCACCTTCTTCCTTCTTCTCAAGATGTCACTCTTCCTAAATAGGTGGTATTTCTTCTAGGAAGAGTCCACTGTTGGGAGTCAGAAGACATTTGTGGGTCTCGCCTTTGAGTTGACCTTGCTGTGCACTCTCTGATGAGTTACTGATGTCTCTAGCTTCACCTTCCTCTTTTGTAGAGCAAGCGGTTGAAATTAAAAAGCTCTTTAAGATTTCTTCAAAACCCAGAAATTGTTTTTCTGGGACCTACAATTATTCTTAGGGTTAAATAGTGTCCTCTCCAGTTAGTGGTTTTAGAATCACCCGAACAATTTTTCACCAACTTTTTAGTATGGATTAATTCAGAGTGTGCTGTAATGGGCAATTTAAGAAGGAAAAGGAATAAGTAAAAAAAAAAAGGAAAAATACCGAGCTTAAATTCCTTCTATTCCATAATTTTCCTTGGGTTGACTACATTTAGCAGCATGAATTGAGTAGTCCAAACACTCATTAATTCATTTTTTTTCATTTAACTTTATTTTTGTGCCTACCATGTGTCAGGCACAATTCTCACTATGTGTTGATCATCAACTTTGAAGTAAGTATATTACAGGGTGCTGGATTTAGGACAATGAACATGAAAGAGCTCAGGTTCTAGACGGGGAGATGTAAAACTTAACAGACAACTATAATACAACATGATAAATGCTGTGGTAGGGGAAAGTTCAGAGTGCTAAGGGAATAAATAGGAAGCACACTTTTGGATTGTGGTGGGAAAGGGAAGGCTTCCTGAAGCTTAGCCAAGGAAAGGTTGAGGAGGAAAGAGAAGGAAGAGCAGAAGGCAGTTTCAAGTAACTACTTATGGAAAGTCCCAGAGTTGAGCAAAGGCATCGTCTATTAGAAGGAGAGGAAAAAAGTTCAACAGAGTTTCCACTTAGAAGGGACAGGTAAGATATCAAGAAGTGTGGCTGATGGGGTAAATTGAGGCCATGTCATGACAGGCCTTGCAAACCATGCTTTGGAGTTCAGATTTTATCCCAAGAACAAGGCTAAGCCATTGAAATCTACTTTTAAATTTAACTTTTATTACAGTAATGCATGCACATAATACACAAAATTACATTGCTTCTAAAGGTCTTATACAAAAACTATCAGCCTTCTAATGGCCTCCATGGTAAAGGAAATCACGTTTAATTCTTTTATCTTCTAAATAATTTGTTTCTATCTTTTGTTGATTTTAGACATTATGCATTCCCATTATGATAATGCAAAATTTTAGCTCTCTTGGACCCTTCCTTCCAATTTCTTCAGTCTTCCTAATATGATTGTTTCATATTTTTATTAAACTCATATTTATAATATCATTATTATGGCTATATAAAAATTATTTGTTGCTGAGTCAAGTAGTAGGCTGTATTATTTCCCAGCTACTAAAACACATACCATGTAATCGGTTGACTTAACAACAGGAATTTATTGGGTCATGGTTTCAGAAGTTAAAAAGTTTACTTCCTCCTGATGTCATTATCTTCTGGCTGGCTGGCAGTCTTTGGAGTTCCTTTACTTTTTCCATCACATGGCTATGCACATGGCAATGTCTTCTCCTTTTTCTTCCAGGTTCTATTAACTCCCCGCTCTGGTTGCTCCCTGGGTCTCTGTCTGTGGCCTTCTCTATATGGCCTCCACTGAAAGAATTAAGCCCATCCTGATTCAGTTGTGTCACATCTTAACTGAAGTTATCTCATATTTTGTCAAAACCTACAAAATTGTGAAGGGCAAAGTATAACGTATAATGAAAACTGTAGTCCATGGGTAGGAGCAATGCTTCAATATGTGCTTATCAATTAGCATGGTAACAAATGTACCATGCTAATGAAGGATGTTGTTAATTTGGGAAAGTGTGAGATAGGGAGGGAATGGAACATGTGGAATCCCTTATAATTTTTATGTAACATTTATATATCTAAAGCTCTTTTAAAAATAAAAAAAAATAATTAAAAAGAAAAAGATCCTATTTAACATGGATTCACACACACAAGAATGGATTAAAATTAAGAACATGTTTCTCTGGGGTACATAACATAGGCCCCTACATAGACTATGATTATATTTACTTTCTTGTAAGTATTTTTGTTTTCCTGGTATCAATAATTACTTTGATTGCTTAGCTTTCTTTGAATCTCTGGTCAAGTCTTCTCATCTTCTTCTGTAACTCTGTAAAACCTTCAATATCATCTCATCTCTACCTCTCCAAAGTACCTGTACTTGATATTTTCTAGGGTGCAGTGTGGACAAATTTACTTGCTTCCCACTGCAGAGGAAGAACCATTGCTTCCTCTGCAGGCCCTTATGTTTGCCTTTCCTCTTCCCTGCTATATTGTTTAACATTCTTTCATCAACTTTCTTTCTTCATCTTTTGTTATTTTTTTGGTTACATTTTTTTCTAGTTTAATCAAAGATGGAATTTGTGTTCCTGTTCCTTCTGAGGCAGAGTTGGAAGTTAGCCAAAAGATCTGTACTCCATCTTAAAACTGGAATTTATTAATGAGTTTTAAGTAAGAGATTATCATATTTGCTTTTGAGAATTATCTCTCTGGCCACAGTGTGGAGAGAGTGAATCTGAGGGGAAATGGATTAGGTTCAGGGATTGTAATGGGCCGGGTAATGAGATAGCTCACAGAAGGTTCATGACAACGAGGACAGAGAGTCGTCCTGACTGGATGTAATTAGGAGAAGATCCAATAGTTCTTGGCGAGTAATTGGACGTGGGAGTGAGGAAGAGGTTAAGGAGAAGACGTGGCCTGGTTTTTAGCATAGGAAAATGGGCAGATGATAATGTCTTTTATGGCAGTAGAGAATACCAGAGGGAAAGCAGGCTTTGGAATGGAGAGAAAAATAATATGGCATCCGTGGATTGCTGAGTTTGAAGTTTCTTTGATACATTTAAGTATAAACATTGAGTAGGCAATATTAAATGGTATTTGAAAATGGTGATTTACTAAGATAAAGATGTAAAAGAGACAAGAAGAAAAATTGTAGAGAACCAGATGAAGGCTGGGCAGAGAAAGAGGAACGTACAAAGAAATAGGAAAAGCCATTAAAGGGAAAACAACAGAAGATGTTGCCAAAGAAGACAAGGAAACAGGGTTTATCCAGCAGTTAAATGTGATGGGCTAAAAGTATCCTTTGAATTTAGTGACATAAAGGCCATTGCTGACCTTGGAAAGAACAGCTTCTGTGGAATAACAGGAGCTGAATCTGAGTAATAATGTGTTGAGGAGTGAGTGGGAGATGAGGAAATGGGAACAGTGTGTGTAGAACATTTTTTTCAAGTAGTTTGGTTATTAAAGGGAAGGAGAGAAAGTGTAGCTGGAAAGAAACATGTTAAGGGAAGTTTCTTTTTTTCCTGATGATATTTATTTCATAAATATAATAATTCAAAACATTTTGAAATAGGAAACATGTTCTTCTGAACAATTTATACAAAGAAAATACCAATATAGGAATAAAAATACTGAAAATATATGAAAAGCACCAGAACATTAGAGAAATTACACGGGCAACAATTCTAAGAATGTATTTATTTTTGTTTTTTGTTTTTTGCAATTGTACAATAAAGTGCTATTTAACCTAGTTAAAATTAATGGTGAAATAAAGAACAGTTATGGTGTCATTATGAAACTTGAGGCTAGGTTTACCAGCAATCACAATCTTAGGTTACCTACAGATCAATCTAATAATATTTCATTAATGTTTTCATGGAAAATCTATTCATTTCTATTCCCAAGTTTAAAATAATCTGAATCTAAATGTTGGTTAATGGAGGTTTCTTTTTAGTCATTATTTCTAAGATGTGAGATTTCAAGTCTGTTTAAATGTTAATGGAAAGATAAATAAAAGTAGAAATGGTGGTAACTGAGGGTGGATTCCTTTAGAAAGAGAGAGGGGATGGTATACATAGTGTAGGCATAAAGTCTAGGTAAGAGGAGGAACACCCTATTTCTTGCAATAGGGGACACAGAGGAGGGCCAAGTAAATGGATCAGGTGAATAAAAGTTGAGAGAGTTATTGATGGCTTCCATTTTCCTTTGGAAGTAATAAAATTCAGGGTCATATACTGAGTGAGGGAAGTGGTGATGTCAGAATGAGAAACATGGAAAAGATTTTAAATAGCATGTATGGAAAATGGAAAGTGTGCTAAAGAAACTCAGAGAGGTTACCAAATAGTGTTCAGAACCTGGGTGAGACTGGAAATCATGAATTCATATTGGCAACAACTGTGCAGCAGCCCAGGTTTGATTGTGGCAAAGGTAGACAGACTAAAGCAGAAGTTAGATTTTGTCATGCAGATACAGAGGATGGGTAAATTGACAATGAAATTGAGACTTTCAACAAAGTGGATGCATAGATGATGAACCAAAGATTATAAATGTTTAGAGAGGGGATAAAAGAAAGAATGTGGATGACAGAGAAGAGGATAGTAGAGGGTTCTCAGGGACAGGTTGAAAAGTAGTTTTACTAGGAAAAATTGAGTTAGAGTCAAAATAACAAGATGTTACAGTGAGAGAGAGTAAGATGACTGAATTTATGATTTCATAGCGGGAGCAGTTCTGGGTCATGACAAGCTCTAGGGTGTGACTGAAGTGGAGTAGAGATGAAAGTCATTGGAAATGAAAAGTTCAGGGCCAGAAATTTGGATGGGCATCCATACTTTAATAAAATCTTCACTGTTTGGTTATTTTTAGTTAGTTTAAAAGTGATGCTAAGAACGAAAAACACCACAATTCATTGGTTTAAAAAACAACAAAAACAACAATAAAATAGTCTCTCTGTTTTTTCAATCCTGTAATTACAGAAACTTGATTTCATGGTTTAAAACATTTAAAGTTCAACTTAAATAAGGTTGAATTCTATTTTGAAACTTGAAAAAAGTGATTTTGAAAGTTCTCAAAATCAAATTAATCTTTAAACACTGAGTGAAAAAATGTCAAACCTAGTCCATTTTCATCTTCCTTCCAAAATTACAAATAACTGGTACCAACTACAAAATGGCTGGGATCCTGTGCATGGGCCTTAAAACACATACCAGGGAAACAGATATGGCTCAGCCCCTTGGGCGCCTGCCTACCATATCAGAGGTCTTGGGTTCAGGTCTTGGTGTCTCCTAAAAGAAGATGAGCAGATGCCACCTCCTGCTACAAGAAGCTTAGACTTCACTCCCACCAAAACAAGCAAATGCCACAAGGCAGCAGACGCCCCACCCCATGGGGAGATGATGTGGTTCAGGTTATTGGGCACTTGCCTCTCATGTGGAAGGTTCTGGGCTTGGTTCCTGGTGCCTCCTGGAGAAGGTGAGCAAACAATGAGCAGGCAGACAGGAGAACCATCTGGGGGAGGGGAGGATAAATAAAGAAAAATAAAGTAAATAAATAAATCTGTAAAAGAAAAGACTTAAAATATACTAAAAATGACTATGATTGGCTATGCAGTCACATTTTCATTGGATAAGTGACAAAGTGACGTGATTTTATTGATTTTGAACAGTTTCTATTACTCATTATATGAATGCTGACCTAACATACAAACACCACAGATGATAAAATTTAAAGCATAATTAGAAAAGATCCTGCTACCACACAGATGGTCTTATACATAAAAAATGGTGTATATTATATTGTTATACGTCTAAAGTTATTCATCAACTCATGGGAATAATTTAAGAAGTTGAGAGGAATAGTTTAGATCAGGCTTAGGGAAGAGAGAATAATTACTTCTACATAGTTAAAGAACTACCATGGACAGCACCATCCTTATACTTGGATAAGCATCCCTTCCTCTTCCCATAGTGAGTCAGCATGATGCCCTGAGGAACTCTGAGGCTCATACCTATGGGGATGTCCTGGGGCCCTTGCTCCAGGTGGGCAGCTTGGTGAAAACATCACTCTCCTTTAATGGTAGGGTATTTCTTTTATGGGATTGTGAGACACTGGGCACCCAGAATGGTGCTGACATGTAGGTTTTGGGTGATTCTCACTCCCATCAGATGCAGGAAGTGTTCAGGTCTGGGTTACCAGTGATCCACCATTAGCTCCTGAGCTTCAGCTGTGGGCCCATGCATTGCTCTCGCCCTTCTATGGTGGTGTTCTGTTCTTGGTGCTCCTCCAGTCTGTTGCTCCCAAGGGCAATGCAGGTGGTAGCCTTTTTCCTGCATGCCTCTCCACGACTGACACCAAGGTTGGTTACCCCATCACCACCATAGGCTCTATGCAATGTGTCAGGGAGTCCTCCAGGTTTGGTTGTACCTTTCTCCTTTGCTGACTTTCAGGGCTTTTGATCCACAGTTCTAATGTATTCTTCTTATCAATATAATTTCTTGCCTCAAATTGTTGTTACATTGTGCTCCCCCAAATAGGTCTTAAACCATGCCAGGTGAAGGACAGATTACTCTTCTCATTCTACCCATAGGCCTTTGCCTACCTTCCCTACTGGTTGTGGTATGTGGAGTCAACATAGAAAAAAGATCACACCCTAGGGGAATGTAGTGATTATGGCTTTTTCCAGTGTTCTTTATTGCTTTGTATAGATACATATTTCTATCTGGCTTTAGAATAGGTGAATTGTAGGTTTTTTATAGCATTATAACAAAAATAATAAATTCTAATTTTCTGTATAGAACAATGCTGGGTTATAATAAAAACTGTGACACCTTCACATAAAAAAAAATGGTTTTCTTAATTCTCTTAAGTAAGCTCCCCCTTTCCCTGATCCTGTTTGAATGTTGCCATTCCATATGGATATCAAGACGTTAATGTAGGCTCTACCCTATCATACCTTTTATCACTCTAGTTGTGGCATTAAGGTTGTGGCAATTTATGAGCATTAGTAGTCTGGGAGTAGTTTGAGTTTATTCAGTTTAGCCAACAGTTGATTCATTTTCACAAAATTAAAAATCAAAGAAATATCAATACAATTCACAAAAACTCATTGTTTATAACACGTATTTACCAGGGTAATAAATAGTACCATCATGGCCATGTGTAAAGGTCCCTATTTTTCACGTATAACAGTGCACTGTAAAGACTTGGCTTGAGTACATCGAAAGGGAAACTGATATACCCTTTTGTTAGAAGGATTATTTAGTCGACTAATAAGTTAATAATTTGGAAGCAGTATCTAGTTGTCATTTTAACACAAGGTAGAATAATTGCTTGTGTTTCATATTAGGATGCATGATAACAGAAAAAGTTACAGGTCTCAAGGAACTCAATGTTTCGTGTAGAAGGGAGGTGAGTCAGCAAATAGTTATGCACTAACGTGATATATTAAATAAAGTTTTATAGGTACCCAAATTGGACTGGGAATGTGAGAAGTAAGGAAAATCTTCCTTTAAGAACTTAGGAATTCTTCAGGCCTGGAAGGAGAAAACTCATTTCATGGAGTTGAAGAAATTACTCAAATTGGGCCTTGTTTCCTCCTCAGAAATTTCAGTTCTGAAGATAACTGTGGGGTGTTCTAAAGTTTTCCCCTTAGCCTTCAGGCAGAACTGTAATTATAGCCTTTTGGAGACAGGAGAATTGAACTTACTTTTAATAAGAAAGTATTTGTTTCAAGGTTACCTCACGCCTTAGCAATCAATTCTACCTTCCAATTTCAAGGGATTGTTGGGAGAATTAGTAATCTCTGTGAGACAGTTAAAGATCTTCAGAAAACAGCTTTTACATAAATTGAAGGTATTAAGCATTCTTTACAGTGTAGTTTAGGACTTTTTTTTTTTTAGTTAAACCAGTAATTTATTCAGGTGGGGGTGAAAGAGAAATGAGAGAAAATAAAGACCATGGGACCCAGGTGAAGAGGAAGAGTTTAGGGGTTCTTAACCTTTGTTCCACGGACTCCTTTGCCAGTCAGGTGAAAACCATGAACCCCTTACTAAGTCCACACTATACTGTGTATTATTTAATAAATATATCACACCCACACCAACATGTCCCCATAAGAATAACGTTCTTTTGAATTTCAATTCCAGCTCATGGAACCCTTGTTAAGAACCCCTGGTGTAGTTCGGTCGTTCAATATATTTACATGAAATTTATTTACACGGTGTGGGCTTTTACAATCTTAGGACACTTGAAGATGAAAGGAGACAAGTTGAGTTGAATTAGTTTTCCTTAACTTGACCTACTTTTCCTAATGAGATATTGGAGGCATAAAATAAGAGCTATCTTTTTGAAGTATGTGCATGCTGATTCTGGTCGTTAAATCTATTACCTAATTTATCTGTATTCAGAACATTCTAATGAACTGAAATCAAAGATTGTTGTTAATTCAAAGCAGAAGCAAAAGCATGGTTGATCAGATGAGTGAATAAAGTCTGAGATCCAGTAAACTTTCATAATGGTTTCTGAGAGATAACCAAATGAAAAAAAAAATTGAATTATTTTTGTGACTCTAAACAGTGTCTTCAAAACTCTTATTGAGGGGCATGAATTTATTTGGCTCACAGGGAACTTTCAGGGGAACTTATCGGCATTGCAGAGTATTTATATAGCACCTATCCCAGTAGCACCTAGGTTCCTGGATGATGGGCTTTCTGAAAACAAACAAACAATCCATTTCCAAGGTTGGAATCAGTCCATGACTTGTGTAATGGTGCAGAAGCCAAAATGAGATATCAAGAGCTCAGTCTATGTTTTCTTATAATGTGCTGTCTCAAAATTTCCTGAGGCTACACGACATTGCTCTACAGCCTACTCAAGTCCTACATTTTGCTAAGCTTCAAGTACCACTGTATGTTACCCATTTTACATTTATTATTTTAGATCAACACAAGATGTGAAGTAGGTAGTACTTGTATCTTTATTTTAGAAATGAAGAAACTGAGTCTTCAAAGGAGATGAAAATGAAGGGATAGCTTATTTAAAAATCTGAGATCTTGTTATTTATATCACAGTTGTTACCTTCTCAAAAAAAGAATAATTTAAAATAATAAAAAACAAAAAAATTAAAAATTAAAAAATACTTTCCTCCAAGTCAAGATAAATGTAGATGTAGTTAAAAAATGTATTAGTTAAAAAAATGTACGTGGATGTCAGCTAAGTCATTCTCTTCTTTGAGGTTCAAATGAATTTGACTGTAAGCCCCAGTCTCAGACGTGGTAGAGTTCCAGTTTTCCCCAGGAATTTGAGAGGTTTACTTCTCACCTGTTTACTCTGGCTCCAAGCTCTTCTGAGTTAGTACAGTTTATGGAGGCTTACCATTCCCTTCCCCTAGCAGTCTCTGCTAGTGTAATAAAGTAAAACCTAACAGACTCAAGTCACTTTTGTCTTAAATAACATTTTATTCTTCCTTTATGTGAAGCTCCAAGGGAAAAATCCCTCAGTAATTCTTGCTACTAATCAGATTTTTACTATTATGAAATATCCTTTGTAAAAGTTCTTCTCTAGCAATGTTCTTAATTCTTAATAAGGATAGAGTAAATTAAAGGTGTAGCTGATGGCTTGATATGAATCACTGGAGAGTGCAAGAGATAGAAGAGGCAGAGAACTTTGCTACTTTAACGCCGTTTTTTTTTTTTTTTTTTAAAAAAAAAGGCCTTCTTATTTTCCACTGAATATAGTCCAAGATCATTGCATGCCAGAGGTGAATTTTTCCTAAAATGATTTACAGTAAAAAAAAAAAACCTCCTGGGCATTTGAACTTCATCATTGAATGTGTTAAGTTGTTTATCTAACATGTAGTGGAATAGACAGAGCAGTAAGAGGAATTAGAAGATCAACCACTATAACATTTATAGTTTATCCTTGTTGTGAGCACAAGCTGTTGTTTTCTCAATTTATTTTATTTTGTTTTTTTTTAAATTTTTTAAAATATATTTTTTCTTTATTTTTAAAAGATACATAGATCACACAAAATGTTACAATAAAAAATTATAGGACACTCCGATATGCCCCACTCCTCATACCTCCCACTTTACCCCATATTAATAACTTCTTTCATTAGTGTGGTATATTCATTACAATTGATGAACACACTTTGGAGTACTGCACACAGCATGGATTAAAGTTTACATTGTAGTTTACCCTCTCTCTCAGTCCATTCAGTAGGTTTTGGCAGGATATATAGTGTCCTGCAACTGTCCCTGCAATGTCATTCAGGACAACTTGAAGTCCCAAAAATGTCCCCATATTACACCTCTTTTTCTCTCTGCCTGCCTTCAGCAACTCCAGTGGCTACTGTCTCCACATTGATGATATAATTTCTTCCATTGCTAGAATGACAATAAGTCTATAGTAGAATACCAGTAAGTCCACTCTAGTCCATATGTTATTCCCCAATCCTGAGGACTCTGGGAAGGTGATGCCCACTCCACTTCTTAATTGAAAGGGGGCTTCATTCCCACATGGCTGATGGATGGGACTCACCTGCTTGCTGTTGTAGACTGTCTCATTTCCTTGGTGTGGTGGTTGTCCATTCTCACCTTCTTGTTAGCTGTCCTGGGTGAGTCCAATGAACTGAAGAGTAGGTGTTGTAACTCTGTTGAGGCTCAGGGCCCAGCTGGCACATGAACAGCCAAGAGATTCAAGTCTCCTGGACATACACCCACCAACCCCAGCACCAACTACAGGTTCAATACAAGGGACAGAAAAGGCATGTGTAGAGAAGTCATATCTGAGTCCAACTCTGTCACACTCAGGAGCACAAACTCCAAAGTAGGGCCCACTGACAAGCTACCAAACTACAGAGCTATCTTCCATGACCATAGGACCTGGCTGTCTCTGGTGCCCTCAGGAGCCCCACTACCTGGGGTAGATTCTACTTTGGCTGTCTATGAGATCCTGTTGAGACGTGCATAAGTGCCACCCCTTTGATGATCTCCAGACTCATTCTGAAGTCTCTTAGCCATATAAGAGACTTTGTCTTTTGTCATTTGTCTTTATAATTTCCCCCTTTTACTCAAGGTCTTTTTCTAGTTGCATCATCAGCCGGTGCTTGGTAGTAATCCCTCAGTGCCAGGGAGGCTCATCCCTGGGAGTCATGTCCCATGCTGGGGAGAAGGTAATGCATTTATATGCTGAGTTTGGCTTAGAGAGTGGCCACATTTGAACAACATGCAGGCTCTCAGGAAGTAACTCTTAGGCACCCTGCAGCACTAGGCCAAGTTGAAATTTCAAGTGCAAAAGGCTCATAAACATAGTCATCAGTATCAAGGACCCATTAATGGACCATCCTTTCTCACTGGTCATTGCCTGGGCACTTAGGGGATTGTTGCAGTTCCATTAGAGAATGTGGCAGAGCTCCCCAGGATGGGAACCCAGCACTCACTCAGTGGTCATGTGAATCTCTACCCACTGTGGCAATACCCAATGAACATCTGAACATATCTGTATACCCTATATGCATGTCTAGGCAAACTCCCTCCCATGCTTCCCCATCAATGACACCCCACACCATGCTCCTCCCTTCTATAGTTGAACCCCTCTGTGATCCAAAACTTCTTAAAAAATGAAGCCAAATATATTGCCAAAGTCAATTAAGAGGAAAATGAGATAGTAATGATAGAATTAAATGTAAGAAATAAAATACTTAGTAATTTTTAAAAAAACTAAAATAAAGTAAAAAAATTGGGATATTAAAAAATGAAAAATATTATTTGATGTTTTACATTTCATCGCTGTGATAACTATTGTCCCATATGTACAGTGGCAATTTCTTGCATTTCTTCCTCAGTGTCTTACTTAAAAAAAGTTTTAGGTCACAGTAAAGTCACATACAGAATATAGGGGACTCCTATATATGCAAACATCCTCCCCCTTTCCTCCCTACCCTATTATTGATCTTTTTACATGTGAATGGTATATTTGTTACAACTAATGTACAAATATTGACTAAGCTACTAACCAACACCTTTATTTCATAGTTGAGAATATTGTGGATCAGAATAGACTCTGATGTGATCAAGTTTAATGGCTACTGAGATAGCATGCATGACTTTCATTCCTAGACTCTAAATCCCTATACATATCTCTGTATACCTGTTTTGGTTGTCTTTGACTTCCTCAGGCCTACACTAGGCAAAAGTTGGAACTTCTTGCACTCCCAAGTTCATCTAGCCCTGTATGATGGAAGCAGGGAATGAGAGGCAATTTTGGAATTATGTTCTCTCTTAATGGAAATCTCAATATCGGCCACATCTTTGAGTCACTTTACAGGGAGTCTCCCTCTTCCTTCTCTGATCTTCAAAATTATAAACAGGATTTCAAACTGCCACATTTCACATATTTCAGGACTGAACAACTATCAGGAGATAGATATTCTAATGAATTTGGCCATGGATATCCATGACACTGTTTTAGAAAATAGCAATGAGATCTCAGTAGTTTCAGGATATCTGAGTCTTATAAAATATTTGTTCCATTTAAGAAGAAAATTATCAAGGAAATAAGGGAGAAGAGGAGGTTGTTACTCAATTACAAAAATATAAAAACAGTGACAACAATAACAAAAAAGCTGTCAGTACCATGAACAATGTATCTGGGCCCCAGAAGACACTTTATTGCTAACTTCACATCCTCTGAAAATGCTTCAAAATACAAGGACCAAACATTTGAATGAAATGAGTCTCTAACTCATTCACCCAAGGAGAGTCAGGACAATTTCTAGTAATCTACTCTCATTCCCTGAATGTCTCTGACATTCAGTTGCTTCTTTTAAAACTTAAAAAGTAATAAAGAGATATATGTTGTCATTATCACAAAAGAAAAGTCAGAGTGTGTATTATATAAAGAGTATGACAGTATCTTGACTCAAGTAAAAATTTTCCAGGGTTGATGAATACACTTTTGGAATGTAGGACACTAAGAATTATCTCCAAAAGCCTCCTTATTGTTCAAATGTGACCTTTCTCTAAGCCAAAATAAGCATATAAACTCACTACCTTCCCCTCAGTGTGGGACATGACTGCCTGGGATGAGCCTCCCGGGCACTGAGGGATTATTACTAAGCACTAACTAGTGATGCATTTGGAAAAAGACCTTGATCAAATGGGGAAATATTAAATACAAAAACTTTTTATGGCTAAGTGATTTCAAAGTGAGTTGGGGGTCATTCCAGAAGTTATGCTTATGCTCACCTTAGGAGGATCTCATGGACTGCCACAGAAAACAGTACCTCAAGCATGGGGGCGCCTGAGGGCTCTAGAGATATCTGGCACTATAGGCAGGGAAGACAATCCCAGGAATTTGGCATGCTGTTGGTGGGCTTTACCTTGGAATATAGATAACCTATCCCTCAAATGTATTGGAATTAGACTCATTTGTAATTTTCCTACACATGGTTCTTGTTCCCCTTTTATTTGAATCTATAATTAGCACTATACCCTTTAAATATGTGTCCTGGAGACTCAGATTTTCTGGCTTACAGGACTCACCCAGGACAACTAAAAAAACAGATCATGTTGGACAATGTCTATCCCCCCCAAAAAAGAGAGTACCTACAACTTTAAGCAAGACAGTTCCAGAAGCAAGTGTGGCTCAAATAATTGGGCTTCTGCCTACCATATGGGAGGACCCAGGTTTGATCCCTGGGTTTAAAAAAAAAAAAAAAAGCATCCCTACACAGCAAGCTAGTGCCTGCATGGCAAGCCAGTGCCCACACAAATGAATCATGCAGCAAGATATTGATGCAACAAAAGAGAGATGAAGGGGAGAGTCAAGGCAATGCACAACAGAAACCAGGAACTGAGGTGCAAGTGACAGGGAATCTCTTTCCACATCAGAGGTCCCCAGGATTCAAATCCTGTTGAATCCTAGAGGAGAAAAAAATGAGAAAGAAGACAAAAAAAGAGAAATAGATACAAAAGATCACATAGTGACTGGACACAGATCGCAAAAAACAAAAAACATAGCAGGGCAGGTGGGAGGGAGAGGGGAAAAAAAAGCCAGTTCCACCCATCTGTCCTATGGGATCTAAGCCCCATCTCAATCAGAAGTAGAGTGAGCAGCACCATCCCCAAATCCTCAAGATTGAGGTATGAACAAACAGAAGTGGGGATTACAACTATGGACTAAAGTAGACTTATTATTATTCTTGTAATGGAAGTACTTGTGACATTGATATAAAATGAGTGGTCTGCAGAGGTTCTGAAGGGAGGGAGAAGGAAGAATAGGTATAACATGGGTCATTTTTGGAACATTGGAATTGTTCTGCATGACATTGCAATGATGGATACAGGCCATTATACATATTGTCCAAACCTATAAAATTGTGCCACGCCAAGTGTAAACCATAATATAAACTATAGTCCATGGTTAGTAGCAATACTTCAATAAGTGCTCATCAGTTGTAACAAATATACCACACTAATGAAAGATGTTGTTAATGGGGAAAAGTGTAGGAGGGGTGAATGATATGGGAATATCCTATATTTTCCATATAACATTTATGTAAACTAAAGCTTCTATACAAATAAAATAAAATAAAATTTAAAAATGCAAAAAAATAAAGTGAAAATGAAGAAATATGAAAAAGAAAAAAAGAAATGTAAGGTGCATCCAAAGAGGTGCTGATGCAAAGTACCAGACATCTATTGGCTTTTATTTTTTTATATTTTTATATTTTTTTAAAGATTTATTTATTTTTATTTATTGCTCTCCCTTTCCCCTCAACCCCCCCATTGTCTGCTCTCTGTGTCCATTTGCTGTGTGTTCCTTGTCCGCTTCTGTTGTTGTCAGCAGCATGGGAATCTGTGTTTTCTTTTTTGTTGCATCATCTTGTGTGTCAGCTCTCCATGTGTGTGGTGCCATTCCTGGGTAGGCTGAACTTTCTTTTGCGTGTGGGGCTCCCCTACAGGGGGACACCCCTGCGTGGCATGGCACTTCTTGTGTGCAGGCCAGCTCCACAAGGGTCAAGGAGGCTCAGGGTTTGAACTGCGAACCTCCCATGTGGTAGACGGACACCCTATCCACTGGGCCAAGTCCGCTTCCCTGTTAGCTTTTATAAAGGTTATTTATTTGGGTATAGAAGATTACAGTTACAAAGCCCTAAAAAGTTCAATTCAAGGTTACTTCCTTACCAAACTCTGTTGCCACATGTTGAAGCAAGATGGTGGGTGATATCTGTGGGAGTGCAGCATTCCTCTTCCTTGTTAAGGGGTCCAACTTCTTCTGATCTCAGCTGTAGACTGGCATAGGGCTCATCTCTCTTCCCAGCACTCATTTCTTTCCAGGCTCAGCTGCTTTGTTCTCTTCACAAGATCAGCTGTAACTATCAGGCCAATGGCTCATCTCTCTCCAGGGCCCCAGCATCAAGTTCTCTCCTCTTCTGTGTCTATGGAGCTCTCTCTATTCCTCTGTGTATCTTCTCTGTATCTAGTTCTGTGTGAGAGTCTGTTTTATCAGCCCACCAAGGGGAGGGGACTCAACCCTGCACACCCTAATGACTTGGTCAAATCAAAGCCCAAATCTTGATTTAATGAAGGAAACATAAGCCTTTGAATTTAAATCAGTCAAAGGGCACTATGCCCAGAGAAACAGACCAGTTTATAAACATAATCAATATCTCTTTTTGGAGTTCATAAATAATATCAAACTGCCATATAGGGAGAATAAATTTTTAAAATTTGTCTGTGCTAATTGGTGTTATAAATTTAAAAACCAACAAACCCAGAAAACTCTGGTTGATTCCAATTCAACTAATATGAAAAAGGAGATGGAAGAGAAGAAAAGAGAAAATAAAGTTAGCATAATAAAATGAAGAATGACCAAATATCTTTTCCATGTGATTTTTAAATTGCCTGGGAGTTCATTTAATTTTAGCTAGTCTATATCTACTTCTTGATGGAAATTGTCCAATCATACTTTTTCCTTCACCTTGTTCTGGAGATCGTTCACTCAGAACATTGATAACTAACAAGAGTGTGCTGCTTTCTGATTTTAAGATGATCAAGCTACATTTTATCTCTATAACTTCCAACCACCAAGTTGAATTGGATTTTCCAATCTTGCAAGTGTAATTTTTTGTTCTTCAGAATTCACAGGGGTAAGGAATGCATATCTGAGTAAATAAGTCCATAAATGAAAATCATAAATATTGATAAAATATAGAGTAGTTTTCTCATGGTGTCATATAGGTTTATAAGGCACAATCATCCATAGACTCTAAAAAATATTCTAAAATTTACAAGTGTAGTTTTTTAGAGTAGTGAAAGGAAGAAATGTTGAGCCACACCTAGCAATTTAGTAATAATTTCAGCTCTGATGGGTTAAAGATTTGAGATTCTGAGTTTTCAAGCTCCAGTGTCATCAGTTCTCTAGAGGAAATGTGGTTCTTCTGAGGGTCCCTTCTTTTCTGGAAGAAGATGCAATGTACTGTTGAGAGAAACTTCTGTGCCTTGGAATCACACAGACAGGGTTAGAAATGGCTTTACTCATGGTAGAGAGAGAAAGAGAGTGAGTACATGAGAGCAGAAAAATTTGAGGAAACATAAGATGTTTAAGCTTCTGTATGAACTGGAAGACTGACATCTTATTGGCCAAAATAGGTCACATGACCCAACCTGCCATCAATGGGGAGGGGAGGATGACTTCTCCCACCAGAGGCACTGCAAGTCTCATGACTGTGAATGAGTCTTGTTTTTTTTTTAAAGATTTATTTATTTCACTCCCCCCACCACCATTGTCTGTTCTTCATGTCCATTCACTGTGTGTTCTTCTGTGTCTGCTTGTGTTCTCATCAGGTGGCATTGGGGATCTGTGTCTCTTTTTGTTGCATCAGCTCTCCGTGTGTGTCACACCACTCCTGGGTGGGCTGTGGTTCCATGTGGGGTGGCTCACCTTGCACGGGAGGCACCCTTATGCGGGAGCATCCCTGCATGGGCCAGCACTCCTTGTGTGCAGCAGCACTGCGCATGGGCCAGCTCACCACACGAGCCAGGAGGCCTTGGGTATCGAACCCATGGACCTCCTATATGGTAGGCAGATGCTCTATCAGTTGAGCCATGTCTGCTTCTCTGAATGAGTGTTTTTAATTATCTTATAGGACCAAGTTGTGAATAAATGAACAATAATACAATCTACCACAAGAACAATTATTATCAGAGAAGCAGCATTGGATGGTGAGTAAGAGCAGGAACTCTGAGACAGACAGTCTAAGCTTGTATCTTGCCTCCATGGTTATTCACTTTGTGAACCTCGACAAATTACTTAAGCTTTCTTTTTTTTTTTTTTAAGATTTATTTTTTATTTATTTCTCTCCCCTTCCCCCCTCAACCCCCTGTTGTCTGCTCTCTGTGTCCTTTTGATGTATATTCTTTTGTGACTGCTTCTATCCTTATCAGCAGCACCAGGAATCTGTGTTTCTTTTTGTTGCGTCATCTTGCTGTGTCAACTCTCCATGTGTGCGGCACCATTCCTGGGCAGGCTGCACTTTCTTTCACGCTGGGTGGCTCTCCTTACAGGCACACTCCTTGTGCGTGGGGCTCCCCTATGTGGGGGACACCTATGCATGGCACAGCACTCCTTGTGCGCATCAGCACTGAGAGTGGGCCAGCTCCACACAGGTCAAGGAGCCCCGGGGTTTGAACCGTGGACCTCCCATGTAGTAGGCAGATGCCCTATTCATTGGACCAAGTCCGCTTCCCTACTTAAGCGTTCTGTGTCCCAGGTTTTACATCTGTAGAGTTAGGATAAAACTGCCTACCTCATCTCACAGACTTATTGGACATATTGCTTAGAACAGAGGCTGACACAGTGTTAGAGAGTGGCTCATGTACCCCACAAAAGGCATGTTCAGATCCCAACCCCTTGTCCTGGGGGTGTGAACCCATTTGTACATAGGACCTTTGAAGATGTTGTTAGTTGAGGTGTGCCCTAACTGAATGAGGGCAGGCCTTCATCCAATATGGCTGAAGTCCTTATAAGCAAAGGAAAGCAGACACAGAAAAGAAACTTAGTCAATGGAATCTGGAAGACAAAGGAGAAGACACTGCCATGTGCATTGTCATGTGACAGAAAAGCCAAGGACCAAGGATGGTTGGCAGCCAGCCCCACAATGCCACCTACTTTGGGGATAAAACATCACTTTGCTGACACCTCGATTTTAGAACCCTCCCGGGCTTAAAACCATGAGCCAATAAATTCTCATTGTTTAAGTCAACCCATTGTATGGTATTTGTTTTAGCAGATGGGAATCCAAAACATACCAAGCAACAGTTGTTAGCTATTCTTATTATCGTTGTTTATATTGAGGGAATGATAAATTTATGTAGGCATGCCCATTTGAAAAAGCAAATCAACTAAATTACTGTGGCTGTGATGGGGAAATGATATGTAAATTCCCCATATCCCTTATTTTAAGTGACCTATTTGATACCATTTAATTGGACTGTGTCATTGATTCCTCCTACTTTCTTCCCTCATCTTATAGTTATTGGTCTTTGGAGAGAGACTGGCAGAAAGGGTAGGAAGGAATATTTGATGTCTAACATTATGGAATAAACAATTATCTTCATTTCCTTCCTCCTAGATCTTTTAATGATAGCCCCATTTTCAACAGCTTTCAGAAGAGAGCAATTTCTTTTCAGAATCTTACTGTTTGTACTTTTAAAGAATCATATACGGAAAGATGTTGGACTCTTGTAGTGAACATAAATTCTTCTCTCCCCCATAGGCTTGTTTCCTTAGACAATAAATAGTGTATCATTCCATTATTTTAATGCTCTACTTTGAGAAATAATCAAATAGGCAATTTCCCAAATAACAATACAATGATAATAATGCAAAAGGCCTTACTGTCATAATGATGGAGCTTCTTTAGAGAAAATTGTGTGTGCCTGATTTCCTCCCCCTACATTACAGATTAAGCTTGACATTTAGCATTGATTTCCTTTGACTAGACCTCTGAAATTTACAGTGCAGGGAGAGGTATCTAAATACCAAGATATCCATGCAAATAAATGAAATAAAACAGTGGTAATTTTTTCCTGTCATAGAGTGAGTATCCTAGTGAAAATCTAGCTCAAATCCCATACCTGCTCATTTTAGATACTACAGAAACACTGCTCAGTGAGAAAAGAACCAATTGCACCATATATTTTTAAATAAAATTTTATTGAAATATATAATTCATACGTGAACATACATAAACAATAAGTGTATAGTAAAAGTTGTAAACTTACAAAACAAACATGCCTGTCATCATATAGGGCTCCCATACCTCACTCCACCACCACCTTGCATTATGGTGAAACATTTGTTACAAATTATGAAAGAGCATTGTCAAACATTACTACTGCAGAGTGGGTGTTGCTCAGTGGCTGAGCAGCTGCTTTACATGCACGAGGTCCCCAGATTCGATCCCTGGTACCTCTGAAAGAAAAATAAAAGGAAAAAAACATTACTGCTAACTATAGGCCAATGTATTAGTCAGGGTTCTCAGAGAAATAGAATCAACAAGAGATATCTGTCAGTAGTATGTGATTTTATAAGAGTCTCTCATGCAGTCGTGGGGATGCACAAGTCTAGGTTCTGCAAGCAGGCTGCAACCAGGGGCTCCAATGAAAGTCCAATGAATGTTCTTGATGAGTCCTGGGAGACGCTGGCTGTCCAAAGATGAGCTGGGAAATTCTCACTCAGTGCTGGAATCACTTCCCCTTTTAAGGCATTCAACTGATTGGATAAAGCATTACTCATTGCTAATGGCAATCTCCCTGATTGATGTAATTGTAATCACCTATCTATGATTTACCACTGCAGTAAAGTCAATGGTGACTAAAGTCCATAAATGCCCTTGTATTACAGTTAGCCTAGTGCTTGCTTGACCAAACAACTGGGACAATTACATGGCCAAGTTAACACAAAAGCCTAACCATCACAGTCCACCCCTTGTCAACTTGGCAACCCTACACATTACTTTAAATTATACTTAGTCTCTAAGTAAAAACAATAACAAACATGCATATATATATTTTTCCACCTAACAATAGTCAACTCTCCAGTGTACAACTGGAAATGCATTAATTCCATACAGAATAGGGTGCAAATTCTTGGTTAATATTCACTTAAAAAAAAAAAAAGATTTGTTTATTTATTTCTCTCCCTTCCCTCTCCCCCACCTCCCCACTTATCTGCTCTCTGTGTTCATTTGCTCTGTGTTCTTTTGTGACCACTTTTATCCTTATCAGTGGCACCTGGAATCTGTGTTTCTTTTTGTTGTGTCATCTTGCTGTGTCAGGTCTCTGTGTGTGCGGCGCCATTCTTGGGCAGGCTGCACTTTCACACTGGGCGGCTGTCCTTATGGGGCACACTCCTTTCGCATGGGACTCCCCTACATGGGGGACACCCTTGTGTGGCACGGCACCGCACTCCTTGCGCACATCAGCACTGCACATGGGCCAGCTCCACACGGGTCAAGGAGGCCCAGGGTTTGAACCACAGACCTCCCGTGTGGTAGACAGATGCCCTATCCATTGGGCCAAGTCCACTTCCCAATATTCACTCTTAAACTTGACATCCTCAAATATTATGACATGAAACTGATACAACTTGTTATATGATAAGGGAAAAGTTTGGGGAAGAAGACAGAGAATTTCATTTTGTGTACATATACAATCATCATCATAATGAAAGAAGGAAGAAAGATTCTCAACTATTACAGTCCTCTTTTCTGTAACTGGTCATGTGATCAAAGTTCGTATTTATCACGACTTTCTTCCACTACCCATTCCATATTTCCATTATCCTCAGCAAATACTTCAGCTGGCTGTGGTTCTTTGCCTGGTGGGGTGACCCAAACTTTCATTCCTGAAGATTCTGGGCCATTATTAGTCCTGCTTGAATTGGGTTGTTGCGATTTCCCATTGACTTTAATCATAGGACATGGTAGTACTAAGAGACGCCTTAGAGAATCTCCTGTATTCCAGGCAAACTATTCTCTACCCCCATTATGTAGATGCAGTCCCATTTCCCATTGATAGTCAGGGGATCAGTCACCCCAGTCAGAACAGTAATTCCCTTCTTTGAGTGTTAATTCAGAGGTAAGAGGAGCCCAAAGTGGTTAGGTGGCAGTTTTATCTTCTAGTTCAATGGAATCATTGTTGTGTTTCCTGGTGACAGCACTCCTCCTTTTGGGACTAAGATCTGTAGACCAGCAGAGTTTGAGGTAGCAGGGACAGGAAGCAAAAATTTTCCTAGTGGGCCACTAGGGATAATAGTGAGTATTGCTACTCCCATTTCTACCCCTTGATTCCTGGACCCATGGATCCTGGTTATGGGAGAAACAGCACCATAGAGTGGACACTGATTTAGGGCATACACAGCCTCCTGGAGAACATTGCCCCAGCCCTGAAAGGTATTCCCACCTAAGTGGCGCTATATTTGAGTCTTCAAAAGGCCATTCCACCATTCTATCAATCCAGCTGCTTCAGGGTGATGGGGAACATGGTAAGACCAGCTAATTCCATGGGCATTTGCCCATTCCCACACATTATTTGCTGTGAAATGAGTTCCTTGATTGGAAACAATGCTGTGTGCAATGCATGTGGCAATAGATAAGTCATTTGGTAAGTTCACAGATGGTAGTTTTGGAAGAAGCATTGCATGCAGGACCCATATCCAGAGTATGTGTCTATTCCAGTTAAAACAAATCGCTGCCCCTTCTATGGTGGAAGTAGTCCAATGTAGTCAACCTGCTACCAGGTAGCAGGATGGTCACCTCGAGGAATGATGTCATATCAGGGGCAGAGTTACACCATCAGCTCTGAACTGCTCTATTTATTTAAGCTACTTTATATTTTCCTAATTTTAAAAATAGAGCTTAACCTATGCCCTAGTTAGTACAGGAATTAGTATCTGAAACTCTGTTGCAGCCTTAACAAAAACCTAAACTATGTGGTGCTGGCTTTGTGGTCAGGAAGCAGGTACTCAAGAAATATTAAGGCTGGAAGGCTGGAAGTTTCATGTCCCTTTCATTACGCCTTGGCAACAAATTTGGTAAAATTGTCACCTGCAGTGATTTAAAGAGATGACCACTTAAGTGGAGAGAAGTGGTTAGAAAATAGTAGGCTATAGTGTGTACTCATGGCTTCTTGCCAGTTTTAACAAGATTTCAGAAAAAAAAGAAAAGAGCTCAGGCAAAAATTGGCCAATTTGTAAGCAGAAAAGGAAGGGGATAGAGCTATGCTAATGGAGGGTTTCTCTGCCCTTGGTTTATAATCTAAATTGAAGTTCCAAAACTGTGGGGCCGCGCAGAGTTTGGAAAAGCCAACACTATCTGTTCTGAAACAGCAGGAGATAAGACTCATTCATAGCCTTTCTGAGAGGACTCCCATTAAAACTTTTCACGGGGTAGGAGTCTGCATTCAGACAATTATCAGATGACAGCTTCAGCCTCCGGACCCAAACCTTAAGGTGGTTGTTGAGACATGGGAGAAGTGAATGGGCTGATCTAGAAGCTAATGAAGAAAAGGAGAGCTGATAGACTTGGGCAGGTTGTCTGGAAGAGATCATGGTGTGGTTACTGTCACATGGAACCAGTGGTATGCTGATAAAAGTAACTGGTTCTATGGTTGTTTTATTTTTAAGCTTGGGTTTGTAGTGTTTACGGATTTCCATGGTGTAAATATTCCTTTTAGGGCCTAATTCAAAATAGCAACATGATGTCACTGATAGTATGGAGTTGGGAAGAGATGTGCCCAATTGACTCTTACAAGGTGGTGCAAGCCAGATCCAGCATAATACTGCATGCAACTGACTGGAAGAAAGTAAATAGGCAACCTGCCGTTTTGGGAGTATTTGTATTGCCAGAGAAACTACAAGTCTGGCTCACAAAGATATGTGATTTTTCTCATTCCTAAAGTACCTGGTCAGGCTGTCAAAAAGGCATACTCTCCAATATCTTCAGAAGAGATTACAGAAAGTAATGGAGAGGAAGGCTTTTCTAAAGGGCAAAGCAAGGGCTACAGAGGACATTGGACAGTGGAACCATTCCCAGAGATCACAATCCAGGTTAGCCTAGGAATTTACTCCTCTGCCAGGGCAGGGTACCCTTACAATTCCCACTTAGCAAAAATGTCATCCTTGCTGTGGGCCAGGGATTACTGAGTGTTACCCATTCTTTCCTTTTCCACACAGAAGTTTTTATTGTGGATATGCTCTTTCTTCACCACTGTCTACCGGATATGTTTGTGGGCCTGGAAAGGGGTGGGGTTTGCAAGTCATCTATTAGTTTATAGGTCATTAGACCACAAGGAGCCATACTCAGAACTGTTGCAAACTTGTGCATCACCTAGAGATTCTGGAAGTTGGGTCTGGTGCAATAACTGGATGCAGAATTTGGGCTTACCTCCCTAGAGGAGGGAGTGAGAGTATTCTGTGAATGGGAAGAAGGGTGACTGTGGATATCTTGGTGATCAGCAAGGCAGAATGTGCCAGGAACTGTAATTTTTGCTCAGCATTCATTCTCCCTGTCTTAGTTTCAGTAATAGAAACGCTCAGAATTTGAGCTGGACACATGAACTCTCAGCTAAAAGGCAGCATTTTTCAGCTTTCTTTGCATCTAGTGTGGCCACATGGTTATATTTAGAGCAGTGGATGTGAGTGGAAGAGATGTGTACAACTTCCAGGTTAACTGCTTGCTGGATAAAAATTTTGGTCCTGTAATGTGCCCACCAAGCATAATTAATTATGCCATTAATTATAGTCTACGATTTACTTTAGGGTTTTCTGTGGTGTACAGTCTTATGGATTTTAAAGGAATGTTTACTCTAGTAATATGTATGCAACTTAAAATTTCCCCTTTTAATTACATTTTTATATATATATATATTTCAGTGCTGTTAATTTTGTTCACAATATTGTGCTATGACCATCACCACCATCCATTTCCAAAACTTCCCATTGTCCCAAATAGAAACTCTGTATAATTTAAACATTAAATCCCCGTTCCCTACCCCACCCTTGCCCCTGGTAAACTGTATTTTAGTTTCTGATTATGAATTTTCTTTGTCTAGTTATTTTATGTCAGTGAGATCATACAATATTTGTCCTTTTGTGTGTAGCTTATTTCACTCAAAATGATGTCTTCACAGTTTCCATGTTGTCCTGTGTATTGGAATTTCATTCCTTTTTACAGCTGAATAATATTCTGTTTTGTGTATACATCACCTTTTTTTGTCCATTCATCAGTTGATGGACACTTGGGTTGCCGCCATCTTTTGGCAATTGTGAATAATGCCATCTGAACATCAGTGTGCAAATATCTGCTTGAGTCCCTGCTTCTGATTCTTTTGGCTATATAACTAGAGGTAGGATTGCTGGGTTATATGGTTATTCTATATTTAAGTTTCTGAGGAAACACCAAACTATCTTCCAAACTGGCTGCACCATTTTACATCCCCATCAATGAATGATGATTCCTATTTCTTCATTCCTCTCCAACACTTGTAATTATCTATTTTTAAAATAGTAACCATTCTAATGGGTGTGAAATGGTATATTATTGAGGTTTTGATTTGCATTTCCCTACTGGCTAATAATGTTGAACATCTTTTCATGTGCCTTTGGGCCATATGTATATTTTCTTTGGAGAAATGTCTATTCAGGTCTGTATTAGTCAGCCAGAGGGGTGCTGATGGAAAGTACCAGAAATTTGTTGGTTTTCATAAAGGGTATTTATTTGGGGGTAAAAGCTTATTGTTACAAGGTCCTAAAGAGTCCACTTCAAAGTACCATAAGAGGTACTCTTTCATCCAGAGTCTGTTGCCATGTGTTGACTCAAGATGACAGGCAATGTCTGCAAGAGTTCAGTCTTCCTCTTCCTCTTAAGGCTCTGTGGTCCCAGCTTCTTCCAACCTTAGCTGCAGGCTGGAGAGCTCGTCTCTTCTCCCAAGGCTTTCTCAGTGCCCCAAACTATCAAGCTAAGGGCTCATTTCTCTTCCTGGGGCAACAAGATCTTCTTCAGTGTCTGTGGAGCTCTCTCTATTCCTCAGTATCTGCTTCTGTGTTCTTGATTGAGTGACCATTTATATAGCCCACCAAGGATGTGGTGCATGCCCTAATTACCCTGCATGCCCTAATAACATGGTTGAATCAAAACCCTAATCTTGACTTAATCAAGTAAATGGAAGCTTTTGAATTTAAGTCAATCAAAGGGTATCATGCCCAGAGGAACAGACAAATTTACAAACATAATCTATATCTCTTTTTGGAATTCATAAATAATCTTAAACTGCCACAAGGTCTTTTGCTCATTTTTAAAATTGAGTTGTTTATATTTTTGTTGATGAGGTGTAGGAGTTTTTCCTACATTCTCAATATTAGACTATTAGATTTCCAATTATTTTTAGGTTTTGTGTAGATGGTCATTTTTCTTTAATGATAAAGTCTTTTGATGCTTCAAAGGTTTTAATTTTGATGAGGTCCCATTTATCTTTTTTCTTTTGTTGATTGTACTTTGAGTGCAAAGTCTAAGAAACCATTGCTTAATGTAAGGTACAAAAGATGGTTCCTTATGTTTTCTTTTAGGAGTTTTATAGTTTTTGTTCTTATCCTTAGATCTGTGATCTATTTTGAGTTAATTTTGTATATGGTGTGAGGTAGGCGGTATACCTTCATTATTTTGCCTACGGACATCCAGTTTTCCCAGTGACATTTGTTGAATGACTATTTTTCTCAATTGAACAGTCTTGGCACCCTTGCCAAAAAATCAGTTGGGAAAAACGTGAGGGTTGATTTCTGAAATATTAATTCAATTCTATTGATCTATAGGTCTGCCCTTGTGCCAGTACCATGCTATTTTGATTATTGTGACTTTAAGATCAGCATGTGTGAGACCCCACCTTCTTATTCAAGATAGTTTTATCTACTTGGGACCCCATATCCTCCCATATAATTTTGCTGATCAGCTTTTTCATTTCTGCAAAAAAAGAGGTTAGAATTTTGATTGGGATTGTCTTGGATCTGTAAATCACTTTGGGTAAAAGTGACATCCCAACAGTATTTACCCTTCCAAACCATGAACAAAGACTGTCCTCCCTTTATTTATCAATACTTTATAGATTTCTGTATATAAATACTTTACATCCTTTGTTAGATTTATTCCTAGATATTTGATTCTTTATGGTGCTACTCTAAAAGGAATTTTTTTCTTGGATTTCTTCTTTAGATTGTTCATTACCAGTGTATAGAAGCACCATTCATTTTGGCGGTGATTTGTACCCAACTACTTGGCTGAATTGATTTATTAGCCCTTTTTCAGGATTTTCTGTATATAGAATCATGTTATCTCCAAATAGGGAAAGTTTTATCTCTTCCTTCCAATTTGCATTTCTTTTATTTCTTTTTCTTGGGTCATTGCTTTGGCTGGAACTACTAGTACAATGTTGAATAAGAGTGGTGACAGTAGGCATCCTTATCTTGTTCCTGATCTTAGCGAGTTTTCAATCTTTCAATATTAAGTATGATGTTAGTAGTGAATTTTCCATATATGCCCCTTATCATGTTGAGAAAATTTCCTTCTATTCCTAGTTTTCTAAGTTTTTTTGGTCAAGAAGTGATGCTGGATTTAAAAAAAATGATATATTTTTTAAAACAATTGAAATGATCATGTGTTTTTTTTTCTTTAATTCTGTTAATGTGGCATATTACATTTACTGATTTTCTTATGTTGAATCACCCTTATATACCTGGGATAAATCCCTCTTGACTCTTTTAATGTGCTTTTGCATTTGGTTTGCTAGTATTTTGCTGAGGCTTTTTGCGTCTATGTTCACAAGAGATAATTAGTCTGTCATTTCTTGTTGCATCTTTAGCTGGCTTTGGATGATGTTGACTTCATCAAATGCATTAGGGAATGTTCCCTTCTCATCAGTTTTTGGGAAGAATTTGAGCATGATTAGTGTTCGTTTTTCTTGGAATGTTTAATAAAATGTCCCCGTAGAGCCATCTAGTTCCAGACAACTCCTTTTTTGAAGACTTTTATTACTGAATCAATCTCTTCAGTAGTTACTGGTTTGTTGCGATTTTCTATTTCTTCTTGAGTCAGTGTAGCTAGTATTTGCATAGTTAATCCATTGGCTAGTGTCCTTTGCTTTCAGTCTGAAGAATTCCCTGTAGCATTGCTTGTACGGCAGGTGTATTGGAGATGGCCTCCCTCAGTTTTTGTTTATCTGATAATGTCTTAATCTCTCCTTCATTTTTTAAAAAAGATTTATTTTTTATTCATTTCTCCTCCATACCCTCCCCCCCGTTGTCTGTTTTCTATGTCCATTCACTGTGTGTTCTTCTGTGTCTACTTGCATTTTGCATTCTTGTCCGTGGCACCAGGAATCTGTGTCTTTTTGTTGTGTTATCTTGCTGCATCAGCTCTACATGCGTGCGGCGCCACTCCTGGGCAGGTTGGGCTTTTTTCACATGGGTTAGCTCTACTTACAGGATGCACTTCTTGTGTGTGGGGCTCCCTTACATGGGGGACACCCCTGCATGGCATGGCATTCCTTGTGCATGTCAGCACTGCACATGGGCTAGCTCACCACATGGGTCAGGAGGCCCTGGGTTTGCAGCCTGGACCCTCCATATGGTAGGAGGATGCTCTATCAGTTGATCCAAATCTGCTTCCCTCTTCCTCGTTTTTGAAGGAAAGTCTCATCAGTATAAAATTCTTGGTTGGCAATTGTTTTCTATCAGCACTTTAAGGAGTTCAGTCCACTAGCTCTTTGCCTCCAAGGTTTCCGATGAGAAATTGGCACTTAATCTAATTGGAATGCCCTTGTACACAAAATATTGCTTAATTTTTGGCAGCTTTCAGAACTTTCTCCTTGTCCTTTGCATCTGATATTTTGGCCTCCGTGTGTATGAGTATATTTCTTTTCAAGTCTATCCTGTTTGGTTTTCAGTGAGCTTCTTGGATGTGCATATTTATGTCTTTGCCAAGTTTGGGAAGTTTTCTGTTATTATTTCTTTTAATATTCCTTCTGCTCATTTCTCACCTTTTCCCTCTGAGAATCCCATAGTGCATATATTGGTATGCTTGATGGTGTTCTACATGTGTCTTAGGCTATTTTTGCTTTTTCTTATTCCTTTTTTTCCTTTCTGGTCCTTAACCTGATTCATTGCAGATGTCTTCCTTTGAGTTTATTAATTCTTTCTTCTGCCAGCTGCAATCTGCTCTTGAAACCCTCCTTGGAATTTTTCCTTTCAGTTATTGTGGTCATCAACTTCAGTACTTCTATTTGGTTCCATTTTTTAAAAAAATTCTCATTATTGAGGTTCTAATATTGTTCATTAATTGTTTTTCTGATGTTCTTTAATTCTTTCTCTGTGTTTTCCTTCATCTTCTTAAGCATATTGAAGATCACTTTTTTTTAAAGATTTTGCTTAGTAAGTTCAAAGTCTGGTCTTCTTCATTGATGGTTTTTGAATTGCTGTCTTGTTCCTTTGATGGTCCATCATTTTCTGTTTATCTTGTAATCTTTTGTTGCACACTGTACATTTTAATATTTTAATGTGTAAGTCTGGGATTTTGTCCCTGAGCCATCTGTTTCTTAAGTTTGTGTCCAGCTAGTGATATGACAAAGATTCCCTTGGGTGGCAGGAACTAATAATTGCAAGCAAGCTAACACACAAAAAACTACCTTTCACTGTCTTTACAAACTAGCTTTGCATTGGTTGGTGTTCTCCTTTAGAGTTTATCAGGAAGATCAGACCAAGGTAAAAATGAACTGCAGG
This sequence comes from Dasypus novemcinctus, assembly GCF_030445035.2. Lineage (NCBI taxonomy): Eukaryota > Metazoa > Chordata > Mammalia > Cingulata > Dasypodidae > Dasypus > Dasypus novemcinctus. The sequence goes on from NC_080686.1 coordinate 80,690,968, forward strand.
GTCCTCTCAGTCTTTCTAAGCATGAGTCTAGTCCTGGGCTTGTGCTGACTTCTGGCCTTAAGAATTACCCTGTTTACAGAAATCAGAATGCCCCCCATTACTCCCTATGAAATAGACTCCCCCCCACTACTCTATTGTATATCTTAAACCTGGTAAGTCTTTGCCCCAGTCTACTTTGACTTAATTATTTCTTACGCTGTTTTAGCTATCTACAAGCAGCTTCTGCTGGTGGGGCAAACTCTGGAAGACTGCACATGGGTGAGGTTTCTGATTCAGTTTTCCAGGCACCTACATGCAGGCACCTCAGTATCTGCTACCTCTGGAACAGGGCCAGTAACTCAATTTGGGTGGCTCAACATTGCACTGGAAGGGGTGGGAAAAGGGTTAGCAAGGGCACTGTGTTAGTCAGTCAAAGGGATCTGATGCAAAATACCAAAAATTGGTTAGTTTTTATAAAGAATATGTATTTGGGGTAGGAGCTGACAGTTACAAGGCCCTAAAGGGTCCAACTCAAAGTACCATAAGAGGTACTCTCTCATCCAGAGTCTGTTGCCATGGGTTGATGCAAGATGGCAGGCATTGTCTGCGAGGGTTCAGTCTTCCTCTTCCTCTTAAGGCTCTGTGGTCCCAGCTTCTTCCAATCTTAGCTGCAGGCTGGAACTAGTCTTTTCTTTCTCCCAGGGCTCATTTCTCTCTGGGCTCAGCTGCTCTGCTCTCTCCACAAGGCCAACTGTAAGCTGTCAGGCAAACTGCTTGTCTCTCTTCCTGGGGCCTCTGCTGTGCCTAATGGAGCCTTCTCTCATCATGTATCTGCTTCTCTATGTGCTTACTTACCAGGCTCCAGGATCAAAACTCTTACTTTCTCCTCTACCATGTCATTTTCTCTGTGAATCCCCACCCACCAAGGGGACGGGAACTTAATATCCTACTGATGTGGCCCAATCAAAGCATTAATCATTATTTAATCAAGTAAAAGTGAAACCTCTGAATCCAATCCAATCTAATACACCCAGAGGAACACAAACATAATCCAATATCTATTTTTGGAATTCATTAACAATATAAAACTACTATACTCCACCCTCTGAATTCCAAAAAGGCATTACAATATTTTAAAAAACCCACAACAACCTTAAATCAGTAACAATGCAAAGTACAAAATCATGTCACAATCAATTTAAAGAAAATACAGTTTGTCTTGGGCAGAATCCTGTCTTCAGTAGAGCTCTGAAACTTGCAAAATCATTTATCTGCTTTCAATATACAAATGGATAGACAAAGGATAAACATTTGCATTAGCATAAGGAGAATTTGGGAGGAAAACATGAGTCTTGGGTCCTCTACAGTTTAGTAAACCTGCAGGGCATCCTCCATTCAATTTCAAAGTCTCAGAGTCATTTTTTTTTTTTAAGATAGATCACACAAAATGTTACATTAAAAATATCATTCCTAACATGAGGTTTTCTTCTTCCTGGGGCCTCATGGGAACCCACACTTTCCACAGGTTTGCCCAAGGACATTTTCTTAGTTCCATTCTCATCACACATCTGGGTAGCAACCAAACTCCAGACCTCATCCTCCAAGAGCACTAGGGTGGTCACCACATTTACCAGGTCTTCAGGTTAGAGGCTTAACCCCCTAGTACACAGAGGTGGAAGAAGCAGCCTCTCTAATCTTTGGCATACAGACCCAGCCCTCTCAGAGCAATGAGTTGGTGACCTGGCCTTCCCTAATCCATGGGGGACAGGCCTACCACTCTCAGACCTATGGGGTGGCAACCTTAACTTCCCTAAGCCTTGGGAATGTGCACTCCTCTTTCTGTGTCCTGGGGCAGCAAAATTCTCCCTGAACATGGGGTGGAAACATCCACCCTCTTCAACTACTGGGGCAAACTCACACTATCCGTACACATGGGTGGGGTTCCTCTCTTGGCCTGAGGAGATGTCTTAATTCCAGATCTTAGCTTCCATAGTTTTCCTCTTGAAGTCATTTCACCTTCAGTCTCTCCCTTCCATGTCCCTTTTATTCTAGGCTGACAGCAATTTTGTTCTTACAGTTCTCTCAAAAAGTTTGTTGGTTTAGCATGCAAGAAGCAGGGGTCCAAGCCATCGGACAATAAGACCTTACACGAGTTTCTCCTAGATAACTACATTTTCAATCCTGATTTACAAGTTCCATGTTTATTCCATTCCTCAAGCAGGGCATTATCATCTGGGGCTTGATTTCCAGAAGCTTGGGATTTTCAGAATCAGTTTCTGTTTTTTGTTGTGCTTAACAATTCAGTCAGCTTATCTCTCTCATATAACATTTTCTATAAGCTTCAAGGAGAAGCCAAGCTGAATTCTCTGAGTTTACTTTGGAAAGTTCTTCAGCTAAATGTTCAGGCTCACTATTTTCAAATTCTCTCTTCCACAAAACATCAGGAGTCAATCTTGCTAAGTTCTCTGCAACTTCAAAATGTAGGTTGCCTTTCCTCCTGTTATTCCTCCAGTAATAGTTTCATCATTTACTTCAAAGTCCTCATAAAAAGTCTCTTTAAGCATCCATATTACTAACAACAGTCTCTTCAAAGCACTGTAGGCCTTTTCCATCAAGCATCTCACAATTCCTCCAAAAAAGATTCCTTACCCATTTATAAAACTATTCGAGCATTTTGGTAATTGCAAAAGCATAACCCTCTCTGAGTACCCAATCTGCCAGCAGTAGAGACTCACACTCAGCCCCTGATATGGTGACATTCCCTGAGTTGATCAGCCTGCTACCTGGTGGCAGGTTGATTACATTGGACCACTTCCACCGTGGAAGGGGCGGTGATTTGTTTTAACTGGAATAGACACATACTTTGGATATGGGTTTGAATTTCCTGCATGCAATGCTTCTTTAAAACTAACATCTGTGGACTTACCAAATGTCTTATCTACCATGGCATTCCACACAGCTTTGTTTCTGATCATGGGACCCATTTCACAGCAAATGATGTACAGGAATGGGCACATGCCCATGGAATTCACCGATCTTACCGGGTTACCCATCATGCTGAAGCAGGTAGATTGATAGAATTGTGGAACGACCTTTTGAAGACTCAATTATGGTGGCAATACCTTGCAGGGTTGGGGCAATGTTCTCCAGGAGGCTGTGTATGCTCTAAATCAGCATCCACTATCTCTATGGTGCTGTTTTTCCCATAGTCAGGATTCATGGGTCCAGGAGTGGAAATGGAAGTGGAACTACTCTCTATTAACCCTAGTCACCCACTAGGAAAATTTTTGCTTCTTGTCCCTGCAACCTTAAGCTCTGCTGGTCTACAGGTCTTAGTTCCAAAAGGAGGATTGCTACTTCCAGGGAACATAACAATGATTCCATTGAACTGGAAGTTAAGACTGCCACCTGGCCACTTTGGGCTCCTCTTACTTCTGAATAATTACAGGCAAAGAAGAGATTACTGTACTGGCTGTGGTGATTGATCCTGACTATCAAGGGGAAATAAGACTGCATCTACATAATGAGGGTAAAGAAGAGTGTGCCTGGAATACAGGAGATCCTCTAGTGCATCTCTTAGTACTGCCATGCCCTGTGATGAAAGTTAATGGAAATTTGTAACAACCTAATCCAAGTAGGACTAACAGTGGCCCAGAATCTTCAGGAATGAAAGTTTGGGTCACCCCATCAGGCAAAGAACCATAACCAGCTGAAGTGCTTGCTGAGGGTAATGGGAACATGGAATGGGTAGTGGAAGAAAGTAGTGATAAATATGAACTTCAACCATGTGGACAGTTACAGAAACAAGGACTGTAGTAGTCATGAATCTTCTTTGTTTCATTATGAGTATGGTTGTACATGTGCACAAAATGTATTTCTTTGTTTTCTTCCCTAACCTTTTCCCTTATCACATGACAAGTTGTATTAGGTTCATGTCATAATAATTATTTAAGGATGTCAAGTTTAAGACTGAATATTACTGAAGGACTTGTACCCTATTCTAGGGAATTAATGCATTTCTGGTTGTACACAGGAGAGTTGAACATTGTTGGGCAGAAATATATATGCATGTGTCTTATTGTTTTTACTTAGAGACTAAGTGTGCTTTAGGGTAATGTGAATGGTTGCCAAGTTGACAAGGGGTGGACTGTGATGGTCAGGCTAATCTGTCAATTCAGCCAGGTAATTGTGCCCAGTTGTTTGATCAACCAAGCAATGGGCTAATTGTAATACAAGGACATTTATGGGCTTTAGTCATCAGTGAGTTTACTGCATAGATGGCTGATTACATCTACAATCAAGCAGGGGGATTGCCATTAGCAATGAATGATGTTTTATCCAATCAGTGAATGACTTAAAAGGGGAAGTGATTTCAGCTTCAGAGAGAATTTCCCAGCTGGTCTTTGGACAGCCAACATCTCCTGGAAACTCATCAAGGATCTTCATTGGACTTTTTTGGAGTCCCCGGTTTGCAACCTGCTTGTGGAACCTGAACTTGTGCATGCCCATGGTCACATGAGAGAATCTTGTAAAATCTCACACTATTAATAGATATCACCTGTTGATTCTGTTCCTTGGAGAACCTTAAATCAAGCACCATGACCATTTCCTACCTTTTTCATTTTGTTTATTTGACACTCACCCAGTTAGCTGTTTTCCGGAGTTTTGAGGAAGAGGGCTCTGCCTGTTTTTGCTACTTTTGCAAAGATTCTCTGGGTGAATAACACCCTGGAGCATCTTATGCTGCCATCTTGGTTGATTGGAAGTTCATTATGTTGGGATTTTTTTAAACACTATTTGCATTATTTAATGTAAGCAAAAGAAATGAATAGGAAAAGATTGATTGTACATAACAATGTTTGTGTCGAGAATGCACTATGCTTGATACTTTATAAAATATAAAAAGAACTGTGACTTTTTCTTAATAGGCTCCTAATTTAAATGAGATGATGAGTAGTATTGAAAACTAAGTGTAAAAATACAGGTAAGTCTAAGAGGTGGGGATTGTTGCTTGCTCCTTTTGTTTTCCTTTATTTCTCTTTTATTATGTATGCAATAATGTGCATAAAATATCTTGCAAAAATATTTAAAAGAAAGTTATATGCTGTATATTTAGAACAAACATGTCCAAGTGCACAGGTCCAATACGATACTACCTCTTTGAGACATTCTGCATATTGAGTTGTCTCCAACTTTCTAGAAGTTTCTGAGTCCAGGCCAGTCACCTATGAATATTTCAGTATATATTTTGTTTGTTTAAGAAACACCATGTCACATTATCATCTTACCTATGAAAGGCTGCATCTTCTTTTATTTATTTTTTTCATTATTATAGGGGAATAGAGTTGTGTCTTTTAAAAATATTAATTATAGGAGTGATTGAGTTACAGTTCACTCCAATGTTTCTATTCCTCGAGGAAAATGTAATGCAGTGAAGCAGAGAAGGGAGAGACTGAAAGTCTTGGGAAACTGGAAAATGAAATAGGAAACCTTTCACTTCCTTGTCACTGAGTTCCATTCTAAATAAATCAGATAGGATAGGAAATTATTTACCCTATGATGATTCTTTAATGCATTTAGGGGAGTAGTGGCCACAGTCCCAATCCTGGGAGAAATTTATCAAAGTCTCAAAAGCTTTGTGACTAAGTTCCCTTACTTGTATTCAAGAGGCTAGCTGAGAAGAAATTGTGGAACCTGTCAAGGAGGCTACTGAAGCACAGAACAGAAGCACGAGGCTGATCCATTTCTCCGACGAGTACTTACTTGAGTTAAGGAGTGGTGAGCATCCCATTCTGGGACCACTAGAATCATTTTTTCCCCACAAAATGCTCCTACTCTCCTGGACACTTTTGCTAATGGATTTGATTGCTTGAGCCATGTCAACAAAAAGCAGTTCTCTGGTAGCCAAGGTAAGACAAGAAAGAAAATTTAAAACTTTCGTGAAATAAAGACAGGATCATTTCCAAGGGACAGAAAGCTTGAAGGGAAGAAGAGAATAAAGTATAGCATAAGGCTGAATTTTTCTGAAAATTAGAATGACCAATGCTCAAAATGAGGTTTTAATGACAAGGAAAACTACTGTGGATGTGACTTGTTGATCACTGTTCTTTATGATGCACAGAAACTTCAAATAACCTTAGCTGGAGACTTTATTATCTGACTTTTAAAATTTCCAGTAACTACCTATTGCCTTACTTTTTTTCTTTTAACCCCGTCAATGTCAATTGATTCAACTCATTTTGGTTGTTTTTGGCTTTGTCTTTTCCATGTTTTGTTTGTAAAAATAACACATATTTGTCTTAGTTTGGGTTCTGCAGAAGTTGAACCTGAGATAAGAGTTACTTGTTTAGATGATCTAGTGGGAGAGGGACCTCAAGAGAAGAGGACCAAAGGCAGCAGGGTACGGTAGGGGAGTTTGCTAAGCAAAGATGTGGTCTCAGCTGAAGATCAGCTTCAGTCTGATCCTATAGGAAGTTGTGGATAAAATATTGCAGCACAGAGTTGATCCTCCCTTGAGGTAAGGAAACTAACTTTGGTATCTTTGTGCGGGTCAGTCACTGGCTGAATTCTTGGAATATGCACAGCCTTACTCGCAAAAAAAATTCCCATTTGGACCAGTTATTTATCAGCCAACAGTACCTAGAGGATGAGTTTACAGCTAGTATATAGGATAGAAAACTATATCATAAAAAGACAATGTCAAGAATAAAGTAACACAAACTATCTCCCATCCAAAAGCAACTATCATCACATTAAGCTGATTATCCTTTCAGATATGTCTTTGTTACCCTCCATATGAATATCTCCATTCAACTTCAGTGATTTTCCCATGTTAATCATTATAGACGTATCTTCATTTCTAATGGTGCCATGGGGCTCTGCTGTTATTTATTTAACAAATCCTTAGATGATGTGTGTTCCAATGACTATTGCATAACAAATCACCTTAATCATAATGGCATAAAACAATAACAATTTCATAAATGTTCACAAATTCTGAGGATTTCAAATTTAAACATGGCACAGAGAGACAGCTTTTCTGTTTAATGGTATCTTGGCCAACAGCTGGGAAGCTTTGAAGAGCTAGAGGTGATTCAATGGCTGGACTGGAGGATCCACTGCCAAGATAGCTTCACTTCTATGTCTAGCACCTGGCAGGATTGACTGGAAGGCTGTGCTAAACTGGGATTGTTCTCTCCAGTATGGTGGCTTCATGGTAGTTGAACTTATTTCTTCATGATCATGGCTTAGTGCTCCAGAAGAATTAGGTGGAAGATGCATGGCCATTCTTGACTTAGCTTCAGAATCCCCTTAGCATCATTTCCTGTTTTCTCTTGGTTGATGTAGTTACAAGCAGGCTCTGACTCAAGAGAAGGTGAAGTAGTCCCTATCTCATGATGGGAAAAGTATCAAAGAATTTGAGGCCAATGGAAAAAAAACTCCACAATGAACATTTAGATTGTTTCCAATTTTGCATTTTGGTTTGTTTGATTTTTCTCTTGGTTTGTTGCTAACAACGCCACTATGAATATTCTTATACAAATAATTTTTTACACTTTAAACATTATCATCATCACTTTAGGGCAAATTGCTTAAGTGGAATTCCTGGGTAAAAGGATTATATATATATACATATATTTAAAATTAATTCCTATTGCAGTTTCTCCCTAGAAAAGTCGCATCAATTTATAATATCATCACAAGGTGGGGGAATTTAGCACATTAGTGTCAGTTTTAGAGAAGTATATTAAGCCTGTATTCAGCAAATGGAGACCATATTTTGAGAGTCCTTTTGTGTATGTGCATGTATGCTTGTGTGTGTGTGCTTATGTTTTGTATCTACACTGAATTGTCATTATCAGCATTATACTACATTGGTAAAATGAAGTGAGAACTTTTCCATCTTATTATCAAATCCTTTACTCTTTTATACATCATGATTTTTCTGCCTTTCAAACTGTTTTGACTAATTTTTTGTAGTTATTATTAGTCATGCTGTTTTAAAGTTATTGGGAAGTTATTGTTTTTAGCTTCAATTTTGGTAATGTGTACTTTCTTAAAAAACTGTTCATTATTTTGAGATTTTCAAATTTAATAATTCTGATTAATAAAAATTGCATGTTCTCTCACTTTAGATACTTCTCCACTATTTTGTGGTTATAGCCCATTTCCCACATATAATTTTGCACATTTGTTACCTTTTATTTTTTAATTATAATTTCTATAGGAAATTGTAAGGCAAAATGATCAGAGTCTTCTGAAAGTTATACCTTTTAGAATATTTGAGATTGTCAGGTAGCCTATGTGATATATTTTTGGTAAAAAGTTCCAAGACACTACAAAGAATTATGTAGTCTTCAGAGCAAGACTTAATATGCTTCTCAAAAACTAACGCTAGTGTGCTGACTTCTACTACTACAGTTGTATTTTTGTTGCACATGTCTCACAGATATTTTTGATAGATTTTCATACTTTATAATTTGGTGTTGCAACTTTCACAAACATGAAATGACCTTATATACTATTGTGTCTTGAATTCTACTTTTTCCATTCTACTTGCTTTATTTTGAGTGTGTTTTCTATTATATTTTTTGATCTTCCTTAAATTTTTTAATTAAAAAAAAACTGCATTTTGAAATAATTTTGGATTCAAAGAAAGTTTCAAAGAAATGTACCAACAGATTCCATGCACCTTTCACCCACTTTTCACCAACTGTAATTGTTTTAGTTTCCAAGGCTGCTCAAGCAAATATCATGAAATGTGTTGAGGAAATAATGGGGAATTTGTTTGCTTACAGTTTGAGGCAGGGAAAAGTCCAAATCAAGGCTCATCAATGTGATGGTTCCTTCCTGAAGATTATGGCATTCTGGGGCTGGCTGTTGGTGATCTTTAGTCCTTAGCTTGCCACTTGGCAAGGCACATGGCAGCTTCTCCTGCCTTCTCTGGTTTCTTTCAGGTTCTGCTGAAAGTCAGCTAGTTGCTTCCACAGCTTTCTCTCTGTCCGAACTTCACTCCTCTTATGAAGGCTTAATACCCATCCTGATTGAGGTAGGCCATACCTTCTTAACTGATGTAATATCAAAAGTTTCTGTTTACAATGGGTTCAGACCCACAGGAATGGATTAAATATAAGAACCTGTTTTTCTGGGGTACATAGAGCTTCAAACCATCACAGTAACATCTTGATTAACTATAATACAATATCAAAACAGGGAAATTAACATTGGTATAATCTACATAATTTATTCAGATTACATGCACATATTTGTGTGTGTGTGTGCAGTTACATGCAATTTGTATTACATGTATAGATTTGTGTAACTACCACTGCAGTCAAGATACAGAACTATTCCATTAACAAAAGGCTCTCTCTTACTAGACTTTTATAATCATACCCACCTCTTTACTCCCTGTCTTGAACTACTGGCAACCACTAATCTGTTATTCATCTCTATAATTTTACTTCAAAAATGTTATATAAATAGAATCATGCAATATATAACTTTTTTGGATTGGCTATTTTCATCCAGGTTGTTTTGTTGCTGTGTAGTATTCCATAGTGTGGATGTGCTAGCATCTGTCTAACCATTCACCTGTTGAAGGATGTTAGGGTTGTTTCTCATTTTAGGTTATTAATAAAGCTGCTAGGAACACTTGTGTATAGTTTTATGTGAATATAGTTTTCCTTTCTGTGGGACAAATGCCAAAGAGTAAAACTGTTCAGTCACATGACAATTCCATGTTTAGTTGTTTAAGAAATGGTCAGACTGTTTCCAGAGTGTCTGTACCATTTTACATTTCTACCAGCCATATATGTGTCATCCAGTTTCTCTGTATCCTCACCAGCATTTTGTGTTGTTACTGCTTTTTATTTTAGCCATTCTGATAGGTATGTAGTGAGATCTCATTGTAATTTTAATTGGCATATTCCAAAGGGCTAGTATGTTGGACATCTTTACCTGTGCTTATTTGCTATCTGTATATTCTCTTTGGTGAAATATCTGTTCATATCCTTTGCCCATTTTCTAATTGGATTGTTGCTTTTTTTTTTAAACTGATCAGTTTTGAGAGTTCTTTATATATTCTATATAATATAAGATGCAAAGCTTTTGTCTGATATCTAGTTGGCAAATATTTTCCTCAAGTCTGTAGATTGTCTTCGCATCCTCCTCACTGGGTATTTCACATAAGAAAAACTTTTAATGTTGATGACATCCAATTTATCTATTTTTTCCTTTTTTGGTGGCAAGTCTAAAAACCTTAGAGGGTACTTTTTAATGATTTTTTTCTGGTATTAAAAATTCCAGGGAAACGGACTTTGGCCCAGTGGTTAGGGCGTCCGTCTACCATATGGGAGGTCCGCGGTTCAAACCCCGGGCCTCCTTGACCCGTGTGGAGCTGGCTCATGCGCAGTGCTGATGCGCGCAAGGAGTGCCGTGCCACTCAAGGGTGTCCCCCGTGTAGGGGAGCCCCACGCGCAAGGAGTGCGCCCGTGAGGAGAGCCACCCAGCGTGAAAAGAAAGAGCAGCCTGCCCAGGAATGGCGCCGCCCACACTTCCCGTGCCGCTGATGACAACAGAAGCGGACAAAGAAACAAGATGCAGCAAATAGACACCAAGAACAGACAACCAGGGGAGGGGGGGAAATTAAATAAATAAATAAATCTTAAAAAAAAAAAAAAATTCCATGGTCAAATCTGGTTGATCCTTTCATTTATGGTGTCTGGGATATTTCTCATTATTGTTATTCTTATTATTTGAGGTACCAGGAACCAGGGATTGAGCCCAGGACCTTGTATGTGGGAAGCTAACACTCAACCACTGAGCCACATTGGCTTCCTTGAGTTGAGTTGAGTTTTTTTCATTTTGTTTGCTTGTTGGTTTTCTTTCTTGTTCTTTCAGGAGGCACTGGGAACTGAACCCAGGACCTCCCATATGGGAGCCAGGTGCACAACCATTTGAGCTGTATCCATTCCCCTCCATTATTATTTTTTAAATTTTAAATTTTTGTTTTTTAAAGATATTTAGATTATATAAATGTTACATAAAAAATTAGGGGATTCCTATATGCCCTGCTCCCCACACTGCCCACATTTACTCCCATTAACAACATCCTTCATTAGTGTGGTACATTCATTGCAACTGATGAACACATTTTGGAGCATTGCCACTAAGCACCCTCTATTATTTTTAACATCTGTGGGGATAAACCAAATTTATATAACCTTTCTCCTAATAATGGACTGTTATGTTGTTTATTGGAATTTTATTTGCTGTGATAAATAATGTTGCAACCAGATCTTTTGTATGTATCATTGTACAAGGATTTATGAAGAATAGATTTGTGAGCATGAAACTGTTAAATTATAGGGTATGTGCTTTTATAATTTTGATAGTATTGAAAATTATCCTTTAAAAATAGAGTGCCAAAATACATTCTTATTAGCAATGTGTAGGTGTGCCCATATCCCCATATCTTCACCTACTCTGGGATTCCAATTGCCCAATTTCTCTGTCAATCTTAAAAATAAGAAATACTTTCTATTTTTATTACTTGAATTCTAAATCAATTTAAGAGGTCTGTCTCTGTGTTGTATGTGACAATAAGATCATCAAGGAACACAGTTTTATATTTCACTCTACAAAATTTGGAATATCAGATGAAAGAAAGGATAACTAATCCCAAGCTTACTAAGATGAGTCTTACACTGGTGAGTCAGCAACTTTGCACTTCCTAGTGCTAATGAGGAGATGGGATTCCTGAGGGCTGGGGGTGGGTTGGGGTGGGTCATCAGTAGGGAACACTCTGCCTACCACATAATTCTAGAAGTCTATATAGAACACCTAATAGTTGTTTAGCAAGGCAATGATTCTCTGGAAAGAGGAATACCTACCATTTTCCTTTTAGTTTTCTTTGTGGTTTTGTCATCCATTCACCAACACAATCATTTGTTTATTCAATGACTGTTTATTTGGCACCTAATTAGCATTGGTCTAAGGCACTGGGGAATAAGGATTTTGTTTATTAACTCACTGTCTGGCCTGGCAGATTAAACAGATTAAACAGGTCTTTTCTCAGCAGTGCACAGACAGCTGAACAGACACCAGGACAGGGAGTCAGGCAAAGACAAAAAAGCATACACTTAAGTGTCCTGCTGATGGGGGCTAGGAGGGCAGGCAGTAGACTAGAAAGGCAAATCTACCTATTGAATACCTCAGAAGCTGGATCCAAAACTTACAATTAAAAGATGGACCAGCCTCGAAGCCAAACTCAGCATGTAAATGCATTACCTTCCCCCCAGCGTGGGACATGACTCCCGGGGATGAGCCTCCCTGGCGCCGAGGGATTACTACCAAGTACCAGTTGATGATGTAACTAGAAAATGACCTTGAATAAAAGGGTCAACTCGGACCAGCAGAATATCTCAATCTACATATAATACCAGGAGCTAAAAATGCTTTTTGACTGAATCAAGGGGGAAATGGAAAGGACAAATGAGTTTATATGGCTATGAGTCTCCAAAAAGAGCCGGGAGGTTATCAGAGGGGTTGCCCTTATGCACACCTCAGCAGAGTCCCAGAGACAGATAAAGTAGATACAACCCTGGGTACTGGTTCTTCTGAGGGCTACAGAGACCCACAGGTTCTATGGTCATGGCAGATGGAGTTCAGTGCCATGTCAGTTGACCCTACTTTAGAGTTTGTGTTTCTGTGTGGTGGAGCTGGACTCAGATGTCATCTTTGTTCACAAGCCTCTCCTGTTACTTTTACCAGATCTGTAGTTGGTGCTGGGGTTTAATATATACCCAGGGGACCTGAATCTCTGGACTGACCATGTGATAGCCAGGCCCTGAGCCTCAACAGACTTTAGCTCCTATACTCCCGTTTATTGGACCTACCCCACTCAGCTAACGTGGAGTTGAAGAAGGTCAACCACCACACCATGGAACCAAGAGTGCCTACAACTGAAAGCAGGAGGATTGCATCCAGCATCCATGTGGAATCTAAGCCCCATCTTGTTACAGATGTGGAGTGGACACAACCATTCCAAGGTCCACAGGATGGAGGAATAGAGTATGGATTAGAGTGGACTTACTGATAATCTGTTCATGAACTATTGTGATTAGTAATCAAAGAAAATGTGGCATTGGTGTGGAGAAAGTGGCCATGGTGGCTGCTGGGGGTAGGGAATGGGAGGAAGAGATGAGATATGGAGGTGTTTTCGGGACTTGGAGTTGTCCTGGGTGATGCTGTAGAGACAGTTACCAGACATTGTATGTCCTCCCATTGCCCACTGGGTGGAATGTGGTAGAATGTAGACTATGATGTGGACCATTGACCATGAGGTGCAGCGGTGCTCTGAGATGTGTTCACCAAGTGCGGTGAATGTCTCATGATGATGGAGGAGATTGTTGTTACGGGGGGAGCAGTGGGGTGAAGGGGGTGGGGGATATATGGGGACCTCATATTTTTTTAATGTAATATTTAAAAAATAAATAAAGACAGAAAAAAAAATGAGTTACCTGTCAAAATAAAAAAAGAACAGATGATTAAAATAAATGTCTTCTGGGCTTAATTTAGGGAAGTTGAATTATATACCTATTAAATCTCTGTACTCCTGTTTCAAGTTGCATACCAGTGTGAAGTTCCATCAGCTATTTAATTAGCATCTGGTCCAGACATCTCACCATTATCTGTTAAAAACAAAAGTAAACATTCCATAGACTGGGAGCTAGGTGAAGCTTAACCTTAATGTTTTTATTCAATTTTAACTTGTTTTTTTTGATAGGACCTCTCTTACTCTCTAATCTGAAATATCCACTCTTAGTGGCACTTTACCTGCTTGGAATCGAATTTAATGTATCAGACTTTTCTTACACCCTAGGACTACTCTCCTCACCATTGGAACCCACCTGTCCCATGTCTCACCCTACCAGGTACTGCTCTGCTGATAAACTCATCCATGTAGATGTGACTATGCATGAGCGTAACAGACAGCATTTTAAAGGGTCATTCTGGAGGCAATATCTTGTTTATATATTATATTAATCAGCCAAAGTGGTACTGAAGCAAAATACCAGAAATTGGTTGGCTTTTATAAAGCATTTTTATTTGGGGTAGGAGCTTTCAGATAACAGGCCATAAAGTGTAAGTTACTTCCCTCACCAAAGTCTATTTTCACATGTTGGAGCAAGATGGCTGCCGACTTCTGCAAGGGTTCATGCTTCCTGGGTTCCTCCCTTCCAGGGTCTTGCTTCTCTCTGGATTCAGGGTTCCTCTTTTCCCAGGGCTTGCTTCCTCCTAGCTCAGGGTTCTTCTCTTCTTGGGGCTTGTTTTTCTTTCCTCTGTGAGCATACTTCCTGGGGCTCCAGCTTAAGGCTTCAGCATCAAACTCCAACATCAAAAAATCTCCAGCATCAAAAACCTTCAACTCTATCCTTCGCCATGCCTTTTATCTGTGAGTCTGCACTGACCAAGGGGTGGGGACTCAACACCCTAATGACATGGCCCAATCAAAATCACTAATCATAACTTAATCATAATTTACAGACCAGATTACAAACATAATCCAATATCTATTTTTGTAATTCATAACTATATCAAACTTCTCCAAATTTTTAATATATTTTTCAAAAGATACTTAGATTACATTAATGTTAGATAAAAACTATAGGGAATTCCCATATGGCCCAGTCCGTAGCCTTCCCATGTTTTCCCACATTAACAACATCCTTCATTAGTGTGGTACATTTGTTACAATTGATCAACACTTTTGGAGCATTGCCACTAAGCATGGATTATAGTTTACATTGTAGTTTACACTCTCTCCAGCACCATTTTGTAAGTTATGGCAAGATATGTAATGCATTGTATCTGTCATTGCAACGTCATTCAGGACATTGCCCCCATATTACACCTATTTTTACATCTCCCATCCCTCAGAACCTACAGTGGCCACTGCCTCCATATCAATGATAAAATTCTTCCATTAGGAGGCAATATCTTAATCCAGAGGAGCTAGTGGTAGGTGACTGGAAGATATCTTAGTGTAAGTTTCACTTTTAATGCTGTTAAATTGTACTAAAGAGTCAGCTGACTTGGTTAAGTACTGTAAAGCTCAGGCCTTCATTTTTCCTCCAGATACTACTTAACTTCCTAGTTCCATGTCTTATAGGCAATACCCTTCCCTTTCATCAGACCAAACCTCTTTCAGTGTGCACAATGATGGCTCTTGCTTTGGGAGTGGTGCTTTGGCCACATACATGTAGTCATCTTTTGTTCAACCATTTTAAAACTTGGCCCCAGAATCACTCCTTCTAGGGTGACTGCTAGAATTTTGTCTTTCCGCTCTATAAATTCTTATTTAGATGATTTTCTTCTGTGATTCTTTATCATCTTATGCACGTTCCTCTAAGAACACTCTTCTCAAAGACCATGCTATGCCTATCATTTTGTTCAACAAGCATAGGATAAGCACCAATTAAAGATATTTTTTCTTACTGTTGCTATTGTTGTAGTGTAACTCCCAGTCCCTAATAATACATGTACTTGGAACTTGAGAAATGTTTGTAGAATGATGGAATAAACTCAGGTTTGCTTTGGGAACTAAGCTTGCCTTCCCTGTTTCTTCCTCTGGATTACCTGGAGAAAAGTGATTGCTATCTTCCTAATGCCTGTAATACTCTGTCCCAATCATATGTGTTTCTCATTGTGTTCTCTATTCAAATGTCTCTCTAGTATAAACTCTGAGTATACTCAGAGTATAAACTCTGAGGCAGTAATAACGTCCTATGAAACTCCGTGGCCCCCATAAATCCCACCACAATTTCTCAAATGAAATATGTATCCAAGAAACAATTTTGAATGTGTTAAAAAATAGCTAAACAGACAGGATCACATTTATTGATTTCCCAGAATTCAACATATCAACATAAAAATCATTGCCAGTTACAGCAAAATTATGCTGGATTAAATATGGAGGATGGATGAGTAAAGATACCAGGTATCTGTGAATGAGTCTACCCTCTTTCTTGTTTCCTGAGCAAGAGAGTTGAAATACTGAAACATTTGCTGAAGGACAGTGGGAAAATTTTTTTATCAGTGCTGCTCAGTGCTGGAAAGCAAAAGGGGAAATAATGCCAGGCTTCTGTTTACATAGTTAGTGCTAATGCTAATGCATTAAGTTAGATGTTATGATTAGATAAATTTCACAGTAGTTAAAGTCATCTTTAAATTTTGTAAAATATATTTGTATTCTCAGTTTGGCAATGTTATGGTCAATAGCTTCAGACATGAAAGCAGCTAATAGACTTACCTAAGTTGTTCATTCTTTCCCCCATCTGCCAGGAATATTATCATCCAACTCTGAAAGTAAAGATGTGTAATCAAAAAGTGGTGATGACAGAGAACAGACAACCGGGAGAGGGGGGGAATTAAATTAAAAAAAAAAAGTTAAAAAAAAAGTGGTGATGAGTGGAGATATTAATATACTAATATTAGAGGGATGTAGTGAGACATGGTGGTTGGTGCATGCAACGCAGAAGAGGACATTGCAGTCTGTATATTGAGGCTGGATCCGAAATATAATTGTACTTGGGAGCATGTTGTGGAGAACAACTTCTTCTTGGGCCCAGGGAGGATTCTTCTGTTCACATTTGCCAGGAAAGACAAATAATTTTCAACTTGTCAATGATTCTCATCAGCTGATGATGTCTATCTGGAGTGCTTTTATGGAAAGAATCCTAAAGCTACAGCTGTTGAAAACTGTTTCATTAGTGATATTTGCCAGGGGGATGGGAATGGCACGCCCATGTATTTATCTCAGGATTGTGCCGCCTGTCCAGTCACTCAACTGAGTAACAAGAACTGCAAATTAATTTCCAACTTCCTGCATATGAAATCATTGTATTAAAGCTTTTATTGTTTTGGGTTCTGTAACAAGATATCCTATATACTAGCTTGGTGTCATAAAATACTGAGCAAAAGAGTTTATATTTGCCTTTCATATTTGTTTCTTAAAAAGTCAAGGCTCTGGAAGTGTTTGTTGTCCTTCTAGGAGGCAGAGCTTAATCTCTGCTTTTCATCTTAAGTATGAGCTTCCAAAGGATAGTGCATGGGAAAGGAAAGATCATAACTTTATAGTGGAGAGATCTGGCAAGCACTATCTTGCCCAAGCAGTCAAGGTTAACTTAAAATTAGCAGAAACTGGGTCAAGTGCATGTATTTGTATGTGTATATGTGAGTGTGTGAACTAAGACTTTGTATAAAATGGACCTGAGATCTGGGTTTCAGAATAAGAAGATTTGATGTGGACAGTGTCTTGTGAGTGGGCCTTATTGGTGGAGGCAATGACCTGATTTGTTTAGTACTTATTTATTTCTCTATTTTTGAGTTCCCCTCACCTTACAATAGTTAGAAGAAATTTTCCTCTTTTTCTCTTCATAAATGAGGCTTGAGAAGAATAGTTGGCATTCTCTTCATTTTCCTTGCACTTCCTTCTACTTTAAAACATTCATTCCACTACCTTCAAGAATCACTCCTTTTTTTGATGCTTACCTGTCGTTTTTTATGATGTTCTACGATATTTTGCTTTCCATTTTCTTCCAATTTATTTGCAAACTCAGAGACACTTTTATCACTCATAGTGTCATTTGTGAATCTTAATCTTTATACCAAATGAAAGATTTGACTTGATTATAGATATGTAAATTCAGTCCTTTTATCTTTTTTCCCATGGTGATATTGGTACACATTCATAATATTGGGGTTTAAATTACTTTCCTTCTGACTTGTAGCTTGAGGAATCATGCAGAAGATGACTGCTAATGTGGAAAAAAAGAACACATTTGATGAGGCTTATCAAGGTCCACTTTATTTCACACTAAGTATCTTGTGGCCCTGAAGACTGGCAGTACAGGGTCTACAACCTGGAATAACAGCCTGCTCTTCAACAGCTATAAAATTAACTTAAAATTTATGGTTCTGGCAAATACTTCTGGCTTTTTATGTGTTAGTTATTAACTAAGAATATTTCACTGGGGAGATTTATTTGACTAAAATGCATTGAAATTACTTGCATCAATGAACTATATTATAGGTGAAACTTGGTATAAATTACTCAGGAGAGGATTCAAAAATAACAGGGTGACAAAGCTTAGAAAAGCCAGTCATGCTGTCTCTTCCCTTGATTTGATTTTAGCCTACTTTAACTTTCAGGTCAGAATCAGAAAATGGTTCTACTAGAAAGTTAAAGCAAAAATACTAACAAAGGACTTCTGCTTCTTGACATGACAGAGAACTTGTATCTGATTGTTGAGAACAACTGTAAAAGTTGAATTAAAAACAAAAACAAAGGAAAAAGCAGATGTTCGAAGGCATTTTAAGGAACCACTATGGCCAGGACTTCTGCTTCTTGACATGACAGAGAACTTGTATCTGACTGTTGAGAACAACTGTAAAAGTTGAATTAAAAACAAAAACAAAGGAAAAAGCAGATGTTTGAAGGCATTTTAAGGAACCACTATGGCCAGGAGTAGAGGGACCAAGATCCAGTAAAAGAACATGTATAATTAGCCCTAAATCTGTTGAGGTTTTATGCCTTTACAGCATTTGCCTATACTCAATGTGGGGCTTAGAAACTAAGAAAAAGTGGTGGCCTGGAGCTGGTGATAGTTTCATAGGCTGAGGAGACAAAAATTAATCATATTTATCAAGATATTCACAAACAATGAGTCTGAGAGTCTGTGTGCAGTTTCCCTAGGAGGTATTGCTTTAGTTTGCTAAAGGCTGCCAAGGCAATATACCAGAAGTGGGTTTGCCTTTATAATGGGCATTTATTTACTTATAAGCTTACATTTCTGAGACTGTGAAAAGTGTCCAAATTGAGACATCACCAGGAGACTGGCTGCCAGTGATCCCAGAGTCCTCTCTCACATGACAAGTCACGTGGAATCATCTGCTGGGGCGCTCCCTGCTTCGATGGGTCTCATTGCCTTGTGCTTCTGACTTTTTCCAGCTTTCTCTCTGTTCCCATGGCTTTCTTTCTCTCAGGTTCCATTGATTTCAGTTCTGGTTTCTGGGATTTTCTCTCTAAGCCTCTAAGGACTCTCTGTGCCTCTGTGTGTGTCTCTCTCTTCATATTAATCTCACTTATAAAGGAATCCAATAAGAAGATTAAGACCCACCCTGGGTTATGCCTTACTGAGGCAATTGAATCAAAGGTCCTTAACTGAAATAATTTCATCAAAAGGTCCTACTTAAAATAGATTCATACCCACAGGAATGGATGAGATCTACGGACATGATCTTTTCTGGGGCAATATAGTTCCAAACTAGCAAGGTACCTACCAGGTCAAAAGGACTACATGAGTAGGGCAAGAAGCTGATCAACTAAGCAGTGTACCACCTACAGTGTACCATACAAAATGCCTTAAAAATTATTGACATGCAAAGAAGCAGTAAAAGTGATCAATAATCAAGCAAAAGACCCAGAGATAATCCAAATATTGGAGTTGGCAGTTAAAATGTAAAAATAACTATAATTATTGTGCTAAAAATAAGAAAAAAGATGGACAAATATATGAAAAGTTGGAGAATAGAAACTGATATCATAATCTATAGGAAAGAATCAAATAGGCATTCTAGCATTGTAAATGTTAATATTTGAAGTTGAGAAATCATTGAATGGGTTTAACAGCAGACTAGACTCAGCAAAAGTCAAGATTAGTAAACTTAAAGACTTGTCAACAGAAAACATCCAATTTGAAACACAGAGTAAAAAATAAAAAGGGAAATGGATGTGGCTCAATCCCTTGGGCACCTGCCTACTACATGGGAGGTTCCAGGTTCGGGTCTCGGTGCCTCCTAAAAGAAAATGAGCAGAGCTGCCTCCTGCCACAACAAGCAAATACCACAAGCTAACAGATGCTGCAGCCCACAGGGAACAGATGTGGCTCAGGCCTTTGGGCACTCACCTCATGTGGGAGGTCTTGGGTTTGGTTCTTGGTGCCTCCTGGAGAAGGTGAGCAAACAATGGATAGACAGGCAAGAGAAACATCTGGGGGAGATGGGGGCATAAATAAAGAAAAATAAAGTAAATGAAATAAATCATTAAAGAAGAACAAAAACATAAAAAAGAATAAAACAAAAATAAATGTGCAACATAATCAAAAGGTTTAAATAGCTGTATTAGAAGTTTCCCCCCCTCCAAAAAAAAGAAGAGAGAAAATGGAATAGAAACAATATTGGAAAAAACATTGACCAAGAAGTCCTCAAATATGATAAAGGACATAAGCTGCTAATTAAAGAAGATGAATAAATGCCAAGCACACAAATACAAAACAAACAAACAACAACAACAACAAAAAACAACCCACACATGGTGACATTATAATCAAACTGCTAAATCCAAACATAGAGAAAATCTTTTAAAAGAAGCCAGAGGGGGGAAAATACCTTACATTCAAAGAGGTAATAGCTGACTTCTTAGTGGAAACAATGGAACCAGAAAACAATAGGAAAATGACATCTCAAAAGTGCTAGAAAAAAATACCATCAACATAGAACTCCCTACCTTGGAAAAATGTCCCTCAAAAAAGTGAAAGCAAAATAAACACATTTTCAGAGAAAGAAAAACTCAATAACTTTGTCAGCAGAAGACCACACTGCAAGAAACACTGAGAGAATTCTTCCTGCTAAAGGAAAATGTTCCCAGATGAAAGCATGGAGCTCCAAAGAGAAAAGAAGTATAACATATGGAGTAATTACATTTGTTAGTATAAATGAATATAAGCTGTTTAAAACAAAAACAATAATGTCTTGTGCAATATATCACATAAATAAACTAGTGAATTTTGTGACAACAATAGCTCAAAGGACAGAAGAAGAGAAAAATGGAGATGAACTGCTAGTTTCTTGTAAAGACAGTGGTAAAGGGCAGTGGTAAAGGTAATAATTTAAAGTGTAGAATAAGTATACATTGTAATTTCTAGTATGACCACTATGTGATGCACAAAGATGTAAGAAAATGGCTAATAGAAACAAACACAAAAAAGTACAGCCTCACTCAGAGAGACCGCGTCTACTTGGGAGAGAACATTTTTTGTCCTCAAGAAAATACTGAAGAAGCCCTGTTGTTATGGCAGATTAGTGAATCAATGGCCAACTGCAATGTGATGCTGAACAGCATAGCTGAGCACAAGAGCAACTGCCTCATCAGTTTGCAGAGTGCATCTGTGCTGGGAAGAAAAGGCTAGTATGTGATGCTGTCAGAGGGCCCACAGCCTGTCACCAACAGATCACCAGCAGCTTTCTATCTGGCTTTGCAGCTTGCCATTTTCAGACAGATTCCAGAGGCTCTGGGGTATGTCCTCCAAGCTCTTCAGCTCCAAGGTGATGATACCAACTCACTGTACTTTCTTGCCCCCCCTTTTTTTTTTAGGTACCAGGGTCAGATATTGAGCATGGGACCTCATACGTGGGAAGCCAGTACTTAACTACTGGGCCACATTGGCTCCCCTGAGTTGGTTTTTTTGCTTGTTTGCTTGTTGTTTGTTTTTGCTTTTTTTTTAGGAGGTAGTGGGGTTGAATCCAGGTCCTCCTGTGTGGGAAGCAGGTGCTCAACCACTTGAGCCACACCTGCTCCCTTTGCCCTCTTATTGTCAGCACAAAAGCACTACCATGATGCTCTCCACATCATTGACGTGACCTTGAGTGAATATCCAGAAAATTTTATACTATTGTTTTTCAAAGTGAAGTTGGAATCGCTCTGCCTGGGCCTGGTTGAGGCACTCCTCTCTTGTAAGCATATGTTAGAAATATGGAAATCCTGCTCAACCTAACCAACCCCAGGTTCTGTCCATGCCACATCTATACAGCCTCAAGACTGGAGCAGGCACTGTCAGAAGTGACCTCTTCTCTGCAGAGCAGCAGCCCCAAGAAGGCCCCACAACATCCTTGGATGATGCTGGCACAGATCTGGCTCCATGCAGATGAAGTCTACATTGGCATTGGGAAGATGGCAGAAGCCACAGTATGTACTCAGGAAGCTGCCTACCTCTTTCCAATGTCCCACAATGTCCTGAACATGAGAGGCCAGGTTGCCAACCTGGAGGAAACACTGATGAAGCCTGGCAGTAGTATGAAGAAGTCTTATCCATCAGCCCCACCCACATGAAGAGCATTCAGTGACTGGCTCTGATCCTTCACCAGCTGGGTCGCTATAGTCTGATGGAGAAGATCCTCCAGGACACCATGCAGGTGAACTCTACAGTCCACAAAGTCTGGAACTGGCAAGGCCCTCCAAGCTTGGGGCAACAACACAGCAGCCACCTAATGCTTTCTGATGGTCTTGGAGCTGGAGGCCATGAGGCTGGCTGTGACCTTCACCATCATCCCCTGGTTGCTGTGTGCAGGCATCTACCAGCCTTCCCAGTCAGGCTGGGCCTAGCAGGGCCACCAGGGACCACTCAGCTGCCCAGAAGGGATGAGTCTGCAGAGCCCTGAAGTCATGGATGCAGGTTTGATTGATGACAATGAACTCACCAAAGCAAATTTGAATCATTGCTCTCTCCACATGCATTTTTGTTGTTTTTGCCAGCCCAATGATAGTTTTTGAATCTACTGAAATTGTTCAAAATGGTTAATGAGCCATAGTTTGTTAGTTGACACCTGATTTTTAAATAAAATGATTATGGAATTAATCAGAAAATGTAGAAGAATATATTCAAAGTTAAAAATCAGTGGCAGAACAGATTATTTTGATCAGAGCTATAAAGAAAACTGTTCTCTCCTCTCTACTACTACTCCTTTCCTATCATTAGTCCAAAAACCAAATGTGAATTTTCTTATCCCACTTCAGTAACAGTGAAATCCAGGACACCAGCTGATGATTTCTTGGTTTTGTTGTTAATAATTGTGCCATGTGACCATGTGATAAATAACTGTCCTCACTTAGATCAAAGCCTGAGTCCAAGAATATTTATATTTTACCAATATATGCCTGTTACAAGAGAAGGAAATATGAGTTATTTAAGTTTAACTTTTTAAATGTGAATTCAGAATTTATTTATCAATGGAAATATGCACACACAATCTTCTAATGGAATGTTTACTGACATTCCTTATACCCATCAGACACTTGGCTAAATGGGAAGATGATATTAATAAAATTATTTTTAAATGGAAAAAAGAGAAAATAGCTAATAGAAGGGAAAAATAGGATATTAAAAATACTTGATTTGGGAAGCGGACTTGGCCCAGTGGTTAGGGCTCCCGCCTACCACACGGGAGGTCAGTGGCTCAAACCCCGGGCCTCCTTGACCCATGTGGAGCTGGCCCATGCACAGTGCTGACATGTGCAAGGAGTGCCATGCCACTTAGGGGTGTCCCCCGCATAGGGGAGCCCCACATGCAAGGAGTGCGCCCCATAAGGAAAGCCACCCAGCATGAAAGAAATGCAGCCTGCCTAAGAATGGCAACACCCACAAGGAGAACTGATGCAACAAAAAGAAACACAGATTCCCCTGCCGCTGACAACAACAGAAGCAGACAAAGAAGAAGACGCAGCAAATAGACACAGAGAATAGACAATTGGGACAGGGGAAGGGGAAATAAATAAATAAATCTTTTAAAAAAAAAAACTTGATTCATAGAACAGAATGCAGAGAGGAGGACTTAAGGAACAAAGGACAGATGGAAAAAAGGAAAAAAAAGTCAAAATGATAGACTTAAACCCAACTACATAAGTAACCATATTACATGTATATGGACTAAAACACACCAATTGAGGGATAATGATTGTCAGTCTTCAGTAACAATAAAATAAAATATGATAAAATAAAATACCAAACTACATGGAGTTTACAGCAACCACATATTAAATATGAAGGCATAGATGAGTTGAATATAAAAAGATAGAAAAGATATACTACATTAACCAAAGAAAGCTTGTATATCAATTTTATATCACTCACAATAGACTTTAAGGAAGGATTATTATAAAAGATAATGAAGGGAGGAGTGGTTAAGCATCCACCTCCCATATGGGAAGTCCTGGGTTTGGTTCCTGGTGCCTCCTAAAAAAACAAAACAAAACAACAAGCAAAATAAATGATTAAAACAGCTCAGAGAAGTTGACGTGACTTGGTGGTTAAGCACTGGCTTCCTACATATGAGGTAATGGATTCAATTCAATTCCTGGTACCTTAAAAAAAGAGGGTTTTTACTCAACAGTAAGACATAACAATATTAAATATGAACACACCTAATAATATAGCCTCAACATATATAAAGTAAGTTTTAAAAATTAACTCAAAAAGAGAAAGACAAGTTTATAATAATAGATGGAGATTTTAGCACACCATTCCCACTAGCTGACAGCACAAGCAGACAGGAAGCCAATAAAGATATGGAACACATGGGCACTGTAATTAATAACTTTGGCTAAATTGAAAGATATAGAATGTAATGTCTAATACTATATATAAAACTACAATAAACATATTCACTCAAGCACACATAGTATATTTAGAAAAACATAACACTGGCACATAAAGCAAATTTCATCAAATAATTTGAATCAGCAGTATTTATTATTCATTTCTTTTGGAATTAAATTAGATTTCAAGATCAGGAAGTATAAAATATTCAAAGTTAAAAACTGACAAACATGCTTATGAACTATTTATGTATCAACAGAACAAAAATGATAAAATAGCTAGAGTTGTATAACAATGAAAACACAATATATCAAAACCAATAAAGTACTGATAGAGAGATGAATACTTCAAATGTATAAATTAGAAAAGAAGATTTAAATCCAGTGATCCAACTTCCAACTTAGGAATTTAGAAAATAAAAAACAAATTAAACCCAAATAAATACAAAAAGTAATAAAAATAAGAGCAGAAATAATGAGATAGAAAGCAGGTATACACAAGAGGAAAAAAATAACCCAAAACTTTGGTTATTTGAAAGAGTTTATTATATTGATAAGTGAAACTGATCAAGAGGAAAGAAAAACAAATTACAATAGCAGGAATAAAAAAGAACACTACTAAAGTGCTTATAGACAATATCGAGATAAGACTATTTAAAAAGCATGATACCAACAAATTTTAAATTTTAGAGTTAATGGGAAAAATCCCTTGAAATACAACATTCAAAAACTTACAGAAGAAATAAAAAATCACAAAATTCCTATATTTATTAATGAAATTGAACCTATAATTAAAAATCTTGTAAAGAAAAACAACAGGCCCAGATATCTTCTCTGGTGAATTTTTTCCCAACATTAAAGGGAAAATGAAAACTAACTTCACATAAATGATCCAAGTGAATATGAGGGACTACTTCCTATCTCATTTGATGTGGCCTTCATAATTTAACAAGATTACAAGAAAAGGAAAACTATAGGCCAATATCTTCCATGAATTTAGATGTAAAAATCTTAAAATTTTAGCAAAATAATTCCAACATATAAATGTTGGGTTAATTCTAGAAATAAAAGATTGGAATAAGATGCAAAAATCAATCTATGTATTATCTTATAACCACATGAAAGAGAAAAGCCATATGATGATTTTTAATAAATGCAGAGAAATGATTTGAAAAAATTCAGCAGTCATTCATGATAAAATCAGAGAAAGTGTATTAAGAAACATCTTTAGAGAACATCATATTTAGCAGTGAAATATTGAAAAATTTCCCTGTAATCTTAGGAACAAGATAAGAATAATAACTATCACATTTTGCTTTGAGTACTATTCATGCAATAAGGCAAGGGTTAAAAAACATTGGAATGTTAACCAGAGACTTGAAGCATTGTGCTTGGGAGACAAAAATTGGAGGTTAAGATCCATCAAGAAAATATAGAGCTGCCATACAATCTGGCAATACTGTTCCAAGGTATTTACTCAGAAGAAACGAAAGCAGGGACTCAAATAGACATTTGCACACTGATGTTCATAGCAGCATTAGTCACATTTGCCAAAAGATGGAAACAATCCAAGTGTCCTTAAACAGATGAATGTGGTATGTGTATACAATGGAATACTATTCAGCTGTAAGAAGTGGTGAAGTCGTGATGCATATGACAATGTGCTTGAACCTTGAAGATATTATGTTGAGTGAATCAAGCCAGACACAAAGGACAAATATTATATGATCTCACTAATATGACTAACTATAATGAGCAAAGTTATTGGAGTTAACAACTAGAAAATTGTTTACCAAAAGACAGAACTAAGATAAAGAATGGGGAGCAGAGGGTTAATGTGTGCAGAATGTGTGATAAAGTTGATTGTAAATATTTGTAATTGGATAGAGGTGATGATAGCATATTGGAGTGAATGTAATCAGCAGTGCCAATATGGGGGTTATGATTATGGTAGAAAGGAAAGTTTAGGATTGATATGTCACTAGAAGAAAAGCTAAATGATGAAACATGGGATTTTATAGCATAGAGAATCCTGTTGCAGCAATGAGTATGGTTGGTTAACAGTACAAATATAAGAATATTCTTTCCTGTATCACAATAAATGTATATTAATATTGCAAGATGTTAAAAATACGATGATATTTGAGCTAAAATGCACCTAAAGCAAACTATGGACTGTAGTGAATAGTAATATATGAGTATGTTTTCATCAACTGTAAAAAAAAAGAGAGAATTATCCTACATGACAGAAACTAGACACAAAGTATTGCATATTGTTCAACTCCATTTTTATAAATTTTAAATATAAAGAAAGTTATAGAGATAGAATTAGATTAGCAGATATATATGGCAGGGAAGGATAGAAGGATTGAGAGGTGACTGCTAAGGGGTGGGGTTTTTCCCTTTTTGAAGTAATATTGATTGCAGCAATGAATGCGTAACACTGTGATTATACCAAAAGCCACTGGCCACTGGAGGTACAATCTGGATGGATTGTATGGTATATGAATATATCTCAATAAAATTCCTTAGAAAAAAAAGATCCATCAAGGAAGAAGGAGAACCTGGTAAATACCTCACATGATGAGATACACGAAGGGCTATAACCAGGAGTAAGTACAAACTGGAAATAAATCATTTCTCACAAATGTGGAATCTTGCCTTGAATCATCTTAATTCCTGTTTGAAGTCAGATGATTTTCCCATACTCAAATTGCCTATGAGGATAAAATTAAATCCTCTCCCGAGAAAAATAACATCACTTAGAGCCTCTTAAACAGTGGTTGAAATTTTTTTTTTTCTGTAAAGGTCTAGATTGTAAATATTTTGGGCTTTATAGGGTATATGTTTTTGTTGTAACTATTCAGTCATAATGCTTTGTAGCAAAAAAGCAGCCATACTCAATACGTAAACAAATGACTATGGCTGTGTTCCAGTAAAACTTTATGAATTCTGCGATTTGAATTTCACATAATTTTTACATGACTCAAATATTAATCTACTTTGTTTTTTTCCAATTAACCACTAAAAAATACACAAAAATCAGTTTTAGGTTGCATCCATACAAAAACAGATCATGAACTGGATTTGGCCCTTGGCCCACATAGTATACCAATTCCTTTTGTAAAATATTTTTATATAAGATGTCTTGCACTGAATAAAAATTTCTCTGAATTATTAGGAGACAATACCAAATGCTTTAAAATCAAGATAAAAAACATACAATATAAGCAGAACCACACTTAATTCAAATATTTGAGTAATCAGATATGAACTTTAAAATGATTATTTAATATTATTTAAAGTTTGTGTATCCAAGAGAATAGAAGAAAAGATGGTGAATTTGAAAGGGAACAAAATGTATTAAAAAGTATAAATTGGAAACTAAAGAATTACAAATTCAAAAAACTGAAATTAAGAATTCATTGGCAAGAGAAAAAGAAACAAAAACCAAAAACAGGGAAGTGAATATGGCTCAAGTGATAAGGTCTCAGTCTACCATATTGGTGGACCTGGGTTTGATACCTGGGGCCTCCTGGTGAAAAAGAAGAGAAAGTGTGCCTGCGCAGTAAGCCGGTGCCTATGTGGTGAGCCAAGTGCCCATGTAGTGAGCCGAATGCCCGCACAGTGAACCAAATGCCTGTGTGAATGATTGTGTGAGTGCCCATTTGGTGAACCAAGTACCCACATGGTGAGCCAGTGCCCATGCAAATGAGTCACACAGCAAGATGGTGACACAACAAAAGAGAGACCAAGGGGAGAGTCAAAGTGAAGCGCAACAGAAACCAGGAACTGAGGTGGTACAATTGACAGGTAACCTCTCTCCACATCAGAGGTCCCCAGGGTCAAATCCCGGTGAATCCTAGAGGAGGAAGATGAGAAGACAAAAAGAGATATAGGTACAGAAGATCACAGAGCAAATGGACACAGACAGCAAAAGCAGCAGAGTGGGGGAGGGAGAGGGGAAGGAAAAACAAGCAAACAAAGAAAAAGAATTTATTGGATATGTTTATTGGCAGAAAAAGAAAGGCTAAATGAGTTAGAAGATAAGCCAGTAGAAAATACCTAAAATGAAGAAAAAGAGAGAAACATAATGTAAACTGTACAGCAAAACTTTTATGTATTTTATGGATTTGGACTCCCTTAAGGAAAGGCAAGTGAGAAAATAGGGCAGGAGAAATATTTTAAAAGATACTGACTGAGAATTTTTTAAAAGTTATCAAGTCATATATTCCAGAAGCTCAAGAAAACCCCAAAAAGAATAAATATACAGAGTATTCTAGTTTGACACATCATAATAAATCTGTTGAAAACCAAAGATAAAACAAAATCCCAAGAGTAGCCAGATGAAAAAAAAGGCATATTACTTTAAAAGGAAAAACAATAAGCCTGACAGTTGACTCTCAAATTGAAATATGAGGATTGTAAAAGAGAACTTCATTATATACAGTAAGCTGTTATATTGATCATTAGAGGATATTTTGAACAATTTTTTGTTGATACCTTTATTTGTGAGATAGATGAAATGGATAAATTTCTTAAAAAAAAATGTACTAAGGGAGCAGATGTGTCTCAGGCAGTTGGGTGCCCGCCTTCCGTATGGGAGGTTCCACGTTTGGTTCCTGGTCCCTCCTAAAGAAGACAAACAAACAGTGAGAAAACAATGAGCAGACATTGAGCAAAAACAACAACAATAACAACAACAACAAGCAGACCATGAGCAAAAACAACAAGCAAACAGATGAGGGAACCATCTCAGGGGAGAAGAAAAATTAAAATAAAAATGTCCTAAGACTGACATAAGACCAAGAAAAATCGAAATAAAACTATATTTTAAAAATCAAATCTGAGGGAGCAGATGTGGCTCAAGTGGTTGAGTACCTGCTTCCCACATGGAAGTTCCTGGGTTTGGTTCCCAGTGCCTTCTGAAAACAACAACAAGCAAAACGATGAAAAAGCCAACTGAGGGGAGCTGATGTGGCTTAGTGGTTGAGCACTGCTTCCCATATTTGAGGTCTTGGGTTCAATATATGGCTCCCAGTACCTAAAAAAAAAAAAATCAATCTTTAATATAAATAATCTTCTCATAAAGAAAACTCAAGGCTCAGATGCTTCTTGGTTGAGTTTTCTTATACATTTAAGAGACACATAACACCAATATTGCATAAATTCTTCCAGAAAATAGAAAGTGAGAGAAAACTTCCCAACTCATTACTTGTTTGTAAAGTACTTGGAGATGTTTGGGTATGGAGAACTCTTGAAATGCCAAGAATCCACTTGAAAGGACCATGGATTTTAGACCTAAATTGTTCTCCAGCCAGATAAGCCATCCAAAAAGCCCACTCAGACCAAGTTTCTAGCAGTGTTTATTCAGTTCACAGCCACATGTCAAAGGTGCAAAGACTCTATTTCCCACTAGATGTGGTTCTCAAAGTACACATCAGAAACGTATTTACTAAAATATGTCAGCACTGAGTCCTGCCTGGGCTTGTGCAGTTTTGAATCTGGAGGTGCAGGCCGTGGGAATGTGTATTTTATAGAAAGTTCTTCTGCTGGTTCTGATGTGCCCCTCTGGTTAAGAGCCATTGTGTGTCCAGAGCCTGACACACTATGTATTGGGTGCTAGATGTATTGGAGGCACAGATGGGGTAGTTAACCAATCACTCTGTCCACGTTTTCACATCCTGAAAATAGAAGAGCTTCTACTAAGTAAAATGGGTTGTAAATATTTTTACTTTTTTTGACTGGTAAAATGTTAGTTCTGAAAGTAATCATAGAAATTGTCTTATCCAAAGCTGTCATTTAACAGGAGGAAACGGAGCCCAAAGACTGAGCTGGGATGAGAACTCAGGGCCTCAGGCTTTTATTTGGGGACACTTCTGAAAATATTTT
Organism: Dasypus novemcinctus; assembly: GCF_030445035.2. Lineage (NCBI taxonomy): Eukaryota > Metazoa > Chordata > Mammalia > Cingulata > Dasypodidae > Dasypus > Dasypus novemcinctus. Next base: position 80,721,275 of record NC_080686.1, read on the forward strand.
GTTTTTTTTAAACTTACCTTTATTGGATTCCTACAAATTTCCTATGCTCCTTCTCTCTCCCATTTGACTCTGCTACCTCCTGCCTCTCTTTCCCTCTTACCTCTATGCCTATCTCTCTCCACTTCTTCAGAGGAATGTGATTTTACCCTTATCCTATGCAGGTTTGAGGTCATCACATGGATACACTTGTACACAGGCAAACCCATGTATGCTTTTCTGTGTGTGAGACATGTTGAGAACAGGACATTTATTTGGTAGCTATGAAATTTTCAGAGTTTGATGTTTTCCCAGTATCTATGGCTCCTGCTCAGTGATAATTCAGGCATTTGGAAAGGCACACAAAACACTTAATCAGAAGAAAAGTGAAAAGTGAATGGAAGCATGGCCAAAGTGCAAACCTCCATGGTTTGTGCTGTTTCCTAAAGAGAAAATGATTTAAATATAGAAGCTTGAACTGCTTCAAGGTGGGTAAGTCCTTAAGCACAACTTCACTCTTCATAGCACAATTTAACAAAGAAAATATGTACAGTGCTTGTGTCTCAAAAGAAGCTAATGACTAGAGTCATACTTGAGATGCAGTTTCTGAAAACCTTGCACACTTGAACTACCAGCAGCAGAAGACCAAGGAGGTGGAGGAGGCTTCATAAAACCCCATCCCACCCCCATCATCAACCTCCAGCAGCATAACTATCCAGAGGTCAGTGGTTACAAAATGAGCATCTGAACAGTATGCCTGTTATTCTGGTGACAGTCTTTATGAGATGGGAGCTCAGAGTATGCTTTAAAATGCAATCTATAATTCACTACAAATGAACCATGAAATGCAAAAGCATTAATTTTCATACCTTCTATTATTTACGACATTTTCTCTGTCCTCTATTAAAAATGTTTCTTTGTTAGATGAATAGAATGTTCATAGCTGCTAGATTATTTACAAGGGGATTGATGAATAATTATAACAATTTAGCCATTACAAGATTAAAGCAGTTAAAAAAGCAACTTGTTTTTGAGATGCTTTTTCATTGAGTTAAGATCAGAACAGGGGAATGAAATTCATTTACCAAAATCTAATTGCCAATTAAAACTAATCTAACAATAGGACTTTGAAATTTTATTTTACAGAGTATATAACAAATTCCCCAGATGGTGTTTTGAAAATTAGGAATATTTATTAGAGGAATTTATTTGGAATGAGGAAAAAAGGCAGAAATATGATTAAATGAGATCAAAGATACATGAAATCACTGAAGCTGCTCTGCTCATTCATTCATTTAGTTTGTTTATAGCAAGAGGCTGCTGGAAGCAGCAAGATGTCAGAGGTATAAGATGAAAAGGCAGGGTCTCTGCCCTCAAGTGGTTCACAGTCTAAAGGTGAGATAAGCCCATGGAAACAATGCTATGATTTGGTCATTGCTGCAAACAAGCTGTGTATAAAGCAGAGACAGGCTCTTGCCCTGAGGAATCTGAGACGATTTGCTAGAGTTGGGAAAACTTGAATTAGCAGAGGTTGTAAAGTGACAGATAATTATTTGATTTATGCAGTTTTTTAGGAAAAAATTGAAGGGGGAACTTATCAAGGGGATGTAGAAAACAGATGTTTTGATATACCCAAATGAGAGATAAGAAAGCTGAGTAGGCATAGCCAGTGTAGCAGTTTGATATGGTTATGAATTCCAAAAATAGATATTGGATTATGTTTGTAATCTGGTCTGTACCTAGACATGATTAAATTATGATTAGGGCTTTGATTGGGCCATGTCATTAGGATGTGGGGACTCACAGATAAAAGGCATGGCAAAGGACAGAGTTGAGGGTTTTTTGATGTTGGAGTTTGATGCTGAAGCCTTAAGCTGCAGCCCCAGGAAGTAAGCTCACAGAAGAAAGAGAAGCAAGTCCCAGGGAGAGAGTAATGCTGAGCCCAAGAGGAAGCAAGCTCTGGGAAGAGAGGAACCCTGAATCTGGAGAGAAGCAAGACCCTGGAAGGGAAGAACCCAGGAAGCCTGAACCTTTGCAGACATTGGCAGCCAACTTGCTCCAACATGTGAAAATAGACTTTGGTGAGGGAAATAACTTATGCTTTATGGCCTGGTATCTGTAAGCTCCTACCCCAAATAAATATCCCTTGTAAAAGCCAGGAGGCTTCTGGTATTTTGCATCAGCACCCCTTTGGCTGACTAATACAGCCAGATTCAAAAACAAGGCAAACATTTCAAGAAACAAATGGAACAGAAAAGTGAGGAAGGCCGTGCTCTCGCCTGGAAGTCACTGCTAGGAATCTAGCTTATTCATGGGACTGACAGTCCTCTATATGAGACAAAGCACTTAGAAAAAAAGAAAAATGCTGTGGACCCTGTCTGGGTCAAGAACTATGGGCCTTGGGATGTGGGAGAACACAGGCCTATGACTGGGAGATGAACTAAGTCAACTGCTAGCTTGGTGACTGGGTTTATGTTCTCCTCAATATCATCTTAGGGGATATGCTCCAAACCTCTGGACTGGGCGCTGAGTGTGTCGGGCACATAGAGGCAACTGTAGAGGGAGGCATATAGGGGAGAGAAAAGTCAGTACAGAAGGCAAGAGGGCGGGGGGTAGAGACAGACAGAAAAGATGAACAAGAGCTTTTCACTTGAGGGCACCAGAGAAATAAAGCCCAAATCTCAACCCAAAGCAAAAGACTTCCATTCAAATGAATTTGTAGGCACATGAAAACAAAAACAAAAACAAAAACAAACGAAAGCTAAGAAAGACAGCCAGCAAAATCAACTATTGGGATGAAGTTAATTCTAGAGGCAGTGCCTGATATAGACTTTATTATTTGTTTCATTAATAAATGAGATTTTGCACACATTACATCATAAATTCTTTGACGTTTTATATTGACATAGACTTTAAAATAATTATGTTTAGGATGCTCAAAGAGATAAATGGAATTTCTCTATCCATAAAAAGGAAAATAAATCATGGCAGAAAAACAAAAAGAAATGAAAAAATAATAGACACAAAAGAAAATAATTAATAATATAGAATTATATTAGCTGTGTTAGGAAGAAAATAAAAATATTTTTTCCTGAAAAGGTGCTGTTCTTGAGAAAGTAGGCACTGGAAAGATTTTTGCCCTACTGGTTAAATTGACCTTAGGCATTTTGTCTTTCAGATGTCCTTGATGGAATATCTTGCCCTTTGAGAGATATGCATACAGGAGGAAAAGGACAAAAATTTCATCTTCCATTCTGAGCTTCTTGAGTTTGTTGCTTTATTTAAATACTATGGCACAAACCCAAGTGTTTTTGGGGCCTGACTCTTGTGTTAAGAACAGCAGTTGCCATTTATTGAAATTAGCACTGGCCTTAGAGTCAGGAGTAGCAGCAATGGGGGGAAGCTAGTACAAATTACCAGGACCCAGTGGTTTAGATGGAGCCTATGGCTCATATTCAAATCCTGTGTGAAGCCAGCCTACCCTTAGTATGGGCCCTGACTTTTAGACAATCGAGGCTTATTGCAATTCTATCCAGGTTCCTTGTATGGATCAAATAAATTAATCCAAGCACTACTCCTTTGTAAACTCTAAAAAGCTGTAGAAATGCATAAATTGTAAACTTAAAATGAACTACTTAAGGGAAAATATTTTATCTCATCCCATGTGTATAGCTTTGTGTCTGGAATTAGATGTTTGTTGACTTGAAAAATGAAAGATATAACTGTAACATAATGTGCTAATCCAAATTCTCTGGTTGTATCTACATGGCATTCTAGCATTAAGAAAGAAAATAAAAATGGAATACAAATTATATTTTAGAAAATGAAATAGCCTAGTAGTTATTATTAAGAAGTAATAGGCGACGGACTTGGACCAGTGGTTAGGCATCCGCCTGCCACATGGGAGGTCCGCGGTTCAAACCCCAGGCCTCCTTGACCCGTGTGGAGCTGGCCCAGGTGCAGTGCTGATGCACGCAAGGATTGCTGTGCCACGCAGGGGTGTCCCACTCGTAGGGGATCCCCACGCGCAAGGAATGCACCCCATAAGGAGAGCCACCCAGTGCGAAAGAAAGTGCAGTCTGCCCAGGAATGGTGCCACATACACAGAGAGCTGACACAACAAGATGACACAAGAAAAAAAGAAACACTGATTCCCATGCTGCTGACAACAACAGAAGCAGACAAAGAAGACGCAGCAAATAGACACAGAGAACAGACAACCAGGGTGGGAGAGGAAGGGGAGAGAAGTAAATAAATAAATAAATATCTTTAAAAAAAAAAGAAAAGAAATAATACTCATTGGATGCTCTGTGCCAGGAACTATTCCAGATGCTGTGAAAGTAGAAAGGACTTTGAATAAGTTGGCCTGGGTTGAAATCTTGGCTCCACCTTTGAATTTAGGTAAATTACTTAAGGTCTTGGGAAGCAGACTTGGCACAATGGTAGGGCATCTGCCTACCACATGGGAGGTCCGTGGTTCAAGGCCTGCTTGATCCATGTGGAGTTAGCCCACACGCTGTGCTGATGCACGCATGCAAGGAGTGCTGTGCCATGCAGGAGTGTCCCCCACGTAGGGGAGTCCCACGCGCAAGGAGTGCGTCCCGTAAGGAGACCTGCCCAGCGCGAAAGAAAGTGCAGCCTGCCAAGGAATGGCGCCGCACACACAGAGAGCTGACGCAGTAAGATGATGCAACAAAAAGAAACACAGATTCCCGGTATCGCTGATAAGGATAGAAGCGGTCACAGAAGAACAGCAAATGGACACAGAGAGAAGACAATTGAGGGTGGGGGACGGGAAGAGAAATTTAAAAAAAAAGCTCTCTAGGCTTCATTTATCTCATATAAATGGGAATGATTATTGACACATTGAAAACATTATATGATAAGATATAGTATTTAGTATACTATATATGTGTATACTTGAAACACATATGAGCTCTCAATAAATCTTGTTAATGTAGGAACAGTTTATGGTTGCCTCCCCAGAATCCATTTTCTCCTACATCCTCTTCCACTGGATCTTGAATTTCTCACACTGTGGTTTGTGTGAGGTCAACCCTACATTTTCAGCATCAGAGGTGAGCTGAATTTGTTTTCCCAAATTTTTGACCTTTGATATTTCTTTGAGGAGGGGGTGACTGCCCAAGTTAAATCAATAAGGAAGGAGGAAATGTTTGCTGGGGCTTTTGAAAAGGAGCTTCCTCTTTCTTCACTGGCTGAATGAAGATACACCAGCTGTGGTATTGCTGGTAGCCACACCAAGATTACAAGGGTGTCCTCTTTGTGAAACTGACATCATGCAAAGCAAACTATTGACATGAAAAGAAACTGGCTCATTGTTGAAATCACTGAACTGCTGGATCAAGTATTACCTGAAGGTTGAACAATTACTCCACTTCTGAGTTACATGAGCTAATAAATTTCATTTATTGCTTTTACCTGTTTGAGTAGAGTTTTTCTCTTAATTGCAACCCAAAGCATCCTGATTCAAGTATTATTGCAAGATGCCACTCTAAAATAATAGTAATTACTGGCATTGTGAAAAATATTCGGGTGGCTAAACTCATCTTTCCCTTTTCATGTGAATATTTGAGTTTAGAAATTGGGCTATGATCATATTCCTGAAATAAGAAAACTGGACTTTAACCACATTGCTTAGGAGATGAAGAACTATAAATCGAATTATAAGGGTCAGATTCCTTCAGACAACTTTCATAGAAACAATAATATGATTGATCAACAACCATACTATAGTCCAGACACTGTGCTATGTGCTTTACTTAACATTTTATTTTGTGCTCATGCAGAATTATTTAATATAAGGAAATGGAAGCTAAGAGAGTAGTTTTAAGCCTATGACCTAAAACAGTGCCTGGCACAAGATAAGCACTCAATAAATATTTGTTGCATGTTGATTGAATGTCCAAGTACATACAAAATCTATGTTCAGACCCCTGTCTGCTTTCCTCCACAGTCTTTGTTCCTGTCCCTCTACCACATTGCTTCCATGCATCAAAAGTCAGCCCATTACTAGCAGAACTTTGTCCATTGGTGTAATTTACTGGATTAGTATCTAAGGCAATAAATTGTCAACTGAGAAAGTTTAACCTCTTCAGAGGCAATTCCCAATTTGAACTCACCATTCTTTTCAGAAACTAGAGTTCTTAGACAATTGCCAAGAGCAGGAAAAGATGTGTAAACTCCAGTTTGCTAAGTTCAAGTAGTTTCTAGACCTCGGTGGAATTCTTCTGTTACAAATTACATACTTTAACTTGACATCCAAATCTCACCCCAAGGACTTTAAAAAGAGCTGAAACTTGTATTCCAGACCCACAATTGGTTATTCTGAGTGAAGTTTGAGATTCTTGCCTAAGCCTGAAATGACAATAAAAATATAATTCTCCTGTCAATTTGTCTTAAAATTTAAAAAAATATTTTTTTCTCAGAAAAAAAAAAAGAGTTATAATGAGAATTCACATGTTGCTATTGATGGATGCTTCTGTTTAGAATCTGCTGATTGTGAAATTGCAATATTTGAAATATTTTACCATGCCTGGATTAATCAATTTGAATTTCAAACAATGAATGATAGACAAAAGTATTCCATGTCTATGAAGACTAGCTTTCTTTTAATCAATAACAAAAAAAAAAAAAAAAGAGAGAGAGAGCGAGAAATGGCAGGTATTTAATCTTGTTGAACTTCACAGCTATGAATACTTTCTGTTATTGCTCCTTTGCTTCTAAGTGTAAAATTCAAGATCTGGGTTGCCTATGGTAAAGTAAGTAAATCTCAGGCCTCTTGAGAACAGAGTGCTTAAGATGGTCTTTTGACTTTCCCATTAGAGCCTACATAGTCAATTAATCACTAAATAGGTATTTTATGCTTGGGTGTTATAAAAACTACTATTTTTTGAATCCCTGCTTAGTGGTAAGTGAAGGGGGAAAGGTAGAATAATGGATTGGAAAAAGCATATTTGTTGAAGCTTGAAAATTAGCTGAGTAACTTTGGTACTCTGGCCAATTTATTTAGCTAAGCTAAGCTACATTTTCTTAGGTCTTAAAATGAAGGATAATAATAACCACCTTGTATGTTGTTATGTGGATTAGAGATACTGTATTGCAGATAAGACTTTTATGTGGTAATATTTCAATAGATGATTATCATTGCATCATTGCTGTTCTTATTAAATTTGAAATGTGAAATTACTTGCCTTAGGTCATCTACCTATGTAGGGGCAGAGCCAGGACTCAAACTCTGATGCAATTTAACAGATGTCCTTTATACTCTGCTGCCTTTTTACTTATGTACTGAAGAGAGCTTAGGCACCATGCAATGTGAGCACGAACAGAAACCCATTCCTAGGTATGACCGTACAGGAATTTATGGAAGGGATGACATTCACTCCATCTTAAAAGATGAGTGGGATTTTGATAAGCAAGAAGAGTCAGCATATTGTCTATAAGTTAGGCTCTGTAGAATGTCAATGGCACAAGCAGGGATGGTAAATAGATTTTCCTATTCATCTATTTATAGTAATTCACTGGTGGAGTGCTGTAATTGATTAGCGATGTCTGTTATGTCAGCTGGAGGGAAAAAATATATGATATCTCCTACAAGTTTTTCTTCTTATTCCTAATTTTTGGTCCTTATGAAATGCTTACTTTAAGCCAGAATTTTGGATGTTGCATGTCAAAAGACTCACTTTATGCAATATGGCTTTACACAGGTGTGTTCGAAAGGACAACTATGTACCTGCTTAAGTCAGTGGGCAACATGCAAATTAAAACCAACTTGAGGTATCCGAGCTGTAAGGAAACTCAGAAACATTTATTGTCCAATATTTATGTACCTTTTGGCCTGGTTTTACACAGCTATATCATGTTCAAGGGGAAGTTAGTATCCAAAATACAACTTTAAACTGCCTCTTCAAACTGTACATGTTCTCATTTTTGTTTTTCAACAGATTTCATCCTGAAATTCATATCACGGCCAAAGGACATGTTATTTAAATGGTCACAAAGGTATTGTGGAATAAACCTAGCTAGACAAGGGGTGGGAAGACACATTTTGAAGAAATCGTTTTTTGTCCTATTCCAAATATTTCTCACAATGTCTGGTCTTTGAAGAAAGGAAACATATACACATCTGCAACACTTATTAGAAAGTGATTCATCTCAGAATCTTCAAGTTCTCTGACATGAGTCATTAAATATAAAATAGCTTTTGACGGTATCCATATATGTGTCCCCATCCACATGGAAAGAAACTTACTTTTATCTGATGATAATTAGTACCAGAAAAGGGACTCTGAAAGTGATCCACATCTAAAGGTATCAGTGTTTCATGGTAAAGAGTTAATCACTCAATCAACAAAAGGCCTGATTGGAATGCTGTCTTCAAACAAACTAAGTTATGCAACAAAGGAGGCTTTCTTTTCATATAATATAGTTTAGGTTATGAATCTCTCAACTAATTTGAACAGGGAATGTACCAAGATTTGAGTGTTCTTATTTTTCTTTTCAGTCTAATTTTTTGGATAAATTCCACGGAGAGTGTAGCACCAAACACAACCTTTCACTGAACATTTGATTTTAGCATCATAGTTACAAAGAAGGGCAGTTTTGCAAAAAAATATTATTTTTATAAATAATATTTTAAAATATTATTTAAAATAAAATATTATTTTAAAATATTAATTTATATTTTTTTCTGAGGGCCTCTCTGAATTCTCTAGTGTTGGAGAATATTCTCTCTCTTTCCTTTTAAATAAATGCCTCATTGATAAATAATTTACATATCATGTGTTTTACTCATTTAAAAGGTACAATTCAATGTTTTTGTAGCATGTTCGCAGAGTTGTGCAATCATCATGATCAACTTTAGAACATTTTTATCAACTTCCAAAAAACCCTACATTCATTGGCCTTCACTCCCCAGTCCTAGGTAACCACTGATATATTTTGTCTCCATAGATTTGCCTTTTCTGGACATTTAATATAAATGGTATCTGTGTTAGATTGCTCTATGTACCCCCAAAATGCATGCTCTTAGTCTTGATCCACGTTCCTGTGAGTGTGAACCATTGTAAATAGGATTTCTTGAAGATGTTATTTTAGTGAATGTGTGGCCCTAGTGAATGAAGTTAGTCCAGGTTCCTGGAGTCCTTCGATAAGCAGAAGAAATTCAGACATAGAGGAAGAAAGCCACAAGGAGGACCCAGAAGCAAGCATTAAGCAGGAGCCCAGAAAAGAAAGGAGAGTATTGCTATGTGATGGGAAAGCCAAGGAACCAAAGGGTTGCTGGCTAGCCACAACACTTCTAGACCCCGAATCTCTGAGCCAATACATTTCTGTGTTTAAGCCAAGACCAGTTTGTATTATTCGTAATGGCAGACTAGCAAAACTAAGACAGAATTATACAATATGGTCTTTCATGACTGGCTTTTTTCACTTAGTACAATGTTTTCAAGGTTCATCCTTCTGGTAACATGAATCAGTACTCGATTCCTTTTTATTGCCAAATAATATTCCACTCTATGTATATACCATAATTTGATTATCCATTCAGAGGTTGATGGACATTTGGATTGTGCCTACTTTTTGACTAAAGCTGCTATGAACAATCTAAAAGTGTGTGTATGGATATATGTTTTCATTTTTCTTGGTTATATATCTGCACATGGAATTGCTGGCCCATATGGTAACTCTGTGTTTAATCTTTTGAGGAACTGCAAGACTATTTTCCAAAACACCATTATATATTCCTACCTCTTCTCTTTTGAAATACCTATTTATCATCGTATTTCTCTTCAACTGCTAACTTGTCTAATTCATCCAAATCCTCATTTATGAATGCTTTTTTCAAAGAAACTGAGCAGCTTTCCAATCTAATTTCATCAACTTCATGAAATTCTAGATCTTTTTCAGGATTTGCATCTGCACTTTGTGATAAATTTGCCCTCTAATGATACATATTGCATCCAGTTTACATATTCCTTGAAACAAATCCATGAAGCAAGAATTCTTAATTGCGGTTTACAGGTGAGCAACTTGCTCAACCAAGTTAAATAATAAGCTAGTAAGTTGTTGAACCAACATTCAAACTATTGTAAAGAATAGAACTGATTTTACAAGAAAAGTAATACTACGTTTGAGGGTAATGTTATCTATAGGCATTACTGGCCTTCTCTGAGTTTCCACTTAGGCTATCTTATTTACTTTCCTCAAAAACTCCAAGGGAATAATATAGAAGTTAGGATGCTCTGGGCTGCAAGTAACAGAAAATATGACCAAATGTGGCTTCAGTCATTGTGGCTTATTTTTCTTACATAATGCAAAGTCCTAGAGAAGGCAATTGCAGAGTTGGTACAGCAGGTAAGCTAAGGATTTATGGGTCTATTTCACTGTCAATCTCTTGGCCTTACCCTCATGGTTACAAGAAGCCTGCAGCTTCTGCTATTCCCAAGCAGGAAGGAGTTAAGATGCTTTTTTCTTCTTGAGTTTCTTTCATTTTATTAGGGAAGAAAACTATTTTTCCCCAGAAGCTTCTTATAGACTTTCTATGATGTTTCATTGACCAGAATGTAGTTGCATGCTTATTCCTAATTACAGGAGAAGCTGAGAAAGCAAGTGTTTGGCAATTTCAGCTTCTGTTTTGTACAGAAGGACCCCTCTAGCTTGGAGGAAGTATGGGAGAATGACCACTGAGTCAGTAGTCATCAAATCTGCTGCAGTTAGGTATTAACGGCCCTCCATAGATGAGAACACTGAGGCTCAGAAATGCTGAGTAATAACATCACACAGTTACTAGCAAAGCTAAGATTCAAGCAAGGAAATTTGGGTTCCAAAATCAAAGCTACAGCATACAGTCTCAGAGATGTGTCCATTTGAACATTTTACTTATATTTTACTTATACTGCTACAGGTAAAAGGGTAATAGATGGTTAAAAAACATGAACTTTCTAGAATATCATTAAGATTATTTTTGTTCATGTGCTATGTAACAGGTTTTAGAGACATTTGTTATTTGAAAAATCATATTTTTTTTTACTTCATAAAAATTCAAATCTCTTTTCCTCTCACCTTGTTTTCCTAAAGTAGATTATTTTGGGAAGATGTAAACTATGATTTTAGAGTTGGAAGACTGCCCTTTAGTTACTAACATTCTGGATTTTTGCTCAAAGGCAGGTGAAGAAAGTGATTTTAGTATTCCTTCAACCAAGTTAATATATTTACCTTCTGAATAGCTATGTGCTTACCTGGCAGATGAGCAAAATCTTATGTTAAATCCCTTTCAGTTCCTTCTAATATATGGTTGGTACATGAAAATTAAAGATACAGCTCCTATGGTTTTACATTCATTATCTCATTTGATCCTGACAATGACCATTGAGATACCTATTGATCTCCATTTTATTCATATATAAACCAAGAAGTAGGGAGATTAAATGACTTGTCCAAGGCCACCCAACTGATAAATAGTAGAAATGGGACTTATACCAAGGGCTGTCTGATACCAAAACCCATGTCCTTAATCAAGTACTATATTCTCACTACCTCATGATAATATTTGAGCTCCACATCTAACATTCCAAGATAAGAAAAGAAGACTAGTACTAGAATTCTCATTAATGAATGCTCATTTTAATATATATTTTTTGATTGGATGAAATTTGACCCCAGTGATAGTAATAAGGACTCTATTGTACTTGGGGAACAAAAATTTACTCTAAGTATCTCTTTGTGACCTAGTGATACATTTTCTACTTCAAACTCTCAAACGATGTTGCTGTTATAGGGAGATGTACTGTATATAACTTTAGCAGTAGATAATCCCAAAGAAAATGCTATTTTATTTGGGAATGAGACCTACTCAGAGATGGAGTTTAATCAGGTGTGTTCAGATGGCTCTCTTCTGTACTGGTTCCTAAAGTCCTCTTCAGAGCAGCCTACCTCTGTCTGAGAGTGGGCCACAGAAGCTAGTGTGAAGGCCAATATCTCACAATGTCCCAATGTCCAAGAACCCACAATAGAGTGGACTGTCTTGAACTCTGAGGTATCAATGAATTTATAGATGTTACTGACCTTGTTCACAGAGGAGGTCTCTCCAGTTATTGCATCTGTTTTTAAAAGGGAAGGCATCATTTAGTCCAGAGACCCCTTCAGCTTCATGTCTGCTTTCTGCAATCTCCTGTGGCCTCGACCCCAGAGTCTAATCCAGTAGCAACTCAAGAAGTCAAATATGTGCTTTATGTCTCAGCTACCATTTCCTGTTTAGTTTTCAAACTTGGTGACATGATCTTCTTCCCTCAAGGGCATAGTGTTTTTAGAGTATGGGGATTGAGTTAGGCAAGTACATATCTACAGCTTATTTCTGCTACTTTCTAGTTGTATGATGTGGGGCAATTTTACCTAGTTCTCTAATACTTGGTTTCCTCCTCAGTTATAGGAGTGTTTTCTGAGGATCAAATATGATGGTGTATATAAAGTATCTTGAACAAATAAATTCTCTACCAATGCTAACTTCCTACACATCTTCCTTACCCCCAACCTTCTGTCATTGCTTAGTAATCAAAATCCCCATTTAGGAAAGATTAGAATGGTTTCTGCTAATTTCAGTCATTCTCATATTGAACTATGATGGGCTAAAAAGGCTTAAAAGTTGCTATTCTCTTTGAACTGACTTGGAAAAAGAATCTCTAGTGGTTGAAGAGAAAATACCCTCAAGCCAATGAGAACAGATTTTTGGGAGGGCAAGGGGACCTTTCTGGAATCCCAACAATCATAACATAGAGACCAGTCTTTCCTTTTAGAAAATGGAGGATAAAAAGGAAAAATGTATATTTCTAAAAATTCTAGAAAAAGCAGATGAAATTTGGTAAAGTGCCCTCTGTTTCTTGTCTCTTGTGATTTCTGTTACAATTTAGATTGGGGATTGGCAATTTTGTGCTTATTTGACATACCACGGGGACTCAATGAATGTTAACATATTCTCAGTGACCTAAGAATGTAGGAATCCATGATTAGTCCTTGAGAGAACAGTCCGTAGCGAAGAAGTTTTTGATGTGCAGGCCAGCTACATGTTATAAAACTCCACAAAGGGGAAGCTGTTAAATTCAGGTTGTTTATCAAAGAGTTTAATTTTCTAGGAAGACAGGAAAGAGTAAACCAATTTGATGAAGGTCTTCTGCCCAGCTTTGTAATAGGGAACATAAAATATTTACCTCAAGAAATTGTTGACTGGGTCTACAATTCACGTAAAATTATGCTTCCTTTCTGAATATGTCATGGGAATATTTTTTGGCCCCTATTTGAAAATTGCTCAGTTTCAAAACTTCATGATTCATTTCACAATCCCTCTTTGGAGTTCAGCAGGCAAAGTCAACAGATTTGATTTGAAGAGGTAGTTTATGATAAAGGTCAACACAGAGACTCTGTGTGTCTTAGGTTTGGTTTCCTGGAAACAGACTCTGAGATGGAGTCTTGGGTGCATGAGTTTTATCAGGGTTGTATGCTTACGGACAGCATGTGTACAGAAGTGAGTGAAGCAGAACTGGGCAGAGAGAGGTTTAACTGTGATGCAGTTGCAACAGATGCTTCAGAAAATCCCATTGGAAGTTCCTTCCAGTCTCCTAAAATGAGGCAAGGTGGTCGGGCCTCGGTACCCCTTTTCAATAGGCACAACCTCGGACGAGCCATCTCCCATGTCGAGGGAGTTCTGGAAGAACAGTTACGAGCCCTTGGCCAATGTCCCAAAGTATCCCACAGTACAGCAGTGATACTGACCTTGGTTAGAATCTGGTAGCTGTGGGAAGTCATTTAAATCTCTGAGACTGCCTCATGGGATTTTGAAGGTTGAATGATTTTTACTCCTTAGCAGTAAAACGATTTTTACTCCTTACTCCTGCCATATAGGTAATGTGCAATAAGTGTTGCTGTCATCATCATCATTATTTTACTTTTTAGGTGGTGCTTTATGAAAATTATTAGCTGAGTTTTTTGCTGAGCTCTATATTCTTAAATCTAATTGCCGAGCAACTTCATCTGGGTGGGCCACAGTCTTCTAAACTCCACATTCCCACACTCAACTCTTTACCCACCCCTTCCTTTAGCTACAATCTAAGAAAAAGTGGGTAACTCATATGCCAAGAGAGCAGGAGAGAGAGAGAGAGACTGCCAAGTATTTTGAGTCCTGGATACCCTGAGGCCACCTCCTTCTGGGGACTTTTCACAATGTGAGCCAATTTGCTTTTGATTAAACTATTAAACTATGACTAATGTTTCATTTTTCAGATTCTGTCCTCCTTGCCAGAATGAAAATAATCTTTTTATTCTGCTCTCTTATCAGAAAGTTTGTTGTTGTGCCAAGTAGCTCAGTGTTTGAGAGACTACTAAAGTAATAGTCCAATGGAATAAAGAGTTTCCAGAAGAAACACCACGTGTACACTGCATTATGGTCCAAGCCTTTGACAGGGAGATACCTGGTGAGCTGACTATTTGCTAGCCTCAGGGTCTTTAGGCTCATTGATTCAGTGTCTCTTTGGGATGGGTTTAATGTAACTTTGTACTGTTCTTGAACACTGCCAAAAGATAGTGTGTAATTTTATTGGGCAAAAAGGAAGTCAGGAATGATGTTGAACTTGTTTGGGAAAATAAAAATTCTCAATTCTCTAAAGCTTCTTACAAAAGTTTTATTGTATTTGATTGCATATTAGTAATCATCTTCCTCCTCTCGACTTCAGTAAAAATTGCCTGAATCTCTCATTTTATACTTAGCATATGTGGTCTTGTATCATAACTTGATTTTTTTGTAACATGTGAAGGATATCTACCAAATTATGTGCATAAAATTAAAGATAGGTAAAAAAAGTACAGATAGTTCCTGTCTTTGCTCCTTTAGTTATAAGATGCTATAATGTTTTCTAATTCTTATTTTTAATTTGTACATACTACTTCTATATTTTCTGTTTATTTTACTGACAACCCAATGCAATACTTTATAGTCCACAATTTTTTCCTATTTGTTATTATATATATATATATATATATTTGTGAATATGAATATGCACATACACACCCTCATTCCTCAAATAGATAGTAAGCCTTGGTAGGTAGTAATCTTATGTGTCATAAATCCTTTTGACTCTCCAATGCCAAGCATAGTTCTCTGCACATTGTAGGTACTCAATAAACAGTGTTTTAATTATAGTGGTCATAATGGTAATGCATCATTATGCATCTCTAAGAAAAAGGTCTAATAATTCAACATTGGCATGACCTCATTCTTTTTTTTCTCAAGATATATTTTATTTGTTTATTTCCTCCTGCACCCCTGCTGGGTTGTTTGTGCTTGCTGTGTGCTCTCTGTGAGTCTGTTCCTTGTGTGCATGTCTTCATTTTTAAGCAGGTACTGAGAACAGAACCTGGGACCTCCCAGGAGCCACCTCTGCTCCTGCTCGTTGTGTCTCTCATTGTGTTTCCTTGTTGTGTCATCTTGTTGCATCAACTTGTTGCACTAGCCCATTGCATCAGCTTGCTGTCTTGCTCGTCTTCTTTAGTAGGCACCAGGGACCTCCCATGTGGTAGGTGGGTGCCCAACTGCTTGAGCTACATCCACTTCCCTGTGACCATCTCATTCTGATGTGGCTCTTTATCAAAGAGTAGACAGACCTGGGCTCTTCCTTTGGTTGCCTCTGTGATTACCAATGCAGTGACAATTTGAATTTTGTAAATCCCCCTAAAAAGATTATGTTCTTAAACTGACCTATTCCTGCACATGTGGTGTCCTTTGATTGCATTAAACTTCATCTTAGACCCCTTGATTAGATTGCTTTTGATTTGACTACATCAGTGAGTGACTCAGGTTGTGTCTCTGCCCTCTTGCTGGGTGTTATATAAATGAAGACACACACAGAGAAAAGCAGCTGCCATTTTTTATCCTGCCATGTGAGAAAGGACTTAAGGATTGCTAGCAGCCAAAGCTTAAGCATGAAGGCCCCAAGAGGCTGGGCCTAAGTTGCAGCTCAAGGCTAAAAGATGAGTCATATGCCTGATAACCCACAGCTAAACTCAGAAAGAAAGCACAGCAACCAAGACTGAGAGAAGAGGCCCGGAAAGAGACGAGCCCTCTGCCTGGTGGCTCACAACTGGGTTCCTGGAGTTGGCAGATTCTGGAGGGTGAGGCAGGGACCTCGGCAGAGATCAGCAGCCACCTTTGTCCCATGGCAGGACACTAAGATCATCAGTAGCTGACTTTGGTGGGAAAGCATCTCTGATGGTGCTTTGATTTGGCCATTTCATGACCTTGGAACTGGAAGCTTTTACCCTAATAAATTTCCTACTATAAAACCCAACACTTTTCTGGTACCTGGCATCGGCAGCCCTTTGGCAAACTAAGACAAATGTATTTCTTGTAATTTCTTGGATATTCATTACTTCCTGGGTCAAGGGAGGTATAACTTTGAAAATTCAATTGTGTGAAGAATATTAGCAAGATAGATTTATGTTCCTTCCAAGGGTAGAGATGTCTACAAACTTGGAAGAGGGAGACAGAGAGTAAAGGAAAGGACAATGACATATGAAGAAAAATATATGAAAGCTTCATTGCCATCTTAGTTTTCATTGTATTTTAGAGACCTCTGTCTCTGTCTCTACTGCATGATCATCTCTCATTTCCACACCTGAAATAGTCATGGAAAAGCAGGAGGTATTCAGTAAAAAATAAGACTAGGATGTGAGCGCTGAGAGGGAGAGGCAGTAAGTAGGAAGTGTTATCAAATAAACTATGCATCCTTTTCTGAGCTGTCCCTAGGCTTGTTCTAGGGTAGATAAAAGAAGAAAATATGCAAAAAAAGAAGGAAAATAAAAATAGTCACCTATTTATTCATCCAATAAATATATTTCTGCAGCTCACAATGTGCCAGACATATTACACAGGATTTTACTGTTTAAAAATTACAACCAAATGTATAGGGCTGGAGCCAGACTTTGGAGTGAAAGTGGAAATTCTTTTTCGAGGAGATTAAAAGGGCCCAAGGGTCTCCTAGGGGAGAAGGAGGTGAGGAGTCTAGGCATGGTCTCTTTCAAGTAGGGTTTAGTTCCTCTTAAGCACTTTTCTTTCCTATTCTTTCTTCATTGTTGTCTTTAAAGATTTTGGTTTATAGTTTTAATTTTCTCTGTAGGTCATTTGAGAGCTCATCATTATTAGTCATGTTTAATTAACAGCAGATTGAAGCAGCTTGAAGTTTGTAATAAATGAAGAGTTTAGATAGAATTAGCATATCGGCTTTAAAGAAATCTTCACTGGGCTGGCCAAGGGAGGAGAACAGTCGACTGAGCACCCAGACTGGGAGTTTCTATACCTTTTAATTAATTAATATTTATATTTTTTATTTTTAAGGCAGCTTTAGATTACATATATGATACATCGAAAATGTAGGGGGATTTCCATATACCCCAACTCTTCCCCTTCCTGCCTTTCTCCCACTAACAGCTTCTTCTATTAGTGTGGTTCATTTGTTACAATTGATGAACACATATTGAAGTATTGCTACTAACCATAGTCAATAGTTTACATTATAGTTTACACTTTGAACCACACATTTTTATAGGTTTTGACAAAATGTATAATGGCCTGTATCCACCATTGCAATGTCATTCAGAACAATGACCCAACTCCTTCACCTGCCATGGTTTAGCCGCTTAAACTTGATTAAGTCACACAGATATGTTGAGCCTATAAATAAGGACATGGGATGTCATGATCTTTTTGGTCTCTTTCAGATAGAAAGTGAAATAGGTTGCAAACTAAATACTTAGTATTACAAATATACACACAACCACACACACACACACACACACACACACCTAGAGCTGGAGCCAGACTTTTGGATGAAGCTGGAAATTCTATTTAGGGGAGATTAAAGAGATCTGGGGTCTCCTATTAGGGAAGGAGGTGAGGGAGTTTATGGAGAGCTATTAGCAGCTTCAACAGAAGAACCAAAGATCTCTCTATCAACCATAAAACTTATTAAAATGTCTCTTCCATCTGGCACTCTTTGTACCTTTATATGTCATTGATTGGGTAGGGATTAAAGACACAAACTGTTACGTCACCATTCCAGTAAAAACATTATACAAATTACCTTAAAATGAAACTCACCAATCAGCCTACACTCATTTCTTAACCCTTGGAGCATACATACAAACACATGCTAGTGCTTTGTTTACTCTTGTTTTGCAGCTGTACGTGTTTTCTGTCCTCTATTCCAAGGTAAAAGTAAAGCTCCTTGGAAGACAGGCAATATTTAGTTCCTCTTTGCTTCTTGAAGCTGTATTTCCTAAAGTGGGTTCAAGGGGGATATTAATCAATGTTATGCCAAAAAAGAGTTGTATGTCAAATCAGTTTTTGAAACCAAAAGGGCATGTAGATGTGGGTTTCCTGGATAGAACACTTTGTGGTGCCTCTCTTAGGGTAAGCATTTCTTGGGACTCACTTTGGGACACGTGCCTTAAAGTAAAATACTTTGCATTACATAGAAATATTATTCAATATAGCACATGGCTCTAAGTGGCTAAGCTACATTCTTCTCTTCAAGTGGTCTAAATTGATGTTATTCTTTGTGTCACAGGTGTTTTAGAAACCAATACATTTGGGACAGCCATGATGTCAATGTACTGAAACTTTAGAAAAATAGATAGAAGTATTTGTTCAGCAGGTCAACTTCTGACACAAGCCACTGGTGGGAAATAACACTGGGAGTGTAAAGTATTTTAAATTACTTTAAATTAAAGTATTTTAAAATTAAAGTATTTTAAATTACTGGAGATACCACCTGAAGCTGTCTGTCCAGGTCAAGCAGAAGAAACCAGAAATCCAGCTGGGATACTGAAAAAAAAGAGAAGGGAAGGTGCCCAGGAATATAGTTTGGGGAATAAGAATCTAGTGATAGATCTAGCCCTGTGCACAACAAAATGCTCAGTAAATATTGATGAATGATTGGAGTCCAATGGCTATCATGGAACTTGATTTTGCACTGAAGGCTTTTTTTTTTTTAAAGGAGGTTCTAGGGATTGAACCTGGGACTTCAAATGTAGGAAGCAGGTGCTCAATCACTTGAGTTGCATCCACTCTCAAACTGAAGGCTTTTTGAGTTAGGAGATTTCTTAGATTTTTTCTGCTAAGAATCAGAAATGATAACACACTGAAGGTGGGCCAGGTTCTTCAATAGGAGGAAAATCAATTAACCTCAAATGAGAGGGGGAAAGGCAGCTACCAACTGAACACCAGGCCAACGTGCCTACAGATAAATCTCTGAAGTCTCTCATTTCTTCTGTTGGACTGTGCCATCCCCCTTTCCCTAATTTAGGTCCATAGTTTCCACTTTGGGCTCCATGTTTTGTCACTGAAAACAGATACCATTTTAATTTAGAGTATCTGTAGATATCACAAGTTTCACATAAATTTACATAGCAAGTTTACAACCAACAGAAAGATTGCTCTGATGAGTATATAAGGCCAGAGATAAAAATTTACAGATACGCTTCTGTAGGACAGAGAATATTTGTTTCATCTTCTTGTCATGGGGGTGGATATGTAAGAGATTAGGATAATCACTTATTCTTCTTTCTCCTTTTATTCTGAACTTTTGCAGTTCATTGTTTCAATAATACTCCCATATACTCCCCTGCCCCATACATTTGTTAAATAGATTTTAAAAATATCTATGTTTCAGATTCATTCCATGTAATATACTTCCGGTATGTTCACAACAGGATAAGGCTAATAAAATCAGGGAGAAGCGTGAGGTTTACTGCATAGCAAGGTGGGTAAGGGAGCCAGAGGGCCTGAGTTTGTATCCTGGTTCTGCCACTTAAAAGTTGTGCAATGCCCCCCCCCCTTTTTAAAAGATTTTATTTATTTATTTATTTATTTATTTATTTATTTATTTATTTATTTCTCCCAACCCCCTGGTCATTTGCACTTGCCATTGTTGTGCTTTTTTTTAAAGAGGCACTGGGAACCTCTTCTCCCTGCTTTGTTGTGTCTCTCATTATGTTTTCTTCTTGTGTCTCTTGTTGCCTTATCTTGTGCCACCTTGCTGTACCTGCTTGCTGTGCCTGCCCATCATGCCAGCTTGCTCTCTTCTTTAGGAGGCACTGGGAATCGAACCATGGACCTCCCATGTGGTAGGCGGGAGCTCAGTCGCCTGAGCCACATCCTCTTCCCAGGTTGTGTGACCTTGAATAAGTCACTTAACTTTCTGTGCCTCAGTTTCTTCATCTGTAACATGTGGGTAATAAAAGTATCTATCTCCCAGGGTTGGTTAGGGATTAAACTAGTTAATATAAGTAAAGCACTTAGAATAATGCCTCACAAAGATATTTTAATGTTATCCTTATTATTAAAGGGCAGAGTCATAGGGACCAGTGACTTGGGTTGGGCTTGTCTTGTGTTCTCATGGCAAGCTGTTTGCAAGCTCTTTGCTCATTTTCTGAAGCCGCCCCAAATATTCTATATAAGGTTTCTTCACCCATCAACTCAACTTTTATCTCAGTCTCCTCAACAGGATCTCATGTTTGTATTTCTCATGTCCACAGTCCTTTCATGCATTTTGGATTATGATTTTTTGCCCAACAGAGAAGTTTTGTGGACCAGTGCTGCTCTATAGAAATATAATATAGGCCACTTATGTGATTTTGACATTTCTTGTAGCTGTATTTAAAATGTAAAGAGAAAGAGGTGACATTCATTTTAATAATATATTTTATTTAACCCAATATATCCATAATATATTCATTTCAACATATCAACATACAATTTTGTTTTCATCCTTTTTTATTTTTCTCTTTGACATTTTTCCAATGACCATGTATTGTTAGGAAATTCAAAATAAGCAAGAATGTGGTATTCTTATGGGGTAAAAACCAAATCAATAATTAGTCTCTGAAAGCAAATAAGAATCTCAAATACATCTTAAGTTTTTTTCCCCACAGTTATAATAAATACAGTTTATTTAACAGAACAAAATATTTTCTGCAATCACTAAATAAATAAAATATTGAGTGGGGAAAGAAAAAATCCAGCAACGGTCCAGAGTGCAAATATGTTGCTTATTAAATAGCACCAAGTGGTTGCTAGACAGTTTTAATCCCTGAAGGTTCTGGTCTGAGACTCTATTGTTGGGCATTTAAGACCATTGCTAACATTATATGTTCTGCCATAACCCACTAAATGGACTGGGGGAGAGTGTAAACTACAATCCATGCAGTGTAGTGGTGCTCCAAAATGTATTCATCAAATGCAATGAATGAGCCACACTGATGAAAGAGGTTGATGATGTTGGAGAAGTGTGGGGGGGTGGGATATGGGGTATATGGGACCCTCTTATATTTTTTTATGTAACATATTCTGTGATCTATGTATCTTTTAAAAAAGAGAGACAATAAAATAAAAAGACCATTTCTCTAAAATCTCCTTGTACCTTAGCAATAGTTAAATTTTTTAAAAATTACTTTTTTAACTTATCTCCCCCACCCCCTGCTTGCAGCTTGCTTTTGCTGTCTGTTTTCTGTGTCCATTAGCTGTGTGTTCTTCTGTGTCTGCTTGTCTCCCCTTTGTTGCGTCATCTTGCTGTGCCAGCTCTCCGAGGGTGCGGGCCATCAGCCCTCTGTGGGTGCAGGTACAGGCTGTCAGCTCACACGGGCCCAGGTCATCAGCTCTCCATGGGTGCAGGCCAACATGCCTTCACAAGGAGGCACTGGGACGTGAACCCAGGGCCTCCCATATGGTAGATAGGAGCCCAATCGATTGAGTCACAGCTGCTTCCCAATGGTTAAGTTTTAATAGATGAATATGTGTGGAAGGAGACTACTGAGATCAAATTGCCCTCCTTCTAGGCAAAAAAAAAAAGTACAGTAGAAAGCTGTAGCAGTTTGATATTATTGATGAATTCCACGAAGAAATATTGGATTATGTTTGTAAACTGGTCTTTTCCTCTGGTCATATGAGATTATATTGCATTCAGAGGTTTACTTGATTAAGTAATCAAGTAAAGCTCTTGTGTCAGTAGGGCATTGACTCCCTGCCCCTTGGTTGGTGTGGACTCACAGGTGAAAGCATGCCAAAGGACAGAGTTGAAGGTTTTGGTGTTGGAGTTTGATGCTGAAGCCTTAAGCTGGAGCCCCGGGAAGTAAGCTCACAGAAGAAAGAGAAACAAGCCCCAGGAAGAGAGTAATGCTGAGGCCAGGAGGAAGCAAACCCTTGGAAGAAAGGACCCTTGAACCCAGAGAGAAGCAAGACCATGGAAGGGAGGAACCCAGGAAACCTGAACCCTCACAGACATTGGCAGCTATCTTGCTCCAACATGTGAAAATAGACTTTGGTGAGGGAAGAAACTTACACTTTATGGCCTGAAATCTGTAAGCTCCTACCCCAAATAATTACCCTTTGTAACACCAACCAATTTCTGGTAATTTGTATCAGCACGCCTTTGGCTGACTAATACGGAATTTGGCACCAAGAAGTGGGGAAGTGCTTTTGGAATTACCAAAATGCTGGGATGGTTTTATAAATGGGTAAGGGGTACTTTTTGAAGGAATTGTGAGATGCTTGATGGAAAAGGCCTAAATTGCTTTGTAGAGACTGTTGGTAGAAATATGAAACCTAAAGTTATTTGTGGTAAGACTTAGAAGGAAATAATTGTGATGTGGATGCTAAAGAGACTTTTTATGATGCCTTAGAAGTAAACAATGAAACAATTATTGGAAACTGGAGGAAAGGTGACCTGTGTTTTAAAGTTGCAGAGAACGTAGAAAGGTTAACTCCTGGTATTTTATGGAAGGCAGAATTTGAAAATGGCAAGCCTGGGCATTTAGCTGAAGAAATTTCCAAAGTAAACCCAGAGAACGCAGCTTGGCTTCTGCTTACAAATTATAGCAAAATGCTAGACAAGAGAGATGTGCTGAGGACTGAACTGTTGGGCACAAAGAAACAGAAACTGATTCTGGAAATTCCAAGCCTCTGAAAATGAAGCTCCCAGATGAAAGTGCCCCACTGAAGGACTTAACTAAACTTGGAACTGGTAAATCAAGATTGAAGATACAGTTATCCAAGAAAGACTTGTGGAAAGTCTTACTGTCTGATGTCTTGGACCCCTGCTCCCTGCATGCTAAACCAGCAAGGTTTTTGAGAGAGCTGTATGAACAAACCACTGTCAGCCTGGAATAAAAAAGAACATGGAAAGGAGAGATTGAAGAAGAAACAGTTTTAAGAAAAAACCATGGAAGATGAGATCTGGAATTAGGATATCACCTTGGATATCCTAACCCATGTGTACAGAAAGGGTGAGTTTGCCCCAGCAGTTGAAGAGGGTGGATGTTCCCACTGGATGTTCTGGGAGAGTTTTACTGCCCCAGGGTACAGAGAGGGTGGAGCACATTCCCCAAGGATTAGGGCAGTTAAGGTCAGCACCCCACAGATCTGAGAGGGGTGGACCTGTCCCCCAAAGATTAAGGAGGACCAGGTGGTCAACTCTTTGTTCTGAGAGGGTTGAGCCTGTATGCCAAAGGTTAGCAGGAATGTTGTCTTCATATCAATGTAGTAGGGGTGTTAAGACTCTAACCCAAAGATTGGATAAGGTGTGGCAATCACCCCAACACTCTTGGAGGGAGGGTCTGGATTTTGGTCGACACCAGATGCTTAATGAGGGTGGAACCAAGAAAATGGCCATTGGGCAAGCATGTAGAAATGTTGGGTCCCTATATGGCCCCAAGGAGAAGAACCTAGCTTCTTAAGAATGACTCCCAGACTTTGAAATCTAACATAGAATTCCCTGCAGGTCTATTGAACTGTAGAGAAACTGTGACTCATGTTTCCCTCCCAATTTCTCCTTATGGTAATGAAAATGTTTATCCTTTGTCTGTCCATTTGTGTATTGGAAGTAGATGAACTGTTTTGCAAGTTTTAGAGGTCTATAGCAGACAGGAGTTTGCCCCAAGACAAACTGTATTTCTTTAATTGATTGTGATTGGATTTAGAAGTTGAATTGTAACTGATTTAAGGTGTTTTTTTTTTTTTAATATTGTAATGTCCTTTTGGAATTCAGAAGGTGGAGTATAGCAGTTTGATATTATTGATGAATTCCAAAAAGAAATGTTGGATTATATTTGTAAACTGGTCTTTTCCTCTGGGCATATGAGATTATGTTGGATTCAGAGGTTTATTTGATTAAGTTATCAAGTAAACCTCTTGTGTCAGTAGGGAGTTGGGTACATGCCCCTTGGTGGTGGGGGCTCACAGGTGAAAGGCATGGCAAAGGACAGAGTTGAAGGTTTTGATGTTGGGGCTTTGATGTTGGAGTTTGGTGCTGAAGCCTTAAGCTGGAGCCCCAGGATGTAAGCACCCAGAGGAAAGAGAAGCCAGCCCCAGGAAGGGAGGTACCCAGGAAGCCTGAACCCTCACAGACTCGGCGGCCATCTTGCTCCAACATGTGAAAATAGACTTTGTTGAGGGAAGTAACTTATGCTGTATGACCTGGTATCTGTAACCTTCTGCCCCAAATAAATACCCTTTATAAACCAATCAATTTCCGGTATTTTGCATCAGCACCTCTTTGGCTGACTAACACAAAAGTAAAGTTTAAAATCTTAAAACTGTTTAAATCCTAAGCAGGGGTTGGTGAACTATGGCACCATTGGCTAGATTTGG
Source organism: Dasypus novemcinctus (assembly GCF_030445035.2). Lineage (NCBI taxonomy): Eukaryota > Metazoa > Chordata > Mammalia > Cingulata > Dasypodidae > Dasypus > Dasypus novemcinctus. Next base: position 80,745,957 of record NC_080686.1, read on the forward strand.
TTATGTTTCAAATGGTTATATAAGTTACCTGCATAATAGCCCCGATTTTGATTTTTGACCTTCAAAGTCTAAAACATTTACCATCTGATCCTTTTCAGAAAAGTGTGCTGACTCTTGGTCTAGAGAAAAAACAGCCAACCTGTTAAAACTTTGATAATACCTACTCCTACTCTGAAAAAGTTTGAAACAAAGAGATGACATAACTTTTCTCTCTTATTTAGAAACTTCTTTGGAGGTCACCTCAAATTCATTGAATGTTTTTGTAGTATTTGTCCGAATTTATAATCTTTTATTAAAAAGTGTTGTCAGAGGATCTACTGTAGGATCTTCTCACTAGACACAGAGTCCCCATCCCCAAAAAAACTACAAAATTTTATTGAGAAAGAATGCCCACCTAGGTAGAGGGATACTAGGCTTATGGAATGGAAGATTCAATATTGTAAAGGCATCATTTCCCACCAAATTGATCCACATATTCAATGCAATTCCAGTCAAAATCCTAGCAAGATATTAAAATAATTATTTTGTTGCAAATTGACAAGCTGATTCTAAAATCTAAATCTAAAACCAATGGAAGTACAAAGGGTCACGGAAACTCAAGTAGATCTTGAGGAAGAACAAAGCTGTGGGACTTAGCCATTTATTAAGATATTATAAAAGAATACAATGAAAACAATGTGGTGTTGATGTAAAGATATACACATTCATCAATGGAACAGAATAGAGAGTACTGAAGCAAACCCAAATATATATAAACACTCGATTATGACAGAGATGACACTGCAGAGTAGAGAGGAAAAGAATATTTTTGAAGAAGGGTATTCGGTCAATTGAATAGCCATATTGAAAAATTGTGTCTTGATTCTAGAAATTGTTGCTTGAAATGTGAAAGTTAAAAAAAGTAAAGCTTCTATAAGATAATACATTCATGACTTTGAGATAGGTAAATATTTCTTAAATAAGTTACAAAAACACTAATCATAAGGGAGAAGATTGCTCATTGAAATAGATTTAAATTAGAACCTTCCATTTATCATGTTAGCTAGATGAAGATGAGTTAGTTATCTTATATACAGATTCAAGTGTCAAAATAAGGGAAGAAGAGAGCTGGAACAAATGGTCTTTATTGCACTCCTTGTAATCCAGAGAGCCTTACTGGATTCATTGATAAACCAGAAGGTGCTGGTTTCATATACTATCACTTAAAATCGAAACATTATCATTCTAGGCAACCTGAAAATTTCTCAAAATGCTTCCAGGTGGATTTTGGTTTTTGCTTTTGATAGAGACTACTAGATTTTTTCCCCAACAGCTGGTATATTTAAAAATATTTGCCTTTCATTTTCCACCTATGCTAGGCATCAGGTAAAAGAGCAACCATTAGCAAAACTTGCAATGATCTAATAATGGAATCACAAAATCTTTATTCATGATCAGATGGCCAGTATTTATTTTTTTTAAAAAAACTGGTTGCTCTGCTCTTAGGTAGGTACCGTTCTTCTAGTAAGACAATTCAGATAGTTATTTTGAAGAGAAAGGCTTTTATGTAATGCCACCCCTTTCCAAGTCTGCAAAAACAAAAGATATTTCCTAAAAGGTAAACAATTTTGAGAAATAATATTATTATATTTTTTTCATTCTGTTATTTTTTTGTCGTGTTTTTAGATAATTACTTGGCCTATTGTAAATCAAGAGCTAAGTACTAAAGTGAGTTCCTCACTTCTTTGGGCTTCAAGAGGAAAACAATGTGTCAGATATTAAAAAGGTAACAGTATATAAGAAATTCAGAGTATTTAAGAAAATTAACTTGGACTTAATTAGCTATCGAGTTGTAGGCTTTACTAAAATATCCTTTGAGTAACACTAAGGAAACACAAGCTCCTTGGGTGTTGAGAGGTTTAGTTGAAAAGGGGAAGAGAGGTTGTAAGCAAGTAAGTTTGGGAAATGCTGGGTTAAACAAAAGTACTTTTTAAAAAAAATGTAGACCCTGTTAGAACTTTTATGCAGTGAGTCTTCTGAAGGGGACTAGAATAGTCAGCATTTCCAGATTTATTTTAAACTTTACAAAATTGGTTTTCTCAATGAATTTCTTGAGTGACTAATGTTATGTGGGATGCATGTTGGGAAAGATTATATTCCTTGCACACAAAAAAACGTGTAATAAAATATATTTTGAGTGAATGAATAGAGAATTAGGGACAATGACATCACTCTTCTCCTTCCAGACAGCCAAAGGGCATGAGCAGGAGAAGCCCAAACACCTACTTCCCGGCTTCAGTCACATTCTCTTGGTCCATTTTTTTTCTTTAGATCCAGGGTTGATTGATCCTTTTTTCTCTAGGGCAGAAAATCTTGTCTTTTTGCAAGAACCATGCCTTTGACATCTCTTATGGAGCCTTCCTGATAAGGCTTTAATGACAATGGTACTTCTAAAGGCACACAGTCCATAATCACATATCAGGAAAAGATGCCATACCTGTTGAATGCCTGATGGATGCTTCTCTCTGGAGAAGAAAGTGCCAGTGAATGGCCTCAGGCTTAAGGTTACAGAGATAATACCAGGCTATTTGCTGTCTCAGGTCTGTTTCCTGGGAGCATGAGCCATTAAGAACACTCCCGTTTTTTCTCAGGGTTACAGCCCATTTGTTCTTAGCATGGAGTAGCACTTTAGGAGTTACGAAGGAAAAGCAGAAGGGGGATGCAGGAGGGGGACAAGGAAAGAAGACTACTTGTCCCCTTCAGAGCAAAGAACAAAGTGTTCGTTCAGTGACTCTTGTTGATTGCAATCTCCTGGCCAACTTCTGTGTGCCTCAGTTATAATTAACTTCCATATATTTTATTGGGATTAGTGACTTGTCAGCAATTTGGGGACTAAGTACCAAGCATGAGATGTAATATAACTATCTTCCACATGGGCACATCTTAGGGTGATGGATGAAGTTAAGTCAAAAACACCCACACAATTTTATCGAACTTCCATTTGTTTTTTTTCTTTTAAGAAAGCATAGAGCAGGATATTTTCTTTCCCTTCTTTTGCTCAGCAGAGACTGCGAAGAGAAATTCTTAACGGAAAGCAAGCATGCCTGTAAGAAATTCTTGTGTAAGATTTTTTAGATCAATGCTCAAACTAATCCCACACACCCAGGAATTGCCGTTCCTCTCCCTGTACATGATACTCTCCTCGAGGACAGAAGCACGTTTACTAACCTGCCTTCACTTTGCCGTGATTCACTACTGGACAGGAAATAAAGCACTTAGATGAAGTATCCAGTTTTAGTTCTATCCCCACCTTATGTGGATCTTAGACAAGTTGCTTCATCTCTTTGATTCTTAGTTGCCCTGTCTATAAACTGGGGATAAAAATGGTCAAAACATACACAAGTCTTGAGCATTTGCTACATCCTACACCTTATGCTATGCAATGCAGATACTTTATCTTACTTGATCCTCACAGCATGTGGAGAGGTAGGCATTACAGCAAGAAACCTGGGCTCTGGAAAGGTTCCTGACTTTGAGCAGAACTCTAATTTGTGTACAGCTGTAACTGACTCCACAGTCCTTGCGTTTAAATACTAAACTACACTAACTTTCTGGTGATGAGGAAGAAAAAAGATGCTTGAAAGTGCACTCATTGTAAATTGCAAACCCCATAAAAATGGGAGGCTTTACACTGAGTTACACTCATGGTGGTTACTAAAGGTTCTGTCCTGCGGGACTACCGCGAATGAAAATACAGTGTTTCTGGACTGGAGACACTGCATAAACCAAGGGGCTTGTGCTTAGCTGTTGACAGAAGGCAGAGAGTAAAGGGCAGGGAGAAGAACGACACCCCACCCTCAGCTTGGCCCTGCTTGAGCAGCCTACCTTTCCAGCACCTTCTCCTGTAGCCCTTCCCTTTTGCTCGCAAGTCAGCTTTTTTGTTTCTTTCAGTTTAAGCTGTTTCCTGCCTCAAGGCCTTTGCATTCACTGTTTTCTCTGCCTAGAAATTCTTCCTAAGCACTGCTTCCTTCCCATTCTTTGAGTCTAAATCCAAATTCAACCCCTCAGAGAAAGCCAGACCACCCAGTTACATTGTTTATACTTTCATTTCTTCACTTGTTAAAATTGTTTGGCTCTTCAGAATAGACTCAAGCTCACTCTTCTACACTGATGACTTGGACAGTGCTAGGGTCTTACTAGGTGACAAATAAACTGGTGTTGAGTGAAGAAATCGATGACAGTGCTGTAGAAGAGAACAGTGAAACCTGGACAGAACCCAGAGGCAGGTGCTAATCTGCACTGTTCCATCTAACTCTGGTTCCTACCCATCTTTTCTACTTTAAGAACATGGTAATAAACCTCTTGTTTCTTCATTTCTGAATAGGTTTTTTTGTTTTTGTTTCTGTTTTGTTCTACCTACCACCCTGCTGTCTGGCACCCTTCCTTGGAGAGGGTGTAAGCTGTGCTAAAAAGTTGTGTCTTTGGAGTTACAAAGAACTGGGGTTAAATCCTGGCTCCATCACTTGTGGTATAAACTTGGTTGTGTCCTTCAAGTTCTTTGAGCCTAAGTTTCTTAATCAATAAAATACTTTTTTGGATTATCCTGAGCTTTAATAAGATGCTTGGAAAGAATTTAAAACAGTGCCTGGCAAATTGTTTCTTTGCTTTTCTCAAGGAATTCAAAATCTCTCAGAAGTAAGTTTCTGTCTGGAAAGATGCTACCTGTTGGCTACTATTTGATTGTTGGTTTTGGAGGAAAAGAAAGGTAAAAAAAAGAAAGAAAGAATTTATTTTAGGTGAGATTCTAATCTCCTTGAGCACAAGGGTTTTGCCTGATCTGGTATCAAAAATCACTGATAAATGTTAAGAAGAAAAATAAAATCAAGATAAGAAATTTAAGTAGTGATGCCAAAATCAGCAGCAGATCATCTTAGACCACTGCCCTGAAATAGGAATACAATAAACATCTCATAAAATGATGTTCAAAGAAAAATAGTTTACAAAGTACAAACACAGCTATGCTGCTTCCAATTTCTGGACATGGTCTGTAGACCCCAAACAGTTGCTGGATAATGTCTGGTCACTCAAGCTCAAGGTAGCTAGGTTAAATAGGGGTTTAAGGCCACCCCAGCCTTTCTGACATGTGGGGTGTCTGCATCTTTCTAATGCATTCAGTAAAAAAAAAAATAACTAATAATAAATCGAGAAGATTATTTTAAGGAGGGATGTCCATTTTGTGGAACAGAAAAAATAATTCTTCCATTATCTAAACTATGAAAACTTAAAGTTTCTGAGCCTCTGAATCACTTTTCTGTTCGTAATCAGCAGGTGAGAATTATGTATTCTGTATACATGATAAATATGTGGTATATATGTGTAAACATATACAGAAAAATGATATATGTTTATCAATAATGAAAAATATAAGTAATTGATAAGGTTGTCAAATTATTGACTTTCAAATTAAAGGGCATTTTAAAGAATAAGCCAAGATGTTCTCAACTTATCAGAAACCTAATCAGGATTAGTTTTCATTTGCTCTAGTGAATAGTACTTCTTACTGATGAAATAGTATTTTCTTTTATCCCCTGTAACCTGATGGAAAAGAAATAAGTGTTGATGGAAGAAATGCATCCCTTTAAAGGATACCACATAGCAAGACCAAGTGAGGGCAAAATTGCTGCTTCCAGTGTTTTCTTAATGAGGATGGTGTCCTTTGCCTGCAGTACTGAGTATATCCATTTTTCTAAGGTAGTCTACATTGGCCCTGCCAGAATAACTTACTATTTAATTTATTAATGCACACATAGTACCACTCCAAGGATTTAATTATCTTAATTATTGTGAACTTTCTATTGGCTAAAGGGTAGATAATGTGCCTACTTTTGATACTCAGACCCTTGCAATTACCACAGGAAATTCAATACTCTATTCTGGTAACCTGTTCATCTTCCAGTTGTGGATTTTTAGTTTTTTTAGTGGATAGGCTTTTTTTTTTCCTCTTAAAGAGAATTTCAATGTAATCAGAAATTTAGGTTCAGAGTTAAATCTTTAAGGTCATAACATCAGAGCAAATCTCTAAAATAGAAAGAACCACAGAAACTATTTTGCTTAAATAATTTTGACTTGCTTTGAAAACAAAAAATGAAAGCTTTTTTAATTCATCAGGCTGTATTCATAACACCCCCACATTGCCCAGGAACTTTGCTAGTGGATGAATCATTCTACATTTGTTTTCCTCACCTTGATGGCTAATGAAGTTTGGTGTCTCTCGCATAGAGACAAATAGCTAGTGTAAAGGAAAGGTAATTATAAACAAGTAAATTATTGGAATTGAACAGAAAACCAATTTTAAGACACAGTTTGTTTTTCTCTACCAAATTTTCTTGTTTGTTCGGAGTCATCTAACACTGTGAGCAGATTGAAAAAAGACCAATTCCAATATCAGATTATTTGACATAGAAAAAAATTCATTGTTCGAGCAGTCACTTAGAAACCAATTATTAGACCAGACAAAAGGAATGGCTTTCCAAATACAGTGGCAAGATATAAAAGTATGGAAGTTCCTAATGGCTGTAATTTTTTTTTAACTGAAAAACATATACCTCATTTTTAAGGTTTGATGAAAAAGTAGCATTTAATAAGCACATATCTCACGCATTTTCAGAACAGAGGAAATTCCCTGCAGACTACAGCCCTAAGAATAACCTAGAAACAGCAGTAGCGAGAATGATGAAGTGATTTTGAGTCATTCGTTTATCAGAGCAAATGTGGTTATATGCCAGTAAATTGCTAACGGCTATGCAAGTTGTCAGATCTTAGGGAAATAAGACCCATAGATTGCCATTATGGTGAAATGTTTTGCGTGTAAATACATACACACATACACACACACTCAGTGTTTTCTGCTTTCCTAAAATTTTTACTAATTATTGACCAGGCATGTTTCCTACTTTCCAGGTATGATTCCCATGATCTGTTTATGTCACCTTCCATATTTCATTTTGTGTAAATTTAATGCCATTTCCAGTGCTCTTACCTGTTTTTTTTTGAGTAAAGCCAAGACATGCTCAATACCTAAACTTGCTCTAGTTGGTCTGTCTTCCTCTTTTTCATCCTTGAAGGAAGAAACTTCTGCTGGGCCACAATTACATATGACAGATGTCGAAGAAAAATCTTTAAGTTGTGTCAGAATAATCTCCATTTTTCTAAATTTAAATTCACTTGGGAAAAGATAGAACTTGGTGAAGGCAGGTTTAGCTTTTGCTGAATTACTTACACTGCTTGGAATGCAAACCTTTGAAAAGTTGCAAGGACTTGAACAGCAAATATTAATGAAATAGCCTTGAAATTCTGTCCCCCAGTAAGAGGCTACCGTTACCTGAATGTTTGAGTTCTCTTCCCTAGTCACTCTTGACTTTTTTCCAAGTGCATGCCCAGGAAGTCTGGGGAATATCATCAAAGAAATGTATGCTTTCTCAGCTGAAAACATTTCTTGGAAAATTCCCAAGATAAAAAATCTATTTAGGTCTCTACAAAGAACTAAAAATCTTTGATTCCCCCCTTTCCCAAAGCTTTTTAACAAAAAATCCAGATCTTCTTAGGTTTTGGTGCTAAAGAAATTGAGGCTATAACAGACCCCTTGACCCAAATGTTTCACAAGAGAACGCTGAGGTATATGTTTTTCCTTAGGTACCAAATCAGTTTGAATCCTTAAAGCTACTTGCTAAGAATAATATTAGGTCACATTTATATTTATATACATTTGCTTACTGTGTGCTTAGCACTCTGAAAAAATGACATGTGGTCATTCAATCCTCTCAGAACTCTGTTATGTAGATCTTTCACTAAACCCATTTTACAGGTAATAAAACTGATGCTTAGAAAAAGTAATCATATGGGGCTGCTTAATTCCAGTGGTTATATGCTGAATATATTATATTTTGCATTTTCTAGGATTTTGACATAGGTATTTAGGAATTTAGAGAAATCCCATTCTGAGGTCTTGAAATCTTCTAAATTCTGCCCCTAGAAATAAGTCACACATCCCTGCATGTCCTTGATGCCAAGGCTAAGCCAGTGTGGGTGACTTTTCCCATGGGAGACTCCCATTGTTGGAGAGTGGGTGGTTATCTAAGAACACTGGTATGCTGGCGGGGGTCACTTCATTTCTGGTTGGTGATAGGACAAATATAATTTCCTCTACAATTCATCACCTCGCAATTCATCTCCACATATTCTAATATTTCTAGATATCCTTGATTATTTAAAGTTCTCTACATATGTCCCAAAATGGTGTACTCCCAAACCTTTGATCATAGTGACCTACACCTCAGCCCATCTTTGATGAACACATTCTTATTCATCTTCGAGGACCTAGCTGAAAAATCTGTCCATTGTTTTTTCAGCTTTTCATTCACATAAACCCCTCCATTTACCATACCCCTCCATAGGACTTTACGCATACCCTGTTCTTACCACTTGTCACATTCTAGCCTGATTATTTGCTTATCATCTCCTTTCCTAGCAAGATCGAATTCTCTGATGAGAGGAATCATGGTATATAATCAATGTTATATAATTAGTGAACACTGCTAAGCATATAGTAGGCACTTAATAAGTTCCTGAAAATAAATGAAAGGTTTGGTGTGAAGAAATATTTTATGAAGACTGAAATTGTTCCTGCTTTACTTTTCAACTTCTAAAAGCCAGTGGGTTGTTAGATCTTACACTATTTTTCACATTTAAAAAACACCTAACATTTTAAAAAATTGAGATATATTCATATACCATACAATCAACCCAAAATGAACATTCAGTGGCTTTTGGTATAATCACAGAGTTGTGCATTCATCACCACAATCAATATTAGAGGTTTTCATAACTCCAAGAAGAAAAAACCCTTACACCTTAGCAATGACTTCTGTCCTTCCCCTGACATACATATCTGCTAATCTAATTCCATCTCTATAACTTTATTTATATTTAAAATTTACATAAATAGAGTTAGAGAGTATGCAGTACTTTGTGTCTGGTTTCTGCCACTTAGGATAAATTCTCTTTTTTTTACAATTGATGAAAAATATTCACATATTGCTATTCACTATAGTCCATAGTTTGCTTTGAGTGCTGTATTAGTCAGGCAAATGGGGTGCTGATGCAAAATACTAGAAATTGGTTGGTTTTCATAAGGGGTATTTATTTGGGGTAGGAGCTTACAGATACCAGGCCATAAAGTGTAAGTTACTTCCCTCACCAAAGTCTATTTTCATGTGTTGGAGCAAGATGGCTGCCGACATCTGTGAGGGTTCAGGCTTCCTGGGTTCCTCCTTTCCAGGGTCTTGCTTCACTCAGGGTTTAAGGTTCCTTTCTTCCCAGGGCTTTCTTCTCTTTCCTCTGTGGACTTTCTTTCCGGGGCTCCAGCTTAAAGCTTCAATGTCAAACTCCAACATCAAAACTCCAACATTAAGAATCCTTCTATTCTGTCCTTTACCGTGCCTTTTATCAGTGAGTCCCCACCCCTTGGTGACATGGCCCAATCAAAGCCCTAATCATAACTTAATCATGCCCAGGTACAGACCAGATTATGAACATAATCCAATATCTATTTTTGGAATTCATAACCATATCAAACCGCTAAACTCCACATTCTGAATTCCAAAAAGACATTAAAATATTGAAAAAAACTTAAATCAGTAGCAATGCAAGTACTAAATCATATCACAATCAATTTAAAGAAATACAGTTTGTCTTGGGGCAAAGCCCTATCTGCTATAGACCTCTGAAACTTACGAAACAATTTATCTGTTTCCAATACACAAATGGACAGACAAAGAATAAACATTTTCATTACAATAAGGAGGAATTGGGAGGCAAACAGGAATCATAGGTCCTCTACAATTCAGTAAATCTGCAGGGCATCTTCCATTTGATTTCATTCTGAGAGTCATTCTTAAGATGATGGTTTCTGTTCCTTGGTGCCTTGTGGAAACCCACACTTTCCACATGCTTGTCCAATGGTCATTTTCTTGGTTCCACCCTCATCGAGGATCTGGGTGTTGACCAAGCTCCAGGCCTTACCCTCCAAGAGTGTTGGGGTGATTGCCACACCTTACCCAATCTTTGGATTAGAGTCTTAACCCCCTTAGTACAGTGACGTGAAGACAACATTCCCCCAAACATTTGGCAAACAGGCTCAACCCACTCAGAGCAACGAGTTGACCACCTGGCCTTCCTTAGCCTTTGGCATATAGGCTCAACCCTCTCAGAGCAATGAATTAACCACCTGGTCTTTCCTAATCCATGGGGGCAATTGCACCCTTCTCAGATCAATGGGGAGCTGACCTTAACTGCCCAAATCCTTGAGGAATGTTCTACACCCTCTCTGTACCCTGAGGTGGCAAAACTCTCCCAGAATATTGGGTGGGAACATCCACCCTCTTCAACTGCTGGACCAAACTCACCCTCTCTGTAGTGGGATTCCTCTCTTGGCCCAAGGCAATGTCTTAATTTCAGATTTCAACCTCCATGGGTTTCCTCTTGAAGTCTTTTCCCCTTCAGTCTCTCCTTTCCATGTCCCTTTTATTCCAGGTTGACAGTGGTTTTGTTCTTTGTACCAAACAGTTCAGTCCTTAGCATATTTCTCTCATCTAGCATTTTGCTATAAGCTCCAACATGAAGAACCCTTCTACTCTGTCATTTGCCTTGCCCTTTATCAGTGAGTCCCCACACACCAAGGTGTGGGGGCTCAACAACCTACTAACATGGCCCAATCAAAGCTCTCATCATAACTTAATCCTGCCCAGGTACAGACCATATTACAAACAATCCAATATCTATTTTTGGAATTCATAATCATATCAAACCACTACAGGTGCATTTTAGCTCAAATACCACCTGATTATTAACATATATTTGTTCTAATTCATGGGAGAACATTCTTATATTTGTACTGTTGACCATATTCATCATCTGCAACAGGGTTCACTGTACTATACAATCCCATGTTTCATCCTTTCTTTTTTCTTCTAGTTACACACAAAACCCTAAATTTTCCTTGCCACCACAATCATACCTCTACATTGGTGCTGCTAATTTGCATTCACTCTAGTGTGCTATCACCACCTCTACCCAATTCCAACCATTTGCAATCAACCTTATTACCAGTTCTGCACATATTAATCCTCTGCTCTCCATTTCTATCCTTGTTCTATCTTTTGGTGACCAATCTTCTAGCTATTAATGCCATGGCTTTGCTCACTGTATTTAGCTCATATTAGTGAGGGTCATACAATATTTGTCCTTTTGTGTTTGGCTTGATTCAATCAACATAATGTCCTCAAGTTTCAACCATGTTGTTACATGCATCACGCCTTCATTTCTTCTTACAGCTGAATAATAGTCCATTGTACACATATACAACATTTTGCTTATTCACTAATCTGTTGTTGGACACCTGATTGTTTCCATTTTTTGGCAATAGTGACTAATGACACTATGAGGATGGTGGAAGAAGTCCATGTACAAAGAAATGAGGTCAGCCTCTAGAAGCTGGAAAAGGCAAGGAAACAAAAATTTCTGCTATACCTCTACAATGGAATGGAATCCTGTGGTCACTTTGCTTTCAGCTCAGTGAAATCCACTGTGGCAGTTTTGTATTGCTTATGAATTCCAAAAGTAGATATTGGTTGTGTTTATAAACTGGTCTGTGACTCTCGGTGTATTAGATTGTATTAGATTCAGAGGTTTCACTTTTACTTTATTAAATCAAGATTAGGGCTTTCATTTGACCACATCATTAGCATGACTTGGTTTGAGTTTCCACTGACAGCTAGTCTACAGCAGTGGGCTATATAAATGGATGCTCAATCAAAGACAGGGAAGTAAACACATGGAGAAAGAGAACACAGAGAATTTAGTTTTGGAAGCTGGAGCCCCTGGGAGAGGGCCAAGTTGTTTACCTGATAATTTGCTGCTGATGAGATCAGAGCCCTGAACAGCTGAGAATGCCTGGAAAGAAATGAGTCTCACAGAAAGAAATGAGCCTTATGCTAGCCTAAAACTGAGATCAGAAGAAGTTGTGACAACAGAGCCTTAAGAGGAAGAGGAAGGCTGAACCTTTGCAGACACTGGCAGCCATCTTGCTCCAACATGTGGCAACAGACTTTGGTGAGGAAAGTAACTTATACTTTATGGCCTTGTGACTGTAAGCTTCTACTCCAAATAAATACCCTTTATAAAAGCCAACAAATTTCTGTACTTTGCATCAGCACCCCTTTGTCTGACTAATACACCCATGTTGGACTTTTAACCTACAAAACTCAAAGATAATATATTTGAATTGCTCTAAGCTAAAAAAAAAAAAATGTGAAAGTAACAAGATAGCATGCATTGGCCTAATTGCTGGAAAGACCTTCAGAAGTCTTCTAATGCAATCCTGATGAAAATAAAACTAAGATCATGTGACTTTCTAAAGTTACACCGCTAGATGTCCTATGACTTCTGAAATAGTGTTTTTTCTAGAAATAGAAAGAGATAGGAAGGAAACAGTGAATGAGGTTATTAATCCCATTTTAAGAGAGAGGTAAGAGAGTCCATGGAATTAAGTGATGACTCATCTGTCAAATATAGTACTGTAAATTCTATTTTTTAAAGTGTTAAAAATATCTAAGGAACACATGCACATGAACAATACTAGAAAAATCACATCATAGAGGATAGAAGGGTGTTGGCTGAAAACTATTAGTTCCCAAAACCCCTTACACCCATTCCTGTTCCACAGAATATACTACTTCCCCTTCTTTTAACTATTTTTGGTTTAACTTAAATTTTACATAATAGTACAATTATGCATTAATTTGTTTAACAAACCCTTATATAGTCCTTACTAAATGCTTTAAGGAACTACTCATTAAATCTTCAGAACAACCCTATGAGTAGATACAATATTATTTGCCCCACTTGCAGATGGGAATGCTGAGGCATGGAGAGGTTAAGATTTGACCAAAAAAACACAGATAGAAGGTGCTAGAGCTAGGATTTGAAGCCAGACAATCCAGACTCCATACTCTTCACTGCTACACTATGCTGCTTACAAACATTAGCCTTAACTTACAAGGAGGGAACTGAGACTCAGGGTGGTTTAGCAGCACCTGTAGTTTCAGCACCTAGACGTAGATGCCTAGCCCAGCTCCAAGGCTCTGGTGCTTTGAGCTAAATCTCTCTGCCTCTGAAGGGAGCTCTCCACTGAAGGAAGAGTCCCCTATAGCTGTCTTAATGCTGCCTGAGGCCAGAGAAGAACAGGTCAAGCAGAACAAGAGTTTTCTAGCAGATTTTTTACAAATTTGTTTTCATGTCAGGAAAACAGTTTTTGTATGCATTTGTTTTTTGATAAATTGTATTTTCTTGGAGCCATAAAAAATTAAAACAACTTTATTTTCACCACTTTAAAAAAATTTTCTTTTTAAGAGAGCTCTTTTGGTAGGCAGAGATTTGTTTGCTGCCCTTTAGCAATTAATGTACTGCAATTTCCTGGAAGGTTGGTATGCAAAATATTTTTAGCATTCTCTGTAGCTCAGACTAGAAGACTAGAATCCTGGAGCTGCATTTACCCCCTTATTTCACCACAGTACCTTTCCCACTCCCTGAAAATATTGGCTTGAGTTTATTTCCCTTATTGCTGATTTTCCATGCTATAGGAGATTGGTTTTCAAACTCCATCAATGGAACCCTGTGCATCCTTTGGTGATGCTTCCGAATCTGTCCATGGGGGTGGGGGGTGAGGGGAACTGGAGAGCAAGGGCAGGTAGGCAGTGGGAAGAAAAGGCAAGAACGTGCTCAGGATCTCCACCCCACACCTTAACTCAGAGAAGCCCATTCTGACCATATAGATAGTCCCACGACATTTTGTTGGAAGAAAATGAACTTTTGAGGGGGAAAAAAAGACATAATGGAAATATATAAAACTTGAGGATAAGAAGAGAAATAAAATAAAATCACCACTTAGCATAATGAGAAAACAAGACGTATACTTCTAAGGTATCTAAATTATATTCTTTATATGGGAATATAACATGGGAAGATTCTGGAAATTGGCCACATCGCTCAAACTGGTCAAGGGAGAACCCCACTTTAGCATGAGCATCTTGGGCAAGAATACACTGATGAAAATTGCAAAGAGAGACAAAGTTAGAAAAGAAAAAGATCAGGTGGATTAAATATTACAAAACCAAGTCTTCCTTCTGGGAAAGTAGCTCCTTAATAATTGAATTCACTGTGGATCAGACTTTGCAGGTGAAGCTAGAGAACACTCAGAGGAAATCCAAATTAAATTTGGTTGAGGTAATGAAAAAATGGAAGAATTAGACTGCCATCCTGAGGCAGAACGCAAAGAAATGGTGATTATAGCCCATTACAGCACCTATTTTAGTATCCAAATAACCTTAAGCTATTTTGCTTTTCTAAACAGTAATTTTATAAAATTTCTCTCAAAAATCAATCTGGGTACATGGTAAAAACAAAGCGAAAAGCACAGAAGCTTTGCAGTGATAATTTAAGGCTCTCTTTTAGCTGTTCAGTTTCCCTTCCCAGAGGCAACAGTTGTTTCTAGATTATTGTATTCCATTTAAAAGAAATTCTATTCACATACAATCAGTTTTGTGAATACATAGTTCTCTAAAACCCTCAAGGGCATCTATTGTTTTTCACCTGATTTCTGTTTGACAATGGACCTGAGAGAGTGCTTCCTTCTTTTTCTTGGCTGCGTAGTCTTTCATTGGATGAACATACTAGAACTCATTTAACCATCCCTGAACCAAAATGTATTTAATTTGCTGTCAGTCTTTTGCTACCACAAACAATGCTGCAGTGAATATCTTTGTCTTTAGATCATTGTATACATATACATAGCTGTAGAAAAAAATTTCTAAAAGTGGAAGAGTCAAAAAGTATATGAATTTAAATTTGTGATAGTTGTAGTAAAATTGCACTCCAGGAAGTTGGTATGACGTTATTTTTTCATCAACCTTGTTTGTGAAGGCACAGTCTTGCCCATCTTAATCGTCCCAATTGATCTTAATTCTTTTCTTTCTACATTTCTGTTCTTCAGTATAATTTCCCTTTGCAGTCAAAAAGATTACTTTAAACTAAAAGATAGCATATCATTTAATCACAGCAACCGCCCCCCAAGTGTTTATCTAGTACTTTGTTCTTGTTGGTTGAAGGGATCTCTAGGGACGTTGTCTATCTAACTGAGCTTTAATGTCTTCGAGGACAGGAGAAGGCATTGTCGAGGCCTTCAACAATATTTTCTACCCATGAAGTTCCTTGATGGCCAGGATTATATCCTGAGTGGAAGGCATCAGTAAATATTAGCTGAATGAATTTATTGACTCCTTTATTCTTTGGCCTTTTACACAAACATGAATGGTATGCTTATAGTAGTAGGTGCTTAGTAGATATTCACAGTTTTCAGTGGTGTCAGATGCAGGACAGAGTCTCCAATATCATTTTTTATGGATTTGGGATTTTTCCTGACCTTCACTGGACCATTTTTACTTTGGGCAATCTACTTTTTTTTCTCCCTGAGGAGGATGCTTCCCTTAGGCAATGATGTTCATATTTCTACACCAACTTCTGAAATTCAGGTTTTACTGTTTGTTTGTTTTTTCTATAATATCTCAAATAGCTTGTGTGTGTGCAGACGCTTGTGGACAGTGCACCTACAGACACATACAAATCCATTTCTGATCATGGTGGCCTGCTGAGCTTGTGTCTTCAGAGGTCATTTTCTTGAGATATTGTAATAGATTCAGAACACAGAGGAGCTCTTAGATATCTTCTCATGCAAGAAATTTTTGACCTAACAAAAGGGTTAACACCAGCTGGTCATAGTGTAGTGGGTTTAATTACTGGAATTTCTAGATACTATCACCCAAATGACATCTGGATTGGAACTGAACATGACATTCCTTTTGGATGAGCAAAATAAAACAGGTCATGCAAAGCTCTGTACTGTATAATCCTCATGCCTGATACACACGGGCTGTAGTGATATTCCTGAGACCAATTTGTACCTAGCTGAGATGAACTTTTTGATATAACTGCAAGATAAAAATTGGCACTAGCTACTTTTAACAAGGAAGCAAAATATTCCGTTAGAAACTGAGAATTAAGAATACTTAAGGGGAAGCAGATGTGGCTCAACTGATAGAGGGTCCGCCTACCATATAAGAGGTTCAGTGTTCAAACCCAGGGCATCCTGGCCTGTGTGGTGAACAGGCCCATGTGCAAGGAGTGCCATGCCACACAGGAGCGTCCCCCATGTAGGGAAGCCCCCCACACAAGGAGTGCGCCCTGCAAGGAGAGCCGCCCCGCACAAAAAAAGTACAGCCTGCCCAGGAATGGTGCTGAACACATGGAGAGCTGACGCAGGAAGATGGCACAACTAAAAAAGAGACACAGATTCCCAGAGCTGCCGAGAATGCAGGTGGATGCAAAAGAATACACAGCAAATGGACACAAGAGAGCAGACAACGGGGGGTGGGGGTGGGGGGGGTGAATTATTAAGCAGGAGCAGCTAAAGCTCAAGCGGTTGAGTGCCTGCTACCCACATACGAGATCCTAGGTTCAATCTCCTCTACCTCTTTGACAAAAAGTGCTTAAGTAAGATCAAAGAGAATGCTTCCTAGTTCACCCACCTTGTTCTCTAGGTTAGTTTATACCAATATTACCTCCTAATAAATGCTGGACCAAAATATAAATGAAATTATTTTATTTTTACAAACATTGTGAATTAGATTAATTTCAAAATTGTTTTAATAAGTCAAGTGCAAAGAATGACTGTATTTCGGGAAGCCTGTCTACTATAGAGGGTGATCTAACCCTTTTCACATCAAAATCTGGTCCATGGACCACATTTTGCATGATTAGCATCCTTCCTATAAGGTGGCACCTTGTTAGAAATGCAGATTCTCAGGCTTTACACATAGCCCTCTGGAAACAGAACCAAGATTATTTATCAAGCCCCCTCCCGTCTCCCCCAATGATATCTATGCATAAAAGCTGAGAAGTTCTTGCTCATGGTGTTGTCTTTCTGCTTAGTGTCTTTCTCCATAGAAAGGACTAAGTGACATCAACTGAGAACCAGATATGAGAGGTTCTCAGCTGCAAAGTGAGGAAGGCACGGGTGCACGATCAATTTCACAGTGCCAAACGGAAAGGTTTGCCGTTTGTTCTGACTGTTTTATTGCCTTGAAACTATGCACTCAGCTTCTTGTGAGGTTTCCAAAACACAATGAATCCATGGAAAAATAAATAATGTAAAGGTTTTCTAAGGTTCTTGGCAGCAGAAAGAATTTCTAGGGGGGCTCAAGTTGGGGGTGGAGGTGGAAGGAACATTGAATTACAACAGAGTAGAGAGGAATTCCTAAGCACTTATCCAGCTTCACCATCTTGAATGGTTGAGAAAGGAATTTACATGTGATGGATTCTAGTATTTGTCCTTGAGGATCACTTACAGTTTAGCAGGGCATAAATTGTTTGAGCCCAGGACTTTTCATGTTGGGTGCTCTCCATCTTAGGTCTTGTGTGCTTTAGTGAGCAGTGAGTTGCTTCTGCCATCTCCAGTTAGACATATTTCAATTAGTATCTTCTCACCCCACTTCCACCTACTTTAGCATTTTCATTCAGAGAGTAGACAGCTGAAATATTG
Source organism: Dasypus novemcinctus (assembly GCF_030445035.2). Lineage (NCBI taxonomy): Eukaryota > Metazoa > Chordata > Mammalia > Cingulata > Dasypodidae > Dasypus > Dasypus novemcinctus. Next base: position 80,763,646 of record NC_080686.1, read on the forward strand.
GCCAGTGAAGGAAAACAGATTTCCCAATGAATAGTTCTACACCATGAAAAAATGAGATTAGAGGGATGACTAAACTAATTTCAGGTTATTACAGTCTTCATATAAAGCCTAATTCTCCATAGTTTCACTCCTGGTTTATGGACAGAAATTTAAAGCCAGTATATTTTATTATCTGTATCATTTAGTCCCCTTTTGACTAAAGCTTTGCTATGTTCTCTTTAATTTCCATGAGAATGAGTTTCACCTTTTATAACATTCAAAGACAATTATGGTGTCATTATGAAAAATGGAGTCACCTGATGCCAACAATAAAATAATGACGTCCTAATGCCAGTAAATGTATTAACCATATCAGTCATCTTTCAGGTTTTGATGTTGCTTTGGAAACTGTAGAAAGCGTTAAGGTTTTTAATTTGTGAGCTATCTAGAAAGGCAGTCACAGCACTTTATATTGTCCTTTGGTTGAATGCTCAGGAAATGGAGCACAATTAAGTGACTATACCACTAACAGACAATGTCATTTAGCCATTGTCTAAATCAGACAGGATTTTGCAGACTTTCATACATATTTGTGTGAGGTGGGGCCGTGATGGGAAAAGTGTTCCCAGGTGCTGTTTCGTCTGCTTCCAGGGAATATATGCCAGTTTCGTTCCTTGCTTTTTAAAGTCCTGTTTTAAGTGTTGATCTCTGAAAAACACTGAATCCCTGTTAAAATGCTAACCCCAGGTCTTTCTGGAATTGGGAACAGACAGAGGCCTGGGGCTTTTTGCATTCTTAGGTTCAACTCTTCTGATAAGAGACTTATCAGACTTGAAAATGTGACTTGGAATAGGCTAAATAATTGTAGGGTTTTTTTTTTTTTGGTATTAATTTTGCAGTATTAATCAATTTATAGGGTGGCCTGATGCGTTGACTCAATTTATGGAGTGTCTGCTTTACACTTAGCATCATACCAGAAACCCGAGAATATCAAAGGCATGACACAAAGCTTTCTTTGATTAGCTCATTTTATAGTTGGGGAGAATTGAGGTTTTTAAGCAGGAAATAATTGGAGAAAAACCAGAGCATATAGTTTATATTTCAGCTAGCGTAGATCTGGATTTTCTGGGATTCTAGCATAATCCATCTTGTCTAGTTATGATTTTGATTTCAGAAATTGTGGTCACTGGGCACAGACCCTAAGGACTGTAGGACTTCAGAGCTGGGAGATTGATGTGTTCTGCAATGGTCAGGGGAAGCTTCTTGGTTAAGAGATATTTGAGTGGATTTGTGAGGCTGACACCAGGAGTCATCTTAAAACGGTCAAAATATGTCACAAAAAGAGAGAGGAGACTGGCATATATCTGGAAACGTGAGCAGAGATATTTGAACTTGATCCTGGAAACTGTGATACCCAGATGATTTTTGCCTTGTGGAAAAACATAATGAGATGATATTGTGACCCATTCCCTTGGGTTACTCAGATATTGGATTACTTCTCCACATTTGTGAACTGTTATTCTATTCTCTTTTTTTCTCCTTTGGAAAATAGTATATTGAAATTCAATATAGCTTGAATCCACAGTATGTTACATGAAAAGGTAATTTGTTCACAAATTTTGGTATATTTTTAGTTTTACAATTATTTCATTCGATAACTATAGATTGGGCGCTTTCCTGTTGGGCACTGTGGTGCAGACCAAGTCAGATGGGGACACTGTCTCTGTCGGGACACTGACACATCACCTGGTAGTTATTATACAGCGTTAGAAGGACTGCAATGATGAAACTTAAGGGTCTTTTGGGAGCCACAGGAGGGACCTCTCATCTAGACTTGTCCTTGACAATTGAAAAGGTTATCCAAAAGAACTGGCACTTAGATGGTGAACTGAAGGATGTTGTGACAGCAAAGTGAAGAGATGGGGGTAAGAGTGTTTTAGGCAGAGGGCAACAGCATACACAAAGGCCTGGAAGCCAGGCAAAGACAGGGACAAGGATTCCCCTTAGTTCTGGGGGCCGTTGTCATACATGATAGGGAGTCAGTATGGATGGGAGATCATGGAAACAACAGTTTTGTTTATTTATTGAGCAAACAGCTGAATATTTGAGGCTGGTTTGAGCTTTGGAGATGTTAATACCTGATAAAGGTGACTGAGAATACATTAATGGGGTTTTAAAGCCAAAGGGTATATTTGCCACCTTTTAAAAGACGCCAACCAAGAGCAGATGATTCTTGTTCAATAAACAAACAATTTGGTTAGAGAGAAGTCCAAACTATAGGGTCATATAATGTATTGCTCAGGGTAGATCCTGAGAGTGTTTTTCAGAGAATAGGTTTGTTTTTGGGGTATAATTATTTGGCCCACTTACTATAAATCTCAAACAGGTCAACCCTTGGGAAATAAGATTTCTTTTTAGCAGAGCTTTAACAGAAGGAAACTTAAAATAAATTAGAGGGAAAGAAGAAATCTATTTCTGTCCTTTTGGAAACAAAAGTATAACACAATTGATTAAAATGAAAAGCCAAAAAGAAAAGAAGAGAGAAAAAAAAAACCTACACAAAAAAACAAAACCTCTGGCGGGGGGGCGGGGGGAAAGACTGCTCACAATTTGTTTGAAAGGCAGGCTTGTGCTGCCATCTTGTGTTGGGAAGGCTCCTTCCACCTGAGGACCAGCTGGTAATTGCCTGCTGCTTCTGCTGTGCTCTTTATGGCTCCATCAGCAAGATGCATTAAACAAATATGAACCAGAGAATCCAAGAGGGGATTTAACACGTTACAGACTGCCAGGAACTAATTTCCCTATCGACAATTTTCTCTTCTTCATCCTCTTTCTCCTGAAAAATGCAAATTTCCTTCTTTTGTCAGTCTGACCGGGGAGCCACAGTTTGACCGTTTAAGCGTTTTGGAGGGTGGTAGTTTGGGCCAGTAACCTCCCTGTCCTCCCAAAGGAAGGTTCTGGCATTTCTACTGTAGGAGCCTCCTGAAGGCAGTTTTTACTACCTTCTGCCAGAATGCAGAAAAATGGAAATACTCTGTAAATAATATTATAGAAGAATATTTCTATCCATCTCCTCACCAAATTCACATTTTATTATCCCCCTCCTATATTTGAAAGACGTTCATCTATTTTACAAATTATGTCTATATAATTAAACAAAGAGTTCATTACTTATTTGCTATTCATCAAAGAGAGCTCTAAGTGCCAATAATAAATACTGCCAGCCTGGGTTAATATCATTTCAGGCCGTAGTGGAGAGATTTTTTGTTTCAGTAACTCGTGCAGCCTCATTGTGGATAAATAGTCAATATCTGTTAGACTTTGGTATACTGAAAACAGGCCATCCGCTCCCACTACCATCTTTGAAGAACCAAGTTGGAGACCCTGACCTAAATGGGCTGACTCTCTGTGACTGCAGGGTAAAAGCACAACATATCCTCTGCTCTCAGCAGCAGTTCTTTTAAAACGTGGCAAAAACAGAGCCCTGAAACTAATAAACATCCACAAAGCAAGCCATCTGTTTGTTTCACATTTGGACACTAATGTGAACCTGAGATTACAGATCTCTTCACCCGGGCTGATTGCCCCAAGATCTCTCTGAAATTGTCTCTCTATGCCTTTGATTCTTTACCCTTGTTCAAGGAGAGCCTGGGCAGACTTTTTTTCCCTTCTTTTTCTTCTTCTTCTTTTTTTTTTTAAAGCTGACAGTGGAAAATAATCCATAGAATTAAGGTTGCTTTACTCTGGGCTGTCAATATCCTTGTGACAGTTGATGGTATATGACAAAGAGTCAGGGATAAGCAGGGGGGAAAGAAACACATTTCCCCAAGCCAAGGAGGACAGGGATCAGAGAGAACTGTTCTGAAGTTCCCCCTGAGGCTGGGGAGGTTGGGCGAGGCATAAACAGGAAAGGATGATTTCAGACCTCGGTCTCATAGTCTACTCTGCACACTGGAGCTGAGGCTGGAGATGGTTGTAGGCTGACCCCCTCCTTGAGCAATCTGCTAAGCCTTCGCAGATTCCTTAAAAATCTCCCTCTCTATTAAAGTGACTCCTGTGTGCTTCTCACTTCACTCTTTTTTTTCCCCCTTCTTTATTTTTTTTAAATGTTACATTCAAAAAATATGAGGTCCCCATATACCCCCCACCCCCCTCACCCCACTCCTCCCACATCAACAACCTCTTTCATCATTGTGGCACATTCATTGCATTTGATGAATACATTTTGGAGCACTGCTGCACCACAAGGAGAGTAGTTTACATTATGGTTTACACTTTCCCCCAGTCCACGCAGTGGGCCATGGCAGGACATACAATGTCCAGTATCTGTCCCTGCAGTACCACTCAGAACAACTCCAAGTACTAAAGATGCCCCCACATCATCTCTTCTTCCCTCTCTCTACCCTCAGCAGCTACCGTGGCCATTTTCTCCACATCAATGCTACAGTTTCCTCCATTACTAATCACAATAGTTCCATAGTAGAATATCAGTAAGTCCACTCTAATCCATACCCTATTCCTCCAGCCTGTGGACCCTGGGATGGTTATGTCCACTGCCCCTCTATATCAAGAGGGGTTTAGATTCCACATGGATGATGGATGCAATTCTCCTGCTTGCCATTGTACTCACCTTACTCTTGAATGCCCAGAGAAATGTAAATATTTAGGAAGGATACACATTAAGTTCTTAGTACTAATAAGACAGGTAGGATATACCTGGCACAGAGTAGGGTCATATTTACATAACCCAGAGGGGGCCTGCCAGCAAGAGTTCTTCCCCTGATTATCATCTAGGGCTGCATGTTTCCGGGTTCTGGGTTCAAATCATGGTCAGGCCTTTTGTTTAGACCTTACATCTTCCCTGGCCTCCAGAGTGGAAACATACTGAAACAATAGAAAAGGAGGTGGGGTGTGTGTGGGTGTGTGTGTGTCAGGGTAGGTGAGGGCTGGGATATGGTCCTTGAGGGTGTCTGACTTCCTCAGCAAGAGTGGCATCAAAATTCTTTTATTTTCTTATACTCCCCATCCCATATTCCTGCATTTTATTTCAAGTGCCTTAATTGCTGTGATTATTCAAAATGCATGTTTGTGTGCCTATCATGAAAAACACTCTATGTTTCCCATCCTTCTGTTGAATTGCCTCATTTGTCACTAGATCCTGCTGATTATGATTATTTTTATGCCTTTAAAACAGCCTGACCTTGTTTTTCCTAACTTTTTCTTTAGGATGGATCGATATCTTGTTTATATTTGAACAAAAATGCTGACCATTATGTCCCTCTTGTCTGGCAAAGTGACTGGCATGGGCATTCCATGAGTATTTGTTGAATGAATGAATGCAATAAATCTTCAGCCTAAAAGCATAACATTGATTGTTAAAAATGGGACTTCATATTATTCTAGGAGCATTAATCTTGCAGCATTCCCTATTGAATTGAAAAACAATCTCAGTTCCTTTTTTTTTTTTCTTTTTTTACAAGGTGAGCATGGAGACACCCCAAAAAGAATGCAAGGTATTAACAATATCCATGATAACAATAACCCCAGTGAGGGAGATTCCAGGGGTTGGTAGGACTTCTTTGTATTTCTCAAATGATAATACAGGGTGCCATATTTCTATTCTGCCTAACCCCTAAATCAGCCCCTCATGTTTTCTTACCTTTTCTGCTGGCCAATATATAATGCTGATCAAATGCCAACCACTAATAACTTTAAAACTCTCTCAATAACCCTAAGTGGTAACATACAGAAAGGGATTACTTAAATTTCCCAAGATTGCAAAATATTAAGTGGCTGACCCAGATTTGAACTCAGGCTGTCTAGCTCCAGAGAACGTATCTTTAACCACTGTGCTATATTGCCTCAAGTTACCTACAGTCTTCCATTCTACCAACTGAGCTACCAAAAGACTATTGCCTCTCAGGAGCTCTGCTAATACTTGGTGATGATAATATCTGAATAAACCTGGAAGTCAAGTTTTTGAAAGAGTCCTTCTCAACCCAGGGATGTCCCACGTACAGTCATTGCATTTTGGAGGTGGCAGAGTTCCACCTATTTTCAGAACCCTCAGGAATACATTGGTCATTTTGAAGATTTGGAAAACGTTTTTACAAACTACCACCTTATTTACCTACAACCTAATGTGTGTTCCCAAGTGGCCACTGTGCCTTCTCCTTCTGAAAACACTGAATAAATCCTTTAAATCACTTCATGAAATGATAGGTCTCTTTATAGAAATAGACAAGAACCCACCTGCCCCATTAGAAAATGACTTCTAAGAGTGAGGACTGATATATAGCTGCTTAGGAGAATGGCCCTCCGTGATGAAGGAGAGTGAGTCCATTGTCATTCACCGAGGTGGCACCATGTGGCAGTCCCCACAAGCTGCTTCTCTCACCTTGAAAAGCAATTTTCATGATATATTGGGATGCCTCATATGGGATATATTTAAAGTGTTTGAAGTGACCCTGGTATGTGTCCTTTTTTTTTTTTTTTTTGCACCCTTTTTTTTAAAGTTCAGTATTTCTGTACTAAAAAAGAGTGAAAATGCCAGGACCTTGCACAAATTGTACTGACTTGACCCTTGGAAGGCAACAGCATGCTCCCTTCTACATCATTACTTTTTATTACACTCCCTGCCTCATCTCTGCAAAGGAGGGTAGACAGGAAGTACAGTGCACGGCTTGTCCTCTCGGCTGAACAAGTCTATGGTCCAGACCCTGTTTTATCACATCTGGGTGTGTTCATCATCTGCTCAAACACCTGAGCAGCTTCAGTGACAGATTTGTTCTCAGTGTACAGCTTTGGCAGTGGCTAGCCTGTCTCTGAGAGACAGGTTGTAATTAATCATGCAAATGAGAGGGCAAGAGCGCAGATGAATGGAAACCCATTTCAGGATTCTCTTCCTCCTTTACGGATTTCTTACCAGAGGAGTTAAGATGCAAAATAATAGAGTGATTTGAGTTTTTACCTGCTTTCCCACCCAGTTCTTAAAAAGGCCAATGAAGGCACAGGTCCAAGAAGGAAGTAGTTGGAAAAGTAAAGGGGGGAGTGAAGGGATTCGGTGGTCAGTCTGAGAGATACAGATTCTAGCCAAATTGCAGATAGGTTGTAGCATGATCTTGGGTGAGTCATCCCCATAAACAGGCTCAGGCTTCTCCTCTGTGAAATGGAGTTAAAGTTACTGATGAACTGAGTTCTGATACCCACCGATGGTAGAGAATGAAATATTCTGATAAGTATAGCATGTTCGCTAAATAAGAATCTCAATGTGGTCACAGTAAAACTTAAAAAGATAATTTAATGAAAAAGCAGGTGTAGAAAAAAAAGAAAGAAGCCTGAGATTTCTAGGGTAAAATTTCTAGGAGGAAGGGATAGCTAACGAAGTTTTATGATTTTGTACTAATTCATTGGGACAGTAGTGATCAATATTGGTGTGGTACTGCCCCCTAGAGGGTGTTTTTGAAATGTGTGGGACTGTTTATTACAATGACTCGGGAAGCTGTTAGGGGATTGGGGATGCTAGCAATCCTGTGATGGTGGGACAGTCCTGCCAAAAGCGAATTGTTCTGTATCCCACCTAACTTTTGAATGCCCACTTAGAATGTATTAGGTGAAGAAAACCTATTTATCATTACCTAAGCCTAGAAGCTAGCCATGTTTCATACAAGCACAATAATTTTTTTGAGGTTTTAATATACACTGAGTTTTCTAAGAATGCAACCATTGTATGAATTGAAAGAAGATTGCTTTTTGTCTTGTTTAATACGTCTTCAGGATTTCTTCATTTAAGAAAATCATATCACCAGTAGCAACAGCACTCATGGTGTACGAGTTGGCAATATTACAGATTTGTGGGTCAGTCTGATTTTGTAGCTGTGGGATTCTACATAGAGGTGCAAGCTTCTGCTTATTACATTTAATCTGCTAGTGTTATCATCTCCCAGCCATTACTTTTCAAAGTGTAAATGATTTTTATTAGAAATTACTTTCCTCTTTATTTCTTCTTTATATTATAGTTAAGCCATTTTATTATATTTTTAATATGATGTAGGTCGGTTCTATTATCTCTGAATTTCACTTCAGGATGTGTTAAGCTTCCTTTTTTAAGTATCTGGTTGTGCTTAGCAGTGGTTCTTCTTCAATTACTAAGATTTTTCTCTTAGAGTTCCAATATTCTTTTCCTATAATCTGTCTTCCATCCTCACCTACTCAGTCAGAGGAAAATGTCTGCATGTATTTAAATCCCAACTGGGAACAGAATTCAAGTTTTCTCTGTGTCCCATGCAAATAGAGGACACAGAGAGAAAACAGTGGCAGTGTTGCCCAGCTCCACATCCTGGGATGTCTGAGTCTTGGCCTTAACCCAGCTGTCATAGGAACCTCTATGTCATAGCCCCATTGAACAAATGGGGAAACTGAGGCTACAAAGGCTAATTACTTTCCCAAGGCCACAAAGTGAATCAGTGGAAGAACTTGTATTTGAACTCCTTCTGTCTGAAGCCACAGTTACCTGTTTTCTAGTGTGACTCCTACCCTCCCAGGTGAAGGCAATTGCCTCATTGTGTATCAGATAGCAGTGACTTAATAATGAGAGTGACTGCAAGAATTGCTCACACCTGCACGCATGGACTTTTAATTTTTTTAAGCGGACTTTAACAGCTACCAGCCTATTTTCCCTTCCTGTAGCTCTGAAAAAGTATATTACCCACATTAGAGAGAGGAAGGTCTTTATAGTTACAGAACAAGCATGCAGTGGTAGATTCATTAACTAGAACCTAAGTCTCTGGATTAACTGTAACCTTTGCTCTTTCCACCATTTTGCACTGAAGAGTAATATGGTAGTATCTAGCAAAAATAATAGTAACATTTAACAAACACTTAGTATGCCCCAGATGTGCTGCTAAATCCTTTCCATACACCATCCCATCTAGTTTACCTGTTGCATTGGCACCTCATTAAGCAGGTGAGGTAACTGATAAGAGCAAATGATGTGCAATTCCTGACAGTATTCTGTTCATCACCATCAATGTGCAAACAGACAGAGGAACACTCAAATTCACTCACATTTCCACCTTGTCACACCAAACAATGCTTTTCAAATTTCTAACTATGCTTGGTAAGAATTTTTTTCCCATTTTATCATGGTGAGTCTAGAACAACAGAGGGCAAGGGTAAAAATGGTCAGAGCTATATAATATGTTATTTAAATGTGAGATATTCCAGGAAAATGATAGGACTGGAGAGAATAAGGAAAGTGGAGATTTACCCCAGAGCGAGCTAGAATCAGAAGAGTCTGTTTTTGTGAGTTTGACAAAGAGCGTTAGCTACCAAATCTCATGTGGATTCTGCAGAGCCTTAAGACTTAGACTGCAATTCTACTTAACTCGCTGATTCCCTCAAAATATTTTGATGAGGGAGAGAAAATGACTTCAGGTATAAAAAACACAGACCTTGATCTCCAGTTCAGAGACCTTGAAATTCAGTAGCTGTGAGACTGTGCCAACTACTTAACCTCACTGGACCTTAATTTGACCATCTGTGAAATGGGGTGGATAAAATTGAACTACAGAATCACTTTGGCTATAATGAGCTTCAATCAGTGCTTGGAAATGCCCAGTTATCGTCCCTCTCCAAGGAGCTGAGCTCAGAAAGCTAAGAGAGTCTCAGAGCTGATAATTTTCAGAGAGTGCTGGTGGGTGATCATTTCTATCTACTTGATCTGTTCTCTAATTGCAAAAAGATGACAGAGAATAGAAAAGCTGTGGCATGAGCCCAAAGGTTCTGTAATGTAGATGGAAATCTCCTTGGTTATATGCTTGTGGATTGCTCAGCTCAACTCCCAGGGCCCTTACTTTTAAATTACTGCTACTGAAGCAAATCCTAAATTGGCTTCCCCAAAGACAGAAGCAGTTGCTGGGCTGAACAGCATGACTTCTAATACCAGCCACAGCAATCACAGCCCCAGCAGGGGCCCCTCTCTAGTCCCCTTTAGAATGTCATTTTGATTTAGGTTCCAAATGTCACTTAAAATCTGCATTACTTGTTTTCTATTTCTCCAGTTAGTATTTCTTTCCTATATTCTGTGTATCTTCACAGATTATCATTGTGATTCCAGTTCAATGGAAGTTTCTATGGTCTTTTAAGCATCCTATAATATAGAACCTATATGAAACGATGGAAAATATAATTTAAATATAATTGAATATTATAATATGAATGAATGTACATATAGAGACAAAAATATCTCATCCTTAGTAAAGAAGTAGTCTGGGGTACTATGGTATGAGGAAAGAGAGTAGAGGAAATCTACACATATTTGTTTGCTATTGAAATATAGATCAGTTAACTTGTGATTGACTCTACATATAAAAATTTTAACGTCCTTTCGTGTTGACTTCCTAGCTGTTGTTTTGATTTTCCTTAGGACAGGGCACGATGTCAGATATTTCTAGCTATTGCTTAAATTTTCCTTAGGAAAGGGAACAATGTCAAATTTTCCTTTTTCCTATAACCTCACTGGAAACTTATCAAATAGACTGGGGAATATAACCACAATGCAATTTAAAGCCTGTTTTTATTTGTTTAGTATTTATAGTGGACATCTAAATGAAAAGGTTAGTGCCTGTCTTTAGGGTCTATCATAGTTTAAGTTAGATGGGTAAGAAAGTTTAAACATAAGTGACCTAAAGGAATAAAGTTGTTAAATTCAGGAGGGAGACACTGAATGCAGTGGAAGGAAGGGAAATCAGTCTGACCAGCCCCTTCTGAAGCAGCAGAGTGAGAGGTGGGCCTGGAAGAGAACTTGCTTTGGATCCAAGTCTAAGCTTAGGGAAGTCAAGGTCACGTACAAAACCCTGACCAAAAGAAAAGACTGAGTAAATGGGCAGGTCTAAGTTGGAAATAGAAGGCCAGGGGCTTCTAGCAACTACCTCAGTTTTCTCAGTGTGTTGATAGCAGTTGATTAAAATTAAAGCAAGCTCAAGGTTCATTAGAGCCTCCCTTGGGCTTGGCAAAAGGATCACACCATTTCCAATCTTCTCCACTCCCAAACACATGTGAATGTGCACACACCGTAGCCCTGACACATCCACTTTTTCAATCTCCAAACATGTTCACACATGTTTTTTTATTAAAATAATATTATCAGTCTCATGAGATAATAGTGCATTAGATAGGTCACTGGAGGCCACTAAGATCTTTACTGGTTAAACTTATTTCCTGACCTTTTAAGAACTATAGCCATGCTCCTTGTTGCATACTTGCCATTCATAGGAGGGCAGATTCCTTAAAACATAAAACACAGCATGGTCTGGAGAGGACTGTTTTTGGAAAACTTCCTCCCGTATTTTAACAGTCTCTTGGAAAGTTGCTCTTCACCCAAAGCTCTGCACCTAATAATTGTTTTCATATTATAGTGTAGTATCTGACCCAGGACTATAAACCCAATACTGTCTAAAGGAACCCGTGAGGGTGTTTCTGAAATCATAGTTCCTCCAAACTCCTCCCCTGACCCTCATCGCTATTGTCCAATGTGAGGCTACCTGGTGGGTACACTCCCAGTAACTCCTGCTGCTGTCCCCATTAAGGGTCACTTTCCATCACCCCAGTAGTAGCTTTGAGGAGGAATAGCTCCGGCCAAGTGGGCTCTGTGCCCTGGCAGGCTTTACCACTCCTGGCCCCTTGTCAGGCATACTTGAGTAGACTTGACTTGAGTAGAGTCTTTTGATTCCTTATGAAAAGACTCTACTCAAGTAAAAGCATTAATCAACAATGATCCACCAAAGATTTCGTAGAGAGATGGGGGAGAGAGTTTACATCATACATCCCAAAGTTCTTTCACCTGAAAACCCCTATCTGGACATTTTTCTTTCTTCCGCAGCTTCTTTTTGAGAATCTCAGTCTCTTCCCTCTCTCTAAGTGAGGACTGTAACTGCAATTGTCTGGCAGGACCCAGCAGATATTGTAGGAGAGTAAAACAAGTTGTGTGGGATGTGGTGAGCCGCTGTCAATCAGAGTGTGCAGGCTGCTTTTACAGCAATGCCACAATGTGGGCCCAGTGTTGGCAGATGTCATTTTTCAGGAGAAATAAAAATTCCATTTTTTAGCAATATGTAAAATCTTCTGATTTTTAAATGTTGCAATACACTAAAAAATCTTCACACTTGGCTAATCAACCACATGCAGGCTAAAGAAAAACATGGCCGGTTTCCTCTCTCCCCTTCCCTAGCAATCCCTAAATTTCCCAGGTGCCTTTCTCCTGTCCTGAATTATCTCTTAAGAGTTCTAGGTTTTTTACACATCCTTTTGTAGGGAACTTAGATTCTTCACCTTTTCTGATTCCAAAGTTGTCTATCTTCATCTACCACTTTATATGATCATTGTATATGTGAAAGACCTTTGCATGAAAGTGACTTTGAGATCAGCAAACTGAAAATCTTTGATATCTCATGATATACTATCTTTACAAATGGGTTACCAGATAATATGTCCCATGTACAGTTAAATTTGAATTTCAGATAAACAATTTTTTTAGTATAAGTATGTCCCAAATATTGCATGACAAGTACACACTTGTATCAAAACATTATTTGTTATTTATCTGAAATTCAAATTTTAACTGGTGTTTTGTATTTTTATTGTTAAATTTATCAACCTGATTTGTAAGACAATGGATGGATATGGATATATATCCTCCCTGCCCCCAATCAGTGGAGGAAGCTTTCCCCCTTCATGGAAGAACCAACATTTTTTCTCCTTTGTGGGGTCAGAGACTTCTCTCAGTAACAGTTCCACTTTTTTTCCCCTTTCAAATTCTTTTATTTTTTTAAAGATTTATTTATTTATTTGCCCCCCCCCCCCAGTTGTCTGTTCTCTGTGTCTATTGGCTGTGTGTTCTTCTTTGTCTGCTTCTGTTGTTGTCAGTGGCACGGGAATCTGTTTCTTTTTGTTGCGTCATCTTGTTGTTTCAGCTCTCTGTGTGGGAGGTTCCATTATTGGGCAAGCTGCACTTTCTTTCACACTGGGCGGCTCTCCTTATGGGGCGTACTCCTTGCGCATGGGGCTCCCCTACGCAGGGACACCCCTGCATGGCATGGCACTCCTTGCGCGCATCAGCACTGCGCAGGGGCCAGCTCCACACAGGTCAAGGAGGCCTGGGGCTTGAACTGTGGACCTCCCATGTGGTAGACGGACGCCCCAACCACTGGGCCAAGTCTGCTTCCCTCAAATTCTTTTGAAATCAAAGGGTAGATTATTACCTTTGCCAGATTCTCTCAACCAATCATTTCATTTTAGAGTCCTCTCTTGTAGGTGATAATTGTTTACAACAGGCATTGTCTTATATTTTTCACTGAATGGAATGAATTTCTTTACTTAGAGTACTTCTCATTAGCAATGCTTTTTTTTCTTTTCTTTGACTGTGTATCCTTTTAAGAATTTGTTTAAACTTTGGATCCCTTTCACTATAAAAATGCATGTACATATATGTAAACCCATGCAAAATTTTTTTTCATTTAATTTTATTTTGGGGGTCGTCACTGACCAGCCATGAATCCTTTGGGGAAGATGAAATTTTGTGGTTCCTTGGTCATATTTCAGAAACTCTTCTCCATGTTGGAGGCAAAGTTCATTGCTTTGAAGAATGGCTGGTCAGTCACTCTTAAATGTTTCCAAAAGTAGAGGCATTGCTGTAGAGTAAGAAGACTCAAATTCTCATCAGATGACATGGACTCAGTTTTCACTAATAACTCTACGACCACCTTGTGTAATTCCATACACAAGCCATTTTAAATTTTTGAGATACAGCATCTAACTGGAGAGGACATAACAACAGGAATTGGTAAACTATGGTCCAAGGGCCATATCCAATCTATTCTTAAATGGTTGGAAAAAAAGGTCAGAAGAATGATGCAAAAATTACATGAAATTCAAATTTCAGTGTCCATAAATAGCATTTTATTAGAACATAGACACCAATTCTGTTACATATTGTCTTTGGCTGCTTTTATGCTACAGAGGTAGAGTTGAGTGCCTGAGACAGACTATATGATCCACAGAGCCTAAATTATTTACTCTTTGGCCCTTTATAGAAAAAGTTGCCAACTCCTGCACTATACCTTTTTCGCCCAATTTAAAGAATAGTTGGGATAAAAGTTCACAAAGCCTGTGAAAGAACTTTGTATACCGCAGAACACTTACAACCCTGGGATACTATTATTATTTTTATTTTTATATTGAAGTCACATTTATAGAAGTCTGAATATCCAGCAGCATGACTAACCTATCCCTAACAGTTTTGAATCTGCAGATATTTCAGTGATTGGGTGGATGCATTGTTAGTTGAAAGATGAGAGGGAAACGACTGCTGTTATTAATCTGGTTGCAGTGAAACTTGTTTCTTCTTCCCCATCAAAAAATCAACTGAACCTAGCCTGGGGATTGTATTTGTAACAGAGTGTATGTTAACAAAAAACTTTGAGAATAATAAGCCACATTTATTTAGAAAGGCATAAGAAAACATCTGCTCTTTGGCTGAAATTCGTGCAAATGTAAAATCCTAGCTTAAAATGCATAAAAGCAAGTTGCTCAGCAAGAATTCATGAAGCATCTACTATTTACTGAGTAATGAGCTGTGGAAAGAACTGTGCAGTTGGCAGGATTTCGTCTTGGACAACCCCCTTTGCCTTTAGGCCATGTCTTGGCCCTCCCACACTCTTACCCATGAATAATATCCAGGCCTGTACTCCCAGACAAAAGTCCAATTCTGGACCTTTCTTGATTTCCTGTTCATCACATTGACATAGTTGAAAGATAGATCACAATAGTGGATAAATCTCAAAAGATGGGTTCGAGTTCTATTGTAAAGTTACTTGTGTACAGGGTGAAGTGTTTGTGCTTAATTCCAAAAGACAATGAGGCATTTTACATTTTTATAACTGAGGTGGATAAGAAGATGGGGGCTGTGTTTCAGGGTGATTAATCTGGTGGCTGTGTGTAGGATGGATTGAAGTGGGCAAAGGCAGAGAGATCAATGGAGTACTTTTTCCAGTAGGCGAGGCAAAAAGTAATGAGGTTCTGAACTAGAGTAGGGGCAGAAGGAATGAGAAGGAGGGGACAGATGTGAGCAGCAGTGCAGAAGCAATTGAATTGGGATTGAATACTGGAGTTGACCAAGAAGAGCTTCAAAGTAGAGCTGGGAAAGGAGAAGTTCTACTCTGACCCAGGATAGGAGCCTGCACCGAGCTCAGATGCTAATAGCAAGTGAAGAAGGAGGATGAGAGCAACCTGGAAAGCCAGAATTTTATAGTAAAAGACCTGAGTAACAAGGGAAAGAATGAGGAAGTGCTATTCATGCTGGTCACAATGAGAAATTATGTGGGATAAGATGGCCTGGGAGAGGCCATAAAGACTGCAAGGTCAAACGAGATAGGTCAGCAGAGGGACTCAGCAAAGCCAAGATGTAGATGGGGGAAACAAAGCTGGTTTGTAATAAATATTGCAATAAAAATTAATGACCTGGTAGCTTATCAATGTTCCAGAGAGATGTAAATAATGTTCTTCTAATGTGCTCTACAAAACATCTTCCTTTCATTTCTCCATTCCAGAGACAATTTGACTCTTCCTAAATTTGATTAGACTTAAATCCCCTGTTGACTCAGTTATGTCTCTGTTTTATCACATATGTTCTCCAGCCGCCAAAAACTAGGGAAAGAAATTTTCTAAAGGAAAGTCTTCATTTTCCTCTATTCAACTACCAGGTAGTTTATAGCAGGTTTTGTTTTCCCTAGGTAACTTTGCCTTTCATCACGTTATTTTTGCTCTTTTAGTTCAAAATTTATTTTGGGAACAAAAATATTGCACATGAACTTCATGTTCATATTTCTTTGTCTATGCTTGCTTGCTTTTTCCACCTTTCCCTTTTGAATTGCAATTGAGGATTTCTGGGTCTATAAAGAATCAGACGACTACTTGCTGTGCTGCTTCCCAGGTTTTTACTCGGCAAGCTTGCTCCTTTGCTCAAACAGCTACCTAGTGTTGTTTTGTTTCTAATCAATAGATGGACCAGCAGAAATTGATGAGCTTTCTAGTCAATTAAATCAGATCATGCTTTTCATTATTAAAGTCCTTTTTCAGTGTCTTTTTTTGAAATGCAAAGAATTTACTTACATTTAAAATTTTATTTACAGATTATATTTCATTTGATCAAAAACTGTTATCAATATGAATCAACTATTGTGGCTCCCTGTCAGTTTCTTAATTATATCTTACACTGGTCAGAGACTAAGAACTAGTAAAATGAAGATGAAAAAGATGGTTTGGTTCTTAAGATGTTTACCAGTAGACATGTCATACACATAGCAGAAAAAATATAAGACAAAAAGGTACAGTTGTACACTTTGTGTCTGTATTAGTCAAATGAGATATACAGGAACTAAAAACATTAAAATCTCTAACTCTGAAGCAGTCATGTAGAGAATAAAACTTGTAAAGGAATGATTCAAGCAAGAAGGTCCTGGGATACAATTACTCTGCTATGTCTTGTAAACCTGTGCCTTACCCTAGCCTTACCTCAGCTAAGGTCATATTCATTGTTAATAACTTACATGTATATAGTGCTTTAAACTTTTGATGAGCTTCTTGGCCAATTAAATCAGATCATGCTTTTTATTATTAAAGTCCTTTTACAGTAGTTCTTACTATGTCTAGGTTGACTTTTCTGTGATAAAGGTCCAGAAAACAAAACCAGAACCCATCTATCTACCTGTTGCCCATGGACATGTACTCAGTGGATGAGTACACACACACAGTTACACACATGTACACACACACAGACATACACCACTGGCAAGATGTGTGAAAACCTAGATAGAAAAGCGCTCTTACAGCTGGTAAATGGCACAGTTGAAGAAAGTTCACAGCCTGAGTTGTTGCCTCCTTATCATCACCTTAAAATGAGCCCTATAAGTATGGACATCTTTAAAGTAAAAATCTCTCTAATAAAATTTAAAAAAAGTTATTCTGCAACTGTAAAATTAAAAAAAGGTCATCTCAGAAGAAGTAACTGAGCTGTTCATAGAACATATCCTAGGAATTTTTTCATTTTAAAGGAGATATTTCTACCACCAAAATATGGGTGAGTCCCTTGGACAGTGACCTTCTCCTAGTTTGTAATGGCCAGCACCATCCTTTATAAGTTAAAAGTCCAAATCAGGACTGCCCAAGCTGTAGGCTGCATGGGGGCAGGAAGAGGCTTGGCAGAGACCTGGGGGTGTGATCAACCACCGGCTTTGTGCCCTGGAAGGCAGAGTCAGCAAACGACGTTTTACCTGCAGAGTCCCTGAGAGTCATCCCAGCTGGGCTGACTTGGAACCATGTGAGATTGCCAAGTAGGAGGAGGCAAGAGCAGACCCTGCAGGCCGTCCAGAAAGAACGCAAGTATCATAGATAGGAAGAGGAAAGATCAGTCACAGAGATGTGTGTGGGGTCTGCAGAATGATTAACTGCTTCCTCAACAAGATTTACTGATGCAGTCATGCAGGCAGGAAATCTTCACTCCACTGTGGAGACTTGACGGCCATATTTCTGAAAATCATGATGCAACTCAATAAAATAAGATGTGAAATTTCCTGCATGCAGAGATTGCACTTCCAAGTCATTGTCCTGAGCCAAGACTGGAGTGCTTGGTACAGAATACTAGAGCAGCCACCACGTCCACCACAAGGTGACGTGACTACTGTGGCAGGGCACTATGCTGCTGAGAATGGGACCAACCTCTTTCTTGGGCGTGGTCCCCAATGCCTTTGTCCTTTGCCCCATGTGCTTGAAACTGTTCCCAAGTGCCCTAGATAAAGCAGTTATTAAGGCAGGTAGCCTGGGGGGAAAGTTGGACCTTTCACGAAGCAACCCCAGCAGGATAGGCAGATACATATTAAGACTGAACCGCTAGACCTGAACCGCTAGGCTTGGGGAGAGATGTGATCTTGGGTCCAAAGCAAGGTGGGGAGTAAGCAGAATGGCTATAGAGTGGCATGGGAGGGGAGGAACCTGCAGGCAGAGTGGCACACATTTGTGGTCAGAGGGTTCAGGTCAGAACTAGGAAGCCGTGGAGGTAGGGGAGGTAGTGAGTGGACGTGACTTTCCGAGCCCAGTTGATTCTCGGGGTGGCTGGGTGATGCTGCCCTCCCTCTTTCTAACCTCAGCGCTGAGTCCGATGGCTATGCTTTCTCACTCTCTCTCTCTCTGGGCTTAACCTATGTTTTTAATCCATAGTGATTAGAGGTGACCACAGAGAGTTTAGAGCCCCTTAGAAGATATAATCACTGCCCCTGTGAAATCCTCGTTTAAACTGATCCTTTCCATTTGCCCGGTGCTGGGACCTTTTCTGTGTAACACTATTAGAGGTCTTCAGACAACAGCTGCTCCCGACATAATGTTTAATCACTTCTTGCCCAACAATGTGGGTTCGTGGGAAGTGTTTAGAGACCAACACAAGCCAGAGTGTAATCAGGGACTCGAGTTTCTCATCAACTGACAAATCCATAAATATTTATTCTTGGCAGAAAGGCTTTGGATGGCTGCTCACCTTTTTTCCCAAAACGCTTCATTTTCTCAGCTCTTTTAATTACATTAGGGAGAAAGCCTTGCCTTGTCTTTAGCAGCTGCTAAATCTCCCTCTTATCAGGGAAGTTATGATCCAGGCAGAGCTGGATTAAGGGTGGGTCAGCCAGAGGGCTTCTCTTTGGTGTCCATGTGGAAAGGGCCACTAAAGCATTACAAGAATAAATCAGAAATGAGGTATGTGCCATCTTTACCCAGGGCTCTGCGTGTGATTCCTGATAGAACTGGCAAAATATAAACCAGGACAACTCCTTCCAAAGTAGGCAACAACCTCAAAGGAAAAGAAAAAGGCATCCTTGATAGCACTAGCCCTTCTTTGTTGCAAACACACAAATGTAAATGAACTATCTCAAAAATATTAAATGGGGTTGTCCATTCCTCCTCCCCATATGTCTTGTTTCCTGGCAGCTATATGACACTATAGACTCAGAGAAAGTGGGAGAGAAAATTTTGCCTTAGGAAGGAGAAGAAGGTGATGATGCAGAGAAACTTCTGGTTTGAACGGAAGAGGACATTATAATCTTAACCCTTTTGCCTCTCATTTGTCAAAAGGGAAGTGAGAGTAAAGCAGAATAGGACTTTAGGCATACTTGTCCTGTGTCCTGACTTTTGCTTCAGAATTGAAGATCTAATTTTCAGAAATGTGTTGGGTGAATTGAGGGACGGTCAAAGCTGGAAGGATTTTGCCCCTCTACCAATAAGGGTCTGAGAGAGACCAACTTTCAGAATGGCTCCCCCTCCTCTAAAGCACCTGTGGTGGCCACCTCAGAATAAAACCCTTGATGCAGAATGTTTCTGCTGAGGGAGGACCCTGTCTCTAGAGAGGGGTGGGGGGTGGAGGATGGGGGGGAGGGAAGAAGGTATTGAGTAATTCTCACATGTCCAGCACAGAGATGTGGAAAATAACTGATGGTGCTTGTTGGTGAGCTCAGCCAGGAGGGAGGTGACTATACC
Source organism: Dasypus novemcinctus (assembly GCF_030445035.2). NCBI lineage: Eukaryota > Metazoa > Chordata > Mammalia > Cingulata > Dasypodidae > Dasypus > Dasypus novemcinctus. Next base: position 80,783,197 of record NC_080686.1, read on the forward strand.
TGATGACTGCTGCTGGGCGTCCAGTCTGTGTAGGGATCAATGTGGAATCATGGTGAAGTCTCAGGGGTATACACAACACCAGCAATTGTTGACCAGATCAAGCAGAGGGGGATCTTAGGGTGGCAATCAAACTAAGAGAACAGACCATGATTTTATTCGCCACAGGTTTTACCATTTGATGCCACTGGATGATCCACCAGCAGTCTGTCAAAGGACCAAAAGACTGCAGAGCCGGAGGAGAGAGCACAAGGATCTGTGAGGGAAAACGAGACCTTCTCTCCCTGCCACCGGGTGGCTGTGTGAGCCCTCCTTCCCCATCAATTCCAAATGTGACCTTCTTGTTGTAGAGGAGCGAGGGGAAGGGAAGGAAACCTGCAAAGGGAAGGAAATTTATCTGAGCAAGACTGGCTTGTGTACAGATTTAATTTATTGAGTTGAACCAAATTTAATAGATAAAATTGATTTCAATTTGTTCCTCTGCCACCAAGTAAAGTGAAGAAGGGCAAACTCTGGAAAATGAAGAAATTCAATGTCTTTACACATCTGAATGTGTATTTAATTTTGATCTCACTATGTAAATTATGCTTTATATTTATTTTGTATTTTATTATCTAAGTTTTAGGAACTTATATATATCCCTTAAGAAGTTGGCTGGGTCAGAAAAATTGCAAATGAAAAATTGGAGACCACAAACTACAGAAAAGTGGGTAAGAGGTCCTCAGGATTAAACCTGGAAACAAAATTTAAAGACCTTTACTTATATTCACATATTCCTGTAAGTTTGCTCCACGTTAAGTGAGAGCGTGTGTCTAACATTTGTGAGTTTTTATTGGTGAAAAATTAATGAGTCTAAAATTATGTAATAAATTGCTCATTTGGAACATAAAGAAGAATATGATTTATATTAAAAGAAAATATCTTTTTCTTTTAAATTAAATAAATGAAGAGCACCAGATTATAAGCCTGCTAGGGTCCCTGTATACCTTGGTATAGACCTGGCCTAAATTTAGAGTTTTCCACTGGAATGCACTAGGAGCTTTTAGCCAGAGGGAGTGAAATTTCTCTGACCTGAATGTGTATTGCATTGTTTGTGCCTTTCTAACCCAGTTTTCTTGGAATCCATCACCAGTTCCTCCCTCCTCTGCTTCACCAATTTACAGTTACCAGGAGAAGCAGCCATTTTGTTTGCCATGCTCCCTCTCACTGGCGTTGGCTGAATGGTCCAAGTTGGACAAATGATGCCTGCTGGGATAATTGGTGCCTTCCCCAGGAAATGGGAAGCCAAAGGAAAGAAAAGAGAGAGCTCAGTTTTGTCTGAATGGTCAATACAAGTCCTAAGAAGCAAGTTATCAGAAGATCCCATGTCTGTGCACATAGCAAATACTCAAAATGAAACTGTGACACCACAGATGTAGAAGGTGTCCTGTGGAATGAAGTATCCCAATCATAAATATGACTAGGGCTGGCAGAGCCTAGTCTGGCTGGTCCTCAGCAAAACTGAAAATTTTGCCACCAGTGGTGCCATCACCCCTTCCTGGTGTTACTCCCTTCCTCAACCCTTTGTTTAGGGTTCCCATTTGCTCTCATTTGACTTCCAGTCACTGTTTTTAGCTCTTCCTTTTTGTACTAGCAGAGCATATAACACAGAACACAGGAAGGGAATAAGGGACCATCCTCCTTCTAGCTCCCTTTGAACCATGAGACATGAAACTCTCAGCCTTGTGTTTGAGTGGAGCTGCAATGTGGGGGAAGAAACTCGAGCCAAACCAAGCCTGGGCAGTGAGTTCAGGAAGGGGAATTCCCTTCCTTCCATGTCCTACTGCTCAAACTTAATGGTCCTGGGCAATGAGCAAGCTGGTTAAAAATCTCTGTTGTTTTTGAATTTGGTCCACTGAGGTTCCCTACTCATCCTATGGCTTGTTGATCCATTGCCTATCTTCCTCAAAGCTTGTTCAGAGATTTTACATTTCAAGGCAATGAGAAGTTGTGGAAATAACTCATTTCTTCAAGTTAGGACCTTAGTAATCCAGACCCTCCTGGTTGCTGTTGTAGGCATCACTTGTTTTTACCACCCAGCATCTCTGGCAACAGAATGATGGTTTTCTCCTGGGGAACCACTCTCACCCCACACATATCAGGTGGAGTTGACTCCTTGCTGGCTCACGGAGAGGATGTGACTCAGACTGGGCTAGTCAGAGCATCACTTTCTCCTGGCCAAGGTGATGGATCCGAGGCTGGTCATATGACCCAATCAGTATTGATGAGAGCCAATGAGACTTGCACTAGGATCGTTGGGAAAGAAGTATACTTTTTCCCCCTGGGACTTCTGGCACTAAAGAAGAGGTTCTCGTAGACTTCCAGGGTCACACTGTGGAACCCGAAGATGAAGTCAATGATTTGGAAAAGCAGAGCTGAGAGATAAAGAGAAGTCAAGCTCTAATGATATTGTTTGAGCTCCTATATGCAGTTGTGCCAGGAAGCCTCCTTTTATTGGATTTTAGTCATAAGAGTCAATAGATGCCTTTAATGTTTGAGCCAGCTGGAGGGTTTTTGTCATCATTTGTTTTGTTTTGTTTTTGTCCTTTTTAAAGAGTCCCTACTACCACCTCTCCATCTCTCTGTGACTTTGTGGAAATTATGTTAGCTTCCTAGGTATCAGTTTTGTCATTCATTAACTCATTCACTGCATGAAACATTACTGCACACTGATAAGGCACCACTCATTTGCTAGTCTCAGAACATTTGTAAAATGAAGGGATCACCATTATATATTCCCAGCAATGTCAGCTGCAGTCTCCATTCATCGTGCTAATTTGGGCCATGTGCCCATCCTTGGAGCCATCACTGTGGCCAGTAATGTTCTAATTAGCCAAGTCAGAATAAGTGATCTCTAAAGGCTTTCCCAATTCTAATCCTTCTAAGTTTGTAAACAGATTGGCTTTCAAGTGTAAGAACAATCCATCTTAATATGACAAGAGATGTCTCTACAGTCTCAAGTGGCCCTGCATTCTGGAGGACTCACCCTCCTTTGACACCAGAAAAATCAAGTGACTCTGGGCAAGATCTTCTGATGAAGGCACTCAGTCCTTTACTGACACTCAGAGAATGTTAAAAAATCATTTTCTTACAGCAATTTTATTGATTATTTATTGTTCCTTATTTCTTCTGTAACCCATCATAGGAAATAATAATTTAAAAAACAGCCACACAATGTTCTAGTCATACCATATGAACTTTAAAAAATAATATTTTACTGAGCAGAGGGAAAAAAGTGAGGGATTACTGAATCGAAGACAATTTTAGGCTGCTGAAATTTCACTAGATAATGGAATATTTAAATTGAGTACAATGGTGATGGGCAGTTCTACTGTATAAAAACTTATCTGTTTCCAAGTGGATCAGAAAAATCTTGGACCTTTAAAGACTTTGAATAAATTTATATTTTATATAAGAAGTAAAAAATGTTGAAAGTCATTCCTAATGAAAAATCAATCTTTTTGTTCTATTATGCATTGAAGAAAGAAGGTTCATGATCATCAGAAGGATTGAAGTTTGAATTCTTTTTAATGAATATTACATTTCTACCCATTAACAGGAGGCAATGCAGCAAGTCAGACTTGAACCCAGTTTTCACTCCCTGTAGTGTTTCCATCAGGGTTCTGAGTCAAGTCTTCTGAGTTCGTCTGTAGTATTTCAGAAGGAGGAGTGCTTCACTAGCAAAATGTAATATTGGGCAAAATAAAAAGCAAGAAATGGATTCAGATCAAAATAAACATGCTATAAAGGAAGCAATGGGGCAAATTTCTCAAACAAGGATGATCATGGCTTTAATTAATTGGCAGAGTAGGCATACCATGATTGCATGGCCTACCTCCTCACCCATTCTCAACATGCAATATTTTGGCACTTAATTATTGTCTTGGTCTTTTCATCTGCTTGCCTCCTGTGTCCCCTGTGTCAGTGAGGAATACTACCTTCCACCCTTCTTAAACCAGAAGGTGATTGCTCTGGGTTCTTCCTGTCCCTCACCCCCAACTCTCAGCTTCTACTCTATGTGTTCATCTTTACTGCCAAATATTTCATATACTCACTCATTTCTGCCATACATTCTGCTAACTTCTCTGGCTCAGGGAATTAGCCATAGAATACTTCTATAGTTTTGCATACTTCTTGAAAATTTTTTTACTTAAAAAATTTAATACAAAGCAACACAGTACAATCTCATTATATATAAAAAAGAAAATACACATAAGTAAAAGAAAGCTATAAGGAATAGCTATAATCCCATCTATATTTCAAAACCTTATTAAAAAGAACTTAGAAATGAGAGTATTAAAAAACCAAATGAAATTGCTTAAAGTTATATAAAGTTTTGCAAAACCATTTCATGGTGCTCTAAAATTTAAAAAATTGTCAGTGTTTAGGGAATTTATTTTCCACTAATTACTTATTTTAGCAATTATCAAGCACTACCTTACAGAGTGTTCAGTACATAACAAGTACTTACTAAGACTTGTTTAATTAAAAGTGAAGATGATGAAAATATTTTTATCAAATTTGAACCTAGGGTGGGAAAGTACCTTTATGGGCCCTCAGGGATCAGTGGAACCCAGGTTAGAGAGTTCAGAACCATTAACATTTATGGGACCCTGGAGAGGGTGTATAAACTAAGACCTGAAAACTGTTAAGTCTAAATATTTTACAGTCTTAAATGAAGCTAACAAATTTAAATCGAATGTTTTACCTTCACATCTTGACAAATATAGCTTAGAAAACCAGGTTTCAATTTAGAATTCTTGAATTCTTCAGATTTCTGGATTTCTGGTCTAGACTGTGATGATACTGGGAAAACTCACAGGTTGCCTTCTTTGTCTTTGCACCGTGGCTGTGTTGTGCACCCTGAGGGGCCAGGTTTGCCCAGGGGTGGATACATTGGCAGCATATTTTGCCTGGGGGGGAGTGGACCCAAAAAAGAATCCCATCCAAACCCTGGAAGTGGGTTTGCTCTTTAGCTGTGGTGTGGTTTACACATATGATTTGATTTTACTAATCACCTTTTCCCCACAAAAACCAACCCACCTTGTGATTTTTATCAACTTATATACAGTTCTTTCACATTCTGTTTCTTCATTTTCTTGAGGAGATAAGTTATAATCTACTGGTTTTTTTTTTAAAGATTTATTTATTTATTTCTCTCCCCTCCCCTGCCCCCCCAGTTGTCTGTTCTCTGTGTCTATTCGCTGCATGTTCTTCTTTGCCTGCTTCTGTTGTTGTCAGCAGCATGGGAATCTGTGTTTCTTTTTGTTGCATCATCTTGTTGTGTCAGCTTTCCGTGTGTGCAGCGCCATTCCTGGGCAGGCTGAACTTTCCTTTGTGCTGGGTGGCTCTCCTTACAGGACACACTCCTTGCACATGGGGCTTCCCTATGCGGGGGACACCCCAGCGTGGCACGGCACTCCTTGCACACATCAGCACTGTATGTGGGCCAGCACCATACGGGTCAAGGAAGCCCAGGGTTTGAACTGCGGACCTCCCATGTGGTAGATGGATGCCCTATCCACTGGGCCAAGTCTGCTTCCCCCTATAATCTATTGTTTCCTGCATCTGTAATATAGGATGAAACTGAAATCAATCAGATTCAGAGACATATCCCCTTAGGAAGTCTGTGCCAGTTAATAATTGCTGAGAAACAAAATTACTCCAAAATAAAATGCCTTATAACACCAATTGTTTTTTCTCACAATTCTGTGGCTTAACTGTGCAGTTCCACAGGTGGTTGTGCATATATGCATTCATGTGGCTGCATTCAGCTGGGGGATTGACTGGGCTGGAAGGTCCAAGATGGCCTCACTCACATGACTGACTATATGTGCTGGCTCTCATCTAAGGCTCTCCTCCACATGGCTTCTCATTAGTTGGCTAGACCAGCTTCCTTGTGTGCCTAGGTCAGGGCAGCATTCCAAGAGGGCAAAAGTAGAAGCTGTAAGGTTTCCTGGACTCCAGGCTCTGGAATTCCCATAAGAGCACATCTACCCAATACTATCTGTTGTTCAAAGGAAGACAGGAGGCAGCTTAGGTTTGCGGGATGGGGAAATAGACTCCATCTCTAGATGGAAATAGTTGCAAACATACTGTGGTCAAATTTGTTCAATCTCCCACATCTTTGTTTACCTGAAGAGTAGATTATTAAAAGATATCAATCAGTTAGAAGATGTCAGCAAATTGCCTTCCAATCTTCAATCTTTATTTCTGCCTCTCTTCCCTAAGTTTCAGAGGTCAATGGTAGGTTATATAGCAACAGTATAATTTAATAATTACAAAATAAAAAGGAATTCTAAGCTTCTAATATTTTTTGTTAATGGGAAGCCACCTATAAATTTATTTTGACCATTTAAAAAATAATGTAGAAAAAAATCCATGGTAATAAGACATACATACATAAAACAAGTAAAGAAAAAGAAACCACCATGGAATCTTATTTCAAATGATTCATTTTGTAAAAGTTGAACTGAGAAAAGATAGGTAAACAAATTCCAAGAGGAAAAAATAGATAGCAACATTAAAAATACACTTACTCTTACTACAAATGAGAGCAATGCAAAATAAAATAGAATAGACTTCTTAACCCACTGGCCTGGCAAAATTAAAAATATAAAAATACCCAGTATTGGTGACTTTGCATTGAAATGGGCATCCTCGTATACTTTTTCCCCTGATTTTTTAAAATTAAAAGTTATGAGTTTACAGAACAATCTCATGTGTAAAATACAGGATTTCCATATCTCCCTATTTATTAACAATACCTTGCATTAGTGTGGTACATTTGGTATAAGTGATGAAAGCACATTTTTATAATTGTGCTATTAACTACTATTTACTATAGTCTATGGTTAAACATAGGGTTCACTGTTTGTGAAGTGCAGTTCCATGGAGTTTTGTTCTTTTTTTTTTAGGAGGTACAGGGGCTTGAACCCGAGACCTTGTACATGGGAAGCAGGCACTCAATAACTGAGCTACACCCACTCCTCCATGGAGCTATTTAAAATAAATGCATTCTATTAGTATATATACATCATAACATTTCCCTTTGAACAACATTCAGATATATATTTCAGTGCTGTTAATTACATTCACAATATTGAACTTACGTCACCACCATCCATGACCAAAATCTCATATACTTTCCAGAAGAGAATTTGGCATATAGATCAAGAAATTTAATGGTGTGTTCAGAGCTTTTAATCCAGTAATTCAACCTCTAGGAATTTATGATAAGAAAAATATTTGATAAACATAAAAATATTGATGTATGAAATCCTATGCGATCATTTAAAACTATGCCAAAGGAAAACCTTTTAATAATCTGGAAAAATGTTCATTGATGTGATGTTAATTGACAAATTAACATATAAAACTACCCATATACTCTATTCTCCATTTTAATATACATATTTGTTATTGTCTGTTTGCCCACCTCTCATTACATCAATTTTCTTGCTCTGTGTCCAGCGAAGTAGACTTTCACAGATCATCTTTCCTGGACCCCCTTGCTAGCTAACTTCCGGTTGGTTTTGACCAATGCAAGGCACTAGCATAATATTGAAGGGATGCAGAAGAAAGTGCTCTAGAGACTGAATTCTTCCCACTTTAGCATCAAATTTATGACTGTCTATGACTACAGATCCTGCCAAGTACTATATTTTTTCCCTTGACCTTTGACTAATAGGCGATAACAGTTTTCCACTTTTGCTATTCTCTGCGTACCTCGTCACCTCTTCTTTAAATTCTTCACTCTGCCCACACTTCCGAAAGCAGTCCTTTCATTAAAGTCTCCTTATTTGAATCATCTGTAATGAATTCAATTTTCTGTCAAGTTCTGACTATATAACACTCATATGCATCCATAAAGTATATGTAGGCATTCCAAAACATTAACAGGGTTTTTCTCTGGATGGTGATGTTCATGGTTGACTTTTATTTTCTTCTTTATACATTTTTTGGGTATTTTTATTTTAAAGAAGAATATATTATAATAATATTATATAACACAAGATAAAGATCATTTAAAAATGACTTACTTTTTGCATTTTGTCTTCAAAGAAGTTTTAGGTACAGAAAAGTCATGTACAGAATATGTAGGATTTCAATATACCCAACATCCTCCCCCTTTCCCCCTTTTCCCTATTAATAACATTTTATATGTGGATGGTACATTTGTTACAACTAATGTGCAAATATTAAAATATATATATTTTTCATTATTTTTTATTTTCCAAATTTAAAAAAATTTTTAATTTTTTGTATTTTATTTCTTATTTTTAAAACTATCACTATTATTTTGTTTTCTTATTAATTGTATTTGTTTTTTTGTTGGTTTCATTTTTGAAGAAGTTTTGGATCACAGAAGGGTTACAACTATGACAGGGGAGTATCATTGGTGTGGGGTGTCAGTGATGAGGGATACATGGGAGGAGATTCACCTGGGGCATACATATAAGGCATGTAAATGAGGTCAGGTATTCATAGGGCATTGTCTCAGTGGGTGGAAATTCACACAATAACCAAAAAATGTCAAATTCACATCCTGGGGAGCTCTGCCACATTCTCTAATGGAATAGCAAGAATCCCCCAAGTGAGGGAGGATGGTCCATTAATGGACCCTTGATATTGATGATTGTACTTATGAACCTTTACTTTTGAATTTGAAACTTAGCCTAGTATTATAGGTGCCTAAGAGTTACCTTGTGAAATTCTCCTTGTTGCTCAAATGTGGCTTCTCTCTAAGCCAAACTCAGAATATAAATGCATTACCTTCCCCCCAGTGTGGGACATGACTCCTGGGGATGAGCCTCCCTGGCACTGAGGGGTTACTACCAAACACCTACTAGCAATGCAACTGGAGAAAGACCTTGACATAAAGGGAGAAAAGGTAAAGACAAATGAATTTATATGGCTAAGAGATTGCAAAATGAGTCAAGAGGTCATCCCAGAGGTTACACTTATGCACGTCTCAGCAGGATCTCATTGACTGCCGAAATAAATACTCACCTCAAATAGCAGGACTCCTGAGGGCTCTGGAGTCATCCAGACACTATAGTAAGGGCAGATAGCTCAGGTGTTTGGTGCCTTTCCAGGGGACTCTACTTCGGAATTTATCTCCCCCAGTGTGACAGAGTTGGACTCAGTTGTGGTTTTTCTACACATGGCTCTTCTGACCCTTCTATTTGAATCTCTAATTAGTACTAGAGTTGATAGGTGTATGTCCAAGAGACTTAAATTTTTGGGCTGACCTTGGCAACTGGGTCATGAATCTCAATGGAGTTGCAACATCTACTCTTCAGTCCATTAGCCTTACCCAGGATAATTAACAAGGATATGATGATGGACAATGACCATCCCAAGGTACCGGGAGAGTCTACAACTGCAAGCAAGAAAGTCCCATCCATCTGCCCCATGGGATTGAAGACCCCTCTCAAGTAGAGATGGAATGGGCATCACAATCCCAGAATCCTTGGGATTAGGAAATGAACTATGGGTTAAAGTAGACTTACTGGTATTCTAATATAGACTTATTGTGATTCTAACAATGTAAGGACTTATATAATTGATATGGAGGCAGAAGCCACTGGAGATTCTGAGGCAGGGAGAGGGAAAAACAGATGCAATAGGGGGGCATTTTCAGAACTTGGGAATTGCCCTGAATGACATTGCAATGACAGATACAGGCCATTATATATCTTGCCATAGCCTACAAAATTGTGCAGGTGAGAGCGATAACTACAGTGTAAACTATAATCCATGCTTAGTGACAATGCTCCAAATGTGTTCAATTGTAAAGAATGTACCACACTAATGAAGGATGTTGTTAATGTAGGAAATTTTGGGAGGTGTAGGAAATGGAGCATATGGGAATCCTCTCTATTTTTTATGTAACAGTAATGTAATCTAAGTATCTTTTTAAAAAAATAAAAGATATATTAAAAAATAAAAATAAAAGTGACTCTTAGATAAAATTGAGCTATTGTGCATTTTAGTATTTTTACTCCACATGAACACTTCAGAGATGCCACTGCAGCTGGAAATACATTTTATCATTTGTTCTACATAAGCCTGTATAGTAAGTGGACAGCCATCATCATCCTGGTTTTACTTATGAGGAATTAGAAGCTTAGAAAATGAAAGTAATTTACCCAAATTCTACAACTAGTTATAGGGATTGGAAACAAGATCTAATTCATGGACTATGCTTGTGAGCTGATAAACCTAAAATAAGAACAAGGCCTAGAGCAACATTGTGCCTGGGAATTTCCTCCTGTCAGTCTTCATGTTACTCAAATGTGGCCAGTCTCGAAGCCAAACTCAGCATGTAAATGCAATGCCTTCCCCCCAGTGTGGGACATGACACCCGGGGATGAGCCTCCCTGGCAACGAGGGACCACTATCAACTACCAACTGATGATGCAACTGGAAAATGACCTTATATGGAAGGTTCAATGCGGATCAGCAGAATATCCATGTCTACATAAAATACCATGACTTTAAAATGCTGTTTGACCTAAAGTAAGGGGGAAATGGAAAGGAGAAATGAGTTTATATGGCTATGAGTTTCTAAAAAAGAGTCTGGAGGCTGGCAGAAGGATTGCCCTCATGCACAACTGAGCAGAGTCAGAGAGACAGATAAAGCAGATACAACCCCCAGATATTGGTTCCTTTGAGGGCTAAAGAGACCCATGGGAGTTATGGTCATGGCCGATGGGGTTAACTACCAGGGCAGATGGCCCCTCTTTGGAAATGGTGTTCATGTGTGATGAATCTGGACTCAAATGGGATCTCCCTTCATAAGACTTTCATGCTAATGTGCTGGAGGTACAGTTAATGTTGGGGTTTAAGATATATTTAGGGGATTTGAATCTCTGGACTGACAATGTGATAGCCAGGTCCTGAGCCTCAACAGACTCCAGCACCTACAATCTGCTCTATTGGACTTACCACACTCAGCTAAGATGGAGTTGAAGAAGGACAACCACCACACCATGGAGCCTAGAGTGATTACAACTGAAAATGGGAGGATTGCATCCAGCATCCATGTGGAATCTGAGCCTCCTCTTGACATAGAGGTGCAATGGACACAACCAATCCAATGTCCCCATAGAAGAGGTGGCATTGGATTGGGAAAAGTGGACATGGTGGATGATGGGTATGGGGAAAGGCAGGAAGAGATGAGAGGTGGAGGAGTCTTTGGGACATGGAGCTGCCCTGGATGGTGCTTCAGAGGTAATCACCGGACATTGTAAATCCTCACAGGGCCCACTGGATGGAATGGAGGAGAGTATGGGCCATGATGTGAATCATTGTCTATGAGGTGCAGAGGTGCCCAAAGATGTACTTACCAAATCCAATGGATGTGTCATGATGATGGGAATGAGTGTTGTTGGGGGGGGGAGAGGGGGGGTGGGGGGGTGGGGTTGAATGGGACCTCACATATATATTTTTAATGTAATATTATTACAAAGTCAATAAAAAAAAAAGATCTAATTCATGTTTATTTCTTTTCTTCAATGTGGATGGCATGTAGGCATAAGTAGTGGGTTGTACCATTATAAAAGTGGGCAAGGCCTGGACTTTAATATTTTACTTAGAAAATAATCATATGTATTTAAATTAAGGCATTTTTCCCATCATAAAAATAAACATGCTCATTTGAAAAATGCATATACAATGATATCCACTATTAGACTATAGTTATACATTTTTCTTCTTGTATTTTGTAATAGATACTATTTCTTCCTTAATGCTAGCATCTGTCTAACCAAGGACAAAATTTGCCAGACCACCAAAATAAAGATTGTCTAATTCATTTTGTTGTTTCCTAATTTTAATTCTTTTTCTGACTCTCCTTTATAATGTCCTATTCATCCCTACAAGTATTCATTTTTATTGTCATTGCATAACTTTGATTTGATTTTCCTTATTCATTCCCAGACTTTTTATGGTCCCATCTACATGAGCTGTTTTATCAGTTTCTATTTTAAAAAGACATACAAAGGGAAGCCCAACTGAGAAATCCTTATAAACCATTAGCACCATCCCCACCCTGCCATTAAACAAAAACCAAAAAAACACCCTAAATCCTACTTTACTGAGGATATAGGGGCCATTCTGACCCATTTTGAAGATTAGCAATTCAAATCTTCATTTCATATAACCAAACTCCAGAGTCCTTGTGCATGTAAAATTCCCATCAAATTTAATAGCATCTTTGGGCATAAAATACATGGTGTCTGACATTTATGTGTGATGTGAGAGTAGTGTCGTGTCTTTTAGTTGCTGAGATTGCTTTATATCTTTTGACTTCTGGATCATTTTGTTGTATTTCAATAGCCACCATTGTGGCTCTACTTCTTTACTTGAAAAATGTTCATTTTGCACTTTTAAAAGTAGATGCACTTCTGGATAATTGAGTGCATTCTACTTTGAAGACTAGTGTTTTTAGTTAACATTGCTTTTGTTTCCTTCTCTGGTTCCCTCAATGCATCTTTCTGCTCTATAGATATTCCTTGCTCCTTGTCTTTAAATAGGCGGTCTTTCTTTTAGAACTTTCTTATGAAATTCTATTTGTCCCATTCAATATCATTTTTACCTTTATCATTCAAAACTCTTTCTCTCTGGAAAATAAACAAATTTTATGTTAACTAGGTTTCCACCAAGTATATATCTTAGGTTGGAGACTATGCTGATTCCATCCAATGGCACAGTGGATGACATTGCTCATCTGTGATTTTTTTGCCTTCCTAAGTTCCCTGTCAACCCTCCATGAGTAATCCATAAGGATGATGCTTGGGGTCTGACAGTCTGCTCATAGTGTCCTCTCTGCATGATTATGAATTAAGGTAAAAAGCATAGGGCAACTTAAATTTTGCCACAGGAGAGCAATTTGAGGGCAGCATAATATTAGCTAAATGGGAGATTCTTTTTTACGTGTGACAAGATGTGGGCAACTTCTTAAAGAACAATGTGAAGGAGACAGATGTCAACTGTGGGAGGAAGGTAGTAATGACCTAAAATACTTTCAGAATGAGGTGCCTTGTAGGTTTGCATGTGTTCAGGTGGTCATAATTTTAGTGCGACGGAGAATTTGAAGTTTGTTTCTGAGTTTATGCATGTTGGAGAGCACAGTGTTTATAATCCTCACCAGCCCTTCCTGTGGATTTTGTATACAATGGTTACATTATGAGTCAACATAAACAATAGGCACATGTGGGAACAGGACTCAGATGCTTAACCACTCTGTGAATAGGGGCAAGTCTTTTTTTTTTTTTTAACCTATTTTCATTGATAATATAGAGATAACCATTCTTGGATTCCTACCCTAAGTGAGATATATATATATAGTTTAAATTTCTCTACCCTTCCCCCCCCCCAGCTGTCTGTTCTCTGTGTCTATTTGCTGAGTGTTCTTCTTTGTCCATTTCTGTTTTTGTCAGCGGCATGGGAATCTGTGTTTCTTTTTGTTGCGTCATCTTGTTGCGTCAGCTCTCCATGTGTGCAGTGCCATTCCTGGACAGCCTGAACTTTCTTTTGCACTGGGCGGCTCTCCTTGCAGGGCGCACTCCTTGTGCTTGGGGCTCCCCTATGCAGGGACACCCCTGCGTGGCACAGCACTCCTTGTGCATATCAGCACTGAACGTGGGCCAGCTCCACACAGGTCAAGGAGGCCTGGGATTTGAACCGCGGACCTCCCATGTGGTAGACGGACGCCCTAACCACTGGGCCAAGTCCACTTCTCCTAAGTGAGATATTGTTTGGTCAACAGGCTTTGAAAGTGGTTACATGCCTTACAGATGTAAGGGATTATAATTTCAGTGGGCATCAATGCCATAGTTATCCTTACTACTAATATAGTGACAGTCTTCAAATCTTTATCTTCAAATCCAGTCTCTATCCTGCGCTCAGACCCATATTTTCAACTACCTGATAGACATCCTATGGAGTATAACTAGAGGTATATTCAATTCAATATGTCTTGAATAATCTTCATTATCTTTCTGAACCTGCTCTTTCCCCTGTATTATGGTCAATGACATCATTACGTGCCTTGTCACTTAAGACAGAAAACCTGGAATTATCTTCCACATTTTTTTCATCATTCCTATCTCATAAATGAATTAGACCTGTTTATTTGCCTCATAACAATGCTTGATTCCATTTGCTTCTCTTCATTCCTATCTGTGTCGTAGGTTAGGACCTTTGTCAGTGTGGAAGAAACAGTGATTTAGAATCTTTTAGAATAGTACCATTTTCTCCCTCAAACATGTCTATAGGGAAAAACGCCAAAAGCAAGGGTTAAGACTTTCTAACCAGTGGGTGAATTCATACCTTTTATGTAGTGAAGGAGTTAGAGAAATAAGTCAGTGAGGTCACAGATAATGAGTTAATTTTCACAGTACCATTGTGTACATTACAATTGCAGTGAGTAAATTCCATTTTCTTTAACAAATACGAGTATTAAATTCCTATAACAAACACATAGTAAGTAAAAACACCTAACCACAAACATAAAAACCAAACATTCAGTAACCTTGAGATGAGGGTTATAGTCCATAGGAGAGAACTACAAATCTTTGTGACTAGAAAGCAAAATATTAGAGGAAATCCATATCTCCCTTATAGCAAACTGACAAGACTCTTGATTTTGTAACAAGATACACAGGTTGACTTTATGATAACGAGATACAGCATACCATAGGTTTAACTTAAGCAGGATGTTCATTATTTCTGATTAATTCTACTGTGCTTTTATGGTAATGGATTTGAAAACACTTTCCAACTTTCTTCCATATTTTATAACAGAGCAGAATGGCTAGCCCAGTGTTTTGCAATCTGAAGAACTCTTATGCCAACAACTTTCCTTCCTTTTGAGATTTCTCATAGAAAGCATTGTGATATATGTTCTTTGGTTTTTGACTGCAATTTTAATCAACTCTGAATCAAAGTTTGGATGGGTTCACAATTTTCTATTTCCACATATTCTTTTACTGGATTATTTAAATATCCTTCTTACTGGTTTTCTCATCTTCAGCTTCACCTTCCTCCCATCCATCCTACATATTGACACCAATTAACTTTCTAAAATGCAAATGTAATCAAGTCAATTTCTTGTTCCAAACCTTTCAGTGACTCCCCATAACCTACAAAATACAAGTGACACATTAGCATAGCATACCTGGGACTCTATGATCTGGTCTCTGAGCCATACTTGCCCAGTCTTCTCTCCTTTCCATCTGTCTCTGATAGTGCATGTCTTTTAAACTACCTGCAGTTACCTGGATATACAATGTGAGTTCATGTCTCTGTGCCTTTACCTGGAGTTCCCAATCTACCTTCCTCTGCCCTTCCCAGCCTGGTCTAAAAGAAATTGCAAAACAGTACAAAGAATTTCTGTATCCCCTTCACCCAGATTCCCCTGACTTTTAAGTAATTCCATTTTATTAAATCATGCCTTGAATACTAATAAATTTTATTCCAAGATTTTCTTATCAAAACATCCAAAGTAACTCCACCTTCCAAACATTTCTGGTTAAATAAGTGGCTCGAGGAGAAGAGAAAGTCTATTTTTCTGTATTTTCTGAAATGGAAGAGCTCCTTCTTTTTCCTTTGGGATGGTAAGAAGACCAAAGGTAATCAGATATGAAATTGGTTCTCTCTGACTTTTCTTGGTACTTCAAAAATTTAAGCTGCACTGAATTCTGAGAAATAAAGCTACTCATCAAGAGGAGTGAAGAAAATTGCAAAGCTGTCTGCTATAGTCATCATACCACCCTGTCTTGGTTATTTAAAGAAAAAATGGAATGAGTACTTCCAGAAAGAACCAGGCTTTAGTTGGCCATCGGGGATATTCTTTTCTCCACGATAGACCTATTCAGTTCTTAAGTTGTATTCAGTTACTTCTTCTTCACCTTTGCTGCATTTCTCTATCTAACTACACACCACACTGTCTCCTAATCATTAACTTATTTATTTGTCTCCTCTAGACTGTGATCTCTTTGAGGAAAAGAGTCATGTCTTAGTCATTTTTCTTTTTTTGGCAGAACCTATCACAGTGCTTGGCAAAATGTAGGAATTTAATGATATTTGTTGATTTACTGCCTGAACTGATGATTGATTAATTAAACTAAGGAAGTACAGCAGAAATAATCAAAGGTGACCTTGAAGTCTGTAAAGCATGTTATGGTGGATTGAAACTGTATGTACTCCAGAAAAACATCTTAAACTTAATCCATTCTTGTGGGTGTGAACTCATGATAAGTAGAACTTTTTGATGAGGTAACTTCAGCTAAGGTGTGGCCCACCTCAATCAGGGTAAGTCTTAATCTTTAACTGGGGTCCTTTATAAGTGGAATGAAATTCAGGCAGATAGAGAGAAAGTCATAGGAAGCAAGAGGCTGAGCATCAGCGGAACCCAGAAGAGAAGGGAAAGACCAGGAGATGCTGCCATGTGCCTTACCATGTGCCAGAGAAGCCAAAGACCAAGGATTGCCAGCAGCCAGCCCGAGTGTCAGTTATTGAGAAGAAAGCATCACTCTGATGATGATTTGATTTGAATTTTCTCTTAGCTTCAAAACTGTGAGCTAATAAATTCCCTTTGTTTATGCCAACCCATTGCATGATATTTGCTTGAACAGCCAAGAAAAACTAAACATATCTTTAGAAGGGACACCGTGGCATTTTAAAAAAGAAGAAACGTTCTACTCTTGGTTGGCTATGTTCTATTTCTCTAAATTTTTTGGCTGTATTGCTAATTATAAGGCATTTTAGAAACAGATAAGAACAAGAATCAAACTGAGACTAAGAGTACTTTATTCCATTAATTGCAAGACATACAACTTTTTACATTTTAATATCTCTGACACTGGGATGTGTCTTACAATTGACAGCATTTTATAATCTATTAAGGTAATAGTTGTGACATGTTTGGCATTACGTGTACATCACAAACACTGAAAGCATCAGCATCAAAACTTGGTAAATTAATGTCAAGAAGTTGGAAGAAAATCACAGAGACAGGAGAGAAACATGCTTTTAATTCCTAGAAACCAATTGTTGAGAATATCAGCAATATTTCTAGAACTACAGTCAGAAGGAATCGAATTCAACATAATTGTAAAACCATGTCAACAGCCCCACAACAAAGGCTTTTCATGATATTTCATGATATTTGTGATATTATGGATTATTGTAGGAAAAGATTCATTACCAGTACTTTTCAGAGGATGATATTTTGTGGAAGAATTTGTGCATTAATCATTCTGAGCAGACAACTGATGAAAATTAAGGCTTTAAATTTTTAGGACATTTTAGGAATACTTAACCAATTTATTTCACTTACATTTTCCTTTTTTATGTATATACAAAGGTAATTTGTGATAAACGATCTATGTTTAATTAAGTCTAAAGAGCTCTTCCAATAAATATACCATAAAATCTAAGTGATAAGAAAGCATTCAGTCATAGTTTAATTGGCATCATTTTTTCCTCTTTCTAAGTGATACCTAAATAATGGCGTTTCTTACCATTAATTGGCTCTCAGATTCCATGAAATGAAGTAATGATAATGCTAACAGTTACCATGTGCTTATTATTTGCAAGACAGTCTTCCAAGCATGTATCATGAATGAACTCATTTAATTAACAAAAAACCATGTGACAGGTGTTTTTGCTATTCCCACTTTAGAGCAAAAGAACTATGTGACAGAGATGTGACTCTGACTCTTGACCATTTTCTAGCTTTGTGATTCAGGACTCCTTTCTCTGACACTCAGTTTCTCATGTGCAAAATGGGCATCATGAAATTAACCTCACTGGACTGATATCTGAGTTGATGCATCATATCATACCACATTGTATCATATCATATTGCATCATATATCATATCATATCACATTATATATTCTGTGTCACCTAGCACCCAAGATCTAAGTGAGACCTCAACTCCACAAGATATGAATGCTCTTCCCTTAAGTAGTGAAAGAACCGTAAATGTAGAAGTCATTGTTGGTTGCCTACACAGTATCTGTTCCCCCCTTCTTCCATAAAAGGACTCTGATTTTTTTCAGGTATCTTCCACCTCTACCAAGTGACCAAAATACTTCAGGGGACTCTAACATTTTCCTTGCTAATGATGGGTTCAGGAACCCAGGGCTAAGCCAATCAGATTTTGGCATTCTTTTAGCAACAAGGAAATGGCATAGGTATTTAGGCCAATGGGTTATGAAGAAAAGTTTGTGAATGCTTCTGGGAAAGGTGAGAGAAAATTTTTCTCTTTTCTTCTGGATATTTTATCTGTAGACATGGAGCTTGGAACTGTGACAGCCACTTAGCTATTAGCCTGAGGATGAAGCTAGCACATACTATCGGAAGCATTAAGAAACCTACAGAGAAATAGAGGCAGCTGGAACTACCGGATTAAATCAATCTTGAAACCCACCTTAACTTTGGATTTCCAGTTATTACGCCAATTACATTCCTTATTATTTAGACTGTTTGAATTGAAATTTCTCTTACTTGCAGTCAAAAGGATCTTAACAGAATAAATAGCTCCATTAATTTCATATCCTTTATTCCAGGCACTTTGAATGTTTTATATGCCCCCTAGTATCACTATCTCTATTTTAAGGTGGAGGAAATGGAGGCCAAGACCACATAACCAGTGGCACAGATGACATGTGAACCCAGAATTTCCTTTCCATTTTGCTTCAAAATCAGTTATCTTAACTACCTCCCTCTTCTTAAACTTACATCTGATATTGTTTTTCAAAAGTTCTAAAAAATGTGTTCATAGCCGTCTGTTTTGTGTGAGAAATATTGGCCATTGCTGAAACCGTTTTTACATAAATATTTAACCTGGTTTCATTATATCTACTTTCATATCTTCCCCAAAAGTGACTTTTTCTACTGCAGAGCCATCTGCATCTTATTGTTGGTCAAAGGGATTGTACCATGGGTGACAGACTCAAATTCCTCCTGGGCCTAAACAGGTAATGAATGAAATGATCAAAGTATTGGGAAAAACCCCAACTCACAGACATGGTAATGGACAGTGTGGAAAGCACAGTGAGAAATAGTAGGGCCCCTGGCGAACTGGAGAGTGAGCATCTCATCCATCTAAAGGTCAACAGTCACTGTTTAGTTCCAATCAATTACTTCTTCAAGGAAGGAGGGCCAAGTATTTTCAGAGATGACCTTTCAGTTCATATTTAGAATACAAATTTTTATATGAAATCTCTCATGAAAGACTGACATCTAATTCAAAAATATGTGTGTGGCTGGACCTGATTTTCTGGCTGCCTGTTTGTGACATCTGGATTAAATAGGCAATCCATAAATCCAGATTTACAATGATGGCTTGTTCCATTAGTTTTTCCCTCTCCTCACCCTCTCTCTCTCCTTATCTAGCTACTATTTCACTAGAAATACTCACAAAATGTTGGTCTGAACTGAAGTAAACCCAGTGAGCCTTGGGGTCAGAGGTCATTCAGTTGTCATTAGTTATCTCCTGAGTCCCTGAGTTAGAGTGAGTCAAGTTGTTTTGAGAAGGCAACTTTTCTTCCCAGACTTATAAACTGTAATTAGTTCCACTAAGATAGAAACATATAGTTATCTTTAAAGCATCAATAGTCTCAGTCAATTATTAAAGTAGGCCATAGCCACTGAGTGTCCAAGGACTAATACCACATATGCAGCAATCCATACACTGCTTTAATTATAATTGGTGTAGGTCCTTAAAGCACAGGGCCCTGTCTCAATGAACTATAGTGACTCCTTAATAATGAAAAGTAATGAATGTATACAAAGACAGAAAGAACCAAGTGATTAAACTAGAAAAAGTAGCTGAACCACAGAAAATGCTCTTTCAAGAAACTTTAAGGTTGAGCAAGACCTATTTCTTTTTGTCCCAGTTGAGTCATCTTGACCGAGTCTCAGGGCTTCAGGATTTCAGGTACAAAAATTTCAATCAGGAAAGGGTTAGAGAGAAGTGTCTAGAAGTTTCACCAAGAGGCAATAGGTAGGATATTTATCATAATCATGTGAAGTATAGTACTACGCAGCTTTAAGACAACAGCATTCATGTAATAAGACCTACTTGAATGATACTGTGTCCAGGACTCTGCAATAAGGGAGATAATTGATGTGAAAAAAAAATAGCATTGGTTTGGGAGAAACTATTGTATAAGGTAAAGGCTAGGTCAGGAATAATCTGGAGTACCAGAAAAGAAGAAAGCACTAGGAAGTTTGACTTGATGCCCAGATAGGTCAAGGTGCAAGACCCATGCTATGGATTGAATCATGTCCCCGACAAAGACATGCTCAAGTCCTAACCCCCATTGTAAATAGGATGTTAACCCATTTGTAAACAGGACCTTTGAAGATGTTATTAGTCATTCAATTAGAGATTGGGTCATAACTTGCCTGTTAGCCACTACCAGAATGCTATAGATTTCAGAGGAAGTGTGATCCTGCTGACATCTTGATTTTGGACATCTAGTCTCCCAAACTGTGAGACAACATATTCCTGTCATTTAAGCCAACCAGATGGTGATGCTTGTTACAGCATCCCTGGAAAACTAAGACAGCTCAGGAAGCGGATCTGATGTTGCAACTGGGGGAAAAGTAGTCGAGCAGTGGACAGGGAAGTGAAGGAGGGGCAGAAACCAGTCAGATCATTACAAAGTTATTGGCACAAATGCAAATTATAACCTGGACCATAACTGAAAAACACACATCACTGAAGGTTGAAATGTGTAATCCAAGAAGGCTACTTCTTGTCCACTGTGGAAGAAAGAGGAATGCTTCCCAATATCCAATTTGTTTCCCCACACTTTCCAGATTGCTTGAAATTAGGTAAAATCATATGACTAGTTCTGGTCATTGAAATGAAAGCAAAAAATGGCATGTGTCACACTGAGACAGAGGCAGAGAAAGGCATGTGTATTCATACCCTCTTGTAGTGGATGCCATGGTCTGATGCTCAGATCTGTTCTTCAGGACTGAGGTTCTCATTTCTCTAGCTGCTGGGAGAGTTAGCAACTGACAGCTCTCTGTGAATTGTCCTCAGCAGAGAAGAGTCAAATCATCCAAGGTCATGCCCCTTTCTAGGATCAGGCCACATTCAATGACTGGTTGATTTGGGGTAGTAAAGGGCTACCTTGCCTTAAGGTGAAGGTGAGACAACTCTGAAGAACGTTCTAACTCCAGAACTCCCTGTGGGGTCAGCTGAGGCTTTTGTGATTACTGCACCTTATTTCAACAGCTCACTCTGTCCAACCAACTCCTCCCTGTCCCTCACAGGTGTTAATTCTGTGTTCACTCCCCAATAAACTTCCTGCACTTAAATCTTTATCTGTTTTCTCAAGTAGCCTGACTTATAACACCTCTCTTTTGCTCTTACAAAAAGAGATAAATATTCCAGAGGCTACAAGGTAACAGAGCCTCTGTTAATCTGTGCCTGTGAGTGGAGCAAAACCCTCGCTGACCTGCTTTGGTGAAGTGGATGTGTGACATGGGTGAGAAATAAACCTTTATTGTGCTAAGCC
Organism: Dasypus novemcinctus; assembly: GCF_030445035.2. Taxonomy (NCBI): domain Eukaryota; kingdom Metazoa; phylum Chordata; class Mammalia; order Cingulata; family Dasypodidae; genus Dasypus; species Dasypus novemcinctus. Next base: position 80,804,787 of record NC_080686.1, read on the forward strand.
ACTGAGATTTAGAATATTAACCCCAGCCTAACTAACCTATCTTAACTCACAGATTCATTCAAGTCCTTGGACCTCCTGGCGGGTTCCTGCCAGACAGCTTCTGGGTCTCTGTCTTTAGACTACATTCAAGGTGTCCCTACCGGGCTTTGTCAGTCCCTGGGCAAGATCTCAGAAATTAAGTAATAGAACTTTTATGTACTCAGTGTTGCCCTAAGAATTAAACTAATTTTGGTTATAATTTTCTCTGAGAATAAGATAAAGGCACCATTTAATAGATGAGACTACTTCAGGCCAATGAGTATAGCAAGGCTAACATTTTCTGCGTGTGAGTCATGGAGAAGAACAAGTGGCAAGGGGTGGAGGGTGGATGGGGAAACTGACCTCTTAGTTCCTCATGCGCCTGGACTCTGTTAAGTCAGAATTTCTTTTTCTAGGGGGTTCTGGTGCCCCTTAGCCTGGGTGTGGCAGGAGGCCACGTAAATCTTCCCCAGGTTTAACAGTAGGGCTGAATAGATGTTGCTGAGCAGCACAAGTGGGATATTATGACTTTATATATCTGATTTGAGCCTTTTATCACACTTCCCAGGCTCCCTTTTTCAGATCCTCCTTAAACTAAATTCTCTGGAGATATGATTCTCTTCTCCTCGGGAAGGACTACTTCTTCCAGGTAGAAGTCTCACAGGTGGACGTCTTGGCCCTTTGTTTGTGTGTGCTACGAAAACCTCTGTATTTTAGTCTTCTTTGAGGTATGAATGCTCCAAAGTGGGCAGAGATGGGGAGCATGGGGGTGTTCAACCCCATGAGCAGAGTTTTTGATTCCAGCACAGTCTCTCTCAGAGAGACATTACTGGCTTCTACATGAGTTGCCATAAGAATAACAAAGAAGATCTAGTCCTCATGTAAACATGACTTTGACTCCAGTCCTTATGAAATAACAACTCTGGAATTAGTGCGTTAAAGGGTGTCTGATGCCTTTCTGACCTTGATGACATTATAAAGGCAGTTGTATTAGCCAAGATTGACCTCGAGCTACATAAAACAAGTGATACCAACCCCGAAGAAATTTGTTTTTCGTCTCCAAATCTTTCCTTGGATGAGCTTTGTGTAATTCATCCTGTTTCAGGAACAAACATGCTCATAATATAGTAAGAAATGGCTTAGGCTACATAATCTTCATTTTTCCTTGACTTTTTGGTAAGTCTAAAACGTAACTCTAGGAGGCAGACTTGGCCCAGTGGTTAGGGCCTCCGTCTAAGGGCGTCCGTCTACCACATGGGAGGTCCGCAGTTCAAACCCTGGGCCTCCTTGACCCGTGTGCAGCTGGCCCATGTGCAGTGCTGATGTGCGGCAAGGAGTGCCCTGCCACGCAGGGGTGTCCCCTGCTCAGGGGTGTCCCCTGCTCAGGGGTGTCCCCCGTGTAGGGGAGCCCCACGCGCAAGGAGTGTGCCCTGTAAGGAGAGTTGTCCAGTGCGAAAGAAAGTGCAGCCTGCCCAGGAATGGCACTGCCCACACGGAGAGCTGACACAACAAGATGACGCAACAAAAAGAAACACAGAGTCCTGTGCCGCTGACAGCAACAGAAGCGGACAAAGAAGACGCAGCAAATAGACACAGAGAACAGACAATCGGGGTGGGGGGGGGAGGGGAGAGAAATAAATAAATCTTAAAAAAAAACAAAAACGTAACTAACTGTATTTATTGAGCAGCTGCTATGGGCCAGCAAGTTTATATAACTCTTTTAATAAATAGAACAACTCTGATTTAACAGATAGGGATGATAAGAGGTTAGTTAAATTTCTTAAGATCACACTATTATTAATACTCAGCATAGTGAGGATTTGAATCTATGTCTCTCTAACCCCTAATTAATTCTTTTAGTTGTTATACCTCCTTGTCTTTCTGTAATGAATAAAAAGATTTTTAAGAATCACCCATCCTTTGTTATTGATATCTATTATACATTGTTTTTGGATGTGAGAAGGCACTAACAAAGTTACTCAAACCATTCCAAAGCAATTTTTAGAATGTCAAGGAACTGATAAATGTGTACATGAATGGGTTTAGAGAAAAATATGAGAGTCCTAAATTGACAAAAACAGCAGCATAATAACTTTCACTTATTAGGCTTTTACTATATGGTTGGCACTGCAGTAGAGGATTATTATGGGTTGTCTCCTTTATTCCTTAGGACAATCCTAGGAGGCAATAATTATTATTATCCTCATTTCACAGATTGGAAAACTGAGTCTCAGAGAGTTTAATTAACTTGCTCGAGTTTACATAACAAGTAGTAGACCCAGGAACTGAACTTGTGTAGTATAACTCCAAATGTGTGTTCATATTCATAAGGAACTTATGTGGGATACCTGTGCAAGGTGGTGAAAGACAAAATTATTACAGGTAAATGGGGAAGAAGATAGAAGAGATTTGCTGGGCAAGCATGAAGAATAAAGAAACTGCAGAGAGTCTGAAAATTTTGGATAAAGGGTAATGGAAAAACTGACCTGTGTGGAAACTTCTTTCCCTTTTTTGCAGATGAACTGAGTCAGGACATGGCTCTTTTGAGAATATTCCTCATATTTAATGTAAAAAGAAAAAAAAAGAGTAATAAAGACAAGCAGACATTCCATTTCCTCAACTAAAACTTTGGTCTATTGGACTTTGCTTTTAGCTGTATGATAATCCTAGAGCCCTCAAGATCACCCCTATCAAGTTCTTTCATATCTTCCTTGGGAATTAATAACTGTGGGTGCCCAGCAAGAATTAGGAGGCTTAACCCTGTTCAGATTAGTGTTCTTTTTGTCCCTACAGAGGCCCACAGGGCTCTCCTACACAAATTATTGCTCTGGTTTGGGCAGAGGCTTACGGGAAGAAAATGGGAGGGTTACACTACTTAAACATTTTCTACCACTGCACTCTAATAATGGACCTCTGTTCGAATAGTCTAAGCATGCTTAATTTGACCCCTGTGGTATATCAGTCACCTAATGCTGTTGTGATGTTGTATAAAAAACAAACAAACCTCAAAACGTCACTGGCTTCCAACAACATGCACCTTATTTCTTGCTCAAGCATCTGTGAGTTGCCTCAGGATTAGGGGATCAAGATTGGACATAACAAGATTTAACACAAAGCTATGGAGTTGGGTCCAAGCTCTATGTGTCTTTTATTTGCCTTGATCCAACAGCTACCCAAAGCATGTCCTTCTCATGGAGAAAGGCAGAAACAAGAGAGCAAGTCAACCTATGCAAGCACCATTCAAGTTTCTAATTAATTAACATCTGTTAACATCCCCTTGGCCAAAGCAACGCACATGACCAACATTAAAGTCACGTGGCAGGAAGATACACTCTGCTCACCTGAGGGCATGGAAAAATTGTGAGGAACTGGAAACAATCTAATAAAACCTAAGATTCATAGGTTGGGCAGCAAATAAACAACCAAAATGAATGCTAAGAACTGTAAGAGAAAACCATCTCAGATACAAACCAACTGTCCCCTCTAGCATTTTATCTTTCTTTTGTCCTGCCTGGGATGTATACAGAATTCCCACATGGGACCTCATGGATGGAGGCCTTCTCTCCTCAGGGGCAGCATTTAGAGGTAAACCTATTGAGGCCCTATTCCAACTTAGACAAGCTGGGGTACAATGGGATTTCATAGAAATGGTGTTCAGAGATGTTGTAGGAATGAGAAAACAGCATGTGATTGGATATTCAGTTTTGTCTGAGAGCTAGTGAGATCCAGGAAACTGTGCTGTGGTCAAATAGGGACTTAACAATGGGAATTCACAGTAGGAGGAAGTGGGGACCATTTCTTAGAAAGCCAAAAATCTGAAGCTCAGAGATGTGGTTTAATTATGAACCAGATGATAGCTAAGTATTGAATTCACTAGTGTGGATGCCAGTGACCACAAAGATGTAGTGGGAAAATACATGTTCTCTGATTTGGGAGATATATTCCTCTCTCATTCATTTTGGGTGTCTCATCATTTTTAATTCCTGGGGTCATCTTTCCTTTTTCTGTTTTGTTCATGCAGCTCTAGCTGAGCCTGCAGGTTGTGGTGGTGACTTTCAAGTTAGTTCCATCTTTTTTCTCATTCTCGTCTATATTTTTCCTGTATTATTCACAAATCTTATTAGCTCTGCTCTGTTTGATACTCTTTATTGACTTTCTGATACTGCAACTTTGGAATTTTGCTGACTCAGGGCCTTCTGACATTTTCTACTTCATTGTTGGTCACAATTAGCGATTAGCATTTAATAATACTTCCCTCTGGCTCAAAGTCAACCGGTCACTCTCGTAATAGGACAGTGGGCCTATAATCTTCCCACATTGCTTGGGCAAATCTATCACTCCTTTTCAACATTTTCCAGTTCCAAATTTAAAAAACATTTCTGTGAGTTTTAGTCTTTCTTAAAATTTACTAAGTATGACTTTCATCTTCCTCTTCTTATGTGGTTATCTCATCTTAAGGCGGAGATGGGGAGACAGGGAAAGGAGGGAGGGAGGAAGGGAAGGAAAAAGAGGAAAAGGAAGGGAGAGAAATGGAGGGAGAAAGACTGTTGAACTAAGAGAGAGAAAATAAATTAGTAGAGTGGGAAAGAAGGGAGCAAGGAAAGATACGTGAGGGAAGGAGGAGAGAGGGAGAGGGAGAGGGAAAAAAAGGGGGAAAGGGAGTGGGAAATGGGAAACAGAGAGGGAGAAAGCATGTGTGGGTAACTGGTCCCTAAAAGAGCCACTGTGAAAGCCCTCTGACTTGTTATTTGCTTAGCATTCTGTTGATAATATATAAATGCAAGAGAAAGGGCTGGGAACATAGAAAACCCACCCTGCGACTCGGAAGAAGCTGAAAGTTTGTGAGCCTTCCAAACCACATAGATACTCAGGGTTGTCCTTTCCCCTTTTACTGGGAGTTCAGTGTCCCTAGACATCTTTTTCAAATATTCCAACTGTGCACATTTATGACCCAAACATCTGCTGAGAGCTGCCACTTTGTAAGCATTCTATCACTGTCTCTCAAGTACTGACAGTGAAAAACACATGCACAGCTCCTCTGACTCCTACTCCTCTAAACTTGAATTGCAGATACAGCTGCCAAGAGGTGAGATGCCTATAAACTCTGGTGTGCAAGGAAAGTTTGTTTTCCTATCTCCCTGTCTACCAGAGCCAATAAAAACCTTATACTGAAGTAAACAACAGAAAGCTTTCAATACCTTTGGAAAAATCCAGTTCTTTCCCCAAGTAACCAGAGTGCATATAGAACCTATAGAAGATTTTACAGATGCTGGTTGGAGTATCCTGTCAATAAGTCCAGATGTTGGAGGCGAAACTCATATTAAGCTATTTTAGATGTTGACATTAGTACATGGGTGGAAGCTGACAACTGCATTCAGTGCTGGAGACAGTACTTGGGTGTATACATGAATGTTATTCCAGAAAAAGAGTTAAAAGGGCTCTGGACAAGGGGAAAAGCAGTGTTTTTGCAGGTACATTCTCATCGTACTTGTCCTCTTCACATATTTCATCTTGTTGCTCTCTTCTTCCTTAAAATATTCTCTTCTTTGGTTTCTGTGACATCTCACTCTTCTGGTGAACTTCCTCTCTATATTCCTTAATTTTCTTTCAAGTTTCTCCTTGCTCCACTGTGTATTTATGTTAGGATTCCATTTTCTAGCCTCTTGGGTTTTTACTTTACACTCTCCCTAGGTGAGCTCATTGCCTCCCATGATTTTGAGTATATCCAAACTATCTCCATATTTTGTCTGACCCCAAATTTTACTGCTCTCAACTCATATAACCAAGTAACTACTAGGCATTTCTTTGTGGATTTCCCATGGGAGCCTCAAACTCACCACATTCCCAACTAGACTCTCCATTTCTACCTCCCCAAATCTTCTTTCTGGAGGTGGGAGGATTCTTATCTCTATGACTGATATCACCATTGACTAGTTTCCCAGACCTGAAATCCAACTGTTCCTTCATACCCCAGTACCCAATCAATCACAAGTCCTTCTGTTTCTTCTATTTAATAGTTAAGAAATACCTTCCTTATCTCCAGTCCTACCACTGCCTCTGCAGGTGGCCATTATCTCTTACCTGGATTGTGGCAAGGCTATCAAGTGCCTCTGGGTTCATTTACAAACCCTCTGCCATCTGTTTTCCACACTCTAGCCAGAGTGAGCTTCCTAAAACATCAATCTGATCACATCTCTTTACTGCTTCCAACCTCTCAAGGGCTCCTCATTGATCCCCTAGCATCACATTTAAAAGTCCTCTTTACCTGAGGCCTGCTCTCGTCTTCAGGCCCATCTCTCACTCCTGCCCTTCTCACAATTTATGGTCTGGCCGTGCACATCAATCTGGACTTCCCTGTTTGTGCTTGGCTGTCTTTTGCATCTGGGATTTTGCACTTTTCTTTCTGCACTGGACTATCTTGATAATCCTTAATCACTTTTTAAAGTGGGATTGCTGTCAGCCCTCAGCTCTTCTAAAGCTCCCATACATCTATGCACTTCTCACATTGCATTGTAATTTTTCTGTAAATGTCTCTTCCCTCAGACTACCTTTTGCACAAAAAACAATGCCTTATTTGTTATGTTACAACATGGAGTGGAGTGCCTGACATGTAGAGTAGATGCCCTGAAACTATTTCTAGAAGAAATGCATGAGTGAATCACTTCTTTTCAAATCCTGTCTTCATTCCTAGAACTCAGAGACAACTTGAGTCAAAAATAACCTGAAAACATCTTTTATTTCTGTTTTTGGTGTTCTTCTATTTTTAAATATTTATTTATTTATTTATTTGTAGTTAGCTTGGCAGGACCCCTTCATCTCACCAGGAAACTGGGCACTGCCCTGGAGGTTAAACTACAGCAAACCTTCCAAAATCGCTAGCCAGCTCTTCCTGGTATAACCTCTCTAGCTTCAATGCATCCAAGAAACAGAAAGCCTAGGCTCTCTTAATATGCCCCTTGGTCCCTTCTGCAATTTATCTTGAATGAGACACTGACACAGCCAGTTTCATGGTACGGATGCATGGAAATGTGGACACACGAAAGTGTTTTCCTGTATCCAATCTCCCTTTTACTTTTCAGAACCTTTATTCCATTTTGCTAAGTATCCTTGTGGTTCCTAGGGAGAAAGATTTATTTGCAGCCAGCTTTCCATTTCTGCCCTGCCTCCTTGGCTGGACTTGGCATTGTCACAACAAGCATACATAAATTCAATAAATACTTGTTGAATTGAATTATCATGGTGGTAAAAGGGAAATGAACCCTGTAGAGTCCTACAAAGCCACATTGGTCAGGAGCTATATTTGTGTTTAATCGGTTTAGAACTCTTGGGGCTGAAACATGATAGATGAAAATTGGCCACAGAAATCCTCAGTTATGTATCGCCCTCATTCTCTTTCTTCTTTTTACCTCCGGCAAATAGAAAAGTCTCATAAGGTAATAAAAAGAAGAGATTTCTATGGTACATGTGAGAATGATTCAATGGACCTAAACTTTGGTGATAAACTCAGGATTGATTCAATTGTTAATAAATTGTGCTCATTAGAGAGTATCAGAGTGCATGCAAATGGGGTCTTCACTGTGATTCTTAGGGACAGGCAATGTGTTAAAAGAAACATAAAAGATCAAGCATTCTATCCTATCTTTCTTCCTTATTTACTTCCCTGTAATACCTAAGCACTATTGCTGAAAAGGATGACATAGAAGGAATGGGAAAGATAGGACGACCTGTGGTTTTCCTTTGTCTTTCCTTACTCATCCTTACTCATCTAAGCTGAAGATGGAAAGTATTGGTTGACGGGCATTTATAAAACTGTGAAATAAAAACAGTTGCATTAGATTTGTGCAGTATTTCTCCCATTTTGGTAAGAATGAAATACAAATGCTTGTGTGAGCTACAAAATATGAATTGTATAATTTCAATTATTCTACGATTGCTAAATACTCATATATTTGCATTTAGAACTGGCGTTGTGCAATTTAAAGATGAATGGTAAATTTTCATGCTAGGAATTTAAATTTTTAATTTTTCTTTACTTAGAACTACATTAAATAACAAATAAAAAATTACCGTGACTAGACTGTGAGAGAGTTTGCAGAAGAAAGGGAAAACCATTATATTCTCAGTATTTTTAATGGTAGCCATTTTTTCCTGATTTTTATTAAGGGGTCACACATTTTCATTTTGAACTGTGCCTAGACAATTATATAGGTAGCCCTGACTACTAAACTGATTATTTGAACATTCAGACACTCAAAAATATTTCCTAAGTGCCCACTGTTGCCTAGATCCAAGGAGATATGTTAGCTAGAGGAGCACTGAGACTATAAAGTAGAAAGTAAGGAACTGAGCAGGCAACTTACCTTGTAGTGAAACTCTGGGCCAAGCTGGAGTGGCTCCTGGTCATGTCCTTTGGGAGACGCTGCAGGCAGGTGTCCAAGGATGCATTCTAGAATGAAGCTCCATTTTGTGCTGATGGGATCTGTGCAGTCCCTCCTTGTTTGGGACTGGAGAGCGACCACCTGAATACCTAGTGTCATTCACAGGCTGCATAGCTTATTCTTGACTCTACTCTGCTCCTGTTGTCCTTGGGTTTCCTTGGAAGGTGTGTCAGATGCTTCCTTCCTTAGCCAAAGGAATCAAAGAATGAACTATTAGCTTATCCTAGTCCTCCCTATCTTACCATTCCCAGAGGCTGACCAGCTTCCTTGAGTTAGATAAGACACTCTCATGGCCCAGTTGTCCTTCTTCTCTTGGAGTAAAAGGAGCTAATGACAACCATGTCTGTGACCCCATTTAGATTGTGATTCAACAGCTACTAGACTCACAATTGCAGCAGCTTATTTAAAAAGTAAACCCAAGGAGTTGAGATGGGATTTGAAATTTCATCCGAGTAAGTAGAAAGTGTCCCCATTCTTTTGCCATGGTTCTTTTTAGAGTATTACTCTCCCATTGCTCCTCAATGTTCTGGTGTTCCCCAAAGTTGTTGCACTGGATTCTGGGACTTGCTTCATATTGGCTTGTATACTTTTGAGATTTGATTATTGCTAATGGGAACCTATCCCTTACTGGAGGGACTACTTGGTCTTATTAAAAGAAATTTTTAGTAACACGAGGAACTAAAATTTTCTTGAGAAAAAGATTAATTGATTAGAAAAATGTTATTTTTTTGTTTTCTTAAAATGGTATTTGATTTACAGAAGCAAAGTTGGTATTCACTCTGCTTACTCTTCTCCCCAACTGAGTCAATCACAAAATGAACTTATGAAAACAAACAAACAAAAAACCTGTGTAAGTGATGTCCATCAGGATAGTGATTCTACCTTTCAGAATTGGTCAAAACCTCTCAATGAGACTTTGAAAAAAAATCCATTGCCTCATTTATTCATTTAGTCACTTATTCAGTATTTATTGAGGACCTTTTATATGTCAGGCAGTGAATTGGATATTGGATGTGAATGATGTGATATCAATAGTTTTAGCCTTCATGGAGCTCAGTTCACAGTCTAGTGGAAGGCGCATAAGCTTTCAACTGATCATAAACTTATGTAATTATAAACTAAGCTAAATTCTATAAGGGAAAAGTATAAGAAGCTGTACTATCATATAACAGTAAGTGAGATCTAGGTGGAGGAAGAGAGTTCGGGGACATTTTTTTCCTGAGGATATAATGCACTGAATTACTGAACTGTTGTGGAGGAAACAACAGCTTCACTTCTTTTGCACAATCTTGGACTCACCCATCCATCACCTCTTTCTTTCACACCAGCTCTTCTGGTCAGACATGTGGCCATGGATTCTGGAAAGAAGAAAGGACACTCTTGATCTTATAGTCTGTCTTCTGCACTTTGTGTTTGAATTTTGCCCTTTCCAGGGCATAGTTGGGAAAGAGAACTCGCCTTTTCTGCAGAAGTACTTGACTTGGTGAATGTATTAGGTGGCAGCTGCCACTACTCCTCCAAATGATTGAAGCAGCAATGAGAAACGAAGCCTACTTGCTCTTTCACATCCCACATTTTACCTTGCTTTCATAGGGGGACACACTTTGTTCCATCCGCACTCTGGGCAATCGGCTGCTTCTAATGCTGTGGGTATGCCATTGACTTTTTTTTTTTTTAAGATTTGTTTTTATTTATTTCCCCTCCCCCAGCTGTCTGTTCTTTGTGTCCATTTGCTGCGTGTTCTTGTTTTTGTCTGCTTCTGTTGTTGTCAGCGGCACGGGAATCTGTGTTTCTTTTGGTTGCGTCATCTTGCTGCATCAACTCTCCGTGTGTGCGGCACCATTCCTGGGCAGGCTGCACTTTCTTTCGCGCTGGGCGGCTCTCCTTACGGGTGCACTCCCTGCGCGTGGGGCTCCCCGACGTGGGGACACCCCTGCTTGGCAGGGCATTCCTGTGCGCTTCAGCACGGCGCATGGGCCAGCTCCACACGGGTCAAGAAGGCCCGGGGTTTGAACCGCGGACCTACCATGTGGTAGACGGATGCCCTAATCACTGGGCCAAGTCCGCCTCCTGCCGTTGACTTATGATTGACCTTGCCTTCAGGTCAAGGAAATCCCTTTCCACAAATCAGAATCAGAAACAGTTCCAGCCTCCTGGAAGCATATGCATAAGTTATATAAATAGTGTAAACTGCTTAGAATAGTGTTTGGCATAAAATATAAATAAATAATAAATAGATACTAACTCTAAATAAGCATTAATTACCTTCATTATTAGTAACGCTTTTATAAAGCATTTTTATATATTGCTTTTATATATTGCAATATATAAACGCTTTTATATATTGCTCTTAGGTCACAGTGAAAGTGGGGACTAAAGGCAGAAATGTCATGAAGAGTGAAGGAATAGCATATTGTGATGTGAGCACATAAAGGTTTTTCTTAACAATATTTTAACTTCTCATCCCCTTGTCCTTGAAGCAAAGCATAGTCTTGACCTGCACCTCTCTCCCCACGCAAATAGTCCATGCGGTCCTGGATTATCTGGACCTCTTTGCTTTACTAATGGCACCAGGAGCTAGGGATATGTCACTGTCTTCAAGAGGCTCACATTCTAATGGGGAGGCAGAGAAGTAAAGAAAACAAGTGAACAAAGTAGACCATGTTCTTGCCTTCAGGGAGCTTACTGTCTGGAAGAGAAAGAAAGGGGTTAACTAAATAAACATGTAAATAGAAATTTATATAACTTCTGTGAAGCTAAATGAGAAAGTGCAGGAGAAGGAAAAATCGGGGCATCTGATCAATGAAGTCTTCTCTGAGGGTGGAATTTAAATGACATCTAAAAGGTGGCCTCATTTTTCTATGAATACATGCTTTGTGGGATGTGGTTTTTTTCCTTGCATTTCAGTTGCTTAAGTCCATGAACATGCATTCCTATCAATCACAGGTCGACTGACTTACCTACATTTGTCCTTCCCTGGTGTAAAATGGCAATGTTAAAAACACTACGCGCAGAAGTCCATGTTGGGAGACTCCAATAGGGTATAAACTCATCTGTCTTACTTTAACCTTTGTCTTCTTATGGAACCAAGTTCTCATGAAAGAGCATAGCTTCCTTCTCTCCCCAAATTCATGTCATGGATAAGCAGCTATTGAATATTGAATGCTCAGTAATACTCTTCTGAGGAAGGATGGATGGTGTATTGGAACTCAAGGAGAAAACATGCACACACTTAATTGTATTTAAAGTAAAATTTGGTTTGCATCAGAGATGTCTGGGTTTTCTGTTGGTAGGGGCACCTAAACTTCTGTTGGGATTCCACATAAATCTTCTTCTATTGGCAAAGGCCTTTTGGCCACATCTCAATATTTTCATTTCCTGGACATAATATACCCTCAATTAATGTTAGTTTGCCTCTTCTTTCCCTCTGTCTTTTAGTTTCCCTTTGTAATCAGTTTTGCACCTTTCTTTTTCCCAGCTACAACTTATTACTTATAGGCCCAGAGACTGGAAAGGGGACTATGGAATCATTCAGACCAGGATTTATGAATTATGTTTTCTGGGTCCCCAGGGATCCATGGAGGGCTGGTAAGAGAATGAGCAGATGGATGGACTGAGCAGCTCCCTACTCCCATTTCCAGCAGTGCCTTTTAAATCCATTGAATCAATTGGTGTTACATATAAATACGTATTTAAAATTTTTTTCAGTGCTAAAAAAAGTTTGAAATCTACTAATAGTTCCTAGCCCTTGTTTTATAGAAGCTAAAATTGAGCACCAGAGAGGGGAAATGACTAGCACAAGACCACATGGAATGTAGAGTCACAACCCAAATCCAGGTCTCCCAAGTCCGAGAAACTTGGAGTTGGTCTTTTCTGACCTCCACCCCATCTGAGGAAGAGCATATTTAGTGAATTTTTGCCCTGAGTACATCATTGTTAAGAATTTCTGAATCTGCTCATTTAGGATTAGATGCTCACAGTTGGTTGGATTGTACAAGATACTGCTGAAACCATAAATAACGGAGAGATGCTTACAGATATAAAGTAGCAGGAAGTTGGGGCAGAATCTCATTTGAGAGTCAACTTGAAAAAGGGCAATGCCACCTGGAGAGAAGATGTCTGAAACAGACACTGTGTGGGCAAGAAAAATTCTGAAAAGTTGGCTGCAAGAATGGCATGGGAGTAGTGGGCAGGAAAGCAGATTGATTTTCTAATGTGTTACAGTAACAGAAAATTAACTGTCTTTTTGGTACAGGGCACACACACACTCCCATACATGTAAAACCTCAAGTCACAGCTTGTGGGGGAGATTGTCCCTCTGTTTCTCAGTAATACTTTTCTTAGAAAAGGCTATTCCATTTTGCTAGTTCAATAGCAGAAAGATAAAGATAAATCGGAGGAAGTTCTAAGCAGAGCAATGAATGAGAAGGATAATTGGCTTCTGGGGAAAAAAGTGAAAATGTATAATGTGTTTCAGACACTGTCATAATAGTTTCCTATTACAATGTTGGAAACCTGAGACACCAAGTGGGGAGTGAAATTATAAGACTTGGGTGCACAATGATTTAGTGGGAAGTGATGGCATATGTTTAAGAATATCATCATATGGATTAAACTTTGGGAGGAAGTTCTAGCAGAGAGAATCAATTTATCAGCAAATTGAGTTACCATGCTAGAAGTAGGAGCAGCTTACTATAAAGCATAAGATGCCTATCTTTCCTCATAAGCTTTTAGCTATGGTATGCCTCTAGCCAAACAATTATCCTTTTTTTTTTCTTCAATAGTCCTCTCCTGAAGATTTTTGCACCTGCTGTTTCTTCTGTCTAGATTAGTTATTGCCCACCTCTGCCAGCTCCGCACACACTTCATCACAAGACCTTTGCCTGGCTGGCTCCTTTTTACTATTCCAGTCTCATGTCTCAGCTAAAATATCTCCTTTACATTTATCCTTGATTTAAATGTGAAGCTAGAGTGGTTAAGTAATTTAGAAAATAGACACTAAATTTCTCAAGAGCCCATGCTCTTCTGTCTCAATCCTGTGTCTCTCAATAAAGATTAGATGTTTCAAATAAGGAAAAAATAATTTAGTTGACATTACTGGAGACAGAGAAGTAAAGCTTCCCCTCTTAAGTCTAGGAAAGATGAACCAAAAAGCAGAAGGGCACCTAGTGACCACAAGTCGCCATCTGGGGTATTTTGAAGGGAACTTTATGACAAAAATGGATAGGGCCTGGTATAAAGCCACCATATTATAGAATGACAAATGGATGGACTTTCTCTAAGTTTTACCACAATAATTGTTAATTATTTGGGGAATTTAAGAAAATGAGACTATATTAACCAATTAAATCTCTTAAAATAATAAAGTCTGAGTACTACATCATTAAGTAAGATTTAGTACTTATAAAGCATTTATTTGGGGGCCATGCATGAGCTATGTGCTTTAACTACAATATCTTATTTAATCTTTACTACAGCCCTATGAGGTATGTACATTATATGCCCATTTTACATATGCCCATTTGAGAGGTTGAATGACTTCCCAAAGGTTGCACTGCTGGGGAATAATGAGATTAGGATATGAACCAAGTGTGGCTATCTCTGAAGGTGCCACATCCATAAGAATATATTCTACTGCCTATCAATGAATATTTATAGCCATTTTGTATAAAATTATAGCAATTATTTTTTGCATGTTTTAGCTGAGGCAATGTACTATAAATTTTATATAAATTTCATGCATATCAATGAATTCTTTATGTATATATAATTTAATACTTACAAAATTTTAAGGGTAGGTATTATTGACACCATCCTCCAGATGAGGAATTTAAGGGTATAGTGATGCTGAGTGGCTTGAAAGCTCCCAGTGAAGAAGACACATATGAATCACATTCTTTCAACTGTTTCATATGCCCTCCATAAAGATATTTTTAGCTTGTGAGGGGTTGCAGGTCTTATCTCCAAGCACTATCCTGCTTTCTTTCTCAACTCCTCTCTGAGGCTGCAAGCTCCTGGTAAAGGCCTGACTTCTGACTCCAAGGTTTCATGTTTCCCCTCATTGTACAAAGGGCTGTGTGAATGCTTTGGGAGCAGGCACTGGCATCGACGTCTACTGGAAATAAGAAGCCATTTTGTAGATTTTGAAAATAACAATTTCCTTTATTTGAATATATGTAATCTGAGAATACAGAATGGTTATACAATGCTATCCAGGTAAAATGTCACTGTTGAATCATGGGAAAGCAGGATGGACCCTGCCTACTTGGTGTTTCAAAAATTAGACTAATGTTCCTTAAACATTTTTCTACTCTTTATTGGCCACTAGATTCCAATAGATTCATGTAAACATCTTCAGAATTTTCTTGAATTTTCAAGCTTTGCCTCTTTTTGATACAAGGTTTTCTGTAAGTTTATTATGTAGAAGTAAAAGTAGTTTTCTGCTTTCATTTATTTGTTTTAAATATACCTGTCTCATGTTCTAAAGGACATCTTTTGAATTAGATGAATGAGTTGCCTAAATAATTTACGATTCCATAGATTTTATTACATAATTTCTTTATTTTCTACCATGCATCCTTCTGGCTTAAAAAATGTTGTTAATCAGTTTTTATCAGTTTCTCCCTCACCAACCTGGTTTCTTTTGGGTGCTTTTCTCAATTTCTTCCCTATGTACTGCTTACCTCTTTTTTCATGTTAAAATGTGACTTTAATTGTAAATATGTTCTGTATTGAAATTTTTCATCTATTGCTTACTTCTCTTAAAAGGCAGAGAATAGAACTACACATGCCAGTACAGCTATGACTTCAGCAGGGATATAAGAATAGACTAGTGCTCTCCTTACATTTTCAATACACATCATATTTTTTTAAAGATTTATTTTATTTATTTCTCTCCTCTCCCCCCCCCCCCCCCCCCGTTGTCTGCTCTCTTGTGTCCATTCGCTGTGTGTTCTTCTGTGTCTGCTTGCATTCTCAGTGGCACCGGGAATCTGTGTCTCTGTCTGTTTTGTCACCTTGTTGCATCAGCTCTCCATGTGTGTGGTGCCACTCCTGGGCAGGCTGCACTTTTTTCACATGGGGCAGCTCTCCTTGCAGGGCACACTCCTTGCACGTGGGGCTCCCCTATGTGGGGGACACCCCTGTGTGGCATGGCACTCTTTGCATGCAGAAGCACTGTGCATGGGCCAGCTCACCACATGGGCCAGGAGGCCCTGCGTTCGAACCCTGGACCTCCTATACAGTAGGTGGACGCTTTATCAGTTGAGCCACATTCGCTCCCTACATCATCATTTTTTCAATATTTTTTGGTTGTAGTGCTTTCTCATGTTGGTATTGGCTTTACTCATTTCACATTCTCTTATTTATTCACTCCACAAACATTTATAGAATACTTATTTTATTCACCAGACTCTAAGGGATAGATAATAGTATTTATAAATCAACACTTTATGTGACAGTGGAAATGTTCTTTAACCTATTATTATAGTAGCCACTGTGGCTACTGAACATATGAAGGGTGGCAAGTATGATGAGGAACTTAATATTTATTTTTATTTAACTTTAAGAATTAAGATATAAATTTAAGGACCCAAATGTGCTAGAGTTTTGGATAGTATAGTTCTAATAATTTAAATCTGGTTAAGTCGTACTCTTATTACTGCCTCAGAGAATGTTAGAAGGGACGATTTGGTCAACCTCCTTTTATAGATGAGGAATCAGAGGTCAAATGAATTGCTGAAGGTTAGAGTTTGTTAGCAGCATTATGGGGCTCAGAACTTCGTTCAGCTGACCTCAACCAGCTGCTTATTCCTCTACTCTGTACTGTTTCCCCAACTAATTAGACCATTTGATTTTTCATTTGGAATCTCCAGTCTATTTTGACTCTAATTAACTACTGCCTCTAAAATGGAACTCAATCATGAACATGGTTTCAGAATGATTATCTCATGTCTGCACTGTGGTGGAATGATGTGGCATTTTTTCTTCAAGAAGTTAGTTGGGGAAGCAGACTTGGCCCAATGGATAGGGTGTCCGCCTACCACATGGAAGGTCCGCGGTTCAAACCCTGGGCCTCCTTGACCCATGTGGAGCTGGCCCATGTGCAGTGCTGATGTGTGCAAGGAGTGTCCCCCGTGTAGGGGAGCCCCATGGGCAAGGAGTTCACCCTTAAGGAGAGCCACCCAGAGCAAAAGGAAGTGCAGCCTGCCCAAGAATGGCGCCACACACACGGAGAGCTGACACAACAAGATGATGCAATAAAAAAGAAACACAGATTCTCAGTGCCACTGATAAGGATAGAAGTGGTCACAGAAGAACATGCAGTGAATGGACACAGAGAGCAGACAAACGGGGAGGGGCGGGGAGAGGAGAGAAATAAATGAGAAATAAATCTTAAAAAAAAAAAAGAAGTTAGTTGGCTTGTGGCACACCTATCATTCTGCAGTGATGCCAGTGGGATGTTCTCTCCAGTCATGCATGATCCCACATGTTTTATTGGAGAAATAAAAACTATTTTATTTGCATAACACTTTGTCATCAGCATTTTCTTTGGAGGAAAATGCCACTTGGCCCTTCTGATGCAATCTTTGCCTATTGTTCTTTGATAAATCTCTAGGTCACTATGATGGTTAGGTTCATGTGTCAACTTGCCTAGCTGATATTGTCCAGTTTTTGGTTAAGCAAGCTCTGGCCCAATTGTTACAGGGAGGACATTTCCTGGGCTTAAATCATCGGTAAGTTAATTGCCTTTATGGATGATTGTATCTACAATCAACTGAGGAGTTTGTCCTCAACACTGAGAAACATCTCATCCAAACAGTGGAAGGCCTTAGAGGGGGAAATGATGATTTCATTAGTAAGAGGAGAGAACTTCCATCTCTACTTCAGTCACCCAGCTTCTCCTGGGTGAAGGACCTTCATCAGAGCTACCAGCTTGCAGACTGCCCTATGGAATTTGGACTTGTGTATCCCGACAGTCATGTGAGACAATTCCTATAAAAATCTCATAATATTTACAGATATTTCCTGTCAGTTGCATTTCCCTAGAGAACCCTGACTAAAACAGCGACAGAAACAGAATGAGCAGAGCATCTTAAGGTTTCCTCATAGGGCTACTGATCCACTTTCCTGCACTCAAAACCTTTATTTGTTTATTTCCACTGTGGAAAATAAACATATTTTTATTGACTGAGCAACTTTATCAGGACACTGTCCTTGTTAAAATGAGCTTGACACCATTACACTCTACACCAACAAAAAGATGTCATATTGATTTTGCATTCAACTCAATATGGAAGTATAAAATACAGATCATGAAGTAGTCAGAATAAAGTTTGCCATTGCTCTTTTTAGATACAGTAAAATTTAAAAATTTTGGCAATCAGTTGCTTCATGAGATGGACCTGTGTCTTACAATGACATTGGATGTGAGGAGCAGATGGAAAGTGTCTCTGAATGAGAAAGATTGAAAAAATACAAATTTAAACATGCTTTGCCAATAACAGATTTTCTGTCACATTGGATCAGTTATTGAAGATGAAAATCTTATACTAGTTAGAAATGAGGTTTGCTATTTAAGGGAGGGAGACAGTACAATCTCTTGGTGCAGTTTTATTATTTGGGGCTAGACGTCCAATCCACTATTTGTGGTTGACACAATGATTCAAGCTCCATCATTCCTAGGAGAGGTGAGTCATACAGTTATTGCCACCAGCGGCCCAGATTTAGATTGGACATCTGCTCTGTAAGTCAAGCTCTCACAAATCTGCCCAGGTAAAAAACAGCCGTAACTAACACTGAAAATCCATGGGATAAAGGTGAATCACTGAAAATCAACTGTAATTAAAAGGCAGTGATTTGGGGTTGGGATAATTATTTTTTGCTCTGTAAAGTCTCACAAATTAGAATGAATACAGCTAAAACAAATTAATCCAAATTGTCTCTTCTTCAATCCCATCACCTTTGTCATTTTGTTATAAACCAGTTTGCTCTGAAGTACATCATCAGAGATTTTCAGGCCCCCAGCTTCAATTTTTTAGGGAAAAATCTTTTAGAGTAGGGTATTGTTTAATATTTATTAGTATCATTTTATAGTTGTATAATGTTTTATTTTGATGAGCAAAATTGTGTTTTCTCTTAACCAGCCCGGAGGCACCATTGGAGCAATTAAGACATTTAAAATCATCAACAGCAGTATGAATAAAATATCAGCTATGCCCTAACACTTTTTCATGTTTAAAACTTTTATTGAAGTTAATGGGAGTTGTGCCTACACCAGGAGGGAAATCTCTAAAAGAAGTCAATATTTAAGGGGGTATAAAGTCAATGCCCCCAGATGACAAGAATAAGCAGAATGGTGTTTAGAGTGATATGTAATGATGGTTACTTCAGGTCTAACAAATTATATTCAGAGTTTTCCACTTTGATTTGTATAGACACTCTTTCTAGAAATAGCTTCAAAGAGTGAATTTCCAGTCCTACTTTAGCAAGGGAGTACAGAGTGCTCAGAGGCTATGACTTCAGAGGCCAACTTTAACTGATGAATGGGAAGTGATCCCTCCCTTCTCATTGTCTCATTAAATCTTCACAACTATCCTAAAAAGTTCTAGAGAACTACTCTCTAAATTTTCCAAGGATGTTATGACAAATACCACACACTTCTTGACTTAACAACAGGAATTTATTGTCTCACTGTTTCGGAGGCCAAAAGTCCAACATCAAGGTGTTGGAAGGACTTGCTTTCTCCAAAGTCTCCAGCTTTCTCCAAAGTCTGCAGTGTTCAGGCAATTCTCCATCATGCGGTGATCTCTCTCTTTGTTTGTAGCTGCTCTTCTGATTTCTTCCTGTGGCTTTCCCTACCTGGTTGCATTTGAATGGCCTTTGCCTTATAAAGACGCCAGTCATAAGGAATAAGGTCCATCTTGTTTCAGTTGGCCACATCTACATAGGATCTTTGAAGATTCTGTTCACGAAAGAATATACACCTAAAGTGAGCATAACATCTTTAGAGGTCCTGTTTACAAACGGATTCACACCCACAGGAATGTAGGTTAAGACTTGAACATGTCTTCTGTGTGGGACATGAGTCAATCCTAAACAACCACTATTAGCCCTAATTCACCCCTATTTCACCCCTAAGTCAAAGTGAAGACTAGGTATATGGCCTGCCTCATGAACATGGTTTGACGGAAGAGACCCGGGCTCTAACAAGCTATTATGAGCACTTCCTGGGTACAATTCTGTCCTAGGAGCTGTTGGCTACTTGAGGATTTAACAAGTTTACATTCCTGGTTTCAGTATTACCATTTTGTTGGAAAATTTGCTTTCCTCTGTGTCAGTTTCACTCTCAGGCAAGCCCTCTTTGTGAAATGGTACCCCGTAGCTCTGTCCTTTATTCTTCTCACTTGGAAACCCAATAGAAAAAGAATGTGTCTACACTTACAGTTCCAGTAAAGATCCTGGGATTGCAACTCACTGTATTGATCTGCACATGTGCCCATACCCGGACCAACCACAGTGGCCAGAGGGATTGAACACACTGATTAGCTAGGTCTGCGTCCTGCACTTAACCTTTGAGCCAAGGTGAACAGGGTCAGCCCTATGTAAATTTCATTAGAATGAGAAGAAATGATTCCCCAAAGAAAATTAAGGGGTTGTTAACCGAAAATGGAGGTTGTAATAATGGGCAGGCCAAAGCAACAGCTGTCCACCGGGAGTAAGTTAAAATGTTTCCCTTTTATAAATTAGAAAATTGAGGCTCAGAGAGGTAAAGTAGTTTGAATAAGAAAAAGATAGTGATGAACAGTAGGAACAAAGTCCTTAACTCCTAACATCCCTGGTCGCTGAGGCCACAATGAGGCCCATTCACCCTTTAAATCCATCTGCTACAAGTAGGAAAAAGTAAGAGAAGCAATTTACCAGATTTTTTTTCATTATTTTAATTAACTTTGTTGAGGAACCTTTTACATACAATGAAAGTGTACCCATTTTAAGTGCATAGTTTGATTAGCTTTGACAAACATACCTACCTGAGTAACCACCACCACAATCAAGATATACATTTCCATTTCCCCAAAAAACTCCCTCATGTCCCCTTGCAATTGATCCTCGCCACTGCTCACCCCAGGCAAACATAGATCTGATTTCTCTTAGGATAGATTCATTTTGTCTCTTCTAGAACTTCATATAAATGGAACTATGAATTATATACGCTTTTGTGTCTGGCTTCTTTGGAATGTTTTTAGAGTCATCTATCATGTTGTATATATCAATAGTTCTTTTTCATTGCTGAGTAGTATTACATTGTAAGAACATATCACAATTTGTTATCCATCTACCTGTTGGTGGACATTACATTTGTTTCAAGTTTTGTTTTTTTTTTCTTTTTATGTAGCACATGTTCATAAAAAATTTGAAAAACAGAAATGGAAGAAAATAATCTCTGGTACCATTAAGTGCACACAATCACTGTTAGCATTGGAGTATTTTGTTTGTTCCCTTTGTGCACTGATGTTTTGGGGACTCTATGTAGTTATAGTCATATTGTACATATGATTTTGTAACTGACTTTTTTGTTTAACATTATATCATACTTTCCACATTATTTCTTTTATAACCGCTAACCAGATTTTATACTCTCCCAAGAATCCTGAGACTATTTTGGTTGAATAGTTGTTTGTTCACTTGTGTTTAATGAATTGTCCCTTATCTGACATGCTGAAACAACATCCATATTTATGTCTGCTGAAGACACATTGTTATTAAGTTGAAAAATTGCTGTCTCAACAGACTCCTGTGCTTTTCAACTTTGTCTACCAAGGTAAAAAGTCCTTAACAAAGAGCCTTAGTGTTAAGGACAAATACTGAGAATTCAAAGAAGACATTCTTTTGAGGGGATGATCTAAGAGGAATTACTACCCTGGATACCAATAAGGAAATGGCTTCAAGGAAGAACCAGCTCAGCATTTATAGTGATTAAGATGCTTAGAATTACTCTTTCTGTATTGACTTTTCCAAACCCTCTCTGTTTTGAAAAAACTAAATAAAAGTTCAAAGCATTATGTTCACTTAAAGATGAATTTATGAATTTTTAAATCCCCATTATACCTGGTAAGATAGGAACGTCCGGTAAGAATATTAGCATAAAACTATGATGATTTAAAAACCCTAAGATGACAGAAGATGTGGCAGCTATTGATGTTTGGAGTGGGCTCCAGAGAGAGACGTAGAGGCTTGTCCAAATTCTTTCCACTCCTCTGAATTTTATAAGCGTTCAGCAACATTAGTTTAAGAAAGAGTCATAAAATAGATGGAAATTGTTGTCTAACGTTCTGCATTCTGTCACTTTCATTCTGATTGTCACAGCTGAGGACTTCTTTCCAGTCCTGTGGGTGTAAGTGCCAAAGAAATGAAAAGAACAGGAGCAATGACATAAGGTCACTATGTGTCACAGTGCCCTGGGTGGGGAATGGTGACCCAGAGAATGACAAGATATCTTCCCAAGGGTGGCCATCAGACGTGTAGAACAGAATTGAGAAAGGCTAAGGGTGAGGGGTGTGTAGGAGATGGCTGGATGACAAGACATGCATGGGACATACAATGAACTTCTCCTCTTAGGGGGATCAAACTCCCTGAGCCCCAGAGTATATGAGGGGCCCAGGGAACTGGATGAAAAGAATATCTGTTCTTAACAGCTAGCAGTGAGTGACTCTGGGAATTAGCACAGTGTGTGTACTTCCATTTCCAAATTCATATCCATACCCTTAATTTTGCTTGCTTATATAATAATCATAATCATGTTTGTTACCTCATTTAAGCCTCACAATAGCTCTGAGAGATCAGATAGTTAAATCAGGGAAGATATCAATTTTCTCTCTTTACAGGTAAGGATATTTAGGTTCAAAGATATCAAATGATTTGCTAACACAAGCAATAATTGTAGGCAAGCCTACGAAAACATAGCCAGGCAACACAGCATGGAGATTAAGGGTTTACAGGCTGAAATCAAACAGACCTTTATACATCGGCTCTGCTACAACTTCGTACTATCCATGGAAAGCTACCCAACTCTGAGCCCCAGTTGTCTCAGCTATGATAATCATGTTTTTATAGGTGTTTGTGATGATAAAATTAGATACAGTATATAGCACATTTAGTACAAATCCTGGCACAGAGTCCATAATAAACGTTAATTGTTATTGCTATTGTTATTTTCAGGCAGGTTACCAAGACAGGATCAGACATAAAGGAAGATACGATGCCAGTTATCAGAAATGGGGTTTAGGTTAGGGACCAGGTTTTGGAACAAAGGAGAAACCTAGTTATCAGGACTCAGACACAAAGGAAGTTCAGATTTTATGGTGAGTCTCTCTTGTCTATTTGCCATCCCTTCAGTCTTTCAGTAATAATCCCAAGGTTAGTTCCCCTGGGGAACTACTCTTTCCAAATTCCTGGCTCCTGGGCCCCTGGAGCTCCACTCCCTAGCACTGGAGAGGCACCCAACCAGTCCTAGCTACTTAGAGTACCACACTCCCTGGCTAATCTAATTTGAGCAAATCCTGGGACTTTTGTGGGAACAACTAGTCAAGGAGGCACTCTCTTTTCATTGGGGCAGACTAGCTCGCACAATTTAGTCTGAAGAGACTGGAGGCCATCTTGTCACCCTGGGGGAGCACTGTCCTGAGAAAGAAGTCAACCCCAAGCAACAGAGAGCTGAGAGATGGAGGGAAACCAAGTCCAATTATATTGTTTGAGGTAGCTGCAGGAAACCAGTTCTTCTCCTGGACTTTTTAATTTAATTTAATTTTTAAAGCCTTAGATTACAGAAAAGTTAAATTGAAAATATAGGAGATACCCATATACCCCACCATCTTCCCCTCTCATATTTTCCCCTATTAATACCATCTTACATTAGTGTGGTACATTTATTACAATTGATGAACAAATACTGAAGCATTGATAACCATAGTCTGTAGTTTATATTATGGTTTACACTTTGTATCGTACAATTTTATAAGTTTTCACCAAATGTATAATGGCTTGTATGCATCATTGCCATATCATAGAGAACAATTCCAATTCCCTAAAAATACCCTGTGTTCTACTTATTCTTCCCTTCCCCTCCTCTCAGAACCTTTGGTAAACACTATCTTTATGTCCTAATCTTTTTAATAAACTGACTACTAAGTACCTTCTTTGTCTAAACCTCTTTGATGTACTGTGTCCTTTTTTATAATTGGAGAGTCCTTGAGTCTCAGTGTCTTTCTTACTTCCATCTGGAAAAGTCCTAGAGAATGGGGCCAATCCAAGCCTCAGGTGGGAGCCAAGTGGTCCCCAGTGGACTAAGAGGAAGGCTGTAGAGGCTAGGAAACAAGCTGCAGCATCTGGGTGGAGTCTACCTTCCTCTATTGTATCTGTTTCCTCCCTTCTAACCCCACTCCCTGAAAAATTTAATTGCTGCTAGGACTTTGGAAGGTACCACCATTCAAAGGATTAATTAATAACTGACAGGTGTTTTCATGCTTTCCTGAGAGATTCAAGAGCCTGAGTGTCATGTGCCCTGGACCTTGAGAGGAGGGCTCCTTAGAAAAAGGTTTAATGTTCTAGCTCACTGACTGTTCAGAGACCTTTCATTAAGCTCTGTTGTATTCACCCCTTCCTCTTAATAAGCCATTTATTTCCAAATTCAGCTCAGAACAGTTAAATATTTAATTTGAAGTGCAAGCCCCCATCCACTACACAGGAGTGTAGTGCAGATAAGAGAGTTGATGTGTATGAAAAAACCATAGAAGCTCAATTGAGTATCAAGCTCTGGACTTCCTTTTGCAGGAATAAAAATGAGAGTGCTGCAATTGGTTTACTTCACTGAGCCTTGATAGAAAGTATAAGGGAGGCAATGTCTTCCAAGCACAAAAAGTATCTGGGAGAGTCATCATACAGCTTATAGGATCATAATATACTACGATGAACACATCACATAAGCAAGATTTGTTACTATGGACTCAATAGTTATCACAGGGTGAGCCATGGGTTGTGTCCAAAGGACTCTCCTTTAAAAAAAAATAAAATAAAATAAAGCAAAACATTAATTTTATCTAAACAGTTCCAAAATCCGCAAACACTATACTCACAGAGCAAAAACTTCCTCTTCTCTCCTCCCTCCATCCCCTTGTAACCTCTGATCTACTTTCTGTCTCTGTGAATTTGCTATTGCTAGTTTCATATGTATGAAATCATGCAGTATTTGTCCTTATGTCCCTTGCTTATTCCACTCAGCAGAATGTTTTCGAGTTTCATCCATGTTGCAGCATGTCTCAGAACGTCACTTCTTCTTATGGCCAATTAATATTACATTGTGTGTATTTATCCATTCATCTGCTGATGGACACATGGGTTGCTTCCACCTCTTGGCTATTGCGAATAATGACACTAAGAACACTGGTTTACACACATCTGTGTGAGTCCCTGTTTTAAAATTCTTTGGGTATATATCTGAGAGTGGAATTAATGGGTCATATGGTAAAGTCCTTTGTTTTTCCACTGAGTATGATTACATGGATTTCTGCATTGTCAGACCTTTCTTTGTTTCATTGACTGCTTGATTAATTCATTAATTTACTTATTTCCCAAGAGTTTTAATATTTTCCAGGCAGTAGAAATGCGATTAAGTGAGGAAAGCATGGTTGCTTGTTCATTGTTTCACTAAGTCAACAGCTATTTATTGAGTACCTACTATGTGCCAGGCAGTGGGGATATATAGATGGATTAGCCATAGTGAATGTCCCCTACAGTTTTGTTTCTCAAAGTGTGGTCTATGGGCCAGCAGCATCAGTGTTGCCTAAGAGTTTGTTAGAAATGGAGAATTTCAAACACCTCCCTAGATGTACTCAATCGTAACTTGCATATTAACAAGATCCCCAGACCATTCACATGCACAGGAAAGTTTGAGAAGCACAGCTCTAGAAATGCATGTGTCATAGTGTAGTTTACAGGAAAAGAATGAACTACTGTTCTAACACTCCTGGCTGCTACCAGTTGCTGACTCTGCTGGGATGTTTGCTATGGAATTGAAGCAAGCCATTTATCTATGTTATGATGCAATGTTTTATCTTCAAAATGGAGATGATGATACCTGCCCTTCCAGTCTCATGGACTGTTGTGAAGATCAGATGAGAAAACTGGTGGAAAAGTATAACTATCCAAATGCAAGTCATTGCTATTTTACACTTAAGGCTTAGAAAAGCTTCTGTGTGCCTGCCTGGCTGCATTGCCCAGGAATGGGATTTGATTCGATTTAACAATTTCCTGCATTGTGATTCTGTGTTAAGACATTCTTATCTCTACAATCCAGGCATGTAAATAGCAGGCTTTTTAAGGCACCAGCAAGCAGCTGAGGTTCTGGTGCTATAGGTATACAGAATTTGCTGTGGTAGACATTTTGTGTGTATATATTAAACTCTTTTCAATGAAATTTACTGAGCGCTTGACTACTATGTCAAAATACTGAATATGGCAGGCTACAGTACCCTCCCAGACTTGGTTTATTTGTGGACAATGATGCAATATACAAAATAATTACATTTCATGGCACAATAAGAAAGGTGCTCTGAAAGAGGTTCAGACAATAGGTGATATCACAGGTTGGTTTATAAAAAACAGAGGGTTTATATAATAAGAACACTACAGATTACTTAGAACTCTATTTTTATCACCTGCTCCTTTAGCAAATTCACAGGGCAGCTGGGGCATGAACCCTCCACAGAGGGAGAAAACTCGCAGGAGACAGAGAGAAAGTGATGAGCCAGCTCCAGGCAGGAGAGATCTCCTTGTCTTAGCCATCAGGGTAGAAAATTCAGACATACATCATGTAGGAACTGGAGTTTATTTTCCCTTCTGAAGTTTATAAACTTTCTCCAGGAAAGTGCTATCACTGCCTGTCCACACCTAGGAATAATTGTTAGATGAAATTATATTAGGATTTGGGTGAGAAAAACAATGTCAGCGTTCAATTGACAAGAATCATTGCTGATCCCCTACTTTCCTGCTTCACACCGCCTCTCATCCTGCCCCCAAATGCCACAATAGAGCTTTTGAAAAACAAGGGAATATCACCTGGTAGCAACGATTTGGTGATGACGGAGAGTGGAAAATTGATCTGGAGGAATTAAGTTTTATAACTGAACACTTAAGCAACAGAGTAATCACTAGAGCGAATTCCCTCATCAAATGTTAAGCCGATCCCTGTCAGTTTTAAATCTCTAAACCTTCTATTACCCAGTGTTTCATTTTAAAAAGTGAATGAAGTGACTGTTTAATGAGCCAGAGATTGTGATTCCTTTTCCTCCTCTCCCTGCAGACTCAACTCTGAGAATCTTAGTGACTGGAGGCTACTGAGAGAAGTAGGGGGTGAGAGAAACCCATCCTTCTGCATGTTATGCTTCCTTGCCACAGAATATTGTGGCTGGGTGAAAAGGACCAAGTCAACTCACCACAGAGCTAGAGAGGATGGAGACAATCTCAGAAATGAGAAGGAGTGGATTTGAGCTACATTTTGGGTGCTGCAAGATAATCATCTTTTCTTTTTCTCCAAATAGAAAACCAGTAAGAGGAACTCCTCAAGATCACATGCAATACAAGGAAAACTGTGAACAGCTGTCAGGGTATCTTTGCCAACCGTAATTCCGCCCCTTGCTTCTTCCATCAGCGTTCTGTTCCAATTTCCTATGTTCCACTTTGGGGTTCTGACTTCTTCTCTGGTGTGCCCTACACCCTGACCCCCTTGGCCACACTCCCAAGCCCTACACCCGTTTTCTTTTTTTTTAAGTAGCTGTAAATGTTCTAGTTACATTTTAACTTTATTATTTAACTCAAAAAAAAAAGTAGGCATTGGGAACCTACTATGTGTTAGGCAGAAAACAAACAAGGACATATTCTCACTGAGATTCCTTTTGAGTAAGGGAGCCAGATCCCAAGCAAAAAAAAAAATTAAATAAACCAGATAGGTTAATTTCAGTTAGCAATAGATGGAAGGAGAACAATTCAACAGTTATGTGACCGAAGATGTTTATAAGAGTGTGGAGCCATTTTTTAAAACGTTGGTAGAAACTTTGCTGATCCCCTACTTTCATGCTTCACACCGCCTCCCATCTTGTGCCTAGATGCCACAATGTAGCTTTTTGAAAAACAAGGGAAAGTTGTTGGTTGGGAAAGTGCTCATTGAGGCAGTGGCATGAACTGAGATCTAATCGATGAAACTGGCTCAGCCATTCTGTGCTCCGGGAAGGATCATTCTGATAGGAGAAACGTAAGTGCAAAGATCTTTAACACAGGAGGTGCTTAGGGAGTGGGAAGGTAGGAAGGGGCCTCTAGGACTTGCCTGGAAGCTGCATTTGCAGAGCAAGCATATTCTTATTCTTATATTGTGTGTCGATATGAGGTCTGTAGGGGGAGGAACTCGCTTGCCACTCCTTCTCACAGACTGGTAAAGACAAGGAATGGCGAAGATGGCAGTGTGACTGGAATGCATCGAGTGAGGGGGAAGGTGGGGTGATTTGAGGTCAGAGAGGTTTGGGTCCTAATAAGTGGGCCACGGCAAGGAGCTTGGGTTTTGTCCTAAGTGTGAAGGAATGACATTGGCAGGTTTGGAATAAAAGTGACAAGATGGTAATTTGCATGTGTTTCTTTAACAAAATACTGACTTCATAGGTATGCCCAGATTTGATTTAAACTAAAATACTAATACTAAAATTCCAGACAATTGGGGTTTTGTGTAATACTTTGTAATTACTAGGACTATCAATGGTATGCTCATGACTCCTGCTCATAGGGCTGTGACTTAGTTCTGATAGAGGGGAGAACATGGGGCAATTCTATGGATAACAGCTATGAGCCCACCCTGGCCTCTTCCACTCCAAAAAATACCAGAATACACGTGTGCCTTATTTACAGGTATTAGTTTCAAGCCTGCCTTGATTTTTATATAAAAATTTAGAATCAGAATTGCTAATTACATGTTATTCACCAAACACCTCACAAACTGGTAGGTCCTCTGGCTGGGCTCTTTGACCTACTCCTCTCTTTCTTCTTGCCACCATCAAAATCTCTTCTCTCGTAGCTGTAGCAGTGAAATTGGAAAAGTTCTCATGACTTTGTTTGCACCTCAGTGTTCCTAGGAGACAATGAGTAAATATGTTTATTCTCCAAGATATGTGTATCTGAATAGGGGCAATGGTTTCACTCTGAGGAAGGTTTTGGGTGTGGGTGAGCTCAAGAACTAGTCAGGGTTATAGGAGACCAATATTCAGGCACAAGACTTTTCTAGGACACCTCAAACTACCCCTTTCGATCTTCTTTATCCATATTGTATCGTCTATGATCCTAAGGTTTCAGCACACTGCTCCCTCTGCCTACCACCTTGTGGTTTTTAGGCTCTTGAAAATTAATGATGTGCCACTCTAGAAATGCTTAGGTCTCAAAAATTAATGAAAAATAATTTGTAGCTCCCAGCATTTTTGTCGTCTTAGGAAGGGCTTCTCCTCAGAAGAATTTCTCATATTTGTGAAGCAAAAGGGTTCTTCTGAATAACAACAGACAAATAATAACAATTAAAACACTAGCTAATGCATGTAGCATTTTCTGTGTGCCAGACATTTTACTTACATTAACTCATTTAATTCTTGTAACAACCTTTTGTGGCGGGTATTATAACTATCCCATTATGTGGACAAAAAACAAAAACAAAAACAGAGGCAATTATGCTAAATTCACACACTTGTAAATACATGGATAATTTGGAAACTTTGAGCAGATAGCACCACCTCAATAAGAGCTTCCCATCCCAGAGGATACGATACATTAATCACTAAATGCATTTCTGGAGAATATGCCAATGCCATTGACCATTGGTAGGGAACAGGATGCCTTATCAAGAAAATTTATTCTTGTTAGTGCAATAAAGCTACAGAGAGGTTTTCAACTTTTAATTATTAAGCAGTGAAGTAGAATTTCAGATGAATCCCATGGATACAATTTATATTGTAATGTTTTATATTGCTTTATGTACAGATGTCAGGAAAGATGGCTCTAAATGAATTTTATAGGACTTAAGGGAGGGTTTGTGGTCCCAGCTCTAAAGGTGAAGGCTTGCCTTGCTCTCAGCAGGGAAACACAAGCATCTTGAAGTCCAAGATGATTAAATTGTCATTGAAACCTGAAAAGGTCAGAGGTGAAAAAGGCTTCTCAGACTAAATATTTGGCTTATAATGTAAAATTGTAGGTTAATGCTAATGGCAGTCTGTCTCTTCTTTTCTCTTTTTATTATATTGCTTTTTCCTTAGGAATATGACCACGAATTCATTTCCTGGAAGTCACCAAAATGGTTAATTGCTCTTATCTTAACTTTTTGAAGATTTTCAGTTGGTACAAATTTAACTCGGAAACGTTTTGGGTTATTTTTCTAGTTCAGATACTATAACCGCACCCCTCCGCCTCCTTTCTCTCTCTCAAAAAAGTCTTACAAAAAACAGTTGCTCACAAATAAAATACAAGTAACTGCCCATCTGTCATCATTGGCTTTTTTAAAACTATAAGTTGTCTTTCTACTTTCTCTTCAACTTTTGACATACAACTCAAAACACCTTTTTATAGACAGGTTATGTGGTTATTTCAAACACTGCCTAAAATCTCTATAAGGAGATTTGATTAAATTGGAAACACAGATGACTGATACACTTAAAATAATTGCTACCTTAGTGGTTCAACATGTGAGCCCTGCCTTTTATTACGCTTTTAAGTGAACTAATCTAAATTAAAATCTTCTAAGATCAATAGCTCATTCTTTTACAGCACAGAGCATTCTTAATGCATTACTCAAATCCTCTAAGTCATGCCTTTCGGACTTGAAAGTCTCTAGTTGCCTAAAACTAACAGGAATTTGGAGTAATATTTTCCAGCAGGTCCCTTATACTTTTTATACAAAGATTATATTAAAAAATAGACTTCCTGAAAACAAACTTCTCTAAACAAGTCTAGTATTTTTTTTCTCAGCATGTTTCCTCACTTGAAAGATATTATAATTTTGTTTGATGTATAAAACTAGCTCATAAACCTGTTTTTTCATTACCTGAACAGTGATTGGAGCCATTTATCTTCGGCTGCTATCAGTAAATTTTTGGTGAGTTTATAGGAAGAAAAGAAACTAAGCTTTACCAAGGCTGGTCTAACTTCCATTGGAGAGTCAGGCTTGGCACCAGTCAAATATGGCAGCTCTGTCTTGTGAGAGTACCATGCCAAGGAAAGTAGAAGCCATAATTTGAAAAGGACAAATACAATTTTTAAAAAATTTTATTTTTAAGGAATCTTTAGATTACATAAATGGTTGGGGGGGGGAGAGGAGGGGTGGGGGGGGTGGGGTTGAATGGGACCTCACATATATATTTTTAATGTAATATTATTACAAAGTCAATAAAAAATAAAAAAATTAAAAAAAAAAATATAGGGGGATTCCCATATACCCCACCCCCTCAACCTCCCATACTTTCCCTTTAAGAACATCTTTGATTAGTTTGGTATATTTGTTGCAACTGATGAACACATATTGAAACATCGCTACTAACCATGGTCAGTAGTTTACATTATAGTTTACACTTTGCACTGCACCTTTTTATAGGTTTTGACAAAATATATAATGGTCTGCATCCATCATTGCAAATGTCATTCAGAACAATTCCAATGTTCCCAAAATGCCCCATGTTACACCTAATCTTCCCTCAAGGACAATTACAATTTCCATACCCTGTGTTTGTGAGAGCACTTTGGAAAATGTTATCAGTTTGGTCTCCTTACAGGCTAAGAGGAATTTGAATGTGGTGCTGATAAACTGTCGAGGTTAGCAGTTGAGGTTGCTTTCTTAAAAATAACCTCAGAGCTCTTCTTGCTCACAAAGTGATTCACAGCTTTAGCTGGTGTCTGTAACAGCTTTAACTCATCTACTCTGTGTTAAGAAACATTTGAGACCTATCTTAGGCTAGAATTCTTTGAGAGTCAGTCTACGTTGCCCCTTTTCCATCATCATAATTTAGACTGAGGTGTCAGAGGAGAGAAAAAAGGAGATTCCTGGCCAATGCCAGGGTTTTGCTTGCTGGTGTATGATTCCCCAGTGGCCACACCTACTTTAGTCAAATAAGAAGCTAAAGGGAAAGAGAGAAGAATAAAATCTCTTAAGAATTCAGCCATTCTTTCCTCCTCAGTGCTGTAGCCGCCCCCGCAACCCCCATCCCCACTTCTTTATCACAGCATCTGGCCATAGTGTGGTCATTAAGTCTGTTTCATGTTGCGTGGCTAATATCAGACAATACTTCATCCTCAAAACGCTCTGGGGAGGCCTAGAACCTGGGAAGGCACAGTACTATATTAAGATGAAATGTATTCTTGTAGCATCCTCTATGGTAGGTCAAATTTAACTGAAATGGAAACCAGGACATTGGGCATTCATTTACATTTGACACTGCTTTATTGGGCATTTATACTCAAGCTGCTTAGATGCAGGGATAAGACTAGCCTTTGTGTGTGTGGCCTGTAATCTTCATTGAATTGGTTTATAGGAGAATCCTATGTGGGAAAATGAGATTCAGAAACCTACCTGCAACTACAAATGTCAGGTCCTAACATCTTTTAATAATCATAACTAACAAGTGTTGAGAGCTTGTGAAGTGTTAGGCAATATTCTAAACACTGTTTATACATTGCCTCATTTTATAATCACAATAATTCAATTGATGTTACTATTATTATCTCCATTTTACATGTAAGGAAACAATTGCCTTGCTCATAAATGGCAGAACTGGGATTCAAATCCAGGTTTTCTACCTCTAGAACCTGTACCCTTAACCACTACCTATAGTCTCGCCCCACCGTGCTCTTCACAGCTTCCCACAGCTGGGTTCCCATCTGCGAGGACTCTCCCTCTTTGAGCTGACATCCACTGTGGGCCCCAGATGAACCCACAGCTGAGGGAGGCAATTTTAAACATTCTTATACTCTGGCTTAGTAGGACCTGTGAGCTTCCTGATCCCTCACGGAAGCCTAGGTTTCCTTTCTGCAAGTGAGGAACACAAAGCCCTGTGGTTTCCTGGCCATCCTTGCAATGCTCTGTCTTCACTCCAAGTAGGAACTCATTCTCCAGTCCCCTCAATGGGCCTTTGCTTCTCTGTTTGGAAATCCATGAGCCTATTCTCCAAATCTTGATTTAGCTTGTCATGGTTTGTGACATCATATTGGGCATTTCTCTAGGCTATTAGAAGGTACACTTTTCAGGAAACAGATCGCTTGGACTTGTTTATGGTTGTAGCTTCAGCACTGAAAACGTTTCTTGGCTTATAGAAGGCATGTAACAAACATTTGTTGAATGAATTAATCTGTACATCATCTCGATCAGCTCTCTCACCTTAGAGAGCAGATTTCAGTCCAGGCTTCATCTCTTCTATCTTCACCATTTGCTCCTTTTGACTAGGAAATTAACAATCATATCCTGGGTCCAAGTTTGAATAAATGTCATTAGTCAGAATATGCCAGTATTTAAGCCTTCTGATTTGCTCAGATGGCATGGAGACTAAGGTTTACTCTAACCAGATGCTTTGTGTTTTAAAAATGCATACCTGATTTTATGTAATGCATAGACATCAGAATGATACTAATTATGACATTTACATAAGTAGGCTATTAATACTGAAATAACAGATAAACCTTTACTTGTAACATTAATTGGAAAACCTGAGCCAACTTCATTATTAGTCATTGATATCCTGAGGACATGATAATATATTTTAAAATACTGAAATGAAAGATTATAAGGTATCTTTTGTATGTGTAGTGTAATATGAAAATTTCATATATAAAGCAATATTTGCTTTTAAATATATAGTTTATTTAAGTTTGTCATTTGTAACAACTTTATTGAGGTACAATTCAATGAATTTTAGTAAATTTACAGTGTTTTGAAACCATCATCACATTCTAAATTTAGAACCTAACATGTCATTCTCAATGTAATACAAACACAGAATAATTTCCATTATTTTTTTTATGTATAGTATAATATTTTTAATTCATTTTTAAAAAAATATTACATTCAAAAAATATGAAGTCCCATTCAACCCCACCACCCCCACCCACCACTCCCCCCACAGCAACACTCTCTCCCATCATCATGACACATCCATTGCTTTTGGTAAGTACATCTCTGGGCATCGCTGCACCTCATGGTCAGTGGTCCACATCATAGCCCACACTCTCCCACATTCCATCCAGTGGGCCCTGGGGGGATCTACAATGTCCCGTAATTGTCCGTGAAGCCCCACCCAGGACAACCCCAAGTCCCGAAAACACCTCCACATCTCATCTCTTCCTCCCATTCCCTGCACCCAGCAGCCACCATGGCCACCCTTCCCACACCAATGCCACATTTTCTCTGTGGACATCGGATTGGTGTGTCCATTGCACATCTATGTCAAGAGGGGGCTTAGATTCCACATGGATACTGGATGCAATCCTCCTGCTTTCAGTTGTAGGCACTCTAGGCTCCATGGTGTGGTGGTTGACATTCTTCAACTCCATTTTAGCTGAGTGGGGTAAGTCCAATAAATCAGAGTGTAGGAGTTGAAGTCTGTTGAGGTTCAGGGCGTGGCTATCATATTGTCAGTCCAGAGATTTAAATCCCCTAGATATATCTTAAACCCCAGCACCAACTACAATTCCAGTAAAGTAGCATGAAAGTCTTGTGAAAAGAGATCCCATCTGAGTCCAGTTCCACCACGCAGAAACACCAGCTCCAAAGAAGGGCCAACTGACATGGCAGTTAATTCCCATTATTAATTTCAGCTGTCTATAAATCACATAAAGGACAATAAAGACATTGAGAATTATTGATAAAGAAATTAAACAAAGAACTTTATTGGGAATCCACTGGTACATTTGGCACAGTGACTTGCTGCGAGGACATCTTCCTTCTCTCCCGTTTTGTGTGCACATTCTCATTATACCCTTGAGAAGCAAATGTCTGGTCAATTTGCTCTATATATGGTATAGAAAGGAGATGGCCAAGACAAAGGCAAAGCTGGGGAGGGGAGCAGATGGGCAGAAGGAACCAGCTGATTCTCACACGCGCTTCCTCTAAAAGGGATGCATTTTCAGGCCTTAGAGAACAATGTCAAAGAGTAGACAGAGTAAGTGCTCATGACCCTGCTAGTAAAACCTGGTGGAAAGATACTCAATCTTTCTGCTAAAGGGAGAGGGGAGCAAAGGATTTTAGTCAATCCTTTGCACTAGGAATATTGTAGTAGAACAGGCTAGATTATGCTGCAATTACAAACGAGCCACGTATCTCAGATGCTTGCAACAATAAATCTGTTTCTTCTCATGTTACAAGTCCACTGCAGGTCAG
This sequence comes from Dasypus novemcinctus, assembly GCF_030445035.2. Lineage (NCBI taxonomy): Eukaryota > Metazoa > Chordata > Mammalia > Cingulata > Dasypodidae > Dasypus > Dasypus novemcinctus. Next base: position 80,839,680 of record NC_080686.1, read on the forward strand.
TAAGGGCCTCTGCTCGTTCATTGTCGTCATTCTAGGAGGCAGACTGATACAGGTTCACTTTTTAAAAAAAATTTCTCTCCCCTTCCCCCCGTTCCCCCTTCCCCCAGTTGTCTGCTCTATGTCCATTCGCTGTGTGTTCTTCTGTGCCACTTACATTTTTGTCTGCACTGGGAATCTGTGTCTCTTTTTGTTGATGCAGGTTCATTTTTGACACATGCTTGCATGGGCACCAGGATAAGGCAAGAGCAATGCTGGGGGAATCTCACATTGGCATTTAAATACCTCAACCAAAAAATTTACATGACTTTCACACTCAACCCCCTGGGTAGAACTAGTGAACTAGTGACATGACCACATATCAAGGTGGCAAGGAAGTCCTCCCATCTGCCCAGGAGAGGAGAACTGAAAATCAGTGAAGAGCAGTAAAGTCAACCACATATAGTACTGTTTAACGAAATGGAAAAAAAAAAAGTTGAGATGTCAAAATTCTGCATCCAAATTCCTTCAATGATAGAACTCTTTTCCTTGGGAAAGTATTTTGATAAACATGGTAGTGTGAAAGATGAGAGTTAATAAAACAGGCAACACAAGATTGTCACTGAATACCTCTGAGTAGAATAAGCATAAAAATTTGCTATGATTCCAAGAGAAAGAAAGAGAGGGAAAAAATGAACAAAAATGAATGAAGAAATCAGCAAGATAAAGGGAGCAAGGCAAGATGGATGAGAGACCAGTGAAAACTTCAAACCTATTAGTAAAACGACAGAAGTACCTTTTTGGAACAGCAAGGCCTAATGTTCCATTTCAGGTGGTTTGCATGGCTGCAATTTAACTTCCTCCTTCGTTTTGCCCTCAGGCTTCAGGAGTCTGCTACATTCATCAATATACTATGCGCACAGATTTCTTCTGCAAAAAATGGAGGTTTTCTTTTCTGGCTCAATACACTGCTAAATGAAGATAACTTATATGGAAGCAGAACCTTGAGGCAGACTCCCTCCCACCCCTAGTCCTCTCCTGTTTGCCAAGAAAGTTGCCAACACGTAAGAAAGATTTTGGATTCCACTGATGATAGGATTTAGGGTTGAAGCCAAATGGCTTAAAAGGCAGAGAGATCCCCAAATGATAATGTCAGAATATGTCCGGGATTTTTTATCAGGATGAGGAAGGTTGGTCTTTAAGTGAGCTCTTTGTTGCCTTTATTGAGATTTTTAGAATCTAGCTCCCAAATTTGGAAATGTAACTTCAGATTATGGATTTGGATTCTTTCTTTTTTCATTTTTCCACTGTTAAACTTTTCATCATTCCTTCCCCATTTCTCATGAACATATTGCCAACCCAGAATGCATGACTCTGATGTAACCAACAGAGAACCAGAAGTTTATGCCACCAGTTTTCATTCCTACTGCTGGAGATTCAGATAACACATACATTTGAGGGCTTTTTGGCTCGAGGAAAAAATACAGTAAATGTTACTGTGAATTGAGAAGTGCATGGGGAACTGGTATGACCAAGGTGGGTGGCCTTGTAGAGAGTCAAGCCACTTCTATTAGCCTCAGCTCTCAAGGCTTGGAAAATCGATGGGGTTAGGACACTAGGAAATGCAAAGCTTCCTGCTCTTGATTTTGCCAAGTGGTCGTGCCCTTTCCTAGTTTCTGCTGTAATTTTAAGGATGATAAAACAGAAAAATAAATATTTGTGCAATGACTGGGAAAGCCAATTAGTTTTGCACCAATGAGAAATAATATGGCTCTTGATGTGTCATAATAAATTGGCTCTCCCAACACATTTTTAAATACCTCTTCACTGCCCAAGTGTACTTAGAAACTTAAGTAACATTTGAACAAAGCATATCCTGCAAGTTTTAATAAAAGCAATAAGCAATAAAATATCTGTATTTTGAAGGTAAAAATAATTAAAATATCTACTAATAGCTAAAAAATAATTTAGGTGTATAATAATTTACCTAGTAAATGTTGGAGTTGCTATTTTTGGTTCCAAAATACATTAGCTTGCACTATCTCATCTCTTTGTCTTATTTTTTTCCTTCGAGGAAGCATAGAGATAGCTAAGAGACGCCCTTTAGCAGCGCAATTTCAAGCTTAATATCCTTGCCAACTCCAAATGTTATTATTAATTTTTTTTTAAAGGCAGAAAAATCCAACTTGGTGTCGATTTTTCTCCTTGTTAGCTGACTTGACAATTAGACTTGAAATTACTTTGTAAATTCTTTTGTATTTGAGCAGTAGATGTGCCTGTCTGATAGGCTGGTTTTCATGTATGAGGTATATTTTTATTTATTGAACAATTACTATGTACTTTCTATGTGCAGTGCACTTTGTATAAATTACTGCATTTTATCTTTATAACAATCCCATGAGAAAAATCTAATTATCCCAGTTTTGCTGATAAGAAAATAGGTTCAGAAAGGTTACTGTAACCCAGGTAGGAAGCGATACCCAGGTCGCTTTGCCTTCAAAGGCTTTGTTCTGAATCTCTGTATGATATGTTCTCACCAGTATAATTCCATCCATTCATTCACTTAATCTTTCATTCAATCATTCATTCGTCTATTTCTTTGAGAAAAAATGTATTATTCCCCCACAATTTGCCAGGTGCTATATATCAAGAGCTGGGGATACAAGTGGGAAAACAGTTAAAGCCTCTGCACTCCAGGAGCTGACATTCTCTCACAAGTAAATGAGACCCCAAAGAAGAAATAAAGAAGGCAACCCAGGTGGTGGTAATGGCTCTGAAGGGAAATGAAGAGCGTGATGTGAAGGAGGGAAACTGGAAATGCCTGTGATCGCACTCCTTCTCGCTGGGAGGTCTGGGTAAGTCTCTCTGAGGAAGTGATATCTGATCAGAAGCCGTTAGGATTAGGAGACAGCAACTAAGCCATAGGGCAGAGGGAGAAGGACTGTTCAAGAAAGAGGAGGCAATTCCAGATAACTGAAGAGTTCTCTTTTGAGTGTCAGTTTAAATACGAGGTAACCAGTTTAGTGGAAACTGTCTTTTGTCGATTACATACTATGCTGTCCTCTAAAAGTGAGGCCACTCAACATTTTTTTTTTTTTGAACTTCAAGGCCATTATTATATCCTCTGATGTTCACTTTAGCTAAACAACTCTCAAGTCTTATTATGTTATTATGTGCCTCACATTTATTTTTGAAGCTGAGGAACTTTGTGGAAGTTCTTAGGGAGAAGTGATGGGCAACTTACCCTTCTAATTAGACTTTTCATGTTACTTAATGTGTTAGTTAAATGACTCATTAAAAGTAGCCTTCCCATTTCCCCTCATACACTAAGTGCTCAGTTGCTGAGTGTTTGTAAACACCGTGCTGAAGAGAAATAGCTGAAAAGCTGTGTAAGAAGTGATCTGCCCTGTAGAATGACAAGGATGCTTTTGCCAGGAGGGTGTTGGTAGAGACATTATTTCTTGTGCACTGTGATTACTTCCACAATTAGACTCAGCCAGGAAGGATTCACCTTCCTGTGACATTTCTCTGCAAGACAGAAAAATATTTGGATTTGAGTGACAAAGTAAATGTTTGATTTTAAGTTGTTAACTGTTCAAAGCCATGTTATAAGCTTCACTGTCTGTAATTTTAGGGTCCAGAGAGTGAGATTTTTTTTAAGGCATGAGAAACTTGAAGAAAATGTGTGAAGTATTTTTAATTGACAGAGCCAGATCTAATAATCCAAGGGGCTAAGATAGGAGTTTCTAATTCCTAGGGGTGGTATTGAGAATAACTGGGTTGCTGATTGTCACCTTTCCTCTCACTCTTTGTCCAGGTTTTGTAAGTGAATGCTATATATTTTATGAATACAGTGGCAATATTGTGACAAGTTTGCTAGTTGGTGATTACTATTGTATATTCTCTAGTATGGAATGCCTTGCTTCTCCAAGACAGTCCTCTCTTAGATTAGAAAGTCTCAGAGAGTGGGAGCTGTGCGAATCTAAATCACTAGAGTTTAGGACAGCACAAGGTCAAATAAACAAGCTCATCAAGGCTTGGACGGGAGAAGGAGGATGACAATGATGTGCCAGTTTTGGAGTTGAGCAATGGACTGAGTTGTCTCCTATAGGACTCCTTGCTTTCTTCTTTCACTTTTCTCCTAATGGAAAGCAATTTCTGTGAACTTTAGTCTGTTCAATTTGCTGGTAAATGAGACATGAGGCGGGAAGTAAAATTGTACTTGCTGACTCATGGGGGAATTATGCAACAGCAGCCACCACCCATTAAACATCACTGGTCCAGCAGGTGAAAGACAGGCCTGGGGTTTCCTAGTAACTGTACCAGGAAAGTAAACAGCTTCATTATTGATACTACCTTAGGAGTCACCAGACAGCGATTTCACAAAAGTCTGGCAAGTTTGGTTTAAAAAGATTTGTGTGTATATATGTGTGCATGTGTGTTTGCGTGAAGAATTCTGAATAGATGGTCAGGATATTCTTAAAACTGATTTTTATCTCCTGAAAGAGTCTAGGGACTAATCTAATTTCTACCTAATGGCTTAAACACATATTCACAGGAAAATATATCTGCCTCTTGAATGTTGAAGATATTTTGTATATTTAACTTTAAAATTTTTTTAAATGTTAAAAAATTTATTTAGGTGGTATTTACCTGATATTACATTTCATTAATAAACAACTTCTTGATTTTTAAAATATATATGCTTTTTATTATCTTTTTAAAAAGATACATAGATCACACAAAATGTTACATTAAAATTTTAATATACATATTTTTTGTTATTTTTTAAAAGATACATAGATCACACAAAATGTTACATTAAATTCTTAATTTTAATGTGAGTATTTAATAGTACTGAATATTTGGAAAACATTTTGTTACCCACAAGAGTCTTCCGCAATATCTCAGTACTGAGATTCAAATTTTTCTGGTTAAGGAATTGGGGCAGAAAGATGCAAACTGACTTATTCATTGGCATGATGAAAATCAGTAAGGGAAACAGAATTAGAACTCACAGTTCCCAAACTTTCCAACTGGTTCATTCAGTGTGAAAACATGGTCATCATCAGTAGTAGTAGTATCAGTAAAAATGGGTGGTTGGGCTGGATTCATGGGTCAAATATACACAAAATATACTCATTTTGAGGAGAAATAACCTCAGAGCAAAGCTTAATACACAGAAGTATACCACACTGCCTAAGCCACTGGGTAGAAATTCGATAATTATATCTACCCAGCAAAGAGGAGTAGTCTTGCTTTAGTAGCTAATGACTGCATGGATTAGAATAGAATGTGCAAAGTCCTTTAGTCTGGCCAGTCAACAGTGGAAGGGATATATTTGAACAGAAAATAAACCCATAAGTCCTCCAAAGTTTCGGACTAATTGGCATACCTCACTTTAATTGAGACCTTGGTCTTTATTAAGAAGTTAAGGAGAAATAACTACTTAGTATGATGCAGATTAAAAAGAACTGTTTAGTTGCTGACAGCAACATCCAGAGTAATGATGATTCTAAGTAGAGATGGAGCACTAATGCAAGGTGTTAATAATAGCGTGGTATTTTATGCATGATTTTTCTGTAAGCCCAAAATTCCTCCAATAAAAAAATAAGTAAAAAATAATAAAAGAAGTAATGGAGGATTAGTTCTTCACTGGGGCATTATTTTTGTCCTGGAACCGATTTTTCCTTCTCTTTCCTCCAACAGAAAATGGCAAAAGGCCTCTGAGTTTACCATTTACCAGCTTTCCTGGAAGCTAATTTGTGACTAGGAAATGCAGATTATGCCATATCTTATTCTAACCAATTCCTATGAAACACTGTTCATACTGTTTCGTCATATTGACTTTTGTTGCATTTATATTATTTAGGAGAACACTGTCATAGTCGGTATACTCAATATTTTTTGTACCAATTTAATTGGGACTTCTGAAATGTTTAAAATGAAACTCTCATTCTGTGAATGAAGAAGTATCACAATTCTGGTGAAGACTCAGAAAAATAATCTTAATTTTAAAATCTGAATGATAAAGGAGAGTATTATCTTAGGCACATAAAGCTTTTTAAACATCTGTTGCCAAATATACTATTTTCAATAATGCACTGTGTGTTCACTTGTTATAGTTAAACATTTTTCTTCTCTTTGGAAGTTAGCCGACTTCAAAGTAAAAATAAGCTTCTGTCATCTGCTCGTGACCAATATCTGGGTGATTGGGTAGAGAGCTTATGGTTGCAAAAGGTAATAGGATGCTTTCTCATCTGCTTTGGATGCAAATTCAAAGAACTCTTTCCCTGATGGCAGTGGTGAGATTTGCTACAATTGGATTAGCAGCATTTTAAAATGTAGGCTCACAGGAAGCAAATTCATTAACACCAAAAGGAGAGATGAATTAGTTGCAATGCCTTGTGATTGTGCTTCCAAGCAGAAAAGACAGCCACCATCCCTTGATGCATTTTGGATTCTGTGTGAAAAGCAATGGCTCAGTCTTTCAGGGGAGCTCTCAGGCAGCTTTTGTCTTGTCTCCTGGACTCTCTCCTGAGAGGCGTTCTTGTCAGGCAGGAGTCAAATAAATCCAGGCTGCAAGATTCAGAGAAGATGAGCTATGCCTTTGCGCTCCTGGTGTGCTTCCGGGGAATCACTGTGAAAATCCTTCTCTCTAAGACGAATTATGGGCCCCTAAGGCCTTTCACTAAAGGAAAGTAAACTGCCTTCGTGAAAATTAAATGATGGCATTGTAGATATTGACAAGAAGGCTCTATTTTTTTCAATTCAGTAACTCAGTGCTTTAGTTTGCACTGATGCTCAATGCATTTATAGACCAAATACCTGGAATATTAGAGAGCATGTTTTCATCATCCTTTCTTATTCTAATACCTTACAACCATAGTTTAGGTCTGTAGAATTCTCTCTTGCTGCCTATATAAATACAATAAAGACAAGAGACATAATACAGTTGTGCAAATGTGAAGCCAGCAAAGTACTGTGGAGTTTATAAGACATGGTCAACCATATCTAGCCCATAGAGTGCTTTTAAGGGTTAATTAGTTCAAGTTTGCAGAGTGCTTTGAAAAGGATGCTTCCTACATGGGGACAAATTGATAAAGTATACACTTTGTTAACATTTTAACCCTCTAGCCCCAATATTTTCCCCAACCAATACACAGCTAGTCTATTTTGTATTATTTATTTGTATAAAGTTTAATAACATATTTTTTGATTGTTTTATTATCAATATTTTATCATATTTCTTTTTTCTCAGCAAATAAAAATTGCATTTTAACTGGAATATTTCTACAATTTAATCTCTTTAAACATAAAAATGTTAAAAACATTATATAGTCCTGATTTATTAAGAAGGAGATAAAAATCAAATGACTCAGTCCATTTTCATCTAATGTAGGAAATATCAGGAAATGATTTCTGTTTTATACATGCTTAATTTAGATTAAAATGAAATTCCATTACGTTCTCTAAAATATTATCCAATTAAATTTCAATGTCTGTTTTCACATTTCTGGATGGAGTATTTGAAAACTTACACTTTTTGTACTAATAATCATAAAACTACCTTGCTAAGGAAATACTAATGAACTTGAAAGTAATAAACTCTTTATAGTCTCTGTGGGAATACGTAAGTCCAGTATTTTCCATAGGTGATTACACTGAGTTTGCATTTTCTGTCCTTTTGTGGGAAAGAACTCTGTACAGAGAGTCCACTCTAAATGGCACTTGGCTGTTAAAGGGGTAGCACGAAGCAGGCATAAATCTATTCTTTTAGAAAGTTAAGTCCAGGGAGTACAAGGGACCTGACCAAAGTCATACAGGTGATAGCATGCTCTAGTCCCCAGGTCTTCATTCTGGTAACCTATACCTCTGTTTTAGTTTCCTAGGCTTCTCCAGCAAATACCGTGAAATGGGTTGGCTTAAACAATGGAAATTTATTGACTTACATTTTTGACACCAAGACAATGTCCAAATCAAGGCAATATTTTCTTCCCAAAGACTGGCTTCCAGTGATCTTGGCTCCTCTGCCATATGGCAAGGCACATGGCAGCATCTGCTATTTTTTCCCTTCTCTTCCAGATTTTGTTGATTTCAGCTTCTTGCTTCTATGGCTTTCTCCTGCTCATGCCTGAATTTCATACTCTTACAAAGGGCTCCAGTAGTAAGAATAAGACCTCTCCTGAATGAGATGGGTCACACCTTAACTAAAGTAGCCTCATCAAAAAAACCCTCCTTAAAATGGGTTTACACGCACGGGAATGGATTAGACTTAAGAACAGGTTTTGCCTGGGTATACACAGCTTCAGACTACCACAATCTCCTGGATAGATTCTTCCATTTGTGGTTAATTCTTAGTCTTGGCTAAGGCTGAGACCAATTTCCCAGAGATGGGCAAGACATGCTACTTTAGACATGGCCAAGCACATAGTAACTCACATGCTAAGAACTTTTATATACCTTATCTATTTTACTTTTAACAAGCACTCTGTAAAGTAGTTTCTCTTAAAGCCCTCCCATTTTACAGATGGGAAACTAAGGTCAGGTAGTTTTTCAAGGTCACCCACCTAAGCAAGTGGTCAAACCAGAAACTGAAACTAAATCTATCTAATTCAAAATCCTATGTATGGGAAGCAGATGTGACTCAAGCAGTAGGGCTTCCGTCTACCATATGGGAGGTCCAAGATTCGATACTCAAGGCCTCCTGGTGAAGGCAAGCTGGCCTGTGTGGTGAGCTGCCCCACGCAGGAGTGCTGCCCCGCTCAAGGAGTGCTGTTTCACACAGGAATGCTGGCCCAGATGGAGAGCTGATGCAGCAAGATGATGCAACAAAAAGAGACACAGAGGACAGACAATAAGAGACACAGCAGACCAGGGAGCTGAGGTGGTGCAGGAGAATGATCGCCTCTCTCCCACTCTGGAAGATCCTGGGATTGGTTCCAGAGCTGCCTAATGAGAATACAAGGAGACACAAAAGAACACACAGCCAGTGGACACAGAGAGCAGACGATGGGGGGAGGGATGAGAAATAAATAAATAAATAAATCTGTAAAAAAACATAGCCCATATATTAAGTGACTTTATTCCATGGCTTTTCCATAGGAACAGACAAGTGACAAACATGATGAAAATCTACATTTAGTATTTAAAAATAAACACATTTTTGTGTCTCCTTTGAAAAGGTAGCTTGACACAAACAATGGCAACATGAAGTATTTCTGAAAAATGAGTTTAAATTTTAGGGAATGCAAAATATGAGAACTTTAGTGTCTAGGGACAAGGTAGTTTTGCACAAATGCTCACACCCTATCTAGAAGAGAATGTCAAACAGTGCATATGACAGTGTGGTTTATTTTTGCACAAGCATTAGCTACTGTTTGTTAAATCCCATTAGGAAATTGTTGGTGACAACAGCAAGCACTAGGGAGCTGAACCAGTTCTTCAGCTCTGTGAGTGATGTTCTTGTGGCTGACAGAATATTTATTCCCAGAGGTAACTGTTATAAATTGCATTTTGCCCCTTCAGTTGCTACAAGCTTGTGATAGAGAGTGGGCGGAGAGGACAACCTGTAATTCAGGATGTTTTGGAAGCCTGTTGCCTAGGAAACTGGGATGAACAGCATAATGCCCACCAAAACAAGAGAGGATTTTCTTTTTGGATCCACATTGCTTTCCAAATACATATTCTGTGCTGCTCATGGAACCTGATTTGGGGCTTTGGCTCTTGATGGGTAGCTAAACTAGGGAAGGTTAGTCAGGGAGGATGCGGACATTTTCATAAACACTGTGCTGACAAAATACTGGGGGTCCGGGGGCAGGGCGTTGCAAGGATGATGGTGCCATTAAAATGAGTTTATAAGAGGATAGATGATCAACAAATGAATACTTTATATAATGTAATGTGCAGGCAATTCTTGATCATAACCTATCTGCATCTAAATTGATAGCAGCAAAGCTTACTCTTTTTTAACATAAAAGTTTTATTTGCTACACTCTGTTGTTTCTGACTCTAAAACTACTCACACCAGAAATTTTTAAACCTTTAAAACCTTTCCCAATTGCTTTAAAATATGCATACTTCATTTTTTATTTCAAAATTTATCATTCGTGTACACACATATATTTATAACCTTATAGGTGCATATGCATTTAATTTGAACCATATAAATTGCTCTAAGTCCATGTTGGACTTACAAAAATGGCAATTTCATATGGGTCAATCTATAAATGAGTAGAAGAGATCAAAGAATAAATTTGGAGGGCAGGTACAGTCTTTTTTTGCTTGAGTCCCTTATTTCCTCTTTTCCCATCTAGACCGTATCAGCTTCACCCTATCCTCACTTCCAGGGAATCTGCCTTAACACGGTATCCTCCATACTCAAACAGATACAAAAGAAACACAAACAGATATAAATATATCAGTTCATCCCTGCTTGTACTAGTGACAAAGCTCATGGTTCAGAATCTCAAACTCCTGGACTGTCTTTTTCCTGTTTGATCTGTATGGCCAAATATTCTCTTTACTGCATTTGGATATTGCTTTTCTTCTCTTCTTTGCGCTTGTCTTTAACACAGTTCAGCGTGATTTCAAGTAGTTTCCTTGCCTTTTGTCATTCATTCGCTAGAGTTCTATTTGTCTCACGTGTTAGGAAATAAATAATTCAAGATGTAAAATATGGCAGTGTGTCACATGGTTTGGTTAGTAATTCTTGTCTGGTTTCCTACTTTTGATTCCACAGAATAACCTATTTGTTTGCAAAGTTAGGAGTTAGGATATATGAAAAGGAAATCCTTCTGTTTTAATTCTGCTAAGACCAGACCCAGAATGTAATGTCTTATTCCAGAAGACAAAAAACATTTCTTTCCCCACAGGCCTCCCCCAGCCTTGTTTCTGGTTGCCATCCATCAGAGAGAAGTTAACCATCAGTTAGATGACGGAGTCACATGAGAAGGACTTTCAAGTTATGGTATAGATGAAAGTGTTTGAAGTCTTAAGATAAGAGGCACAGCTCCACCACAGATTCGATAGGAGACCTAACGGTCTTGTTCTCAGCAAGGGTGACTTCTCCCTTCACTGCTGTTGCAGTCATTATTTTTCTTCCAGGTGACAATTTTTTTAATCAGGCAATTGTGGGCAAGGTGGGCAAATTCCTGAAATTTCAGCAAGATGGGCAAATAGCACATGGACCACTGTGCTATACCCATGACTAAACTCTCTTAAGTTTTCTCACCAAGAAGTTAATGTTGATAGAGGGAGAAGGAAAATGAGAATTCCCCACTCCCCATATCAGGGGAGTGCTCTTTGGCCCCCACACAGATGCTTGCCATTTGGCTAGTCTGTTGCCAATGGGGAGTTGTCCCATCCGTTACCTGGAGAGGAAATGCTTTGTAATGAAGTAAAATGTCATTTCCTAGAAGTTTGGGTGTTGAAGGTATCTTGGGAGCAACTCAGAAGGTTCCTTTCCTAAGAACTGTGATTAGTTTGCCTGATAAGATTCCCTTGGTGAGCCTTCTACCCTCTGCACCCAGCACCTTGGTGAGAGAGAATTCATGTTTCCGTTTTTTGTATGATTGAGGACTGTTATCTGTTTAGATGCTGAATCTGCCCTTCCCCTGTCTGTCAAAGGATTTCAAAGCTGCGGCAGGAACCATTTCAGATTACAGACTTCCAGAACTAATGACCCTTGTCCTCCTCCTCAGTAGTGAAACCTCAAAATGGTCCTAGGGGAGGACAAGTAAATCCTGACTGCTGCCTAGGGGCCATCTCAGAGCTAAATCCCAGGAAAGATTCATTTAGGTTGTGTGAGAGGCAAAAAACAAACAAACAGGAGACTAGAGTACAGAAGGGCAGCTGTTTGCAGCTCACCCAGGTGTGCTCTGAAGGCTAAACCCTACATCAGCAATTAGTAGGAAACGTAGCTCCTCTACCTCTTAAAAAGCACAGTTGAATCAGATAGCATGGGAAAGACACACACGCGCGCACACACACACCACTTCATATGAGGCACCTGCATGTTTCCCTAGACAAGGAGTCTCTGTGGGTGAGAGAATGAGGCCAGGCAGGAATCCATGGAGGCTATAATTTTAGCAGACCTACCAAGAACATGAGTGTAGGAGGCTTGTTACTCTAAGTCCTGGAAGTCTTCTAAATTTTTCTTGTGAAAGTGTATGAATAGTTGTAGTGCTGCTTTGCTCCCCAAACTGCGCAGTGACTTAAACAACCACCAAAGCTCTTGTTCTCGCCACCATGGAGTTTCTTGAAAGAACTTATCTTGTGAATGACAAAGCCACCAAGATGTATGCCTTCACTCTAGACAGGTAACAGTTATGTCTATTTCACAATTCTCTGTGCCTTGAGTAGTTACGGAATCCCTAGATTCTACCACTTCAGAACAGGAAATTTTGCTTTGCAACTTGGAGACATTCTGTAAAATTTTGTAAACTGTTTACTGACATATACTTCATGTTCTGGAAAATGCAATTCTTTCTATAATTTATTTGATTCCTTAAATAGTCTAACTGCATGAAGGAAACATTGTTTTAATATATCTTTCAGCTCTAGTTTTTCTTCCATTAGATATGCATGTGCTAATGTGTTTTGCTTTCTTTTTCTCAGTTCTCCTCACCTTTAAGATAGGTAGTAAACTTCATTAAATTATATTTAGACAAAAATAAGACTTACAGCTACGTGGCAAAACTGTGGTTATGTTGTTCTTAAAATTAATTGCTGTTTTCCTAATCATACAATACCTTTATCAATATATACACCTATAATAAATATAGTTGATTTTAATGTTCTGCATAGTTCCTGCTCCTCTTGATATCTTCCAAAGTACCATGTGCATATTCATTCATTTTCCATTTATTTAACAATTATTTATTGGACATTAAATGCTGGATACATAATGGAAAAGACAACATTCCTAGTCCTAGATCTCTGTACTCCTGAAACTTGGGATCTAATGGACAATCTAGGTAAGAAATAGGCAATTACAATACAGCATATGTGTCATGCTGGGAGAATTTAACGAGAATACAACAAGGAAACCTAGGTTTTACTGAGATTTTGCAGGGATGGGGAACTTTTTCTGGAAAATATTATAGACTGAGAACTACAAAATAAAAAGGAGTCAGAGTAGGGTTAAATCTTTCTTGGAGAGGAGAGTTAGGGAAGGTTTTCCAGACTGCAGGATTTGCCAGGTAAAGACCGATAGGTAAGGATGAGAGCTTGGTGTGTTTGGGGAGCTGAAAATAGTTCAGTTTGAGTGGGGAGAAAAGAGCAGCACACTCAATCTGTATAGATGAATACAGGAAAACCTGAAATGAAGTGATATTAAGAGCAGGATTTAATAGGATAATGACCCATTAATGACATATAATGTTTTTGCTGACTTCATGGAAAAATTCTGTTAATATACGATTCACATTCTAAAGAGTAACATCACTTTGGTTGATAGCGTCAAATGTCTGAGCCCACCAGGTTTTCTTAGGCTTTTTAGAATTTTGCTTAACAGATGTATAACAAAATTTAGCACATCTATTATCTCAGATATAAGAATTATTTTTCTTAGAAAATAACATTAGATAGGATCTTGTGAGGTCAGAAACATACACCACAAAACCTCATGTTAGGTTGGGTGGGCATAAATGAATAAATAATCTCTACATTATTGAAATAAAAGTATTCCCTTTATGCTAAAACAGACTCTTAGTTTTCTCGTGCAGAAATAAAGTCAACCATTTCTAGTTTAAGAGTCTCATTCACTTCCCGAATGGATATGGTTTTCAGGACACAGTGCTGAGAAAAACTATCAGACTCCTTTTTCTTTTCTTTTTAAATAAAATTCATTTAGCTCTGGAAGGGATTATTTCCCAGATCCCCTCATTTTACCAGCTAGGAAACTGAATGCCAGAGCGAATAAATGGCTTTCTTAAGGTTAGTTGGCTCATTATGACAGCACTGGGATGTGGACCCCTGCCTCTTGTTTGTTAATTTATTGTCCCTTCCTTCCTCACCACCCACCCCACAATTGCACCTTAAGTCTCAGGGATCTTTTACCTGTTTTCTTGCTGAGGTCACAAGTACCTTGAGCCCCTCACCTGTTCACTCCCTTCCCTCACCTCCTTTAACCTCCTTTTTCATGTACTTTTTTCTGTCTCTCTTTCACAGATAACTTTCTTCCTGATTTCCTCCTCATTTTTCCTTATCATCAGCTTTCTATTTAAATTGTTACCAGCTTTTAAGAAATTTAATCTGAATGAAACTTTATTACCTAATGCCACAAAGGGAGTGTTTTATTTCTCTATTACTTTGTAATAGACTACCCCAAAACTTAGTGGCTTAAACAACAGTTATTTTATTACTCACAGTTGTGAGGGTCAGGATTTGGGGCTGGGTTCCAGGTGGGGTCAGCTGGGATGGCTCCTGAGGCCGCTCATGGCTAGGCTGGAAAGTCCAAGATGGCTTCACTCAACATGTCTGGGATCTTCACACTGGCTCTTGTCTGGGCATCTTTGTTTTTGTTCTGTGTTTCTGTCTGTGTGTGGTCTCAGGATAGCTTTGACTCCTTTGGTGGAGTTCAGGGTAGCAAAAGAGCAGAGGTGGAAGTTGCCAGGTATCAGAAAGTTTAAGTCTAGATGGGGCATAGCATCATGTTCACCACATTTGATGGGTTAAAGAAAGTCCCAAGACCCAGATTCAAGAGGCAGGGCAATAGACTCATCTCTTGATGGCACGTGCAAGCAGGGATGACAGGAGTTGTGGGAGATCATCTTTACAGAGTAGTCTATTGGGTCTTTCAGGTGCCATGAATGCTATTGTGCAGCCTTTCTCTCAACCCCTGTTCTAGTGATGTGATTTTCTATACTTTGGGTTCATGGTAATAAAAACCTCTCTGTGTAAAAGTGACCTGCACAGTCAATATGGTTTTCTTGGGGTAAGGTGGAAAGGATTGGGGTTTTCCTTTTCCTAAGTCATATGATTTAGAAATACAGGGAAAGTGAGGGCAGGGACAGGTGGTAAGGACAGACTGCTGGAAGGTCTTGTTATGAAACCTTAAAATAGGTGTGTATGTGCAGGTCTTCTGGGGGTGGTGTAAGGGACTGGTGGACTTTCCTCCTCATGAAACAGCTATTTTGCTGGTGAAAATTATTTTTCAAGAATAAAAATAGAACCAGAAGTGGTAAAATAAGAGGGCTAATATAACAATAACAACCTCTCCAAACATATACTCCTCCCTCCCACCCCCCAGGTTTCTTTAAAAGACATAAAATATTATAGAATATTAAATATAGTCACTTAACAACAGAGCCCCATTTATATGAAGCGAAAGCTGGCAAAACAGGAGAAATATACAGTTTAAACAATATTAGAGATTTAATATCTTATTTTCAATGATGGACTGAATAACTACAAAAAAGATCAGAAAAATATAGAAGACAGTCAACACAATCAACCAATTAGATCTAACAGACATCTAAAGAACACTTCACCTAATACTAGCAGAATAAATACTTGTTTTCAAGTGCACATGGAACATTCTCCAGGATAGACCATATATATATCCAATATATATATAAAAGGATTGCAATCTAAAAAGTATATCCTCCTGCCACAATGGAATTAAATTAGAAGTCAATACCAGAAGGATATTTTAAATTCACAAATATGTGGAAATAAAGCAACGAACTCCCCAAGTAACCATTTGGTCAAAGAAGAAAGCACAAGGGAAATTAGAAAATACTTTGAGATAGATGAAATAAAAAACACAGTATACCAAAATGGTATGCATCTAAAGCAATGCTTAGAGGGGGAAAACTTATTTTAAAAAAGAAAGCTCTCAAATTAATAACCTAACCATTCACCTTAGGAAAATGGAAAAAGGAGAGCAAACCAAACATAATATACCAGAAGGAAGGATATAATGAAGATTAGAGTGTAAATAAATGAAATAGAGAATAGAAAAACAGTAGAGCAAATAATGAACTAAAAAGCTTACTTCTTTGAAAATATTTTTAAATGACACTATTTAGCTAGACCAATAAAAAATTTAGAAGACACCAATTACTAATATCTGGAGTTAAAGAGAAGACATCACTACTGACCTGACAGAAATTTTTTAAAAAAGGATTTTAAGGGAATGCTATGTATAACTGTAAGCCAACAAATTAAGTAACTTAGATGAAATGGACAAGTTAATGGAAAGCAACCAACTACCAAAACTAACCCAGGAAGAGATAGAAAATCTGAGTAGACTTATATCAGGTAAAGACATTGAATTAGCAATAAAAAAGTCACACAATGAAAAAACCAAGTTAAGATAGCTTCACTGTCAAATTCTACCAAACATTTGAGATAGATTTAATATCAATCCTTCACAAACTTTTTCAAAAATAGATGAGAAGCAAACAGTTCCCAATTCTTTTTATGTGGCCAGAATTATGTTTATACCAAAACAAGACAAAGACATCACAAGAAAAGAAAACCACAGACCAATATCCCTTATGAATATAGATGTAAAAATCCTCAACAAAATACTAGCCAACTGAATCCAGCAGCATATATAAAGAATTATAAACCATAACAAAACGGGCCCTTTCTCAGTAATGCAAGCTTGACTTAACATCTGGAATAAATCGAAGTAATATACAATATTAATAGACTAAAAGGCAAAAAACCCACATGCTCATTTCAATAGATCCAGCAAAATCATGTGAGAAAATCCAGCATCCTTTCATGGTAGAAATACTCCAAGGCACTGAATACCTAGGACTGTTTCTGGGGCAGAGAGAAGAGACTAAGTAAGTGGGAGAAACAGAAGCAGGTACTGTCCAAGGGATTCCAGGAATGGTCTCTCTCCTCTCTGATATTTATACTCTCTTTGGAAATGGTGGGTCCATCTTCTGAGGATTTTAATGTCTTGTCACCACTGGAGTAGAATCTAGAATAATGGATGTGGACAGAGGAAAAGTAAAAAAGAATTTCACTTTTTGATTATGCAAGATGAGAGAAAAATTCTTAGCCCCAAAGCTATTTCACAGTATGACCTACTTTATCTTTTCTGAAATAAAATTATGATAATATAATGTGGTTTGTGAAAAGAACAGATTAACAAAAATTATCACTTTTGAGCATTTATCCTGTTCTAGGCACACTTTGAAGTGTTTATAATAATTAGCCAAAACCTCATAGCCACTCTACCAGAGACATATTATCATTATCTTCTTTTTGCACATGAGGAAATTGAATTGAGGTATAGCGTGGTTAAGTAATTTGCCTACAGTCATATGACCAGTGAGTGGTTAGACTGGGAATTGAACGTAAGCAGCAGGATGCCAGAACCCAAGTTCTCAGTCTACAGACTGTATTGCCTTCCACTTAGTGCCATTTCAGAAACTGGCATGCTCTCTTTCTTAGTTGCACTAGGTGGAAACCTGTGAGCCATTCTTGAGTCCCACCTTTCCCTTATTCTTCCTTAATTAATGCTGTTGATTCCACCGCCCACACATCCTCATGTGTCTACTACTATCCATTTTCATTGTCGTCACACTGGTCCAAGCAACCAGCATTTTTGTTGCTGCTGAGTTCTAAATGGTTTCCATGTTTTGCCCCCCTACACTCCAAGCAAGACCCAAAGTGATTGCTTTTAGAAATGCAAGCCACATAATGTTACTCCCTTCCTCAAAACCTTCCAACTATCTCCCTTCAGACTTTGGATAAAATTAAACACTTTACAATGGCTTGGTCCTTGCCTACTTCTTTGACCGCCTCTCATCTCACTCTCTCTTCATACCACTATCGTCACCTATGGTAGCTTTCTTTTTGTTCAAGACAATTTCTGGAATAACATAAGCTCTTTCTTACTTTTAGAATTTTGCACCAGCAAAGCCCTCTGCTTGCGATATACTTTTCCAATGTAGTTCTGCTCTTATTATCCTTTAACTTGCTACTGAGGTATCACCTCTCCAGAAATGCCTCCCCCTACTACCCTATTTAAAGTAGTCTTACCTTCCTTCTCCTAGGCATAGTCCATCATACTACTACATAGTCTTTGCTCCCATCTATTGGTTTATTGTTTGTCTCCCTCTGCTATGACATAAGTTCCTCAGGAACTTTGTCTTATAGACCATAGTATCATTAGAATCTCTGGTAGGCTCAAGCACTTTGATAGATATGCAATAAATATTTGTCGAATGAATGAATGAATGAAGCATTAAAAAGTATGTGGTAAGACCTAAGCTTACTTCTCCTTTTCTAACAGAAGAGTGTTTAAGCTGCTTAGGAGAAGTGATGTGAAATTGCAAAAACACAAGTGAATTTGTGTAGTCATCCGACTGTAAATGTTATTAGCCCCGTTTTAGAGATACAGAAACAAAAGGATTTAACCTCCTCTGCCACCAAACAAAAACAAAATAAAAATGGAAGCTTCTCTAAGATCACAGAATAAAGCTCCATTTTCTAAGTCCTATTTTAGCATTTTAACAATCCTATTTATCTAACTCAAAGTTCCAGGCTATGGCATTAACTTTTCTATTTCACTATTTCTCTTCTTATTTTCTCTTTGATGCTGCAGTAAATTTCTTCAGTCTAACCTACTGTTCCTACTCTTCAAATTTTAGACTATATTTGAATACATGGGACTTTATGGTGATTTAAAGCGAATTCACATTTCTTCTGAGGAATTTAGCATTTGCTTTTAAGCACCTTCTTAAAATAATACCTCTTTGAATTTTCAGACCCAGGGCCTGTTCTGCATTTAGAGATACTTAGGTAACTTTGCACTCATGAGATGATGAGGAATATATTTTAACTTTGTTTTTTAACTTAGTCACAGATTCCTTGGAGAATCCAGTGAAGACTGTGGGCTTTTGCCTCCTCTCATAAAACACATGACTATAAGCGCATTGCATCCAATTCCAATGGACACACTGAAGCCCAACTTTGGACTTTTGGCTTAGTGCTTAAAGGAGCAGTCTCAGCTCAAAGTACATCCATATTGATTGTTCTTATAGTCTAGCACATGGAAACTATTCAAAAGTAAATGTTGGCCAGGTTTCTCACATTTTCTCCTTGTGGCATTGCCCAGATACATTTCCTGCTTTGGTCTTGCTCCTAAGCTGCTCCAGGGTAAGTTTCTTCTTCTAGCCTCTTATTGCATGACCTTTCCTGGCCACAAGATTCATGAAAAATAAATAAGTAAATAAAAGAAAGCAAAGCTTCCCCTGACCACAGCGAGCCAGACACGGCCAAAACAGTTGGCGACCCTGCCTGCTCATGTTGCCTTCTCCGCACAAGGACAGAGGAAACTCTGCCTTGCTTTCACACTAATTCTCAGGCTTCTCCGAATTGATAATATTGGTGCCCTACATTTCCACATTCTCTGTTGTTGTGTTTGTTGTTGTTGTTGTTGTTTTATCAGGGTATGCTTTATATTACAAAGGCAAAAATCTACTCATTTATAAGTGTAGATATTCTTCATGTCACTTGCCAAAATGTTCTGATTCCAACAAAGAATATTTGAACTATTCCAAATCTTGAGGGCTATTAACATTATTGGCAAAAACCTTGTGAGGCCAATCTGGCAATATACATCAAAATACTTAAAATTATAGGTACTCTTTGACCAAGTAATTTCCCTTCCAGGATAGTATGTTAAGGAAGTAATAATATATTGAGCAAAGATTAACAGAAGCTATGAATCACAGCAGTGCTTATATGAGCAAATAATTGGAAAAGAATTAATTGTCTAATAATAGGAAATTGGCTAATTATGATATGACATATCTACATTAAATGTGATTCTCAGCAGATGTTAAAAATGATTACATAGAAGATTTACTACATTGAGAAAATGTTCATGATGTACTTATAGCTAAGAATTAGGTTCCAAAGCTATATCTTTAGAAGGATCCTCTTGTGAACACTGTCATCTCATCTGAGGTGATACTAGCCCTTCCCAACTGAGTTGCAGCCATTTGATTTGGGTAGCATTTACCCCACTCTTAGCTGTAGGAATCAGCATGGTTAGGTTAAACCAGACTCCTCAGTGTAACAAGGCATAACTCAATCAACCCACTCATCTTTCTCTGGCCATACTGGTTGGTTCTTGTGCGGCTAAATCATCATGAAGCTCAGGACTCTTACCTAGCAGTTGCAAGAGGGGACACAATCTCCCTTTATATGAAAGAGCAAGCCCTGGTTACCATTGGCAACCATGTCAACAACCATGAAGAAAACCTGCCTGAGATTGCAGCATAGATGAGAACTACAGAGATATGGAGCTAGAAGCCTGATCAAGCAGTGCCTTTAGACATAGTCAGTTACAGAGCCAAGAATTCCCATTTATTAATTTGGCTAACATGAGCTGGGTATTTTGGGCTTGCAAACAAATACATCTTACTATAACTTCAATCACATAGAACATGTTTATTTATATATTACAAGGTTATTTGACAAAATATAAATAATAGGTATCTTTGGGGGGCAAGGTTACCAGTGATTTTTCACCTACTTTGTGCTTTTCTGTAATTTCATATTTTCTATAATAAATGTACATATAATTTATTCATAAGAAGACCCCAATATAATGATAGTGTCATGATCATCATTATTATCTTAGACAAAACCATCATGCTTTTAACTCTGGATGGTGATAAGCCAAATAATGAAATAACTCTTCAAGTATAGGCTAATTTAATGCCATTTTAATATCTCTCAAAGCTATGAATGCAAAGTTATTAATCTCAAGAATCTCATTAATATCTTCTATGTTTATTAAAAAATCAAAATCTGATTAGTTCAAGATCCATGGACATGACATTTGCATTAGTGAAATTAGTTTTAGGTATACTGATGCTTAGGTAGGGAGGCAGTGTTGCAGGGAGTCAGAAAAACAGAGCTTAGCATCTCAGCTCTGCCTTTTCCTGGGTATTTAATCTCAGGCAATTTACTTAACTCTTCGATCTGTAGTACTTCAGCCCAAAACCTATGGGGTTGGACTAAATGATATCAACAATCTTGCTTTGCAATCCTATAATTCTATGAATGACCCTAAATGATGCTCTTGATATTTGAGCAGAATAAATATGCACTGTTTTCTTTAGGAAGCGTTAGTTGCTTTGAACTCTTGTTATAAGTTTGATTGATTGGTAGAGACTGTCTGCAAAGCTGTATTAAGAAGGTTTCTGACAGTCCATATGGACTCAGCATGAAAAAGTGCTGTTATCTATTAACAGGATTGCTGTGGGAAGAAAGGGAGAGTGATGGCATGCGATACTGGGTGTTTGAATCCTCAGGTGGACTTTTATAGGCATAGCCTATATCCTCCCCGGCCTCTTTTTTGGGGGGATGGGTGTAACACAGTTCCCAAAATCTGTTCTAAGTGAAGTAACATGGAAGGGAATACATCAAAGTGTTTCTGCTTCCTCTCTCCTATTTATTTGACATCTCTTAGTCACAGGTGGTATACAAATTCAGGTGGTTGCAAATTGAGGAGATTTCTTTTTGTCTTTCCCTTAAATTTGACATTTCTTCTAGAAGGAGCTGTGAATGATAACTTCCTAGCTCGTTAGCAAATGTTCTAACAGCAGTTCTGAGAATGGGTAGAGCTGTCAGTAAGGTGCATGTTTGCAACCATGTTCACTTCTTGTTTCTGTCGAACTCATCCATAGTGTGGAACTCCAGCAGAAACTCCGGAATAAAGATCAATGCCCTAGAGAGAAGCCAGAGGAGCTGGAGTCAGGAGTCATCTATCACTGCCATGGCAACTCCAAAGCCACTGAAAACAGGGCGAACGAACAAGCCCTTGCCAAGTGGAAACTCTGTGCAGCTTCGGCAGTATGTTTTGTTTTCATGATTGCAGAGGTCGTAGGTGAGTGTGACTCAGGAAGACTTGCCTGATCAAACAAAGCAATAAATAAACAAAACCCCTTCATCATCACAAGAGGGTCATCTCTATTCTTTTAATGTAAGCTTTAATATTTTCTGTAATTATAAAGCAACGATACATTTATTGTATACAACTTGGAAAATAGAAGGAAACAAAATAAAATTCACCACTACCCCACATTCGAGTGATAACCTCTAATGACGTTATAGACATTGTTTTCGTACAGTGTATTTTCTATTCGTAAATCACAGATTTACATAATTGAGAAAGTACTGAATGTTTTTGACCATGCTATCAAATACTTTTCAAAAACATTTTCAATACCTGAACAATATTCTATATGTTGCACCATGATTTACATAACCATCTCTCGATTGTTTAGAAAATTAGAATTTTTTTTTCTTGCAATGTAATGGACAAGTCTGCAATGAAAATCTTTGAATAAAACTCTGCCTGTCTTTCTGGTTATTACCTTTGAAGAGATTGCTACAAGTGGAAATAATTGGTTGAAAAGCATGAATATTTTTACTACTTTTTGATGCGTATTACCAAACAGTACTCCAGAAAGTTTGAAACAACTCATATACCTATCAACTATGCATGTGAATGAGTCTCTACAAATATTAGCAGAACTTATTTTAATCTCTCAAAAATTTTGTTAATGTGTAAATGAATATGTTTATTTTAATATTTATTTCTTTGTTACTGATAGAATATCTTTTGCACATATTAGTCATCTGTATTTCCCCCTGTGAGTGTATTTCCTCTTTGCCTCTTGATGTCCATTGTTCATTCTTTTAGAGAACGTCATAATTTTCTATGTTAACCAATGGGAGCTCTTTTTATAATTAGGATGTTAATCCCTCATCTTACTTGTTATGAATACTTTTCTAGTTTGTTATTTGCCTTTTAATTTTTGGTTTGACTTCAAGATGTTTTACATTTTATACAGGTAATTTCATCAAACTTTTCGTTTTTACTTGATTTCTTTTACTGTTCTTACTGCTTTGGTGCTTAGTAATCCTTTCCCATCTAGTAAGCAGATAAATATCTTTTTTTGTTCAATTTTTGGCATCTAATTTTTAAGTCAATCTGAAATTAGATATACTATATGCTTTAAGGATTGAAAAATATATTTCTAAATAGCTAACAAAGTTTTATTGCCATTTATGGAATAATTAAATTCTTTCCCCCATTGATTTTGTTTCTTTTTATTACTTAACAAGTTTTTAGAAACAGTAGAGACTGATTCTAAGTAGTTTCCTTTTTTTCTGTTTCTACTCTTCTGTCAGTAACATACTTAGCTAATGCAGATTTTTATGTTATAATGTCTGTTGGTGGCCTTTCATCATTCTTTGTTTAACAGAAAAGGTCTATTCATCCCTGTTTATTATTCGAATTAAATATGAGAATCACTTTGTCTAGTTTCCCTCAAAATCTAATTGTGATTTTTAATGGCCTATAAAAAATTTAATTTGGTGACACAAAATCTTTAAAATACTGTTTTCCTGTCCAGGAAGATGGTATGTTTCTTCATTCAGCCAAGCATTTTGCATCTCTCAGTAAGGTTTTATGATTTTGTTTGTTTTAATACAGGGGCAGCATATTTCTTGTGAGAGTTGTGGTTATTTTCTGTTTCTGACTTTTTCTTTTAGGGGAGACTGGAATCTTTCTTTTCTCATGTCCTATTTTCTAGATGATTATTTTCCATATCCTAGAAGTTTTAATTTTTCCAGATTCACTCTTTTCTCAGTAATGTATTTGAATTATTATTGATTCTAAATGATTTTCAGTTAATTTTCCTTGTTCCTCTTTGATCCATCCTCCTTACCAAAGGAGAAAACCTTCTCTTGTGCAAAAAATATTTCTCCTTATTTTTAATAGTTACATCTCTTCTCTTTCATATTTTTATCATGTTAGATAATATATTATGCTAAATCATACCTTATGTTTAACTTTTAAGTAAAATGTTACCCAATGTCATTATGATGTTAATGTGATGTAATTTCTCCTTGCCTTAGTTTTAAAATAATTAACAAATGATCAAGGTTAAGTATTGCCTTTCATCAAATACCTTCTGTTTTATACATATTATTTTTAAATTTGTTTTCCATCATTGTTGAGATATATCATATGATGAAATCTCCTAATATTATATGACCTTTGTATTTATGGCCTTATCATGATGATAGGTGATGTTTATTTAAGGCATACTATGTACCAATAACCACAATCTGTGCTTCCCATGTATTACCTTATTAAATCCTGACAAAATCCTGAATAGGGGAATTCTATTACTAATCTCATTTTACAGACTAGGAAACTGAAGCTCATAAAGTATCATAACTCTCCTTGGGTCATATTATCTGTAAGTGGCAGGCAATCTGGATTCCAGGGCTCATGTTTTTGGCTCTTACTGTGGTATTTTTCAACTTGACCATGGCCAGCCATTCTTTTAATGCATTTTTGAATCTGAGTCACTGAATTTTCTTTAGGGTGTTTATGTCTTTTTTAACAAAGGAAATTGATGGTAGTTTTCTGTTTGGGTGCTATTTTTCAAGGTTTTTGAATCAGAACTATCCATTTTTAAATGGAAAATTCAGTGTTAATAATTTCCTTTTTTAAAAAGCTGCAATAGTTTATATAGCATTTTAATTATCTATTCCTTTTTAACAACACCCTTATAAAACTGTCTAATTTTGGAGATATTCCTGAAGATAACTTTTTGATACATTTTTTAGTTTCTTCTTCATTAACTGACATACTCAAAATTCTACTTCTTGACTAAATTTTGGTAATTTATATTTTTCCAGTCAATCATTTCATTGTAATTTACAAATATATTATCTAACAGTGGAAAATAATAATCTCATATTGATATCCTATTATTATTTTTATCTCCTTTCTGATTTTAATATTGTTTATATACTTTCTCCTTAATGTACTTTGGCAGAAGTCTATTTTATTGATGCATATATACATTTTTCTTGCATAGACAGCCTTAGATATATTATTATTTTAATTTTCTTCTGTTTCCTAATTCATAATTTTGGTTTTTAAAATCTTTATTGCTTCCTTCATCTTTCTCTTTATACTTGTATTTTTATTGCCTATTTTAACATCTTGAATTATATGTTTATTTTATTTCTTTTTATCCTTTTTGCTTATTGATAATAAAATTATATGCATGTATAAATTTACCATAGAAAACAGCTTTGGCCTCATCCTAAAGTTGTGGTTGCTGTTGTTGTTGCTTAATTAGAGAGGTTGCAGGTTTATAGAAAAATCGTAAATAAAATATAGTACTCCCATAAACCATCTTATTATTAACACCTTGCTTTGGTATGGTATATTTGTTACAATTGATGAAAGTGCATTTTTATAATTGTACTATTAACTATAGTCCATGATTTAACTTAGGGCTCACTGTGTTACTCAGTTCCATGGATTTTTGAAAAAATTTTATTCTAGTAACATATATACAATCTAAAATTTCTCCATTTAACCACATCCAAATATATAATTCAGTACTCTTGTGCTACCATCAGCAACATCCATTACCAAAACTCTTCCATCATACCAAATAGACCCTGTACAATTTAAACCTCAACTCCCTATTCTTTGCCCACACCCTGTCCCATAGTAATCTATATTCTACATTCTGACTCTATGAATTGCTTTTTCTAATTATTTCATATCATGAGATCATACAATATTTGTCCTTTTGTATCTGGTTTATTTCATTCAACATGATGTCTTCAAGGTTAATTCATGTTATCACATATATTAGAACTTCTTCTGCCAGCTCTATTCTGCTATCGAAACCCTCCTGGGAATTTTTCATTTCAGTTATTGTGGTCTTCAGCTCCGGTAGTTCTGTTTGGTTCCATTTAAAAATTTCTCTCTTTATTGAGATTCTCATATTGTTCACTCATTTTTTTCCTGATATCTTTCAGTTATTTCTCTGTATTTTTCTTTATCTCATTGAGCATATTGAAAATCATTTTTTAAAAGTCTTTGTCAGGTATGTTCATAGTCTGGTCTTTTTCTTTGATGTTTTCTGAATTTCTATCCTCTTCTTTGGGATGGCCCATCATTTCCTGTTTCTTTGTCTTGTAATCTTTTGTTGCACACTTTACATTTCAGTGTTTTAAAATGTCAACTCTAGGGTTTATTCCCTGAGATGTCTGTTTCTTGAGTTTCTAAGCCCTCTATCAGGAAGGTTCGCTCAAGGCCAAGGCAAAGGACAGGGTCTTCCCTGCCTTTTCTAGGTCTGGGCCTTGTCCTGGGTTTGCTTTCCGGAGTTTGAATGTGCCCTCTGCTTCTAGGAGACAGGCCTTCTCCTTCTCCCAGGTGTTCCACTGCTGGACTTAAAATGGATAAGCCTTTGTCCCAAGTCATCCACCTCAATTGTTTCTTCCACTGCATTCTTTAGATCCAGCTGCTTTTGTCTTGAGGGCAATTTCTGGGAAGGGAGATACACCAGAGAGGAGTTTCCCAAGTCTGTCTTGTCCAGCCAGAACATGGCCAGGGGCTCAGGAAGGAGCACCGGGGGCTCCAAACTTCCCTGGAGAGGGGGTGAGGGATGGGCCAGGAAGGGCACCAGGAGCATTTTTTTACTTGCCCAGCAAATTCAGCCCTTAAACTGCCCCCCACAGCTCTGAAGAATCATATCATCGTTAAGTCTCCTTGCTGCCTTTGTCTGGGATACATTGGAAAAACGACTGCCCTCAGACCTGGGCCCCCAGTGATATGAAGTTGCTAATCAAAAGCAGTAGTCAGCCATCAGCCTGTGTCTACCCCAGATCTTGGGGGAGTGGATTTTTATGTCGTTTTCTGGCACCAACAAGCTATGCCAGGGGCCAGACCCCACCATGATGAGAGTGGTGTCTGGGTGATGGTAACTGCCATGTGGAGATAGCAATTTCCTGGTATTTACCATAATTTACCAGCCTCTCCTCCCACTCTTCCCTGGATGCAGTATAGTGTTCTACTGGACTCTGGAGTTTCAAAATAGTTGAGTCAGACAGTTCCTGACTGTTTAATAGTTGTTCTGGTGGAGGGACTGATTCTTGGTGCTTTGCCATCTTCCTTAGCCCAAAGGTTTTGATAGGCAAGGCTTTCTTACTTATTATTTATTTTTTTAAAAAGAATATTTTCTGCTCCCAGATAAAAAGTACCACAAGCTAATACTACTCTATTACCACTATTGGGAATTAATATTTTGGTAAGTTGATTTTCTCTCTCTTTTTCAAAGTGGGGACTAAATTAATAATATTATGAGACTGAAGAAAAATAGACTCTGCTAAAGCTATTTTCTTTTGCACTGTAATATCTAGCAACCAGTATTGGCTTGTCTCTTTTAGCTCAAGAGTCTTACGGCCTATGTGCTCATATTTAGACTTTTATAGCTTTTGAAAAGTAGGAGAGAACTTAGAACCATACTGTTCAAGACAAATCCATAATGGGTACATAATCTCCCAGTCAAAGTTTGCAAAACTAATTAATACTGCATACTTTCTGGAACCAGGGTAAGTCATCTATGAAGGGACTGACTGAATAGCTTGGTGGAGCTGCAAAGAATTTACTTTCAGCAGTTACAATTTGGAAAACTCCCTTTGGAATTCCACTGACATCTATGCCAGGGGGGTATTCTCTTTTATTACTGTAATTCATAAGATTGTGGACAATACTCAATTGCTCATGTAAGAGAGTAACAAAATGAACAATCTGAAAACATAGTCGATTTGAAATGTGATTTGAAAAGGTGATGTCCTTGGAATTCCCAGCCCTCCAAATAAAATACTGGCATACCCTGGGTGAACTGAGCACAGGAAGTTTTGTAAGTTGGTTTATTTCCTCCCCTGCTTTCTTCCTCAACTTTTCCCCTGAATCCATTCCCTCAATGGGTGCTGTGAATGACAACGGTTCTGACCCAGCTGATATCTAAGCATTGGGCTGAAATGAGACTTTACCATTTATATCTTTCCTCATGCAGTGTCATTTTGCTTTTAAAATGCATACATATTTTTTGGAGCGGATGGGGAGATGGGGCTGGAAAGAATGGACAGCTACTCACTTGAAGTGAAGCAAAGCAACCTCTTCTTTCCTTCTTGTTCCTATGGATTAGTCTATAAACCCTAATCTGACTTTAGTTTAGAGTCAGCAGAAAGTGATGCCCTCAGTAAAGGCAGTAAATAGATGCTGACAGACAATCATTGGACATTTGAGCTATATTGATATCGAGCTGATTTTTTCTAAGGCCTTGCTTTCATCATGTTACCTCCGTCCTCAAAATCCTTCAGTGGCTCCCCATTGCCTAGTTCAGTGCTCCACAACCCTTTTCTCATCATGGCAAACATGGATCATGTACTGAGCACTGGAGTAAGTGGACAAGGGTACTTGCAGTTGGTAGAGGCTGGTTCAGAGGACCCCACTGTCCTAGGCCCTATCCACCTGCCCTAAGTGAAATAAGATCAATATTTTAATTAATCTATCAATATTTTTCACTTACTACCTCCCCACATGATTCCTGTGTTTTGGCCAAATGTATTTATTCATTCTCTGCAAAACCGTCATTGCACCTTAAAGTCCCTATAGCTTTTGCTTATTCCTTTTTATTTGAATAGAAAATCCCTCCTCTCATCCTTCCCACACATCAAAATCCTGGCCATCATTTGAGACCCCAACCCAAAGCCACCTTCCCAAAGTCATTTTGGGCTTGTCAGAAAAAGTAATCATTCTTCTTAAATCACCTTTGGGAACCTGGAATCTCCTCATGCAGGATAGAGGAATTGAGCCAGGCCTTGAAGTCCAGGTAGGATTTGGT
Organism: Dasypus novemcinctus; assembly: GCF_030445035.2. Classification (NCBI taxonomy): domain Eukaryota; kingdom Metazoa; phylum Chordata; class Mammalia; order Cingulata; family Dasypodidae; genus Dasypus; species Dasypus novemcinctus. The sequence continues at coordinate 80,868,374 of NC_080686.1, forward strand.
AGGTGGCTAAAAGGGAAATGCAGAAGTCCTTTCAAATGTAGGGGCCTGAATGAGCAGCACACTAACTACTGCAGCAGGAGGTAGTGAATCTCAGACCTTGCCTTGAAAGATTCCGAGTGGGTGGGTCTGCAACAGGCCAGTAAATCACTGTTCTTAGAAAGTTATTCAAATGATTCTGATGTGTGGCCACATTTGGGCACTGCTGTTTGAAGGGGGCTGGTGTTGTCTGCTCAGCAAGCCTTCTCATATTCTGCTTTGGTTGCAGATCTGGTCCCCATGGACAAGTACCTCTTGGTCATAGGTAGGACTGGACGTGAGATGCCAAGCTGGACCAATCAGAGCCCATATAAGGAAGATGGGACAAAAACTCTCTTTCTAGAACAAATGCCTGGAGCTTCTAGAGGCCACCTTTTTTGTCAGAGGGGAGAAAATCAAACTTTAGTAGGGCAATAAACAGAAAGAGAGGAAGACAGGACAGAGCCATAAACAACATCTTTTGAACCTTAAAATTTGTCTATGCCAGTACCCCCAATTTTCTCTCTTTATCCCTTTTTCTTTTCATCTAAGCTCATATGAGTTAGGCACATGTTCTATGACTTAGAACTGGAAAAGCCTACCTAAGGCAGAAGTGTAGTAGGGATTAAAGCTAGATTTGTAGATGAGGTGTCTAGAAGGGCCTGGAGGCCTGCCTGAGGAATCTGGATTTATTATGTAGTCCTTTGGTAGTAAATGATGCTTAGAACAGGGGGAAAGGGAAGTCATAGTACTGTGCTTAGAAATATAACTGTGGCCACAGGGTGCAGAAGAGATTGGAGGAAAAAACTAAAGGAGGCTGTAGCATCAAGGTGTCTACTACAAATGGGTCTTTGAGCCTATTGAACCAGGACTCTCCCTGATTATCTGTGAAAATTTCTAATTTTAGAAAGGTCCTAAAGAGGAATAATACTGTAAATATAAACATGAATATCTGTTTGAAAAGATAGACATGTAAACATGATAACTCAAAAAATAAGATCAAGTATTTGAACTTCAAGCCATTACTAGATGAAATTTAGAATGCTCAGGGAGAGGTGTCTGAAGCAAGACTACTCTGAGTTACAAGTCCAGAGTCCAGATCAGGAAATAGGCCAGGGAAGACAGTAACTATCTCAAAACAGAAAACAAAACAAAACAAAACACAAAAAGCCTCTCTTACTAAGAGAAGGGTACAGCTGAGTGGTGTGATAGACAAAGGTCTCTTGGTAAGGATACTTACTATGTACTAGACTCAGGGGGCCTGAGTAGTCTAAGCCACTTATAGTTTTTTTGAGATTCCTAGTATTAAAAATTGAAGAAATGCCAAAATAAGGCTAATAAAACCATGGTGCTTTTTTAAATAGTTGCAAAATAACAACTCAATGTGTTTTTGACATAACACATGATCTAACATGGTAATGAAATTCATAATATAAAGAATTTTAAAAATATGAGTTAGTAGCACATTAAGGTATAGTCTTCTAATGGGGCAGAAGGCTCATGTAGTGAGATGAACTTCTTTCAGTCCTGTCAGTGTATCTCTGTTCTCCATGGAAAACCTCATGCAGACTGACCACCAATTATCTAAATCTGAGGTGATTTGTAGATATAAGACCCAGGCCCAAAGGCCCATGTTTTAATTTCCTAGGCTGTTGAAAGCAGATACCATGAGATGGGTTGGCTTTAAACAGTGGGAACTTACTAGCTTACAGTTTTAGGCCATGAGAACTTTCAAATCAAGGCATCATCAAGGCTATGCTTTCTTCCTGAAGACCTGCTGCCAGCGATCCTTGGCTCCTCTGCTACAGGGCAGGGCACATGGCTGCACCTGCTGGTCTCTTCCTTCTCTTCTGGGCTTCATTGCTTTCAGCTTCTTGCTTCCAAAGCTTTCTCTCTCCTTCTGTATTCATTCCATTTCTAAAGACTCCAGTAGGAGGATTAAGATCCATCCCGAATGAGGTGTGTCACACCTTACCTGAAGTAGCCTCATTGAAATACTCTTCTTAAATGGGGCCACACTCACAGGAATGGATTAAATTTAAGAACAAGTCTGTCTGAGGTACATACAGATTCAAACCACCACAACTCCCTGCCTTCCTGCAGACTGCTCTTTTCCACAGGGTCTAAGTAGAGTCTATTTCAGGACTTGGTCCTTTCTGTGCCTCTCCTCTAATGTGGTAAATGTACTTCTCTCCATGTCTTGCCGAGTAATCCAGAAATACAACTGCTACTGCCTTAGTTCATGCTTCTATCCTCTTTTTCTTTGGCTATTATAGCAGTGTTTTAAGGTTAAGTTCTCCATTCTTCAAGTTATCTTCCATATTTCTGGCAAGGATCTTTCTCTTAAACACAGACCTGAACATGTCACACTCTTGCCTTAACACCTTAAGTAGATCCCCTTATTCTATAGGATAATATTCAAATTCCTTGACATGAAATATAAACCCCCACCCAAGGGGTCCCCAACCCATCTTTCCCATATCTCCCCAATACTCTGCACCTCTCATGTTTCCACAAATGTGCCATTTTCTTTCATTCCTCTGTGTTTTTGCTCATATTCTTCTTCTTGCTAAACAATATTTCTTTTACTAATTCCTACCCCTCTCTTCTACAAAAAGTGCCTCAATGCTGCCAGAGAGAGCAACTCTTGGGTCCCTTACCCCATTTAGCAGTTTGATATTATTGATGAATTCCAAAAAGAAATATTGGGTTATGTTTGTAAATTGATCTTTTCTGCGGGGCATATTAGTTATATTGGATTCATAGGTTTACTTGATTAAATAATTATGTAAACCTCTTATGCCCGTAGGCCGTTAAGTCCCTACCCTTTGGTGGGGGGATAGTTTTTGGTGAGGAGTAGACTACCAAAGGGTGAGGACTTACAGATAAAAGGCATGGCAAAGGACAGAGTTAAGGGTTTTTGATGTTGGAGTTTTGATGTTGGAGTTTGATGCTGCAGCCTTAAGCTGGAGCCCCAGGAAGTAAGCTCACAGCAAACAGAAGCAAGATCCTGGAAGAGAGGAACCCAGGAAGCCTGAACCTTTACAGCCATCACCAGCCATCTTGCTCCAACACATGAAAATAGACTTTGGTGAGGGAAGTAACTTATGCTTTATGGCCTAGTATCTGTAACCTCCTACCCCAAATAAATACCCTTTATAAAAACCAACCAATTTCTCTGTTTTGCATCAGCACCCCTTTGTCTGACTAATATACCCCTAAAGCATATCTTCAGTATAGTGAATTTTAGACTGTGATATCAATGAAGAGAGGCCATGTGATTTATCTTTGTTTATCTTTGTATACCCTATCCTTTCTGCCATACTCAGAAAGTGTTCAATAAATATTGGCTGATAACTGAATTCTTAGCAATACACCATGCTTTTAGAAGCAAATGCAAGTTCACTTGCAAACTACCTCTGGCACACAAATTTTCTCCATAGGATTCACCATGATTGCTCAGTTTTCTGGATTGTTCTTTTAAGTAACTCTGATGGTTACAAAATAGTTCTGTTCTAAGCCCTCCATGTCAACACGCTTCTTTCAAAGGGAGCCTTTTTTATTTCTCAGTTCCCTCCTGACTCAGCTATAAGACTTCATTTATTTGACTTAGGCCACAATTTCAGCCCAGCACATAGAATCAACATCATTCATTGCTAAGATTGTGGCATGCTGCTCATCTGCATGTAGTCATTCCCCAGGAAAGAAATAATGCATTATTAACACAGCTTTATTATCAGGCCCAAGTTTGGCAGGTAGAGCAACATTAGAGGATAATTGAAAGGACAGCTGATTTGTTAGCAAAATGTTGCTTTTTGGCTAATGAATCATTCTGATTTTAGCACTGACAGCTCAGTAACAAGCTTGAAGACTGCTTTGCTTCAGACCATTAAACTTTGACAAACCAGTTATTAACGACAGCTAGAGCCAGCAGTCTGTGGGGATTATTGCAATTATGAGCCATAGAAGTAATTTTGTTTAATCATTAGGCAAGACAAGGTGAGCCTGATGATGGAGGGGCTCATGACTGACAGTTCCCATTGCTTTGTAGTACACAAGGAATAAACAGTTGCTGGGAAGACCAATCAGTTAGGAAAAGGTCTTTGCTGGGAAGTTGTAGTAAGAAAAACACAGGTTTTTTGGTCTCCAACAACAAGCCCTGTTCAGGAAGGAGAAGACAAGTTTTCCATTTAATCTATTTTGGAGGCTAAAGGTCTTTTCTTAAAGAATTAGAGGGTAGTGAACTAGGGACATCCCAAAAGGAGAGGAAAGCAAGGCAGGACTCACGTGGCTCAGGTTCTCTTCCCAGTGCTTTTATTGGATTGTTGTTACATTTCAGATGCCCATTGGAAGGTGCCTGCCCTTTTACCTGAACCCTCCCCATTATTTATAACAGGGCTTTCAAGCTCAAAGCCTGAGGACCCAGATGGATAAGTAGAGCAAAAGAAAGTGGAAAGGATGACGGCAACTTTGCAGGTCAAATGAAAACATATCTGGGTATAGACAAAAGTCTGGGTCTCTGAAGTGGGAGACCCTTTGAATCTGCCTATACCTCTCCAGCCTCATTTCCCATATTCTCCTTTATGCATCCTTATGCCCCAGCCTAACTGGGATGTTTTCCGAATGCGCCTCACGCTTTCCCATTTCTGAACCTTTGCTCTACCAGGAAGCCTCTCTTGGAATTCATTTCTACATGTTTAAATCCTATCCATTCTCTTGGTCTCAGTTTCTTTACTTGACAAACTGTGAAGAAAGGATAGATTAACTAAACTTTATCATCCCTCTCTGTTCTAAAGTTTTGCAAGTCCGTGGACTATGCAGATCATGCCTGTGTATCTAGCCACATTCAGGGGCCTAAACTCCTGTGCTCTCCTGCCTCCCCCAGGTGGGTACGCTGCTGGGAGTCTTGCTGTCATCACTGACGCTGCCCACCTCTTGATTGACCTGACCGGTTTCCTGCTTAGTCTCTTCTCCTTGTGGCTGTCATCTAAGCCCCCCTCCAAACGGTTTACATTTGGATGGCACCGAGCAGGTATGATCATTTATGATCAGTGGTAACAGAGTCATGCTGCCTAGTCAGAACAAGAGTGAAAATGGAAGGTACAAAGCAAAGCCTTGTTCACACATCCCTAAGAGGCACATCTCTGGTGCACCGGACAAAATAAACCTACATGTGGGAATGCATCTTCTCAAACTCATTCCGCTAACAGGCAGATTCAGGACACCACCTCTTCCATTATTGGACAATGGGATCACATTATATACCTTATTATATCTATTTTATACATAAGAAACCTCAGGTTCAAATAGGTAAGTTACTTATCTAAGGTCACACAGCCGGTTATGGGCAGACCATTTATGTCTGATTCTTAAAACTCATACCCCAAAACCTGTCCTAGCATTTCCCATAGTGTGAAAAACATACCAGTGGTGTTTAGTCAGAGGATTTTGTCTCCAATGGGCAAAAAGTATCTATCCTAATATGCATTAGAAATAAATTAACATATAAAACATGTAATTTCATATATGATTTTAAGGAAGAAGATAAAAAGTGAATTTATTTAAAAGAAAAATTAAATTACTTAGTAGGTGATGTGTAGATATGTAAAAAATCATGAAGGTTATATGTAAATAAATGAAATTTGGGAAACAGTCGCCAAACATTGGGAAACAATGCATTACGTTACTCTGGGGGGCTAGTATATGGGGTTACACTTAAAGGGGAGAAGGTGAAGATTATTTAATGTGTCTGACCACTGATAACAGCATGTTTCTAGACCCTTGTGAGCTTTTTGAATCTATCCACAAAGTTGAATTAACAACTGTGGTGAGGCGTTAAGGAACTCCTAGCCAAGCAAATGAACTTCTCCTGGTGGGCAGATTAAACACTATCCTATCTTTAAATATTAATGTAAATGTCTCCACTCTGATACTTCTTTTCCTTACTGCTGCTCTTAAAAATGCAGTTAGAGTAGCGATGAGCCTCTGAGCTTACCTTGGTGTTTGTCATATGTTGGGTTGGCAAAGAAGCTCATTTTCATCAAGTACCATCTGAAGCTGTCTCTTTTTACTATTTCACTCCACCAAAGGTGCTGGTACCAGCAAGTTATAAATGTTTTATGCTGAAATTTAGAGTTTCTGAACACATTTAACTCTGTGTCTCATTATTTCATTTCCTTATAAGTTTCAGTCATTTTAGCACCTGTTTAAATTAAAATCCCCAAGGAAAACAGAAAAGGCAGGCAACAATTAAGATGCTTTAAAAATCTACTGGAAAATACTTAGTAATATGAAGCATAATGAACTCAGACGTTAGTGTTTTGTGAATGCAGCATTAAAGTGCCTCACATCGGTCCTAAAACCATCCACTCTTGTGCTTCAGCGAATCACTAAGTGAATTAGTTTAAAGTCCCCCTTTTCTTGGGTGTGGGGTGAAATGGCTTATGACCCTTGGGAAGATTAAGGTGATCTGTGAATTATTTGCCTGTGGGTTGTCCTTGTGTATTTGAATCCCTAGAAATCCTTGGCGCCCTGCTCTCCATCCTCTGCATCTGGGTGGTGACTGGAGTGTTGGTGTACTTGGCATCTGAGCGCCTGCTGCACCCCAATTATGAGATCCAGGCGACGGTGATGATCATCGTCTCAGGCTGTGCAGTGGTGGCCAATCTTCTGTAAGTCACCCCCACAAGCTTCCCAGGAGATTTTCTTTAACCCTGTCCTCAACAGTGACTTGGTTTTTCATTCTTTCACTTGTGGGGATGGTAGAGACCTGAGAGATGTTCAAATGGCTCGAATATGGAAAATAAGGTGGGCTGAACTAGTTAAGGAAACTGGTCAGGAAAACAAAAGGGTGTTTTATTACCGGTTTCTAATTATACCGTTTTTTAGAGCTTTCTATATGCCTGAGACTGTGCACATTATCACATATATGTATATAGATATAAACATATTATGTTTAATGTTCACAACATCCCTACTTTACAGATTAGGAAACTGAAGCTGAGTGAGAGAAGTTAAATAACTCATCAGTGAAGACATACAGAGCAAGGATTTAAATCCAGTTCTATGGGACCCCAATTCTGAGCTCCTGACCACTCTACTCTCGAATATCTATTGATGGTTTGACATAGGATGTGACTATGCCTGTTCAACTCTTGTTAGGTGAACAGATTGTAGTTTTCCAGGGAACCTGGTTAGAAGGGGTCTTAAATTCATTTAATTCAGCCCACTTCTGCTTTTGAATTCCTTTGTGCAGTCCCCATAAATGGTCATTTGTTTAAAAAAATATACAGTAACAAAGAATTTACTTCCCTTAGAAGTAGTCTATTTTATCTTTGTATCATTGTGACTGCATGAAAATTCAACTTTAAATGTGTTATTTGAATTCTCTCTTTACTTTCTACCTGTTGGTTCTGTTTCTGTCCCCTGTAGCTATGAAGAACACAAATCTAGCTTTTGTCATACAACAATTCTTCAAATGTTTGAAAATAGCTATTTTGTAGTGCTCCTCACCCCCAATTCATTTATTTCCTTTTCCAGGCACCCTTAAATCAGTCTTATAGGATATTATCTCATGTCCCTTGCCATCTTGGTCTGTTCTTCCTAAAATGAACTACCTGATTGCTCCGAACAATGGGCTTTTGAGGCCAGGAATTTGAACCTTTGGGGTCAGTTTGCTCCTTCCCATTTGAAATGCTGGGCAACCCAACTTAAAACTCTGTCGATAATCATTCCATCTATATCTATATATCTATATCTGTCCATCCGTACACTATCTCTATATGTTTATTAATGATAGACAGAAAAGCAGCTCCCCAAAGATGCCCATATCATAATTGCCAGGACCTGGGAGTGATCTCTTACATGGCAAAAGGAACTTTCCTGATGTGATGAAGTTAAGGAACTTGAAATGGGGAGATTATCTAGGTGAGACCCATGGAATCACAAGGGTCCTTGTAAGAGGGAGGCAGGAGGTCAGAGAAGAGAGATGCTACATGGCTGGCTTTGAAAATGAAAGAAGGGATCATTGAACCACAGACTGTACATTGAATCACTAGTAGCTAGAAACTGGAAGAAAATAGATTCTTCCTTAAAGCCTCCAAAAAGAGTTGTCTTTGGACCCATTTTATACCCATTTTTAGATAATAAATGTGTTGTTTTAAGCCACTAAGTTTGTGGTCATTTGTTAAAGCAGCAGTAGGAATCTCATACACTATCTATCATTGATCTATCTTGTAATGCAATGGATACATTCTTCAAAGTAAGTTTATACATGAAAGTGAAGAAGACAGTGATAGAAAAATAGCATTTTATATAGTTTTTAAGAGAAGACACAGTGAAATCTCTGGAAATAGATGGAAAGTTGAGCACAAACACTTTCAGAAAGCTCTCCAGGTCATGCTAATACTCTTAAAACCTATCTGCTTCAGTCCCTCATTCTCAGTTTGTGAACCAATGCTTAAAACCCCAGAGCCAAACAATTAGAAGAATGGTGTTTGATCTGCTGTCACTGACTAGATCCCAATCTCCTACGAGCTAACTTGAAAATGTGTTTCACTTTGGCACTGAGAGAAAAAGTGGGGACAGATCAATGCAAATCTATCACCATGGTGAGACAAATAACCCAGAACACATGTCTTGCTGACTGGGGGTCAATAACATCATCTTTGCATAAGGAGAACAATATGTCTACAAGGCAGGTAGAAAAATAAAGGTATTAATAATTTCCTGAGAGTCATATGTCACAGAGGTTGTGTGAATGTTACACTAGCAGGAAAGTTATGCCTAGCCAACTCCACATAAATCTGGGGCCCTCAGTGATCGAGTTTACTTTCTAAATAGATACTTCCAAATCTGCTTTTTACTGCCACTTTTCTTGATTCCTGATCTTAACATTGCAGTCACTTTTAATACTTAAAAAGTAAAGGGAATTGAAAAGCTTTGCCCTCCTTGTGCAAGTAGGTAGTTCTTTAAAGATAAAGATATCTAGTGGCTCTAGGGTTCTCTCTAAAGACCTGGAATTATAGGCTTTAAGTGCTGCTAGATGCTGTGTTGTCTGAATTCACAGCTATCAGAGACATACTTTGGGAATAAATTTATTCCTTGGGGACCCAAAATCAGAACAGAAATTCCTTATAGAATTTGTGAAGGGATCTGAAGACAAAGATTATAGCCAGAGCCCTAGGGTCTTTGTGTGCTGAACTGCCTCTGAGTGAAATATTCATTGCTCCCCTCTTAGCCTACTTAATTCTAGTACAACCTTTCAAATCCAGTTCAATTTCTTTGTCTCTCAAATTCTCCTGTTGTACTTCCCATAGTACCAGTTCTTTGTAGTACTCTTTATAACTAGAATTTTATATTTATTTGCATCTTTATTTAGTCTCTCTTTTCTCTACCACAGTTAAATCTCCATTGAGGAAGGACCATATCTATGTTCATTCACCTTTATGCCCCAGACATTTAAAAGTATCCAGAATATGAGTTCCTAATTAAGCAGTTTGTTTGGATAAAACGAATAGAATCAATAACAACTGATGAGCCCATATGGCAGATCTAGAAGAGAGCTTGTTGACCACCAGCCATGTCAGGCTTCTAAAGAAACTTTACTGGTAATTACTAAGTGAGGGCGAATTCCTACCCAAATGCTGACAATCTAAGATTTGCATGTTTTGTATTGCTCAAATCTTTGAAGTGAAGGCCTGACTTTTAGCAGACACTTTACCTGCCAATATATTGAACAATAGGTTGTTTTGTTTTTTGGGTTTTTTCGCCTTTGTTCCAAAATGTTTAGAGAGGGTTTCTAGGCAAAACACTCCATGTTGCAGTCAGTGAAAAGGTTCTCATTCAGCTTTGGTCTAATTCCTCTTCAAATTATATATAAATAGAATCAACAACATAATTCATAGTGTCTACTACTTATCACTTTAACTGGACATGAGGTGAAAAATTTTGCAATATGTTGTATATAGAGGTACACATCTGTATATTTTAATGTCTAAATCACAGCCCTCTCTTCATTGTCTATTGGGAAATTTTCAAGTTTCAAATTCTCATGGAAATGAACATAAGTAAAATAAAAGATAAAAATCCAAACCTGATGAAAATTAATTCTTATTTTGCTTTATCCCTTTCTTCTACTTGTTGCATTTGAAGTTAGTACACTTAATTAACCTCCAACTAAAGCTCAGCTCTAAGCCTAGTTCATTCAGTACCTAGATTCATTTAGTGGGTGCCCAATAAACAATATTTGCCCTGTCTCATTGTTGAGTGCTCTGCATTCATCTAAGAAGTGATGCTTTCCAATTTTAATGTAAAACAGAATAGCTTTAGGTGGATGAATGGGAAAACTGAGATGAATCTTTGAAGTCTAGTCTTGTTTGAATTTTAAAATTCTATGATACACTAGTACTCCAAAATGAGTTCAAAATAGTACATTTTAAACCATAAAGATTTCAGCTATGCATCATTATAGATAATCCATGCTATTGTCCATTCCACCATTCTGATGCAGAGATATTTAAGGGTTAATCTTATGTGCGCTAATAGAATTGTTCTCTCTTTCAGACTAAGTGTGATTTTGCACCAAAGACACCCTGGCCACAGTCACAAGGAAGCACAAGCTAATGCCAGTGTCAGAGCAGCTTTTGTGCATGCACTTGGAGATCTATTTCAGAGCATCAGTGTGTTAACTAGTGCGCTTATTATCTACTTCAAGGTGAGTGTGTTTGATTTTATCCCCCTTCATAATAATTATATGGACCAGGTAGTTCAGAAGCTGATGCTCCAATATTAACTTACTAGAATGTGGACAACCTACATTTGCCCTACACAAACTACTTTGCCAAGTTAAAACAAGCAAACACATAAGCAAAAACCCAAAGTCTGACACCTTAGATTTTTCCAAATTCCTAACGGTGATGTCTTTATGTTTGTGAATTTATTTGAGATGCTGGGGGCTAGGGATTTAACCAGGACCTCATTTGTGGGATGCCAGTGCTCAACCATTGAGCCACATTGGCTCCCCTGAGTTTTTATTTTTATTTTTCCATTTGCTTGGTTTTTTTGTTTTAAGGAGGCACAGGGGACCAAAACCAGGACCTCCCCTGTGGGAAGCAGGTGCTCAACCGCTTGAGCCACATCTGCTCCCCAGCTGTGTTTTTAACTGTAGGGCTGCCAGTCTTTTCCAGAAAGTAGTTCCTTCAGTCATGGGGTCAAAAATAGACAGTAATGGAACATTGAATGCCTTATGGTTCTTGGGATGTGAATAACAGAAAAGGTCTCTGACTTAGAAAAGTGAAATATAGATTTATTGGCAGAAATTTATTGAATGTACTTCTGGACAGAAATCAAGGTAGAGGGAAGCGGACTTGGCCCAGTGATTAGGGTGACCGTCTACCACATGGGAGGTCCGCGGTTCAAACCCTGGGCCTCCTTGACCCGTGTGGAGCTGGCCCACGTGCAGTGCTGATGGGTGCAAGGAGTGCCATGCCACGCAGGGGTGTCCTTGCATAGGGGAGCCCCATGCGCAAGGAGTACGCCCCATAAGGAGAGCTGCCCAGTGCAAAAAGAAAGTTCAGCCTGCCCAAGAATGGTGCCACACACATGGAGAGCTGACACAACAAGGTGACACAACAAAAAGAAACACAGATTCCTGTGCCGCTGACAACAACAGAAGCGGACAAAGAAGAGCGCGCAGCAAATAGACACAGAACAGACGACTAGGGTCAGTGGGGGGGAGTATGAAAAAAGAAATCAAGGTAGAAAGAAGAGCAAATTTTGGCATCTAAGTTTCAGGAGCCATCTAATGTCTGTCCCAAGTAACATGCTGAAATGAATGGGACCCAACCAAATTTTTTTCCCTTTTTTTGTCATTCTGATGAAGATTCATCTTTCTAGTAAGGGGAAGCCTATTGGCCTAGCCTGAGTCCTGTACCTGCTTCTTGGCTGAGGGATTGTAGCATGCTTTATTCACTGTCCTACCAATTGTACCCATAATGAGGGAGAGATAACTTCCCCACAAAAAGTCAGGGTGTCAAACAAAGGAGGGATTGAATCCTTGGTGGGTCTCTGACTCTAAACAAATGTTCACTGTTGACTTCTTTCTAGTAAAACCAGGTACAAATAGAGGTGGGTTAGGATAGGGGTGGGGACAATGGAGGAAAACAGCAATTTGCTCTGTTTACATCATGATTGTCCAACTTGCTGGGACTCTTCCCTATTTTCCCTAAAAGAAGAAAACATTAAAATAAAAAATACCAAGTCCAAAGCACAACTTCTATGTTCAGCTAGCAAGATTCTACTGAAATCTTCAAATCTAAGGTAAGAACAGTTCAAAATTGAAAGTACTCTTGAAAAAGATAGGTTGACACTGAGTTTCTTAGAGGTTTTGAGGAACAGAACATCATCAAGGGCAGAATTACAAGTGGTTTATCCTGAGACCTAGGGCTCCAGAAGAGAAAAAGGAAGAATAAGGCCTTGGCTCACGCTTTTAGGGCTATATCAGAGATGACTGCCTCACGCTTGTGTCATGCTTGGCAGGGAAAGAAATGAACTAACCCCATTTAGCCAAGACCAAGGTCCAGCTGTATTTTGGCTTCATATGATCTCCAAGCAGAAGATACCTTTCCTTCTCCTCATCATAATTAAGGCAGAGAAGTCATTGGATATTTTGTATATATATGGGCATATTTTCATAGTGTCTTTTGTGCTTTCATTCTATTTATTTGAAAGAAGTTAAAGCAGATCATTTGAAAGAACACAGGTATATTTCTCCCTTCCATTCTTAAGTTATGGGGAGAGTATCTCTAGTAGTCTATTTTCTTTATTTTAGTTTAAACCTATAAAGAAGGAGAGTAGTAACCAACTCTTCAGGAGTAGAGCCTTGCCTCTGAGTTGGATATCAAGTGTCGGGCGGGAACAGGTGATGGAGAGGCATAGAAGGAGGGAGGCGTACTTATTTTCTTAATCAGGCTTGCTGGATAGGAGATATGAATTCAGCTAACCTAGGTCCCTATATTTTCTAGCCAAACTACAAAATAGCAGACCCAGTCTGCACATTCATCTTTTCCATCCTGGTTTTGACCAGCACCATCACTATCCTAAAGGATTTCTCCATTGTACTCATGGAAGGTAGGAGTGATTTTATTATTATTCCCTGGATCAATGTTTTTTCCCTATCACTTTATCAGAAAAGGGAATGGCCCCAAGGTGTGCTAACTGTTCATTTGTATTAGGGGGAAATTTAAACTGATAAGACATTTTCAAACCTTTGATTTTTATTCATATGGGAACAAATAAGAGAACTGGCTTCTCTTTTCCTTCCAACAACTGTTAAATAATATTGCATGGTGTAAAAATAAGTATAATCACAAATGCAAGAGATAAAGACATTGAGGGAGATATCCCAAAGAAATCAGTTTATTCCTGAAAATACCTGGTAAAGATCCAAGAAACACCAAATGAATCTACCCCTGGGGCAGCACTATAGGTGAACATTTTTTTTTTTTATTGACTTTGTAATAATATTACATTAAAAATATATATGTGAGGTCCCATTCAACCCCACCCCCCCACCCCCCCTCTCCCCCCCCAACAATACTCGTTCCCATCATCATGACACATCCATTGGATTTGGTAAGTACATCTTTGGGCACCTCTGCACCTCATAGACAATGGTCCACATCATGGCCCATACTCTCCTCCATTCCATCCAGTGGGCCCTGTGAGGATCCACGATGTCCGGTGATCACCCCCGAGGCGCCATCCAGGGCAGCTCCACGTCCCAAATACGCCCCCACCTCTCATCTCTTCCTGCCCTTCCCCATACCCATCGTCCACCATGTCCACTTTTCCCAATCCAATGCCACCTCTTCTATGTGGACATTGGATTGGTTGTGTCCATTGCACCTCTATGTCAAGAGGAGGCTCAGATTCCACATGGATGCTGGCTGCCATCCTCCCATTTTCAGTTGTAATCACTCTAGGCTCCATGGTGTGGTGATTGTCCTTCTTCAACTCCATCTTAGCTGAGTGTGGTGAACATTTTAATCAAATTGTGTCTCATGGTAGAACATCAGAGTGATCCGTTACTTATTCATCCAGTAAGTGTTTATTAAGGTCTGACTTGGTACCAGATATTGAGCTTGAAGCCCTTATGGGTCTAATACTTTAGTGAGGGGTGAAGAGAAGAGAGATTATTCAAATGATTACAGAAAAATAAAACAGCAGTAAGTGCTACATATATATAATACATATATGTGCAGTTGATCTTCATTATTCATAGACACTGTATTTGCAAATTTATCTACTTGCTAAAATTCATTTGTAATCCAAAAATCAACATTCAGGGCACTTTCATAGTCATCCATGATATGCACAGGGCAGTGAAAAATTTGACTCACCTGATGCACACATTCCCTGCTGAGGTCAACTGCAAGGCAATGACTCTGACTTCTTGTTACAGCTCTCATACTGTAAACAAGTGTCCTTTTCACAGTATACTTAGTGTCACATTTTTTGTATTATTGTAGTTTTTGTTTATGATTTCACTTTTTAAACTGGCCTTCAAATGTAGTGCCTAAAAGTACTGTGTAGTGTTTCTAAGCACAAGAAGGCTACTGTGTGCCTAAATATGTGTGTTAGATAAGCTTGGTTTAGGCATGAGTCACAGTACTGTTAACCATGAGTTCAAAATTAATGAATCAATACTAGGTCTTAAACAAGATGCCTTTAAACATAAACACACATAATACAAGGTTACATATTGATAGATTGACAAAAATGTTGTGGCCAGAGACTCACAGGAACCTAATCCTGTACCTTCATATGAACAGTGGTTCAGTATTTGCTAATTCAGTGTTTGTAGTGACTTTATAGAACTTAACTAATGCGAATAACAAGAAATGACTATATATATGGTATGTTGATAACTTTTTTAATACAAGTGGAATTATACATTAATACATATTTTGTTCTGCACCTTGCTTTTTTTTTTTTTTTAACTTGGAGATATTTCCATGTTAGCACATACATAGATAACCCCCCAATTTTTTCACAACTACAAAGTATTCCATTTTATACATATACTTGTCTATTGATGGACATCCCAAACAATGACGGGCATTCTTTTACGTAATTTTTAGTCCTTGTTTATCTGTAGAATATTCCTAGAAGTGGTATTGCTGTTTCAAAAGTTATATGCATTTTTAAATTTGATAGATACTGCCATTTCTACCAAAGATACCACATCC
Source organism: Dasypus novemcinctus (assembly GCF_030445035.2). Taxonomy (NCBI): domain Eukaryota; kingdom Metazoa; phylum Chordata; class Mammalia; order Cingulata; family Dasypodidae; genus Dasypus; species Dasypus novemcinctus. The sequence continues at coordinate 80,883,637 of NC_080686.1, forward strand.
ATTTTTTTCCCCACCAACAGTGTATGACAGTGCTAATTTCCTCACATCCTCACCATCATGGATATTATCAAAATGTTGATTAGTGAAACATCATATCTTAGTGATTTCATATATGATTCTTTAATTATGATGTATTGAGCAATTTTTAAAAATATATTTATTAGACCAGAAAATTATTCCTTTAAATACCAATTCAGGTCTTGGCTTGGATTCACTAAGATATTTGCAGGATCTCCTTACAAAGGCAGGCTTCTACGACATGGTGGAGCACTGAGCCCAGCGGGGGTCAGGTACTCTTGCTTGTCAACAGTTTTTCCTAGAGTAAACAAATAATGCTGCACTTGTGATCTCCATAAAAGTTAAGAGAAGAATGAAGCAAGAGAAAAAAGGTGTAATGTGATCGTGACTTCAGTTCAAGTGTGCTGGATGAATGGCAACAGGTCTTCAAAGTTTCAAGTGAAACTCGGAAAGAGATGACACACATGAGGCCAAATAGTAAGCTTTTTGATTGCCATACCTAAAGTTTAGCATTTGCATAATGCTTTATAGCAGGAGTTCTTAACCTTTTGTGTTCCACCGACCCCTTTGCCAGTCAGGTGAAAACCACGGACCTCTTTTCAGAATGTAGTGGCAGACAGTTTTATGACATTTCAACGTCTGAGTTCAGAGAAAATAAAGATAATAAGTTGATTTTTATCAATTCAAGCTCACAGACCCCCTGAAATCTTTCTCCAGACCCCCAAAGGGTCCTTAACCAGGGGAACCCCTGCTTTATACTTACAGCATGGACTTTAGAATCTGATATTGCTGGCTCGGCCTCTTATCTGTAAGGGTTTGGCAATTTTTCTTAACCTCTCTGTGGTAAATTGAATTATGTGCCCCCGAAAAACAGGTTCTTAATCTAAATCCATTCCCCTGGGTGTGAGCACATTGTGAATAGGACTTTTTGATGAGGCTATTTTCAGTCAAGGTGTGGCCACCTGAATAGGGTGGGTCTTAATCCTATCACTGGAGACCTGATAGATAACACCAGGCCCAGGGTCCTATTTGTGATTCACCTTGCATTTAGTTATTATTTCTCTTTAGTCTCCTCCAATCTGTAACTACCTGTCTTTCCATGTCATTCATGACCTTGGTACTTTTGAAGAATATTAAGCTACTTGTAGAGTATCCCTTACTTTAGGTTTGTCTCTCATGATTGAAGTAAGGATAAACATCTATTTTCGATACCTTGATAACTTAAGACATTTTGGATTTTTAAAAAATAATACTATCTATGCCATATAAACATATATTATGTTATCAAACTAGTTCAAAACTGAGTTTCCCAGGGCTGCTTAGGTGTTTTTAAAGGGCAGCCAGTGTTGAGAACCACTACAAGGTAGAGCTGCTCAGTGGCCCATATATATTAGTTCTATAATTCTTAACTTTAGCTTCATGTTAGGATCACCAAATGTGCTTTAAAAACATACTGATGCTAGGTTCTCTCCACAGAGTCTAGGATTTAATTGGTCTTAGATATAACCTGATCATCGGGATTTCTAAAATGTTCTGTAGTGATACTGATGTGCATCAATGATGAAGAACCACTTGGGGGAAGCAGATGTGGTTCAACTGATAGCACATCTGCCTACGATATGGAGGTCTGGGGTTTGAACCCAGGGCCTCCTAGCCTGTGTGGTGAGCTGGCCCACGCACAGTGTTGCTGCATGCAAGGAGTGCCATGCCACACGGGGGTGTCCCCCACATAGGGAGCCCCACGTGCAAGGAGTGTGCCCCGCAAGGAGAGCCACCCCCATGAATAAAGCGCAGCCTGCCCAGGAGTGGCACCGCATACACGGAGAGCTGACACAGCAAGATGATGCAACAAAAAGAGACACAGATTCCTGGTGCTGCCGAGAATGCAAGCAGACACAGAAGAACACATAACGAATGGACGTGAGAGCAAACAATGGGGCAGGGGAAGGGGCAAGAAATAAATAAAATCTTTAAAAAAAAAAAAAAGAACTACTTGGGAGCCTATAGAACTCAGTGCCTCATTCATAGAAATTTCCTTCCAGAAATCTAGAATGTAGTCAAGAAATGAATATATGAATGAACATATATTTATATATGTGTATTAGAGAAGTTGTGAGTTTACAGAAGTTGTGAGTCATGCATAAAATATGTAAAATACAGAGTTCCCATAAACCTCCCTATTATTACCACCTTGCATTAGTGTGACATACTTGTTACAATTCATGAAAGAACATTTTTTATAGTTGTATTATTAACTATAATTGTACTGTTAACTATAGTCCATTGTTTACAACAGGGTTCGCTGTGTTGTACAGTCCTATTTTCAAAAAAATTTATTCTACTAATATATATACAACCTAAAGGAATACATATTTTTAATAAACACCCTAGGTATTTAAACACCTAGGTATAATAAACACCTAGAACCTAGGTGAGTGGTTCTGTAAAAATACTAGAGAGTAATTGAAGTAAAGGCTAAACGAAGCATAGTTCTTAGAAATCCCTTCTACAATATCCTCTTTGGATCATCTTTCATTGATAGGGATTTACCTATTGCATCAAATGGCATATTTCATTGTGCTGGTTGAGCTGATATATTAGAAATATCTTTAAATGGAGCTCCTGTCTGTTTTACTGTCACTTCCAACCATTGGCTCTACTTCTCTCCCTGGAGCTAGCAAAGCAAGTGTCTTTACACTTTCATCCCCTTTCATCTTCTCCACGATAAATCCTGCAATTGTTGGAAGCGATCATATTTCCCTTTGTCTTCTCTTCTCCAGGCTAGAGACACCCCCTCAGCTCCTTCTGCCCCAAAGAATGGCAGATTGACTGTCAGACTCCCCGCCCTGCTGCAGGTGCACACTGTCCCTTTAAAACAAGAATGACAGACTAGTCCATTCTGTGACCTTGACATTAAACCCTGAGGAACTAAAATTTTACAAACCAAATAAAGAGATGGTATCACAATATTGAGATGCCCTATCAACACAGTTCACTAAGAAGTTATATTATGGATAAGTACCATTTCTAGCATTAGAATTTATGAAGAGTGGTGATTTTAAGTTTTGACCCATAAAGAGCTTTGTGAACTAGATATTGTTCTTATTACCCCTATTTTATTGAAAAGGTGCTCAGGATCGGAGAAGTTCTAAGATTTGGGTAAGCCCCTAATTCTTGTAGCCAGAATGCTAACCCAGGATTGTTTGATACCAAATCCTCTGTTTTTATATTTTTCTCTCCAGAATGGATACAAAGATAATTGAGAAAAGCACAATTAGTTTAATAATGCATCCTAAACACTAAGCATTATTTCTGTTGTTAGTTACCGTATAGTAAATTCTGTAAAGATTACTTGTCTGTAAACTTTTAATTGACAGTAAAACCCTTTGAAATAGGCTAATCTCTTTGTAAATTTTCAAAGAGACCAAAAAAGGGGAGGACAGGTTGGTACTTTGGTGAGGACCTTGGTGCCTTTTGAGCGGTTATAATAGGCTATATTTAGACGAATAACAACAGCCTCCCACTCTTTTCTCTGGTCAGGTGTGCCAAAGGGCCTGAGTTACGACACGGTGAAAGAGCTCATCTTAGCCATTGACGGGGTGGTGTCTGTGCACAGTCTGCACATCTGGTCTCTCACAATGAACCAAGTGATTCTCTCGGCTCATGTTGCTACAGGTCAGTGACTTTCGTAAACCCATGGTCAAAATTCAGCCCATGTTCTGTAGAGTCACTGATTTCCCTCCTCTCGTGGAGCTGCTCTTAGCGTCCATTGCCTGTCAAAACAGTGGTAAAGCGTACTTTTTAGGCTTTTGAAAGCCACCAACCCTGTCAATGTTGTTACAGCAACCACGACATTAATGCCATTTCTTGAGGTGCACTGTGGAAGATAGTAGAAAGAATGAATGGCTAAAATGCCACCCAAAGTTTGAAGCCTGAGACTCTGAGTATGGCAACACCCTGCCTGTCAAGTGATAGGAGTAGATTCCAAATAAATCTTAACTGAGTATCTCCCATGTATAAGACACTTTGCCTAGAAACTGGAAAGCAGAGTGAGACCCAGGCGCCAGCCTTCAAGGTCTAACATGCTAGCAATTGTGCCAATAGGGCTTAATGGTGGTTCTTTTGGGAAATGGGTAGAAATGCTGTAAATATGCATCCCAAAAATTCTTACAAGATCGGGTTTATGCTAAAAACTACTCTCTGAAGTACAGAGTGATTCTGTCCACGATATGTCCTAGGCAAAATAGGTGGTTCGAGGTCCTTCATTGCCTCAGAAGAGAGCTCAGACCAAGCAAGGCTGATAAGATTAGGCTGCTGAAAAGTAACTTATGAAGTTACTAAGAAAAGCAGGGCGGCTGGTGGCAGTCATTCCAGGGCTGTGCTCTCTCAGGCATCCTCATCTTCTCCGTGGGACTTGGATCTGGCTTCTGGGGATTTACAGCATTCCCTAGGTCAATATTTCATTGCAAATGGAAGAATCTAGTAAACAATCGGGTTACTACTGAGGGGACTTTATAGCCTTCTGATACCATTTGGAACAAGGAAACAGACAGCAGTGAGGATTGATGCACTAAGAAAGGTCGGTGGGGAGCTCTAAATGCTTTCTGGTCCCTGTCACGAGCTTTGATAGAAATTCTGATTAGACACAAAGGCTGCAACCCAGAGATCCTTGGGGACTGGCAAGCAGGGCTGTATGGGAAATGATAGCTCTGACCTGGCTTTTTCCAGGGCTTATCTCCCTTCCACAAGCTCAGGAGTGTGGGACCCCAAGGGCACTGTGGGCAGGGAGTGTTCCCATAGCTTGCGTAGTTTGCTGCCCTAGGTTTCCCCCTGCTTCGTCGGGGTGAGAGCAGCTGATTGTCCGACTCAGCCCGGCTCCTGCTGAGTGCTCTGCCTGTGGCCCACCCCAGCAGGTCAGAGACAGAGGACTTGAAGCTGGAGTCTTAGCAGCCCCCCATGTGTGTGCAATCAGTGCTGATCTCGCTTGTGGTTCTTTATCAACAGCAGCCAGCCGGGACAGCCAAGTTGTTCAGAGAGAGATTAGTAAAGCCCTCAGCACCAGCTTCATGGTACATGCCCTCACCATTCAGATGGAGACCTCGGCCGAGCAGGACCTCCACTGCCTTTTCTGTGAAGACCCCCGGGACTAGCACAGTCACACTCTCAGCTTCCCACGTTTGACAGACCACTACCTGCTGCCATGCAGCTTCTCAGTGTAAGAAATAAGGAATCAAAGGAAGACGTTGGGGAACTTATGACACAATGCAACACCCGTTTTATCCTTCTTTATTTAGCTCTATTCACCATGAATGAAGATAAGCATTTAGAGCCATCAATCAATGGGATTATGTACTCATCAGTGGCTGCATTCAGTTATAGGAATGTGTGTGTAGATTACCACTGCCTGGGGCTAAAGGCACAGCTGCTGGAAAAAAGGCAAGAAAAAGTTCACATCCCTTCAATAAAGCATCCTGAGAATGAGTGGGTGAAGTTGAGCTCAGGTAAATCTTATTAGGAATCAATGGCCAGGATAAAGAAATATAACCTTCTTTCCAAACATGAAAAGCAAAAATAAGTAGAACCTTATCAGGAATAAAAGACAGTTTTGATGCTTACCATCCGATTAGGACTTGACTCTCGGACCAAACTGTCATATGCTGTGGGCAATATCTTTTTAAAAAAATTTTTTTTAATTTTATTTTATTTTGGGGGGGCAATATCTATTGATGCCCTGTTCCCTGTGTGACAAAATCTCTGTTCATTGAATGGGGTAGAAAACTCTCCTCCATCTTGCTTACAAATTATGTTGTGATATGTCTGAAATTATGGAATTATTTGTTTTCTCTGAATAAAAGACCTGGACAAATGAAAAATCAAGCATTTAGTTTGAACCATGAAATTGGTGCTCTTTGCATGTTTTCATACATAGTTTAGCCTCCTAATAAAAGAAAACCAGAAGGCACAGGGAAGCAGAGCAACGTATCCCAAGTTACATGGAAAATAATTTAGTCAAAGAATTAAGATAAGAGCTTCCAGGTCTTGAATAAAATTTAGGGACCACCCATTATGATCCAGGTACTGTTCTGGGCTATTTAGATCTGTAACTTTGTTTCATTCTAAGGGCAATTTTGTGAAGTTGAAATCAATACCATCACTGTATAGATGAGGACATAAGGCTCATATAAGTAAGTGTCTTGACCAATGCCATCCATTCATTCTTTCAAGAAATCTTTTTTTGTTGATGGTTATGAGCTAAGCATTGGTAGACCAAGCAAAAGCGGCTGTTGACCTCAGGAAGCACGCCACTCTAGTGGGGAGACAGATGTATTGGGGGATACACCAATAAACACAATCAAGGATATATTACAAATAGTGGCAAGTGATCTGAAAGAAAAGGGATCAATTTAGATCGGGAGAAATCAGTGGAGAACCGCTGAGGAAATGGCATCCAAGTTGACACCAAACAAAAAGTATATGATGGCCAAGTGAACTGTAGGAGGAAGCATGGTTCTAGGAAAAGCAACAGCAAGAATGGACACCTTGAAGAAAGAGCTTGGCAAGTTTGAGGAATTGAGGAAAGCCTCCTGTGATGGGAGGATACTGAGTGAGAGAGTGAGTTAAAGGGCCTGAAACAGGAGAGTTAAGCACCGCCACATTAGAAACAAGCTGAAATCTAGATCCATTTTATCTAAAAGCTCATTTATGAGCTTTCTCTTTCTCTGAAAACTTTTTCCTGTTTCTTTTTAACCAAGTAATCTGCATCGACAATCTGTCGTTATTTCAGAAGTGCATGCAAAAAATGAATCTACATTCTTCAAAAGGCGGGGATGAATAAATTGCTAAGCAGTGCCGATGCCCTCGAGGAGTGCCCTGACACGCAGGGATGTCCTCCGCATAGGGGAGTCCCACGCGCAAGGAGTGCATCCGTAAGGAGAGCTGCCCAGAGTAGAAGAAAGTTCACCCTGCCCAGGAGTGGCAGCCACATACACGGAGAGCTGGCACAACAAGATGATGCAACAAAAAGTAACACAGATTCCCACTGCTGCTGACAAGAATAGAAGCAGACACAGAAGAACACACTGTGAATGGACACAGAGAGCAGATAACTGGGGCGGGGAGAGGGGGATGTGGGATGGAAGGGGAAAGGGAAAAAAAAAAGTAAAGGACAGACAACACTTCCTTGATGTATCCTGTGATAGGTACTAAACTTGTATCCTCTACACAAGAGTCTGGCCAAGGAAAGAAGAAACGTGAATTAATTGAAAAGGTTGTGGAGTTACCTATTAAAGACCTTACTCCAAAGAACCTGAGCCATGCCAGTGGCAATGAGGATATTAAAAGGAGGAGATGTGACTGATGTGGTGGGTATAGCAAACTTGTGGGAGAGGAATGAGCATAAGAAGGAATTACAATTATCCTTTCCACTTCTTGGGGGTTAGGGATATGGTGCCCCACCATCTGGAAAAATCTGCATAAAAATTTTTTTACTTTCCCTTCATAGCAGAGAAGTATGAATTTTTTTCTTTTTTTTTTTGGTCATAGATTGTATGTAGTTCAATGTTAAGTAAAAATACTGTATGGAAAGTACTATCCCTTGTGACTTTAAAACCTGGGGCCTACTCCTCTTCTTGGCTGATGTACGGCCTCTGAGACATTTCCCACCCCAATACGAGGCAATTTCATCAGCATCATCTCTTCCAGTTCGTAGCCTTTCTCTTCAAACAGTCTCTTCAGGGGTTCCCAAACCTCCCTAGCTGCCTCTTGATCAGCAGATGCTGCTTCTTCCATTACTTTCACATTGCATGGGCAAAACCTTCTTTTAAAAATTTCAAACCAGCCTTTGCTGGCTTGCAAGCTATAGGGGTAGACCCTTCACCTTCATTTTCCTTTAGGAAAGAGACACCTCTACATTTCTAGCCTGTGTGTGTCATCTGTTGGCTTTTGTATTCTTTTACAAACTTTAACTTTTTACTTATTTTAACTTTTTAAAAATTGTGTATATTTATGATATTAAAAGTAAAGTATATTGGTATTATAAAAAGCTATATAAACATTTTATGCATTTCAGAGTTTCTAAACTTTTTCTGTGTCGTCTCCTGACCTTTGCCTGTTGTCTGTGGCTTCTGCAAAACTTCCCCAAAATTCCCATTACATTTCCTATTAAATTTCTTATACTGTGATATAATGAAACTGTGATGGGGAATGTCATTATATAGAAAGGATAACTGTATTAGTCAGCCAAAGGGATGGTGATGTGAAATACCAGAAATCTGCTCATTTTCATAAAGAGTATTTATTTGGAATAGAAGCTTACAGTTACCAGGTCATAAAGTATAAGTTACTTCCCTCACCGAAGTCTGTTGCCATGTGTTGGAGCAAGATGGCCACTGCCATCTGCAAGGATTCAGCCTTCCTCTCCCTCTTAAGGCTCTGTGGTCTCAGCTTCTTCCAGTGTCATTTATAGTCTGGGATAAGTCTCATTTCTCTCCTGGGGCTTGTTCCTCTCCAGGCTCAGCTGTTTTGTTCTCTTCACAAGGTCAGCTGTAGACTACCATGGTCTCTTTCTTCCTGTAGCCTCTGCTGTGTCTATGGAGCCATCTATTCCTCTTTGTTCTTCTCCTGTGTGTTTACTTTCCCAGGGCTCTAGCACCAAAACTCTAACTCTCACCTCTGCCCTATCATTTTCTCTGTGACTCCCCACTCACCAAGGGAGTGGGGATTCAATGTACTACTGATGTGGCCCATTCAAAGCCTTAATCATAATTTAATCAAGTAAAAGTGAAACCTCTGAAGTTAATACAATTTAATACACCCAGAGGAATAGCCAGTTTATAAACATAATTCAATATCTATTTTTAGAGTTCATAAACAATACCAAACTGCTACAATAACTGTAGAGATCACAGTTTCAATCCCTTTCTTCTTCTTTCCTTCTCCATGACCTTCAGCTAGTACTCAATTTCTCTGAGCTTCACATTCCTTCTCTGAAAATGATGATTCTATTTGCATTAAAAGGTTCTGTTAGAATTAAATAATAAACATAAAGAACAAAGTTCTTCATGTAATTTAAAAAATGTATATTTATTGAATGTCCTCTCTAAATTAGGGTTTCTTAACCTCAGTGCTATTGATATTTTGGGTCAGATTTTTTGAGTGTGGTGGAGATCTGTCGAGTGCATTGTAGGATATTTAGCAGCATTCCTAGTCTCCACCTTCCACTCCTATTACATTCTCCCACTCCTATTAAAACCAAAAATGTTTTCAAACATTACCAAATGTTCCCTGGGAGCCAAAATTGTCCTTGGTTGCAAATCACTGCTCTAAACACACACAAAAGAAAGATAAGGCAATGGAGGGGGTAGGGTATGGGGCCTTGGGCCTTGGGATGGCAGCCTTCTGACAAGAAGCCAGCAAGATAAGAGGAGATGACCTTGAGAGCCAGATCCACCCCTGCCCACTTGCTTTCCAGATTGACTGCCAAAGGACAGGAGGAGTATTTAATATGATTTGCCTGGGACCAGGACATTCTTTGGGCTGTATTTTACTGGTAGGTGTCTTAGTTTGCCACTATGACAAATACCACAGATTAGTTGGTTTAAACAACAACTTGGGGGAAGCAGACTTGGCCCAGTGGTTAGGGTGTTTGTCTACCAAATGGGAGGTCTGCGGTTCAAACCCCGGGCCTCCTTGACCCTGTGGAGCTGGTCCATGCTCAGTGCTGATGCACGCAAGGAGTGCTGTGCCACTCAGGGGTGTCCCCCACATAGGGGATCCCCACGCGCAAGGAGTGCGCCCCATAAGGAGAGCCACCCAGTGTGAAAGAGGCTCAGCCTGCCCAAGAATGTGGGCACTGCCCACACAGAGAGCTAACACAACAAGATGATGCAACTAAAAGAAACACAGTTTCCATGCTGCTGACAACAACAGAAGCGGACAAAGAAGACGATGCAGCAAATAGACACAGAGAACAGACAACCAGGGTGGGGGGGAGAAGGGGAGAGAAATAAATAAATAAATATTTTTTAAAAAACAACAACTTGGCATTGGAGCTACAAAGAATACACGGATGCAGCAGGTGCTCCTAATCACTGGTTGTTAACTGAACACCACCATGGAGCATAAAATAAAATAAAGAGGTACAGGTCTATAACCTGAACATTTTGGGTCAATGTGTCTGGTTTGGAACCTAGACTTTGGTCTTTTTTAATATACCCAGAGGTGACTCTAAAGAATAGCCAGGGTCTAGATTTAAGAGAACCCAAACTACAGGAGTTCACTGAGTGGGGGATTCAGACAAATGCTCAGATAACTATAATAGTATGTTGAGTTGCAATGATGTGATAGAGTAAAGAGGGAGCATGAAGACAGTAGCAAGTATTGGTGTATGGGTTTGACCATTGAGGCTTCACAGAGGAAGTGACAGCCTTACGGACCTGGAATTTTATATGGGTGTTCTCTAGGCAGATGAAGACAGTCTAGACAAAAGAAGACTATGTCAAGGCATGTGTAATACATTGAATTATGTACCCCAATTTAAACATAATCTCAGCCTTAATACACATTCTTATGGGTATGAACCAATTGTAAATAGGACCTTTGCAAGATGTTGTTTTTGGTTAAGGTGTAGCCCCACTGAATGCAGGTGGGTCTTAATCTGGATTAATGAAGGATTTATAAAGAGAACCCACAAGTCACAGAAGTTAGAACAGAAAGGACATTGCCCTGGGATGGGAGGCAACTAAACAAATAGGAAACTCCAAGGATTGCTAGTAGCCATCACCAGACTACTAGTCTTTGCGGGGAAAGCCAGCCTTACCAATATCTTGATTTTCGAGTCTTCTGGCCACAATACCAGAAGCCAATAAAATATTCTGTTTTCAAGCCACTGTCAACTCTTGATAGCCCCTGTCAACTCTTGCAATTCTTTCAACTCTTGTAATTCTTATAATGATATAATTTTTGCTATTTTATGATTATTAATATTATAGAGAAAAGGTGTCATGCCTTGATGATTTTTATATCATTATTAGCCTCTATCAGGGTGCTGGAAACCTAGCAGGCATTAATAATCAGTGAAACAATGACTCTGGGGCTATATGTGGGCCTTGTCATTAGTTTTCATTTACATTTGTATTTTTCAGAAAATTTGAGGGCAAGAAAACATTGACTTTGACAAAAACGGTCACATCTGTGCCACCTCTGCAAATCAATCAGCACCACTGAAATAGCTACTTAGCATTCTGCTGACTGTTTATCCTGCTCAGTGGAGACAAATATATACTTGTCCCCCACCTCAGTAAGCACGTTTTAGGCAACCGGCTTCTCCTTAGAGCTGCTCAGGTGTTTAATGTCTTTTGCCTCATCTGGCTCTCCAAACAGAAAGACAGGTTCACCCCAAATCATTTCTCCTGATTCAAGGACCACTGAGTAGTTTTGCTTTTCCATATTTTGTGGAGAGCATCCCCCTTAAGACCAGGTAACCTGCCCAGCACATGGGCTCTGGTGTGACTGTTTGCCTGTTTGCTTCTGCCTTCTTTTTTTTTCCCCCTAAATTTTTATTTTATTTTTCCTAATACCTTTTTTTTAGGAGGTACCAGGGATTGAATCCGGGACCTCATATATGGGAAGCAAGCACTCAACCACTTGATCTACATCTACTCCTCTGCCTTCTTTTTTTTTTAATTTTTAAATTTTTATTTTTTTATTATTGTCTTTAAAATTTTTTTCCTGCCTCCTTTTTAAAATCATGTTTATCTTCGATTTTATGTCACAAATTCACAGAACACTAGGTAATCATGATGAAGGGGGATTGCCCCATGGTCCCTTCCTGCCTCCTCCAGTTTTCTACAATTAACTAGTTGGAAAACTCTGGGCAGCAGATGTTTTGGTGGTAAGGTACAGGGCAGTTTTCAGAGGAATCTGTGCAGTGGGGATTTTGAGGATTTTAAGAAGTAAGAGCATTTCCCTTTCTTGGCATGGTTGGAACTTAAAGCCACTGAAGTACTGGAACAGGGTAGCAGAATTCTTTATGTAGCGGCATTGTATTCTCTCCGGCTCTCAGAGCTTTATGCCTTTCTCTTATGCCTTTCTCTGATCTCCCATGACTTTCAAAGCAACACACTTTGTTTTCTCAGCACTAAAATCAGGCCAACTTTACGGCAACCCTTCATCCTTTATGTGTCTCTGCCATTCATTACCCAGTTAAGATTTATCTAGGGCTCCGTGGTGATGTGCAAGACCATAAAAGAAATTTATGTGTTCCATGTGTTTGGTTACAGATGGAAAATGAGCAGGAATGTTGAAGGACATGAAGGAAAGAATGTTTATGCATTGAGCATCAGTTCTGAAGTTAGATTCCCTGAGTTTGAATCGCAGCTCTTGTCTTTATTAGCTCTGTGACCTCCAGGTAGTAGTGTCTGTTCCTGTTTCCTACCTCTTAAGATGTGTAAGACTTTAATAACCTAGGCCACTTAAAGGGCTTAGCCCTGGGCATAGCATACAGTTAGCACTTAGTCAATATTAACTACCATTTTTTATTATGTACAAAATTAGTGCTTTTGCAAGTATGCACAAACCCAGAGTTTTAAATCATCCCAACTTTTCAAAGGTTAAACACAATCCCCACAAGAGAGTGGCACAATTATTGGTGAGAATTAAACAGCCCTTTCTCTCACATGGAGCAACTGAGGCTTGCTGAGATAAAGGCATTTACTGAGAGCGCGTTACCTAGTGAGGGAGTCATGGATTAATTAAAATAGTTGAATCCCTTTCTGCCTCTTTCTGAAAAGTTCTACTTTTATCTTTGAAGTAAAAGCTGAATTAGTCACTCAAAGTAACTTTATTAACAGAAAGTATAACTGCCCAGTTTAATGAAGGCAGAGTCTTAGTTCTCCCAGCCATGACCCGGTTCCTGTTAGATATCACTTGCTTTGCTTCTCTTTCTTTTCTCTTTGTGTGGCTTCAACTTGTCCTAATAAGTGTGTCTCCTGCTTCAAGTCTTAAATTGCCTTTGGCATGTTTGCATCACTTATCCATTAAATTTTGCTGGCCAACAAAGGCCTTTAGCATTCTGGTGTCAAAAAAGAAAAAGAAAAAAAAAAGTTAATATTTTATAGATTCCTGGAGAAGGTTGTTCTCCAGCTTCATGCACACCCAATGAAATATGACCTACAGGACCCTGCAAAGAGAAAAACCTCATTTTCCACAATTAGCTCTTAAGTGCCTTCAGGAAATGTTGTTTTCAGCTCATCTCCCTGCATTCCCTGTTTTGGATCACAGGGCAATCTGTTTAAATGACTAATTACAGAAATCATTAAAGGCACCAAACAAATGTTGTCTTTGAATACCCATATCCCAGTTTTGCAAGTCCTGCTTGGTGTGACAGTGATGAAGCCACTTAAGAGTCCAGCAAAGGCGGATGTTAAAAAAAAAAAAAAAGGTGACCATATGTGGTTCAGTTTCCTAACTTTCAGATTTCACACTTTATGATTGTCATTCTGTTACTGGACACCTGTTTAAATGCTATTTTAAAATGTTAATGTATGTTGTTTGTTAAGAAAATCAAGAAAGAGTGTTCAGGTTAAATCATCATCTTTTTATCACCAAAATCATGGCAGAAAATGTTTCTCTTGACATCAATCAGGACTGTAATCAGAATAAACTCTTCCACTCTCAATCTTTTATTGGAGGAAAGAACCCATTTGGGGGGCACCTTGGTCTAAGAGAGATTGGAAATGATCTCAGAATTGGGGGCAGTTTTGCAGGCATTCTAGTTGTTGTCATGAACCCTGGACCCTGTAGAGGATAGTGGCTAGAGGGAATGATAGCCTTTAGTTGTAAAACAAAACAAAACACAATTGTGCTTCTTCAACCATAAAGGCCAGGAAATGATGAGAGATGTTAAGCTGAATTGCATCCTTTTCAGATGTATCAATCAAGCCCTGAGAGATCATGTATCAATATAATTGCCCTATATTTCCTTTCTTCAAAGGGGTACCCATTTGCTTAAAACAGAATTGTCCTCTTTACAGCGACTAAAACCATGTGGTTTTTGTTGCACAGAGTCCAATGATACCATCAACTGCTATTTCCCTAAATCTGTAGAGTTTAGGAGTGTGTTAGGGAATTATGGAAGAAAAGAGGGCACCAGTGTAACAAGTGTAACAATAAAATCATGATCTGATGTGATCTGATGTGACTCTGGGGTCTCATTTTAAACTGAACTGCATTCTCCTTTCTCAGACATGATTAGGGGAGTTTATTTGGCATATACATGCCCTATTCTCCAATGTAAATTTTCCTCTGGTGGGGCAGAAGTCCATAGTCAAAAAGCATGAGTACTCGATGTGGGCATTTCTTTAGAACAATACTTTTTATGAATATTTAATGGCACTGGTTTCTGCTGTCTCATAGAGTTCAGCACCTTGTATGAATTTGGATGAGGAGAGAACAGTTCAGATTTCCCTGGCTTAGTAAGCTCTGAATTCATAAATAAGGAGAAAATCTCATTTCCTTTCATTATCCCATCCTTTATCCTTTATGAGTACAAAACCATGGAGGAAATTTTTCAGGATCTTGGATTAAATAATATTTAATGTTACCATAAGATAAGTTCTGAGGGAAGCATAGCTATTGCAGGACATAAAATCCTCCCCACCCCACCCCTCCTCCTCCTCCTTCTATTGGTTTTTAAACACCTTAGGATCTACCATTTAGCCCTAAATATGGAGATTTTTTTTTTTTAACCTGTGTATAAGCATCTATTCAGTAGTAGAGATACTTGAATAAATTTTGAAGGTAACCCTTAATCTCCCACCATGAGATTCATTCATTCATTCCATTCATTTACTTAACTTATTTTACTAATATTTATTCATCAACTACATGTCAGGAACAATGCCAGAGAGTATATAGAACGGTTTAGATCAGTACAGAAGACTACTTTTATTTATATCAGGGCTTGAGGAATGACTGAATTGCTAAACCCTGGGGGTCCTGAAAAAAGCCTATTACTCATATATTGGGCATCAACTCTGAGGAGTAAACATACCTGCATTGCTTCTCCCTTGCAAAGATATAGTTTGTAAAGGAATTGCTCAGGTGAAATTAATTTCTGGAATTAGTCATATTTCCTGATGAAATTTTCCTACTTGTTCCAGAAATTGGTGAGGTATTTTATTCACTTCCTTCTCCAATCACTGATTTGCTGCACGGTGCAACAGCAAATACTGAACAACGACTTGAGGGTTTTATGGACTTGAAATGTTGGTGCTGGAACTGATCTCAGAAATAGAACTAAGAAAGGTTAGAGGAGGAGCATGTCCTTGGGATAGGGCATGACTGGGAGTTCAAAATTAGACAAGGTGACTTATGAAATGAGTGAAGATGTCAAATAGGCATATTTATATGAGTCTACATTAGGAGAGACTGCTGGGTTACAGTAAGTAGTGGTCTTGTCAGCTCCACATAGCCATGCAAGTGTCCAGGGTGACATCTTGTAGTGGTATCATCTGGAACATTTAGCTGCTGAGGTAACAGGAGAAGAGGGAGAGGCACACTGGCTCTTAACCACCTCTTAAACTTGTTGCTAGCAGTGCCTTTTAGAATGACACTTCTGTTTTCTGTTCAGACTCTGTTAGTTCTGGCCAGAACTAATCATGTGCCCATCCTACCTGAAGAAGTTGGGAAATGCTGGAAGCTCATGGATTACTGGTGGGTACTAACTGCCACCAACTCAGAGGAAGAGGAGAGGATTGCTGGAGTGGTGTACAGGAGTTAACAAGGAAGGATGGAATCCAGTACATAAGTGGTAGAATTGGCTCTAGATGGGGGCATGGGTAATTTATCTGTAAAACAGGGTATCTACAATAACAGAAAACTGCTGGTAGATAGGAAGACATCGTAGAGGCAATCTAGCATTCTCTATGATTGTTTCATTTTTCCAAGTAGGAAGCAAGGTCGTCAATTGCACTTGACATGGGGGAGGTAGTATTGGGGGTTCAAAGCTAGAGGGAAATGGAGAGTGAAAGGACTATGATGAAAGTATGATTCTCTGGTTGTGCCTGCTTTTAAGTGGTCTCCAGTTCCATGGCCACCCCTCTATACTTGACCTCATAATTCTAGGGCAGGAACTCTGTTGCCCACATTTCTACTTTGCTAGCTATTAAAAAGGCCTGGAGGGACAATGGAAGGCTGCAGGAGGAAAAAGGGACTTGCTTCTTCTTGTTTTGCTCCCTGCTTGATTCTGTTGCAGTCAGTGTCACCCCAGCATTGCTTCTTCACCCTGATAGTGGCAGTTCTTCCCAGAACCAGTAATATTTCTGGTCAGCAGTTTATCCAACACTCACAGAACCAGCTTCATCACACCACCTTGGAGACGAACACCAGTTGGCCTACATTTGTTCCTCAGAGGTTTGGATCCCACCTCCCTGTCAGCCCTCACAAGGCTGAGATTTCAACCAGCGTGGACTGATCAGAGCCACCTCCTTGGAGGACTGAGTTTCAGCTCAGTGGGTGGCTCAGTCCTCCAGCTTCAAAGTTCTGTTAATTTCCCAACCCAGAACTGCTTCCTGCAATTCTGTCTCTAATATCTTAGTGTCCTCTTTTTCCTTTTCAGTTCTTCAATACCTAGTTTAGGTTTTATATGAAATTTTCTCTGTTACTATAGCTGCTGTGGTCTGATTGGACCCAGTCTAATAAAGTGGCTATCTGGCCATGAGTAAGTTATTCAATCAATCTTTCTAAGTCTCAGTTTTACCCTTCGTAATTGGATTAATAATACCAACTTCATTTGGGTTATTGTGAAGATTGAATGAGATGATGCAGGTAAAGCAATTCGCTTTAACAAATTCTAGTTATTATTTTTCACTTTTGAGAAGCTGTTCAAATGTCCCACAAACAGAAAGTTTTCCCCGATGGTCCACGTAATGCCAGTCATTCCATCTTCAGTGCTACCTCTACAAGTACATACCTGCTTGGGCTTTTGCTTTTGTCACTTTGTATTGTTTCTGATGTGTTTATATCCCTGAACTGTGGAATTCTATTTAGCTTTGAATAATAATACCTAGCACATTGCCTAGGACAGAATAGTGCTTAATGAATGACTTCACCTAGAGGAACATATTCCCTCCTAACGGACCTTAATAATTATTAATAAGAGAGTGAAGCATTTTACTTCTTTTGTACACATCATTGTGAACACCAGACATTTTCATGAAGTGGATCCAGCACATGCCCTTTCAAGAAGGAGAATTTAGTTTACTCACGATAAAATGGGAATCCTAACTTCTATATCATAAGGTTGTTGTAAGTATTAACTAATATGACTCTCCCAGCACAATGGTTGGCATGTAGCTTACACTAAGAACTTGAAGATGTCTTTCTTTCTAAATTCAGTCCCTTTTCTTAAGACATGAGCTTGTTAACTATAGTGATGGTGCCAGAGAAAGTACAGGCTTTTTACCCAAAAATAAAAATTAATGGATTTGGAATCATATGATCAAAATATGCCAGGAAAAAAATTCTGGTCCATATCAGAGGGCCTTTAGAAATTAGATATATTCTACTGAATCAGCCATTATTTTAGGCAATTGGTAGAAATAAATTGGACAGAGAAGGGATAGAAGGGAAAATGAGTTTCTAAAAGCAAAAATGTCGATGGTTACAATGCTAATTTGTAGAGCATGGCAATATTTGAAAAGTGTTTGTAGTTAAGTGCATTCAGAGATAATGCTTGTAAAATGCCTAACATAGTGCCTGATCTATAGGACATTTTCCCAGATAAGGATAAGTGTAACTTCCTTCTCTATTACTTTCAGAAATAGAATGGCCTGGAAGAGTGGAGACCTAGGGTGGAGAATGGGGTCAGATGGAGAGAAAAGAAAGAGGTTGGAGATTGGAGTAAGACTGATCAAGTAACACATATTCTGGGTAGAGGTTACACAATGACCACCTGGATTGTGGAGAATTGGTTATTGAGATCTTTCTTTAATACTGCTGTTCCATGACATTTGGAAAAAATACAATGGAGCTACAGTTGCAAATACAAACCCACGGAAGCTGAGAAATACTGCTGGTAGAAACTATTGCACTTAGTTCAGCAAATATTGTTTGACTCTGTATTTGGGGAACTTAATGTAACTCAAAAATGAGATGTAGGATCTTATTCCAATATAGTGGGTGAAACTGGCAAAATTTATAATACAGGTATTTTAATAGGTAGGTCTTGCTTAACCTGTTCTGGCAATGTGGACATATTGAATGCCATTTATCTGGACTGAAGCAGTTAATAAGTGAAGAAAGCAATTGCAAGAAGTATTTTGTTACAAGTTGGAGGACACAGCTTCTGCACTAACATTATGTCCAGAATGTTGGCCTTCAGACAGTATTGGGGGGGGATGGGTAGTAGGCGGTCAAGGGCTGGGTTCCGGAAGGTAACATTGACCTATAAAAGCCTGCCCACTTTCTACAAAGAGAGGGAATTAGGAGGAGCAATATTGAAGTGGCAAAACTATAAGCCCCCAGGCGTGTTCAGGCCTTTCAAAGTGAAGGGTCTGTGGTGTTGTTAGTTCAAATAAAGACTTCGCTTTATTTTAAGCGAAAAGTGTCTGGATCAATCTGGCTGACAGGAGGGAGATAAGGCAGAAGAAACCAGCAGCCTGATTGATGTGAGCTCCTACACATACATGCCTCTTTAGGAGGATTTAGCATCTCAGACAGGAGTTTGGAGAATTTTAATACTGAGTTGATTAGGAGCCAAACAACTTGGTTTAGTCAGAGGTCCTGCAAATTTTCTGGGAGCCCTTACTACACTGCTACAGATGGTCTTTTTGGCTGTACTGCTCTCAGCCACACACTGGGCTCCTGGCTTGACTCATTGCTCCCTCCTTCTGTGCTCCTACAAATGCTGTACTGTTTCGGTGTTCAGTGAATATTAAACCATCGAAATAGCAATAACAGCTCGAGCTTGACATATCCCTTCAAAAGTCTTGGACAGGGGACATGAAAAACTGAACTGGCTGCTATAAGGGAGAAATTAGGATCCAAACCTTTCCTCATTATAAATAATAACTATTATATAATAGCAATATATTGCTGCTATAATTTCAATAATAAAGATAAGAGTGCTTGGCAAGGTCTCAGGCACTCTGCTGAGAACTTAGCTACGTTTTCTTATTTAACCCTCAAAAAACTTTCTTGATGTATGTATGATAATCCCCATTTTATAGATGGGAAACAGTGAGTTTGACTTGTATAACAAGTAATAGAACTAAGATTCACCCCCCCCAGGTTGGCTTCATTCCAAAATACATACTCTAAAACTTTACTCTCCACTCCTTTCCCAGCCAAGTTCTCATTATAATTATGTGAGTAAAACCTGAACAATTACTTGAAGGGGAAGAGGAAGCTTTCAACTCTCTCATTTGGCACCACAGGAGCAAAATTGCTCAGTAGCTGTACAAGGTGAGGTTGGTGAGTTGCTCAGGCTGGCGTGAGCAGACCGGGTAATACCATTCTTTTGCATTCTGTCTCCTGAACCCACTGCCCCAAGAAATAGTGAATTTTGCCTTATTGAAAACTCAATTGTACTAATAATAATGGTGAAGAAGATGGCCACATAGCTTCAGAGAAAAATATCTTAGCTGTTGAATAATACTCAAAATATTACTAAGATTCATTAGCTATAGAATTGTAAATGCAATCCCCATATGCTATGACCTGGAAACTTGTTGGCCATGAATATGCATCAATTTATTCTCCTTTAAAAACAGGGATGTATGACTCTGTACACTTCATTAGATGCTTTTGAAGAAAAGGAAACTGAAATGGCCTTATAGGAGAATGTCAGCATCTTTCCCATTCTCTTTTAGATTATCAGGTAAAATAAGGAGAATGGGCAAATAAAAACCTTCATACTTCATTTTTAGTCACACTAGGGGAAAGACAAAATCCACTAATTCCAGAATATGAATGAGGCTTTCAAAATTAGGTAGGGTTGGACAGAACATGTGGGAGGAAATAGAGAAGTATATAGAGAGGCCCAGATCTCGAGAAGTAGCATCTGAGATCTCTGCTTCCAACTAGGATGGAATAACGTATTAAATTTAACCTCCTACCTAAAGCAAATTTTTTTTAAAAATGGACAAAATATATAAAATGATGGCTTTCAAGACTTTGGACATCAGTCAATGAAAGACAGTGATCCCTGAAAGACAGGAACCAAAAAAGAAAACTCCATGATTTCAATTTCCCCAGGTTACTCTCTTGAAAAGGTTTCCAAGAGGCAATGCAGGTAGGGGAAATCCTGAAAGGCTCTCTGAGCAGAAATAATGGAGTTGAGAATCTGAGGAAGCCAAGGAGGCTTGAGTTTACAGGGCAGAGTATTGGAGATGAGAGAGTTGCACACACACATATACACAGATTCACACACACTCACATGAGAGAGAGAGAGCATGTGAGCAAGCAAGCACTCTGGAGATGTGTAGGAAGTATCCTTCAAGTCCCCAGCTGAGTTCTGATCAGTATCTGTGTATGAGAATATTACTGAAAGTTGGGAAGGGCCACCATATAGAAAACAGGGAACAGTTCCCAACTCGAAGAGGGTGGGAGAGTGCCTGTTTCCAAAGCCAGAGTGGAAAACCTCATAATCTAGGTGGCATTATTTAGAGAACTAAGAAGGGTCTGGCCTCAATCGTGTGGAAATTAACCCTAGATGAAATGCTGCTCTGCCAAACAAAGCTTCCAATCAAGACCAAGAAAAATGAAACACTTTCATAGTAACCTAATTAGGTTCCAGAGTAAAGCTCAAGATTATTTATAGAAATACAAAAAATTCAGCACAAATATATACACACACATACAGCACCCAATAAGTAAACATCACAATGCATGGCATCCAATTAAAAAGTAAGAAGAATCAAGAGGGATGAAAATACAACCCACAATGAGTGGGAAAATCCATCGATGGGAACTGGGTCAAAATAAAACAGGTGGTAGAATTAGTAAAGGACATTAAAACAGTTATAACTGTATTGTGTATGTTCTAGAAGCTAGATTGAAACTGTTAGATAGGAATAAGAATGTTATATCTACATATAAAAAGAACCAAAACAAATTTTGGAGTGAAAACTACAATGTCTGGCATGAAAAAAAAATCACTACTGGAATTAGCAGATTAGGCATTGATCAGAATAATAGTAGTGAATTTGAGACACAGCACAAAAATGATCCAAAATGAAAAAGAAAAAGACCAGAATTAAAGAGAATGGATCATCAGTGCATTGTGGGACAACTTCAGATGAAAAAAATTATATATAACAAAAGTCCCCAAGCATACATTTGTCACACTTTTTCCATACACCTCTATTATCAGCACAGTACAGCTTGGCATTGATGTAAGTATATTATAGAATTGCTGTTAACCACAGTCTATTGGTCACACCAGTTGTAGTTTTCCCATGTTTCTCCATATTCTCATCACCCTGCAATAGTGATGTACATCAGCTCTAGCTCACAGAAGGACTCTCTTACATTTGAACCCTTAACCACAATTCTCAACCACCTCTGGGTTTACTGTGTTATTCAGTTCCTAGATTATTCTTTAGCTTTCTTTCTACTGACATTTACTTCCCCAGACTACCTTTCTCAGTCACAATCCCATTTATAAACCAGTTGCTACTCACTATAATGTGTTACTATCAACTCTATCCATCTCCACACTTTTACAGTCAAGTTAATTAAAACTTCTGATATGGACCATGATTGGTGGTAACAGTTGGATGATATTATCTCATAATCTGTGACAAATATTCCACCAGGGTGTGGAGTTGTATGGGAAATCTACACATCTGTATGATTGTTTTGTAAGTTCACAATATCTGTAACAAAAATATATTTTTAAAAAATAGTATGGGTTGAGGGAAAAATACACCAAAAGTAAGATAAGGAATATAGTTGGTAGTAATATTTTGACGATGCTCTTGCATAGTTTGTAACAAATGTTTCACACCAATACAAAGGGTTGGTGGAGAGGTGATATATGAAACCCCTGTGTGATGCTATGTATGTTTATTTTCTAAGTTCACAATCTTTACTACACACTTATTGTTTATGTGTGTTCATGTATGAATGATACACTTCAATAAATTTTAAAAAAGTCCCCAAAGGAGAGAACTGGGCAAAGGGCAGATGAAATACTTGTAGAAATATCCACTGAAAATTTTCCAAGCCATGGAAAAAAATGCCCCCTGTTATACCTATTCTTCCCTCTCCCTCCCCTCAGAACCTTTGGTGGCCACTGCCTTTATATCAATGTTATAAGTTCTTTCATTGCTAAAATAATAATGTCTACTTTAGCCCATAGTTGCATCCCCCCTTCATGTTTGTTCATTCCTCAATCTTGAGGATTTGGGCATGGTGATGCCCCTCTGCTTCTGAAAGAGAGGGGGCTTGATCCCATAGAGCAGATGGGTGGAACTGCCTTCCTTGCAGTTGTAGATACTCTCTGTTTTTTTGGGATGGGCGTTGTCCATCATCATCCTTTTGTTAGTTGTCCTGGGTAAGTCTGATGAACTGGAGAGTAGGTGTTGGCTGGAACTCTGCTGAGATTCAGGGCTTCATGTGCCTATTGAGCCCTGAATCTCAACAATAGATTCTTTTGATTCTTCTCCAAGTTTGGCATTCACCATAACATACAAATGCTCTCGTGGGTAGTCACTTAGGTCCCCAGACACAGAATGTAAGCTAATGGTGGGGTATTCAAGAGAGAATCCTAATCCAGAGCCTTCTAACCAGCCAGGTGGCTCTCAGCAGTGTAAGAGCACTGGTGCTGAGGCCCTTCCTGATTAGCACAGCTTCACTATCTGGCTCCTGCTGCAGCAGCTTCTCCACCAGGCTGGGTGGTGGAACACTTTTGAGGAAACTCACTGCAGCTGAGAACCCCAAGACTCAGGCCTGGAGGGAGATAAGGCGGCAGCAAACACCCTCACCACCATGTTTATTTATTTTTATATGTGTATTTCTATTTTCATTTAGTTCAAACTACTAATTTCCCTTTTCAGTTTCTCCTTTGACCTATAGAAGCATGTGATTTGGGTTCCAAGTATTTGACAATTTCCAGAGATCTTTCACTTATTGATGTCTACTTTCTTCTTGGTCAGAGAACATATTTTGTCTTTGTTTTCTTTTTTTTTACTTTGTTGGTCTCCTTGTGATGGATTATTTCATTTTTTTATGCTTAAATTTTTAAATTTTGTTTTTTAAAAAGGTATTATAATTCACAGTGTACATACTTTTTTCTTTCACTGCTTTAAAGATGTTGCTCCTATATTTTTAAGCTTGCATTCTTTCCAATTAGAAATTTGGTGTCATCCTTATCTTTTTTCCTCTTTGGGTAATATGTCTTTTTTCTAATTACTTTTAAGATTTTTCTCCTTATCATTACATATGACGAGCTTGCCTGGCATTTCCTTCATATTTCTTGTGTACAGTGTTTGTTGAGGTTCTTGGATATATGGGTACATGGCTTGGAATTGTTTTGCATGACATTGCAATGACAGATACAGGCAATTATACACTTTGTCAAAACATATAAAATTGTGCCATGCAATTTTGGTGTAAACCATAATGTAAACTATAGATCATAGTTAATAGCAATACTTCAACATGTGTTCATCACTTGTAACAAATGTACCACACTAATGAAAGATGTTGTTAATTGGGGAAAATGTGGGAAGGGAAGGGGTGAGGCATATGGGAATCCCGCATATTTTCAATGTAACATTGAAATGTAACATATACAAAAAAGTTGTGTGTATGCAATTATAAAAAAACAACGTGCAGATGAAGAAATATGGGAAAAAAAAGAATCTGTTGCTGATGAAAAAGAGGGAGACTGTGATGATGATGATGAACCTATTGCTGAGTTTAGATTTGTACCTAGTGATAAATCAGCATTGGAAGGAATATTTGCCGCAATGTGTGAATGCCAGGCTTTGCCTCCAGATCGTGAGGATGAAGGTTCATGTGATTATGATGGGGAAGAGTATGATGTGGAAGCAAATGAACAAGGGCAGGGGGACATCCCTACTTTTACACCAATGAAGGACTGTTCGATTTAACAGCAGAAGGCCAAGCCACATCCGAGATTAGACGGAATGCTTTCTCAGTCTGTGAGTAGCCAGTATAACATGGCTGAGTCCAGAGAGAAGACTCAGTAGGAGAAAATGGAGAAGGGGGAAACGGGCTTGGCCCAGTGGTTAGGGCGTCTGTCTACCACATGGGAGGTCGGCGGTTCAAACCCCGGGCCTCCTTGACCCGTGTGGAGCTGGCCCATGCGCAGTGCTGATGCGCGCAAGGAGTGTCCTGCCACGCAGGGGTGTCCCTACACACACGCAAGGAGCGTGCCCTGTAAGGAGAGCTGTCCAGAGTGAAAGAAAGTGCAGCCTGCCCAGGAATGGCGCCGCCCACACTTCCCCTGCCGCTGACGACAACAGAAGCGGACAAAGAAACAAGACGCAGCAAATAGACACAGAGAACAGACAACCGGGGAAGGGGGGGGGAATTAAATAAATAAATAAATATTTTTAAAAAAAGATGGAGGAGGGATGGAGGTAGAGACAACTGTTGCTGGACAATCTGAAGATACAGA
Organism: Dasypus novemcinctus; assembly: GCF_030445035.2. NCBI lineage: Eukaryota > Metazoa > Chordata > Mammalia > Cingulata > Dasypodidae > Dasypus > Dasypus novemcinctus. The sequence continues at coordinate 80,908,301 of NC_080686.1, forward strand.
TGTTGATCACTGAAATGACTTAGACAGCTTTAAGAGTCAGTCCACTACTGTAGGAAAGAACTTGGTTCCTCTTATACTATGGAGTGGGGTTGATGAAAGTCTTTTTCCTTCTCCAAAACTCACCTGAACCAGTTCTTTCTTGGGACAGACTGTACCGAGACAGCAAGTTGTTACCAGTCGAAGAAACCTGTGACCTTTATTAACAAAGGTGAATTAACTTAATCCAGAGGGTCCTTGTGGTTTATCATTGAGTCTAAAACTATTAGTGTCTAGGTACCCTCTGAGCTGGCCTGTAATTCCTGCCTTCACTGCAGGCATCTTTTGTTAGCTTAGCAAGCCTACATGGTGAAAATGTACAGCAACTGGAGGTAGATTAGGTGGGGAAGAGAGAGGCTGAATTTAAGGTATGCTCCAAAAAGGGAGACAAATATACCTCAAAGGAGTCCTAGCCTCTCTGTTTATTCTCCACAGGAAAGGGATCTTTTACTAATAAGGGACCTGGGATATTTAACTCAAGCATCTTAGGTAGCTTCTTCTGAAACATCCATCCATACATACTACCACGGACACAAGTCTTGAGCGTCTGACTAGCTTTTGCTGTTTTCACCATGTTTACTTCAGCTCACAAAATTCTAGTCTGTTCTGTTACAACCTCTGAGGCTATATCCTTCAGTTTTGAACCTCTTAGGTGATTTTCTGTAACAGAGCAAGTGAAAATCCTTAAAGTACTTCAGAGGAGAATTGTTTTGTCTTTGTAATAGCTTAACAAATTAATCTAAATTTTCTGTTTAAAAAAATTAAATAAACATAAAATCTGTTTTCTCAACAAAAGAACTACCAAACCTGCTTCAGGAGAAAAAACAAAAGGGTACAAATACACAAACGTGTAAAGGGAACAAATGGAATTAAACATCAACACAAAGGACTTTGAAAGAATTATAATAGATTACTTTGCTTAATCATATACACCAAACTTGAAAACCCAAATGAAAGGGTAATTTTCTAGAAAAATAAATTTACCAAAACCAGGAGAGAAAGAACAAATCAACCACCACCCAACAGAATCTTTGAACAACCAGCAGAACTGGCAGAAGCATCTTTCTCAAATCTCTTGAAAACAATTAATGGACTGCAGCAACAGGGCAAATGCCAAATCAGAAAAGCTACTTAAAAGCAATGAGATCTTGTGGCACCCTTGTGGGCCCCTCCTCCACCCATTGGCTCCCAATGCAAAAGCTCAGTTCATTTCTAGCCTTCATTAAAGTTTGGCTGCATTGGCCAGATGATCCACAACCCTCCAAGGGCCCAAAATGTGGGTTTGACCTTGTGCCTCTCACATTAAAATTATTAGACCGTGACATCAGGAGCAGAATACAGGATGTCTGGGCAGGTGAGGGAGGAAAACTTTCACTGAGGAAAGAAGATCCTATCAATCCAAGGCCTGGCACATGACTGGAAATGTAAGAAAGGTATATGACAGCTTAATGGAAGTTGCTGAAATATAGACTAGCTCTCATTTTTGCAAAGCCTCTTAAGTGCAAAATGTCTAAGGGGTGCAGAAAATACTTCTGCCAGTGATGTTCACATTTGTCAAAAGGCCTCATCCAGCTCTATGGACCCAAGGCAGATAGATGCCCAGTGATTTATTCTCAAAATCATATTCTGTTCTCTTTCATTCACATATCCAGCTAAACAAATATGTGTGGTACATGCATACCTGCGACCAGTCCACCCTCCCCTAAAACGCAAAGCTGATCAGAGTTAGGTAATGGTGCAGTTGAGTTCTGGAGCCAGACCCCCTGTATGCAAATCCAATTCAGCTTTTTGCTGTCTGCCTGACATCAGTTACTAAAGATTTCTGAGGCTTAACTTTCCCATCTTTACAACAGGGATGATCAGATTATCCACCTGTTAGGGCTGTAGAGTTAGCAGATATAAAGTGCTTAGAAGAAATCTGGCTTGTTATTATCATGTTACACCCCTCTCAGTGTCCTTAGAATAAAGTCCAAAGTACAAAATAGGGTTGACAAAGCCCTCCAAGATGAATCCCTGCATCTCTCTCTCCAGGCTCCTCTAGCACCTTCCTACCTCTCACTCCAGCCACATTTCTATTCCTCAGAAGCCCCAAGTGCCTTTCTCCTTCAGGGACTTTGCATTTGCTATTCCTCTGCCTGGAAGATTCTCACTTTCTTACAGAAAAATTCTTATTCAAGTCTCCATTTAAACGTGACCGGCTCAGTCAGGTCTGGTGTAGATCCCCTGCACTGCACTCCCATGGCATCCTGACCTACTCCTTGATAGCACTAGTCACATTTATCATTAAACAAGTATTTCTGCATTTTAAAAAGTCAGTTCCACCCACTCTATAATGACAAGGATGAATATAGCATCTGACATTTAATAGTAAGAAATGCTTAAATGAATGAATGAATGCAAGCCTATACATGGGCTGTGATTGGTACCTTGTGCTGCACAATATAGTTCTCAGTTTGTCAGTATGGGTCTGATATCCCAAGTCTTTGCGGAATCTTCAACTACAATATTTCTCGTATGTTTTGTTTTAGTTCCCAGTAGCTATCCATGTGTCTCTCACTGCACTCCTCAAAGACAGAAGCCATGGCTGAAACATATTGAGTCTTACTTAAAGTCTACAAAAATATATAATTAAAAATAATTTTAAAAAGAGATGGATTAGTCCATGTTCTACACAGCCACCTGGCCTAGTGAATAACAAATATTTACTATGACAAGTACATGAATATTATGCATGTGCTCACCTCGAAGTTGACACTTTAGAAGTGTTGTGACTTGTAATTATCTGAGTGCTGATAGTACCCGAAGTTATGAGTGCAGCACCTGACCTCTGTGTGGTACATTCTATGATAAGCAGTTCTGCCTACTGCTGAATGTCACCTGCCACTTTTTTCTGCCACCTTTGCCCCAGTGGCTGTCAAAATACTTTCTGCTGGTCTCGTCTTACCTCATACTCCATCATGTCTTCCTGCTGCAGTAGTGCCTAAGCTGTATTGTGCTGCTGCAGTGGGATATAAGTTCTCTTGTGCTGGAGTTTGGCCTGCCCTGCCTACTCTTGGTGGCCTTTGAGCAGTGGCTTAAGCGTCTGGAGGTAAATCCCCCAATAATCTTGATCCAGTGATTTCATTGTAATGCCTGCGCATTGTACAAGGTACCCTGATTTTAGATTCTCCAGAAACAACATAGAGAAGTAAAGAGCATGATTTTTGAAGTTATATGGAGATAGGTTCAACCCTGTACCTGCCATATATTAGCTGTGTGGTTTTAATAAATCTGAGCCAATTTCTTCAGTTTTAAAAAGAGCTGTCTTATAGGGTTGTTCAAAGAATTTAGTGAGACAATATGTGTAAAGTGATCAGCCATGGTGGCTTGTATTATGATTATTGTTGCTGCTACTAGTATTGCTGTTGTTTTTATTATTTTTTTTTTAATTTTTTTATTTTTTATTGACTTTGTAATAATATTACATTAAAAATATATATGTGAGGTCCCATTCAACCCCTCCCCCCCCCCCCAACAACACTCGTTCCCATCATCATGACACATCCATTGGATTTGGTAAGTACATCTTTGGGCACCTCTGCACCTCATATACATTGGTTCACATCATGGCCCATACTCTCCTCTATTCCATCATGTAGGCCCTGTGAGGATTTACAATGTCCGGTGATTACCTCTGAAGCACCATCCAGGGCAGCTCCATGTCCCGAAGACGCCTCCACCTCTCATCTCTTCCTGCCTTTCCCCATACCCTTTGTCCATTATGTCCACTTTTCCCAATCCAATGCCACCTCTTCTATGTGGACACTGGATTGGTTGTGTCCATTGCACCTTTATGTCAAGAGGAGGCTCAGATTCCACCTGGATGCTGGATGCAATCCTCCCATTTTCAGTTGTAATCACTCTAGGCTCCATGGTGTGGTGGTTGTCCTTCACCTCCATCTTAGCTGAGTGTGGTAAGTCCAATAAATCAGATTGTAGGTGCTGGAGTCTGTTGAGGCTCAGGATCTGGCTATCACATTGTCAGTCCAGAGATTCAAATCCCCTAAATATATCTTAAACCCCAACATTAACTGCACCTCCAGCACATTAGCATGAAAGTCTTATGAAGGGAGATCCCATCTGAGTCCAGATTCATCACACATAAACACCATTTCCAAAGAGGGGCCATCTGCCCTGGTAGTTAACCCCATCGGCCATGACCATAACTCCCATGGGTCTCTTTAGCCCTCAAAGGAACCAATATCTGGGGGTTGTATCTGCTTTATCTGTCTCTCTGACTCTGCTCAGTTGTGCATGAGGGCAAACCTTCTGCCAGCCTCCAGACTCTTTTTTAGAAACTCGTAGCCATATAAACTCATTTCTCCTTTCCATTTCCCCCTTACTTTAGGTCAAACAGCATTTTAAAGTCATGGTATTTTATGTAGACATGGATATTCTGCTGATCCACATTGAACCTTCCGTATAAGGTCATTTTCCAGTTGCATCATCAGTTGGTAGTTGATAGTGGTCCCTCGTTGCCAGGGAGGCTCATCCCCGGGTGTCATGTCCCACGCTGGGGGGAAGGCATTGCATTTACATGCTGAGTTTGGCTTCGAGACTGGCCACATTTGAGTAACATGAAGGCTGACAGAAGGAAATTCCCAGGCACAAAGTTGCTCTAGGCCTTGTTATTATTTTGGGTTTATCAGCTCACAAGCATAGTCATTAGTATCAGGGGCTCACTGTTGAACCCTCACTCCCTCCCGGTCCCCACCACTGTACCTGGGAGACTGTCGCTGCTCCCCTAGGGACCACGACAGAGCACCACTGGCCGGGAACCCAGTACCCCCCCTACTGTGGTTTTTAATTGTTGCCACTATGAGTATATCCAAACATTACCATGCACCCTGGACATATGTTCTGTACAGCTCCCTGTCAGTCATATATCATCTGTCATTGGTATCCCATACCAGTATCCCTCCATTGCCATTGTTGAAACACTCTGTGATCCAGAACTCCCCGAAATTTGAAGCCCAATATAATGTCATGGTCCCTTACTAGGGAATGGCATATAGCGATGAGTTTAAAGGATAGATAAAGAACTTGGATAAAGTTAGATAAAGAACTTAGATAAAGAATGTTGACTTGAAAAAATTCCACATCCTATTTTTCCCCCCCCCCCCCCCTAATTATTCAGCTTTTCTTCACAGGAGTCCTAGACCACAGCAATGTATATATATAATATACAGCACTCCCACACATCCACCAGAAAACCTTTTCCCTTCCACAGTGATACTCTTACGCCCTATTCATATCATATTTACTTAAAGTGATGTACAGAGTCTGAGACATTAGCTTTCTAACAAGGTGACATCTGTATTTACATTATGGTGCATACTTTAGGATACACAGTTCTTTACATTTTTAGTTATCCTATGTTTTACATTATGGTTTACATTATCAGTCTGTCATCTCCTATATGTTATGGTGTAATATTACATGTTTTATATCCATCCTTGTGTACTCTCAAGAAACTCCTCTCTTACCCCCCATTTACTTTGGTTCCACACATTTAACGTCCATTTTCCCTTCCACCTTAGTGCCCTCAGTGATAGCCAACCTCCGTTTCCTGAGGAGCCACTTCCAGAGATAGATGGAATAGTGTTCAGGGCCTAACTTGCTCAACTGCCCCAATGCCCTGGGAGCCACCCTTTCTCTCGAGGGATACAGTTCCCTCTATTGGATGGCATTAGTCCTCCCCAGGATGTGGGTCCACCCCCACTCTCACTACTTGGGTTTCTACCCCATGGTGTCACCCACTCTGGCAGAATGAGCATTTAGACATTCCCCAGGAGCCCGTCCTGCATCAGACCCTCCCCTCCGAGCATTCTAAACAGGTAACCCTCTTTATTATATTTTGATATGATTTTCTCGGCATTTTACTCTCCACCAACACCTGACCCTCTCCTGGTTCGTATGCTACCCCTCCCTCCCCCCACTTTTGGGCAACGTTACCCACCCGTCCCTCCCCAGCCACCCTCAAACCCGCAAAGCCCCAAGCAAAGGCAACCCCTTGCCCCCCTTTTATCTCTTCTTTGTGTTCATACTTACCACCATCTCGTCTTAAATTCCACCCCTGCAGACATCGGCTCATATCCTTCCTCCACCCTCCGATTTCCTGCAAGCCTATCGTTCAGTCTCTTGCTATCTAGGGCAGCTTGTTTATTTCATATCATTGAGGTCATGTAGTATTTGTCCTTCAATGTCTGGGTTGCTTATTATTATTTCAGGTTAATTCTGAGCTGATTGAATTTCACTATCCATATGACCAATGGCAGGTGTCCAGAGAACATTATCTTGCAATTAAAAGTACCTTAGGACTACCCAGCTAGATGGTTCTATCTGTTTTGTGAGGTCTCTGGCAATTCTTCATAATGTTCATGCTGATAAATTGCTGTGGTTCAAATGATGTTGAAGGGAAGAAGGGCAGAAGGAAAGTGAGGATAAACGAAAACGTGTAAATTGAAATCTATACTTGAGAATCACATGGAAGCCCTTGCTATCTATTTTGCAAATTAGTTTGCTTTTTAGATTTCCAAAAAGCTCAGTTTCTCTAACTAGAAAATCAGCAGGAAGCAAGATTTTGGTGAGTTTCTTTTACATACTGCATTTTCATAATAATTCACTTCATAAAGCAAATAAATATATGTATCCTTAGGAACAAATATATAGGCTCCTGTTTGGGGGTTGATTTTCTAAATCAGTTTGCTAGCACTAGACAACTTTACCCCAGGGCTAATGGGGACAGTGGAGAACAGAGGCAGAGGCTTGGTGGGATTCTTTACAGGTGGTCATTATCCCTGCCCTAATCCCTCCACCACCACCACCACCATCACCACCACCACCACCTTTTGCAGTAACAAATGAAGAAGCTTCTTCCTGGTGACATGATAGGTTCCTGCAGCATTTTGGCTTCATAGACAAATGGGCTGATAATAGGAGTGTCTCCTGAGGAATTTCAAGGGAGTGGAGGTCATGCATGACCTTCATCTTAGGTGTCTTGTTTGAAATTTTAATACACTCAATTGGGAATGGATATGATGCAAAACTAATTGTCCCAGATGTTAGACTCAAGGTAGCATCATTTTTGCTGTATCTACATGTGGGACTTCCCTACCTACCTTCTTTGGACTTGGGGCCCAATGCCATAGCTAATTTCATCTTAATCTTACAGATAACTTTTATCTCAGCAGCATTTCAGTCTGAAACTTACATTCAAAAGTATCTGCCACCATTTTAAGTAATTCAAATAAGATGAATTTATGATTCATATAAATACAAAGCATATACATGCACACGCATAATATGTATACAAGCATAAATGTATACATATGTAAGTAGGTTATCTAATATAAATACATTTATGTAGTTTTTATAAATCTGCTTTATAAATTTTATAATTTGCAAACAATATTTTTATTGCTCTCCTCATTCAGAAGGTAAGTGGGAGTGTTCTACAAATGACCCCTTTTTAATCAATTTATACACACACACATATATCCATATATCCATCTAAGACTAAGAGAGAAGATCAAGAACACAGAAAGGACCATGCCAGGTTGTCATGTTTCTTTAAAGCATTATATGCACCCTTGCAGTAGGAGATGAAGTCTAGAGGCTGTTAGATTGGTTCTTGAGGTCTTGGAAGTCTGGTCCATGTTTAACATGAATCCTGTTTAACACTATCAGGTGGCCCTACCCTGGGATCTAACAAACTGTGAACCCTGGGGTTTTGCAAGTCCCATTCTTTGAAAGTCACCCTGAAAGACAAAATGAACTAAAAGATGAGTAATGAAAAGTGTTTTCAACTCATAAATGAAAGACAATTCTAAAGGATTCCAGTACAAAAAAGAATAATATTATCAATTGTAGCACATATCAATGGTTTATGGTAACCATAGCCTTTTCAGTGTGTCTATTTAGCATCTCCTATGAAGAATTGGAGTCTTTGTCTCCAACATTGGAATTTGGGCTGACTTTGTTACTTCCTTTGGTCAAGAGACTACAGAAGTGCTTGTATGTTAGCTCCAAGTTGAGGCCTTAAGAGGTCTTGTGGACTTTTGCTCTCTTTCTTTCTCCTTTGCCTTTGCATGGGATCATGTTCAACCTTTCAGAGGATGAGATACACACAGCAGAACAAAATCAAGCCAGGAATCCCAGATGAAGCACTAGACATATAAGAGAGATCATTCCGGACCAGCAGTCCCAACCAACCCACCATCTAACTGCAGACTCAAGGTCAATAACTCATATCAACCAAGTCAAGTCTAGAGAGGAGAACTTCCAGATGACCCATTAACTTATGAGAAGTAGCAGTACTTGTTGCTTTAAGATGCTAAGTATGGGGATGGTTTTTACATAGTCTTATTATGGAAATAGATTCTTTTTAGAGCCATGTGTATAGAAATTTGGCAAAAGAGCCACAGACAAGATAGAGGTAGAATAACTGTTGGGGGAGTCACTGATCACTAAAACCCTCCAATTTTCTGCTGTGTTGAATGTAAGACAAGAGGAGTGTGTGCTTACAGGTAGATAAAATTACCTTTCCATCCTATGATGTTTAAAAATGGGCTACTTAGAAAAGTAGTCCCTGTGTCCTACATCCCATGCTTCTGAGATTGGTCCATTATTTGATGTACATTTCTGCCCACAGAACAAAACTCAGACACTCTCAAGAATACTAAAACTATTAGAATGTCATGGGAAAATTAATTAATATTTGGGGAAATTAATTCATATTTGAGGTATTTAGCCAACAGCTAAGTGATACATGACTGATGACTCAGAAGTTAAGTTCCTGGAAGTCAGAGAGTTCTTATGCTGTGGCTCACTCTGTACTTAAAATAAACACGACGGGTAATTTATTTATTAAAATTTAAGAAAAATGTTTAAAACCCACTTCAACAACCCAGAATGGGGAAGCAGAGGCTGCTGCGACCTTGACTGATACCGCTGGGGCCTGGAGTTGTAGCAGCCTGAAGATAATCCCCATGCGAGTCCAGAGTCTTCCCTTGACTGCAGAGGTTCACAATTCCACTTAAGCCCGTGTCTCAGGAGACCCATTTGGGCGCCAACTGTGCCACGGGGCAGAGGAGATAAGCAGCTTCCTTTTACTTCTCTCACCTCTAGGAAAGTGATGTCTCCTGAGATTGCAAACTCTGTCCCCGATCCGCTTCTTCCTTCCTTTTTTCTTGGCCAATTCTGGAGTGCTAAACCAATTGTGAGTACTGAAGTTTTGCTTTCTCAACCTCAGCAACCTTTGTGGATTGATACTTGGAAGTTTCCAGCATACTAAATGTGACTTCTGCTGTCCTTGCTCTTTTGACATTAGGCAGAAGACAACATGTTTCAGTCCAGATGGTATCAGTTTAATCACTGGCACCTAATGTAGCATGATACACTAGTGTTGACCCAGTGTCTATTAGGAGCAATTTTCTGAGATTTTGCTTTGGAGAAGAGTTTGGAGAAAAAAAAAATACTTGCAGGAGTATGAAAATCTGATCTAAGATTTTATTTTATATAAAAATATACGCATAGTATTACTCATTTATTAAAAATCTAACGTGTATAACTGAATGTCCTTAGGTTGTCTTATGCATGCTTGTTATTCTTACATTCCAGATGCTTTATCACATTGTATAAGGCCCTGCATGGTCTGACTTCTATTGATCTCTACAACTATATAAATTAAGAATTGTGGTTATGTGGTAAGTAAAAGAAAACAGCAACCATGGGTCAGAAAAGGAAGGGATTACTTTTTCTCATTAATAATTTCCCAAATCTAAGAAGTCCAGGCTGCTGATCCAGACAGTCATCCAAGAGCCCAGGCTCCTTCTATCTTGCTCCTATGCTATCTTTCCCATGTGACTTTTGTCCTTGTGGCCACAAGATAGCTGCTGCATATCCAAGCACATCAGTGTCCCAGGAAGGAAGAAGATAAAATCATGAAGGACACAGGCAAGAATCTTATCCTTTGAGTCTTTGATATTGTTTTTAGTTGGGAAAGGATGGCTCTCCATGGGGAATTATGCTTCATCTCATTGGCCAGAGCTGTGTCACATGGCCACCCTTATCCCAGGTAATTTGCTACTGCTCCAAACAAAATCAGGATATTGTCAGGAGGGAAGAAAGGTAGAATTGGCAGCAATCAGTGTCTGCCTCAATAACCTCATCTTATGCCATGCTTTGCCTTGCTTCCCATGTTCCATCCACACTGACTTTCTTTTGGTTCCTTCAGTATTACAGACTCTTCCTTCTTCAGGAGATCTTTTTGCTGGCTGTTCCTTACTTAGAATATTCTTCCCCTTATCCCATGCCATGACTGGCTTCTTCATGGCAAAATTTACCCTGTCACTGCCTCAAAGGAACCTTTCTTTACCTTCCTATGTAAAGTGGTGCCTCGTCACAGTCTTAGCCAATTGTTCTAGAGCACATTCTCCTAGTCTGTATCTCAAGGCTCTGGCCACGTCTGTGGTTATATTACCTATATGCTTACTTATGTGATATATGACTGAAATTAAGTTCTGTAAGGGTCTTTTCTAATTTTCTGTTGTCCACTTCTGTGTCCCCAGCACAAAACACACTCGGGTGCATCACTTTATTTCATTTAATATTCCCAGCAACCGCCTGGGGTAGCTAGTCACTTGCCGTAGTCACAGAACTTTTGAATGTGTCAGAGCCAGGCTGCCTGGCTTGAACACCGTTTCTCTTCCCAGAAACGCTGCTCCTCACAGAAGGAGGCTCATTGACAGTCCTCAGAAGTCTCTCTCCCTCCCAGGGCACAGAGGTCACACTTTGCACCAAGCTAATTGACTTGCTTGCCACTCTCGCAGCAGTCTGGGTTACTGACATTAGCACTCCCCTTTAAAAGTCAGCTTTTAAATTTGATTCTCCCAGGAAGGCCAGAAGCCAGAGTGTTTGTGGTTCCCCCGGGTGACTTCCTCCTCAATGATGGGAAATTAACTTCGTTCGCTAACCAGGGAACAGGCCAGGCCAGACCCTGATATATTCATTAACAAAGCTTTTCAGCTTCATCGAGGGGGGCAATTTATCCTCCTCAGAGAGAGGACCAAACTGCCTCCCACCCCCCGCCGCCCCAATCCAGGTTAATTATTTCCCAAACTTATTTCTAAGTTGCAGTCAAAACCTGTTTTGTATATAAATCTTTCCTAACAAGACTGTTCTCTGATACAACTTTTATCAAAAAAACTATTGATCTGGAGCACTGGTGCTTAAAAATGACTCAGACTTTAGAAGTGGATCAGGTATCTTTAGTTTCCTAATTCATCCCGTCAGCAATGAAAAGTTTCTCCCTCTTGCGCACTGTGCTGTTTGCTCCAATCTCATTTTTTTTAATAATGATTTTTTTTTTATTTTTAAAGAAGCTTTAGATTATATAAATGTTATATAAAAAAGATATGAGATTCCCATATTCCCCACTCCCTTTCCCTCCCACACTTTCCCACATTAGCAACATCCTTCACTGGTGTGGTACATTTTTACAATGATGAACCATATTCAACATTGCTACTAACCATGGACTACAGTTCACATTATAGTTTACACTTTTTCATGCACAATTTTGTAAGTTATGACAAAATATACAATGACCTATATCTGTCACTGCACTGTCATGCAAGACAACTCCAATATCCCAAAATTGGCCCCATATTACACCTATTCTTCCCTCTCCCATTCCTCAGAACTTCTGATGACCTGCCTTTACATCAGTGGTAAGAGTTCTTCCACTGCTAGAAGAATAATAAGTCTATAGTAGAATAATAATAAATCTACTTTACTCCATTGTTCATTCCCCAACCCTGAGGATTTGGGGATGGTGATGCCCCTCTGCTTCTAACTGAGAGGGGCTTAGATTCCATAGGGCTGATGGATGGAGCTGCCTTTTTTGCAGTTGCAGACACTCTGTTTCTTGGGATGGGTATTGTCCATTATGATTTTCTTGTTAGTTGTCCTGGGTGAGTCCAGTGAACTGGAGAGTATGTGTTGCAACTCTGCTGAGGTTCAGGGCTCAACTTGCACCTGGACAGACCAAAGATTTAAGTCTCTAGGACAGCCTCCCTGGCACCAAGTGATTATTACCAAGCACCAACTAGCAATGCATCTGAAAAAAGACCTTGACCAATCTTATTTTGAGAACTCTGAATGGACTTCCATTCCAGCTCTGGAAACTACACTGCACATTTGCAAGGTTCTTATTGTTGTTTCTGATTTGTTTTCTGTCAGCACTACTTCTCTTTCTGCTTCTACCTGTTTTACCAACCAGAAACTTCCTCCTTTTGCTCTTGTTCTGTGTTAAATTGTTGGGGTTGAGGTTGGTGTATCTCCGTGGTATAAACTGTTGGTTTTTCCATCAATATTTATATAAGGATACTCATAGAGGATTGTGGACTTGTAGTACTAAACAAGAAATGGTAGGTTTTAGGTCTTCTTTCCCATGCCCTCTTAGTCTGAGTCAGGTGCTGCACATTTGATTCCAATGCACTCTTCCCTTATCTCTACTCTAGTCTTCATCAGACTGAATAACTTTCCCATCAAACCTGATCCATATTAGTCACTGCTCTTTCTCTTGTGCCCTATCTTGAAATATTAGTTCAAAGAATAAATAAATGGATTTGTGCCCCACAGAAGACTAGAAATAGAGTCTTTGATATAAAAAAGTGCTCAATAAACATTTGACAAATAGGTAGTCAAAGAATTGTTTATTTGATCTCATCTCTTGGGAATGATTGCACTTTTGTGCTGTTTTGTTCTCACTTATTTTTATCTGTGGTCTTTATATATTTATAAGTCCCAAAATACCACTCAATGAGATCACCTAAAAACCAGGAGGTAAGTCAAAGTTATAAAACAATTTATTGAGCACCTCTTTTGTGAGGCATTGAAGAGAATACATATTTGAGAAAGACCATAGTCTTCTAATTAAAAATCCAAAAGATTAGGCCTACACAGGCATGTAGTAGTACAGAGGAAATATCATCAATGATAAAGGAAATAAAAATTAAATCATATGGTAGTCCAGTGAAGGAAGAGATAACTCTTGGTTCCTGGGTTTAGATCAGGAGAGATTTATTTGGATATAAAGACAGATAGAATATGATTTCCTTTTTCTGAAAAGTTAAAATCTAAAATGGTAGAATATAATGGGCTAGGCTCTCAGGTGAATGCTCTGTGGAAAATAACTTAAGGGTGATGAAAAGTGTTAACAGAATATATTCTTAAAATTACCAGAGTTTCTAAGAAATGATGGGCATGTCAGGCCAAAATTTAAGGGAAAGTGAGGACCCACACTGTTAAGCAGAACTTTGGTGCTGAAAGTGTTTGCCAATGCAGACAAACTTGAACTTTGTTGTGTAAGACCTTATGGGGTAAATGGTAAAGACTTCGAAGAACTTCAAGTGGAGTTCCTAATGGGAGACAATCCCTATATTAATCAGAGAACAAGGTGAATCAGAAGTAAACACTCTTCCCACTCCCAGACAACTGAAAAAAAAGTTACTTTGACACCAAACACAGCAGGTGAAGGGTAAGAGGAGAATAAATTTTTAAAATGTCATTGAGAAACTATAAAAAGGACCTAGATTTCCATCAGATTTATAAACTAAATTCATACCCTCTGATTTAAGCACCACAAACTTAAAATAAGCCTAAAGTGGACACCAATGGTAGTGCCTCTGAGAGCCTGTGAGAGGCAAGCAAAATCCTTTGCAGGAAGGCACCTTCATTCTAGGCCTCAAAGAATCCCCATAAATTTTTTCAAGTACATTCTGTGCTACATGGTAAAAAAATAACCAAGCACATGAAGAAACAAGACAAGCATAAGGGGAAAAAAATCTGGCAGTAAACAGGAGAAAAGACAAGCCTGATTAGACACAGATTTTTAAATAATTATGTTTACTATATTTAGATGTACAAAAAAAAACAAGTTTAAAAATATCTGCAGACAATAGAAACTATAAGAAATGACCTAACAAATTTGAAAAAGAACCAAGTAGGTTGGAAATTAAAGAACATGAAATAACCAGAATTTTAAAACTCAAAGGACACGTTTTTACAGCAGATTAGAAACAGCTGAAGAGAAAACAAATGAACTGGAGTACAGTTTGAAAGAAATTATCTAGGCTATAATGCAGAGGGACAAAAAAATAGAAAATCTGGAAAAGAGATTAAGAGACATGAAGGACAGAATGAGAAGTGTAACATATATTTTATTGGAGTTGCAGAATGAAAGAATAGAGGAAGAATTAGACACAGATAATATTGGAAGAGGTAATGACTAAGAATTTTCCAGAACTGATAAAAGACTCAAATTATCAGATATAATAAATGTGGATCCCATGAAAGAGAAACAAAAGAAATCTACTCTGTGTAATGAATCACTAAAGACAAAGATCAGACACTCAGAAAGAGAAAAGGAAAAAGATGACTTTCATAGCATTTAGTGTAAGACTAAGAGTTTGTTTCTTTATAGCAGCAATGAAAACAGAATTAGTTTGAAGAATAGTATCAATATAATGAATGCACACAGCTGCTATCCTAGAATTCTAATCTGGAAAAAAAAAATCTGATGAAGGCAAAATAAAGATATATTCAGATAAGCAACTTTCTATTGAAAGACCACACTAGTGGAAATTCAAAATTATATTTTTCAGGCAGTAGGGAAGTCAACCCAGTTGGAAGGTCTGAGATTCATGAATAAATGAAGAGCAAAGAAAGTGGTGAACATGTATATAAATTTAAATAAACATTAGCTGCATAAAATGATAATGATTTGTGAGGTTTAAAAAATAGCCTTAAATGAATGGCAACAATAACACATAGAATAATGATTTTTGATTTATATTTATTTAGCTATTATTGAGGCTGAAAATATTACTTTTTAAATTGAGTTGTGATGTTTTTCTCATTGATTTTTCTAAGCTTTTAATGTATTAAGTAAAGTATCCCTTTCCCTGACATGTGGTGCAAAAATGTATATCTTTATATTTTATTTATGATATTTTTTACTAGAAAACTATTTTACAATTTCAGGTCAAATTTAGTTGTCTTTTATTTTATTTCTTCTGGGTATTTGACTTTTACACATATATATAAAAGTCATAAAAGTTTTGTTTGAGAATTTTCAGAATTCTGTATTTAAATTATCTTAGAATAAGAAGTAAAGATCCTGTCTTATCTTTCCAATTTGTTCCTACACAATTTAATAAGTATTTGCTGAGAATTTCACCATGGGCTACACACCATTCTAGGCACAATGAGGCCAGTGGAACTAGAGTTAATAAAAAGGGGAAGTATAATGAGAGAGGAGTTTTAAGTGGAATAGTGGCCAGAATGTATACAGCACTAAAGACCCTTAGTGATGTCAACTTTTATCCTGTGGGAAGTGGGTTTTGGTCAATAGGATGACCTCATCCAACTTAGTTTTTAAAAGGAATGGCCAGGCTTCTGTTTTAAGAGTAGACCAGGATGCAAGAGCAGGTGCTAGAGAACAATGGGGAGGCTATTGCTGTAATCCAGGTAGAAAGTTGATAACAGCTTGGACTAGAGTGACAGCAGTGAAGGTAATAAAAGGTGGTCAGAGTCTGGATATATTTTGAAGGTAAAATTGGAATTATTTCCTGACAATGTGAAGTATGAGAAAAAGTAAAGAGTTGTTAAAAAATGCTGAGATTTTTTTTGTTTAAACCTCTGGAAGTGTGGAGTTTCCATGGGCTGAGATGGGAAGACTGCAAGCAGACTGGCTTGGGGGAAATCAGGGTTCTATTTGGACATGTTATTCTGGGATGTCTTTGGTCATCTGAATGGCTAAATTAAGCAGAGAGTTGAATATATGCATCTGGAGTTTGGAGAGTTGTCTTGGCTGGATCTATAAATTTAGGAGACCTCCTCATATTGCTGGCATTTAAAACCATGAAACAGGCATTCATGGTTACTTGGTTGTATAAAACTTATAAATAAATTTTTCTTTCTTAGTGAGAATTCTTTTCTGAAATTTGATTAAATTAAAAAAATAATTTAGGGAGAACTGATGTCTTTGCAATACTGAGTCTTCCTACCCTAAAACAATGTGCATTTTTAATCTATACATTTATTTGTCTTTTTTTAAGCACGTCAATCTGATTTTATGTCTTCTTCAAAGAAAAGTCTTACACGTTTTTGTTAACTTTATTGCTGGATCATCTTTCTTTTTTTGTTGTTATTGTTACAAACTTATGAACATTATATTCTCTAAATCAGGGATTGACAAACTTTTTTTGTAAAAAGCCAGATAATAAATAAATATTTTAGGCTTTGCAGTATATATAAATAACTCTCATATTTTCTTTGTTTGGGTGTTTTTCCAGCCCGTTTTAAAATGCAAAAACCATTCTTAGCTTGCTGGATTTAGCTCTCAGACCATAGTCTGCCAATCCTTGCTCTAAGAAGTTGTTGCTTATATGTAAGAAATTTACTGGTTTACATACATTAATGTAATCAGTATCATTACTTAATTTTTAAAATTATTCTTAGCAAAGGAAGTTGATTCTCTTTGTGTTTCCTGACATACAATTAAAACATCTGAAAATAATGATAGCTTTGTCCCTTTATTTCCAATTTTAATGTATCATTAATTTTCTTGGCTAATGGCGAGGGCTGGCATCTTCAGAACTCTGTTGAATAATAATGGGGTCTTGTTCTGACTTAAATGAGATTGACTTCAGAGTTCCAACTTTAAGCATTAATGCTAGAATTTTCCTTGGAATATATATTTTAAATTCACTTTCAGAAAATATCTGTCCTTGTTCTATGAAGAATTTTCATTTCCAGGAATGAGTATTAAATTTTATAAACCACATTTTCAATATTTATGGTGATATATGCTTTTTTTCTATGACCTGTTAAAAAGTTATTTTAAGCAGACATTGAAATGATGACTAGAATGTAACAGGCAGCATGTGTGTCTGGGATGGGGTGGTGAGAGCAGGACCACTGTATCACTGTGTCAAGGGCACCTGACTGTAGGGGGCTGGTGGGAGCTGAAATCGCACCTCCCTCCCTGGCCCAGGGCTGCATTCCTCTAAGCAGTGGCTCTTCCTCCTTAGCAGGCATCAGAATCACCTGGAGGGCTGATTAAACCACAGAATACTGGTGGGCACCCTTGGAGTTTCTGATTCAGTAGGTCAGAAGTCAGGCTGAGAATTTGCATTTCTAATAAGATCCCAAGTGATGTTGATATGGCTGGTGCTGGGACCACACTTTGAGGACCACTGACCTCAAGGAAGAGAAGTCTTTTTTTAATTTGCACAAAGGTGGCCTAGTGGCTAATGTCACCACTGGATGTTGCACAAAAGTGGCCTAGTGGCTAATGTCACCACTGGATGTGGATGAGTGGGAATGTGAACATCCAGGCAGTAGGTACACTATAGAAAAAATTATGTGTTTAAGAAATCGTGCAAAAGGAATGGTTGATGATAAAGTTTTGGTAGACTTTAGGTTATATATAGGAATTTATTGAACTGATGGCCTTGGAGAGATCAATTTCAATAGAATGATCAAATCAGAAGCCAAATTTCAAGAGATTAAATGTAGGTGAGAGGGAAGCGGACTTGGCCCAGTGGTTAGGGCGTCTGTCTACCACATGGGAGGTCCGTGGTTCAAACCCCGGGCCTCCTTTACCCGTGTGGAGCTGGCCCATGCACAGTGCTGATGCACGCAAGGAGTGTCGTGCCACACAGTGGTGTCCCCCACCTAGGGGAGCCCCACGCGCAAGGAGTGCACCCCATAAGGAGAGCCACCCAGTGCAAAAGAAAGTGCAGCCTGTCTAAGAATGCACCACCCACACGGAGAGCTGACACAACAAGATGACGCAACAAAAAGAAACACAGATTCTCATGCCACTGACAACAACAGAAGCCGATAAAGAAGACGATGCAGAGAATAGACACAGAGAACAGACAACCGGGGTAGGGGGGAAGGGGAGAGAAATAAATAAATAAATCTTAAGAAAAAAATGTAGGTGAGAGATGGTCTAGGAATTAGAGAAAAGGAAAAAGTTTGTGATGACAACTATGACAAAGTGTTTTGGGCATGGGTTTTCTGGTGATTTGTTTCTTGACATAACAAAACATAGAAACAAAATTCATGGGGAGTGGGAAGCAGATTTGGCCCAACAGATAGTGTGTCCGCATACCATGTGGGAGGTCCACGGTTCAAACCCAGGGCCTCCTGACCCATGTGATGAGCTGACCCACGCACAGTGCTGATGCGCACAAGGAGTGCCATGCCACGCAGGGGTGTCCCCTGCATAGGGGATCCCCATGCTCAAGGAGTGCAACCCATAAGGAGAGGTGCCCAGAGTAAAAAAAGTGCAGCCTGCCCAGGAATGACTCCGCACACACGGAGAGCTGACGCGGCAAGGTGATGCAACAACAACAAAAAGAGACATGGATTCCAGGTGATGCTGACAAGAATACAGGCAGACATAGAAGAACACACAGCATGTGGACACAGAAAGCAGACAACTGGGGTGCAGGGGCAGGGAAGTGGAGAGAAATAAATAAAAAATAAATCTTAAAAAAAAAAATTCATGGGGAGTGTTGCCAGAGTGACTGCAGTTGTCAGTAGGTACCTGATTGACCCTGTGTCTTTGCCTATTACAAATGCAAACATGCCCTAGAGATGTATTACCAGAGACATTGCTGTTTTAACAGAAATTTAGCAAAAATATACTTGCTCACGACATTTTTAGGCTGCTGAATGGAGCCTCCAATGCCTCTGCCAGCAATAGGTGTTATTAGGGAGTTCTCCTATTCTACTTTACATTAAATGGCCTCCTTTATATTACTGCAGTCTTAGCACAGAAGGATTGTTGGAAACAACTGGCCCAGGGCCAATACTTTGCAACCATCCTTGGTTGAACTCCTGTCATGATAAAAGGCATATGGGTGGACAGAGTGCTTGGTGCAGGAAGGCCTCCTGGGTAGTGGTGATAGGAATGGTGAAACTGAAAAAGTTATCAAGAGATTTTGGTTTTCACAAACTCAAAATCCTAGTAAAGGATAAACTGGAAACCATTTCAATTATAATCAGAAGTAGCAGCACTCAATCCAGAGCCCAGAGGTATGCCTACTTCATGAACTAGACAATTATCTTGGTGGCAGGTGTGTGCACATATATGTAATCCGGATTTAGGGTTGCCTTGGGCAAGTGCAATATGGAATCCTGTTTGAATGCTGCAAATAATGAAACATTTTGAATATAGTTATGATAATTCATTTTACAAAAAAAGAATGAAACATTTTAATTATTCCACACCAGAGTCTGATCTGATTCCAAGATTACACATGAAGTTTTCATAATGACCAAATCATTTTCATATATACAGGTTCATTTGTACCCCTCCAACAAACTATGGATGTGATAGCCTTATTACTATGGAAAAGCACACTGACAATTATCTGAGTTCAAGTATATTTAATACTAGTTCATTTTTATTGAGGGCCTACTGTGTACCTGGCACCTTACATGCATTGTCTCTAATGCCTGCAAATATACTGTAAGGTAGACTCAGGGATTCTCAACCAGGTGACATTTGACAATGTCTGGAGACATTTTTGGTTGTCATAACTTGAACAAGAGAGCAAGAGTGTATGTATGTGTGTGTGCGTGTGCTACTAGCATCTAGTGGGCAGAGGCCAGGGATGCTGCAAAACATCCAACAATGTGCAAGGCAGCTCCACCACGACAAAGGATTATCCAGCCCCAAATGGCAATAGTACCAAGATTATGAAACCCTGTTCTAATCTCCATTATACAGATAATAAAATTAAGGCTCAGAGAGTTAAAATGATTGCATAATGTGCCACCAGAAATGGCAGAGTTATCTGGTTGAATAACTTCTCCTGGTTCCACTATAGCACTCTGACCTCTGATTTGCACTAGGACCTTAAATAAAATATTCAACTTTTTGATATCTGGGTGTTCTGATCTCTAAAATAAAGATATTACTGTCTACCATACCCCCTTGGATATAGTTTTGTGACAATCAAATAAGGTGTCAATTATAAAAATGGTTCACAAAGTAAGATTCTATTTTTAGAAGTATTGTATCATGATTATTAAAAGCATAGACTTTGGAGCAAGGAGTTCCTGAATTCAAAACCTTGCGCTGTGCTTTGCTGTCCCTAAGACCTTGGTCAACTTTCTTAAGCTCTTTGTGGCTCAATGTTATCATATATAAAATGGGAGATGTCAAAAGTATATGTCAGTAAGAGGATTAATTAGTACGTGAAATGGGATTAGAAGAATGCCTGGTGCATGCTAAATAAATGTTAGCTATAATTTTCATTATCACTATCATTATTATTATACCCATCTAATTATAAAGAAACTATATTTCAGTTTTACCAGAGTACTTCAGATTGAGGAAGGCCAAAATCCAACCAAATTCTCAAATCTACCTTCTAACAACCACTAACATCCTCTAAAATGTTAGTGGGAGCAAACCTGTACCAACCCAAATCATCCTGAGCAATGCAGACAATAAAGAGTTACTCAGATCAAACTACTACATATGCTTTTCCTCCATCATAGCCACCAGAAGCCTAAAAATAAAATTGCGTGGGCAAAATCAGCATTGAATTACATGATCTGCGGTTGGAAAGACCGTCTTGTGCACAAGCTTCAGAGCGCACTCATTAAGACTGATAAAATATTATACCTTGAGGGGAAATCCCCGCAGTATTTGTTATTAAAAAAGAGTCTGACAAGATTAACTCCTAAATTTACATGTGTATCGACCTTCAGACAGTGTGAAGGTTAATGCCATATATCAATTTAGCTATTAAGGTATCCAGTTGTTTGGTCAAGCAAGCACTGGCCTGACTGTTATCCTAAGGATATTTCATAGAAAGATTTAAATCATTGTTCAGTTGATTGTATCTCTATCTGATTACATCTACAGTCACGAAAGAAGATTGCCTTCAGCAAAGAGGAGTTTACTTAACCAATCAGCTGGAAGCCTTTAAGGGAGAACTGAGGATTTCAGCTGTCAGAGATAGAGAAAGGAAAAAGAAAGGAAGAATTTCTATCTTTACTGTTGGGGATTTCATTATCAACTTCATTGGAGTTCCCAACTTGTAGAGTCTCTTGGAAAATTCATTGAGTTTCCAACTTATCCGCCCACCCTATGAAATTTGGACATTTCAATCCCACAGTCACATGAGCGACAAATCTCATAATATTTACATGTATTATAAATATCCTGTCCATTCTGCTTCTCTGGGGGACCCTGACTAATACGGGCAATCTCTGTGGATTTTCATTAGCAGAACCCTCCTCTTAAAAGTTGTATCAAAGAAGTTCTAAACTGACCCACTCTAAAGGTATAAGGCCAGTTTAATAGAGAAAGTTAATTTCAGGCCATCTCCAACCAGTGACAATATCTACACGGCTTTTAGGTCTTAGTTCCCAACAGAGTCCTGGCCTTTCCATAGACTAAATAGGAAGTCACTCCACTTTTGAAATGATTTTATTACATTGATTCTTATCTGCCACAGCTCCTGCTAGGAGCTGCCCTCACCTTTGTAAAGAATTCCTCTACTAGATATTCCTAATGACTCCATTTGAGTGTGCCATCCTGTTTACTACCTGGGCAAGGCTGGTGCAGGGACTTTCAATGTGCCAGGCACTGTGCATGGTATCTACTTTAATCCTCAAAACAGAATTGGGCAGTAGGCAGTACAATACCTGCTTTAGACAATGCAAAGCATTCATTTCTGAAATATTAATTAACTTACTTAGAAAGTGACAGGGAAGGCCAAGTAACCAGATGCTCCTTGCATTTTTTAAAAATCTTACCTCCATTTGCTCCTGACTAGAAAGAGCACTGTTTCAACATATTTTTCTTCTTTACATTTATTTCAGTGCACAAGTATCTATTCATTATTTTTTATTTCAGGTGTTTTTTTCTTTGTTATACACATTACATGTGTGTGTATTTGAATGACTCCCTATCAACTTTTTTATAGGTAGTCTGTGAAAATGAAAGCACAGAGAAGGCCATTTTTCACCCACCACAGGTAGATAAGAATGGTAAAGAAAATAAAGTTCAGTTCTTGCAAGTGACAACCACAGATAATAGATACTATCAAACCAAGAATTTGAGAGTGGGTTGTAAATCAAAGCAACACAATAAGCAATCAAACAGATAGGGAACAGGAATGATAAGGGCTCTTTCCACCTATGTATTTATTCACTCTCAGCAGAAGGTGCTGGCTCTGGAGAATTAAGCTCCTAGAAAGCTCAGTTCTCATTGCCAAGCAAGGTTAGAACAGATATGTCATTTCACATACCAGGCGTCAAGCTGCCAGTGTGGTCTCTGTGGCAGGATCTACCAAACACCTGAGAAGGCTGTGCTCAAAGGGGCCACATTATTAACAACAGGAAGAAAAACAATAAGGCTCAGCTAGCGAAGCATCTGCCAGAGCCCAGGCCAACAGGTGTCTGACAGTAAGAGGGTCGAGTGTTGCCTCCCTATAATATCAGTAGAAACTGCATGGCACTTTGATACCATGATAATAAAAACGCATTTAAAAATTATAAAGCCCTCTTATTGTGAAGGAGACAGAAGAGAGGAAAAACCACAGAAAGCATTGTGAGTCTTGCTCATTTGGTATAATGGCCCTGGCTACAAGACAGTTTATGGATCCTAGAGGATATAACAAGGTTGTGGAGGGTATGAGCTGCCTGCCTCTGAATTAGCTACTTTCCTGGCTCTAAAAAGATGGTATTTATCAGTCGTATGTGGCAGATAATGATGTAGGTCAGGGGTTAGTGAATTATGTCTTATGAGCCAGTTCCTACTTTATGTAAGTAAAATATATTGGAACACAATCATCCTGATTCATTTACCTTTTGTCTATGGCTACTTTCATGCCACATTGGCAGAAGTGAGTAGTTGTAACAGGGACCATATGGTCCTTGACACTAAAAAATTTACCATCTGGCCCTCTAAGAAAAGAGTTTGCTGACCCTTGGTATAGGTAGGTTAAAAAAACAAAACAAAACAGAAAAGATATAACATGAAGTATGACTGTGATGGAGTTGGACTCAGATGTGACCTTTCTACACATGCCTCTTCTGTCACTTTTATTGAACCTGTGGTTGGCAATGGGGTTGGTATATACTCAAGAGACTTGAATCGCTGGACTATTCATGTGCCAGCTGGGCCCTGAGCCTCAGCAGAGTTGCAACATCTACTCTCCAGTTCATTGGACTTACCCAGGTCAGCTAACAAGGAGGTGAGGATGGTCAACCACCACACCAGGGAACCGAGAGAGTCTACAACTGCAAGCAGGAGAATCATATCCACCAACCATGTGGGATCTAAGCCCCCTCTTGATATAGAGGTAGAGTGGACATCACCAGACCAGGATCCACAGGATGGAGGAATAAAATATGGATTAGGGAAACAGACTTGGCCCAGTGGTTAGGGTGTCCGTCTACCACATGGGAGGGCCACGGTTCAAACCCCGGGCCTCCTTGACCCGTGTGGAGCTGGCCCATGCGCAGTGCTGATGCGTGCAAGGAGTGCCCTGCCACACAGGGGTTTCCCCCGCATAGGGGAGCCCCACGCGCAAGGAGTACGCCCGTAAGGAGAGCTGCCCAGCGTGAAAGAAAGTGCAGCCTGCCCAGGAATGGCACCGCCCACACTTCCTGTGCCACTGAAGACAACAGAAGGGGACAAAGAAACAAGATGCAGCAAATAGACACAGAGAACAGACAACCGGGGTGGGGGGGGAAGGGGGATTAAATAAATAAATAAATCTTTAAAATAAAATAAAATATGGATTAGAGTGGATTTACTGGTATTCTACCATAGAACTATTGTGACTAGTAATGGAAGAAATTGTATCATTGATGTGGAGAAAGTAACCACTGTAGTTGCTGAGGTCAGGGAGAGGGAAGAAGAGATGTGATGCGGGGACATTTTCGGGACTTGGAGTTGTCCTAAATGATATTGCAGGGACAGATGCTGGACATTATATATCCTGCCACAACCCACTGAATGGACTGGGGAAGAGTGTAAACTACAATGTACACTATTATCCATGTGGTGCAGCAGTGCTCCAAATGTATTCACCAAATGCAATGAATGTGCCACATTGATGAAAAAGGTTGTTGATGTGGGAGGAGTGGGGTGGGGAGGGGGGTAAATGGGAACCTCTTATATTTTTTAAAGTAACATTTTTTTGTGATCTATGTATCTTCAAGAAATACAAGGTAAAGTAGATTTTAGAGTTAAAAATTATGAGGGGTAAAGAGGTACATTGCATAATGAAAAAAGGCTCAATTCACTAACAAGACTTAATAATTCTCAGAAATTATGCAGCTAGCAACAAACTTCAAAATACTGCAGCCAAAACTGTCAAAACTGAAAGGAGAAATAGGCAAATCCAAAAACACAGTTGGATATTTCAATACTCCTCTTTCAGTAACTGATAGAGCTAGTAGAAAGCAAAACATTTTCTTGAAATATGTGACTAATCACGCTGGAAATGATTGGTATATATAGATTTCTTTTTAGCCCATGTTTTCTATAAATGGAATATACCTATATAAAACATATGTTTCTCCCAGTCATATTTTTAAAGTTTCTTATTCCATTATAAGCAATCTCATTTTTGTATATTTTAATATACAATATTAAAATGAATTTTCTAATTATATAAATAAAGCATTTACATAGCAGTAGCTATATAAATTTTGCTAATTACCCAATGAGGAGAATTTCCCTTGTTTTATTTGTGTTTGTGTTTTCTTCTGTTTGAAGTGCATGTTATTATTTCCAGTAAGGTCTTATTTAAACTTCCATTTCTAGTGTTGTGGTGGGATACATAACTACCAAACTCTCCTGCAGCAAAACACTCAGAAATGCTGGGGAAGATAAAAATAATTTAAAATGCCTAGTTGAACTCACAAGAAAATAAAGGAAATCTCCAGGAACTCCCAAAAGGAAGATGTAAATTCCATACCTGCCTTTGGGGTAGGACTGGAGTTGGGAAAGCCCCATAGGTTTCAAGAGGACAAGATTAAAAAACCATGAAGGGATACGAGGTAAGGCCTTTAAGACTTCCCAGGACGAGATGGTACTGGGCCTCAAATACACCCAGAGTGAAATAGTAGGCTAGAAATTATTCACCCACCATCAAGAGAAGTTAACTTGAAATTTGAGATGGATTGTGAGGTATTCTGAATAAATTTGGTAACCATATATTCATTGGGAGTTTGACTTTACACTACCTACATTTTCAAGGAAACACCAAAGAAGAAATTAGAAAAGAGCAGTTCTAGGTTAGCACTTGGTGAAAGCAAATACCAATCTGTTTGTTGGGACACATCCTAAATCCAGACTTCCCAGGATTTCTACAGAAGAATCTCCTGAAGATGTACTCACAATCCAAAATTACAAGGCTCAAATGATAACAGTGGGCAAATAAAATAAGTAGCACATTACTCTCCCAGGAACCTCAGATAAAACTTGCATTGACTACTGCAACAGAGAAAATTTTATTCTTGCATTTAGTAATTGCTTTAAACAACATTGGTTATTTCTTAAACTGTTTCTGGTTCATAAAAGTCATTCTGTCTGTTTTAAAAATGTTTTTAATTCATAAAAAAATGTGTGAACCCCAGGATCATGTATTTCAAAGTTGGAATCTAACTCACTCAATAATTTTGCATGTGATGCTGTTTTAACAATATCGTTCTCAAAAATCTGTAATTCTTTTTCCCTTTTTCTTGTTCTTGAGGTGCAAATGGACAAAAACAATATCACATCTAACTATAAAATAAAATTTTATAAATTTAGAGGTCAGTATCAATTTATGCTAAAGCAAGAATTAAAATTTAATTTTTGTGATTTTTTCTTTGATATTAGGAATTAGTTATGTTAGCACACACATTGTATGTATGTGTCTGGGTGTGTGTGTGTTTAATGGTGCCTAATGAAAGAAAAGACTAGATATAATTTTTTAAAAAGCATCTGAGAACCAAATAAAACTTGGGAAAGAACTTTTTATCTTATTTTAATTTAGTTACTAATCAAAATCTGGACTTTGTAGCTTGTCAAATAGTCATTTTCTTTTGAAAGACCAGTTTGTAAAGTATTCTTTTGCTGAGCCTCTTATCTTCTGCATGAATCATGAGTTGATTACAGTAACTTGGTAATGACCTTGCTTATTTTATATTGAGCATTGAACATCACCTGCATGTTAAGTGGCCTTAGGATTGTTTAATAACTGATTTCTTTTTCTTTTTCTAGTGGTATTCTAATCGCGATTTTTTCTCAGTCTACTGCTCTGACAACTGTGAGTTCAGTAGTTTCAAGGACTTCATGCGCTATTTGGTGTGGACACAAAGGATCTTGGCTAAGAAGCAGAAAAACACAGTTAGGTGTTACCCAGGCCCATCTCTGGAAACTATGTAAATACCCAGAAAAAGGAATCTGACTAAATTCTACCATGATCCCTCTACTCCACCAAAAACTGTAATTTGTAATGATCCACTAGGTAAGAGAAGAAAAAACAAAAGAGAAAACACTCGAACCTTATTACAGATACAGATGTACCATGAAAGTCTCAGGAATGCCTGAAGCTCTGCAGGAGTGATTGTAAAATTTCCTTTCACAGCAGACAATGGGATTGTCAAACTTGAATCTTGGATATTCTTGTGAACTTACTGAAAACCCTGAGGGGCTGTAAATTCTCTAATTGAGACAAAATATACATTTTTATAAAGATTTCCTAAAAATTAAAAAACAGCTTGGAAATATTTCAACACCTGAGGAATTTCATAATAGCATGACTTAGCCACAGTGATATCAAAACATTAATAAGGTGTGAAGTGTGATTTCTAATCAGTTTCTGCAAACTCTATTTTTAGGACTCCAGTCCCCAAAGGGACAACCATGCACCAATGCTTTTCCAATACTCACCCCCAATCATCAAAAGTTACTTATTCTTTTCATGAATATTTAATAAGCACCTCCTCTATGTCAGGTCCTGAGTTAAGCATGCAGAAATTATAAAAAGAGTAAGATATAGACAACTGGACAAGAATTTATAATGAGAAGGGATCATTGCATGGATAGGGAGGTATTTCAGGTACTCTGGGAACATGTAGGAAGGGCCCTGTATGTGCTTTGGGTAATAAAGGAAGAACTCCTGGAGGAAGTGACATCAGGCTGAGATTTAGAGGAGTGGCAGTTAGTCAGTGAAAGGGAAGGAACAGGTATTCCAGGGAAATGAATGGCCAGTGGAGAGAACATGTTAAGTTTAGGGAAGGGAAAGCAGTTCTTGCTCAGTTTTCATCAGAACACCCTGGGCACTTCCTTCAGAAATGCTTGGCAGCTGCTGTTTATAGAAGCATTTGCTTCTTAGCTATTTGATATTGGCAAACCAGTATTGACAGGTGGCTTTGGAGTCTGGCACTTTTAAGACATGACCAATCAGTTCTTTCTAGAAGGTTGCAACAACATAACTAGTGTGAGAAAATTCTGAAGGGTACTTTTTATCAAAGTGGTTGAAGTTTAATTTCCAAATTTTACACTGGTGAGTAAACTTCTATGGTTGCAGACACCATGGAGCTTACATTTTAAGTCATTTCTAGAATTCATTCAGTCCCTCTCTCAACAAACATTCATAAGGGTCTCCTCAGTGCTAGACACAAGAGTTAGGAAAAGCTTTAGCAGAGGTAACCTTGTAAGAGTTGACACTGCTTAGACCAGTTTTATGACAAATGCTCTAAGGCAAAACTTCTTTGCAAAGAGATGATTTCTCTTTTATTTTTGCCATATAAAACATTCATTCGTTTACTTATTTATTCAATAAATATTTATTACATAGTTATTTTGTTCTAAGAACTGTACTAGGCACTGTTGATCAAAAGAAAAGTAGAATAATTTCATACTTTGTGAGGCTTATTGCTTATTAGGGGAGATTCATATAAATCAATTATCACAGGATAATTAATTATTTAATAATCAATTAATAATGAGTATGGTAACAGTCATTAAAACCACAGAATGACCCTGGGAGTCTTTCTGAGAGGAGGAGAGGTCTAGTCAGAGAGGTCAGGGAGGACTGCTTAAAGGAGGTGAGATTTGTCTTAAGAAAATGAGTCTATTTTTGTGTCTCTCAGAATTACAGAAGAGGGGCAGACTTGGGAAGAACTAAATGAAGCATTGGCCAATAAGAAAAGGGCAGAAAGAAGGAAATAGGAGGACAAGGAGGAAAGATCATTCTGAGAGTGGAAACTATGTGTGCCAGGGTATGGAATCAGAGAAAGCACAAAATAATTTGACATAGCTGAGTACTAAGTGGGTAGTAAAATGTGGTGATAGATGTGATTGGAGAGGGAGGCAGGGCTAGATCATAAAAGCCATCTAAGCCATCAAGCAGGAAGAGTAATAAGCACTACCATTATTTAAATGTTAACTCAATATTTATATTTGGAACTCTACTTGACCTCTCAAAGAACATGTAGAAAATCAAACTCCTGTTGTTACTCCACCCAACAGATTTCTTCAGCACCTTTCTTTCTTCTCTTAGTAAGTAGCATCTTTATATATATTCAGCTGCTGATTTCAAATCATTTTTGGCTTCTCCCTTTTCCTCACCTCACATGTCTTATCTCTCTGCTGATTCTACCTTCCAAATATTTCCAGATTCCATCCATTTCTCACCAACTCTTGGCCCAGTCCAGCATCATATCTTGTCCAGATAACTGCCATGCCCTAACTGATCTCACTGCTTCTGCCCTGGCTTATGCCTGCTCCCAGTCTGTTCCCAAACCAAGAGCCAGAGTGACCCTTTGAAACTCTAAGAGAGATCATATTGCTTGGCTGAAAACCTTCAAATAGCCTTCCATGGTACTCAGAGGAAAAGCTAATGTAGTACAAAGGCTGGCTAACCCCATAAATCTGTCTCTGCATCAGCTCTGACTTCAGACCTCCTGCTATTCTCCTAATCTCCCACCTAGCTCTGGTATCCCTGCCTCCTTGCTTTTTCTAGAACACAAACATGACCCCATATCTGGCTCTTTTATTTGCTGTTCTCTTCTTCCTGGAGCACTCTTCCCCAGATATCTCCACGACTTATTCCCTCACCTCCTTCTGGTCTTTTCTAAATGTCACTATCTCAGACAAACCTTCCCTGAATCCTATTTAAATTTTTGACCCTCACCCACACTTCCTGTTTACTTTTCCTGCTTTAATTTTCTTCAGGATATTTTGCTCATTTAATTTTGAAATCCTTTACCTCTCCACATACAGAATGTATACTAATTTAAGGCAGAGATTTTTGTCTTTTTGATTACTGATTTTTTTATATTTATTTTTTTGAGAAATATTGACATTACACAAAATGTTACATAAAAAGTATAAGGGATTCCCATATGTTCCACTCCCCACACCTCCCAACCTTCCCCACATTAACTACTTCCTTCATTAGCATGGTATATTCATTGCAATTGATGAACACATTTGGAGCATTGCCACTAAGCATGGATTATAGTTTACATTGGAGTTTACACTCTCTCCCACTCAATTCTGTGAGTTATGGCTGGATATATAATGGCCTATATCTGTCATTGTAATGTCATTCAGGACGATTCCAAGTCCCCAAAATACCACTGTATTACACCTCTTTTTCCCTCTCCCTGCCTTCAGCACCTCCAATGGCCACTGCCTCCACATCAATGATATAATTCCTTCCATTGCTAGAATACCAATAAGTCCATAGAAGAATACTAGTAAGTTCACTCTAGTCCATATTTTATAACCCAATCCTGAGGATTCTGGCATGGTGATGCCCACTTAACCTCTAAGTGAGAGAGGCTTTGATCCCATACAGCTGATAGATGGGACTCCCTTGCTTGCCAGTTGTAGACTCTCTCGATTCCTTGGTATGGTGGTTGTCCCTCGTCACATCCTCATTAGTTGTCCTGGGTGACTCTAATGAACTAGAGAGTAGGTGTTGCAACTCTGCTGAGGCTCAGGGCCCAGCTGGCACATGGACAGACCAAAGATTCAAGTCTCTTGGATGCACATCTACCAACTCAAATATAGATTCAAATTGAAGGGACAGAAGAGGCACATGGAGAGAAGTCACATCTGAGTCCAACTCTGTCACTCTCAGGACCACAAACTCCAAAGTAGGACCCACTGGCAAACTCCAGAGCTATCCGCCATGACCATAGGACCTGGTATCTCCAGAGTCCTTGGGAACCCCACTATTTGGGGTAATATCTACTTTGGCAGTCCATGAGTTCCTGCTGAGATGTGCATAAGCATTACCTCTGGGATGACCTCCTGACTTAAGGGACTTTGAAGTCCCTTAACCATATAAACTCATTTGTCTTTACATTTTCCCCCTTCTGGTCAAGGTCTTTCTCCAGTTGCATTGCTAGTTGGTGTTTGGTAGTAATCCATTGGTGCCAGGGAGGCTCATCCCCAGGAATTATGTCCCACGTAGGGGGAAAGGTAATGCAAAACTTATATGCTGAGTTTGGCTTAGGGAGAGGCCACATTTGAGCAACATGGAGGCTCTCAGGAGATAACTCTTAGGCACCCTAAAACATTAGGCTAAGTTGCAATTCAAGAGCAAAGGCTCATAAGCATAATTGTCAATATCAAGGGCCCATCAATGGACCATCCTTTTCCACTAGTCATTGCCCTACATTTGGGGGATTGTTGCTGATCCATTAGAGAATGTGGCAGAGCTCCCCAGGATGGGAATTCAATATTCTTTTGGTTATTGTGTAAATCTCCAACTACTGTGGCAATGCCCCATGAATATTTAAACCCATTTATGTACCTTATATGTATGCCAAGGTGAACTTCCTCCCATGTATCCCTCATCACTGACACCCCACATCAATGATCCTCCCCTTCCACAGTTGTAACCCTTGTGGTTCAAAACTTCTTCAAAAATGAAGCCAAGCATATCACCAAATACAATTATTAGGGAAATGAAATAATAATGATAGGCTTAAATATAAGAAATAAAATACATCATAATTTAGAAAAAATTAAATTAAATAAAAAATTGGGATATTAAAAAATAATAAAAAATGTTAAAATTTTTTTTGACATTTTGCCTTACAGTGATGCTGTAATATCTGTTGTCCTGTATGTAAAGTGACATTTTCTTCCATTTCTTCCCCAGTGTCTTAATTTTTTTAAAATTTTGTCTTGAAAGAAGTTTTAGGACACAGTAAAATCACATACAGAACACCAGGGACTCCCATATACCCATCATCCTCCCCCATTTCCCCTTTCTCATAGAAATAGTCTTTTTATATGTGAATGGTACATTTGTTACAACTGATGTACAAATATTAAAACATAGTCACTGACCATGGTCAATGGTTTACACTATGGTCTACCCTCCAGACCATACACTTTTATAAATTTTTGATGAAACTCAACATGGCTTGTATCCATCATTGCAAGATCATACAGAAACCCTCCATTGTCCCCTAAATAACCCCTCTTCCACCTACTCTATTCCTTCCTTCCCCTTCCCCTGCCCTCAAGGACCATAGTAACCACCAGGCTTCACTCTTTGAAGGACAAGATTCGCAGTTACTTGCAACAATCCTGAGGTCTTGACACACTGGTCTGTCTTCCCCTATTAAGAGCTGCCCATGCTCTCAAGAGACACCCTCCCCTCTGTTCGAGAACATATCCAGCCTCCCCAGGATGGGAGTCCAACTTCTTCCCACTCATTATGTGGGTCTCCACCCACTGATACAACACACTATGACAAAATGATCACTCACATATTCTCCAGAAGACTGCCCCAGGTGCACCCTGTCCAAATTCCACCCCATCAAAACCCTAAACCAATAACCACTCCTTGTCATATTGTCAGAAAAACTTTCCCAACATTGTAGTTTCAACCACATACCCATCAGTCCCCACTGTTCACCTGCTCCCTTCTCCAACCCTACCCAGTTCCATGGATTGTTCAACCTCCCCTCCCCACCCTACACCCTGTCAAACTTGCACACAATAGTATCACTACAGCTCTGTCAAATCCCTTCACTGCACAACTACTCACTTCCACCTTATCATAGATTTTGCCCATATGGACATTGGTTCACAACCTTCTTCTACCTTTCTACTCCCTGTAAACCTGTCTTCCAGACTCTAGCTCTCTGAGACTGCTCGATTTGCTTAATTCATATCCATGAGGTCATGTTATATTTGTCCTTCAATGACTGGCTTCCTTCACTCAACATAAGGACCTCAAGATTCATCCATGCTATCCCATGTGTTAGTACTGTATTTCTTCTTACAGGTGAGTAATATTCCATTGTATGTATATTCCACATTTTGTTTATCCATTCATCTGTTGATGGACATTTGGGTTGATTCCAACTTCTGGCAATAGTGAATAAAGCCACAGTGAACATTACTGTGCATATATCTGTTCATTTCCTTGCTTTCAATTTTTCTGGGTATATACCCAGCAGTGGAATTGCTGGATCATATGGCAGATCTATAGTTAGTTTTTTGAGGAACCACCAAACTGTCCTCCACAATGGCTGAGCCATTCTGCATTCCCACCAGTAGTGGATGAGGGTTCCCATTCCTCCACATCCTCTCCAACACTTGTAGACCTCTGTTTTTTTAATGGCCACCAGTCTAATGGGCATAAGATGATACCTCATTGTAATTTTGATTTTCATTTCCCTAATAGCTAGTGATGTTGAGCATCTTTTCATGTGCTTTTTAGCCATCTGTATTTCTTCTTTGGGGAAATGTCTGTTCAAGTCACTTGCCCATTTTAAAAATGTGTTATTTCTCCTTTTATTTCAAGATAATAGGATTTCTTTATATATGCTGGATATTAGGCTCCTATCAGATATATAGTTACCAAATATTTTCTTCCATTGGGTAGGCTGTCTTTTCACTTTCTTGACAAATTCCTTTGAGGTGCAAAAGTTTTTAATTTAGATGAGGTCCCATTTCTCTATTTTTTCTTTTGCTGCTCATGCTCTGGTTGTGAAGTTCATGAAACCATTTCCTATTATAAGGTCCTGTAGATGCTTCTCTACATTATCTTCCAAGGTCTTTATAGTCTTGGCTTCTATATTTAGATCTTTGATCCATCTTGAGTTGGTTTTTGTGTAAGGTGTGAGAAGATGGTTTTCTCTTATTCTTTGGGATATGCATGTCCAGTTCTCCAAGCACCATTCTCTTCCAGTTGATTGGGCTTGGTGGCCTTTTCAAATATCAGATAACTGTATATGTGAGTTTCTATTTCAGATCTCTCAATTCGGTTCCATTGGTTAGTATGTCTATCCTTCTGCCAATACAATGCAGTTTTGACCACTGTAGCTGTGTAGTATGTTTTGCGTTATTTCTCCAATTTCATTTTTCTTCTTCTATGTGTCTTTGGCTATATGGGGCCTCTTGCCCTTCCAAATATATCTCATAGTTAGTTTTTCCAATTTGGTAAAAAATGCAATGTTGATTTTTCTTGGGATTGCATTAAATCTGTAGATCAGTTTGTGTAGGATAGATTTCTCAATGATGTTTAGTCTTCCCATCCTTGAACAGGGAATATTCTTCCATTCATTTAAGTCTTCTTTGATTACTTTTAATAGTGCTATGTAGTTTTCTGTGTATAAGTTGTTTACATCTTTAGATAAATTTATTCCTAGGTATTTGGTTCTTTTAGTTGCTATTGTAAATGGGATTTTCCCCCCTGATTTCCTTCTCAGATTGCTCATTATTGGTGTACATAAATGCTACTGATTTTTGTACATTGATCTTATAATCTGCAACTTTACTGACATCATTTATAAGCTCTAGGAGCTTCATTGTAGATTTTTCAGGGCTTTCTATGTATGGGATCATATTGTCTGTAAATAGTGAAATTTTTACTTCTTCCTTTCCAATTTGGGTGCCTTTTATATCTTTTTCTTGCCTAAGTACTCAAGCAAGTACTTCTAACAAAATGTTAAATAAGAGTAGTGATAGTGGGCATCCTTGTCTTATTCCCTGTCTTAGAGGGAAAGCTTTTAGGATTTCTCCATTGTATATTATGTTAGCTGTAGGTTTTTCATATATACCCTTTATCCTGTTGAGGAAGTTTCCTTGTATTCCTATCCTTTGCAATGTTTTTATCAGGAAAGGATGCTATATTTTTGTTGAATGATTTTTCTGCATCTATGGAGATGATCATGTGATTTTTTTCTTTCTATCTGTTTATGTGGTGGATTACATTGATTGATTTTCTTATGTGGAGCCATCATTGCATACCAGGAATAAAACCCACTTGGTCATAGTGTATAATTCATTTGATGTATTGTTGAATACAATTAGCAAATATTTTGTTGAGAATTTTAGCATCTAGGTTCATTAGAGTGACTGGTCTGTAATTTTCTTTTCTTTTAGCATCTTTGTTTGCCTTTGGTCTTAGGGTAATGTAGGCATCATAGAATGAGTTAGCAATATTCCTTCTATTCTATTTTTTAAACAGGATTCATGTTAGTTATTTCTGGAATGTTTGGTAGAATTCACCTGCCAAGCCATCTGATCCTGGGCTCTTCTTAGTTGGAAGGATTTTGACAAGTAATTCAATCTCATTACTTGTGATTGGTCTGTTGAGTTCATCAATTTCTTCTTTCATCAATGTAGGCTGCTTGTATTTTTCAAGGAATTTGTCCATTTCCCCTAAATTATCATTGCTGTTAGCATAAAATTTTTCCAAGTATCCTCTTATGATACTCTTTATTTCTGTGGGGTCATGGTGAAATCACCTTTCTTATTTCTTATTTTGTGTATTTGCATCTTCTCTCTTTTTTTATTTGTTAGTCTAGCTAAGGGTTTGTCAATTTTATTGATCTTCTCAAGAACAAGGTTTAGGTTTTGTTTATTTTTTCCTAGTGCTTTTTTATTTTCTATTTTATTTAGTTATTCTCTAATCTTTATTTCCATCTTTCTACTTCCTTTGGAGATTGTTTGTTCTTTTTTCTAATTCCTCTAGGTGTGCAATTAAGTCTTCAATATTAGCTCTTTCTTCTTTTTTGATATATGCATTTGCAGCTATGAATTTTCCTCTCAATACAGCTTTTGCTGCACCCCATAAGTTTTGATATGTTGTGTTGTCATTTTCATTTGTTTCAAGGTAGTTACTGATTTCTTTTGTAATTTTCTCTTTGACCCACTGTTTGTCTAAGGGTGTGCTGTTTAATTTACATATCTTTGTACCTAATCTGGTTCTCTGGCCTTTCCTGATTTTCAGCTTCATTCCATTGTGGTCAGAGAAATGTCCTTGTATAATTTCAATTGTTATGGGGCCTACATGTGGTCTATCTTGGAGAATAATCTATGTGCACTCAAGAAGAAAGTATATCCTGCTGTATTTGGGTGTGGTGTATTGTATATGTCTATTAGGTCCAGACTCTCTAATGTATTATTCAAAGTATTTGTTTCTTTATTGATTCTCTGTCAATATGTTCTGTCTAATGGTGATAATGGTGCATTAAAGTCCCCCACTATAATTTAGAGGCATCTATTTCTCCACATAGTTTTTCCAGTGTTTTCCTCATACTTTGAGATGCCCTCATTAGATGTATAAATGTTTATGGTTGGCTTTTCTTCTTAAAAGATCACCACTTTTACTAATATATAGTGTCTATCTTTGTCTCTTAAAATAATTTTGCATTTAAAGTCTCTTTTATCCGATATTAGTATCACTACTCCTGCTCTTTTTTGGTTGTTGTTTGCTTATAAAATTGTTTTGCAGCCATTCACTTTCAGCCTCCTTGAATTCCTGGGTCTAAGGTGTGTTTCTTGTAGACAGCATGTAGATGGATCATATTTCCTTATCCTTTCTGCCAATCTATCTCTTGACTGGTGAGTTTAATCCATTAACATTCAGTTTTATTATTGTCAAGGAATTTTTTTTACATTAGCCATATATTCTTTGAGTTTATGTATGTCACATGTTATTTTTATTTTTACTTTAAATTTTTTCTTACACTCTCCTTCACGTCTCTCTCCTGTTTTTTTCTTTCAACCTACAGCATTCCCTTTAGTATTTCTTGAAGGGGAGATTTCTTCATGGCATATTCTCTTAATTTCTGTTTATCTGTGAATATTTTGAATTCTCTATCATTTTTGAATGGTAACATTGCTGGATAGAGAATTTTTGGCTGAAAGTGTTTTTTTCTTTTAGCAGCTTATCTATGTCATACCACTGCCTTCTTGCCTCCATGGTTTCATATGAGAGATCAGCTCTTAATCTTATTGAACTTCCCTTGTGATGGTTATCTTTTCTCTTGCTGCCTTCAGTATTCTCTCTTTGTCTTGAGCACTGGACAATTTGGCAGGTATATGTCTTGGAGTTGGGATTTATACTGTTTGGTGTGCACTGCACTTCCTGGACATGTACATCCATCTCCCTCAATAGGGTTGGGAAGTTTTCAGCTATTATTTCCTCCAATACTCCTTCTGTCTCCTTTCCCTTCTCCTTTCCCTCTGGGATGCCTATAATGTGTATGTTTGAGCATTTTGTGTTGTCATTTAGATCCCTAAGGCCCTGCTGGACTTTTTCTATCTATTTGTCTATCTGTTCTACTATCTGTTTGACTTCAGATGTACTGTCTTCCACATTACTAATTCTTTCCTCTGCCTGTTCAAATCTTCTATTATGTGTTTCCAGTGTATTTTTTATTTTTTGGATTGTGCCTTTCATTACCATCATATCTGTTATCTTTTTATGTATGTTTACAATTTCTTCAGTGAGTTCTCCCACTGTCTTCTTTTTTTTTTTAATTTAAATTATTTATTTATTTTTTAAAATTACATTAAAAAAATATGAGGTCCCATTCAACCCCACCACCCCCACCCCCCACTCCCCCCACAGCAACACTCTCTCCCCTCATCGTGACACATCCATTGCACCTGGTAAGTACATCTCTGAGTATCACTGCACCCCTAGTCAATGGTCCACATCATAGCCCACACTCTCCCATGTCCCATCCAGTGGGCCCTGGGGGGCTCTACAATGTCCCGTAATTGTCCGTGAAGCACCACCCAGGACATCTCCTCGTCCCAAAAATGCCTCCACATCTCATTTCTTCCTCCCATTCCCTGCACCCAGCAGCCACTATGGCTACCCTTCCCACACCCATTCCACATTTTCTCTGTGGACATTGGATTGGTTGTGTCCATTGCACATCTATGTCAAGTGGGGGCTTAGATTCCACATGGATACTGGATGCACTCCTCCTGCTTTCAATTGTAGACACTCTAGGCTCCATGGTGTGGTGGTTGACCTTCTTCAACTCGATGTTAGCTGAGTGGGCTAAGTCCAATAAATCAAAGTGTAGGAGCTGAAGTCTGTTGAGGCTCTGGGCCTGGGTGTCATATTATCAGTCCAGAGATTCAAATCCCCTAAATATATCTAAAACCCCAGCACCAACTACAATTCCATTAAAGTAGCATGCAAGTCTTGTGAAAAGAGATCCCCTCTGAGTCCAATTCCATCACGCAGAAACACCAGCTCCAGAGAAGGGCCATCTGCCATGGCAGTGAACCCCATCTGCCATGATCATAGAACCCGTGGGTCTCTTTATTCCTCAAAAGAACCAATACCTGGGATTGTATCTACTTTATCTGTCTCTCAGACTCTGCTCATTTGTGCATAAGGGCATTCCTTCTGACAGCCTCCAGACTCTTTTTTAGAGACTCATAGCCTTATATTCTCATTTCTCCTTTCCATTTCCCCCTTACATTAGGTCAAACAGCATTTTGAAGTCATGTTATTATATGTAGACAGGGATATTCTGCTGATCCATGTTGAACCTTTAATTCAAGGTCCTTTTTTAGTTGCATCTTCAGCTGATATGTGGTAGTGATCCCTCAGTGCCAGGGAGGCTCTTTCCTGGGTGTCATGTCCCACACTGGGGGGACTGCACTGCATTTACATGCTGAGTTTGGCTGTGAGAGTGGCCACATTTGAGTAACATGAAGGCTGTCAGGAGGAAACTCCCAGGCACAGTGCTACTCTAGGCCTTATTCTTGTTGGAGGTGTATAGGCTCAAAAGCATAGCCATAAGTATCAGGAGCCCACTGTTGGGCCCTCCTTCCTTCCTGGTTCTTGCCATTGCACCTGGGGAACTGCCGCTGCTCCCCCATACTTAATCTCTTCCTTCACTTCATTAAGTTGGCTCATGATATTTGTTTGGACAGCTCTGATTAGTTGTTCCATGTTCTGCATCTCCTGATTTTTAGTGTGTTCTTTGGACTGGGCCATGTCTTTCTGTTTCTTAGTATGGTTTATAATTTTTTGTTGGTGTTTAGACATCTCTTTATCTTGATGGGTTTATTCAGTTAATTAATTTCTCTCTCTACTCTAGGGTTTTATTTAGTTGCTTCTTTTGTGTGTGGTAAGTTTTCTCTTTGACACTTTGTTCCTCCTATTCTATTTCCTTGCTATTGTTTATGTTCCCTTGAGATAAAAATATTAGGGCCAAAGAAAGGGACAGAGGTAAGAAGAGAAAAAGAATAACAGTAATAATAATAGTAAAAGGTAGAAGAGGAACCATCAAAGACCTAGGAAAACAAATAATTAACTCATGTAAGAAGTGCAAAGTAAAAAGAACTTAAAAATGGGGTACAAACAATGAAATGAAAAACCAAATAGTGAAAAATATCTATAATGAATTAAAAGTCAAGAGTGATAAAAGGGAAAGAGAAGAGAAAAAGACAATAAGAAAAAAAGTTAAAAAAAAGAAAGAGAACAAAGAATAGAGGAGACAGAAATAAAAACAAGAAAAAATGAAATCTAAACAAAGAGATGGAATATAGGAACAAAAACAGAAAGCAGAAGATAGGAAAATGAAGGAAGGAAAGAAATAGTGTAGGTAGACAAAATTGGTATGGGGGGGGACGACAAAGGAAGGGGGAAACACAGCAAACAAGAACCAAGACAGTTTATTTAAAAAAACAAAAAACAACAACAACAAAAACGGGGTAGGAGAGGAGGAAGAAAGAGGAAAAAAGAAAAGAAAAAGAAAAAAAGAACAAAAACAAACACTCAAGCAAGCAATCAAACAAAAACTTAGGTAAAATAGCCTTCCCTCTAGGCCCCTGAGAAGCTTCTCAGGCTGCCAATATTCGTCAGTTAATTACCTTGTACCTTGCCTCTACATGCTTTGAATCAGGTTTTAGGAAGTAAACTAAGTTAAATTTAAAGAAAGGAACCTTTTTAAAGAAAAGTAAGAGACCCAAGAGAAGCTAATACAAAAATACTGTCTATGTGGTCCCTGTCCTAAAGTATCAGCTGGTGGGAAACAGACTTGGCCCAGGGGTTAGGGCATCCGTCTACCACATGGGAGGTCCGCGGTTCAAACCCCGGGCCTCCTTGACCCGTGTGGAGCTGGCCCATGCGCAGTGCTGATGCACGCAAGGAGTGCCCTGCCACGCAGGGGTATCCCCCGTGTAGGGGAGCCCCACGCGCAAGGAGCGCGCCCGTAAGGAGAGCCGCCCAGTGCGAAAGAAAGTGCAGCCTGCCCAGGAATGGCGCTGCCCACACTTCCGGTGCCGCTGACGACAACAGAAGTGGACAAAGACAACAGAAGCAGACAAAGAAACAAGATGCAGCAAATAGACACAGAGAACAGACAATCGGGGGAGGGGGGGGATTTAAATAAATAAATAAATCTTAAAAAAAAAAAAAAAAGTATCAGCTGGTGTTTGATAACCCGGCAGATCACTGCTCTATGGAGAACTGGGAATCAAGACAAGGACTTCATATATTCAAAGTGGAGACTCCTCCACTGAGCTAAACTTTCTCATTGGGTCTGTTAGCTAGAGAGCTATCCAGTCACTTTCCCTAGGGCAGGTTTGACTCCTTGCAGTTGGGGAGATTACAGCTGATTATTGTCCCCTCTCTATTCTTATTGCTTTCTTTCCCAGGGCAGCAGGATGTGATAGCCTTTGTGATCCCATCTCCCCATCCCTGCTTACCTCTCCTGGTTTCGTTGAATTCCCTTCTGAAATTCAAATGGGACTCTAATATCTGAACTCACTACAGAGAAATGACTCTCAACCCTCTTCCAGACCTCCCCCTCCTCCCAGGGACCCTAAATAGGACCTTGGAAGGTTATTAAGCACTTTCTACTGCCTGTCTCCCTTAGGGGAGTTGGGATTTTGATAGTTTTAAGCACCAGACCTGTCAAATTGCCTGACTCCGCCCTGTCCAAGGCAAGTTCCTCTCTCCTAGGTCAGCTAGGTAAATCAGACTGCCTAAGCAGATTCACCACTCCCCTCTTCCTGGGGCCACCTCCTGCCAGCTAGTATGCTCCCTAAAATTCAAAGGGGGTCCAGGTAACCAAACCAACAGAAAGGAAACCCCTTTCCATCCTTGGCCAGAACCTTCTTAATCCTGGAGAATGGTCCTTCCTGCTTGGTGACCGGTGGGAATCAGGGGATTCCCAGTGGCCTTTTGCCTTGAAGGTAGGGCTTAGCCGCCCGTGGTTTCCAGTCACCAGGGCACAAGAAACTCAGAGTTTTCCCTTGAGCTTTTTATGTCTTTGTCCAGTTCCCTCCAGATGGATGCCCTGAAGCCATCTGCTTTGTGAGTTCCCAAAACAGCTCACTCAGGCAGGATCTTACTCCTTAGACGTTTTTTGCAAGAAAGGTGGTGAGTGCCCTCTTAAACCAATGCCATCTTACCTCTGATCCTACTGATATATTCTTAGTACCTAAATCAGTATCTGACACAGATATTTGTTAGGTGAATAAATTATCCCTGTTTTACAAATGAGGGATCAGAGACCCAAAATGGTTAATAAACTTGGTCAAGTTTACACAGCACCTGCTGTGCCTGGTTGATCTTGGTCAGCTGTGGACAAAGATTGAACCGAAGGCTGTTATGCTGGGTCATACCTTTTTTAGAAATAAGCATAAACCAGAGTAGGGGACTGATGAAGGTCAATGGGACTCTTTAGGGCCTTGAGAATAGATAGAAGATGGGAAGGTGCCCCCTCCAAGCTGCCTCCCATTGCCTATGGCTCCTGGAATCTCCAAGGGTCAGGGATTCTTCCTGTTGTTTCCATGCAGGCTCTTTGCTTCTGTCTCCTCTTCCTCTGGGTGTGGTTTCCTTTGATGCCTAGGATAGGATAGGTAGAGAGTGATGGTCTTTAGGGATCTCTATTATAAAATGGGCGCCACTGGGGCTAAAGGAATGCTTTGAAGGCTTACGTCTGAAAGGTCCTCTGATGTTTCCACGGGGTTTGCCTTTTCGAGGTTCAATGGAAGAAAAAAAACTTTTATGATAAAAATTACCCATTCTGCTTTGACTGTTTCTTGATAAATATGTGTGAAATTTAAAATCTCATTTCAAGAGGGAAAAAGTGATCCTCATTCAATGGAATTCTATTTGAAAAAACAATTGGAGAGAAAGGGGATTTATCTATTGTCAATGCATCTTTATGTAGGAAGACAAGCTTTGATGTAACCAATAGCTTGGTTATATAATAGCCCAAGAATACAGAAAAGGCATGTGATGTATTATGTGGCACTCAAGACCAAAAGTTTGCTTTTCTTAGACTAAATGAACGTTCAGCCTGAAAGCTTTTGTTGAAAAGAGACTTTCTTTGTAGTAAATCAGGAGGACCTGTTAAAGTTATCTTCAGTAGGCACCTCATGTACACGTTGGAAAAGAAATTGTTAACTCATTAAGCTTAATGGCCCCCAAAGCATCCCAGGATACTACAGAAGCTAAATCTTTAACAAAGAACTTCTCTTCTAAGCAGGTATGTATTGAATCTACAAAAGAGAAATTCTTTAAGGGGAGATTAGAAAGCTAAACAAGTATGAAAGAGCCAGAACAAAAACTAAGTCATTCTTTACTAAACGCAGTTAGTAATTCCAGAGATGGACACTACAAATTGTGTACACCTGGAAAATCACTTAATAATGGTTACCTGTACAAAATGAATCTTAAAAACTCAGGTCACCAAGAAAGGCCAGGAGGAAAATCTTAGGTTGTGAAGCCTTGAAAGAGCACATTGGAATGTATGTCTGTGTGCGTGCACATATATGCACACACAAAGAGGCATGTGTTAATTGTGCAAGCAAAGTATTTATTATGAAAATGGTATGAATTGATAGAATAAAAGTGATTTAACACAATAAGTGTATACTTGATCCTAGGTTCTTCACTTAGTATGCAGATAATTAGTATAATTTTCAGCCACATGGTCATGGTTTCAGCACAGAATTTGGAAAATTAAACGCAAAAGTGTGATATGATTGCACATAGGAAGCATAGTACTTTTTGAACTCCACATTAAATGCAATAATAAAAATATTTAGGTTAATGCTTGGTTCATAACAAGAGCTCAAAAAACTGTGAGCTATTATCCTACCAGAGCCCAAGCTTTGTGTTAGCAGATTTATATGCATTATCTGATTTAAACAGATGTGTAAAAGGCTGAGAAGATTGAATGAAATATTCTTTCAAACCAAATTTGAC
This sequence comes from Dasypus novemcinctus, assembly GCF_030445035.2. Lineage (NCBI taxonomy): Eukaryota > Metazoa > Chordata > Mammalia > Cingulata > Dasypodidae > Dasypus > Dasypus novemcinctus. Next base: position 80,950,936 of record NC_080686.1, read on the forward strand.
TGCCAACAAATTAACATCTCAAGAAATCTAGATATAAATAAAAATCATCCAATTCTATATTTGCCTATAGATAATGCCTTTCATCTGATCATCTGAAACCAACAAATTGAACCAGGCATTGGGCAAATATATGGAATGGCTTATGGTGAATCACTTTTCTAATAGTTCAGATGTTTGTCTTCCTAATTTATTATGGCCAGACACTTACTTCCAGTTCTTTTCCCATCTTTTCCGGCATTACAGCTCAAGCTCCCATCCGTCATTCAGAGATATACTCCTTGTCTCATTCTCGTCCAAATTATTTGCAAAGATGCTGTAATTTAGTGTGGGCGACTTGGATGAGTGCTACAGTTAAAATTATTGCTTGCCTAAGGTTTCATTTTGGAATCCTGATAAGTCATTTCGAATGTGAGTTCTGTCGAGTACATTTCAATTTATTACTTTTTCTAAGTGAACTAATCTAAATTAAAATCTCACAGAATCAATACCTCATTTTTATCATAGAATATACCTCCCAATCATTTATCTATCATTCAGTGGTGTGAAAATTTCTAACAATGAGAAGCAATTTTATATTATACTAGGGAAATGGCACATTTGTAGTTTGTAGTTTCATATATTATGTGCCCAAGTTCTACAGTAAATGTTGCCTCACCCTAAACCCCCTAATTTTATTTATTCACAGAATATTTTAATAACCCCTTATCATGAGAATTATCTAATGCTTACTATGTGTACATAATGTGTGCAATTAGAATCTGAATGCTGTCACTAAAAAAGTCCCCTGATTTGTTTGCCTTCAGTTTCTTATGACAGTGATGGCACCAGCCTAGCCAACTGGGTAGATAATTGAGGTTTTCCAAGTGTTATTTGGCACCCTTCTCCCAATGTATCCATTTTAAATATTTCCTTTTCGTTTTTATAGGTTTAGAGTTGACTTGGGAAAAATGCAGATATTTTTAATGTACATGCCCTTCTCCTAATATATTTTAACTGGAAAGGAACAGAAGCAAAAGAGCAATGCAAGAAGAATTTATTCTCATGACAGAGTGTTAACAATTTTTTTAAGTAAAGCTTTCATGAGATTTATTTAGTCGGGTCTCGTCTTTTCCATTATTCTTTTTATGTCCCACTTGTATTGCATAGTCTGTGGCCAATCCATAAAAGAATAATAAAAAAAGGTCCCGTTTTATTCAACCACGCGCTACCATGCCTGCATAAAATAGGTGATGCATATATTTTATGTCCAGAATTCCAAATGGTGACTCATATTTCTTTTCTCTCTTGACTTTCAAGGTTGGGTTCATAGTTTTTCAAGAACAAAAGATCTCCGTGTTTTTGCTTCATGAGGGCAGGGTCTGTGTCCTTCTTATTCACTGCTTGATTCCAAAGCCAAGAATGGATCCTGTCACATACCATACCTGACATATACCTCAAAAAAATGTTTGGGAAAAATCCTTCTTCTCTACCTATTTCTCACCAGTCAATACTTAAGGCAGGTACCCCTAGCTCTTGCATTGCCTGAAATTCTTAGAAAGATTTTCAATGAGACATTACAGTTTTCTGAATATATAAATGGTTTTCAAGGGCAGTAATGCATTTGTGACCCTAGGAAAAATGAAAGGAAGCCTTATATGGTTTAGTGGGATGGTTTTATATGTTATTAAAATAATATTCCAATACCAGTAAAGGCAACTTCTGATTATTCTAGATGAGGAGAACCACAGAAGTCATTGAGAGTTACCCAGTAGGTTCTATGCTCACTTAGGCATAAGCCATCTGTGACTTTGTCCTTCAGTCTCTAGCAGATAAGAGAGGATGTATGCTTCATAAATATGAAAGGATGGAAAACCTCACTGATTTCAAGATGCTTATAGTCTAGTTGAAGCAAAGTACACAGAATTTTTTTTAAAAGGCCCATACAGTGAATGTCGAATGAAATACGGACAAAGAGATCCTGTGCTGGGGAGGCTTCAAGGAAGGAAGGTTTCAGACAGAACCTAAGCAAAGAAGAACAGGTTAAATAGATATATATTTATATATATGAAGAAGGATATGAGGGAGAAGAAAAGGTGGGACACAGAAAAAGGAGGAGTTATTTCATGAAGGAGGAATGATGTCAGCTACTCATGTCTGGATACAAGAGTTAGTCCAACACTAGTTAGTGATGTTTGTATACAGCAGCACAAATGAAAGAGGTTCATTCTGGAAGGGAGCCAGTAATATAGTTAGGTCAGTGTGCAAATATCATAATCCTAATTAGAATTGGATATGCTGAGAACTTTTCCAAAATTTATGAATGACAATCATGTTTATATACAAGAATATATCTGGACCCTGATTGTAAATGAGTCATTTGGCCAAATGTTGAAGAGAAATCAGTCCCCAAATGAGAAACAGGATCTGAAAACCAACTAGAGAAGTAGTTTCATTAGTAGCCCAGAAAACAAATGGACTTTGCAGAATTGTTCTATGTGGCCCATCCATTTCTCTGTAGGTAACCAGCCGCAGCAGAAGATGAATATAAAGAGGGTAAAGGCAAAAGTAGAGAACGTAATTGGCGACTTGTGCAGTTAACTCAGTCATTTGGGGGCTTCTGTGATTACACCACAGTATAACCATTCACATTTTCCCAAGATCTCCTCAGCCAGCAAGCCAGAAGTACTGTTGTGCTGTCTCTATGGCAGGCTTTATGTTTGATGAAACTGTACATTCAGGTCCAGAATGGAATCAGGACAAAGGAGAAAACTGGCTTCCACAGGAATGCAGCAGATGGAGCATCGTCCCCTAAAATCAAGGCCTTTTTGTCTAATTGTCACAACACAGAAACCATTGCAGAGGAGGGATGGTTGCACTCTGATTTCCATGGAGCAGTTTCATTGATGTGCAGAAGGTTATTTTATGGCTTATACATCAAGTCTGGGTCAAGGCCATCAATTCCATTTTTAGGAATCTAAAGACATAAGCATGGCTACACGCTACATTTATATACAGGGCAATTAAAAATGGCAAAAACTTGCTAGTAACTGAAATATCCATCAATAGGAGCTTGGTTGAGTAAAGTGGTATTGTACCCATCCACTGGACCAGAGTCTATGTGATGTCAGTTGATGTTCTCTGAAGAAAAGAATTCCCTGTTCAAATTCATTTGGAAAACACTGGATTAAACCAAGCTAAATGAATTTCTTACTTGATTTTTGAGAACCTTTAATAAGTCATATACCCAGTGATTCTCCTAGAGGAAGACAGAATAGGTAAGCTTTCCAGTATGATTAACTTCTATGGGGGCAGAGAGTACCCTTACCTAGTACAGTATTTTCAATGCTGGCTGTGAAGAACTCAATTGTCAAATGTTTCATATAGGGCTTCATGCTTTAATTTGCTTTGTTTCTTAGTCTTGATGTGAAACAGTGAGAAGTGCCCTATGCAAAGTCAAGGGAAAGCAAACTTTTTGTTTGAAAATTTCTAATAACTCTGGTTAACCCTGATGCTCAATTCTTGTATAAACAATCATCAATTTTTAAAGACACCATTTGGAATTTCTTAAATTAATGTGGAAATATATGTATTTTATTTAATCAGCATCTCGAGAGCAAAAGCAACAATTTTATTTAATCAGCATCCCATCCATCACTGAATAATGTATTCAGTCTCTGTAAATGCATAGGAAGGTGTGCAAAAGTGGAGCTGATGAATTATGGAAACCTTATATGTATGCATTAAGCACTTTCTGTTCACCCTTTCTCTCAGCCTCCCAACAGATATGGCCCAAATAATTCTAGGTAAAGGAAGTTCCTTAATCACCTTTAATATTCAAGAAAAGAGAACATGATTAGTTAATATACATAACAATTAAAATATGATCACATTTTCCTTGCCTGCTAAACTCAGCTGTATTATTGTTTATACCAAGTCTGTTAACCAAGGGAAAAAATGAAAATTTGCTCCTGGCTCCAGGCTCCTATTAATTATACATATTGTATATTCTATAAAATTGAATAATTAGAAAGTAATTCTTAAGTTCAGTGCTTGCATTATCAATAATGTGGATCACATTTATCATCCAAAAGTAAATAATGGGTACCTGGGACTAGGAGAATGCCTACTTTCCAGTGGCTATTTGAGGTTGGAGTCAAAAAAGAACCCTTATTTATAATCATGCACTATGAACAAATCATATATAAACACACATGCAAAGTATCGGTTATTTGTTTTCCATGTCAGTACAAATTCAGGGGCCTGGTATTATGAAGAAAATATTGGCGATTAAAAGGTTTTGCTTCAATTATTTGATTTTTTGACCTTTTGAAATTATTTAACAATTATGTAATGCTTCAGTTATTTCCTCTTTTCCAAAAAAAATAGCTACCCTGTATTGAGCATTTATTAAGTGCCAGGCACTGGGCTGATCTCTTTACAGACCTTATCTCTTTTAAGCCTTATGAGAACCAAAATAGAATTAGAATTTATGGATAAAGCTGCTGAGACTCTGAGAGGTTAAGTACCTTTCCCAAGGTCACCAGAAAGTATACAGGTTGGGTTTAAATCAAGGGGTATCAGGCTGCTTCCTGATAAAATGCTTTGAAGTGCTCCCTCTCAATAAAGAAAAATAGAAATATATATATTAGCCCTACCCTTCTCAAGTTTGCCTGAGGCTTGTGGCAGATTATCTTCACCAAAGCTGTTTTACCAATATATACCTCCATTGTAAATGCTCTTCTTATACATGGTGTTGGTTCCCTCCACTTCAATCTGGACTGACTTTTTAACTTCCTGAGGCAATAGAATGCAAGAAAAGTGACAGTGATTACTTCCTAGGCTAGATCATAAATGACAAGATGGCTTCTGCTGGCTCTCTCACTCTCTCGTAGATTGCTTGTTCTTTGGCAAGCCAGTAATCATGCTGTGAGGACAATCAAGCAGTTCTGGGGGAGAATACCACGTAGAGAAAAATGAGGTTGCCATTCAACAGCCAGCACCAGCTTGCCAGCTATGTGAGTCCCTTGGAGGTAAATCCTCTAGCCTTATTTAGGAGCAGATGACTGCAGGTTCCTACCACATGCACCTGCAACCACACGAGAGACCCCAAAGTACAGCCAGCCAACCAAACTACTGCCAAATGCCCCTCTCACAGAAATTATTAGAAAAAATACATGATTTTCTTAAACATCTAAGTTTCAGGGTAATTTGTTCCATAGCAAAAGGCAATACAAGGCTCAAATGAAAGTACATGTTTTAAGTGTTTTATAAACTCTGAACTGATCACCCATAAATTGTACATGCAATTGGGTGTATATATTCTAGGACGGGAAATTTATGTAAATATGGACTTTTAAAACTTCATAATTTAGAGTGGCTGTGATACAAATAATCTGACCCCCAATTCCCCAATTTATATCAAGTTTATTATAATGTATGTAGCTAGAATGCAATGATTCTGGAAATGGGTAAAATGGAAACAATACCTTTCATTTGTATTGTACTTTTCAGTTCTCAATGAACTTTAACAAACATCATCTCTGACCCTGATTAACCATGAAGCTAATGAAGTTTTGACTTCTAGACTCTTCATTTGCACAAGCCCCTTTTTATCAAGACCCTAGGAGGAACATTAGCAATTATTCACATGGTCTATGATTTTGTAAAATTTGCAAAAGGGGGCATTTCTACTGCAGTTTGTTAAGGCCATTCTCTATTCACATTGACTTCTTTCACTTTCCTCCTCCTGTCCACTGGTGTTGTAATGATATCTGACAAGAAAACATTGAGTTGGGAGTATAGATTTCCTAATGCATTATGATTTCTTTCCTTATTCTAAAATTTCACACTTATCCCTAATTTTGTTTTTATAATTTTTAATTCATTTTTCTTAAAGAAGTTCCCCTAAATTGTATAGGCTTCAGAACCCACAGAAATTGGATCTATCCTTCATCACCCTGTGTTATAACCATGTTAGCCCTGTGAGGTTTTTAGGGAACATGCTATTACCTCCATTTTTGAAATGAGGAAACTGAAACTCCAAAATTCCCAATGACTTATCTAAAGTCAGGTGGTTAGCAAGAATCAAAGAGAAGATTCAAACCCCAGACTGCTGACTCCTGGTTCAATGCTCTTTGAACTAACCAACCCTATTGGAAGCACATATCCTCTCTCCTTATTCTTCCTTTAATTTTCCAGTAAAACTGAACTATGCCCAATTGTTTTGCATCCTGGTCTCTCCTATGGTTAATATGATAAAATAATTCAGCTTTTATTAACTGCAAATAATTGGAGACATTATCTTTTAAGAGCTACCTTCAAAGCTGTAACCTAAGAAATGACTGGTGTGGGGACATCAGGCACATGGTGGGCTTTTGTGGGTGATATCTCAAATGAAGGACTTTTCCCAGTGTTCTCTAGTCACATAATCCACCCGTACATCAGACTGGGAAAGGGCATTCCAGGCAGAGGATATAGCAAGGGCAAAAACAGAAAGATGTGATGATGTTGGACTGTACTTTCCAAGGGAGAGTCTTGAAAGGAATAAGATGAATCACATCTCCCTGCAGATGGCAATTCACTCAGCTAGTGACATTGCCCAAAACCTTATAGCAACAAAGAAGTCATATCATGGACCCTCCTGGCAAAAACAGAGATGTGGAAGAAACTTTACTACAACTTGCTCACAATACTGACTGTGGGGAGGGGGTGCGGCTAGGGCTTTTTGCCATCATGAGGACTTCTAGTATGAGCCAGAGCACCAAAGGTATTTTTATTGCTGGCATGAAGAAATCTGTGGTTTATAGTTCATTAAAATTGCTCAAAATGTGGAAAGGATGACTGAGTAAAACACCCTAATTTTCTTGCTTTTATTCATTATGTATAGATGTATAAAGTGTTTGATCCTTTTTGATAAAAGGATGGCTTCGTTGGCATCTCTTAGATAATTTCTCCCAGCTTCATTCACCATTATCCTGGCCAAATTGCTCCTCAATGAGTGCCTTGCCTCTTTCTCAGCTCAGAACACCACCCTGGGTGCCCTTGTTTCTCATATAAAGGGAGTGCACCCCAATTCTGCGTTCCAGTGAAAACAGTCTGCTTTGAAAGCTGAGTCACCTCATGGAGGACTCTAGGATTTTTTGCACAGTTATCAAATCAGAACCCTATTTATTGACCCAGACATGGGAAGAAATAAAAGCTTTCCCAAGGGCAAAACTGAACGGGGTAGAGTTGAGTCATAGAACAATAGGTTCAATTAGTCTTAAATAACAATAATGAATGCTCAGAGGATCTTTTCCCCATATGCCTTTCAGCAGATAATTTATTTCCACTCTTTTCCCTCTTCAGAGATAAAATTTTAATGGACTGTCTTTTTGCAGCAAATCTTAATATAACAGCTAATATGCAGACTAGGTGACCCAGTCCCCTTGACACTTGCGTCTGATTCCCATTTAGCAAGAATGAAAGGAGGGAGGTGGGAGGAGGGAAGGAAGGAGGAAGTACTTAAGTGAAGAGAGGCTATCTCCAGCTCCTCGTCTACTGCAAAGAGCAAGTGCTCTGTGTCATTAAGATTCTTTGGCTGTTTCTCCCAAATCTCTCTCCAAATGCAGCAAATTGTGGGGAATCTTCAGTTCCACTAATGACATTCTGGCTAAAATCTAATTTCTCTCTTTGACATTAAAGAATAATATTTAGAGTTGCTATTTTATATTATGCAAGACTTTAGTCATTTTATTTCATCTGTTTCAAGATAAGCAAATAAGAAGACTCTTAGCTAACTCTTTTTCCTTCATTTTATATTTAAAATATCATACCAGGTCTCTCTTGTCTCATCTTTGCTTTATCCCTAATTTCCTGATTAGCCACTCATTAAAACGCCCCTTAAGCTACATATCCATTTGGTTCTAAGCCTTCCTATCCTCTCACCTCTCAATTCTCCCAGGACTTCAAAGCTTGTTCTTACCAGTTTCTATTTTTAGGTTCTTTCCGTCTCTCTATAATATAGTTTAGAATTGTATTCGCTAGAACTGTAGGGGTTAGTCAGACCTGAATGGACTTCCCAAGTGCTAGAAATAGCAGGTTTAAAGAAAGAGGAGTGAGCAGGAGTGAAGGGAATGGCCATGGACTGAGACAAGGGAATCCAGAAGAGATTTGTAAGTAGCCACTGTAAGGACCTCAGGAATCTGGGCATAAGAAATTTTAGAATGCTTTGTTGTATAATGCGGTGCATCTCTTCTTCAAGAAAACCTATAGTGAAGAGATCATTATTTCTTAAATTTTTCCATAACTGAGTTCTGTGTGTGTGTGTGTGTGTGTGTGTGTGCGTGTGTGTGTTGGGAAATGGTGTGGAGGATGCAGAAACTATAGTAATCCAGCTTCAAGGTAGCCTATCAACATTTTGGGGCAGATCTATAATCTCTCTCCCCATGTCTCCCTTCATAGTCTCTTCCCTAGTTCTGCTTACAAAATAGTTTTCCTTCCTGTATTAGTCAGCCAAAGGGGTGTTGATGCAAGTACCAGAATATCTATTGGCTTTTATGAAGGGTATTTATTTGGGGTAGAAGCTTACAGTCACAAGGCCTTAAAAGAGTCCAACTCAAGGTACCTTAAGAGGGACTTCCTCACCCCAAATTTGTTGCCATGTGTTGATGCATATAGTGGGCCATGTCTGCAAGGGTTCAGCCTTCCTCTTAAGGCTCCATGGGCCCAGCTTCTTCTGATCTCAGCTGTAGGCTGGCATAAAGCTTGTCTCTATCTCTCTCCCCAGGGCTCATTTCTTTCTGGGCTCAGTTGCTCTGTTCTCTTCACAAGGTAAGCTGTAGACTATCAGGCTTATCTCTCTTTGTGGGACCTCTGCCTCTGTATTCTTTTTCTCTGTGTGTCTATTTCAATGTGACCATCTATTTTGTCAGCCCACCAAGAGGGCTGGCCCTGTAATGATGAGGTTGAATCAAAGCCTTACTCTTAAAATAACTTAATCAAAGCTGAATTTAATATAATCAAAGGGTATACTGCCCAGAGGAAGAGACCAGTTTACAAACATAGTCTATATCTCTTTTGGAATTCATCAATAATATCAAACTGCATACCTCTCCAATAAAAAAGATCTTACAGTGATCAGGAATCACCTTGGGTTGCACATCCATTGAGAGTCTATTTGGAGTCATGGTATTGATGGTTCAATATCTCCTGTAGACACCATTGTTTAGTTTTGACTTTGGGTAACAGTCAGGATTTCCTTGCCTTGCTGCAGTGGAATGAATTATGTTCCCCAGTTTGCACATGTTCTTGGTCTTGGTCCTTATTCTGGTATATGAACCCATTGTAAATAAGATCACTTCAAGATTCTTCTTCACCTAAGGTGTAGACCAACTGAATCAGATTGAGCTCTGCAAGCAGAATGAAATTCAGATGGAGAAAGACAAAGTCATGGGAGAAGCAAGAAGCTAGAGGTCAACAGAACATGGACGTGAAAGGAGAATGTGGCCACATATTTTCCCTGTGACAGAAATGCCAAGGAACCCCAAAGATTGCTGGCCAGCCAGAACATACTCACCTGGGAGGAATTAAGCCTTCAAGTCTCTGAAACAGTGAGCTAATACTTTCCTCCAGTTGTTAAGCCAACCCATTATATGACATTTGTTTAGTAGGTAGGAAACTAAAACATGTGCTAAGAAAGTTGTTTATAAGATTTAAGGAAGTGTGGGTGTGACCAAAGCTATAAGGAATGAGTTTGATACCTCAAACTCTAAGCTTACACTTACTCCCCAGTTCACTCTCAGGGACTGTTTTTCTCCTCTCTATGGGCAAAGGGTCCATAAACCCTGCTAGCTACTCATCATGGCCCATGCATCAATTTAGTCACATATCTGTAGAGCAAAGTTGTAGCTTTTCCCCTTATCATCAACCTTTATGAATAAAATAAATGGGAAAATCAGTTATAATTGTGTATTCTGGTCCCCATAATATAGAAAGATGTTTTAAAGGGAGAGGGCCTTAGAAAAAGATCCCTGGGCCACCTGTGCATGTCAGCAGCTACATCATCCTTCAATAGGAAGAAGGAAAGGGTTTTATGTGGTGCATATAGAGCAGGAAAAAATCACAGTGGGTGTCTGGTTTGTGATTTTGAGACTTTTTTTTAGCTCTAAACTCCTTTTTTTATACAAAAATCTTATGACAGACATTCGTGTGTGAAATATTTGAAACTGGTGGATGGCTCTGACCCCTGTTCCAGCTTTCTCCTTTTCCCCTTTCCCATTGTACATACCTTCACCACCTGCATGTATGGATTTGGGCAAGTTGCTGAATATCTCCCAGAATTCTTGTCTGCCAAAGTACGGTGACATTAATAGGACCTGCGGCATGGAGTTGGTGTAATTAAAAAAGAGGGTACATGTGAAATACTTGGCCCATGCCTGGAAAACAGTACACAATTTGAGACATAGATTGGGAATGTGCTGCAGTGAAGAGATATACATGTGGGGCCCCAGGTTAGACCTTTTTAAAGTCTTTCCTCCTCCCCTTTCCTAATGTTGAGGAGGGGCCCCTACCGATGGCTGTTCTGATTGGTTACTTACAATCCCCACCTGTTAGTTCTCAAGGGGCCAATGGTGAGGCCTTTTGTTTGAAGGTATCTGGGGCTTCCTCTTGATCATGGAAAGAGTTCCAAATTGGATATTGTGGCCAGGGTCTCACAGGATCTTTCTGGCTTTGTTCTTTAGTAGGAGCCTTCCTTCAGTAGGTTTCCAGGTGAAGTCTCATGGCATGTTCTCTGCTGGGTCTCACCTGCATTCCCTCTTTCACTACACTAACCCACCTCAACTCCCCCTCATTATTCTTAGTAGGGAGCTGAAAGTTCATGGTCATTATTCTGCAACTGTTTTCTGCTGGTTAGGGGGAGTAAGCCTTGTCTGACAGAGTATATAGTTATATAGGTATGGTACTTAACACTAACCAATGCACAATTTCCTCTTTGAGTTGTAGTTAATAGATTTAAGCTCTAGGTTTGAAATACCATATGTATTAGCTAGCCAAAGAGGTGCTGATGCAAAGTACCAGAAATCTGTTGGTATTTATAAAGGTTATTTAGTTGAGGTAAAGCTTACAGTTACAAGGCCCTAAAGAGTCCAACTCAAGGTACCATAAGAGGTACTTTCCCATCTAAGTCAGTTGCCACACATTGAAGTAAGATGTCAGGCCTGGTCTCTCCTTTCTTCTTCCACTTAAGGCTCCAGGGGCCCAGCTTCTTCTGATCTCAGCTATAGGCTGGCATAGATCTCATCTCTCTTCCCAGGGCTTTAGTTGCTTGAGCCTTCTCCTTTCTGTCACAGGGCAAGACAAAAATGACCAGATTATCTCCTCTTCCATATCTTCTTCTGTGTGTCTTCTTGAGTGAGAATTTGTTTCTATGAGCCCACCAAAAGGGCAGAGACTCAACCTTGAATCAAAACTTACTGATATTGTCAAATCAAAACCCTAATATTGATTTAATCAAGTAAATGTAAAACTTTTGAATTTAATTCAATCAAAGGGTATCATGACCAGAGGAATAGACTGGTTTGCAAACATAATCAATATCTTTTTTGGAATTCATAAACAATATCAAACTGCTACACCATACATGTTGTCTCTTCATCGGAGCAGACCATAAAGCCAATTGTGTTTGTTTAGGGGCTACTCATATTACTTTGGTAATCATTGCTCCACTTGGTATGTCATTCACACAGCTAGCACACTGTAGCACTATTGGCCCTCAGAGGGTAGTTCCAGTGTTTCACCAACCTGGAACATAGTGCCCTTCAGCACTATGAAACAGAGCCATTTCTGAGACAATGTCCATTGTAAATCTGGTCATATCAAGCCATTGTCAGCTGCTGCAGAAGTTCGAAACTATAATGTACTCTCCATCCACTTCAGGAACATAACCAGGGATGTGGTAGATACCTTTTTAATTTCCGGGGTCATAGAGATCAACCTAACCAGTAACTCAAATGGAGAGGCACCATGCAGGATACTGAAGGCCTGGTTGAATGTGTAAGTGAATTTGATGATAGTGAAATCTCTTAATTTTTATACACTTTCTAAATATTTCCAATGCAATGTATAACATATCAAATGAACTTAACCATTTTAGTACTTTGCTTTTTACTTCTACACCTTTACCATGATGATGTAAATGAACAGGTATTTTACTTTAGCTTTGATTTTACTACTAATGGTAGAATTCTGCTTAGGGACCTTCTCACCCCTTTTCTGTGCTCTTACATTTCTCAGTACTGAAATACATTACAATCCTTCCTAGCTTTGTTTTTTGTAATCACGGGGTACAGTTTTTCTTTACTGTGCAAGTGCTCACATGCTCAAATACACACATAGGCAAGGGGTGAGCTCCCATACCTCCTTCCTGCACTGCTGGACAGGTTTAGGCTATCTGATTATGCAGTAGTATTTATCTGGTCTCTCTCTACAGGATTATCACTCTCTCTTTCTCTCTTTCAATCTGGGCCTCTACCTAGGCCTTTTCCCTTTTGTCTTTTAGATCTTTTTTTCCTCTGTCTCCCTCCCACCTTCCCTTGTAAAAATCCCTTTCTGACTTTTCTTCCTGTGTTTCCTTTATAATACTACTCTCTCCTGCCTTTTCTTTTCCCTTTTCCACTCATGCCTTCTTACTGACATATGAGTCAACTTGAATACATGCTTTGTTCTGTTCCATCTAACTATATTCAGAAAGTCTTCTTAGTTCCCTGCCTTGATCTGGAGGTTTTATACAGGAGTTGAAGTGCCCTACTGATGCTTGTAGTCATTATCAGAATCTTGCATTGAGTCTTAAGGTTGGGGCACAGTTGGAATAGCTGTGAGGGGCCAGGTGCCACTGATAGTGCCAGTGCTAGGGCTCTAATCACCACTCAAGGGCTCAAAGAGAGCCACAATGCCATGGTACCAGATAGATGAATACCATCTGGATGCTCCAAGTCTGTCCATGAGGGTGAAAAATCATGGAGCTCAGTATTTAGTTTTAATATCTCCTGAATAACCCAGAGTAAATTTTGTAATTTGCAATATTGTCAATTTTGTCAACATGTGGGGAACTTAAACAGTTTATCCTGTGTACTCTGGCTAATCATACCCTGACTGTCTTTCTGATTGCTGATTCATATTATACATACTTACAAGGAAAGAACTGTATTCCAGTGAAAGAACTTGTTTAGGTATGCTTGACACCAAAGCAAAGGTTGAACTAGTAAAGATGATTGGGTTCACAGTTGCAATGTGCTGCTTCCAAGGGAAAATAAATCTATGGATACTGAATATGTTGAGTTCTCAGGGATAACAGGGATCTAGAAATGAGTCTTGGACTAAAACTTACTTTCCCAGACTCCTTGGTCATTCCAGGGAGTTACCTCACTATCATATCTTTCTTTGGTCAATGATAAAAATATAACCTCTCTTACCAAAATTTATGTCAATGCCAAAATTTCTGTCAACTACAGAATTCTATTAACCAGAAACCTCTGCTATTTGTGCTTTGATCCCATATCAATCATGTACACACATTCTCCATCCATGAGTAATATATCTGGTAAAATATTTAATATAAAGTACATTTATAAAATATTATGTAATTATTTGTTCTTTGCTAAGATTAAAGTAAAAGTAAAGTTAAATATTAAGTGAGATTAAATATGTAATATGTATAGTTATAGTAAATGACTCATAGTTCAGTTAAATTATGATACATGTATCTACTAATTTAAGAAATTGATTTCATCAATTCAACAAATATTTAAGAACCTTCTGTAAGTGTGATAGAATCTGGAATAACAAATTGTGTAGTTCAGTTTAGTTCCCATGTTAAGGGTATTTCATGGTGTTTTATTTTTAAATAAAAAATAAATCCCAGGGATTGAACCTGGGACCTCATAATGGGAAGTAGGCTTTCAATCACTGAGCTACATCTGCTCCCCATTTCACTGCATTTTAATTATTTGAAAATTTGTGTGCACATACAGGATTATATTTAGTTTTCCTATCATCTTGCTTCTTTTGTCTAACCAGTATGTCTTCCTCATTCCTGGGAATAGCACTCCAATTTGGCTTTGGGAAATTACCCTTTATCCAATGTAAGTAGTGAATTTTATTTATATATATATATATATAAAATATACATAATTTATTTTCCCTCTTGGATTGTTTGCAAGTCAAATAGTTTTTGTCTTCTCTTCAATACCTTCCACCTTCCCTGCAAACAAATTAAATTGAGGCTACTGGGGCAATTTTTCCTCAAATTGGTAATCCGAGTGGGTTCCTTTCATCCCTGCCCCCTCTACTCTGCCTCTGTGAAAGCTCATTATTTCCACTGTGGTTAGTTTTCTGAGGTCTCTCTGACTTTTACTCCACTCAACCAGGAGAGGAAAGGAAGAAGGGAATTAATAGGGGCATGAGATAATTCAACCTTAAACAGGCAATCGCTGCGGCTCCTCTCTGCCACACGTTTTAGATAGGCTCCACGATATACATGATCTGATCTATTCCCCCCAGCAATCTCCTCATCCCCAAAACTCCTACCCCTAAGCTGGGTGAGTCAACCACCAGACTTCCCTGAAGAAACTCATTAACTCATTATAACAGTGTCACTATAACCCATGCCTACAGCCTAGGTCCCAGAACTGTCTTGGAATCAGGTGGCAGCATCATTAAGCCATGGGAAATGCTTGAAGCTTTAATAACATTTGCTCTCTATCCTACAAGTTTTACATTTGAGTGGCTTTTTGGAGTAGCTTTTTGGAGGACTAATCACAGTTTTCTCTAGGAGCAAATAGTGAGACTACTTGCTGCAGAGATGATTCTCATTTGGCTAAAATTAAGAATTTAGATAGGTGCCCCAGGAGTCCAGGTATCTTAAAGATTCCCCAGATCCCCTTAATAGCCAAGTTATGCTGTAGAAGCTCCTCTTACAGGGACTTCCCATAGCTGTAATGTTGTAAAGGCTGCTTCTTAAAAACAGTTTAATATTTTCCTTCCCACCTCCCAGTAAAAACTTGACAAATGGATTACGGGGAAATGTACTGAAGAGGAAAGAGCATTGGTCAAAACCACAGGGGCATAAGAGGGTAGAGTACATCTAGAGAACTTCAAGTGAGTTGGCCTGGCTAGAGCAGAGTTTATCAGCTTCAGCACTATTGACATTTTAGGCTGGATAACATTTTTTGCTTGGGAACACTGTCTTGCACATCGTACTATTTAGCAGCAGCCCTGGATTCTACCCACTAAATGCCAGCATCCACCACACCCCCCATTGTGACCATTGAAAATATCCCCAGACATTGTCAAATATCACCTGGGAGGCAACTTCTTGTCCTTCCTTTCAATTCAGAACTGCTTTGTGAGTCAAGAGAAAAAGTTTAAAGACATGATGCAATATGCTGGTAGAGGGCAAATTGTAAAGGGCATCATGTGCCATGACCGAATCGATGGAGTCAGCCTTAGTCCAGTGGAAAATTTCTGGGGGATTTAAGCAGAACAGTGCCATGAACACAAACCTGTGTTTGAGAAAAATCACCGGGCAGCTGCGGTTTGGAGGGGTCAGGCTTGTTGACAAGAAAAACAGTCAGTTTCAGTCCTCTCGGTGAGAAAGGACAAGCGCCTGAGCTGAGGCCAGTGCAGGAGCATGAGGGGGCTGTGCGCTCCTCAGGAGTTAACCAACAGAACGTGGTTTTGAAGAAGGAGATGGTGTCAGGGATAAAGGAAAAGTATGCCAAGAGACCCCTCTGTGGAAGTTAAACAGTTAACTTGCAAGAGAGGGATGCTGATCAAATGAACAAGCGTGAAGTGAAAATGCCAACCCCTGTGAAGAAATGCTGCCAAAGCTCCAGGCACAAATGGAGAAAAATGCAAGCAACATCCGTGGATGCTCCTGAAAATGGAGTCTAACTACGTTAAAGGATTCAGACAGAGGGAAACAGATGGTCATGGCCATGTCCTCAGTCACTTGACAAGCTGGATAAATAATTGTTGCCAGGGAAAAATAATAATAAAAGCAAGAGTTTGCCAGCATGAGTTGCAGCCAGGGCCTTTGGTTCAGAGTGTGCTTCTAGAGGCCAGGAAAAAAGAAAATAAATACAGAGTGACAGAGGGAAATCAATTAGCCCCTCACAGCTGAGCCTGCAGCATCCTAGAGGCCATCATTGTTACCTATGTGAGAGGTTAAGCAGTGTGGGTAGAGAAATAATACGGAATGGGCTGTGTCCAGAGCTGAGAACACACCACAGCAGCTGGAGGGTGCAGAGGGATGACCGGCAGCTGTGGAGGATGGGGTGGGACCTGGCCAAGCTCTGCAGAGAGTGTGGAAAATCAGGTGTAGGGAAAGGACTGAAGGTAGCCATGATTGCCGAAAGTTCTACTGAGCAGAGAAACCCACAGGGGGTATGTGGGGTCTTGGTGGGGGAAGGAAATTGGTGGGCTGTCTAAAGACAGGCTGTTTTATCTCCTTAACCATATTATTCCCGGAAGTGTATATTATGCAAATTTAGGTTTTGAGATAAATAATCAACCCAACTGTCTGGACAAGAAAACAGAAAGAGTACAGAAAAGAGAATGGTGCATAATTAAATGTGAAAAATTACAGCAGGTGCTCAAGATAGAGTCTTGCTGCAAGTAATGCTCAACAAATTGAGAAGAATGAGGAGGAAGAGGAGGAGCAGGAGGAGGAGGAAGACGAAGCCGTGGAGAAGAAAATTAAAACTGTAAAAAAAAAAAAAAGCAAAGCATGATCATTTTTACCCAGTGGAAGGAGCATTTATCAAGTTGGGGCCTGGGGTGATAATTTTAGGTTATGCTAATGTCTCTCTTTCTTCATTCATAATTGAAACATTATTGATATTCCTTGAGCATCTGAAGATGAATTTAATTTATTTTCTTCTTTTCTGAATTTGGTACCAATAATGCATGTGAAGCCATGTAATGTCTAAATAAGACTTCAAAAGCAGTTGATTATTTATAAATAAAGAAATTACTTGAATTTTTATAGCTTTTTATGTGATTTTATTTGATCCTGACAACAGGCCTGTGAGGGAGGCAGAGAAGGTGTTATTATCATTTTTTGCCAACTGATATGGCAGTATAGATTTGCAAACTTACTGAGTCTTCCAAGCTTGCCTTGCCATTCGTGTGAGTGCTGGGATTAAAAGCCCATTCTAGTGTTCTGTAGGCGCTCCACCCAATCCTCCCCTTTAGCCCATATCCCAACCTTAAGAACAGAACAGCTCATCTCTTCTAGAAAGTTTTCTTCAATTCATTCTAACTTGATTAGCCTGAATTCCTTAATTCTTAGTTTGTACCATGGTGGGTTGCTTTTTTTTTTTTTAATTGTGATTCTAGGTATAGTAAAGCCCTTTACATACATTTTTATGTAGTAGGAAATGGTTTTTAAAATATTAGCTGAACAATTTGAAATTGCTATTTTGTAAGTAAAAAATGGCTTAATACTAGCAATTTCATAATGGTTCAGCTTAATCTTAACCATCTTTTTGTGGAGCTTGTTTTCCCCCACTTTTCCTTTCCTTCCTCCCATTCAAGAAGCTCTGCTGACCTGAGCTAAATGCTTGCCTCAACGGAAAAAAAAAAAAAAAAAAAAAAAAAGGCAGAAAGCTGAGGAAAAAGAAGAATCCTGTCTTTTAGATCTTAAAAGCTTCAGCCTATAAGGGAAGAGAATGGAATTATGGAACAGATAAAAGTTTGGGGAAAAACATTTTAGGTAATAATAGGCCCTTTCCACCCCCTTGACTAGAGGGGAAAATATCAGAATTGGGAGAAGGAGGGACACAGCCAACATGATTGGAGCAAACTTTCTGTGTGTGTGTTTACATGGCCTGGGACAAGACGACTGGACCAGAGAGGACCATGGGTCAGGGGCAGATCTGGGTGTGCAGATTACTCCTCTCAAGATAGTATGGTCCACCACTGGTGGGCAGAAGCTGCAGGGGAACTGAGACAGCACCTGAAGTCTGCCTGGATGGAGAGCACTTGACAGCGCCGGCCTGCAAGCTTCATTAACTGTCCTTCAATAGCCACCGACATGGAATGACTCCCATCTGTGTCCTGAGACTTTGCATGGGGCCCATCTCCCTTATCCTTAATAGACAGGTCTCTTTGCATCACCCTAGAACCCCAGCTCTGAGCATCACCTTCTCAGTATTTTTTTAATGTGCTTGACCAGTTCACCTAAGGCAGAGATGTTTTGCAGGCACACTTTTCCCACCTTACTCCAATATGAATTTTAAAGCTCAAAGCACTTTTCTATCCAATCTTTCTTTAGGTATTTCCAATGGATGTATTACATAAGCAAGAGAGACCTACAAAATGTGCTAAGACTACTAGGAACTAATCCCTCTTTTTCTTTTTGTATAAAAAAATTACAAAATGATACAACGATATGTGTACAATCCCCACTTATCGGGACATATGATATTTCTCCTCTATTTCAATGTTGTGTTCAGAAAAAGAAGAGAGATGCAATAAAAAAGGCATTTTCAGAGCTTGAAGAAGATTAATCTGGCATGGGCATGCAAGATGGATCAAGTGGCAAGGACCCACATCTTGAGAGGTTTGAATAATGCAGTATTCCAAGGTGCATTATTGCATTAGGCTTTAAAAATGATAGTTGTATTAGTAATTTGTTAAATGAAACTTGGGCAAGTCCCTAAAACAAATCTATTATTTATTCATCTTTTTTCATTCTTAGGTGCCCTAAAATTACTGGGCCAGAAAAGATTTATCTGTGTGACACTTTAAAGGGCCTCAGATGGACCCCTGAAAGAAGGAGGATCATTTTCATAGAGAGGTTTTCCTATTGTCACTTACAGTCTCCCTCCTCTTTAAACTCCTTTCTGTGTGGCACTGCAGCAGCAGGTCAGAACCCTCACACTGAAGAGGATTGTAAAGGACTTTAGCTTCATATTTGAACCATTTGTTGAAAGCAAAAAATTACTTTCAATAGTAATTAGCAAAGGGGAAGTCACGTGTGGAAGAGAGTGTAAAACCTCTAACATTGTCGTGGCTTTTGAAGGCAGACTCTATGTTGTTCAGAGAAAAACCAAGGACTAGACTGGCCCCTGCCCGGGTGTCCGTGGCTGTGAATATAATCTCACTTACAGAGATTTGCACATTGTCTTGACTTTTATTTTCCTCTTTTCTGCCTAGTTTCTCAAGCCAGAAATTGGGCATTATTCTCATTTTCCTTCCTCTTTCAATCCCCAAATCTAATCAATCATCATTTCCTATTGCTCAGTGGCTCTCAAATTTTAATGTGCATCCAAATCACCTGGTGGGCTTGGTAAGTCAGAGATTTCTGCTGCTCCTTCCCCCAAGTTTCTGGGATAAGGCCTGAGAATTTGCATTTCTAACAAATTCCCAGATGATGCTGCCAGTTCCTTAGCATCTTGTACCTTTGTCCATTTCTATCTATGCCTACACTAACTGCATTAATTTCAGGATACCATCTTTTATCACTTGAATGATGGCAATGATCTCCTTGGGAACACAAATCTGATTAATTTACACCCCTGCTTAAAACTTAAATGGCTCTTGAGGGCCCAAAAGATGTTGTCCAATTTCTTCAACATGCCACAAAGACCATCCATCATCATGCTTTCTTCTCTGAACTCATCTCTCACCAGACCATGCCCTGAGCTCCAGCCATAGTAATGAATGTGGTTTCTCAAAGGCCTAGCACTCTGTCTCACCTCCAGGCCTGTGTCCCATGCCATTTTCTCTATCTGGAGACTTTTACCTGTGCTCATCTGTCCAACACCCATTGGCCCTTAGGGTCTCAGATTTCAGGTCATCTTCTTTGAGATGCCTTCCACATATCCTGGATGCATCATGGAACATATGACTTTAATTGCCTACTTACATGACCGTTGTCTCCACTAGACTATAAGCCTCTTAAGGACAGACTGTTATTGTACCACTATTGTTGTATCTACCTGCTTAAATATTGACGAAAAAATTAGAGCATCTCTTTGTGTGAACATCTGCAAACTTCTCACGCCCGGCAGAGCTAGAAATCCCCAGCAACAGACAAGTGATAAACTCTTAAGGTTTTGTTGAATAATAAAAATTATTTTTTTTATTATTTGGAGGAGGGCACAGTTTGGAAATGGACTCAATATTACATTTGTTGTAAGTGTATTGATATGTCGCAGTTGGTGTATGCCTCTCATGTGTGTGTGAATTAAGAAGTGATTGTGCACATAATCAGCATAGTTCAGCATAGCAAGTAATTTGCCACATGTTGGTTGATTTGAACACTGTTAAAATTCTTAGAAATCTAAAAAAATAAGGTGTCACACAAATATTTTCGTTAAGAACATAAATATTTGCACAGAAACTTTAAAACTTGTTCGTGTGCTTACCTTCTTTATACTAAATCAAATTTAAGGTGATCTTCAAGGATGCCAAAAAGTGGCAAGATAAAATTTATTTATTTATTTTTTAACATTTATTATTTATTTATTTATTTCCACTTCCCTCCTCTTGTCTGCTCTCTGTGTCCATTTGGCTGTGTGTTCTTCTGTGTCTGCTTGCATTATCTGGTGGCACAGGGAAACTGCGTCTCTTTTTGTTGTGTCATCTTGCGTCAGCTCTCCTTGTGTGTGGCGCCACTCCTGGGCAGGCTGCACTTATTTCACGCGGTGCAGCTCTCCTTTCAGGGTGCACACCTTGCGCGTGGGGCTTCCCTAAACTGGAATACCCCTGCATGGCACGGCACTCCTTTGAGCACCGCAGCACTGCACAGGGGCCAGCAGGTCCTGGGGATCAAACCCTGGACCTTCCATATGGTGGATGGACACTCTATTAGTTGAGTCACATCCGCTTCCCTAAATTTTATTTAAAATAAGCTCAGAAGATGAAACAAAGGGAAAATAAAGCTAGGAAAATAAGGTGGAACTAAGAACGAGAATGCTTTATTAAAATTTGTACCTTAAAACCTGAGTCATAGATTTAGGCCTAAATTTTTAATTTCTTCATTTGTAAACTATATTAAATTTATTTTAAAATGTAAACAAAGAGAAAAGAGCTGAGGGTATATACCAGACCTCCTTGCACCCATCATTTGGATTAGAAATACACATACATTTTGTTAAATTCTTTTGAACAATGTTTTCTTTAGGATTTTTGCATTATATTTACCAGTGATTTTTGCCTAACTTCATCATCCTTTTCTACACTGCTATTGTTTAATTTAGAAATCAAGTTTTACTATCCTTTTAACTTGGGTTGGGGCAGTGATTAGTTTCCTGTGGCTGCCACAGCAAATTACCATATACTCAGTGGCTGGAAACAACAGAAATGTATTCTTTCAGAGTTCTGAAGGCTGTAAGTATGAATCCAAGGTGTCATCAGGGCCACGTTCCCTTCAAAGGCTCTAGGGGCGAATCTGTTTCTTGCCTCTTCCAGCTTCTGGCGCCTGCAGACTTCCTTTGCTTGTGACTGCATCACTCTGCATCTGGTTTCAAGTTCACATTGAATTCCACTCCTTCTGGCTTAAAACTTCCTCTGCCTCTCTCATGAGGACACAAGTATTTAGGGCCCACCTAAGCGATCCAGGACAAGTTCCTCTTCTCAAGATGAACTCAATAACATCTTTTGCCATATAAGGTAATATCCACTTTTTTGCAACATAAAATAATGTTTATACATTCCAGAGATTAGGCCATGGACATGTCTTTGGGGGAGGGCACCATTCAGCCCATTATGGCAATTTTGTCTCCTGTTTTATATTCTGGAATAATTTGTATAAGATAGGGATTAACTATTCCTCGACTATTTGATACAACTCAGCTATAAAATCCTCCAGTCCTGGAGTTTTCTCTTGTACAGGTTTTTAACTAATTATTTATATAACTAATGATAACTATTTTAATGAAGTATTCAATTCTTTTAATGATTATAAATTCTACTCAAGTTTTTTTTTTATTCTTCCTGACTCAGTTTGCCCAATTTTGTATTCCTAGGAAATAGATCAGTTCTCTAAGAATTGAAAATTATTGGCATAATGGTATTTGGAATATTGTTATGAATTTTTCCCATTGCTATTGCATCTTGTTATGCTCCCATTTTCATGCCTAATGTTATTTATTAGCATTTACTAAAATGTATCCAATTTACTACTCCAATAAATAATCATTTTGCTTTTGTTAATTCTCTCATTTCTTTGTCATAGATTTTTGCTCTCATTATTATTTTCCTAATTCCACTTTATAGGATTATTTGGTTGTTCAGTTTCTAACGGCTTGAGTTATACTCATTTCACTAATTTTCAATCATTTGTCTTTTCTAATATATGCATTTAAGGTTATAAATGTCCCTCTAAATGCTAATTTAGCTGCATTGAAAAAATTTTGCCATGCATAATTTTATTATTTTTTAGTATTAAATATTAAATTTTCAACAACCCATGAATATTTGGAAGTACATTTTAAAATTTCCCAGAAGACGGTAGCTCAACTGGTTGAGCACCTGCTTCCCATGTACAAGATCCTGGGTTCAATTCCTGGTACCTCCTAAAAACAAAATAAAACAGGGAATGGATGTGGATCAAGCAGTTGAGCACCTGCCTCCCACTTGGGAGGTCCTGTGCCTCCTAAACACAACAAGCAAACAATGAACAAAAAACAAGCAAACAAATGAGGGATCCAGAACAGGGGAGCCAATGTGACTCAATGATTGAGAACTGGCCTTCAGTATATGAGGTCCCAGATTCAATCCCCCTTCCCAGTATCTCAAACAAACAAAGAAACCACCAACTCTCATTGAGGAGCACATGTAGCTCAGTGGATGAGCATCTGTTCCCTGTATATAAGGTCCTGGGTTCAATCTCCATCACCTCCTAAAAAAAATAAAATCCAAATACACTTTTATAATTGACTTCCATTTTTATTGTTAGGGATTATGACCTGCCTACTATCAGTTCTTTGGTATTTGCTGAGAATTACATTGTGGTCTAATTTTGGTCAATATTTGAAAATGGTTCCAATGTACCTGAGCATAATATATATTGTCTAATTATTGGGTATCAGTTAATGTATTTTTTATTCAATTTTATTTTGTTTTGCTGTTCAGGTCTAAATCTTATTTGTTACTCAACATAATAAAATGTACTATAAAAAGAGCCATTTTAAAATCTCTCATTATGATTGTGGTTTTATAGATATAACTCATAATTCTCTCAACCTTTGCTTAATACATTATGAGTCTATGTTGTTAAGAGTACCAAAGCTCGAAATTGATATATATATATTTCTGCTGAACTTTTATTCCTTTCAACATTATAATGTTTTTTATTCTTAATATTGGTTTTGGCAGAAAAGTAATTATTCTGATATTAATATAGCCACATCAGCTTTCTCTATGTTAGTATTTTCCAACAGTATTTGTAAACCTTTATTTCAACATTTTGAGGGTTTTTTACATTTAATTATATATTTTAAAAATATGTAGCTTTTTACATACATTCATAACTATTACTGATCAGTATGGATTTTTTTCTCTCATTACATGTTGATCTTTTTCTTTACTGTTTTTTCTTTTTTTCTGCCTTCTATTGGAATGTTCCATCTTCTTCACTCACTTTTTCCCTTTTAATGATTTCTATGGTATATAGTTTATAATGCATTTCTATTTAGATTTTAATTTTTTCACATTGGGCAAGTTACTTCACCTTTTTCTGCATGAATTTTCCTGTCTCTAGAAAAGAGATCATAGGAAAACAGTTGAAACAGAGATATTGTTAGAAATAAATTAGGCAATATATGCAACACATTCAAATATTTATCATATTGCCTGCTCATAGTAAACATTCAATAAAAAGTATATTGTCATTATTATTATTATCAGCCTTTGCTATAAATCATCTGAAAGCCTTTCTGCTCACACCACTGAAAAATTTTGAGAAGTAAATTGTGTATTCCAGTGCAATAGTGCAGTTTACTGTTGCGCAGGGAGTTTAATTATGTGCCTTCCTGCTAAAGCCTTTAGCAGGAAGTCAGAACATCAGCACTGTGGGAAATTGATTGATTAACTCAATCAAGATCATCCTCAAAGATGACTCCAAAAATACATCTGACAGCTTGTGGCTGAGGAAATCAGTCAGCGTTCAGGAGTAGGAGGAGTTGGGCAGAAGAACGGTTCTCTCTGAATTACTAGCCCTGTAAAGGTGGATGTTATGTGATAACCCCATGTGGAGAGTCCTTCCTCATACTTGCTGAGTTTATGAAATATCTCTTCAAAATTCACTCCAAGAAGATTTTTGTTTCAATCTCTTGGTTTGGGGATATTTGTTTGCCCTTCAGAATATATATTTTTAAGCATAAAATACACACCACAAAATAAACCATAGTTTTATGTAGATGTACTATAAAGGGGCCATTTTCAGGCACTAGTTCTGGCAAAGGGAAGCATCTGTTTCACATAAGCAGGTAATAAAAACACAGACCAACCTTCCATGTCCCCAGCCCTGAAAGAATAATATGGCTGCCTAGGTCAGGGCTTGAAGACTTACAGAGCAGAGTATCCTTCTTTTTCTTCTCTTGGGTTTGGCTAAGTGACTTAACCATCAAGCTGACCAAAAGCAAAGTTGAGAAGAGTCCGATTTTGTCTTCAGTAGTGGCTCTCTTCTCTATCTCTCACAAGCATATGGCCATGTATGCACACACACATGCACACACACACGCGCGCACATACACACATACTTCCCCTTCAGCCTCTTTCCTTCTTCACTCTTTCTCTTTCCATTGCCAGTGTCAAGAAGGAAGTCACTGTCTCACAAGGCAGCTCATTCCATTTTGGGCAGCTGTAACTGTAGCTGTTGAAAAGATAAAAGATAAAATCCTAATCTTGTCATTCAAAACGTTAGAACTAGCAATGTGCATCATCATTCTTTTTTTATTTTTTTAAAATTTTTAAAATTTTTAAAGTTACTTAGATTACACAATTGTCACATAAGAAATATAGGGGATTCCCATATGCCCTGATCCTCACGCCTCCCACATTTTCCCACATTAACAACATCTTTCTTTTTTTTTTTAAAGATTTATTATTTATTTTATTTCTCTCCCCTTCCCTCCTCCCTCCTCCCTCCCCCCCCCCCCCAAGTTGTCTGTTCTCTGTGTCTATTTGCTGTGTGTTCTTCTTTGTCCACTTCTGTTGTTGTCAGCGGCACGGGAATCTGTGTTTCTTTTTGTTGTGTCATCTGTCTTTGTCAGCTCTCCGTGTGTACGGCGGCATTTCTGGTCAGGCTGCACTTTCTTTCGCGCTGGGCGGCTCTCCTTACGGTGTGCACTCCTTGCGCGTGGGGCTCCCCTATGTGGGGGACACCCCTGCGTGGCAGGGCACTCCTTGAGCACATCAGCACTGCGCGTGGGCCAGCTCCACACAGGTCAAGGAGGCCCGGGGTTTGAACCGTGGACCTCCCATGTGGTAGACGGACGCCCTAACCACTGGGCCAAGTCTGCTTCCCAACAACATCTTTCATTAGTGAGGTATATTCACTGAAATTGATCAACACATTCTGGAGCATTGCCACTAAGCATGGGTCAGCATGCCTTCTTTGTGTTCATCCAACATCTTGGGAAAAATCTGAAAAGGTGTGATTTAGAACAGAGCTTGAAGTGTATCATTAAAACACAGTTTTATTAATATATGCTCTTTGGGTATGGTCATTCCAATGAGCTAAAAATATATCTCAAAACTTAATATATAGGAAATGCTAAATAAATGATTATTGAGGATGAATATTTGAATAAATAAATTAAGGGAAAATTATATATGGAATAATCTTGGTGGATCTATCAAAATGTCATTTGCTAAAGAGAATTGGCTGACATGCTGTCACAATGGCCTTTGCTTTGAGCCTTCTTCTGTTACAAATGACTTGCTGGATGCAAGACAGGTAAGCAGTGGCTATCTAACTTACAGAGACAAAATTGGTCTCTGGGTCCTGGGCATAGCCAAGCTTCAGCACTCTCCTAGTTGTTAGTGCAATGCCTGGATGAGACTCTGTTAAATAACTGCCCAGGTCAACTTACTTCCCTTTTAATTGTTCTTGAGGTCCAGAAGGCAGAGATCTTCTACTTTGCAGTCCTGGAAAACTAGAGAGAAGTATCCTTCACAAAAAGAACCTTCTGCACAGATTCCCACAGGGTGTAATGATCGGGCTCTACAGAGATGCCAATGGCAGGAACTGTATGTATATCTTGTAGGGAAAGAAATGGGAAGGCTGAGACTCACCTTAGTGAATAACCACAAAGTTAGCCCATGATTAGCAGTGCCATAGTGATGAGTCATTTCTGTCTTTCTAGCATACACATAACTTATCATTAGTCATCATCTCCACAGAATCAGGCCCACATAAGTGGAAGGGTCATTAACATCTCAGAACTGCATGCACAGGACTATGTCTTAACTGTTTATTTCAGCTAAGGAAGAACTAAGCACACTCTTTCAAATCTTTGTCTGCAAAGATTCTACATCACATTGGGAGACTGGAAAGCAGAACACATTTGGCTTATGGCCTTGATGTGTCTTGTTTGAAAAGGTGCCACAGTCTGATTATAAATAATTAGTTTGGAGGGGACTTTGTTACTTGTAAGAGGATGATACCTTTGCTATTAAAGGACATTTTGTCTTTTGTAAAAGCACTTGATAATTATTTTGTCGCTCTTCTGTGAAACAGTCTGGAGGAGGTTCCTATTAAGTTCACTCTTTGATGAATGCATAAATAGGCACAGGGCTGTTTAAAAATATGTTTACTGTGCCAGAATGATTGTGTGCTCGAATGTGCTAGAATGTTTTTGACCTCTAGAATGGAATCACATAAGTAGAAACGTTATGGAAAACTTAGTTTAATTAGTATAATTAATTCAGCCATTATGACTATAATTATTAGATTTGACTACATCAATAAGATCTCATACTTGCTGCATTGCCTAACATACAGTAGATATTCAAAAACACTTGTTGAGAAATAAGGGAATTAACAACTGCAAACCTGTAGGTATAGGATTATAAATATAGTGAGTAAAATGAAAGCCTGAGAAACAGAAGATGACAGCAAACATTACATCCAATCTCAAATATTAGGTGTTTTCCAAATATGTCATGTTGCAACTTCCAATGTTTTGGTTTACCTTGTGTCTTCTGCTTTGAATGCCTTTCTCCCCTTTGTCCATATGAGGAACTCCTGCACAATCTGTGCTGGCGCTGGCCCTCCAACCATCCTTAGTAATGAAAGAATTAGTTACTCCCTGCTATGCCCTTCACTGTAAGTTGAGACTCCCTGTCAGTGTTGATTCCACTAACAACACCGAACTATAATGATGTTGGTATTTAAAACATCATTTGGCTCTCTCAAGGCTGGCTGTGTCTTACTCAGCTTTATAATTCCAGTCCTTTGTAGAGTAAAGACTCAATAAATGTTTGCTTAAAAAAAGGACTCCAGTATAGATGAGAACAAGATTCAGACACAGCCAGAACATATATACTGGAAAAAAAATGGTTCATTGACTCAAATCTAAAATATTCAAAGTCACATAGCTCATAAGTGGTAGCCTATAATGATCTGCCAAGGTTTGAACCCAGCCTCAAGGCCAACAACACATGTCCATGTTATTCCCACCATGCCTGTACTGGAGTGAGGAGGGAAGTTTCCTGGGGGGGGGTCACAGAGTTTAACCTCTTCACCTACTCTGTGCCTGAGAGGAAGCTGGTCCAGAGAAGTGATAATAAAAGCAGAAAGAAACAAAAATAAAATTCCATTTGTTTAGGCTCTACAATGCTCTGATTTTACTGGGTCATTAACATGCCAGGAGAGGCTTCCCGTTATACTTCATCAAGTCATTCCCCACAGCTGGGGACAGAAGGCAAATGCTCATTTGACTCCTTTGAAACTAACCGTAGACTCAGCAAGGGAAATAAAAGTTTTGCTTCCCACCACATACAGGTACACAGCATTCACTCAAGAAATAGTTAACGAACAAAAGATCATAAAATCTAAACAATTATGTTGCTTGGGTGAAGTTTCCAGCTATCCTCACAAGTTTGTAGGATCTCACATTTTATTTTATTTTATTTTACCTGAGGTTTATTTTTACATCAGAGTTCTCAAGGATTGTGGTGGAGGTAAAAGCAGAACCTCTTTGAAGGAACACATCTTATTTAGAGTCTTATCCCCACCCTTCTATGTGGTGAAAATAAATTCTCCAAGAGGTCCCTTAAATACTACAAATCTCCAAGCAGTGGTACTTCAGTAATTTTAAAAATTTCTAAGTTTTTCCTCCACAATCTTCGACCTGGCTCCTCCTCGAGTGACTTGCCAAACTACACAGCATCTCTGCTCGCCTGTGTTTGGCCCTGCACACACTGAACTGCAGTTATTGGGTCCTGGACTTAATGATGATTTCCAGCACTTACACAAAGGATACTTCAAGCATTCACAAAGGACTTTGGAGATACTTTTCCATATAAACAAATACATTTGATTTCAGAGTTAGCATGAGGCAAGTCCAACTCCTTTTCTGTTCTTTTTCTTTGTGTGTGTGTGTACATATACGCATGTGCTTCATTCTTTTTACTTTTTCTCTATCTCAGGCTGAGATGCATCTGATTATATACAGGGGCTCGAGGGAGCAGCCACCAAAATTGCATCTTCACATGTACAATACAATAGAAGAAAATCTGGGCCAATGTTATCTTCCAGAAATGCAAATTAAAATAATAGCCTCTGTTTGTGCATCAGGGCTAAAAAGGCTTAAACTTAGTGGCTATAGAGGAAATGCTGTTCACAAGCTTACAAATGGCAAAAATGTATTCTTTCTTCTTCTGCTATAGAAATCAATTTTCTGAGTCTTTGCACATTGTCCCCAAATGTCTGTTAAATCCCTGGAGTGTCTACACAAAACAAGAAGGTCTAGGCATCAGGACTGAATTTACTTTGGTCTTGAAGATAATCTGAGTGCCCGATTTT
The DNA here is from genome assembly GCF_030445035.2 of Dasypus novemcinctus. Classification (NCBI taxonomy): domain Eukaryota; kingdom Metazoa; phylum Chordata; class Mammalia; order Cingulata; family Dasypodidae; genus Dasypus; species Dasypus novemcinctus. The sequence continues at coordinate 80,979,935 of NC_080686.1, forward strand.
CTACTTGGAGCACTGCAATCTGTCTAGCACAGAAGCTGTGTGCAATAATGTGCTACATCTAGATACATATGAGCAAGCTCTGATACTGGGTTTGCCTTATCTGTGGACTAGTGTTGGTCTGCATATAAAGGCATTTGTCTGAAGAATTGTGGTATAGCCTGTGTAGAATCCTGTTCACATAGGAATGGATATAAACAGAGAAACCATCAGTAGCCTCTTTTCTACCTACTGGCCTCTTAAGTCTTCTCTGAGCCTGGCTTTCCAAGTCATCCTACCCTATTAGGATCTCATGCTACAGTTTCCCTGATCTCTACATTTCAAAGTCATCATTTAATTTAAACATTACTTCTCTACATGCTTTATGTGTCCAATGCTCTCCTATAAAATTTACAAACATTTTTCATTCTTTCATTCACTCAAAAAAATATTTATTAAGCACCCACTATTTTCTATGCACTGTTCTAGGCCTTGGGAGAAAAGTTTTACAGAGCTCATGTGCTAGTACAGAGACATAGTCAATATCAATGTGTAACTCATTAAGTGGTTTCAGAAAATAAATGACCAGGAGGCAATGTACTCAGGCTAAGAGGAAAGAGAGTGTGAGGAGGGGCATTCAGTTAGGGTGGTCAGGAAAGACCTCTCTGAATAGCCCCCTGACTTATCAAAGGTGTGAGCTGTACAGAAGTCCAGGGAAAGAACCTTCTAAGCAGCAAGTCCAAAGAAGCAAAAGGTTCGAGGGAGATCCAATCTGGTACATTTGAGGAATGGCTAGAAACAAGTGAGGGCATAAGTGATAGGAGATTAGGTCAAACCAAGTGTTGGGGACCTGATCCCGGAGGACTTTGGAGCCCATGTTAAGGAATTATTACTCAGGCCAATAGGTAGAGAATTGGAGAATAGATGGTGGGAGGCAAAAATAGAGAGAGACGGGAGGCTCTCACAGAAGTTTGGGTGAGAGATGACAGCACTTTGTTCTGAGGCGGGGGTGTGAGGTGGATTGGGAGGCATTTGAAGGCATACCTTGTAGGACATGCTCATTTGATCATTTCATAATTCTTTAAGGTGAAGAAACTGAGATGGTGGGGCAGAATGGTGATGTACTCCAAGGTGAATCTTGTAGGAGCTAACCTTTCCATAATCCAAAGAAGTGAAGACACAGAGCTGAAAGAGACATCAAACTCTATTGCAAAATCAAAAGGGAAGGAGCAATTAGGTAGATATTTCTGTTCAGAAGAACCCATCACTGTTTTTCTTCAATTACTACCTGGATATTTTCAAGGAAAAGTTTCATTTTGGCTGAATTTTCCAGATGATGGCCTCATCATCCCTTCACTCTGTGTGTTTCTGCACTGAGGAGACTTCAGAAACTCAATTTGTTTCTTACTTATTGTGTTCATATTACCATTTGATGTTCCCTTCTCTCTCATCATTGCTGATGAGTCACCAGAAGAAAGCTTTTACAAATTTAAGTAGCTGCCTTTGTTGCTTTGTGCTGACAAGGAGAGAATGCTGTTGGCAAAATCTGACACAGCTGGCTATTTGTTTTCTTAGAGGACCCAAAGGTGAATATAAATATTTAAAAACAGCTTTTATCTATCTGTCTGTATCTGAGTGACAAAATTAATGGAATAAAGCTAAGAATAAAGAGGGAGGAATATTGAAAAGTTGAAGGAAAACATAAATTTGATTTAAGTTTATAACAATTTCTCACAGTTTGTAAGAACCACCCCCCAAAAAAGACTAAAAGCCTATATTTACTGAGTGCTATGTCCCCTTGTCCAATTTAATCTTGAAAAGACAAAATGTAATAGGTACAATTATCATCATCATTTTATAGATAAGGAAAGCAATGGATTTAGAGAAGTATGGTAAAATGGCCTTAGTTTCTTACTTGGAAAGTGGCAGAGTGAGCCTTGACCCAGTGCCTGCCAAATTGTCAAGGTTATTTTCCCCATGCTCTTGCAGATTGCTTCTCAAGGAAGGGGATGGTTGGGCGTTGGCTCTCTAGTGCTGCTAGAGGAGGGAAGGTTAACAGCCGGAAGTGATTTAGGGTCATCAAGAAAAGGTTTATAGGAAAGCTGTAATTTGTGCTGGGATTAAAGGAAGAATTAAGAAGATACTCTTCTTCTGCCAAAACAAGGGATAAAAAGCTAGGAAGCCAGCTATCATCTAATAGGTTTTCTGTGTTGCCAAACAACATGGGTTTTTTTAACACATTCATTCATTTTAGTTGTAACATTTATAAAGTCGGCTCTTTGGGCCCGAACTATCTACCAGTTCCCCTCTTGATTTTGCAATAAGTCTGACTTCCCACTCAGCTCGAGTTTCTTCACCCCTTTGACCTATGAAAAAGTTAACTTCTATGAGATAGCACTTGTATATAACATGATGCCTATATATTAATTCAAAATACAGCAAACATTATAATACCCTATAAAGTGCGACATATTACATATTACATAATATATAAAACCTGTTATATGCAATTTGATGTAAACATATATACAACTTTTCATACATAGCTATATTATATTAATATTTGTATATGATGTATACAAATTATCATTTTAATATATAATGTACATATAATATTATACATATATATATTTCTTTTCCAGACTTGCCTGATTGACTTAGTTTCAATCATGTGTAATAAAGAAAGAACCAGATTGGAACTATGGAGATGGAATTTCCAATGCAGTCTGTGCTATGTCTCAGTTCATAATTTTGGGCAAGTCCCTTAATTTCTCAGTGTCTCGGGCTCTTCCTCTATTTAATGAGACAATTGAATTGAATATTTCTAGGGTTTCTTCCAGCTCTAAATTCTTTCTTTCAGACACACGAATAAAATGGCCAGCATGTCTTACCAATTGATGATTCTGTCCCACATGTTGGCACTGGGTGTGTACATATCCCTACAGTTGTAATTGCTTACTGGTGTGCATAGACTGTCTGCTCCCTGAGAGAAGGGACAGTGTCGTATGCACTTCTATCCAGCATCTAGTGCGTACTAGATGCCCAATAAGTTCTGTTTTGGATAATTTCATATGAATTTTTACTGGAAAATATTACCCCAAATATGCTTTGTCCCTCATTATTTCAAAGTAGTTTATTTCTAGCTTGATAAAAATAAACAGTTCATGTCAGTTGGGGTTTAGGTTGGAATCCCTTCTAGGAATGTTGCTAAAAGGCTTCATAATTACTACATACTTATCCTTTCAACAAGAAATCCCAAAGCAATTGACTAAGAAAGCTATTACTTCTTATTTCAAGCTGATATATAAAGAGATTATTAAAGGTTAATAAATTATTCACCGATTGGGAGCCCCAGCATCACAACTTTCTATATACATTGAAAAGAGCAGGCAAAGGAAATAGTGTACAGAGATTCTGTGTTCAGTCTGCTTAGCATAATCAGTTTACCTGTGTCAATTTCATTACCGTTTATAAATAGGGATGCTGCCTCATGGGAAAAGAAAAGCTTTCCTGTTCTTTTTTCCAACTCCAGGCAGGGTAATTCACCATTCAAATCTATTCTGAAAAGGCACAGAATTTATTTCAGCAGTCTTCTGAGAAGAAGTTTTCTGTAGAAGCAGCCACTCTGGGGTTTGACTGGTGTTGAAAGTATCATAGTTTGGTGTAACACGTCCCTCAACCAACGATTCTTCCTGCCTTCCTCATCGGAGCCCTATTTGAAAATCCCTTTATCTTCCCTTGACCCTGCTTGGCTGCCACCAAAAGGAATGCTCTCTAATCCTCCTCAGCCTGTCTGCAGAGATTTAGCACTCAGTCAAAAGGGGTTTTTCAAAGAAAAGATTTTCAGCAGTCTTGGAAGGGAAATGTATTGTTGTGTGTGAAGAAATGGGTCATGTTTACCAGTTTTTGTGCGTGACTGGGAGATGCTCCCGGAATATTAGAATGATGTATAGATACATACATAAATATATATACACACGCACACATACTTAAAGTTGGGTTGTTATCATCACTTCAGTATTTCAAGGAGGGGAGAAGTCATAATTTGTACAAATTTGAGTAAGGCCACTTCATTCAGGTACAGCTTGAATTAGGGACTGTTCAGCACCAAAGAAATGCCTTTTTGCTATTTTCCAACACAAAATTAATTCAGATTAAGGAAATTGTGCCTGACGAAGTTTCCTAAGGGAATTTACTTCATGAGTAAAAAATAATTATTCAAAACTAGATTAAGTGTATAGTAATAGAGAACAAATTTTCTTGGAGACATTTTTAAATTTGGCTTATTCTGTATTTCACCAAACTTACATTCCTTTTATATACGTTTACAATCTTCTTTATACTGCAAGTGACACCAAATTTGTGAAGACAATAGTGTAGAAAGAAGCAAACTGTGTCCTTTAAAAAAATACCCACTTTGGAATAGCTGGTTTAAATGACAACTTTGCCTTCTGCTGGTTGGGTGGACTTGATATGTCTGTTTACCTTTCTGAGACATGAGATTACTCTTCTGTAAGAATGGTAACAGTAATACTTTCCTTGGGAAATTATTGTTATGAATAAGATAACATATGGACAGTGTCTAGCAGCTGGTAGAACATTTTAAGATGTTAGTTTCCATTTTTAAGCCAAGTCCTGTCCCAGTTTCCCCAAATGCCACAATTATTGAGATCAAATTAAGAAGGTATATGCTGTATTGTTTCTCTCTTGGCTATGCTTACTTGGCTCCTTCTGTGCTTTCCTCCATGATGTCTAGATATTTCATATACTTCCCATTATATATATTTTTAGTTGGAAGTTGTGGTAAATTTAAAAAGTGTAGTTGGCTCTTCATTTTCCTCTAGGAAAAATAAATATCGAATGACAATTGCCGGAAAAGCAGTCATTTTCCCTTAACTCCAATCCTGTTGCTAATTTAAAAGTATTCAGACTAACAGTTTTAGAAAACAAATGATAAAGATAGGTATGTATTTTGGAATCAATGAGATGGAAAAAAGCAAATTACATTTTTCTCATCTCAATAAACTCCTTGTTTAGTTACCAATTAGCCATGTGACTTAAAACAAAACACTTAAACTCTCTGAGACTCCAGTTCCTCAACAACAAAATTAAGAGGTATTCAAATCTGAAACAGCTGCAGGGACCAGACAGACATATGTGATGCAAGTGGGCCAGTTGTGGGTGGCATTCCTTGTTGGCAACTAATTCAAATTCAAAATAAAAAAACAAATCTGGTCCAAAGAAAGTATACCTGTGGCCTGGCAGCAGCCAATTTCTGATTGGCTTCAGAGGAGCTTGTCCATTACCTCCTGCTAGGATTTAAACCTCCTCAGAAACAGCCTCATCTGTTACAAATGACTTTAATAGAGATACCCTCTCACAGAATTCAACTTACTATTATTACTGGGGTTTTGTGAAGAACAGAAATCCTCGGGATTTTGAATAGGGGATCATCAAAGATATACGATATCTATACCAAAGCATGAGAAGGAGGGTGATTGCAGTGCCTCCTAAAGGTCATTTGATTAGCTGGAATCATTTATTGTGTTTCATGGATTTCAAGAAGGTATGATGACTCTCTGGAATTCATCCCTGGATATAGGAAGTTCAGCATTATTTATACAAATAACCAACTTGTCCTTATTCTCTTTTCTTTCCCCAAATGGGGTATGACTCAATACATTTTTAAGGAAATAGACATTTATTTGGATATATAATCCATGGCCCTATTCCCTGCCCCAGAACAAGGTTAAACTTATATTCTTTCAGTGGCTTTATTACTCCCAGTCATGTATTTGGGTGGCTTTTTTTTTTTTAGCAAATCAATTTTTTTTTAGGCGGTACTGGGGATTGAACCTGGAACCTCATACATGAGAAGCAGGTGCTCAACCACTGAGCTACATCTGCTCCCCAACAAATCAATTTTTTCAATATTTATTAATACAGCATAAATCCATCCAAAGTGTACAATCAGTGGTATTTGGGATAATCACATAGTTGTGCATTCATTCCTTTAATCATTTTTAGAACATTTTCATTATTCCAATAATAAGAAGAAACAAAAAAGTAAATAAAGCTTATCACCTCTCAATCTCTCTATGCTTCCCCTGCCATACATAGCTATTTTTCTGTTTCCTTCTCTCTAGTTTATTTGTATTTATATTTTGTAAAACAGTCTTACATATGCAATGTCACCCATATTTGTATTTTACATGAAATTTCACTATGTTATACAGACCCTTGTTACATTTTGTTATGAAATTGCCTATATGCATAAAAGTACTCATATCCAGTCACATAAGATCTTACAGGCAACAAAACACATCACCCTATCTGAAGTCTGGGCCTCTTAAATGAATGGCAATAACGTACTTGCAACAAGTGTTTCAGCCAAGCAAGATTTTACTATAACTCCTGAAGGCAATATGTTTAGCAAAACAAGGCAGGGGAATGCATTTTTGAGAGGATGCTTATTTGTGGTGAGTAAGAGCATGTCTAAGAAACTAATAAAGCTAGAATACAGCAAAAATAACTTTATTATTAGACGTTAAATAATGTCAAGGAAGATTTATATCTTCTTTTGACTTCACCCTGAGACAGTTTCAAATTCAATTGCTGGGTTGTTCCTGATTCAAGTAGAAGTCAAGAGGAGAACGTCTTTCAATAGTCTTATGATGATTTAGAGTAAGTTTAATCATCTTCTCTCTCTAAGAAGATTACTGACATGAACTGAAGAAGCAGCATGTACACTGATTTCATCCTCAGAGAGGAGGAGAGATACTAAAAGCTCATTATGAATAAATGCATTTGCATGCAGCCTATTTCACATTCAGAGAGTGAGCAACAGATTTGCAATATGGAATCTGAGACTGAGAATTTAGAATGTAAAACATGGTGTGGCTTATAATGTAATAAACAATTCTTAGAGCCTCAAGACCATTAGCATAAATGAGTTATTCCCTAACTGCAAAGTTAATAGCCACCTTAAATAAATTTAAAATCTGCATGTGTATGGGAGTAAGTAGTTTTTACATGAAAAACAGTGGAGCCCTCTGTCTGTCTGTTTGGGGAGTTATGTGAGATGTCTTTATTTTCTGAGTATAGTCCATCTTCTCCCACTCCTTCTCCTCTTATGCCCTAATATCCAGTCAAGCGAGACTATTCTCAATTCCCTGTCTACCACCTCTGCCTGACCCACCTTTTGAGCCATTGATAGCGCTCTCTTGTATTTCTAGAATACTCTTCCTGTTTGTCTTATTTTCCTAGGGGTGCTATAACAAAGGACCACAAACTGGGTGGCTTGAAACAATAGAAATTTATTTCTGGATGGTAGAAGTCCAAAATGAAGGCATTGGCAGAGCTATGCTTCCTTTGGCGTCTGTAGGGAAGAGACTGTTCCATGCCTCTCTCCTGGTTTTTGATGGCAATGTTAAAGGCAATCCATTTTCCACCTGAGTTGTCACATAGCATTCTCCCCTCTCTGTTTGTCAGCATCCAAGTTGTCTCCTCTTAAAAGGACACCGACCATATTAAAGTAAGGGTCTACCCTACGCCAGTGTGACCTCATTTTAACTTGCCTAATTCCATATGTAATGACCCTATTTCTGAAAAGGGTCTGGGCATTCGGACTTCTGAGGTACTGGTGACTAGAACTTCAATATCTGTTTTAGGGACACTATTCTATGAAACAACCTATTCTACATGCAATAATCCTAACTATACTTCAGGATCCAATTCAAATATCTTCAGAAAACCTTCCCTTATTTGCCCAAATGGAAGTACCAAATCCCTTTGGAACTCCCATATCTTTAATACATACATTATAATACCACTTTCCATTTTACATTATAGCAATATAGGCATTGTGTTTCTTATTTCCTCTACTAGCTCCTCAAGGGTAAATCCTAGCTCTAATTCAATTTTGTGCATCTCACATTACCTCAAACAGTCTTTTGTCCTCAAAAGATTTCCCCTAAAATTTATCAGAGTAAACTAAAATTTTAATCATAGATATTCTTATGTTCACAGAAAAATGTTGTATCATGGTCAGTTTTCATTGATTTATGCCATATTTATTAGGTACCTGCTGGCTGCCAAACTCTGCTCTCAATACTGGGAATACAGAGATGAACAAAAGCATTTATATACTAGTGAATAAATAAACAAGATACATTAAATCATTGTAAATAGTATATCAAAAATTAAAATATGGTAATGTAATAGCGAATGGCTGGATGAGGAGATACTATTTAAGCTGAAATCCAATTGACAAAGGATATAGCTAACTATGTGAAGATCAGGGAAGAAACAATATTTTAAGATGAAAGATGAGCTAGAACAAAGCTGTAAAACAGAGAGTTTGATATATGTGTCAGTCAAGATTTGGACAGGCAAGTAGAAATCACTTCAGATATTTCAAGCAGAAAGGGATTTAATATAGGGAAAAGAGACTTCAAAAACATTTGAAAGGGCTTTGGGATCAAAAGTCAGAATTAGCCCAACTAACATTTGAATAATCAGCACATATTCATTGAGTCAATGAATGGATTGATGGACTAATGGATGACCAGTTTAAGGTCATGGTAAGTAAAAGAAAAGAAGGGGTGTGTCTTAGGTTGCCCGGCTGCTATGACAAATGCCACATACTGGTTTGCTTAACTAGCAGGAATTCACTGGCTCATGGTTTCAGAGGCTAGAAGTCCAAAATCAAGTTCTCTACAGGCCATGCTTTTCCCATGAAATCATTAACATTCCATTGCTAGCTCATCTCAACCCTTGGGGCTCCTTGGCTTGCCTCTCTGCCACTCTCACATGGCAATCTCTCTCTCCTAGTATCTTCTTTCCGGTTTCACTGACTCCCAGCTTCTGACTCCTCCCTGTGGCTTCCTCTGACCCACTGGGTCTAAACTTCTTCTATTTGTAAAGTTACATGGTTAAGGTCTACCCTAGCTCAGTTAACACTTAACCACACTTTAGCCACACTTAACTAAAAATAATATCTTCAAAAGATCCTGTTTACATGAGTTCACAGCCACAGGAACATGCATTAAGATATTTTTTTCTCCCCCCTTCCCCCCACCCAGTTGTCTGTTCTCTGTGTCCATTCGCTGTGTGTTCATCTGTGACCGCTTCTATCCTTATCAGCAGCACCAGGAATCTGTGTTTCTTGTTTTTGCTGTTGTTGCATTATCTACTGTCAGCTCTCTGTGTGTGCAGCACCATTCCTGGGCAGGCTGCACTTTCTTTCGCGCTGGGCAGCTCTCCTTACGGGGTGCTCCTTGAGCGTGAGGTTCCCCTATGCTGGGAACACCCCTGCGTGGCACAGCACTCCTTGCGTGCATCAGCACCACGCATGGGCCAGCTCCTCACGGGTCAAGTAGGTCCAGGGTTTGAACCGCAGACCTCCCATGTGGTAGGCGGACACCCTATCCATTGGGCCAAGTCTGCTTCCCTGCATTAAGATTTAAGAACATGTCTTTCATTGGGGAATGTGATAAACCTACAGCAGTATGCTCACTGATCATCTAAATACACTTACCCACATATTTCTCAACTCCTTTGTTGTCAGTCAGAGTCATGTGACTAGTTTTGGCCAATGAGCTATGAGCAGAAATGATGTGTGTGACTTCTGGCCCAAAGTGTTTAAGCTTTCTCTTGCCTTGGTACAACTGTGGGCGTACGCCTTGAGAAGGATGAGCCACAGAATGAAGCCACTTGGATAAATAAACCCCTGCGGGAAGAAACCACTCTGGAGTTACATGACTTTCACAAGACTTGAATAAGTTAAGGCTTTATCAAATTAATTTGTTTTCTACAGCAAAACATAATTGATCCTGCCTCATATGGAAGCTACTTGGGGGGGAGGGGGCACAAAAAAACATCTCTCTGCACAACAAATTGTTGGATTGAAAAACAGGTTCAAAATAAGAAAGAAAATTATCAATTAAGGAAAAAAATATTTAAATAGAGAAAGTGTTTTAGAGAAAATTTGGTCATTGCAACTGCTTCAAAGGCAAAGTCACTAATCTATATAGAGAAATAACAAGAAGGCACCAACTCTAAGTTTTCAAAAGCATATTTCAGAGTATTAGAAAATGGTATTTGAGCTCACCCCATCACAGACTTCAGAATCTCAGGTATGGAATTGTTTTAAGGGGTCATCAAATATGACCTCTTTAGCTTACTGGTGAAAAAAAAAAGCAAACAACCTGAGGCTCGGAGCAGTTGACTGAGCTTCCCATGATGATTTGGCAACTCAGGTGCAAAGGTGGGCTTGGATATCCCATTGGTTATCCCTCAACCAGGTGTTTTCTTACCCCACTACCAGGAGTCTTTTTCCAATGTTATGATTTCATATGATATCTGCATGCCCTCTAAAAGAGTTCATGTATCTTCCAAAGGGTTTTTTTTTTAAGCTGGGAGGAAGTCAAACTGGTTAAAAAGGCACCAGGGTACTCCTTCTTAAGGGTGCTCATTGAGAAAATGTTAGAAAATGGAAGTTATTCTGATGTAGGCTACGGGTGGGGGGCTGTTCATCTCTTTGTAGATAACCTGAGCTGTATGTGTCCTGAGCTGTGTGTTTGGGACAGTGAGAACTACAGCCCTGCCATTGGCAACCATGACAACAACTCCAGTCCTGGAAAAACAGTTCAGCAATGCACACTCTATAAACTTTAAATATTCCAGGACAATATAAACCAAATGTGTTAAAAGCTTACATGGAATGTATGAAGTCCATGCTAAAAGCTTACCTAGGATGTGGAAGATACATGTTAATTCAAGCTTACTGAGCAGTAAAACAAAGAACCATTTGGCCCTTCCTCTGTATGAAAAGAACTCGAAAATCTTGTTTGTGACTTGGGTTTTGAACAGAAAGCTCCCAAGTCCAGCCAGCCATAAAATAAATCTTTTTCCTTCCCAAAAGTATTTCTGAGTCCTGGCCTTTTCTATATGCAAATAATTGAACCTTTCTCGACTTCTAAAACAATTTGGATAGAACCTTATTAAAATACTTACAGAAAAATAAAATAAATTCTAGCCATCGGATTGTAAATTTACATAAGTCTTTAAAGTATTGATGCCATTGAAGTCAGCAGTTCTCCCAAGAGGATAATGGGATCAACTTCATTTATTATTTTTGAAGTTTTACCACTAGGTATATCTGAATGAGTCAGCAAAAAAGGGGGAATCTTGTTAGAAACTCGGTCTATAAAATGCACTGTGTTTATCACATAGTGATTACTTATTTGTTTGATACAGTTTTTAAAGTTTTCTGTATTCCCTAAGTTTTTTTCTTCCTTAGTTTTCCCTGCTTCCTTAAGGAAATAGTTCCAAGGCCCCTCCCTAAACTATTAAGAAATTGTTCTCTTCCTTCAGAAGCATCAAGCTGAGTGAAATAAGCCAGACACAAAAGGACAAATATTGTATGATTTCACTGATACGAAATAATTAGAATAAGCAAATTCATAGAATCAGAAACTAGAATACAGCACAAACAGTGAACCCCAAGTTAAACAATGGGCAGTAGTTAATAGTACAAATACAAAAATGTGCTTTCATCAATTGTAACAAATGTACCACATCAATGCAAGCTGTTAATAATAGAGTGGCATATGGGAATCTTGTATTTTATGCATGATTGTTTTGAAAAGCTAAAGTTCTCTAATAAACAAACAAGCAAACAAACAAACAAATGAATTTTAAGAAAAGAAACTAGAATACAGGTTAACAGAGGCGAGGGTAGGAGTAGAGAATGGGGAGTTAATACTTAAATTGTACAGAGTTTCTATTTAGGTTGATAGAAAAGTTTTGGTAATGGATGGTGGTGATGGTGCAACATTATAACGGATAGTACAATTATACTATCAGCATTATGAATATAATTAACAGCACTGAATTATATATTTGAATGTTGATAAAATGGAAAATATTAGGTTACATATATGTTACTAGAATAAATTTTTTTTAAAAAAAAAACTGTACAACACAAACTGGGAACCCTAATGTAAACCATGGACTATAGTTAATAGTATAGTTTAATAATTCTTTCAATTATACAGATGCAGCAAATATACTGAAATAATGCAAGGTATTAATAGTGGGAGGAGGGGATATGGGAACTCTGTATTTTTTCTACATGATTTTTCTGTAAACTTGCAACTTTTCTAATTAAAAAAAAACCTGAAGGGATGTTATTCTTTAGAATAATATGAGAAGTTATCAATTCTTTTTCTTACACTTCATCAGATTTTCAGGAACTTCTGATTAATTTGGGTCTATGGTAAAGCAAATGCTTTGCGTGAAAAGTACAACAAAGCTAAAAGCAAAAATAAAATAAAAAACAATCTGACTACACATAGTCTGTCCATGAAGGCATAACATGACCAGGAAGCATGCGATGATTACCCAGAAACAGTGGGTTCCTAGGAGACTCTGGAGTAAACATTATAAGATCATTTACATTTTTGTACTTTGTTTCAGCTTTCTCATTGGGTCTATCATGAATATTATCAATGAAGGAATATCAATTAAGAGGAAAGAAAAATTAACATGGCTCTTCCAATAATTATCCATGTAACTTCTAAATTGCTGCAGACTGCTTAATATCTGAGCTTCTAATTGAACATCTCCATCTCTGAGTCGACAGGGTCATGTACTCAGAAGATCCAGGGCCAGCTCTATGCCAGCAAAGTCCCATCTGCCTATGGAAATGATTTAAGGAGCAGAGGATATGTTTCAGCCCATCCCTTCATTGTCAAAAATGTTGCTGCCACAGGTAGAAATAATACAGAGAGACTGGCACATGTTTTAGGGTGATTATACAAATTTGGATTAAATAAAAAGATGACTTTTAAAAAAAGCCCTTTATGCCTCTCACCCATTTTATGCACAGATTACTAATCATTTGGATCAAGTAGCCCTGGGGGACCTCCTGATCCTTCAGGAGAGCTGGCCTCCTCCTAGGGCTTTGCCTAATGCCTACGAAAAGGAGGAACATTCTTGCAAAGAACCAATGGTCAGTTCAGTGTGGTGCTTTTAAAATATATACATATTTTTATTTTTTAAAAATCTTTAGATTACATAAATTTTACATCAAAAATGTTGATTCTCATATGCCCCACCCCCTTCCCCATCCACACTTTCCCACATGAACAACATCATTCATTAGTGTGGTACATTTGTTACAATTGACGAACACATATTGAAACATTGCTACTAACCATAGTCCATAGTTTACGTTATAGTTGACATTTCGCACCACAAATTCTGTAGATTTTGACAAAATGTATAATGCCTGTATCCATCATTGCAATGCCATGTAGGACAATTCCCATGTCCTGAAAATGCCCCTATGTTACATCCATTCTTCCCTCTCTCTCCCCTCAGAACCTCTGGTGGACACTGCCTTTATATCAATGATAAAAGTTCTTCCATTGCTGGAATAATAATGTCTATAATAAAATAATAATAAGTCTACTTTTGTTCATTGTTCATTCCCCAGCCTTAAGGATTTTGGGATGGTGATGCCTACTCTGTTTCTAATTGAGAGGGAGCTTAGATCCCATGGGGCAGATGAACGGGACTGTCTTGCTTGCAGTTGCAGACACTCTCTGTTCCTTGGGCTGGTCGTTGTCCATCATCAACTCCTTGTTAGTTGTCCTGGGTGAGTCCAATGAACTGGAGAGTAGGTATCACAATTCTGCTGAGATTCAGGGCTCAACCTGCACATGGACAGACTGAAGATTTAAGTCTCTGGGACATACATTCAACAAGTATAGTGCTAATTATAAGCTCAAATAAAAGGAGCAGAATAGCCATGTGTAGGGAAACCATGAGTCTAACTCTTTACTGAGGAGCATAACTTCCAAAGTAAGGCCCACTGACAGGGTGCTGAATTCCTAAGCCTATCTGCCCTGCTTATAGTGTCTAGCTGTCTCTAGAGCCCTCAGGAGCCCTGCTGTTTGAGGTACTGTTTACTGTGGCAGTTAATCAGTGAATCTTGAAGTTTTAAACAATACAGAAACAAGGTGGAACACCTAATGAGATGTACAGGAGCCTGCACAGGCAGTTCCTTTCTGCTCCACAGTCCAATTTCTTTCACATGAGATGGGCTGCGTTTCTCTAGATCTCTCAGGAAAAAGCTGAGGAGAAAAGGAGTAGGAGAGAGGAGCGGAAAGCCTTTGAATTTGAGTGGGAGTAAAACAAAGGAGAAGCAGTGAGGGGAGCAGGCTTATGGGAGAGGAGAATGATAGAGAGGGAAGTGGAAGAGGACAAAAGATGAAAATAAGTATAATTCTTCATCTTTCCAGAGCTTTTTAAGTTTTCAAAGCACCACCATATTTGTTTCTTTTGGTCCTAAAACATCCTGTAATCATGTAAGGTATCAGTGCAAGTAATATCATCCCATATTACAGATTAGGAAATTAAGTCTGAGGCAAATTCAGTCGCTTCCTCAGGTTATTGGACTTCTGGTTTTTCTTAGTTTAACATTGTTGTTGGTTTTGTTTTTTCACTACTACGCAAAGGTGGGAGAAAAAAGAAAGGATGGAGGAGGGCAAGAGAATAGAAGACCAAAGAAAGGAGGCAGAGGCAAAAGAGAGAGGAAATTGGAAAAGGAAAAAGGAAATGGGAAAGCTACAGGATGTTGTCAGAAGCTGTGGGTCTCTCCTCTCAGATCCTTTCTGTCCCCAATGGCCAGCAGGGTCTTCCTGCCTCCATCCTTGGCCCTCTGCCCCAACTTCTCATAACAACCCACTCTTGAGCAATAATTCTGCATTCACAAAGGCCAACAAAGATGAAGTACATCATATAATGAGTAAAGCTGGATATGGGACATACAGGTCATAGCAGACACAACTGTAGGGGACACGATCCATTCTAAGCAGTGTCAAAAGAAACAAAGTCATCAGCATAATCAAAGCTGTGGATTTGCTGAAGGAGAAACTGCTCCAGCAGGAAGATCTCAAACCAGGGAAACAGAAGTGCATCTCAGTGGCCATCTGGTCACCACTGCTTATAAAGGCATGTTGGGGCTTTCCAAGGAAGAGGGTACAAAGACTACTGACATTAAGGTTTCTTATTACAAAGTGGACAGCATATTATACATTGGTTGTTATGATATGCCTGTCTGGTCTGATTGACTATCTCTACTGGATGAAAACTAACTTATCACCAGGAAGGCCTAACTGCAATTCTGTAGGGGGAGGCCTAGTCCTTGAGGTCAATTGTTTTTGTCTTCTAGAAAACCCTTTCTTGGAAAGTCACCCCCTCCATTGGTGATATCTTTAGTTTACTTAACACAGGGCAGTGACTACAAGATTCAGTTGAATCTGCTCCCTGGGAAGCCAGTTTTCCAACCATGGCCAGATCTTGAGATTTTCAGGGATTTGAGAAATTCAGAATTTTGTGTAAGATTTCCTTTTTTCATTCTTGGCAACTACATTAGAAACAAATTAAACACTGTGTGAACCAAGAAAAACATGGTTGGGTCTGATTTGGCCAGTGAGTTAGCTCAGAAGAAAGTCCCTCCCATACCTGCAGGAGGTGCCTCCTCTCCTTTCTCTTCCCTCCCCCTACCCATCACTCAGCTCTACCATTTGTGATGTTATTTTTAATGCAGCTTTGTTTACAAAGGAGCTCTCTTTTTAGACGTTTCTCTCTACTTCAATGCATCATAATGGAAAGAACGCTACTAAAGAATTTAATAAGCTTTGTGGGTGAGATATTCCTGCTGAACAGTGGAGAAACACTGAGCAGAATTCACCCACAAACTGCTTTTTGGTTTTACCCATTTTTTAAAATACAAGTTACTGTGTCTTCATTTAAAAAGATTTTAAAAATACTACACTTTATTTCGGTTTTATAAGGGATTTTGCCTCTAATCAACTCATTTATTCCACCAAGTGTTAGGAAATGATGACTTTTTAAGCTTAAGGTCTGAACTTTGAAATGACTTGCAAGTATCTCTTTAATAATGGCTAAATTATTCTACATTAGAAAAATCCAGCTTAGTTTGAATTTTTCTACCATATGCTAGTAACCATTAAGTAAAGACATCTGTCATTAATAACAATAGCTAATATTTTCTGAGGATTTATTCTGTACCAGGCACTGTGTTGAATCCCCTCAGGTATGATCATTAAAGTCCCATTTTACAGGTGCGAGATTGAGGCTTAGATAAGTTAAGGGGTGTGTCTACTTAGTGCTTAAGCATGTATTTGAATTTAGTCTGACAAAAAATCTTGTATTCTTACCCCTTGTGCGATTTTACTTCCTGGCAAACTTTTGAATATTTGTCATTGAAATAGTTGAAAATTTCTCATAGTTTTAATCTGCATTGCTTTCATGATTAGTGATATTAAGTGTCTTTTTATATGGGTCATTTTTGTTTTGTTTTCTATGATTTGCCTTTTCTTAATCTATTTCTTATCTCTTTTGTATGTATTAAGTTTTTTTCCTCATTTAAATTTTAGGATGCCTTTACACATTATTAACTTCTAGCACGTCAGATATATAGCAAATATTTTTCCCCTGGCAGGCTTTTACATTTTAAGTCTGTATATGGTTATTTGCCTATACAAAGGTTTTCCATGTTCATGTAACCAACTCTATCAGTCTTTTCTTTTATGCCTTCTGGGTTTAATGCATGCTCAGTAAGGCCTTTCCAATTCCATGCTATGAAAATACTCTCTTAATTTTCTTCTGCTACTTTCCCAGGTGTCTCTGATACCAACCCTACACATATAGCCATGTGACCATATTACAGGAGGTAAACACTATTGGTGAAGAACACAAACACTAGAGCCAGGTTGCATTAGTTCACAGCCTGGTGTCACTTATTTCTAACCATGTGACCTTGAACACCTAGAGAAGTTCAGACTTCACAATGTTATTAGAATTAATAATTTCATTCATGTGGTGTACCTAGAATGGTGTTCTATAAATACTAGCTATATGTAAAAGCACAAGACATCATTTATTTCTGTAAGTCTAGCCAAAGCACAGTTCCTGGCATATAGTTCACACTCAGCCAATAAAAAATTAATCAATTCATTCAAAATATGTTTCTCCATCCTCCTTTTTCATAAATTATTTATTACTGAGACTGTCTGGCCACAGTTCCCATAATCATTTCAGCAATTCTTAGCATAAATAGTTGTTTTGATTCTCTTGAGGGACTTAGATGCAACATGTGAAATAGCTCTGCAGTAAGATTTAAAGCAATCTATAGGAAGTTAAAATATGGTCTTTCCTCATATAGCCCTTCTTAGCTACAATTCTTTGGAAGGCAATGAACATTTGTTAGCCTGAAGGTGTAAATAAGGACCTTGCATCTTTTTCTTTCAAGTTTTATTATTGTGTTTTCATTTCTCAGCCTCCACCTAGTAGTTCAATGATGATTTGCATGGTTATTGGAAAGAACTCCCCGTTCTTTGTCACCAGTAATTCAGAAACTGAAATATGGGGTTATGGGAAATTTGTGCTTTGCCCTGGAGGATCTTACAGTTTAACAAGAAGGAAGAGAATGAAATGGAAAAGACATAAAAAAAACAAAACCCCAAAGCCCTATGTGACAGAGTTGCTAACATTACTTAGAGAAATGAAACCAGAAACCAGAGCAGTGTACCCCCAAACATACCTGATACCCTCTTTCCAACCCACATCTAAACTTTAGGGACTGAAGTGATAGCTTTAGCTCCATCTGCATTTCACTTCCCAAGAGCCCCTAAGACTAGAAAAGGTGGGTTTTTCCTTCTCTCACTGCAAAATGTTCTTTCTAACACAGCAGCCAACCTTTTGGCCTAATCATCCCAAGATAAACTCCACATATCCCCTGGGCTTCAGTCTTACTAACAGACAGGAGCTAAAGGATTTTGAAAGCTCCTTCTATCCCACAAAGCCAGACCACAAGCTCATTTCCTAACGATAATTTCTATTTTGAATGTCAGAAGCTGAATATTACCATGTTCCTTCTCAGTTCTTTCCTATAGCAATAAGTTGATTTTCTTTTGGTAAATGGAAGCCTCAAGTTTGCTAGAGAGGAGGCCATGAACCTGAAAATGTAAAAGAGAAAAAGCACATGAATATTTTCCAAAGTATTGTTCAGGTAAGAGATGGTAGTATCAAATGACTTGGGAGAATGAAGTCTAGATATAAGAATTTTTCAAGAAGGAACTGAGGTTTGACAATGAGTTGGATGAGGATGGACTTGGCAGCAGAGGGGTGGGGAGTGAAGTTGAGGGTGACAGAATAGGTTGTCTACATGCAAAGTGGTACCACAATATAACTAGAAGATACTGGATATGAAGCATTCAGATAGACAAATGAGGGTTTTAGTTTAGGACATGGTATTACTCTCCTAGGGTTGCCATAAAAAATTACCACAAACTGGGCAGCTTAAAACAACAAAAATTTATTCTCTCACAGTTTTGGAGGTCAGAAGTTTGAACTTGAGATGTCTGCATGGTTGGTTTCTCCGGAGGCTCCCTAGGAGAACCTACTTTATGCCTTTTTCCCAATGTCTAGTGGTTGCTGACAATCCTCAACCTTCCGTGGCCTGCTGCCACATCACTCCCAATCTTTGCCTCCATTTTCACATGACCTTCCTCCCCTGTGTCTCCTTGTGTCTTCACCTTCAGCTGTCTTTTATAAAGACACCTGTCATTGGATTTAGGGCCCATCCTAAATTATATCCTAATTACAGCAAAGGCCCTTATTTGAAATAAGATCACATTCTGCGGTTCCAGCTGGACATATATCTTGGGGTGCTGCTATTCAATCTGCTTATAGACATTTTGGGAATACTCAGGGTGAGTCTAAAGCAGAGGAAGGGATATGAGCTAAAAGTCATCAGCAGTTGTGTGCTAACTGAAACCTACTCACCTGACGGGCAGAAAGAAAAGGGCCTGCCTACAAAGGGCAATAAGGAGGTACACCATGTTGTTTCAAGGAGAATCAAGAGCATCATTCATGATAAAGGAAGTATCTTTAGATCTACAAATGACTGAGTACTTACTACATCCAGGCACTGTACTAGTACTTTACACTCATTTAGTTCCCCAGAGCAGGCATTCACAATATTTTATTTATTTTTATGTCCCCTCTCCCCCATCATTGTTTTGTGCTCGCTGTTTGCTCTCTTTCTGTGTCCATTCATTGTGTGCCTGTCTTCTTTTTAATGGGCACCAGAAACTGAACGCAAGACCTCCCATGTGAGGGAGGTGCCCATTGGCTTGAGCCGCCTCCACTCCCCACCTGTTCCATCTCTCATTGTGTTTCCTCATTGTGTCTCTTCATTGTGTCATCTTGTTTTGTGATCTTGCCATGTCAGCTCACTGTCTTGCTTAAAACAATAGTTGTTTTTATCCCTGTTTTACACATGGACAGACTAGGCTTGGGAATTTTAAGTAACCTGAGCAAGATCCAAGTTAGTGATGGATGCAGGATTTGAACCCACCTTCTTTTCATTTTCTTTACTAGCCTCTTTGTAGCAGTTCAGAAAGGGGAAAATTTGAAGGTGGAGGAAATGATTAAATATTCAATGGCAGTGACTACAAGTTGCTTACCCAAATCTCTTGTCACCTTCTTCCTTTCTAACAGAATCCTGATTGTTTTTTAGAGATGATGATGTGCCAAGTTTTTTAAAGAAATGTCTCTCAGCTTCCCTTGCAGATAGACCTGTGTGGAGACAGACTGGTGACCAATGAGATATAAACAGCAATTATTAAGTGGGGTCTCCCGGAATTCTTTAAAAGGAGGACTGTCTATCTGGATGATGCCCCTTTGATTTTCCCCTCTCCTTCTCCTTCCAGGCATGTGGACAGACTAGCTGGAGTGGCAGTGACAATTCTTTGATCATGAGACAACTCTTTGGATGGAAGTCAAGTGTGAAGGAGGGAGGAGCAAAAAGATCAAAGGAGTCTGGGTCACTGGTGGCATAATGGAGTTCCTGTACCAACCCCAGAATGCCTCTCCCCCATTTTAGTAATATGAGAGGATAAAGAACTCCTTATCTTTGTTTAAGCCTTTGTTCCTCTGTACTCTTACAAGCAGCTAAACAAGAGTCCCATACAGTGGTCCCTACCCACAAGCTCTGAGACAAAAGGAAAGGATGAGAGGACAGATGTGGGCAGACATAAGTTTGGGGGTGGGAGAGAGGACAGTTAGGGGAGATTAAACTCGGTGGCTTCAACCTTTGGGGTGAAGTAAGAGGCGATGTGCTAAGATTGAGCATGGTAGTGCTTGGAGTAGGAGAATTTTAATCACTTTAATGGTGTGCTAAAATGAAATACTGTACTAACTGCTGATCTAATGTACCTTGCTACTTTGTGCTATAACCTATCTACCAAAAAAAAATTGGATAGCATTTTCCATTTCTGAACAAAAAGAACATTTGGTTTCTCTAGTTGTGCAGACTAATTCCATTTTGGAAGCTCATCGTGAACCTTTCCAATTTTTCAGTGGTAATAATAATAACTTGCAAGTTGGTTCAGCCTAAAGAACATTCTTCCTTTTTTAAACTTCAAAAGAGCCACTAGAACCTTACTTGACCTCAAAAAAAAAAAAATCTTCAAGAGAGATCTGGAGGCAGACAACAAGGGAAACTTTCAAGGTAAACATTAGCACTTACCTGAAAGAGCCTCTTCTCAATCAGTTTAAAAGAAAGTGATTGAGATATGATGATTTCTGAGAAAGATTGTAAGGCTTGCTATTTCTTCTTCCTTTCTGAGGTGTTTAATTAATTTTCTAAGGTCAATTTTTCACAGTGTACCTGGAATAATCAATATTCTCAGATTTTTATCACTAACTTCTTGGCTGTAGTTCCTAAGTTCACTACACCTTGATTTATGTTCAAGTATGGGTAGCTATAAGATGAATTTTTATATTAATCGGGATTGGCTTTAATTATAGAATCCCATGGTGGTTTTTTTTTCCTAGCCTAGATTCATATTCATAGAAACACCCTCTTTTAAAAGGAAATGTTTTTATTCCCAAAGGAGTTTGTTAGTCATAATTCAACCTGAGATTTAACCAAATTTTAAATTTGATGTATTGAAATAATGTTACCTTAGGACACATTGAAATAATATGTCAGAGAGAGAGTGGGAGGAAGAGAAACACTGCAACATCTGGAGTATGATTATCATACAACAAGATAATATAATATACACATATATACATTTGCTGAGACTGGAAAAGTAAATGTTAAGATTTCTTGGGTCCATCTTGACTTTACTTTGTCAATATCACTTGTTTGCATGTGTGTTTTTCCTTGTCCACAGCAAACCACCGGAGAGCAAGGATGATGTCTTATCCATCCATAAAAGCAAGCACAATTCCCATCGCATAGCAAATCCCCCAGAAGTGTGTGCTGAAGGAATTATTAAATGATAGAATGAATAAACAAATAGATGTCTAACATGCAATTCTTCTAGCAAGCATTTCTAGTGCACCTACCATGTGCTAGGTGAGCCAGTAGACACTGAGAATAGATAAAACACTATCGAGCTGTAGGCTCTACCCAGAGCTCACAGATAAATGCGCAAATACTTATCTGTAACACAGTTTCAATACAAGTAGGTATCAAAGGCCAAGTGGGGTGGTTAATAGGGAATAAATGGAAGTCAGTCAGAATTTGGAGGCTGATGATATGAGAAACTGTAGGAAGAAAAAAGGATCAAGAATGATCCTGAATTTGTGGCTTAAATTAGTAGTGATTTGTAGTGCTATTAGCCAAACTACAGAATACAGAAGGGAAAGCAAGTTTAATAGAAAAGACCCACTCAGTCTAAACACATTGACATTATGGTGGAGAAGTCTAGTAGAAAGCAGAATGTGATTCTCTCTAGGGAGAGGCCTGGAATAGAAATAGTAAGTGGGGATAGAAAGTAGGGCTTCATGAGCACATAGAGTATATTTGGAATTGTGGCAATAGAAGAGGTAACCCAGGAGGACCATGGGAAGACTGGAAGAAAATATAAAATGGTAGTACCTGTACCCCAACTCTTTCCTATTCTTGGATATGTGTTATCGTTTCTTCAAGATTGAAATAATATTCCAGTTTTTCAGTGACATCTGTTTGACCACCAAAACCCAACCTACTCTCTTCCCTCTGGATGGTTCTGCATGCTATGACTTTCTAAATAGATTTCAAAAACATAGGTAGCATACCTCCTCTGCCTCTGCATCTAACACGATGCTCCACCTAGAGCAGTATGCTATAAATGTCTGTAGATAAAAATAATGACTACATGTTTTGATCATGAAAGCTAATAACAAACGAGGTGCTTTAGCAGATGGAATGCCAAATCACTGTTGTCCCAAACACTTTTTGTTTATGAAGGGAAAAAAAAGTTTTCCAAGTTATCCGTGTCCTGACCTTAGTCACAGTAGCAGAAACTGCGTAAAAGAAACCACATATTCTTTTTTATGAGTAATTTTATCAAAGATCCCTGCCAGGAAGCCAGGTTTTCCCTTAAGACAGATTCTGTTATACAATTTTAAATGTTATATGGAAAACAGGTGAGCAAAACTCTTTCCGGTTATACTTATTCAAGTATCCAAACTTAATTAAACGTTCAATCGCTTTCCATGGAACTGAGATGATGAGATGAGAGTCAGGGATCTGTAATTTCTGGAATATCATTTCCCCGCTTTTTCCCCGATGGATGCAACATTAGCATTTTCCCCAGCCCCACCCCAGTCTTTAGGGACCTTTGCTGTTTATAGAGAGAACATACTGTGTCTTTGCTGGCAGTACCACTATTTCAGTTTATTTCCTTCAGAATTCTCAGGCGAGGATGAGAGAATATGCGTGATTGACTATACTTGGGTCCCTCAAATTTGCCCAGAAACTGCTTCCTTACAGACTGAGACCACATTTGAATATCTCATAAAGAATAATTGTGCTATAGGAATATAAGGGTTTCATTCTCCGTACACTATGTTACCGAATATGGCCACATTTAAGTTTTTCCAAATGTGACATATTCTGAGACTTTTGGCTATCATTTACAAAAATAAAAATGTATTAGAAAATATAATGTCATCTTATTTATTGGGAAATTTTATATTTGCTCACTATTACAGAACCCACATGACTTTGTTCAGAGTTAGGGTTATTGCCCAGTATTCAGAAGCTACCTCTCACTCTGGTGAGAAAAACTCTCTTGACTTGGAGAGTATAGCTCCCAGAGAACAGTGGGACACCAGGACGCTTACAATGACTGCAACACCATTTGGCTCACATTGGATAATGAAGGAGACACAATTTTTTTTTGTTGTTTTTATCTGCCATGCATCCATTTCCTCTTATTCTGAAACTAACACCTCAGTATTTTGAGGTGGTCACCCTTATTCCTGCTTTTAGTTTATGCAGTTCAGACGGGATTGGTCCCACCACCTGGCTCCAGGGCTGGACTGGGATAACCTAGACTGGCCAATCAAAGCCTTGTATTGTCCTCACCACAGTGATTGGTTTAGGGATAGGCACATCATTCAAACCAAACTCTCATTCCTGGTTTTTGCTGGGAAATGTTCTACATAGCCTCCAGAGTAATTACTCTAAAGGGTCATATCATGTCTCATAGCTGCCTTCCAATAACTTGTCCTTACAACCAAGATTAAATCCAATTCCTTACCTTGGCCCATAAAGCCATCATGATCTAACTCCTACCTATATTACTTATCTTACCATCTGCTATTCCCCTTATTAATTTTACTCTATACTTTGAGTATAGAGTGAGGTGAAATTTCGCTATGCTGATTCCCACCTCAGGGGCCGGGCACTTGCTGTTCCTTGGTCATACAACACGCTTTGCCTAAATAAGGATGCAGCTGTCCTTTCCTCATGAAATTCATCTCTTAAGTCAAGTTCTCCTCCTCAGAGAGGCCTTCCTGGATTACCAAACGAAACAGTCATCCCGCTCAGTCTTTACTGCATTATCCTATATTTTGTTTTTCATATTAATTTTGGGGGCCTGAAATTATTTTTTTTATTTCTCAACATCTTTATTGTCTCTCTCATATCACTGGAATATAAGTTCTTTGAGGGTAAATATAAGTTCTTTGAGGACATTAAATTTTAGCTCACCATTGTACCAAGAACAGTGTCCCATGTATAGTAGGCTCTCAAGAATTATTGGTTGACCTACTGAGGAGCTCTATCTCCTGGGCTTGCTAAATTGGCAGGATATAGTCCAGGGACTATTAATGGCAAATTGCCAGCCAAGAAGGCCGACAAAGAGAAAAGGAGAGCAGAGAAATGGAGGCAGACATTTCCAATAGTATAAGCAAAGCCAGAAACTCAGAAATATTGGTTATACAAGCCAATAAATTCCCCTTTATGCCAAATTCACTTTGAGTTTTGTTTCTGTCACTTGTAACCAACAGAGTCCTGACAGAAAAGTATGTGAAAAGCTCTATAAAGAGCTTAATGCTCCTGTCACATATACCACACATTTTTTCTTTTTCTGCCTTTGGATAGAATTTTAGTTACTGAAAGGGTTAAGAAACTTATCTGAGGATATTGAGGTAATTCAACAATGGTAAATTATTTGAGAATTGTCTACAACATAACCCAGGTATTAAGCAGTTAGTACAACTGACTCCATCATACTATTGTTGATGGGTCTTTTTTTGTTGTTGTCATTGATTTTAGTTTCAAAGGTGAATTGTTTGGGAACTTTTCCTTATAGGAAAGATAGGGTAACTGTGCTGGATTTGCTCTTCCACCAAAAAATCTATAAATTTTAAAAAGAAAATAAAGAGAATAAATAAAATAGATAATATATGTGAGGCAACTGTTTTCAGCCCTGAACAACTGCTAGCACTGTACTATAATCCTTGAGATGGGGACCATGGTCATACCATGATCACCCCCTGGCTTTCTTCCTACTGAGAAGAGAGGAAAGAAGTTCAGGCAGTGTAGAGCTCTCACTAAGCTAAGGAGGCAGAGATTAGAAATGCCACTTTTTGAAGTGACTGAAGTTTTAGGGAAGGATACCTGAGATGAGGCTGCTACAGGAGAATGGGAAGGATGGGTGAAAACTGCATGGGAGATTCAATAATTACATAAAATGTAAATGTACTATATATTTATTTCAATTAAAAAGCAGAGATTTTCTGGTAAAAAGGCAAGTCCCAACTATATATGTTATGTACAAGTAATCCATTTTGAATATGAAGATCAAAAGTGTATGAAAATAATAGAATGGGAAAAAATATACCAGGCAAACAGTATTAGAAGCTACAGTAGCCATTTTTTGTTGCAGTAGCCATTTTAATATTAGATAAAATAGACTTTGAGATAGAGTATTGCCAGAGATTTCTCTAAATTTATATTGAAATGTTAAATCACAACTCAATCTCACAGGGTCTCTTCTAGTCTTCCTTCTTTCCATACTTCTAATTCCCTCTCCAAAAGGAAGAAAACCGGCGATCATTCTCTTCAATATATTACTTATTTGCTCAAGTCTATACAGAAACATAATCTCAGAATTACTAACAAATTTCATTATCTAAAGCAAACCTCTTGGGGCAAGATATATATATACAAGATGAGTTTCTGGAACATTTTGTAGTGCCAGAAAGTAAGAAATGCTCAAAAATGAAACAAAAATCCCTATATTGATGGGGATATATATAAAGGAAAAAGGAACTAACTGAACAAGATCTCAATAGCCAAAACAGGGAAATTTGAGCAAATAGAGTAGTATTAGATTAAGATCCAAAGTATGAAAAAATATCCATAAGTCCATGATATAAATTAATGATTGAACAAACCAGTGGGAGAGAAGAGACAAATTTCTAGTGAAAAAGAATTCCATAGAATTTATGTAGCGGCTCTGCCCTCAGGTAGGTAGAGCATAACTGCTTACTCCTTAGCTGTGGGCTTTGCATAGTGACTTCCTTCCAAAGAGTGCAGTATGTAAAGTGAAGAGGGGAGGGTGGGAGGCAGAGTAACTTTATAGTGGAAAACCTGTAAACACTACTTTAACCAGCTGATCAAGGCCAACATCAACAGTGATGAATCACGTTAATAGCAGGTACCCTTGAAATGACAAAATGAAAGTGGCATTTTACCTTTGTGGCCTTCCTCTAAAAAACACATAACCCAAGTCTAATTATGAGAAAAATGTCAAACAAATCCCAATAGAGGAGCATCATATAAAATACCTATCCAATACTCCTTAAAATTGTCATGGTCTTTAAAGACAAGGAAAGTCTGAGAAACTATTATAGCCAAGAGGAACCTAAAGCAAATTAACAAGTAAATGTAATGTGATATCCTAGATATGATCCTGGAATAGAAAAAGAACATTAGCTAACACTAAGTAAATATGAATAAACTATGGACTTTAATTAGTAATAATGTATGGATATTAGTTCATTCATTGTAACAAATGCACCCATGCTAACATAAGATGTTAATAGGAAAGACAGGGTACAGTATATATGGAAACTTTGTATTATCATCTCAATGTTTTCAGTAAATCTAAAACTGTTCTAAAAAACAAAGTTTTAAGAAAAAAAGATACAATTTAATACTGGCTACTAAATAAAGCTACTTAAACTTGAAAAAAAGCAATTCCTATCCTTCTGCATATTTCTCCCATCTGTAAAGTGGGAGAAATACCCACCTATTTTCTACTTAAAAAAGCAAACCTACTAACACAACTAATGTTCATTATTTGTTGAAACATATAAATATAGATATAAACATATATTACAGCCTAGCTTTATCTGCTGAGAGGTCATAGAAGCAATGACACACCAGAAGCAATGAGCATACCTTGGGCTTGGTATCTAAATTACATTCTCTTCTAAAGGCAACAGTTCTCCTTTGAGAAAAGGTTTATTTCAGGGCTAAAAATAAAAATAATAATAATAAAACAAGTCTGGAACTTCTTCTTGCACCAATAAATGAGGAAATACTCAAAAAGCTGATGGAAATGTATCAAGAGGATACAGGAATCAGCTTGAAAGAACCCCACGGGCCAAATCTGGGTCAAATTGAGCTTCAGTGTGTCATGATATAAAATGGGTTATGGTATATTGAATAAAATAATAATCTGTATTGATGAAAGAAGGTGGAAAGGAGGAAAGGAAGGAAAGAAAGGAAGAAGGGAGACAAGGAGGGAAGAAAGAAATTTCTTCTTTACAGTAGGTTAGTAATAAATAAAGAGAAAACAATACAGTTAGAAAATCACTGAATGCTAAAATCAATTTGATGATGAAAAGATATTTACAGAGCTAACAAAATACTTTTTTTCTTCCCCTCTTCCTTCCTCTCCTCTGCCCGCTGTTTTTGCTGTGTCCATTTGCTGTGTGATCTTCTGTATTTATTTCTCTTTTTATCTTCTTGTCTTTCTCCTCTAGGATTCAATCCTAGGGACCTCTGATGTGGAGAGAGGTTCCCTGTCAATAGTGCCACCTTAGTTCCTGGTCTCTGCTTTGCTTCACCTTGACTCTTCCGCTGTCTCTCCCCTGTTGTGTCATCATCCCACCGCGTGACTCACCTGCACGGGCACTTGGTTTACTGCCCGGGCACTCAACTAGCCAAGGAGGCACTGGTTTGCCAAGTGCAAACCCGTGTGGGCACTCAGCTCGCCATGCGGGCACTCAGCTCACCACAGAAATATTTGGCCTACCATGCGGGCACTCTGCTCACCACATCGCACCCAGCTCACGCCACAGGCACTGGCTCACCATGCAGGCACATATTCTCTTCCTCTCCCTCATCATGAGGCCCCATGCATCAAACCCAGGTCCTCACACATGGCAGGCGGAGGTACCACCTCTCAAGCCACATCTGCTTCCCCACAAAATATGTGTTTTTTTAAGATTTATTTATTTATTTATTTATCACCCCTTCCCCAGTTGTCTGTTCTCTGTGTCTATTTGCTGTGAGTTCTTCTTTGTCTGCTTCTATTGTTGTCAACAGCACGGGAATCTGTGTTTCTTTTTGTTGCGTCATCTTGTTGCATCAGCTCTCCGTGTGTGCGGCACCGTACCTGCTCAGGCTGCACTTTCTTTCGCGCTGGGCGGCTCTCCTTACGGGGTGCACTCCTTGCACATGGGGCTCCCCTATACGGGGGACACCCCTGCATGGCAGGTCACTCCTTGTGCGCATCAGCACTGTACGTGGGTCAGCTTCACACGGGTCAAGGAGGCCCGGGGTTTGAAACATGGACCTCCCGTGTGGTAGACGGACGCCCTAACCACTGGGCCAAGTCCACTTCCCACAAAATACTTTTTAATTACAAAGAGAAATACAGAAATTTTGCAGTGAAGAAATCTGGATGACTTCACTATAGCAAAGTGGTCAAAGCTAATGTCACCAAAATTGGAACAAGCCAACATCATAAGCCTCCTGAAACAATGCACTGAGAAGGACATAACATTGTTTATCTCGTATTCTTGCTAAAATATACATAACTTGAATCAATTTTTTTAAAAATCAGGCAAATCCAAAATGGAGGCAAATTATACAAAACAATTGCCCTTTACTCTTCAAGCAATATCAGTGCCAAGAAAGACAGAGGAAATATTCCAGATTAAAGGAGACTAAGAGGATGTGACAACTGAATGCAATAGGTGAGCCTGGACAGGATCCCAGGGTGGAGAGAAAAAATTAAGTATAATGGATTTATTGGGAGAAATGACATACTTTGAATATTGACTGTGAATGATGTAATAGTATTTTACCAATATTAAATTTCCTAATTTTGATAATTACACTATGGCTCTGTAAGATAATGTTCTCATCCAAGGATAATATAAACATTGAAGTATTTAGTGGCAAAGGGGCATGGTATCTCTAACTAATTCTCAAAAGGTTCAGGAAAACAATATATGCTTATATAAAGAGATTGATAAAGAAAATAGTGCAAGATAAAAACAATTGATGAATCTTGTTATAGATCATATGAGAATTCCTTATATCACTGTTTTAATAACCTCCTATTCACTCTTCCTGAGGGAGGAATTCCCACCCTCGGGTTATAGGAATGGCTGAATACACAACACCCAACACTGGACAATTGCGATAGACAGCAGTTCATTAGTCACATATACTCAGCTCAGGTAGGAGGACACTGCACCCCACCCAGGTCCACATGAGGGCCACATTGGAGAACAGAGTAAACAAGGAAGGATCATTGGCGGCAGGCTTTGTTGTAACAAGAGGATGTGATGGCCCCTGGTTCTCACGGGAGGATGTAATTTGTTGGTTGGAATATTTCCATGGGCTGGCAGGGAACTGAAACACACTACTTAGGGATGAGCAGGCAGTGTACCTGGTCCTTTTGCTAGGGCAAGTCATTTGGCTAGGGATCTTATCCATGGGAGCAGGGAGAGAGGGGAATTGTGATTATGCCTTTTGAGGCCCTCCTGTTTTTCCCCAGATGTCAAGGTAGTACATAGTATTGGCTTTAACTTTAAGCCTTGCACTACAACCATTCTTGCAACTTTTTTGGAAGTTAGAAATAATGCCAAAATTTAAAATTACTCCTCCCAAAGGTGAACTATTTGACTCTGGTCTAGGGCTAGGTCCCGCCACAAGAAATTCTACTGCCGTTTTCACACTTGTCC
Source organism: Dasypus novemcinctus (assembly GCF_030445035.2). NCBI lineage: Eukaryota > Metazoa > Chordata > Mammalia > Cingulata > Dasypodidae > Dasypus > Dasypus novemcinctus. The sequence continues at coordinate 81,009,503 of NC_080686.1, forward strand.
CATTCTGAGCTCCATTCGTTTCTGTCATTCAAAATTAACCTTAAATTTCCCATCCTCTGTAAGTCTTTCTTGATTAGGCTGGTCAAAAGATCTCTCTCTCTCTCTCTCTCTCTCTCTCTCTCTCTCTCTCTCTCTCTCTGCCCTTAACTCTGGAAAATGGAGGGTTCAAATGTATTATGAGTAAGAGAAAGAATGATTATGTTTCTTATGATGAATTTAAGTAAATGATACATTAAAGTAATTTCAAATAACACAGAGCAACTTTGAGTTAATGACTGGAATTAGAAAAGCTTTTTCTAATTTCCGTCATCTTTCAAAAGCTCTCTCTTTTCAGTTTAATAAAATCTTTATGATAACTTCATCATTTTGCAAACCTGGAATCAAGTTTTCCAATACTCTTGGCCAGAACTTCCTACAGATTTATAGGTGAACTGTTCTGCATGGAAATTGGCTGCTTTCTTCTAGGTGATATTACATATCACTTCATTTTATTGATTTGTCCATCTCAATGGCCTCAAAAATCATTAGGATTATAAAATTTTCAAGAGCCATATATATCATTTCATACAAACTTTCTCATTCTACAGTTGAGGAAACTAAGCCCTAGAAAGACTGTGATCTGACCTAACTCACACAGTAGTTACTGGTAGTACTGGGTCTAGAACCCAAATTCCTTAAAACACAACGAGTTTTCATATCACTTCTCAACATGTTGCCTCCCTCACAAAACAGGTTCCTAAAACTGAAATAAGACTTGGCTTTTTTACAAGGCCATAGTTTACTGGGAAATTGTTTTAAATACAGCCAGACATCTGTCTACTCACGCTTGTCTTTTTGAGACTGTACTGGTTATTATTGCCACATAATAATGCAGTGGCATAAGGCAACAATCATTTTATCTTGCTTATGATTTTCCAGGTCAGAAATTTGAGAAGGGCTTATCTGAGTAGATTACACTTGGGGTCTCTCATGCAGTTGTACTCAAATATATGGCAGGACTACAGTCATCTGAAGACTGCTGGGCTGGATGTACAAGAGAGCCCACTCACATTGCTGGCAGTTGATGCTGCATATGTGCTGGAAACTTGGATATTGGCTGGAGTTCCTACACGTGATCTTTACAGTATGTTGTTTTCCAGTGGTCTCTTACATGGTTCTTACTTCCCCTAGAGCTAGTGTCCTGAGACAACCAGGCAAAAACTGAAAGGCCTTTTCAGACTTAGTCTCAGAAGTTGAGTGGCATCACTTACACAGCATTCTATCATTTACAAGCAAGTTACTAAGATGGCTTAGATACAAAAGAGGGGGCAGAGAGCCCACCTCCCAATGGGAAGAGTTTCCAATAATTTATAGATCTGTTTTAAAACCACCACATGGTCACAGAGATCTCAGGCAAACTAGAAGATATGATATAAAGCTAGAATTGATCAGTCACCAATACCCATCAAAGAAACCATGGCAAATAGAAAATATATTCTTCTCCTTGTCTATCACCTTGACACCCTATATTAGAAAAATGTAATCAAGATCAATCAATTGGTTACTGGGTCTTACCCAGTAACCAATACAATGGACTTGACATTCAAGACAAAGTTCCAAGAAGGAGATGAACTAGAAAGCAAAATAATAATCTTCAAAGTCAAAATAATAATCTTCCAAGTCAGGAGCTTGAGCTACAAATCGAATGCTTCCTATTTGACTTAATAAAGGACCAAAGAGAACTTTCATGATTTCTGTGCCTGTTGAATTAAAATTTTTAAACTTCTTGGAGAGCTGTGACTTTATCTTTTTAACTTAATTTGTACGGCACATCAAAAAGCCCATTGCAAAGGTGAATGCTTAACAAATTGCAGATGATAGATGATGATTTAATTGGAACAGCACAAGTCATAAATGTTTTATGGATAAGAAAACACCAAGGAGCCTGTGGTGTAGACTGTTCTACTATGCCAAGGGATGTGATAAATAAAGGAACATTTTTAAGCATTTGTGATTTAAGAAAAAGAAAAATTGAGAAACTGGAACAATTTTGGGGGGCATTGTAAGGGTTACAAATATCCCTTAGAATTTAAAATTGTATCCAAAAAAGAGAAATAAAAATTGAAGGAAGCAACCAGATATTTCCTAGAGGATCGTTTAGGATGCTGAAGTCTTTCCATCTTTGATTTTTTCTTAATCATTTCAAAGAGGAGGTGATATTTAGAAATAAATTGGAAAATATAATGACTATGATGCAACATTTAAGAGGTATAAGTTCTCATACCATGAGAACTATTTGCAGAAAACACAAAGCTGTTTTCCCTTTTCAAAATTTAATCCTTGTCAGTAAAAAAAATAAAATTCCCAGATTCCAGAAGACTGATTTAAATTATTGGGAAAATAAATTCTTTAAATTAGGATTTAGATGTTGCATAGTATACCACCTGCATTAGTCAGGGTTCTTTAGGCAAACAGGACAGGAGATACCAAAATATTTTGAGATTTTTATAAGGCTTGTCTCATATGACTATGGGAATGGGCAAGTCCAAATTCCATAAGGCAGGCTGCAATCTGGTAACTTCAATGAATGTTTTCAACGAATTCTCCACGAAAACCTGGTTGACTGAAGTAGAGATGGAAGTTCTCTCTTCTGACTTCTGAAATCATCACTTTTCCTTTCAAAGTCTTCAAATGATTAGATGAGACCTTTCTCATTGTTGAAGGCAATCTCCTCACTTGATTGTGGATGTAATCAGCCATAGATGCAATCAACTTACTGATGATTTAAGTCGATGAAATGTCCTCACAGTAACAATCAGGCCAGTGTTTGCCTGTTCAAACAACTGGACACCATATCCCAACCCTAGGTGACACATGAACTTAACCATCACACCACCCCAAAATTTAGGGAGTTAAACATCAGTGAATTATTATTTCTTGTAATTCTGCGAGAGGACTGGGTGGTTCTCCTGCTGATTTCAGCTGGAGTCACTCATCTGGCTGCACTCTAGGGCTAGAAGAGCAACGATGGTCTCGCTCACATGTCTGGAGTACCTTCAGGTACCTGGCTTTTGGATGGAGCGGCTTGGTTTTCCTGCACTGTCATCTGTGGTAGACAGAGTAGTAACCCCTCCCCACACACACACATATGCCCATAATATAATCCCCAAAACCTGTGAATATGTTAACTCACTTGGTAAAACAGACTTTGCAGAGGTGTGAGGAATTTGAGATGGAGAGATAATCTAGGGTTATCCAGGTGGGTCCAATCTGATTCTGGATCAGAGAGAAGGAGATGTGAGGACAGAAACAGAAGCTCAAGTGATGCCAAAAGGGGCTACCAGCCAAAGGACCCAAGCAGTCTCTACAAGCTCTAAAAGGCAAGGAAATGGATTCTACCATAGAGCATCCAAAAAGAATGCAACCCTACTGTCCCATTTTAGACTTCCGACTCCCACAGCTGTTAGATAATAAATTTGTGTTGTTTTAAGCCACTAGGCTTGAGGTGACTTGTTGCAGCAGAAATAGAAGACTAATACAGCCTCATCCTCCAATGGGCTAGACCAGATCTCAGGATACTGTTCCCAGAGGACCAATTCCACTGCATACTTTTCAAGCTTTGGTGTCTGTCACTGTTGCTGAAGTCCCATTTGCCAAAGCATGTCACACAGTCAAGCCCCTAGTCAACCCCCGAGGGGACTTAGATTCCATCTCTTGATGGGAAGAGTGGCAAAACCTCATGGAATGCATTTTGGGATGAGAGGACTTTGTGGCCATTAAACAATCTGTCCTAGGGATAATAGGTTTTATGTGAGTGGCTTGGCTTATACTTTGAAACATTGTTATTCAATCTCTTATCCTAATGCTTAGAACCCAGATCCTCATCTTTCCAGTATTCTGCAATGCCTGTCCCAGTTGCCATCTTGTCACAGTTGAAGCTGTGATTATGATTATAACTATCTTTCTTCTCTGCCTCTACCTGGCTTCTGCCTTGTCCTGCCAGCTGTTTTCTTCTTCCTTTTCTTTTCCATCCTAGCATTATTTCCAAATGAACTTCCCAGATTGCTAAGCCATTAGAAAAGCAGTATTTTATCAAGCTGACAACCTTTTCAAGTCTATCTTTTCCTTGGAGGAAGATAGTTTGCAGCTACTTTTATGTGGCACATGGTTTCTGTGACTCAATCCTGAGATATTCATTTGTGAGAAATACAGCATCAACTGCCAAGGCCAAACGGCCATCATCATTAGGCATTTATTCCTGCACTTGTTCCAGGCATTTAAAAAGGCAAAATGAAAACTCTCAATGCTCTTAAAATGTGCATTTTGCTTTATCTTTCAAGTGAGAAAATATATTAGAACTTTCACATCATTAACAGAATGTGTGGGTAAACTTGAAATTTGCATTTAAATAACTTAAAAAACAAAGACTTCTGCAGAACTTTCAACTAGATTGGGGGAAGATGGCAGTGAGAAAATAAAGAGAGTAGTACTTGCTTGCCCCAAAACAATAGAAATTGGATTAATATATGTTTTAATTGTTATCAGTTTTCTGCATTGGGTATAAAAATTTTAGAAATTAGGTTTTTGGAAAACTGGAAAAATTCTGTGTGGTTTCAAAGTCCAAAAGAAAGGCACTTCCACACAATGAGTGTGGTCAGATCAGACGGACTAACAGAAACCTTAGCAAGCTATTATCTCATCATGAATTTACCATAACCAGACTAGAAACTGGATTTTAGCTGTTTTTAGTGACCCCAAACCTCTTCTCTGATATCTTTCTTTCTGGTACTCGTGATCTTGGCAACTAAATTAAAAAGTCACTCCTAAACATAGGAATTGAACAAAGGAAAATTGATTCTCAAGGATCCCAAAGCCGTGATGAGGCCTGATCAATATCCTGCCCCTCTGCAGCCCTGGGACCTGCCTTGGGACCTGAATGTCAGTGTCTCCCAGATTTCCAAATGAGCAGTACCTATCTCAGGTTGCTTCTCTGACCCCATGTTTCTAGATGGTACATCTCAACTTCTCCATGCTTTCTTTCTTCAATTATGTCCAGATTACTGATTAAGCCATAGTGTAGTGAAGGGTTAGCAAATATATGCTAAATGTTATTATTTTCCTTTCCTAATAGCTAACTGGAAAAATCTTCCATTTTCCGCACAAAATCCTCTTCAAAATGTCACTCCAGGCAGCCACTTCCAATCAATTTGAGTTGATACTTGAGATGAAGCCTAGCACGCTTGCCATCTCATGTAGGAGTGCTTCTAAAAGACCTAGAATACTACCCCTCTCTTCTCATTAGGAGTTGATTTCATTCAACCTTGGATACCACAGTAATGATGCCCAAGACAATTGATTTGGGACCTCATGGCCCAGTTAGTTTTTCCCTGTCTCATCAGCATAGCTACACATTTCCTCCCAAACTAAGCACAAGGAAAACACATCTTGACAGGTTAACACAGGTTCATATTCATTATGGGAGAATAATACACTTGTGTTTTCTTGTCTAAAAATCTATCATCCTCATTAGAGCTGAAGCAACGAGAAGGGCTGTGCCTGTTGTGTTAACCCTTGTATCATTGGTGCCTAGTATAATGCTGACACAGAGAAGCTCAGCAAATATTGAGTAGAGAAATAAATGCTTGTCTGACTGATAATGAAAAACACCTCAAAGCCTAAACCCGCAAACAGTGGGTCATTGATGTATATATCTTTCTTGTAAAGCCTCTTAGATATTAGCCATACTATTAACAATATATTCAACTCCCATGCTATGAAAACTAGTTATCCAAATGTCTTTATAGTCATTTTGCTTTATTTGTTTGTTTGCAATGCTATGAGACTATCACAAAAAGGAAAGGAGATGAGGAGAAACTCAACCTAGTTCATTTGTTGCTTCCAATCTCCCTGCCTCTCTCCTTTCATTCTTTCTCTGTCTTTATTTCTTTACTTCCTTCCTTTCTTTCTCCCTCTCTTCTTCTCTTTTTTCCTTTCTTTCTCAATTTTCATAAAATTACTAATGGTAGGAGAGTTTCCAACTATACGTAGCTCTAGGAATTATAATTATATTTGATTTATTCAACAAGTATTTTCAAAGAGATTTTGGTGGAGCCATCAATGTTTTGGTGGCTGAACTATCCCAAGCAGCATTCAATCTATGTGAAGTGATGAGACATAGAAAAGTTTTTGAAAAAAAAATATGCACTAAAATATAAAATGTGGTAATAGAGGCAATGGATAAAACAGGAAAGATAGATTAAGAAGGAAAAAATGTTCTCTAAGGTTCTTGAAGACTAGGAAACAGTCACTTTCAACCTGTTTTTACACCCAAGACCTAGCATATTGCTTTATGTAGAGAAGATCCTTGCATGTTGGTTGAATGAATGAATTGATGAATGAATATTAAATACAGCTTCATGCTTTTTAGTTTCCATCAAGGGGCATTTCACCTCATCAGAGTTCAGTACTAACTTTCTGTTTAGTCCTATTCTTGGTCAATGGCAACATAATCTCTGCAGTTACCCCCACCCCATAAAGGTAAAGAGGTTATTCTTGAATCTACCACCTCTCATCCATATATATAGTACATCTCTAAATATCTTTTCTACACCCTTAATAACTCTTTAACCATCCATTCATTTCTCCCTATCCCATAGGCACTACCTTAGTTGTGGCCCTCAGGAATTCTCATGTTAACTTGTTCTCCTCTTTTCTCCCTCCAATTCATTCTCTAATTGCTGCCAGAATGGTCTGTATAAAGAGCAAATATAACCAGGAAACTCTTCTTCTTTTAAAAAAACTTTGTATTTTAGAAATTTTAAATTTACAGAAAAATCACAGATAGTACAGAGAATCCCATATACCTCATGCCCAGTTTCCCTATTCACAACTTACATCAGGGGCACTGCCTTTATATAACCTTTCATGGCACCCATTGATAAAGTAAATTCAGGATAAAGCAAACTCCTTGGTATGGCATAGAAGACTCTTCTTAATCTGGCCCTTGCTTACCTTCCCCACTCATTCATTGTTGTTACCCCTCCCTCTCTCTATTTCATCCAGACAACTTTTAAGTCCCCAAGTGAGAGCATCTTCTCCCATCTTCGTTAGGTTAGATTCTTCTTAGATCTAGGTTAGATTCTGTGCTAATATTCTTCCCCTGACTCTTTGCCTGGCTTGCTTCTAGGATTATCCTAGAGAAACCCCCTTAATCTTCACCCCCTCTAGAAATCTCATCTGTGGTGCTAAAATGCCCCATATTCATTCCTATTGTAGCACCTAGGACAACTCTTACTTTCCTGTTTGCCTGTGTCTCATATCTAAACCGTAGGCTTCTTGCAGAACCTGCCTGAATATATCTTCTTTACGACTGTATTCTAAGTGCCTAAAACATGGTAGTGGCTAAATATACATTTAAGGGAAGAGAGAATGAATGAACAAAAAGAGCAAGTCAGAGAACAGGGGCCATTTTTTTAAGTAATCTTGTTGGCATATTACATTATCCCCAATAGAGGCCAAGACTCCCAATTCCAGGCATATTTAGGGTTTTCTTCAAATTGCTTCCAGGATCACAGTACTGAGGAGAGTTAAAAAGACTTTCAGGCCACCTTAAGCTAAAGCTGCACTGTCATTTTACTTTTTTACTCCACCTTCTGGAGTTCAGCAGGACAGTCTTTAAAGCCACCCATCTTGGCAGAGTGCTTAAGAAGCTATGGAACACCATCCAGAATTGCAATTAGAATTGGAGGACAGGAGGAGAAGACAGGGCTCAGCGGACCAATCAGTGCACCTTCTTCCTCCGCCCCCTGGAAGCAGGTGTGCAGGGGAGTTTTAGACAGTGCGCTCCTGCCATCTAGTGGTTTCTCACACTCTCTAGAACGCCTGCAACAGAAATGAATTTCAAGGGCTGAAAATCCAGCAAAGGCTGAACCAAACCAGGAAGCCAGACTTAAAATAGTACCCCAAGTACGATCAGGATCCAAATAGAGAAACCACAGTGTTATTGCCGTACCTTAGCCAGTCTGTGCTCTTTTGAGAAGAGATCGTCTTGACCGGTATTCAATGGAATACGGTGTTGGACGCTAGAGCACCACATAAGACGGAGACAGTCGAACTGATAATCAGATTTGAAAGCTGGCTTTTGTTTCATTGGGAAATAAATGATTTTAGTTTATCTCGGGTTAAATGTCTTTTTTTCCCTTCTCTTAAATGACTCTAATTGTGTTGCAAACATCACCTAGAAATCATTTTTACCCAACACTGAACTAGAGATTTTTAAAACCGAAAGAAAAAAACAGTATCTCTGCTACTCTCAGCACGGAAGTGCCAAAATAGCCAAAGATGACATTGCTGAGATTTAATGAGGAAGTCATTTCAGGGCGCAGGACTGACAATGGATGTAAATTCTCCTGGTTTCTTAGTCCCTGAGGGAAGTTGGTGCACTTTTTTTTTTATGGTGCCCCAAGGTATTTCATTAAAATATTAACAGTCTCTCTTTGCACTGGGGTGGTCAGTGGGACAGATCCAGGTTACAGGAGCTCACCAACACGCAGAAGATACAGATGTCCTCTAAGCACAGTCTATCCCTGAGAAAATTGGTCGCGGACTCTGCCCAGCTCCTCAGGATCAACAACAAACTTCCCCACCAGGTTCAGAGAAACAGAATTTCTCAGGTGGAAAATGGGTTCATATATATTGAACTTACATGATTCTTCAGGAAAACAGCCAATTCCTAGAGCAAATAACGGGGTCAAGGAAAAATAAACTAGAAAGAAAGTCTGCATGGTCCTTTAAATCGTGTTCCTCTTCCTAAATGCCCCAACATTATGAGTATCCCAACCTCTGGTAGTGTAGAGTGGCTTTCCACCAACGTTTGAAAGTTCCATTTGGTCATTGCACATGCTTCCTGTCTCCTTTGACCACCTGTTTGGAATGTCTCCTTTGCTGTTTGAGTAGACATCTAAGTGTGTTGGCCATGTCTGAAAGACACGACAACAGGTCAACTGAGTTTTAAAAATCAGTCAGCAAATTAAATTGTCAGAAAAAGTTAGCCAATCCAGGTGTTTGATATCCTGTACACAGAACAATTCATTGCTTGCCTTTGGGTTGGCAACCGCTTGAGTGATGAGACTTAAATTTACTATATAAACCACTCCTCCGTAACGAGCTAAATTCTCCTTTTCTCATCATTCAGCTAAGTAAGTATTACAATTGCTGGGCAAATTATCAACTTTATCTTTCTGAACAACAACAACAAAAAAGGCTGATGATGGTCAGGTTTGAAAGAAGACCTTCTTGGAAAAGTCTTATTTTCAAAAAGATAAATCAACCACATATTTTAGAAGGAAAAAAAAAGTGTTAAAAAGGCTTACCCCTAAAGATTTGTACCTCTTACCACTAAGTGGAAGAATAGAAGGAATTTCCAGTAGGAATCTAAAGATTTGGTTGAGGTTTTCAGGGAACTAGAAAAGGAGCAAAAACTGGCTAAATAATGAACTCTGAATATGGAAACACTTTAGACTCCTCTGCTAATTCTTCAGTTGCAGGTAATTATCAAAGGGCTTAAAATGTAGATTTATTGAAAGGTCACTCAAATATTAGGTTTTCAGGCATGATATTGGAATTGTTTTTGCTGATTCTTCCAAGATTTGGTAGTGTTCTGTTGAGACCAGCACTCAATCCTCCCGAGGAATATACTTAATGTTTGTTTCTCTCCCAGGCCACAAGTAGAAGTTAATAGTGATTATAACCTAGTTGGGCAGACTTAGATTTGAATCCCAAGTCCACTCTGTATTAGCTGGGTGTCATGGGCAAGCTTACTGAAGTTCTCTGAGGCTGCTTTCCTCATTCGTAAAATGAAGATAATTATTAGGTTAAAAATGGCCTTGGTTTAAGTCAAAAACATCAAGTATCAGCAATTCCATTAGTTCTGCCCAATAACTGACAACTTTCCTGGCCCTGGGAAGCAATGAAGAATATAGGCTGTGACCTAGAACTTAATGTCCATTTCTAACAAGCTGGTGGAGAAATCATGGGAAAAGCTTGCACAGGCAAGAAGGTCCCAGCAAGACAGATTCATGGCCAATTTACCTGTCATCTGTGACCTTTGTCCGACACTGCTAGATCAAAGGACATGTAAGTATATGAATACATGAATTTTTGGTATACAGTACTGAAGGGTGGAAAATAATTTTAGAGTATCTGAGGAAGCAGGTCTTATTAGAGAACATGGAATAATGAACAGAGAGCTGGACTTGGAATCAGAATACTTAGGAGAGAGGCCCTGCTCTGCCATGGGCTAGCTGTGACCTTGACATGTGATCTAACTTCTTTGGTTTTCTGTTTCCTCAGCCACATTATGGAGATAAGAACAGGTACTCTATCTGTCATAAAGGTAATGAAAGTAACTCTCATTTATTCAGGCACCTTACACATTATCACATTTAATCCCCACAACAACTCTGTAACAAAGACATTGATGTTAAAATTCCCACAGATGAGGAAAGTGAAGCTCAAAAACATTATGTCAAGGCCACACAGAAATTAAATATTAGATCTAAGATTTGAAACCCAGCAGTTTAATTCTAGAACTTTCTTGCCTACCACTATGCTACACAGCTTTTAAACAGAAGGCCTAAATTCTAGTTCAGGTTCTATCAGTCACTTGTTTCTCTGAGTCTTGGTTTCCTCCTTGGATAAATAAGAGAATTGGACTAGAATCAGGGTTCTAAATGGTTTCGAGCTTATACCTACTTTCATCACTTTCGTTAGGAACTTCCAAGTGCACAGTGTTCAGGATTACAAAAGCCAAGTCTTGGCCCAGCAGGAAACAGTGCTGTGTATGTGATTAACTACGATGTCTGCCAAGAGCATGGCACAAGGCGAGGCATCAGAGCACTTACAGCATATTCACCACCTCTGGGAGAGAAAAGGGCCTTCTGGCTGTTAAATTTCCATCTTCCACTCCAACTATTTTCTCAGTAGCTGCCTATCAAGCAACCGAAGGTGGTCTGACCAAGCCAGGGCTTCCAGAGAGGACAGGGTGACTAACAGGAGTTTCTGCAGTGATAGAAATTTCCATAGCTATGCTGGCCAACACATTAGCCTTTAGTCACATGTGGCTATTGAGTGCTTAAAATATGGCTTAGTAAGTGTTTTTTTTTTTTTTATTTTGTTTGATCTTATTTAATATACTCAATAGGTCCATGTGGTTAGGGGGCACCATATTGGTCAGTACAGTTGTAGAACAAACGTCAGTGGCTGGGGTTGAATGCCCTGGGAGAGAAATGATAAAGGAAGCTGAAGTTCAAAGAAAGGTAAGAATTGACCAAAGGAGAAATTTAGGAGGAATCTGGATTCAACACTTGGAAGTAATGCCAAAAGATACACATGAAGAACAAGTCGTTGGAGAGGGATAAAAGGCAAGGCGTTAATAAACTGACTTCTCACCTATATAAATTCTGGACTAGGGGCTCCCCATTAATCATTTTTTGTTGTTTTTTTTTTTAATTAGAGAAATCATAGATTTGCAGAAAAATCATGCATAAAATACAGAGTTCCCATATAACACCCTATTATTGACACCTTGCCTTAGTGTGGTTAATTGTTATCATTCATAAAAGAACATGTTCATAATTGTACTATTGCTATAGTCCATTGTTTACAATCCTTGTTAATCTTGAAATGAGCAGGGCCTGGCCTTTGGTCATTTGAGTATCAATTGTCATCTGTGCTTGTAGCAAAATTTCCCCTAGCCTCCCTGGTTGTTCCCAAATATCGCTTCAGAACATTCCGTAAGTCCCACCATTCCTTAGAGTCTTCCTCCCAATAATCTACTGGCTAGATGAAGTCATCCCAACTGCTCAGCATTACTGATGCCAAGTGAATTGTTAGACTGCTTGGGGGTTACTTCAAACCTTTGGGCTCTTTTGTTTGCAAGTGACAAATTAGCTTAATCAAGACGATAATTTATGTGAAAGGTGTTGAAGCATTTCATGAAAGAAGTGAGCATTGAAGCCACAGGAATGGATGCAGCTACGCTTGTGGAGGATATGGAATTTCGTCAGGACCTCCTGCCTCTCATTTTAGGCTCTCTTGTTTTCTCTTCCACTTTTGGTGCACCGGCTTTGCCAAACTCATATGGTAGGAAACAAGCCTGCCAAGAACTTCAGTCACTTAAGAAAGACAGCCTGCATCTCTCTCTCTGTTTCCAATTTTTAGAACATCACGGAAGAAATTCTAACCCATCCTGGCTTGGGTGTCCACCCCTGGATTTGTAGTAGGGAGCAGCAGAGAGCAGGATCATGTCTGGATGTGGGTGTTCCTCCTGGAAATCAAGTTGGAATGGGAGTAAGGAAGGACAGTTCCCAGAAGAAGGAGTACTATCCCTGGAAGAAAGGGAAGAGAAGTTTGGAAAACAAAACAGGAGGTTTCCATGGAAGAAACAATGAAGGTAGGTTTCCATTGAAGAAACTCTTAGTAATCTAAGAGTAATTGAGACTTGGCCCAGTGGTTAGGGCATCCGTCTACCACATGGGAGGTCTGCGGTTCAAACCCCAGGCCTCCTTGACCTGTGTGCAGCTGGCCCATTCGCAGTGCTGATGCGTGCAAGGAGTGCCCTGCCATGCAGGGGTGTCCCTGCATAGGGGAGCCTCCAGTGCAAGGAGTGCGCCCCATAAGGAGAGCCGCCCAGTGCGAAAGAAAGTGCAGCCTGCCCAAGAATGGCACCGCCCACACGGAGAGCTGACACAACAAGATGACGCAACACAAAGAAACACAGATTCCCATGCCGCTGACAACAACAGAAGCAGACAAAGAAGACGCAGCAAATAGACACAGAACAGACAACCAGGGTGGGGGGGGGAGGTGAGAGAAATAAATAAATAAATAAATAAATAAATCTTCAAAAAAAATATAAAAAAAGAGATTACCAAGAAGACAGATATATGTTTATTAGCAAAGGCATGTGATTTTTTTAATAAAGCAGACTAGGTATGATATTAAACTTGGCCAGCTGCAGAACCAGGGTGATTTTTCCCTTATTAAGAAACCAAAAGGAGAGCAACACAGATGCTTTAATTACTTTGATTGTAGAGGTGAAGAAGAGCCTTGCTTTAAAAATGAACATTATATCCATCCACTAATTCTGTCAGGAAATTGAAGAGATGCTTTATATTTGATTACCTCAGTACCTACTGAATAAAAGTATATTTTGCCTCATTAGCAATAAAATATATAGGGATAATGATGGATCATTCTAAATATTATTTCCTTATTTCTGGTCATATCACTATATTTAATAAGGAAAGACCAGTTCAATAAAGGATACATCTGGCTTCAAATGGTTAATTGACTTTTATAAAATTCTTATGCCAGCAATTTCTATTGGCGATTAGACCATACCATAAATCACAACTCCCTGCATGCACTCTCTTGCTTTTGCTAATCAGTGTCAATGGACTATGTTGGGCATTTTTATAGAGGTGCATCCTTTGTCCCTCACACCCTGAATTAATACTATAGGTGATCAGTTTCAGAAGCTGAGGTCACTTTCATCTGCATGCAATTCAGCTCACCTTTGCTGCTTCAAATGTGACTCTTCTTTTTATTCCCTCTTTGACTCTCCTCAGTGGTTACTTCAACTGAGATATCAAATTGTATCATTCTGTAGGGAAGTGAACTTTCTGAGATTGGGCGAGGACAGACTTTTCTTGATTTGGGGGATGATTTTTCTTTGTATTGTCATTTCCAAATACTCTGGGCAGGAGATGAAATTACTCTTGTGCATAAACAACAAGGAGGAAGGCTATAGCAGTTTACAGATACAGAAGAGAAAATGGAATCGGTAGGAGAAGAACACAAGGGCATGCCAAGATGGGCAGAGTTGGCTTTAAGGACTGAGGGGCATCTCTTGGAAAAAGAATTCCCCCAAAAATGGTTAAGTTAAAATGCTGCAAATTCCTGCTGCCAGGGCATTTCAGCTGCTTCAGCGCATGCATGTGTTTTATTTATTGCTATATGTCTAGGGACTGGAACAGGTATGGAAAATATCTGATGTGTTATGTTGCCACTACTACCGGATCCCTCCTCCATCGCTGGCATTGCTAATCACTCACGACACTTTCCTGCTCAACCCACATGTGGATTCGGACTGCTCCAGGCAGTAACCAGCAATTGATCAGAGTTGACATACAAGATGGAACCTATCTGCAACCCCTGGTCTAGAACATTGTAAGCGTTTAACAAGTATTTGTTGAATGCACAAGTAAATGAAGACATCTTTCAAGCCTTCGTTGTTACTCCCTTCCCTTGCATTTAAAGTGAACTTCATCCACAGATGTCTCCAAAGGAGTCATTGCACCAGATCCAATATTGTTCTTTAATTTAGGCTCATCATATTACCCTCCGGCTTTATGAAAAGCAGTGCCAACAATGTCGAACTCAAAGCTTTGTTTTTTCCTGATATTCAGTCATATTTGAAGCTCTGATTAGCTTCTATGAAGCTAATCACCTACAGTGTTAATTCAGGGTGTGAGAGACAAAGGATGCACTTTTGTAAAAATGCCCCAACACAGTGAAGTGAGTCTGAGGAAGTATTTCATCCCAAAGTATGAGGGTTAAGGTACATGGGTTTGGATCTAAGGCAATGGGGTCAGAATAGAAGGGAGGTGTGGTAGCTTAAATTATGTACACCCAAAAAAAGATGTTCTTAATCCACATTCCTGTGGTTGTAAACCCATTTATAAATAGGACTCTGAAAATGTATTATCGTTTAAGGTGTGGACTCATTTGAGAGTAGGCTCTTTGAAGGCCCTGCTTAGATGAGGCCAATTTGAATCAGGGTAGACCTTAATTTGTATTACTGGAGCCCTTTATAAATAGCAGAAATTCAGACACAGTTAGTCAGGGAAAACCATACAGGAGGAAACCAAGACCATCACCATTTGGCCGGAGGCAAAAATACAAGGCAAGGACCCCTAAGGATTGCGGCAAGCCAATTCCAGAACACTATAGACTTCAGGGAGAAAGCATGGCCTTGCCAACACCTTGCTTTTGGACATATAGCCTCTGAAACCATGAGACAATAATTCTTCTTGTTAAACAGCCAGAGAATGGTAATTTGTCATAGCATCCCTGGCAGACTAAGACAGGACCGAAAACCATGGGTACTGAATTTGTCAGCCCAGCCCCATGCATACTCCTGAGGGCAAGGGGACTACAAGAGAAGAGTGAGTAAAAAGAAGCCATGATGTGGTGTAAGTATCAGCCACCGGGTGACAGGGAGCATTGCACCCATTCCCTTTAGCAGCAACAGGAAATCCCTCTCTTTTCAAAATCACCCCTTATCAACATCAGCAGCATGGTGCCTTGGCAGCATGGGTACAGATATCAAAGATTAGTGGCAGCTGTTTTGATTCTTTCCAATATTACCCTAAACTCTCACTCTCCTCTGAGCAGCTGCTTTAGGGTTGACGCCACCAGGAGACATCATTGCAGGGAGTGGGAGCAGGACTAACAGGGGTTCTTAACCTTATTTGTTTCATGGACCCCTTTGCCAGTCAGGAGAAAACCATGGACCCCTTACTAAGTCCATACTATATTTTGCATTATTTAATAAATATATCACACCCACACCAACACGTCCCCACAAGAATGTTTTTTTGAATTTCTAATTCAGGATCACAGACCCCTGGGTAAGAATGCCTAAACTTGGAATAAGTAAAAGGCAGAGTCCACGTGGCACACAAGAGAATAAAGTTTATCATCCACAGGAGAAATGCTGCTTGGGAACTATCAGAACTACATGGGAGAAACATTGGACTACTGTCCCAAAATTCCTGTCAACCATTGGGGGAGAAATGCTGTGCTCTTAAAATATTGTGATCCTGATTTGTCTTGTATGGACTTCGAAACTCAGGTTGCAGGCATTTTGAGGATTCTGCTACCTCAAGGACTTTGAATGCGCAACACACACCCAAAAATACTTCAAAAGAGGAATCATATGTTCTTCAGAACAGCCCAAGCATCAAAACACATTAATTTAACATCTAATGGCAGGTAGCATTTTGCTTGCAACAAAGGGTACTCTATATAAACTCAGACTCAGCCTTCCAGGAATTTATACAAATTAGGAATGCCCATGCAGGATTTCATAGCCAAATAAAAACCTCACAGGAATGCATGGATTGTTGGTATAACATTTCTATCACATATAGGTCATGTTGCTAAGAGGATTGCAAACTGCTTTTAAGCATGTGAATATATTATCCAATTTTCCTGACAAAAATAAAAGCTCAGAAATTCAAAATGAAGCCAGATCAGTATGGCTGTAGGGGAATCAAAGCAGCTTAGGAAATTTGATTAACTTAGTTTTCCCTGGTTCCTTGGGGAGGCTTCAGAAACCAAAATCACTATATAATATCTCCTGTAGTAAACTTGGATTGAAAAGATCTTTCTGACCTTCCTATGTTTGTTTTTGTGACACAGTCTTAAATGAAGGGTCAGACCCAGTGGAAGAAAAAAGGTAATAGTATTAATGAGCCTCCAAACTACAAAGAAGTTTCCACCACCTCCAAGCCTCCTCCCTGGGCAACATAAGGAAGCAATACGATCAAGAATATGGAGAGCAAATAGTAATAGCCTTGTTTCAGCACTAATCCTCCTTGATTTTTTCTGCACAATGAAATGAGTTCTCAAGTTCTGATGTCCATTGAAACACCTGGAGAGCTTGCTACAACAGAGTTTACTGATTTAGTAGGACTGTGTTGGGAACCCCAAATTTTCATTTCTAAAATTTCCCAGGTGAAGCTCATGCTACTGCAAAGGGGAGCACTATTTGAAAACTACTAGTGAAATTATTGGTCACCACTGTGGATTACTTATTTCATAGGCATTTGTAAAAGGATAACTTTCTATCCTTTTTTGCATTTATTAGTGAGACTTACTCCCTATAGAAGGCCTTTCTTTTATCCACTAAAGCTGTGTGCTAATTCCTAAAATTCAGATCAAACCAGAAAGATGAGATAATTATTTAATTCTCTTCCTTCGATTATCAAATTTTGGAGTAATAATTAAAGCTTAGTAAACTGTAGGGATGCCCAATGAGTGTTCCCTCTCTCTCTTTCCTCATTCTCCCCCTCTCTCTGATTAGATTATCAAATGCAAATGGATTACCTATTTTCTTGATTTTTCCAAAGAATCATCTTTGTGTTTTATTATTAGATCTCTTGTATGTATTCTGTTTTGTTATAAATTTCTTTTGGCTTTAACTTTTTTTTTTTTTGCTTTTTGTTTAATTGTTCTTTTACTGCTTTTCTAGTTTGTATGCTTAATTAACTTACTTTCTTTTTATTGATTTTGGCATTTAATGCTATGGATTTTCCTCTGTTTACTGCCTTGGATGTATGCCAAAGATACTGATGTCAGTTACCATTATTTTCTAGAAATTCTTCATTTCTTTTTCTTTTTCCCCTTCAACCCACAAGTTATTACGGTCAAATAGATTCCAGGCAGAATGATTTTTTTTTCTGTTGATTATTTTACTATTAACATCTAGTTTTTTGCATTGGATTGAAATTGATGTTTATATTATTGCTATTTTTTGGAATTTGGAAAGGTTTTGGACTAATAGTCAATTTTTAAAAATCATTCTACCTTGACTTGAAAATAAGGAGTAGTCTCTATTGCTGGAGTTCAGATTTCAATATTCTCTTTGAACCTACCTATTGGGTATGGTGCTTAGGACTTCTATATCTTTACTAATATAATCAACATAATTGTCCCATTTTGGGGAGAGGTGTATTAAAGCCTCAAAGAATTTGTGCATTTGATTATTTCTACATATATTACTTGTAGTTTCAACTCTATGAAAGTTAGTTGTGACAGTTGGTGTATAGAAATTAACAGTTATTACATCTTTTTTTGTGGCCTATAGGTTTGGTGTTACAAAGAGTCCTTTTTCTTTTTTTAATATTTTTGTCCTATATTTTATGTTTCTGATATCAGAACTACTTTTTCATTTGTGTTTGGTATATTTTCTGCAATTTTTAAATCTTTGTAAAAATTAGAGCAGGTATAGGCTTACAGAAAAATCATGCAGAACGTAGAGTTCCCATATACCCCCCCCCCACATGCAGTTTCCCTATTATCAACATTTTGCATTAATTTGGTATGTTTGTTACTACGTTATTATAATTATACTATTAACTTTAGTGCACTGTCTACATTAGGGTTCACTCCTTATGTTTTACAGTTCTTTGGGTGTTTTATACACAACCAAAGATTTCCTTTTTTATTCCATTTCAAGTATATATTTCCGTGGTGTTAATTACATTCACAATGTTACGCCATCATCCATTACCAAAATTTTCCATCACTCCAAACAGAAATTCTGTACCAATTAAACATTAATTCCTCATTCCGCTCTTCCACTCAGCCACTGGTAACCTGTATTCTAGTTTATGACTATAAATTTACATATTCTGCTTACATCATGTAAGTGAGAATCATACAATATTTTTCCATTTGTGCTGGTTTATTTCATCCAACATGATGTCTTCAAGGTTCATCCATGTTGCAGCATGCATCAGAACTTCATTCCTTTTTATGGATGAATGTTATTCTATTGTATGTACATACCACCATTTGTTTATCCATTCAATCTGTCAATGGACACTTGGGTTGCTTTCATCTTTTGGCTATTGTGAATAATGCTACTATAAATGTCATTGTGCAAACATCTGTTAGAATCCTGCTTTCAATTCTTTTGGGAATATACCTAGAACTGAGATTGCCAAGCCTTTTAGTTTCCTTGGCTGCTCAAGCAAATACCATGAAATAGGTCAACTTAAACAATGGGAATTTATTAGCTTATGGTTTAAAAGCAAAAAGAAAGTCCAAATCAAGGCAATGTTTTCTCCCTGAAGATCGTGGCATTCTGAGGCTAGCTGCTTGTGATCCTCCGTCTTTAGTTTGTCAAATAGCAAGGCACATGGACACATCTCCTGGTCTCTCCCTTCTCTTCTGTGTTCTGTTGACGTTATCTGTGGCTTTCTCTCTCTCCGTCTGAATTTCATTCAGTTTTTAAAGGACTCCAGGATTATGATTAAGACCAATCCTTATTGAGGTGGGACATGCTTTCACTGAAGTGACCAGGAATGGATTAAATTTAAGAATGTTTTTCTAGGGTAACTTACAACTTCAAGTCATCACACCAGATCATACAGTAATTCTATATTTAAATTTCAGAGGAATCGCCAAACCATTTTTCCATGGTGGCTGCACCATTTTTGCACACACAACAAAAATATATGATGTTCCTATTTCTCCAAATCTGTCCAACACTTATTTTCCTTTTTATAAGTAATAGCTATTCTAGTGGGTGGGAAATGGTATCTCTTTGTGGTTTTCATTTACATTTCCCTAGTGACTATTAACATTTAGTATCTTTTCATGTATTTCTTGGCCATTTGCATATCTTCTTTGGGGAAATGTCTATTTGAGTCTTTTGTCCATTTTTTAAAGCAAATTTTTATTGTCTTTTTTTAAAGATAAATAGATCACACAAAACATTATATTAAAAAACATAATAGATTCCCATATACCCCACTCCTACCTCCTGCCCATTTTTAAAATTGGGTTGTCTGTATTTTTTTGTTGTTGTTGTTAAATTGTAGGGGTTCTTTATATATTCTGGAAATTAAATTATAAACAGGTATGTAATCTTCAAATATTTTCTCCCATTCTGTAGGCTGTCTTTTCTTTTTTTTTTTTTAGGAGGTACTGGTGATTGAATCTAGGATCTCATACACGTGAAGCAAGTGCTCAAACACTTAGCTACACTATCTCTACTAGGTTGTCTTTTTATTTTCTTGATGAAGACCTTTGAATTACAAACATTTTTAATTTAGATCAAGTCCCATTTATCTATTTTTTTTCTTTTGTTGCTCATGCTTTGGTATAAAATCTGAGAAAGCAAGGTCCTGAGGATGCTTCCCAGTGTTTTCTTCTGGGAGTTTTATTGTTTGAGTTCTTATATTTAGGTCTTTAACCCCTTTTGAGTTAATTTTTGTATATGGTGTGAGGTAGGAATCAATCTTCATTCTTTTGCATATGGATATTCAGTTTTCCCAACACCATTTTATTAAAGAGACTATTCTTTCCCTATTGAGAAGACTTGGCACCTGTGTCAAAATCAATTGGTCATAGATGTGAGGGTTTATTTCTGAACTCTCAGTTCAATTCCATTGGTCCATATGTCTGTCCTTGTGCCAGTACCATGATGCTTTGATTACTGTAGATTTGTAATAAGTTTTTAAATTGGGAAGTGAGCGTCTTCCAACTTTGCTATTCTTTTTCAGGATGGTTTGGCTATTTGAGGCCTCTTGACCCTCCATATGAATTTGATGATTACTGTTCAATATCTGCAAAGAATGCTGTTGGAGTTTTTATTGGGATTACAGTGAATCTGTAAATTGCTTTGGGTAGAACTGACATATTAACAATGCTTAGTCTTCCAATCCATGTACATGGAATATCCTTCCATTTATTTAGGGCTTCTTTGATTTCTTTCAGCAATATTTTGTAGTTTTCCATGTACAAGTCCTTTCCATCCTCAGTTGAATTTATTACTAGGTATTTGATTTATTTTCTCTCATAAATGGAATTTTTTCTTGGTTTCCTCTTTGGACTGTTCATTCCTGGTTATAGAAACTATGGATTTTTGCATTGATTTTGTACTCCACCACTTTGCTGAATTTGTTTATTAGCTCTAGTAGTTTTCCTGCGGATATTTTAAGATTATGTATGGGGTCATGGCATCTGAAAATAGTGAAAGTTTTATTTTGTCCTTTCCTATTTGGATGCCATTTATTTCTTTTTCATTCCTAATTCCTCTGGCTAGAACTGCCAGTACAATGTTGAATAACAGTGATGACAATGGGTATTCCTGTCTTGTTCCTGATCTGAGAGGGAAAGTTTTTAGTCTTTCACTATTTATTATGATGTTAACTGTAGTGACCCTTCAACTTTTTTTTTTTTTTTCGTTACCAGGGACTGGGGATTGAACCCAGGACCTGTATGTGGGAAGTTGGCACTCAACCACTGAGCCACATTGGCTGCCCTGAATTGGTTTTGTTTGCTTGTTTATTTTCTCAGGAGGCACTGGGAAGTGAACCCAGGACCTCCTATGTGGGAGGTGGGAGCTCAAATGCTTAAGCTACATCTGCTCTGCTCTGCTCTTCAACTTTTGATAGATTTTTGGGTTTGTTGTAGTTGGGACCATATGACTAATGCTGCTAAAAATATTTATGAACAAATCTTTGTGTGAATTGTTTCCATTTCTCTTGGGTAAACGCCTAGGTATTGAATTGTTGGGTTACATCATATGTGCATATTTAGCTAATAGAACACTGTCAAACTACTTTTGCCTTATTTTATATTAATCAAGTATTCTAATGTTTCATCTCAATTCCTTTTTAGCTATAATTCTTTTCATGATTTGTTCAGTGGTTGATATAGGGATGGCAGTATGGATCTTAAACTGATCATGATCTTCTAGACTTAATAGTGAATTACTTCAATAAAATATGAAAAACTTGCTACAAAATATTTTATTTAACTCTTCTCCACCATTCTTTGTGCTATAGTTTTGAAATATATTATATCAATGTCTATCTTAATCCCTACAATGCAGTCATTATTTTTGCTTTAATAGTCATTTTTCTTTTAAAGTAATTATGAAATTAATATATATATATGTGTGTATCCATACCTATATCTATCTTTCTATCTATCTATCTATCTATCTACCTATCTATCTATATCTTATTTCCTTTTTGGAGGTCTGGATTACCAACTGGAGTCATTTACTTTTAGCCTAGAGAACTTTCTTTCATATTTCTTATAAGCAATCTGACATCAATAAATTCTCAGTTTTTTAAAATATGAAAATATCTGTGATTTTTAAAAATTTATGGTATACAGAATTGTTAGTTGAAAATTTTCTCTAAATACTGAATATGTTATCTTGACAGATTTTGGCCTTCTATGTTACAGATAAGTCAGCAATTGATCACATTATTGTTCCTCTGTAGGTAATGCTTAATTTTCTCTTACGAGATTGGGATTTTCTCTACTTTTCACTTTCAACATTTGACTATGATGTACTTAAATATGATTTTGTTTGTATTTTTATTGCTTGAATTTGGTGAGCCTATTGGAAATATAAATTAATATTTTCACCAAATTTGGGAAGTTTTGAGTTATTATATATTCAAATATTTTTCTGTTCCTTCATCTCCACTCTTGCTGCATTCCAATTACATGTTTGTTGGACCAATTAATATTATCCATAGGTTTCTGAGGACTAATTTTTCATCAGTGTTTTTCTCTCAGTTCTTCAGATTAGATCCTTCCTATTAATCTGTCTTCAAATTAACTGGCTCTCTCTCCTGCTATCTCCAAACTGCTCTTGAGCTCACCTAGTGAATTTTTCATTTTATTTATTTTAGTTTTCAGCTTGAGAATTTTCATTTGGTTCTTTTTATAGTATTTCTCCACTGACATTCCTTATCTGTTCAATCATTGAGACTTTATTTTTTTAAAATCTTTGACCATATTTTCTTAATTCTTTGAACATATTTAAAACAGATGATTTTATCTTTCCCTGCTAAATTCAACTTGTGTCCACTTAAAAGTCTCATTTTGTAGACTGCCTTTTTTCCTAAGTATGGCTTACACTTCCCTATTCTTGGAATGTCTGTTAATTTTGGTTGAAAACTGGACCTTTTAGGGAATATTTTGTGGCAACTCTGGAATCTGGTATGATTTTCTAAGGATTTTCATGTTTTGTTCTAGTAGGCAATTAATTTGCCTGAACTCAAACTATAAAGTCTGTTTCCCCCATCCAGTGCCCTTTCACTAGTAGATTCAAGATTTACTTTATTTCAATAAAATTATTTTGACCTATAGTTGTTAATTGTTTGGTCCCACTGATTTGTTTTGCTAATTCAGGAACTCCAATTACAGTTATGTTGGTTCTACTCTGCCTGTTTTTCACTTTTTCCAGAATCTTTATTTTTGTCTCTTTATCTCCTCTTCATTATTTTCACTTGCTTCCCCTCTATCTTATATTTCTTGTATTATGCTTTCAATGGTACCTCTTTGTTTTTGCATTCCTTCTAATTCAGTCCTTATTTCTGAATTTATCTAGTTCATGCCTAATTTGTCCAACTCTCTTTTCATATCCTTCTACTGTCAAACTATCTCAGTTATGAGATATTAAAGTATAGTTTCTTCTATTTTTCACTGTTTTGGTCATTTTCTTAAATTTTTTATTTATTTTGAAATATTGTGTTTCAATTTTAATCTATGTAGATAATATTATCCCCTGCATCTTTTATCTTACATGCCTTTTCATACTTTTTTGGTTTGTTTTCCTTGCTTAAAGGAGAGTATTAGAAGGAAGTTCTTTCGTAGAGGTTAAAGACATTCCAGGAAAACATTCCCAAATTCACAGCTCAAGGGATCCCTCCTCTTTAGTTTTGTTTACCTAGTAGGTGTGATTCTCTGCACTAAGTCTGATTCAGCAAAGCTTCCTGCTTCTATCATTTTCTCCTCTAGAGATTTAGAAGAGATATTTGGATGCTTTAGATATCTTGAAGGTTTTGTCTTATAAAATGTTACCCTCATCTTCTAATCATGAACTTTTGCTTTTACAGCTTTTTAATTAATTTATTTATTTTTGCCGATGCCGTCTGGATTCTGAGTTCTGAGTTCTTACAAATATTTGAATCTTCATTATCCCTGGAATCAACATTGTCCCCACCTTTATCAGCATGAATTCTGTTCCCAGCAGATTTTCTTCAGGGTTGGTCTATGTGCTACTGAGAGGATATTTCTGGCATCCTTGGGGGCCTGAGCTGCTGTGCACTCTTTGACTTTCCTGTGGTTTCCTTAATGGTTCCCCACAGCTGTTTTGCATTAGACAGGAAAATGGGACCCTGTGTAGACTGCTCTAGTTTTTTGCCAGGTTCATTTGCTTAGGGTTTCTGCTCACTATGTCATCCTCTCCTTTAGGAATAAATAAACAATTTCTGGTTTTGAAACTCAAAATATACTAACCATCCTTCTTATTTCCTTTGTCACTAATGCTGGGAAGCTGCTAATTCCTAAATGCACGGAAGGCTTGGACTGAAAAGTTAAGCTGTTTTTTTGGAAAGTACTCGGGAAAGGCTGAAAATAGATCCCACCAAAGATGAATTTCTGAAGCAAGTCATATGACATTAATAGTGGAGGCGAAAGAACTCCAAACATTGAGCTTTCATTTCTTTATGTAAAATTATATTTATCATTCAGAGACTAGTGCAAATATTCTTTCAGAAAGCCTTCCTTGATTCTTATCCATACCCCTGTCTAAAAGTAATTTCCTCTGCATGTCCATAGTATCTCTTAAGTTACTTCCTGTTTTGAAATCTCTATTATGGAACTTTTTATCTTTCTTGTAATTTGTCTATTCATATTATGTAACTATCCCTTATTAGATTGTAAGCTACTCCAAGGCATGGAGATATTCTAATATTTTTTCATATCCCCAAATCCTAATAGGCACTCAAGTGTTTATTCAATTCATTCATCTAAAATCAAATATTTATGAATGCTTGCTATAGGCCAGGCACTGTTCTGGATTCTGAAAATTCAAAAGTGAATAAAACAGAAAAGAGAGTTCTGCCCTCATAGAAATTTCCATCTACTAGGAAAATAATAGCTAACACCAAAATAGCATTTACTAGGTAACAGACACTGGTCTATGAGCTTCAAATACAGGTTAACAGATTTAATACTCATAGTAACCAAACAATGTAGGTTTAGGTTCTCCAGAACAGTCTCTGATGTAAGGATTTATGTGCAAGGTAGTATTAATGTTTTTGAATATTTTTCTAGTAAACAATTATAGGGAGTGAGAATAGTGAAAGAGGGAAGGAAAGATGACAATAAAGAATGGACTATCAAGTTAGTTACCATAATGGATAACTAGAGCTCAACTCTACTGAAAAATAATGGAAAATATTAGAGAATAAATCCCTGAGTTCTCTCAAGCTAGAGGTGAGGAAGATGAGGTCATTTTCTGACAGGTCTTCACCTGTGTGGGTTGAAGACTCCTTCCAGGGACCCTCTGGGTAGAAAGGGTATACTCCTATAATCAGAAAGTAAAAGTTCTGAGGCAGAGTTTCACAGACCTCTTACAGTAATCAGCCTTTGTCAAAGGGATATGGATAGGACAGTGACAGCATTTGCTATAATTATTTTCTCCATTTTGGAGATGAGAAAACTGAGGTATATAGAGATTAAATGACTTGCTTAATGATATAAAGCTAATAATTGATAAAGCAAGAATTCAAGCCCTTGAAGTCTGGCTCTAGAGAATACATTCTTAACCCTTATATTACACCCCATCAGGAAGGAAGATAGGAAGGAGGAAGGAAAGAGTCCTAGTTCCTCATGTGTACATTTTATTTCTACTACTAAGTTAAGGCTTCCAGAAAGCAGGATTCATGTTTTATTCATCTTTGTGTCCCTCCTCATCCCTCCTTCTATCTTCCACCCACCTCAAACACTGCCTAAAAGTATCTTGCACTGTTCCTTGTACACATTAAACCTCAATAAATATTTGTTAATGAGTCAGTAAACCTCTATCTAATGAGAGAACTATAAGGTCCTTACTGCTAGGATTTTTATTACTGAAACTAAATATATTTATATTGCATTATGAAATGTAGCCTAGCAGACTTTGGAGTAAGAATGGCTTGTATGAATCATTTATTCTCAACTCTTTACAATCCATGGTACATAATATATGCTTAATAAATGGTTGCCTAGTAGTAATATCACATGCCATTTTACAATTTACAAAAATATTTACACAGTCTTTATTCTATTTAATGCTCTCATAAGTTACTTCATATGCATATACTTCAGCTAGTGCACTCTCAATTACCCTAAATTGTATAGAAGAGGAAAATGAAGGTCATAGTACATAAAATTGAAATTAAATATAAGTCTTATTGGATTACTGTTCAGAAAATGTTCATTCTCCCTCCTCTTGGGTTGGAGTGTATTTTCCCTGTGCACTGACTTAAGGCCATGTGATTTGTTTTGGACAATGGAATGTGAACAGAAGTGATGATGTACCTACTCCAAATTGGGGCTTAAAAAAGCAAAGGAAGTTTCCTCGAGGCTTGATGTTTTCCTGAATTTTACCACGGGAAGAGCATGCTCAGGTAGCCACTGCCCCTTGATCCTGGGTCCCAGAAGTGAAAGATTGGCATGAACCCAACCTTTAACAAGAAGTACAATTGGACTAAGTGGACCTGCAATCCTATGAGTGAGAAATTGATTTACATACTCATGAATAAGAAACACGCATCTCTTGTTTTGAAGTTTGGGGGTTGATTTGTATGAAGTGTTATTTGCTGACTTATAATACAGGTAAATAGTGTGAAGCTCTCATGTATCTTAGATGACCAGCCTCAGTGCTCAGAGCATCTGTCTTACCAGACCAAACCTTCCCCATTTTGAGCAATGGACTTGTGTGGCTGACAATAGAACCTTTATTCATTTCAGTCTATGGGGTCAGGACCTTCAGAGGGTTCAAGGCTGAAGGAAAGCTCCAGCATGGTCCTAGTTGGAGGTGGCCATGCTTGAAGGTAAGTAGCCACATCATTCACTTCAATACCAGTAAGTAAGTACAAAGTGACTTTTCACTTCATTATCATATCCTAAATGAAATAAAATTAACTTTCTAATAATTACCACAAATTTCTACTGTGTTTATCGTTACCATATGCTTTCCAGCTCTGCTAAGTTAGATGCCTCAAATCCATCAACCAATAAATCATTCCTTGGGTTTCACTTCAGGGACCAATTAAACTTATCAACATGTTTCCTTCCATTATGTTGGAAATTTTATCTCCAGCTGTGGGGATCTGGGCTTCTAAAAGTATGAAGCATGATTATCCAGGCAGAAGACACTTGAGACAATTGGAGGAAAACAGATTCTGTTGAAAAGTACTTACTGCAAGCGTAGCGGCTCACTCTGCCCCTCCCCGTTTATACAGAGGGCACATGCTTTACTGAATATGTGATATATGATACAGCTGGCAGGGCAGCAGCAAAGGTGCTGCTCCCAAACCTGGAGGGAGAACTCCTGGCAGATAACCCGAAGGCTGATAATTCATCTCTTACACAGACATATCTCCTCTTGAGGGTCTCCTTTTATGTCTCCTGCTTTGTGAAACTTTCCATTCAAGACTTGGATAAATGTTTTCCAGATGGTATCATTCATGGTGTTACCTACTAATAGCAATCAAGGAAAAGTAATTGAATTAATTAGCAAGTCAAAGAAGAAAGGAAGGAGGATGGTGCATGAAAGAAGAAAAAGAAGGAACCTCAGCTCAGAACTATCTAATTATCTAGAGTCAAGGTCATTCAAAGAAGTTGTGGTTGGATTGGGCATTAAGAAACCTGAGACCAGACCAACAACATGATTCCGCCACAGTACTGGCTTTGGATTCTAACAGATAAAGGTTAGAATTTCATCTCAGTTTCGAATTAAATACACAGACTAGGCAAGTTACTTGGCCTTTCTCAGCCCCAGTTTTCTCATCTTTAATTTTAAAAAAAAGTAAAATAATTCAAACTGCATAACACTATTTTACAGATTAAGATGAGCACATATAAAGGAAATGGCAAAGTGCCTGGCTGCCAGTAAGCATCCAAAATTATTTCATTTCCAGCTGTGGTAGGTTGCATGGCCCAAATTCTTTTTTTTTTCCCCCCATTTAAAAAATGTTTATTGAACATACATAAACAATAAGTGGGGCAGCGGACTTGGCCCAGTGGTTGAGGCGTCTGTGTGCCACATGGGAGGTCTGTGGTTTGGCCTCGGGCCTCCTTGACCCGTGTGGAGCTGGCCCGCGCACAGTACTGATGCGCACAGGGAGTGCCCTGCCACACGGGGGTGTGCAAGGTATTGGTGGTGGGGTGAGGTATGGGAGCCCCATGCGCGCGGGGAGGGGGGGGTGGGGGGGGTGCACCCCGTGGGGAGAGCCGCCCAGCACGAAAGAGGGTGCAGCCTGCCCAGGAATGGCGCCGCCCACACTTCCCATGCCGCTGACGACAACAGAGGCGGACAAGGAAACAAGACGGGGCGGGTGGACACAGAGAGCCGACAACAGACAACCGGGAGTGGGGGGGGGGGGAGGTTTTAAATAAATGAATGAATCTTAAAAAAAAAACAGTAAGTGTATAGCAAAAGTTGTTAACTTACAAAACAAACATGCATAACATCATATGGGGCTCCCATACCTCACCCCACCACCAATACCTTGCATTGTTGTGAAACATTTATAACAAATTATGACAGAGTATTATCAAAGAATTACTACTAACTATAGTCCATGTCTTATATTTGGTGTATTTTTCTCCCTCAACCCTCCCTACCCCAAATCTTTTTGTCATTTAATTTTTTAAAAATATTAGAGAGGTTATTGTTTACAGAAAAATCATGCAGAGTATACATATACCCACAACATGCCCCCAACATTTTTTTCCTATTAACACCTTGCATTAGTGTAGTACTTTTGCTATAATTGATGAAAGAGTATTATTATAATTGTGCTATTAGCTGTAGTCCATAGTTTACATTAGGGTTCACTGTTTGTGTTGTGCATCCCTATGTTTTACTTTTGCTTTTGATTTTAGTAACATATAAACAACTTAAAATTTCCCCTTTTTAACGGCATTCCAATATATAATTTAGTGGTATTTTAATTATATTCACAATGTTGTGCTATCGTCATCAGCATCCATTACCAAAACATTTCTGTACCAATTGAGTGTTAACTCCTCATTCCCTACCCTTTCCCAACCTCTAGTAACTGCTATTCTAGTTTCTGTCTCTATGAATTTGCCTGTCTAATTATTTCATATCATTGAGATCATAAAACAGTTCTTTTGTGTCTGGCTTATTTTATTCAGAATGATGTAATCAAGGTACATCCATGTTGTCACATGTATCAGATTTTTATCCCTTTCTACAGCTCAATAATATTCCATTATCTATATAGATGACATATTGTTTATCCATTCGTCTGTTGACGGACACTTAAGTTGCTTCCATTTTTTGGCAATTGTGAATAATGCTGCTTGGAACATTGCTGGGCAAGTCCCCAGTTCTTCCTCCCTGCCTGAATCTATATCATTGCCATGAACTCATCTTGGACAGACTGCATTTTCCCACCCCTTGCTTTAGACTTACTACATGACTTGCTTTGGCCAATGAATGTGGGTAGAAGTAACAGTGTGCTAGTTCTGAGGCAAGGCCTTTAGAGGCTTTAGATGTTTCTACTTGTCCTTAGTACCTTCAACTTCACAAGAAAAGCATACACTGACTGGCCTGCTGGTCCAAGGAAGAAAAAAGATACATGGGACAAAGTCTTCCCCAGTTAATCAGAAGAGCTATCTGGCAAGCCAAGCCCAGGCAACCTGCAGACACCTGAATGATAATAAATAATCATTATTTTAAGCTTTTTTGTTTTGAGGTGGATTGTTTTAGGCTGCAATAGCTCACAGACATATCATTTCACATTCTTTCTCTGAATTCTAACTCCAACTCTCCCCCTGCTTTATCGAATGAATAGCCTTTGCAATGTCAATTTCTGCAAGCCTTGGCTGAAATGTCTTGGTCTTTGTCCATGAGGATCCAGAGTCTGATTCCTTCTTGGCTAACCCCTCTTAAAGGCCCATGATTATTCTCCAATGGAGGACACTTGGAGCTTCTCTCGGTTATGTGAGAAGTGTTGTGAAGCAACTCTTTCGTTAGGGAGAAGGAGAATTTAATGTATTTATCTTGGCATGTCTGCTTGGAAGCACCAGGTGTCCATTTCTACTTCAGGTTCTTACTGCCTCTCTGGGCTTTTCACAGGGGAGGGGATCATAGGTCCCTTTTGCATATAGTTTCCCTAGGCTGTCCTGGAGCCTGTGTCCTTCCCCACCTCCTGGATTGAGTTTGGAGAAGGGCAGAATTCAGGATACCCTTCCTCAGGAGACCAAATAGTTATTAAAATGTTTTCCCTCTGATTCTCCTCAAGTCTCTGACTCTGGAGAACCTTATAAAGTATGAGATATGAGAAGCTTTGCTTTTTTCATCCTCTCTTCTAGGTCAATTTGTATTTATTCATGTGAGTCTTTTCCATCACCTAAGAGACCTAGACTTTTGGAACCCAAAAGCAAGGAAAACTTTTCTTTTTCCTTTTTCTGCTGGATCATCACACCCTTGAAATACCTTAACTGTGGCTTAATTTAGTTCAAGAGTCAAGGGACAGCAGGTAATTCCAAGAAAAATATCTACAATTACATCAGTTAACGTTTCAAAACTATTTTCCTGTCACAAATGTAACTACTTGTCTTGTGGACTGCAAGACATAGTATGTGCAATGTTAATTTGCATAATACTAAGTTGCACCATGTATAGTTTTCATATGCAAGATGGATTTCTCTTGTATGTTCTACTACTTCACTCTATGAGATGGATAAGCAAATGAGTTAATAAGCTGGAATAACTATATTGACCCTTGGTTTAGTCATATTGTGCTTTTCATTTTGGGTTTTTTCTTTTTGGATACTGTTCACTGACCCATCTATACTTTTACCTAGAGGAACCAGAGAGGTTACCAGCTGTGATTTGCAGATGTGCTCCATTTCCATTCCACAATGCAAGAAAAATTCAATTAAGCATACTAAGATCATCTCTACGAAGCATGATGATACTGACATTTTACAGTGAATTGTCGCCATCAGAATACTTAGCCAGAAGCAAATTATATCTACTTATATTATAATAGCCAAAATAATCAGGTGTAAAACTATGAGTTCAGCTATATTTACAACCAGGTCAACCACACAGTGATCCAAGCAATGGGTTGGCAATCAGCCCAATTCAAGCTCAGCAAGAATGATGGTGTGCTGCGAAGTGTGAACAAAACTGCGGACCATGATAGCATGTACTGAGAGTTCAAATAAAATAGAACCTCCCACAGAAAGTAGATGTAGAACTGAATAAGTTTTCTTCTGAGTATTCACCTCAACTTACAAGTGAGTATGAGGGAGAAGATAGACCTCATACATGCAGTACCACCCTATGGAACATGCTCAAAAGAAGATATTTCTGAGCTATTGTGTTCCTCAAAACACTAATACCCATGAAATATCAGGATTTCTACTTCTGGCCATGATTGAATATGAGAGAAAGAATTTACCCATGTTCCCTACAAAAAATAATTAAACAAAATATAAGAAATAATCGTTTTCAGATATTAGACAACAGGCAGTATAGAAAAGAGCTCAGTGGGGGAAGAGAAGTAAATGAGATGAAGCTAATAATTTCACCACTTACTTCCTAGAGAGAGATTTCAGGATGTTTTGTAGGGAGATGAAAACCAAACAGAGCCTCATAGGCTCCCTGGGGAGACAAGACAGAGTTCAGAATTTGTGCTGTGCTGCCTAGGTTGCTCAAATTTAGAGGACTAATAACCAAATAGGAGATTGCTACACAAAGAGAAGAAAGCTGAACAGATAAAGAGTCCTGGGGAGCTGCAGAGTGCTTTTTGAGTCTTCAATTGAGTATTGCTCAGTGCATACATGTGAGGAAATGACCTGAGATCAAACAGCACCAGCAGAAAGATTAGAAGAAACAAAGCCTGGGACTCACATGGATCAGGGAAGTTTGTATTTCTATCTGCTATAGTTTTTTAAAATTTTGTAATATATGGGGGCATTGGGCAGAACACTCTGAAGGACATTGCATCAGCACTAGAGCAAAATTGCCCCTAGGCTAAAGGCTGCTCTGGTACTACCTAACAAAATTTTAAATCAATCACTGAAGGATCATTTTGTTTCTAAGTAACTTAATAGTATCCCAGAATGAAAATGAAGAATATTTAAAGGTACACAAAATGATCTAGCAGCCAACAAGGTAAAATTTACAACATCTGGAATGCAATAAAAAATTACCAGGTAGGAAAAGAAGCAGGAAGATATGATCCATTATAAGGAGAATAAATAATGAATAAAAATGACCCATGACACAGATGCTAAAAAATAATAGACAGTTATTAGTAGAAATGGCTATTAGAACTATTGTGTATAAATTTATCAGGTAAAGTTAAACAGAGACATGGAAGGTATAAAAAAGGCTCAATAAAACTTTAAGAAATGAAAAGTACAATGTGTGAAATAAGAATACATTGATTAAGATTAACAACAGATAGACAATGTAGAAAATACTAATGAATACATAGCAATTGAAATGATCCCAAATGAAAGGAAAAAAATTGATTTAAAAAAATATTAACCCAATGAGAGGTGTGGAACAATTTCAAGATGCCCAATATACGTTTAGTTGGAATTCCTGAAGGGAGAGGGATGATAGAAAAAATCTGAAGAAATAATGTCCAAATTTTTACAAATATAATGAAAACTATAAAGCCACAGATCCAAGAATCTCAAGGAATCCTAAGCACAATAAAACTACTCCAAGGCACATTATAACCAAATTGATTAAAATCATTGATAAGAGAAACCTTAATTTAGAAAACTACAGAACACTGCTAAAAGAAATCAAAACAGACCTAAACAAATGAAAGGACATTCTATGTTCATGGATTGGAAGACTAAATATGAAGACGTTGAATCTACCCAAACTGATTTATAGATTCAATGCAATCAATACCAATCAAAATCTCAACAGCCTGCTTTACAGAAATAGAAAAATCAGTTACCAAATTTATTTGGAAGGTGTGATGGTTAGGTTAATGTGTCAACTCAGCCAGGTAATTGTGCCCAGTTGTTTGGTCAAGCAAGCACTGGGCTAGTTGTAATTCAAGGACATTTATGGGCTTTAGTTGCCAGTGAGGGAAGTAACTTAACACTTTATGGTCTGGTAACTGTAAGCTTCTACCCCAAATAAATATCCTTTATGGAAGCCAACAGAGTTCTGGTATTTTGCATCAGCTCTCCTTTGGCTGACTACTAAGGCAGGGTAGGGGGGAAATACACTAAATGTAAGATATGGACTTAGTCTGTAATAGTACTTTGCTAATGCTCATCTACAATTTGTTATAAATGCAAGGTATTTGTGGCGGGGTGATGTATGGGAGCCCTGTATGATGATATGCATGGTTTTTTTTGTAAGTTCACAACTTTTACTATATATTTATTATTTATGTATGTTTATGTGTGAATGATATACTTCAATAAATTGTTTTTAAAACTATTTTATTTTTTTTTATTTATTTAAATTTCATTTTATTTATTTCTATTGCTTAAAAGCAGTCATAGAGAATAGATATGTTAAAAACAGAATAAAAAGGAAAAATGACTGCAGTCTTCTTCTTGGAAAGAACTCAAGCCTGATGATAGCAGAGCAACATCTTCCACAACTGAAAAATTTCTACCTAGAATTCTATTCTCCGTGAAAATATCCTTAAAACATAAGGCAAAATAAAAAACTTTAGAGACATACAAAAGCTGAAATAAATAATTACCAGCAGGTCTCTTCAAGCAAATCTCTTCATTTGTTTAGGTCTTCTTTAATTCCCCTTTCAAATATTTTGTAGTTCTCAGTGTCCAGGTTATATACCTGTTTTATCTTTTTGAAGAAACCCTTCTAAAGAAATACAGGTATAGCAGCATCCAACATTATTTTGCTTCTTTACCTAAAATGTCAGATGCATAGGAGGTTTTCAAGATCTTTATGAATTTTATATGAATACAATTAAGCATTTTTCCTCTTTTTCATTTTTTTTCATTAGTAAGAAGACCCTGACTATGTCATTTAACTAATCTGTGTTCATCTGTATATCTTTTTGAACACTAGAGGAACAACTAATTTAGCAGCTGAAATTAGATGAGATAAATGTGACTGAAAAAGAAACTTCTTAGGAGCGTTTCCATAACCTGTTGAGCTGCCTTTGACTGTTCTTTTATTTTTGTGAATTTGAAATAAAGTTGTTAATTTTTAAAAAAGAATGAAAAAAGAGATTGTAAAGGCCACTTAATCTATACCTGCCATACTCACCCACAGGGCACACACTTATCATAAAGGGAGATTCTGTAAATTCTACAAAAGTTTTAACATTGTTCTTTTTACTGGGAGCAGCCCAATATTTTCCATCTTTTATAGAGTGAAGAAACTTTCATTGGTTACAATGTTATTTCTAAAGCTTGAAATTAATTTTGGCCCACTATCAGTTTAATCCCTTTCCATTTCTTAGATGTTCAATACAGCTCCTGTTTGAAAGTTGGAAGTATATGGCCATGTTGTCTGCTGTTAGCAAAGCACTGGGGACTGCATCACCTGACAGCACATACCTTGGGTGCTGCTAAACCTACAGGGCAGCTCGAAGGACGCTTCTGAGGATCTTCAAACATGCAACCTCATCTGGGGCTTCCTAAAGAATTTTGGGGAATGTATAAAAGTAGGCTGTGGGTAGGAAGACAGGTTGTTGGGGAAATAGAGAAAGGCTTTGAATATTCAACTGTGATTAGACATTTATTGTCAAGTCAAAATTACAAGACAGGCTGGTTGATTTTTATCAATAAAATAAAATACATATCTGCACTTTAAGGAACCCAGGTTAAAATTTGTCGTGAAATTTCACTCACACCACCTTGGCTTCTTACCCATCACTAGGCCCTTATAGAAAAGATAACATATTAGCCCAAATTCCCATCTTGTGTGGATGAGGCAAAATTATTCACCATAACTAGTCAAACAGCAAATGCCATCTGTCTTCTCTGATAGTTCCCATGAGGAAAAAGGAGCATCGGAGATTCCTCTAGGGGCAGACTGTTGAAGTTGCCTTAGGAACCAAAATGGCATCAGCATCCCGTAACTGAAGACAGTTTGTCTATTTCATTCTTATAAAAAAGAAGCATCTTACCTACATTATCTCTTTTAATCTCTACAATAGTCCTATGTGATGGATAATATTGTTCAGAACAGTTTCATAATTTGTCTAGATTTTTGCAGCTGGCAAGTAGCTGAGCTGGTATTTGAGTGAATTAGTCTGATTCCAAGTGATCTGAGGGATGGTCCTGCTAATCAGACCTGCAAGATGACAGATATTCATCCAGAGTCTATATGAAGCCATATATCTTTCTACAATATAGTTTCTGATTTCTCACTTTACCTGCAATTATTAAGACAGAAATTTCTTCACAACTCAAAAATAAGTCACATGACTTCAAGACAACTTACTTGCAATGCAGTAGAGCATATCAGAATATAAGTGGCTGACATCTTCCACAAAGAAGGAGTGGTCCTTGAAGATACGTGCTTCCTTGGGAAGGTAACCCGTCTCATTCAGCTTCGCTAGAAAATGATAATAAATACTATTGGACTGAATAAGTAGATCTGAAAAAATGCAACCTATTAAGCTATGATGTACAAACGTTCAGTTTTAGGAGATTTAACAAAGAAAAATCTTATGACTGTTTTTAGAGAAAAAAGAAGAAAGAAATTGACCGAGTAATATGGATCATGAGGCAACAGCTCCTCCTACAGTATCCGAGAAGGTAGCATTTCAAAGATTTCTTTTTAGATTCAGTTTTAGAAAATTAACCTGCCCAAATGCAGGTTTTCTCTTTACTTGTTCATCTTGCATGTGTCTATGCCAGTTTAATCATTTATTGATAAATATTGATTCTTCATCCCAAATTCCTAGGAATTCCCACATTTTATTACAGACTGCTGTTAAGAACAGGTCTTCAGCTCACTCACGCTAAGTGGAAAGTGGATTTTAAAAGCCAGTAAGTTCCTTTCTTTGGGCAATCCAGTTCTAATAAAGGGAAAAACTTAAACAACTCTGCATAAATGGAAGGCTAGCCCCAAAATGTTGGTGAGAGGGGCCCAAAGTCCCCGTAAGAGAGCCTGGCAGTGATGAGTCTTAGGTGGGTTCCTAGCTCATAGAGTCTGCCCAGTATCTGGAATCCCCAGACATTTCAAACGTTAGCCATTTTTCTGTGCCTCTTAATTTTTAGTCCTCATTTCCAGACTTAGTTTCTAGCCTGACCACAAGATGGCACTACTCTCCAACTGTTAACTTGCACCAGACAAGCACACCCCCCCCCCCCCCCCCGCCCCCGACCCCGTGCATATAGCACAGTAGGAAAAAAAAAAAAAAGGAAAAAGGTAAAAACATAGGGAGCGTTTCCTAACATCCCCCCTATCCCCAAAAAAGTATATTAAATCAACAACGTCTGCTTTTAAGGAAATTTCAGATATAAAGAAAATAAAAATGCTTGCGTTATGAGCTATTTCTTTCTAAATTTAATAAATACTTAAGCATAGATCCTTTAACACATGGCATCAGAAACTCTTGCTAGGCAATTGAATAATAAATAATGTTTAAAGAAAGGTTTTGTTCTTTGGTTTCTGAGATACTGGCCCCTGAATCACAGGAAAAGTAACAATGGCTTTTCTCTTGAAAAATTTCTCCATGCTTGTAAAAAAATATTGATTGACTGTTCTTTGGGAGTTGGAGAAATGACCTATTTAGCAGAATTTCTATTAGGAATTTTTAGTTGGCCTGATTTTTTGGTTCATAACTCGCTGTCTGTCTCTCCTCTTTCTCTCTCTCACACACACACACACCTGCTCTTCCAACAACGTAAATTACAGCACACTAGCTCATTTCCCATGACAAAGGCTCCTGCCTGACCGCTCTCTCCTGAAACCTTTTTAGAGGCAAAGGCTCCACTTTCCGGGCGGCCAACCCTGATACCACTTCCCTGGCAGCTACAATCCTCTGTAAGCACATTTGGTTGAAGTTACCAGGCCAGCGCTGAGAACTTCGTTAGTAAATGTCACAAAGAAACTTGTTTTTCACACATACAGTTCAGAAAGACGTGCGACTCCACACTGCGGGAAGAAGCTTTCTCATGTGTGGGAAAGAAATGTACACAGGCACAGATGTTGGGTAGCCGTGGACTTATTCTAGACCGCGCACATTTTCTCTCTTTCAAAAAACGGTTAACCGAAGTGATGACATCTGATAGCTATGCCTGTGTTTTTTTAATTTCCCTCCCACAGCCAAATTTGCATCTCATCTCTCTTCCTCTCTGTACGCGACGCATTTCGGCACGTCTGCCTCTGCCCTTCACCCAGTCTCCAGCAGGCAGGCCGCAGACCTGGGGAGCCGTGGAGCTCCAGCGACGCCTAGTGACAGCTACATAGAAAGACAGCAACTCTCACACCCGCCGGAGACTTTGCAAATTAGAAGTAGGACTTTTTTTCCTGAATTTACTCCAAGTTTGAAAAATCGCTTAAACACACACACACACAAAGAGAAACAAAATGATACCTGAAATTTTATGTGTTTGGAGGGAGCATTTGGTGTAATCTTCTATAAAAATATTTTCACCAATAGATTATGTAAATATATCCATTCGTAAGATTAGCTTTCTTTCCAGCCCTGCTCTGGTCTTGTGGGTGTGTTCTTAAGGAGTGCTGAAAGACTGTTCTGAGACCCAGAGACTGCCTCTGTGACTCTGATACAGTGCATGGAATTTTCTAATGCATTCCATAATAAGATGGCAAGCATTTGCTTTGTCTTATGCTGGAATGGACCCCACGAAATTAAAGAATGAATCTAATCTATACTCTCAGACATCTGGGGGAAACCACACAGTAGAGTAGGTGAAAAAACTTATTTACTTATATTTCCCCTGTTCCGTAATGTGCTGACCCTGGAACTGTTACTCTCCCTTCTTTCCTTGCTTTGGATTGTTCTGTCTAAATTCTTAACAACTTGCAGTTATCTCCAGATTCTCTTGCTGTTGCTTGGGACATTTATTTGACAAATGCTTTTGAGCCCCAGCCTTGTGTGTAGATGTTCGAATATCAAGATGAAGAAAAGCATGTTTGCCACCCTCAAAAACTCCCATGGTCCAGCAGAGGAGACATGTGCCATGAATAAACTGTAGTGGAGCTAAGAGAGGAGTGCTTGATGGATAGCGGTGTGTGGCACGAGGTGATTTAGCAATAAAAAGGAGGTGAGTGTGCTGTGCTTGTGGTTTTCCGATTGCACTCTCTTCTATCCATGGAATCCAACCAACCTCTTAGCTGCCACTGTGGACTTGTCATGAATAAAGTCTCTCACTTGTCAATTCCAGGGCTCCAACACTTCAGGTCCAATTAAATAATATCAGAGTCACTTTTCACCACCAGCCCTTCCCCTGCTTTCTCAAAAGCAACTAATGATCTTCTCTCATCATGGTTATTTTAAAGAGGACAATATTGTTAGTAATGTTCAATTGATTGATTTTTAAATCTTTGTAAAATCTGTTGCTCTGACATTTCACGCTGATTAAAGTCATGACATTTATCCATTCAGGGGGAAGGTAGCACAACCTAGAATAAAGAAATCACTAGCTAGGCTTTGTGTTTCAAAATGGAATTGTTTACTAATAATGGGGGAAGGGATGAGGGTTATATGGGAACTCTGTTTTTTCTGTAAACCTACAACTTCTCTGACTAAAGAAAAAGATGAAAGATGATTAGCAACCATAATTTCATCCGTAAAGAAATGGTCAGTAGCCTGAAAGCATGTGTCTTTACATTGCAAAAAAAAAACTAACGTTTTGATGAGAGAGCAAAGGATTTTTAGAATTGCAACAAGTCAGACCTTACCAGGTAACAACAGAGCAAAACAGGGTGCAGGGAAAAATTCAGAATATGACAGAAAATAATTGCCTCACATCCTTTGGGATTGAAATGGGGCAAGAGTTTGGGACAAGGCCTCAGGCACAAGTGCCTCATTTTCTTCTTCCTCCTACCTTTGAGATTGAACCTCAAAAGCTGGGATAGAAATACGTAAGTGCGCTTTCATTGGTGGGTGGCTTCTGTCCCACTCCCCTTAACCTGGGAGATTGTAAAAATATTTCAGATCAACTAAAATTCAGAAAGATACCACTTCCAACTAGAACCAAAGTAGCAAGAGCTGAGGGAAAGCCTAGAGCAGCCTCAGGGATTACCCCACCCAACAGCATGGGGTAGAGAAAGCAGCTGAGAGAACTGATGGTCACAAGGAAGCTGTAGAAAGCAATGATCTACAACTGAAAACAATGGCACAATCCGTGGCCATCAGCCATGGATACCAGCATAAAACCCAAAAGACAGGTGGGGACAACAGTGGCCAAGAAAGACCTGGGACCTCTCAGGGGAGGTCCAGGATGAACTAGATGAAGTCCCCTGGACTGGAGGCCAGGCTCTCCCACTGTGACTGAAGATATTTAATCATTGCCCGGATGAAATCTTCAGGAGAAAGTAGAAGGACCATCCCTGAAAGGGGTGAAACAGTTATGTTGAATCCATATATATATGCAAATAAATACACACTCACTCAGTGGTGTGATGGAGCTGGCTTGCCCGCTTTGTGAAAGTTGGATGTGTGCATCACTTCTCAACTCTACATTCAGTGGCATCATGTTGGTAGCTTGGAATCCGCCACAGTGGCAGTATTTTATACCTTGGAAATTGGTACATGCCACAAATCAGAGCTTCTCCCCAACCCTCAGGGAGCTGATTATTAAATATTGAACAGTACACTGCTGCTGTATATATGTATGTGTGTATGTGTATATATCTACTATCTGTATTTTTTTCCCCAGAGAGAGAATTTAAACCAGGAGAGACTGAGTTTGAGCATTCCTTACCATGTTCTACCCTCAAAATCTATATACATAT
This sequence comes from Dasypus novemcinctus, assembly GCF_030445035.2. Lineage (NCBI taxonomy): Eukaryota > Metazoa > Chordata > Mammalia > Cingulata > Dasypodidae > Dasypus > Dasypus novemcinctus. Next base: position 81,049,284 of record NC_080686.1, read on the forward strand.
ATGCACACACATATACACCCACACACACTTACACACACACATACATAAATATACACACCACCATCATCATCAGAAATGAGGATTTCAAGAGGGGGCCTTTCTTTTTTAAGTTACAATTCCTGCATATCTGAGGTATGAAGAATAAATTTCAAACCTACTATGCTTAATTAGGAAAAGCATCCCCTTTGAGGTGTCACTGAAATGTCAGCTGCCCTGTCTCTCTCATCGTACAGTTGACAGAGCTTCTGTTTTGGAATTCAGGTAAGTCTGGGTTCGACTCACAGCTCAATCCCGTACTATGTAATCTTGGTACATTAATCAACCCTTGAGCTTCTATTTGCTTACCTATAAAGTGGACACAAAATATCCCTCCCGAGTAGGGCAGTTGAGAAGAGGAGAACTATAAAAGTACCTGCCCTGTTAGGCCTAATAGTAAATAAATAGATAGATAGATATTTAGATAGATTAGATAGACAGATAGATAGATAGATAGATAGATAGATAGATGCATAGATATTCAGATAGATATTTAGATAGATTAGATAGATAGATAGATAGATAGATAGATAGATAGATAGATAGATAGATAGATAGATAGATAGATAGATAGATAGATAGATAGATGATAGATAAAATAAAAGCTGCTAATCCAGGATAACTAACTCAGCTACTTGGAACAGGCGCTTTTCCCTCACTCCTCTGCTGGGGGACTGGAGAGCGCCACCGCGCCAGCGCGGGCGGAGGGAGGCGACCCTGTCCTTCAGAGGAAGGCGTGGTGCTAAATCAAGACCAACAGCAGCTGAGTTTCAAGGCGACCGCGTGGCACAGGGTGCTTCCCCGGGGTGCCGCGGAGAGGCAGCCACGCCGCGGAGCAAGAGCCGGACTTCCAGGCCCGATGAAACGGGCGGCGCCTTCGCGCTCCAGGAATCAAACCCCGCGGCTGGGCCGGAGGCTGCACCCAGCGCTGCTCCCAGCGCGCCTCCTGTGCAAAACACTTGCACGGCCGAGGCACAGAAAGGGCTCACAGACTGCAGGCCCGAATCCGCTCACACGCCTCCCCCAGGAAACGAAAAGGAAGGCAAAAAATCACACAGAATACCGTGGAGGGCTGGAGAGCGCACGGAAGGCCTTTCCAACTCCAATTAAGTGCGGGCGGAAGGACGTGATCCCCGCGGGGAAACAACCCGCCTCCGGCAGCCGGAGCGCCGCGCTGGCGCTTTAGCCTTGGCTCTCTCCACCTGGCAGAAGAGGCTGGGAAATTGCCCGATTCTCCTACCCTCTAACGACCCCACCTCCCAGAAGACGAATTAGGGAATGTGCCCACAGCCCCTGAAGCCAAGGTTATAGGTGCTAGAAGCTGTCAGGCACCAGCTCCTTGCAAGTGGAGGAATTTCACCTGCTAGTTCACACCCTGCGGGGCAGGGGAGAAAGCGCAGGAGGGAAGGCTCCGGGCGCCCGCGTGGGCGCGCCACCCTCTGCCACAGGCGTCCTCCTCCTCAGTCCCCCACCTCCCACTTTCCCCAGGCCACCGCCCGCTCCCCCGCTCCAGCCCCAAATACACAAACGTCTCCGGCTCTGAAGTAACTGACCTAACCTTAAAAAAAAAAAAAAAAAAAAATAGTGAGGGGCCCCGAGGGAAGTATTTCAAGCAGTCACACTAACAATCTGTTTTAGCGGATCAAAGGGAAGAAGCGCGGCAGTGCAAGGCCTTCCTGCGCGTCACATTCCTCCCTTGTGAGAATTCTTTGAATCTGTTCGATGCCCCTGGGGCGGGCCTCCTTTAGTTAAGGTTTCAAGAGGTGCTCCATAAGGCTTCCATGCCAGAAATGGATGTGTAAAACAGGAGGAATAGGAGCTGGCAGGTAAGACTGCAACTGGGAGGGATGGCAGAGGAAGAGTGGGTGCAATGGGGAGCCTGATCGCCAGTGAAAAGAGCCGGCTCAGAATGCTCAGGAGGATGCGCTGGAACCAGAGCGAAGCAAGCCAGACTGTTGTTGTCGGTCTCCCATCAGCAAAAGCAAGCTGCATTTCTAACCGCAGAGCACTGCGCTGGAAGTGTTTCCACGGACTCCTATGAGAACCAAGAAGGCTGCCTGTGTTTGTGTTTCGGAATTAGGAAACCGAGTTTGGGGAATTAGTCAGAATGCCAAAAATCCCAAGGCAGGACGTTCCCTGTTAGCACACACACATCTCTGTTGTTCTTACTGTTGCTTAATCAATAATCTACTAATATATATTTATGAGCACCTGCCTTGTTTCATTTCAGTGCCAGGTATGGTAAGGGTTCCAGGAGATGGTCCCTAGACTCAGGAAGCTTGAAATCCAATGAGAAAGAAAATTTTAGCACACATCAATAGTGAAATCCCACAGATGATGAAATACTAAATACAGTTTAAAATGCTGGAACCTGTAAAGAGTCAAAACAGCAGAAATTTATTCTTCCATGAAGTCTTTGAGAACAAAGAAGACAAGCTTACTCTTCAGTTCATCTTCAAAACCCAGCATAACTCCAGGTACAAAATCAGAATCCCATAAGCTTAGTTGGAGTCAACTTGTCCCTCTTACATGTAGGAATACAGGACCCCAGAAAAGTTTTGGCCACAAATGTCCTCCTGGTGCAGGAGACAGCACCCAGTGGTAGAAAGAGAGCAAATGTTAGTCCGGGAACACTTGGTTCAAGTCTCCACTACTTGTATATTGGTATTCTCCGGGAAGATGCCTTTACTCTCTTAGCCTTAGTTTTTTTCACCTGCTAAATGGGGATAAATACAATTTATATCAGACCCTACTGTGAATATACAGTGAGAGAATAAGAGTGAAAGAGCCTTGCAAAATTAAAAAGTAGCAATAGATAATGCGTTGTAGTGATCATAAGTAATCTGTCATAAACTTTCATACTCTGGGCTAAACACTGCTTCTGTAAGCTATAAATTCCCTGGAAAGTGGAAGCACACAACGTTCCCATCACCTCGGTGTCAAGGAGAATAGCAAATTTCCTCTGGAAGTTGAAGGACCTTGACCCAATGTAAAGGACCTGGAAATAGACTTACCTAAGTCCTTCTCACACTGAATTTAGATTTATTGGAGAACAAGATTTTCAGAAGAGAGTAGAAAGAGTAATTGTTGCAGTGCCTGTTGCAATCTTCATTTAAAGGTAGACAAGGAGCCTTGAGATGCTGCTTCAAAGCCAACATAGCCAAGGCCAAATGGTAAGGCCATCGACAATCATTTTTGCGGATGATTCTGCAAAAATTCTGGCATTCTCCACCTCAGCCTCTGACATGAGTGCCTGAAGAGAGTTTGAACTTAGGCAGGTGAAAGGGATTTTGTATGAGGAAAAAGAGGAGCAATTCTCTCTTCAGTGAATATACATGTGCCCTTTGTAACTCTTCCCTAGAGGGTGTCAGACTGAGGACCATCTCTGCCCACTCTGCCTCACCAACTCTTTTATTCTAGGTAAGGCTGGACTAGGAGAAGGTGAGTAAGGTGACCATGGTACAAAATTTAAGGAGGCACTCACTCTCAATGTCATGCAAGTGCAGGGTGATGCTTAACAGAAAACGATGTCAAAGCTCCCTTAAATATGGGATGAAATGCAAAGGGCCAACAGTCAGCCTAAGGCTGGGTGCGAAGAAGGAGCTCAGGGAAGCCACTTTCTCTTGGCAAGGTGTACATTCTATGTAAGATTCAGATATCTGTAATATCGGCCAAGAAAGCTACGACTTTCCCTTTGCACTGCCATCCCTGATTCACTAGACATATGTCAATACAGACTTCACAGGATCCCAAGGGGACTGCACTCAGGGCAATTGACCTGCTTTGTTGTGCTCTAAGCTGGAGGTGGCGTGGAGCTTTATCCTGCTAGTCACTCCACCTTCTGGGTCTCCAAAGTACTCTGTACCTGTGTCTAAAACATCTTGGAACAGTGAGAGCTCACCTCCATGTTCGGCGTATTGACAGGGATCAATATTCTGAAAGAAAGATTTGACAATGGGTGTACCCTTATTCTTGTCTGCAGTGAAGGGAAATAACCTCTTAATTTTGTGCCTCATTGGCAGAAGGCAAGTTTACCAATGAAAATAGAATATATTTAAGAACACAGACTAAAATACCCTTTTGTTAAAAAAAGAAAGAAAGGAAAAAAGGTGCAAAGAAGAGCCAGCAAAGGTGTGAAAAGGAAGCTCTGTAACTCTGTAAACAACCTAAGTCAGAAATAACCTGGACACCATTTGACTGGCTGACTTTTTAGGTTAGCTGATTTTTGAGGAATTGGCTAAGATTAAAACAGCAAATGAAAACATATTTGTGTTCCTGTGTGGAAAATGTGCTTTGACCCTAAGGTGACAATGCTGGAAAAGTAACATTTTGCGCTGGCATTCTCAGAAAGTCAATACTGAAGTAACTGATATCTCACTATTGCTCTGAAGCCAGCTCCAAATCAGCAGTTCTTAATAGGGCCCTTGAACTCCCTGAAAGTATGTGCAAACTATTGTGAGAAAGTATACATATGCTTTTATGCATGTGTGCAAGCACATACACTCATGAATGTGGGCATTTTGGGAAGGAGGGCCATAATTTTGTCAGTTTTCAAAAGTTTAGGAATGACTGTGCCACATTCAATCTTTGCTAAAATAGTTGTTAAAAATATTGCTTTTTTATTTTAGTAGGTACTGGGGATTGAACTCAGGACCTCAGGAAAGCAGATGCTCAACTACTTAAGCTACATCCACTCCCCAGTGAGAGTTGGTTTTTTCTTTTTTTGTTTGTTTAGGAGGTACTGAGGATCGAATCTGGGACCTCATACATGGGAAGCAGGTGCTCAACCACTTGAGCTATATCTCCTCCTCCTATATTGCAGTTTTATAGTGGAAAATATTCTGAGATCCCCAAGACCCAGTGACTTTGCCAATACTAAAATGAGAGACCATGAACTGTCAATTAGCGTCTTTGAACCTCAGCTTTCTTAAATATTTTAAGACCTAAGTATCACCATCAGCTGATAGACTAAAGGCCTAAAATTTAAAAGGGCCATTGATAACAATTAACAACTTCCCATTAATCCCCAATGGAGAACTAGTTAATGTATAGTTGATTTCCAGGTTCCAAATGGGTTCTCTTCTTAGATAAGATAAAATGAAGGAATTGTACACTTTTGATACAAATCCTTAAGAGTGATTTATATACTGTTGTCAACACTGACACTTCTGCAAGCAGCCTTTGAATCAGTGCAAAAATTTGACAAGACAGTTATCTGGAGACTATCACATTGTCTTCTTTTAGAAATAAAATAAAAATCCTAGGTAAAGAAAATTGAGTGTCAAGGTTGAGAGTTTGCAGCCCAAGCATTTTATAGCCCACCCTCTGAAATATACTCAGACCAAGAATGTAGCCAAGAAATAGACGATTAAAATAAAGATGTAGATATTTCTTTCTGATTCAGGATAAAACGAAGGGTTAGTCTACTTAAGAAAACTTTACCCTGCAATAATGGCATCAACTTCTTTTATTATCTATGAGTGGATAAAAACTGGCACAATTTGAGGGTTTTAAAACCTAATCTAATTAAATTTTAAAATGCATAAAATATTAAAAGATTTGAGGATTATCAGTTTAAGGATAAAAAAAAAGAGATTTATAGATTTTGCCCTGGACAGGAAGAAATATTTTTTTCTATTTTTTTGCTCTCATTTTGAGAACATTGGAAGGGATAGAAGCTCAGAATAAAAATCTGATCTGGGAAAAGGAGATAAAAATAAAAAACCAAAATTTCAAAACTTTTGCTGATTCTTTGTTCTCTTAGGGATGAAGAGATTAGGTAGATGGTAATTTTGTTGACGAAAACATATAAAAATGCCTTTCAAGATGAAAATGACAGCTTGAGATGATGACAATAGTGTAAGAGGCAATTGAGGTGGGCTGGCCTGGGACAAAGGCTTACCTGCTTTAAGTCCTGCAGTGGAACACCCAAGAGAGGGAGAAAGTCTGTTTTCTGGGAAGTAGAGGGGGCATCCAAACTCCAGGAAAAAGGGGGGTTCCTAAGACCACTAGCTAGCACAAGCCCAGGCAAGACACAGGCCCAGAAAAAGAAAGGACCCTATATTTTACATTCTCTTTGGACTGACCTTCCTGATAGGAGGCCTGAACTCTGATGGAGAGCCCCAGCCAGTGCAAAGACAATTTTCAAAGACAGTGAAAGTGTTTTTATTTAGGTTTTTTGTTTTTTTTTTTAGCTCCTGGCACTCAAGAAAATTTCTGTCATATCACTCGCTGGATAAAAACACAAGAAACAAACATCTCCTGGCATAAATTCCAGAGTTAACATTTTAAAATATTGAAATGCACAGTGTGCAACAAAAGATTACAAAAGAAGAAACAGGAAATGATGACCCATCCAAAGGAAGAGGATAAAAATCTAGAAAACATCAATGAAGAAGACCAGACTGTAGACATACTGGACAAAGACTTAAAAAAATCATTTTCAATATGCTCAAGATGAAGGAAAATGCAGAGAAAGAACTAAATGGTATCAAGAAAACAATGAATGAACAATATGAGAATATCAATAAAAAGATGAAAATTTGAAAAAAGAACCAAAGAGAACTACTGGAATTGAAACACAATAGCTGAAATGAAGTATTCCCATGAGGCTTTCAGCAGCAGATTGGTGCTAGCAAAAAAAAAGAAGCAGTCAACTCGAAGACAAGATAATTGAAATGAGACAGGCTGAGGAGAAGAAAAAAGAATTATAAAAAGTGAAAATAGCCTAAGAGACCTGTGGAACACCATCAAGTGTACCAATGTACACATTATAGGTGCCCTGGAAGGAGAAAAAAAGAGAGAAAGGGCAGAAACGATGACTGAAAACTTCCCAAATTTAGCAAAAGACATGAATGTGCACATCCAAGAAGCCCAGAAAACAACAAATAGGATAAACTTGAAGAATAATATGATCCATCACGTACTGATCAAACTGTGGAATGCAAAGTACAAGGAGAGAATTCTGAAAGTTGCAAGAGAAAAGCAATGGGTTAACTACAAGGAGTCCCACTTAGATTAAGTGCTGATTTCTCATCAGAAACCATGGAGGCAGCCATAGGTTGAAATACTTAAAGTTCTGAGAGTAAACAACCGCCAACCAAAAATTTTATATCTGGTAAACTTTCTTTAAAAAATGAGGGCGAGATTAAGATATTCACAGATAAACAAAAGCTCTACAAGCAATCCTAATGGGAGTTCTGCAGACTGAAAGGAAAGGACACTAGACAGTAGTTCAAAGCAGCATAAAAAAAAAGATCTCTGATAAAAGTAACCATTTGGGAAATTACAAATGCCAGTAATATTGTATTGTACTTTTTGCTATGTAATTCCACTTCTTACTTCCTATACGTTCTAAACAGCAAATGTATAAGAAAGTAATGACAAATTTATGGTTTGGGATATACAATGTCTGCAGATATGATTTGTAACAAGAGCAAAGACGGTAAGGGGATGGAGTGTATGGAAGAGTGTATTTGCATGCTATAAGTTAAGTTGGTATCAAATAAATATGATTGTTATATATTTAGGATATTAAATTTTAGCCCCACCACAAACACAAGGAAAATATATGAAAAGTATACCCAGATATAAATGAAAAGGGGCTCACTATGGTACAATATAAAAATTCAAATAAATATGAAAATAGTTATTAACAAGGATTGAGGAGACAAACAGGTATAAGACTTACAAAAGACTAAATAGGCAAAATGGCATAAGCAAGTCCTGCATTATCAGTAGTGACTTTAATTGTAAATGGATTAAACTCTCTAGTCAAAAGGAAGAAGTTGACAGAATGGATTTTAAAAAATGACCAAAGTATATGTTATCTACATATAGCTGAAACTATGTTTATTATATGTTGAAACTCACCTTGAATTCAAAGATATAAGTAGGTTGAAAGTGAAAGAGTGGAAAAATATAGACCACACAAGTAGTAACCAAAGAGAACTGAGCTGGCATAGATATACGAATATCAGATAAAAGAGACTTTCAGCCCAAAACAGTTATGAGGGACAAAGCTGACCATTATATACTGATAAAAGGGTCAATTAGACAAGAAGGCATAATTATAAATATATATGCACCTAACAGCAGAGCTCAAAAATATATGAGGGAAGTGTACTTGGCCCATTGGTTAGGACGTCCGTCTACCACATGGGAGGTCCGCGGTTCAAACCCTGGGCCTCCTTGACCCGTGTGGAGCTGGCCTATGCACAGTGCTTATGCACACAAAGAGTGCCGTGCCATGCAGGGGTGTCCCCTGCGTAGGGGAGCCCCACGCACAAGGAGTGCACCCCGTAAGGAGAACCGCCCAGCATGAAAGAAAGTTCAGTCTGCCCAGGAATGGCACCACACACATGGAGAGCTGACACAACAAGATGATGCAACAAAAAGAACACAGATTCCCGTGCCACTGACAACAACAGAAGTGGTCACAGAAGAACACACAGCAAATAGACACAGAGAACAGACAACTGGGGTGGCGGGAGGGGAGAGAAATAAATAAATAAATAAATAAATAAATAAATAAATATATATATATATATATATATATATATATATATGAAGAAATACTAATTTAAAGGGAGAAATAGATGGTTCTACATTAATACTATGAGACTTGAATACACCACTTTCAATATGGATAGAACATCTAGACGGAAGATCAGTAAGGAAATAGAAGATTTGAATGATACTCTAAACCAACTAGACCTAAAAGACAATGTTGACAACAAGAGAATGCATATTCTTCTTAAGTACATATGGGTTATTCTCCAGGATAGACCATATTTTAGGTCACAAAACAAGTCTCAATAAATTCTTAAAAATATTGGAATCATAAAATATATCTTTCCTGACCACAAGAGAATGATGCTACAGATCAATAAAGAAGGAGAAAAATGAAAACTCACAAATATGTATAATTTTTAAAAAAAATAATATGAGATTTTATAAAATTGTCTCACGTGACCATGAAGATGCACAAGTCCAAATTCCATAGGGCAGGCTGTAATCCAGGGGCTCTGATGAAGGTCCCTGATGAGTTCCCAGGAGATGCTAATTGTCTGAAGTAGAGCTAGGAATTCTCTCTCTGAATGCTGAAATCACTTCCCCTTTTAAGGCCTTCAGCTGATTGGATGAAATATCACTCATTACTATGTACATATTTTTAAAGTATATTCTCAAACAACCAATGGGTTAAAGAAGAAATCACAAGTGAAACTAGGAAATCTCTTGAGGCAAATGAAAATGAAATCTACAACATATCAAAATTTATGGGATGCAGTGAAAGCAGTGCTGAGATGGAAATTTATAGCTCTAAATGCTTACTTAAAAAGAAAAAAGATTTAAATCAGAGACCTAAATTCAAAACCAGAAGTACTAGAAAAAGGAAGAGTGAGCAAAAGTCAAAGTCAGCAGAATGAAGGAAATAAAGATTGGAGTAGAGATAAATGAAATAGAAAAAAAAAAAAAAGGAGAGAAGGAAAGAATCATCATAACCAAAAGCTGGCCCTTTGAAAATAAAATTTACAAACTTTAGCTAGGCTGATGAAGAAAAAAAGAGAGAGGACAAAAATAGATAAAATCAGGAAATCAGAAATGAGAAGGGTGACATTGCAAACAAACCCCACTAAAATGAAAATGACAATAAAATGCTATGAACAAATATACACCAATAAATTAGATTACCTAGATGAAAAGAACGAAGTCTTAGAAACATATAAACTAACTACATTGAGAAGAAATAGAAAACCTCAACAAACCAATCACCAGTAAAGAAATTGAATCAGTCAACAAAAACCTTCCAAAAAAGAAAAGCCCAGGACCAGATGGCTTCTCAGGTGAATTCTACCAATCATTTCAAAAACTAAAGTTAACTCCAATTTTGCTCAAACTCTTCCCAAAAAATGAAGAGGAGGGAACACTTTCTAACTCATTCTACAGGGTCAACATCACCCTCATACCAAAACCATATAAAGATACCACATGAAAAGAAAACTACAGACCAATATCTTTTATGAATATAGATGCAAAAATCCTCAGCAAAATACTAGCAAACTGATTCTAATAGCAATTAAAATAATTACACACCATGACCAAGTGTAGTTCAACATGAAAGAATCAATTGATGTAATACACCACATTAATGGATCGACAGCAAAAAAGTACATGATCATTTTAATTGATACAGAAAAGGCATTTGACAAAATCCAGCATCCCTCCTTTTAAAAACATTTAGAAAACTAGGAATAGAAGGAAACTTCCTCAACATAATAAAGAGCATATTATATATATATATATATATATTTTTTTTTTTTTTTTAAACATAACTAACAACCTACTTAATGGCAAAAGACTGAAAGCTTTTCCACTAAGATCAGGAATAAGGCAAGGATGTCCACTGTCACCACTATTATTCAACATTGCACTGGAAGTTCTAGCTAGAGCAATAAGGAAAGGAAAAGAAATAAAAGACATCCAAATTGTAAGGAAGATATTTAATTTCCCACATTTAAAGATGATACGATCCTATACACAGAAAATCCTGCAAAATCCACAAGAAAGTTCCTAGATCTAATAAATGAATTAGCAAAGGAGTGGGGTACAAGATCAACACCCCAAAATCAATAGTGTTTCTATACATTACTAATGAACAATCAAAAGGAGAAATCAAGGAAAAATCTCCATTTACAATAGCAACTAAAACAATCAAATATTTAGGAATATATCTAACCAAGGTTATAAAGGACTTATTTACAGAAAACCACAAAACATTGCTATTCTCCTCAGTAAAAAATTAACTATTCTAGGAGATGAGAACAAATTCCCCTTTACTGAATACTGGAAACTCCCCTGTATTCATTAACATGATTATTTATTTTCTGCCTATCTCTTGGGAAATAAATGGGAATGACAAATTGAGTGTAACCTATTCTAGTTTTGTAATTTAAACTAAAATCTTCATGCTCATTTCCTTGTGCAGTTTATACATATTGAAACAATATGTACTTCTTGATAACTTGGTGTAGTAGTCTGCCAAAGGGCTGCAGATACAAAGTATCAGAAATCTGTTGGCTTTTATAATGGAGATTTATTTGAGGGTAAAAGCTTATATGTCCAAGGCCAAATCAAGGCATCAGCAGAGAGACTCTCTCACCAAAGTCAGCTACTGTTGATCCCAGTGTGTTGCCACATGGTGAAGCAAAATGGCTGCTGATCTCTATGATGTATCAGCCTTCCCCTCTGGGCTTCCTCTCTCAGGCTTAGCAGCTCAGCCTACCTCCCAGTTTCAGCTGCAAGCTGGCACAGGGCTTGTCTCTTGGGTTTTACCATATCTGTCTTGTCTGTTCTGCTCTCTTCCCAAATACAACCATAAACTCTCAGGCAAATGGCTCATCTCTCCCTGGGGTCTCTGCTATTTGAGCCTTCTCCTTACTGTCACATGACAGGATCAAAAATGACAGAGCTCTCTCTTCTGTATCTGTCTGAGTATCCATTTGTAACAGATCCAGCCTGAGTCACACCCATTGACTCAGCCTGAGTCACACCCATTGACATGGTTGAATCAAAGCCCAAAGCAATCTTATAAAATAATCTAATTAAAGGCCCCTCAGCTAAATTTAACTCAATCAAAGTATTACACCCAGGTCCAACAATGAGCCCTTGATACTGATGACTCTGATTATGAGCCTGTGTGCCTGAAATATGAACTAGGCCTAGAGTTGCAGGGTGCCTGAGAGTTACCTCTTGAGAGCCTCCATGTTGCTCAAATGTGGCTATTCTCTAAGCTGAACTCAGCATGTAGATGCATTGCCTTCCTCCCAGTTTGGGACATGGCTCCTGGGGATGAGCCTCCCTGGCACTGAGGGAGTACTATCAAGCACCGTCTGATGATGTGACTGGAAAAAGACCTTGAATAAAGGGGTCAACTCAGACCAGCAGAATGTCTCAACCTACATATAATATCAAGTGTTAAAAACTGCTTTTTGACCTTTGATAAAAGGGGGAAATGGAAAGGATAAATGAGTTTATATGGCTATGAGTCTCTAAAAAAGAGTTGGGCAGTCATCAGAGGAGTAATCCTTACACATGCCACAGCAGGGTACCAGAGACAGCCAAAGTAGATAGCAACCCAAGTACTGGTTCTCCTGAGGGCTATGGAGACCCACAGGTTCTATGGTCATGGCAGATGGCTCTGGAGTTCAGTGCCATGTCAGTTGGCCCTACTTTGGAATTTGCGTTCCTGAGCATGATGGAGTTGGACTCAGATATGACCTTTCAACACATGCCTCTTCTCTTACTTGGACCTGTGGTTGGTGTTTGGGTTGGTGTATTCTCAGGAGACCTGAATCTCTGGACAGTCCATGTGACAGCCAGGCCCTGAGCCTCAGCAAACTTGTTGCTCCTACCCTCTGGTTTATTGGACTTACCCTGGCCAGCTAACAGGGAAGTGAAGAAGATCAACCACCACACCAGGGAGCCAAGAGTGCCTACAAATGCAAGCAGGAGAATTGTATTCATCATCCATGTGTAATCTAAACCCCCTCTTGATGTAGAGGGGGACTGGACTTAACCATCCCAGGGTCCACAGGGTGGAGGAATAGAGTATAGATTAGAGTGGACTTACTGGTGTTCTGCTGGGGAACTATTGTGATTAGTAATGGAATAAATTGTAACACTGATGTGGAGAAAGTGGCCATGATAGCTGCTAATGGTAGGGAGAGGGAAGAAGAGATATCATGTGGGTGCATTTTCGGGATTTGGAGTTGTCCTGTGTGGTGCCTCAGGAACAGATGCTAAATATTGTGTATCTTGCCATGGCCCACTGGGTGGAATGAGAGAGAGTGTAGAGTACAATGTAGACCACTGTCCATGGGGTGCAGCAGTGCTCCAAAATGCATTTACCAGGTGCAGTGAATGTGCCACGATGATGGAAGAGGTTGTTGATATGGGAGGAGGGGGGTAGGGGGGTGGGGGGTATATGGAGACCTCATATTTTTTAATGTAACATTTAAAAGAAAATAAGGAAGAAGAAAAAATTTTTAAAAATTATCACATCCAGAGGAATAGATTCATTTGCAAATGTAATCTTTCAGTTCTGGGGATTCATAAAATAATCTCAAATTGCCACACTTGGTTTGAAATTTTGCTTGTTATTGTGTTTATGTTGCTCTTTTGGAGCAAATGAAGGAATTGTCCTTGAAAGAGGTAAGAAAATGAGGATCAAATGCTACTATAACACATCACTTCAACCTCAGGAGATATGTTTGGGTTCTACCTTTGACGCAGTCACCTAGATATCCTCATTGATCATGGGTTTAGGTAAACTTTTCTGTGTCTGTTTTCCAAGTCCAATATGCCAGACAGTAACAGTTTCCTTGGCTGCCATAACAAATTCTCTCATAGTTCTGGAGGCCAGAAGCCCTAAATGAAGGTGTCCTCTGGGTAGCATTCACCTGAGAGGCTCTGAAGGAGAATCCATTCCACACCTCTCACCTCATTTCTGATGGCTGCCGGTAATCCTTGTGGCTGAATCCCTCCAGTTTCTGACTCTCTCTTCACCTGGTCTTCTCTTTTTCTGTCTGTGTCTTCTCCTATTCTCTCTCTTATAAGGACACTGGTGATGGTATTTGTGGGAATATCCAGGTATTCCAGGATGATGTCATCTCTAAATCATAATTATTTAAGATATTACTTAAGACTTAACCTAATTCCATCTGCAAAGATTCTTTTTCCAAATAAAGAAAGATTTACAGGTTCCAAGGATTTGGAAGTGGACATACTTTTTTTGGGAGTTGTCATCCAATCCATTACAGAGCTTGAACTGTTGAGGTAATCCCACCTTCAGCAAAGGACAGAAAAGCAAGTCAGGGATTATTGAATATTATTTAGCATTGCCAGAATACAGGAGTAAAAGAAATGGGAGTATAATTGAATCTAAGACTCATGAGGGCAGACACTGGGTATGTTACTTATCCCTGTTCCACAATGCTCAGAAAAGTGCCTGGCACAGAAGAGATTTTTAATAGATGTTTACTAATTCTGTGAATGAATGATAACTCATGTATTGGCCATTGTCATTTTGGTTTCCTGAAAGAATCAAATTTGGCCTCACCTAATCATCCAAACAAAGCAGTTAGGAGTATCTAATACTGAGTTCCAGAGGGTTGATTTGGCAGAAATGCTCCTGGTCACCCAAGTTGGGTGGGGTGCACAGGACAGTGACTCCTGCGGATTTAGCACAGCTGCTGAGGCAACGAAGCAGCCAAGGCTGGGTTCTAGGGGAAGAAGTCTTCCTATTCCAGATATCATAAAAATTCTTCACGTAGTTGTTTAGCAGCTCCTTATACAATCAAGCAGCAACTGAGAATGCGTGATTATGTCCTTCTCAAAGATTTCAACTACAACGGACCATAAATTTTCAAAAGCAAAATAACAACAAAAATTCATTCTCACTTCATATGTTTTCTGTTAGAGAGGTAGTGAATAAGGTACTTCTGGGAGCAACCATTCTTCAAATTCTTATCCACTGGGCTTCCCCAAAGCCTGTCTGATTAGTAGGCTTTCACCCAAATTTTCGAACTGCGGAGAAGCCCAGTGATTGGGGCAAACTCTCAGATAATAGACAAGAAATACTGAGTGACACTCCCTATGGCCTTCCAAGAGACAATTGACCACTCTATTTCTCAATTACTGGCAAATTAGGGACAGTGGTAATACTTGCTTTTCCTACAGGGATGCTGTAAGAGCCAGTTAACCACAGGCAATGTCACTGCAGATTGAAGGATGAGTGCCATTGCGTAGTTACAAACCATTATAACTGTAGTGTGAGGGCTAACCTGAAGTAGAGTTTTAGCAAGGGAATTCATGGGTCTGTCTGGCAGCAGCTTTCTGATAAATTGCCAACAAAGCCTTCCTAATTTATCTCATTCTGTCTGCATGGTGACTTGTACCTAACAGTCTCTGCAGATGATGGAGAGGAAATGTGAGGAAGCCAAGTTAAGTACAAAATATTGACAATGCAAAAGCATGTACTACAGTAGAGATTTTTCCTGGAGCTGAGTCTTTATCATCCTTTTAAATTATACTTAGAATGTGAATTGAGGAAGAGGCACAGGACGTGTTTGACAGAGGAAGGGATGAAGTTTGAAGATGCATTTCACCTAGAATCAGCGGAGCCAAGAGTCTGCGCAGTGACCTCCAGGATTAAACTGGTTTTTTTTTTATCAGCTTGACTTCAGAACCCTGAGTGAGAAATTGTTCCCAAACCCAAGTTGTAAACCCAAAAAGTGTGGGCTGATGGCTCTGTGTGACCATTTTAACAATGCATGGGGCCCTGTGGCACAAAAGGACTGTGTTAAGAATTGAAATAAATATATGAAATAAATAAATAAATAAGCACTTAAAGGGACTACAGGGTCCAGGTTTCTGGAGAGAGCCTAGAAAAATTAAAGATTGTCTTCAAATCCAAGTCCTCCCGCCCCAGGGACTTTGGCTGAATGACAGCCCTGATGTGTTTAGTACTAGCTCCTCATGGCAGGCAAGAAGAGGGGAAGAGGGGAGAGAGAAAGATGACTTGCATAAGAAAACAAAGAGAAGCCTTTAAATGCTAAAAGGACTTAGACTGCTGGGATTTAAAATATATATATACATATGCTCAACAGAAATATGATTCCACCAGTCAACCAAGAAGGAGATGTAGGGGATTAGGAGAAAATCCAAAAGCCTGGAATACCTCAGAGTACTGAGATATGTTTAAGTTCTTTGGAGACCAAGCAATCATATGACCATGGGAGGGTAGGGATACCGGGAGTGGAGGTGATAATTCCTGCTGTTGCTTGAATCCTAGTAATTCCTTCTTCCTTTATAATAATGCTAGCTGTCATTTATTTAGCTCTTATTATATAACAGACACTATGCTACATGCTTTAAAACTATTCTCATGTTGCAACAGCACTAAAAGGTAGAGATTTAAATTATTGCCATTTTAGATATGAGGAATCTGAAGTTCAGCGAAGTTATGAAATTTTCCCATGACTACATAATTACAAAGTAGTGAGTCTTGGATTCATACCATGAGAGTCTGACTCAAAAGCCTTGTTTAAGTACTATTATTGTGCCCCCGGAGAGGGCAGAAAAACAACTTCTGAGGTAAATGGAATTTAAATTGCTACCCAGACTTATAGCTCAGATTAAATGGAATAAGTATCTTCAAATAATATTGAGAAGATACTCTCGGTGTTTAATGAGAAAAGAAATAAATTTTATTAGGTTGAGGAGAATGGAGGAAGTGAAACATGAAAGAAAAAAGGCATCAAGGATGTGGAGAATGAAACTTCTATAGGCGTTTTAGTATTGAGTAGTTGCCATCTCATAAAATCTTTCGAATAGGCTATGAAGTATATAGTATCTTACCTATTTTATAAATGAGGAAACAGAAGGAGAGAGATGTGAAATAAACACTCCAAGGTCATACATACAAAGGAAAAACAAGATTTAGATCTCTACCTTGTTGTCCTGAATGCTAAAGCCCTTGTCCTTTCATTTTTGCATAATGTCTGGAATTTTCATAGGCAGAATGGGAAAAATATTCTAGACAAAGGAAATGGTGAGCTTGAAGGCACAGAGATGGGAAAATATGGTAACTATTTGGATGACCATAAATAGTCTAATGTAGGTGATTGGAAGGGTCAGAAGAGGCTGGAAAGCAATGACTTACAAAGTCATAAATGTGAGCTTGTCCATGAAGATTAAATTGCCATTCTGAAGACAGTGAGAGATAGTGAAGTTTTTTCAACTGAAAAGATGGTCATCAGAGCAGTGCAATAGCCTAAATGTACAGGCAGTATAAAATGGAAAGTTGGCAACTTTCTGATTGGTGGTTTCCTACCCTGAATCTAGCCCCAGAAGTGCCACATAATCAAAAAGATGATTGAGAAATCTATCAAAATAACAAGGTACAAGAGATATTGAGTTAGGTCCTTGCATGTATGTTGGGCAGAGTGGGATGGATAAGCAACCTAGAGCATCTAGATATGGAACAAGGAAGCATTTTCCATTTGCTATTTTGTCTCCTTGATATTGTCTTGAGAAGATCATTACACTACAAAGCAGAGCCAGAGAAACAAGTCCGGTGCCTGCAGTGAAGGCAGGGGAAACTTGAATTGGTAATAGAGCCCCACTTAGGTGGGTAGCAGTTAACTGAAGATACAGTGGGCCTTGTCAGCTGTTCAGTGCTTCCCTTTCCTGAATTTTTCCCTCTACATGCCAACTGACAAGTGACTACAACTAAAGTTTACACTTATTGATCAAGAACAGTGCCAAACATTGTAAATCCTCACAGGGCCCACTGGATGGAATGGAGGAGAGTATGGGCCATGATGTGGACCATTGACTATGAGGTGCAGAGGTGACCAAAGATGTACTTACCAAATCCAATGGATGTGTCATGATGATGGGAACGAGTGTTGCTGGGGGGGGGGGGGGAGAGGTGTGGTGGGGGGGTGGGGTTGAATGGGACCTCACATATATATTTTTAATGTAATATTATTACAAAATCAATTAAAAAAAAAAAAGAACAGTGCCAAGGTAGATATATAAATAATAATTGCAGAAATTCTCTGCCCTGAAGAGTGTACCCCCCTGCACACACACACACATGCAAATACTCTAAACTTATTTGAAGGGGACACAAGCTAGGATCTGTATTTCAATCCTTCCTGCCAAAGTCACACCACCAGCAGAGGTAAATAAAATCCCTAAAGGAATATGAGTTTACAGAGAAAAATAGAAAGATATTTTACAGAGTATAATCACTAAGGAAGAAAGATAGTGATCTGTCTATATGAAATAAAGCAAGATTTATATATCAGACAGAATAAGATTTTAAAATAAATATATTAAATATCCTAAAAGACAAAAGGAAGAATACTGGGTACATACAGTAAGCCTGAGAAATCAAAAACAAGAATCAACTGCTGTATTGGATAAGAAAATTATATAGTTGAAATGAGAAACTGGACTGAATTGCAGAGGGATTTACCTTAAAAGAAATCAATGAACTGGAAGATCATTTTGAGAATTTCTCCCAGAAGACATTAGGAAAACATACAAAGAAAATTTAGAATTAAAAGATAAGGAAGGTAGAACTAGATGTGTTATAATCCTGGTAAGTTAAGTCCCAGAAGGAGAGAGACAAATCTATGGAAAGAAAAACTTACATGAAAACACTGATCAATAATATTGAAGAAGAGATGTCAACAAGATGGTGGGAATAAGTACCTAGTGAATCCCCCCACCCTCACAGAAACATAGGAAAACAGGCAGAACCGTCAGAACCAATTTTCCAGAATTCCAATCAAGGCTAAACAGGAACCAAGTGAACACTGAATCAGGGAAAAGAAAACCCAAAATTGATAAGAAAACTGTAGGACACTTTCACATGCCCTGCTCCCCATCCTCTCTTCTGGTTCAGTGAAGTAGTCTGTGGGACTGAAAGCTTCCTGCATTCTGAGTGTGGTAGTTTCATAGCCTTGTGTGGCTCCCTGATATCTGGTTATAGCAAATTTGGGGGTATTTATATGTCTTGTCCAACCTTCTGCCTGAAATATTGACTTGAGGTGCTCAATTGTGTCACCTAACCAGTAATTCATTCATTAAGGACAGAGAAGTGGCATGGAGCCAAGAAAACCAAAACTTCCTGGGGAGAAATATTGCAATCAAGACAAAAAACCCAGTGCCTAGGACATGAGAGGAGAAGCTTGAAAGAGTATCTTTATTTTGGAGGGTAAACTAGGACACACAGGAACATTTTGTACATATGTGAAGTTTTGAAAGCTATTGTATTAGTTAGGGTTCTCTAGGGAAACAGAATCAACAAGAGATATCATCAATAATATGCAATTTTATAAGAGTCTCTCACACAGCTGTGGGGATGCACAAGTCCAGGTTCCGCAGGCAGGCTGCAACCAGGGTCTCCAATGAAGGTTCTTGATGAGTTCTGGGAGACACTGGCTGTCCAAAGATGAGCAGCGCAATTCTCACTCAATGCTGGAATCACTTCCCCTTTTAAGGCATTCAGCTGATTGGATAAAGCACCACCCTTTCCTGATGGCAATCTCCCTGATTGATATAATTGTAATCAGTTATCTATGATTTATCACTGCAGTAAAGTCAATGGTGACTAAAGTCCATAAATGCCCTTGTATTACAGTTAGCCTAGTGCTTGCTTGACCAAACAACTGGGCACAATTACCTGGCTGAGTTGACACAATAGCCTAACCATCACAGCTACCATGCATATCCAAAGCAAAACCTGCTTAGAAACACCTGAGGTAAACTATAGTTTAAGTATAAACTGTGCTAAGGTTTGAAAGATAGCCTCATCACAGAGCCAATCTACACTTCCAACATCAAACAAAACAAAGCAAAACAAAATACAGAAAACCCTGAGGAAGAGGGAGAATCTGACTTTCAGAATTAATACATCAAAAATATTCAAATGTCCAAACACCAACAAAAAATCACAAGGCATACAAAGAGAGAAAAAGATGGCTTATTTGAAGGAAAAAAATAGTGACAGAAGTGATCCCTGAGTAAGGTCAGAAGGCATTGAAATTACTAATCAAAGATTTTAAGCCAGCTTTCCTAAATAAGGTAAATGTGCTTGACTTTAAAATGCTGTTTGACCTAAAGTAAGGGGGAAATGGAAAGGAGAAATGAGTTTATATGGCTACAAGTTTCTAAAAAAGAGTCTGGAGGCTGGCAGAAGGTTTGCCCTCATGCACAACTGAGCAGAGTCAGAGAGACAGATAAAGCAGATACAACCCCCAGATATTGGTTCCTTTGAGGGCTAAAGAGACCCATGGGAGTTATGGTCATGGCCGATGGGGTTAACTACCAGGGCAGATGGCCCCTCTTTGGAAATGGTGTTTATGTGTGATGAATCTGGACTCAGATGGGATCTCCCTTCATAAGACTTTCATGCTAATGTGCTGGAGGTGCAGTTAATGTTGGGGTTTAAGATATATTTAGGGGATTTGAATCTCTGGACTGACAATGTGATAGCCAGATCCTGAGCCTCAACAGACTCCAGCACCTACAATCTGATTTATTGGACTTACCACACTCAGCTAAGATGGAGTTGAAGAAGGACAACCACCACACCATGGAGCCTAGAGTGATTACAACTGAAAATGGGAGGATTGCATCCAGCATCCAGGTGGAATCTGAGCCTCCTCTTGACATAGAGGTGCAATGGACACAACCAATCCAATGTCCACATAGAAGAGGTGGCATTGGATTGGGAAAAGTGGACATAATGGACAAAGGGTATGGGGAAAGGCAGGAAGAGATGAGAGGTGGAGGCGTCTTCGGGACATGGAGCTGCCCTGGATGGTGCTTCAGAGGTAATCACCGGACATTGTAAATCCTCACAGGGCCCACTTGATGGAATAGAGGAGAGTATGGGCCATGATGTGAACCAATGTATATGAGGTGCAGAGGTGCCCAAAGATGTACTTACCAAATCCAATGGATGTGTCATGATGATGGGAACGAGTGTTGTTGGGGGGGGGGAAAGGGGGGGTAGGGGGGTGGGGTTGAATGGGACCTCACATATATATTTTTAATGTAATATTATTACAAAGTCAATAAAAAATTAAAAAATTAAAAAAAAAAAAGGTAAATGTGCTAAATGAAAACATGGAAAAGAAACTAAAGTAAATCAGGAAAACAATACATGAAAAAGGAGGAATTAGACATTTGTAAAAGGAACCAAATGAATTGTGAGAAGATGGCATCAGATTAGGAAGGCAGGTCTTAACTCTCTCTTAAAAACAATGGAGAAAGAGCCAAAAGCTGTCCAAGGGGCCTGATTTGGGGGTCAGCAGACCAGGACAGTGCTTCTCCGTTGCAACCTATGCAATGTAGTCACAGCCAAACAGGGACTGCACAGTCCCGAGGAGGGAGAGGTGAGGGGATGGAAAAATGAAAGACACAAAATAGCAGGGATCAGGTGGACTGTGAGTAGCTGCAGGAGTGAGACAGCTACTGCAGGCACTCATCCTGATTACACATTTTATTTTATACCCTAAGTACAATTAGTATATTCAGCAGTTCTTACAGGAAGACTTTGTTTCTAGGTCACTACAAATACACAAGTTATTCTTTGTTCTTATTAGCCTTCTGATAATATAGTTTTCTAAGACTTCATTATCCATAATCAGCATAGTTTGTTCAACACATAACCTTGCCTAGGGATGCCTCCTTCATTATCTCCAGTCTCTTTAGGGGCACTTCCTTCTTTATCTACATTCTTTCTGTGAACCTTAGAGCCTGCTTTGCAGGTGTCCAGGAGCCCACCCTTCTCAACTCCCAGGAGGGTGAGGGACAGAGAGACCAAGAACCCAAAACAATGAACATGAGTTACCAAACCCCCTTGGTGCCCTAGAAGGACTCTCCTCCCCCACCCCCAAGATATTAAGCTGGGGTAAAACCCATGGCTCACTACAGCTGACTGAGAGAGAAACATCTTCCTCTCTGTCAGCTGTTACAAGGGAAAAGGGAGGGGGAGTCAGGATATTTGGTTTGATATTGAACCAAATATCAAAGAAGAGCTGTGAAGAAAAACAATAGGCAGGAGAGAGCAAATGGCAATCAGAGTAAAGTCACCAACATATTCAGATGCTTAGACATCAGCAAAAAATTACAAGCCATATGAGGAAATAGAAAGAGACGGCCCAGGCAAAGGAATAAATCAAATATTCTGAGGAAATACAGGATTTAAGACAAGTAATCAAGGATGATCACACAAAAATTTAAAGAATTGAAAGAAATTATATTTATATTTACTGAAAGATAGAGAATCTTAAGAAGACACTGGGAGAGCATAAAGAACAATTTGAAACTGCAAACAGAGTTTATGGGAATGAAAGACTCAATGGATAAGATAAAAAATACATTAGAGGCACATAATAGCAGATTTGAATTGCTCAAAGACTGAATTAGTGATTTTGAAGACAGACCATCTTAAATGGAAAAGAAAAGACAGGAGATCAGATAGAGAAGAGAATGGGAAAAAATGGAATAGGACCTCAGGAAACTGAATGACATGGTGAATTGCACAAACATATGCATCATTGGTGTCCCAGAAGGAGAAGAGAATGGGGCAGAAAGAATATTTGAGGAAATAGTGACTGAAAACTTCCTAGCCCTAATGAAAGACATAAATATCAATATCCAAGAAGGACAGTGCAACCCAAACAGAATAAATCTGAATAGACCTACCCTAAGACACCTACTATTCAGAATGACAAATATCAGAGATAAAGAGAGGATTCTGAAAGCAGCAAGAGAAAAGCAAAGCATCACATACAATGAAACCTCGATAAGATTGTCAATCTCTCATCAGAAACCATGGAGGAGAGAAGAAAGTGGTAAGATGTATTTAAGGTACTAAAAGAGAAAAACTGCCATCCAAGAATTCTGTATCTGGCAAAGCTGTCCTTTAAAAATGAGGGTGAGTTCAAAGTCTTCACAGACAAACAAAAACTGATAGACTATGTTACCAAAAGACCAGAATTACAAGAGATACTAAAGGGAATGCTGCAGCCTGAAAGGAAAAAAAAACAAGGGCAAAAGACTTAGAAAAGAGAGTAGAAATGAAGATTATTAGGAATGGTAAATTAAAGGGTAAAAAGACAGACAATAGTACAATATGACAACAGAAAGCCAAAGGACAAATGGATGAAGTAATGCCTTTACAGTAATAACATTGAATGTTAATGGCTTGAAATCTCCAATCAAAAGACAAAGATTTGGGGAGTGGATGTGGCTCAAAGAGTCGATTGCCTGCTTCCCACATGTGAGGTCCCAGGTTTGGTCTGCAGTGCCTCCTAAAAACAAAACAAAACAAAACAACAACAACAAAATAACAAATGACAAGGAAATAAATGGAAAAAGCAATTCAGGGGAGTTGATGTATCTCAGATTTTGAGTGCCAGCTTTCCATGGATCAGATCCCGGGTTCATTCTCTGACCCAGATAGCTCACACACACACACACACACACACACAAACACACACACACACGACACAGATTGATAAAATAGATTTAAAAACCATGAGCCATCTGTATGTTGTCTAAAAGAAACTCATCTCAGACTTAAGAGCACAACCAGGTTAAAAGTGAAAGGTTGGGAAAAGATCATACATGCAAATAGTAACCAAAAAAGAGTTGGAATAGTGGTACTAATATAAAACAAAATAGATTTTAAATGCAAAACTGTAATAGGCGATAAAGAAAGTCATTATATATTAAAATAAGGGGCAATTCACCAAGAAAAAATAATTATACTATATATTTATGCACCTAACCTGAGTGCCCCAAGATACACAAGGCACACGCTAACAAAGCAGAAGGGAGAAATAGATATCCCTACAATAATAGTTGGAGACATCAATACACCACTCTCAGCATTGGATAAAACATCTGGACAGAGGATAAACAAAGAAACAGAGAGTTTGAATTATTTGTTAAATGAACTAGACCTAACAGACATCTGTAGAGCATTGTGCCCTCAAACAATATATACATTCTTTTCAAGTGTTCATGGATCCTTTTCCAAGATAGACCACAAGTTGGGTCACAAGACCCTTTCAAAACATTTTCTCTGATCATTGTGGAATGAAGCTGGAAATTACTAATGTACAGAAAAAGGGAAAAGTCATAAATACATGGAGATCAAATAATACACTCAAATAATAAATGGGTCAAAGAAGAAATTGCAGGAGAATTCAGTAAATATCTTGAGATAAATGAAAATGAGAACACAATATATAAAATTCTATGGGGTACTGCAAAGGCAGTGCCGAGAAAGAAATTTATAGCCCTGAATGCTTACATTTTAAAAAGAAGAAAGACCTAAAATTGAAAATCAAACTGCATACCTCAAGGAACTAGAAAAAGAACAGCAAACCAATCCTAAAAGAAGCTGAAGAAAAGAAATAGTAAAGATCAGAGCAGAAATAAAGGAAGTCAAGAACAAAAAACAATAGAGAGAATCAACAAAACCAAAAGTTGGTTCTTTGAGAAGATCAACAAAATTGACAAATGCTTAGCTAGACTGACAAAGAAAAAAAAGGGAGAAGATGCAAATAAATAAAATCAGAAAAGAGAGAGGGGACATTACCACTGACCGTGCAGATATAAGAGAGATCATAAGAAGATCCTATGAACAACTGTATGCCAAAAAACTAGAAAATGTGAACGAGATGGACAAATTCCCAGGAACACACAAACCACCTACACTGACCCTAGAAGAAATAGAAGACCTCAACAAACCAATCACAAGTGAAGAGATTGAAAGTCATAAAAAACTTCCCAAAGGTGAAAAGCTCAGGACAGGTGCCTTCACAGGTAATTCTACCAACCATTCAAAGATGATCTAATACAAAATCTTGCTCAAGTCCTTCCAAAAAATTGAACAGGAAAGAAAGTTAATGAACTCATTCTATGAAACCAACATCACCCTAATACCAAACCAGATAAAGATATTACAAAAAAAGAAAATTACAGGCCAATATTTTTAATGATATAGATGCAGAAATCCTCAACAGAATACTTGCAAACAGAATCCAAAAGCACACTAACATAATTATATACCACTGTAGCAGTTTGATATGGTTATGAATTCCAAAAATAGTTATTGTATTATGTTTGTAATCTAGTCTGCACTAGGACCTGATTAGGTTATGATTAGGGCTTTGATTGGGCCATGTCATTAGAGTACTGAATCCTTACCCCTTGGTGGGGACCCTTTGATAGGTGGGGACTCACAGATAAAAGACATGGCAAAGGACAGAGTTGAGGGTTTCTGATGATGGAGTTTTGATGTTGGAGTTTGTTGCTAAAGTCTAATGCTGGAGACCCAGGAAGTCAGCATGCAGAGGAAAGAGAAGCAAGCCCTGGGAAGAGAGGACCTGAGCCAGGAGAAGAACACAGAGGAATTGAGATGGCCCCTCAGACACAGGAGAAAGCCCAGGGAGAGAGACAGAGCTGTTCACCTGATAGTCTACAGCTGACCTTGTGGAGAGAGGCAAAGTCTAATGAGCCTCATAGTCTGGAGCTGACCTTGTGAAGAAAACAGTGTTACTGAGCCCAGAGGAACCCAGGAAGCCTGAATCCTCACAAATGTTGGCAGCCATCTTGTTCCAACACATGGAAATAGATTTAGTGAGGGAAATAACTTATGCTCTATGGCCTGGTAACTGCAAGGCCCCACCCCAAATAAATACCCTTTATAAACACCAACCAATTTCTGGTATTTTGTATCAGCACCTCTTTGGCTAATGCAACCACAATCAAATGGGTTTCAACCCAGGTATGCAAGGGTGGTTCAACACAAGAAAATCAATTAGTGTAATGAACCACATCAATAAACTGAGAAGAAAGATCACGTGATCCTCTTGATTGAAGCAGAAAAGACATTTGAAAAAATTCAGCATCCTTTCTTGATAAAAAACACTCCAAATGATAGGAAGAAAAAAAAGCTTTCTCAATATCATAAAGTGCATATATGTAAAACCTACAGCTAGCATTGTATTCAATGGTGAAAGACTGAAAGCTTTCTTGCTGAGATCAGGGACAAGACAAGGATGCCCACTCTAACCATTGTTATTCAATATTGTACTAGAAGTTCTAGCTTGAACAATTAGGCTAGAAATGAAAACACCCAAACAGGAAAGGAAGAAGTAAAACTTTCACTATTCATTGATGATATGATCCTATATTTAGAGAATCCTGGAAAATTTATGAATTTTAACAAAGCTACTAGAATTAATAAACAAGTTCAACAAAGTGGTGGGATACAAGATTAATATGCAAACATCAATAGTGTTTCTATACACTACTGATGTGCAATTTAAGGAGGAATTAAGAAAAAATATTCCATTTATAATAGTGACTAAAACAAACAAATATTTAGCAATAAATTTAACCCAGGACATAAAGGACCTATATTCAGAAAACTACAAAACATTGCTAAAAAAACTGAAGAAGACTTAAATAAATGGAAGTACATTCCATGTTCATGGATTGGAAGATGAAATATCATTAAGATATAAATTCTACCTCCATCTACCACAATCTTAATAAAAATACCAACAGCCTTTTTTGCAGAAATGGAAAAGACAATTATCGAATTTATTTGGAAGGGTAAGAGGTCCCATATAGCCAAAAATGTCTTTAAAAGAACAAACTTGGAGCACTCTCACTTCCTGACTTTAAAGCATATTACTTAGCAACAGTGGTTAAAAACAAACAAACAAAAAACCAACATGCTTCTGGCAAAAAAGACAGACAGGTTGACAAATGGAACCAAATTGCGAACTCAGAAATAGAAATAGACCCCCACAGCTATAGTTAAGTAGTATTTGGAAGTCTGTTAAGACCATCCAACTGGGCCAGAATAGTCTATTCAACAAATGGTGCTTGAAGAACTGGATAACCATAGCCAAAAGAAAGAAAGAGAACCCTATCTTCCTAAACCTTATACAAAAATTAATTCAAAATGGATCAAGGATGTAAATATAAAAGTGACAATAATAAAAGTCCTAGAAGAAAATGTAGGAAAACATCTTCAAATTATTGTGGTAGGTAGTAGTTTCTTAAACCTTACACCCAAAGTACAAGCAACAGAAGAAAAAATAGATAAATGGGACCTCATTAAAATTAAATACTTTTGCATCTCAAAGAACTTTCTCAAAGGGTAAAAAAGGCTTCTGAATCAATGAAAGTATTTGGCAATCACATATCCAGTAAGGGTTTAATATCCATGATATATAAAGAGATCATACAACTCAACAACAAAAAGACAAACTACCCAATTTAAAAATGGGCAAAAGACTTGAAAAGACAGTTGTCTAAGGAAGAAATACAAATGGCAAAGAAACACTTGAAAAAATGTTTAACATCACTAGCAATTAAGGAAATGCAAATCAAAACTACAATGAGCTATCATTTCACATTTATAATAGTTGCCTATTATAATGGCCACTATTTAAAAAGTCAGAAAACTGTAAATATTGGACAAGATAGATATGAAGAGATAGGAATGCTTATTCACTGTTGGTAGGAATGTAGAATGGTACAGCCACCATGGAGAACTGTTTGGCAGTTCCTAAGAAAGTTGAATATAGACTTGCCATGTGATTTGGCAGTACCATTGCTAAGTATATACACAGAAGAGCTGAGAGCAGTGACACGAACAGACATCTTCACACCAAGTTCATAGAGGCATTATTCACAATTGTCAAAAGTTGGAAACAAGCCAGGTGTCCATCAACTGAAAAATGGATAAACAAATTGAGGTGTATACACATGATGGAATATTATGCTGCAGTAAGAAGAAATGAAATAATGAAACATGTACCAACATGGATGAACCTGGAAGACATTATGTTGAGTGAAGCAAGCCAGACACAAAAGGACAAATAATGTATAACTGCAGTATTATGGGCTAAATATATTATGTAAACCCATGGAATTAATAATTAGAATATAGTTCACCAGAAAATAGAATAAGGGTAGGGAATGGAAAGCTGATGGTTAATCTGTGCAGAACTGGTTAAAAGGTTGTTTGTAAATCTTCCAATATGAATGGAAAGGATGAAAGCACATCATGGTATTTGTGACTAGCAGAGCTATTATTGGGTATGACAGTGGTTGAAAGGGAAAGACTAAGGACATTTATGTTACTAGAAGGAAAGCTAAAAAATATAACTCTGGACTGTATAACATAGTGAAACCTCATATAAAATATGAATATGTGTAATATTGCATATATAAGACTGTTTTCACTAAATATAAATACAAATAAACTAGAGAGAAGGAAACAGAACAGCATCTATGTACGGTAGGAGAAGCATAGAGAGATTGAGAGATGATGATTTTTGTTTGCTTTGTTGTTTTTTGGTTTTTAGTATTATTATTATTACTGGAATAATGAAAATGCTCTAAAAATGACTGATACAATGAATGTACAACTATATGATTGTACTGAATACCATTGATTGTACACTTTGGATAGATTTATGCTTTATTAATATGTATCAATAAAATCGATTTGTTTAAAAAAAAAGCAAACTGAAATGCCAAAAACGAAGAGTACAATAATCAAAATAAAAATCACTAGAGATGTTCAATAGCAGATTTGAACAGGCAGAAGGAATCAGCAAACTTGGAGATAAAACAACTGAAATTATTCAGGCTGAGGAGCATTAAGAAAAAGAATGAAAAAAGTGAGCAGACCCTGTGGGACACCAAGAAGCACAACAACATATGCACATGCATATGCATATGCATTATAGGAGTCCCAGAAGGAGAAGAGAAAGAGAAAAGGGCAGAAAGAATACCTGAAAAGGGGGTAGTTCCTGTGTGAGTATGGAATGGGCATAAAAGAACAAGTGAGCCACTGATAGAAAAATAAAACCAACTTACATCATCTTACAATAGTATTCCAAGCTGGCCTGACCCTGAATCTGCATTCCAAGTCAGCCTTTTCACCTCTGTCAACATCTAGGCATGCAATGAAATAGATACTTGATTTTACAGATAGCCTTTGTTGTAAATTTGCTCATCTTTAGTAATAAGAATAAATCAGTAGTATATATGTCTGTTTATTTTTTATTTCTGGCTCTTAAGTGTTCTATTACATAAAGAAAGCAATTTGGCAGTGTTTAATGACCTTATTTTCTAGTATATTCACCTTGGCATGTTCTACACTCTCTGTCAGACCTATGAGAAAATGGTTGTTGCTGGGTGATGTGTTGTTCACACCATGGAACATCTCACTCACAGGATCTGTCCTTGGTAGCATTTACGACACAAGGAGCACCATAACCAGCTGAGTTTGTGAAAAGCTTTTCTTATAGCTTGCCAAGAATTCTATCTGTTTCTGGTCCTTGCAAACCAACAAAAGCTGTTGTTATGTTATCACTCTAAAAGATGAAGCCACATATTCATATGTAAGCTTCCCCTTACATGGTAAAATGGCACCCACTAATAGTCCAAGAACTTAGAAAACCGTATCTGGATGGTTAGCATGTCTGTTAGCAGCATATTGACAGTCTTCAGTACAAGTTGAATATCTGGTGATGCATAACCTATTTCATATTCTCCCTTCATACCAGCAATAGCTTTTAAAGAAATTTCAACTGCTTTGATAGATCCGAGACTCAAATCTGTTGGTAAAAACAGCAGAAATGCAATTACGAGAAAAGCAAAAGCTGGATGGAAAATCCCAACAGTACTTACATGTAGATGTTATAACTACAATCAGTATGTTTTTATTATAAGCATTTAGGTTTAGCAGTTCAGAAAATGTTAAATTATCTTTTGGAGGTATACCCATTTCAGTGATGAAAACCCTAGGCATAAAAATGTATTTGTTGGCTCTCTGTGCCTAAAGGAACCTGCACCAAATCTCAGTGCTTGTATTAGTCAGCCCTTTGGCTGCCCTTTGGTGCTGATGCAAAGTATCAGAAATCTTTTGGCTTTTCTAAAGGGTATTTATTTGGGGTAGAAGCTTACAGTCACAAGGCCCTAAAGAGTCGAACTCAAGGTTAATTCATCACCCAAAGTCTGTTGCCATGTGTTGAAGCAAGATGGCAGACAACCTCTGCAAATGTTCAGCCTTCCTCTTCCTCTTAAGCCTCCTTGGGCCCAGCTTCTTCCAATCCAGTTGTAGGCTGGAAGGCTCATTTCTTTCTGGGCTCAGCTGTACTCGTCTCTTCACAAGGTCAGGTGTAAACTATCAGGAGAATGGCTCATCTCTCTTCCTGGGGCTGCAGTTTCAAAGGTAACAAGTTCTCTCCTCTTCAGTGTCTATGGTGCTCTCTCTATTCCTCTGTGTATCTTCTTCTGTGTTTTCCTTTATTTGAGTGTCCATTTATATAGCCCACCAAGGGGGCAGGGACTCAATCCTGAATCAAAGCCCTAATCTTAACATAATTTAATCAAAGACATCTCAGCTTAATATAATACAATCGAAGGAGATGGTGCCCAGGACAGACCTGTTTACAAGCTTAATCTCTCTCTTTGAAATTTGTAAATAATCTCAAACTGCCACAGTACGTATTTCTGTCCTCTCCCATTTCTCAACAAGCTCTATTCTTTTTCACTATTTCGCAATAAAATTTTTTTATTGGTCTAACTAAACCTGTATGGTCTTAAATTCTTTTATGTGAGATAGGTAAGTACCTAGAGGAATCCAACACTTCCAAGCTTCATTTGGTGAGTAGCCCCTAGGAGGTCTCTGGGCAGATAACCCTCCCCAACCCCCACCAGAGGCTGGTGAGTTTTAATTAAGGCCTGTCAACACCCTCTTTTGGTTCTGCCATTTTAAAGGGGGTTCCTGGATAGACTCCCACAGGAGATAAACTCTGTCTGCCTAGATTTCCAGCTTTCTCTTCAGGGGTGGTAGTGTTGAGCCCCCATGCAATGTAGATCCAAGGAAGTTCTGGGTGGCAAGTGAAATTGTCCTTGAGACCTACTGCGCATGTGGCCTAAGCCAAGCAGGAGTCCACCAGGACTTTACCAGGCTCTCTCTTTGAGTTCAGAATGGCTATCACCCATTGTTATCATTTCCTTACACCAATAGTTAACTTCTTTTAATTAGACATACCCTTAATCTTCCAATTACTGCTGTCTTCATTTTGGGTCTATGAGATGTTTTAGAAGCCTTAGAAACTGAAAATGCATTTGTTAGCAATGCATGAGCCCCACCCTCAGTAGTGCCCTGAGGCTTTGCTCCTTTTCTTCGCTGGGAAGGCCCTGAGATTGTCTCAGGGGGTTCCTGACGCTGTTCACTGGCAAGACCCAGGACTTCGTCTCCAGTATTTTAATAGACTTTTACAGGTTTTTCCCAGTTTTTTTAAATGGGTTTCACTGCAGAACTCAGACCCTGGGAGTTGCCATGAGGTGAGCTCTCTCATAGTTATCTACAAGGTAGACAAGTGTTTAAAGCTTCCTAGCCATTCCTTTTCCTAGTGGGAAGGCCTGGCCTGGGGGCTAAGGTCTGGGAACTGGAGCCAGGTGCACTGAGACCTCTAAGGCTCTAGGGATGCCCAGAAAAATAAAGTTCCCAATCCCTGGAAAATGAGACAGCAAGCAGGGCTCCTGACCTTTCCAGGAGGCCCGATCGGTGGATCAGAGGCTGGATCCGCTCCACCAGTTCTAGCAGTGGGTTGTCATCCATACTGATGAACACATTTTTTTTTTTTTTAAAGATTTATTTATTTAATTTCCCCCCCCTTCCCCGGTTGTCTGTTCTTGGTGTCTATTTGTTGCGTCTTGTTTCTTTGTCCGCTTCTGTTGTCGTCAGCGGCACAGGAAGTGTGGGCGGCGCCATTCCTGGGCAGGCTCCACTTTCTTTTTCACGCTGGGCGGCTTTCCTCACGGGCGCACTCCTTGCGCGTGGGGCTCCCCCACGCGGGGGACACCCTTGCATGGCACGGCACTCCTTGCGCGCATCAGCACTGCGCATGGCCAGTTCCAAAACGGGTCAAGGAGGCCCGGGGTTTGAACCGCGGACCTCCCATATGGTAGACGGACGCCCTAACCACTGGGCCAAAGTCCGTTTCCCATGATGAACACATTTTATCCTCCCCTAGGATAACGGGCAGTTCTTCCAGCATACCAGCAGACTCCCCATTGGGGTGCCTTCTCAGAAATTGAGACAACCTGCCTACTGCTGGTCTCAAAAGAAAGAGGCTAATCTTTTCCTGCCATACCACATGGCCACAGAATGGCTGAGAGTGGGCACTATATGGGGCCCTAAATTCCAGTTAAACCTGTGTAAGAGACAAGGAGAGGACAGATAGATCTGAGGGCCACATCTCCTTAAAGGCATGAGGATACGCACTCCATTTACTAAACCTCTCCCCCGTAGAATAAGGAACCTCCTCATGTGCCATCAATTAAGATTAAAAGGTTCCTGGCTTTCCTAGCTCACTGCCTATTTCCTTGTAATACTCCAATCCTTCCAGTGAAAAAGACTTGCAGGGTTTTACCCTTGTGGGAAATAATAATGAGATGCAGCTCCAATTGGTGTCTCACCGGGGCAGCGCTTTTCTGGAATCTTTCACTCCATACTTAACAAGTGCCCAGGGATTTTCCTGGAGGAAGAAACCTGGAAGGTCCTGCACAAAGTTTCTGCTGTGGACAGACACTAGAAGCTTTGCATCTAGGTGATTCTAAAGTAAAGTCTTTCCCTAAGCTAAGACTGACTAAGTGTGTAAAATTCTCTCCTATTCTAACCTGTCTGTGCTTGCTTTAACTTTGTCAGTCTGTTCGTGTCTAGGAACTCATAAATCATATTTGGAGTTTACCTGTTACAAATTGGATAATGGTGAAAGGTAACCTTAAAATGAGTCTTTAAATGTCAGTACTGCCTTGTAATTGAATTTGATGTATAAAAGAAAGCACTAGTGGAATTAATTCAGCTGCTGAAAAAGCAGAAAAACTTAGAAAACTTGTTATTAATAAAATTGTTTTCATTGTTTAGTTAATAAACAAAAGTACCCAATTTGTGTGTGTGTGTTTTATCTTTTATCTTTTTTTAAAAAGATATATAGATCACACAAAACCCAATTTGTTTTTAAAATGAAAACTTACTGGAAACTGTAACTAAGAGTTAAAATTATTTAGATGCCTTTATATTATAAAACGGCAGAAGGATAATATGTGAAATGGCTATAATTGGGTGGATTTAGCCTATAACCTATTATAATGGTAATCTTAGGCTAATTTACCTTTGTTTATGGCTATTTCAGGTCTAGCTTGTGCTTGCTATAGTAACAGTAATTATAAACTTACCTTTGACTATGATTTTGTGACTAGCTTCACTTTGCCCTTAGACTTCAGCTTTTGTGACCATAATTCTGAGTTTGTCTTTGTTTGTGGTTACTGCAGGTCTAGCCTCACCCCTTGCCTCTACTCATGGTTATTTCATGACAACTTCTGCCCCCTATGGCTCAGGGGAAGGCAAGTTTAAGACACCCTGTCTCCTGTCCTTCCAGTGGTATTAGTGAACCTGCTTTCTCTGGTGACTCCAGGTGTGGACTCGGTTGCTGCCTGGTGAATTCTCAGCCCCCTGGGTTGGTCATCTACGCTTCCAGTCCATCAGCCAAGGACTGTAGTGGGAAGCCTCCCACCTTGAATGTTGATGCTTCTAAAAGCAGCAAGTCATGAGAAAAACTAGGTTTCCCTGAGATGTCAATGACCTCAGTCAGTATATCCTGGAATTAGTGTTTCTCATCCAAGGTCTGCCAAAGTCAAAATGGAAAATTAGCAAGTTCTGAAATAAAGGAAAATTGTATTTTAAAGCACTGGTAACATTTTGATTATAAGCCAATAATTAAAGAACAAAATTGCTGTGCAAAACTTCATGGTCACAGCACTGATTAATAAGAAAGAGCTTTCAAAGAGATCTTTTAAATGTTATCTTAACAGTTAGAGTTATTTTGTAAGGGAATTAAAATGATAAGTAACAGTGAGATGTGTGTTTCTATGTCAAACTCTGTGTGTCTGTAGGTTATATCTTCATACATCAGGATGGTGATATCAAATTAACAAATGAAATTTCTTAAAAGAGCTCTATTCGAATTGTTAGAAATTAAATAGGCAGGTATATATGTGAATGAAAATCCTGGAACTCAAATTAGGCTAAGCAGTATGGAAAGGTCATGCAGAAATCTGAATATAGAAGCTATTGGGAAAGGGAGAAAGATTTTTCTGAACTCTTTGACCTATACAGCCCCCAAGGACTTCTCTTTGCAAGAGCTCTGAGGGAGAGGCCAGGTGTGGCAGATTAAAACGCTGTCTTGTAGGCCAGGGAATTAAAAATCAGTTTTTCCTGTAGTGCCCCATTTTAAACCTTTTAACAGCCTTACAATAAGGGTGATTACTAATCCTATAACCAAATTCCAGTAAGTAAAGGAAAAGTCCCTGAAAGCTATGGAAAGATCCTTTCTAAATTATAACTAAAACAAATTAAATAATTATAATATAGTCCAGAACATAGAAGTCAATATGCTTTTAAGATTATTCACAGTTTTAGAATTTTATTAAAGACAAGAGGTTTTAGCCTCTCCTAAATGAAGGAAAAAGAACATTCCCTGCATAAACTGTAATGGTTTCAACTTTATTTAGCTTGGGTGTAATCTCTCTAGGTTTATCAAGTACTAGTTAAATAAATTAACATTATGTGTATTAAATTTTTAAGATGAAAGTTGTAAGTTCATGTTTAATGAAATTAAGTTAAAGAAGGAAATATAACCTACCCTCTCTTAGATGGATAAACTTCATTGGTTGCTAAATATAATTTAAAAAGCTTGTTTAAAGGTAAAGTAAGTTCTAATTAGAAGAAGTTTGTGAAAACATCTTCTAAACTGAAGCATTTGAATGGCTAATCCCAGAAACCCATTATTAATTAGAAACCTAAATTTATATTAATAACAAAAAATAATTTCATAATTATTGGCCTCCTGTTGGAGGCCACCTCAATCTGTGTGTTAAAATAATAGTAAGGATAACCTTGATTCCATTGGGTTTTCATAAAATAATGAAGAAAGCAGTTTTTCCTGTAGTATTAATGTAAAAAAACCTGTTAACATTACCATGGTAAAGGTGTAGAAATAAAAAGCAAAGTACTAAAAAGTTAAGTTCATTATGTTATAACCTGCATTGGAAGTGTTTAGAAAGTGTATAAAAATCAAAAGGGATAGACTTCAATATCTTCAAACTCTCTTGTATATTCAAACCAGGCCTCTAGTACACTGCATGTTGTCACTGACCCCCAAAAGAATAAAAGTGTCTATTACATCTCTGAACAAATTCCTGAAGTAGATGGAGAATACACTGCAGTTTCTGACTCCTGTGGCAGCTGGCAATCGTTCGATATGGCCAGATGTGCAATGGACATCTCCTCCAGACTGGCTGTTTCATAGTGTCAAAGGGTGCTATGCACTAGGCTGGTGAAATACCAGAGCCTACCTTCCTAGTGTCTCCCTAGGGTCAATGGTCCTGCAACATGATGGCTGTGTGAAGGACATACCAAGTGGAGCAACAATTACCAGAGTACTGTGAGTAGGACTTAAACAAACACAACTGGCACTATGGCCTGCTCCCATGGGGAGATAACATGTATGGTATTGTTGCAAATCTGGAGCTTAGATCTAAGGCTTAAAGAGGAATTCGTGCATTGATTAGTATTAAGTATTATACCTATTTGTCTGATGACTATGACAATATCTTTTCTATTCTAGATCATATGCAATGGGATATTGAACCTGTTTATTGTCCTGGTGAACTTAATTCATTTTCTAAGTAGTTAATGAATGTGCCTATAAGACAAAGGAATGCCTCTCTTAAGTACTGTTTTTATTTTATTTGCCATATGCTTGATTTATTTTTGTCTATACTGTCTCTGTGAGTTTATATCTAAGGCAGTGCCTCTCTTCATACGTCTCCTATCTGTCTTAAGCATAACCACTGCTGTGGAAACTGGGATTGGTAGTTTATAACCCAAATCCAGCAGGTCTACCATAATCTCTCCCTAGAGTTAGCTAACAGCATAAAAGAACTCAAGGAAGAATGCTGTTTCCCATCAATTTTTGGAGGATGCGGCCTCAGAAGACGCCTAGTGTTTTTCACTCTTGTGGTCCAGTAGGTTGTGGTTGGCCCCCTTTTTTGGACCTGCCTACCACCACCTTCTTTCTCCTTGTAACAGGACCATGTTTCCTCAAAATTCTAATTAAGTTTATTTCTTACAGAATCAATGCCTTATTAGTTATGTGGGGATTTCACCCAGTTCCAACCAGGGTACGAGACCCATCTTCCCTCAACTAAAATAAAATAGCCAGATGGTTTATGCCCTGTCAGGCGGGGACTGCTGCCCTAACTGGCAGGAAGTAACTACAGAAGAATGACCATTGTCCCTCACCATCTCCTTAAGAATAAGGGCATGAACTCTCTTAGGGAGGAGTTGAGGCACATTAGTATAATGAAAGGGGGAAAGTGGCTGGCCCAGCAAGCAACATGGCCAACAGACAACATGGCCATGAGACCCTGCTGAGATTTTGACCTTGATGTCTCAGTTGGGACTCTTCAGAGGCCAAGAGGAGGCTCCAAATATTCCAAACAGGCCCCCTTGACCCCATTGGTGGGATAACTAATAACAGGTGGGATTTAAAAGGTTACCACATAAGCCAAATCTCACTCTCTCTGCCTCGAGGACCCTGCATCAAATCTCGGTGTGTATCTCTCTCCTTCTCTCCCATTTCTCAGCAAGCTCTGTTCTTTTCTCCCATTTCCCAATAAATTCTTTTTATTGGCCTAACTTTTTAAAAAATGTATTTGATGCTGATATTAAAGAAATAATTAGCAGCAGCTTCTGTGGAAAACAGAAGCTTTGGCTGTTCCTCAAGAAGTTATATATAGCAATTCACTACTAGATGTATACCCCAAAGAATTGAAAAGAGGTATTCAAGCAAAAACCTTTACATGAATGTTTGTAGTATTATCCACAACATCCAAAAGGTAGAAACAAGTCAAATGTCCATCAATGGACTACTGGATAAACAAATTGTGGCAAATCCATATGACAGAATATTATCAGGTGCCATAAAAGGTACCTTTGCTACAACAGGGATGAACCTTGAAAATCTTAGGCTAAGTGGAAGCAGCGACTCTTCTTATCTCTGAGCCTCAGAATCACAGGAAGCCTTCTTCAAACATATTATATGATTCCATTTATATGACATATACAGAGTAGACTAGTGTTTGCCAGAGGTTGCAAGAAAGATGGAATGGGGGAGTGACTCCTTAATGGGCACAGGGTTTTCTTTTGGAGTGATGAAAATGTTTTGGAACCAGAAAGTGGTGATAGTTGCACAGTATTGTGAATGTACTAAATGTCACTGAATTGAACACTTTAAAAAGGGTTAAAATGGTAAATTTTGCTAGGTATATTTCACTGCAATAAAAAATAATAATAAAGAATTTCAAATTGATTTAAAGGACACACAAATTTGGCAAGAGGATTGTCAAAAATAGAAAACGATGTTGGAGACAAATGGAGCCAAAAATAAGTTTGGAAATGCATGCCCTGAAAATTTTTGCCAAGTCTTTTCAATCATCTAGCAGTCAATGCGACAAGGAAAACCATGTGTATAAAAAATCTTTTCTTCCCATCATAGTTCACTGGGTCCTTTACTTGAAATTTTATGCAGGCACCTTAACACAACTGAACAGAAATTACTTTTCTTGCTTTTCAGAACTACAGAGATGTATACTATGTCTCCCAAAGATGCATACAATAACTGTTGGGACTTTGTGTCTTCTCACTTTGTTGAGAGGATGAGAGCACATTTGCTTGTATAATTGGATAGTTGCAACTTCTCAAGTGGAAGCATAAAGCTGGTTTACTGTTGTTTTAAAATTTAACTATGTGTAGAAAGAAGTGTGTATATTGATAGTTAATAGCCTATAGCTAATAGCCCCGGTGTTGATTAACATGCTGTCTCTTAGCTTCAGACCCAACCTTTTCTATTCTATTTTCCGATGCTAGAGTTTGAAATCTGTAAACTGCATTTCTCCGTTGACAGCTGCAATTCCTTTAGACTCAAAGGGTGCAGAAGGAAGGAAGACTTATTCCTGTTTTGCTTCCTGTTTCTATGAACCAACGTAACTATGGTTCTTCAGTAACCATTGGTGCCCGAAACATTTCTTCTGGTTTGCAATTCTCCCACACTCCTAGAACCAGCCTCATTGCATTGCTCAGGAACCCAAATACACCCTTAGGAGCATCCACTTCACAGAGGGCTGAGCGCCGGAGTCAGAGGGTGCCTCCCCCGAACTCTTCAGTTCTAAGAATTCCCACTTTTCCCTTCCCTCTTCCCCACAGTTTAGAAAGGCGATTACTAACTCTGTGATATCTTGGTGTCTCCTTTCTGCTTCTTTAATTCTTCAAAACCACTCACTAATGATACTTTATATTAAATTTTCTTCCTCACAATAACTCTCTCAATGGTCCTGGACTGGTATGATGGGGATAATAATAATACCTATCTCATAGAATTGTTTAGAGAATTAGAGAGTGTGCATGTGTATAAATGCAATATATGATAAACACATGCAGACCCATAGATAGACATTTTATATGAAATATATGCAAATATGTTAACCAATAAATATATACGCTAATTCTCTAAACAATTATATAGCCAACATTATATATTTCATAAATACAAATATATATTTATATAATGTGCTTAGAACAATACAATTAAATATTGGCTATTTTAATTAGTAATAGTACTATAATATTATTAGCACTGCCTTGAGAACTGGTGTTTTGATGTAAAAAAACTCTGGCTGCCTTCAGCTAATGGTGTACTAATGGCACTTCCAAGAGAACAAAAAAAGTGAGAAATTTATATGGAAGAGGCAGATGAATCTACATAAATTTTGTAAAATGAGAAAATATCAGAGACATTTTTACTGAATAATCCTCTTCTTACTATATGGAATATGAGGGTCCAGAAAAGTGATATCCCAAGAAGGATATCAGGCAAAAGAAGAGAAACTACTACACATTGGTCTCTAACTATATATCTGTTACTTTCCAATGTTATCCCACTCCCTTTTACCATAAGTCTGTTCAATTAAGTTATTCTCATTTTATATATATGGGACTACAAAAATTCAGAGAGTTTAAATAGCTTATCTTGGGTTAAATTATTTTAGCAAGTGGCAAAGCTAGATGTGAAACTAGATTTGTATCTACAAAAGCATAAACATCAGTAGAAGGGAAGCCTCAGGGGATGTGTGTGTGTGTGTGTGTTTATGGGGAAATTGCAACAAATATGAGGAATAAAGAGTCCTCGTTAAATAAAAATAAATAAATAAGTCCACATTATGTTAAATAAAGGCTTTTAAATTCAGCGTGAATAAATGCAAGGCAGCTCGAAGAAGAAAGAAACTTAAGCAGAGTCACACAGCAAGGCTTGGCTAGGACCAGGCCTATAACGTGGCACTGAGCAGTGGACCACTGCTCTTCTCTCAAAACCGCATTTTATCATGGAATTGCCTTCTCTACTGCTCCCCTGAAATACTAACCCAACTCCAGTCATAGAATCTATTGGCTTAAATAAATGGTAGACTCTGTGGGATTTTAAAAGTCACCTTCACGTATTAGAACAAAACTCATTATTTGCTGAGGCTGTTCATGGTGAGTACACCTATGATGATTTTTTTCATAGGAATAAAGAAAGCAGAAAGGACTAAATTTTGGAGCCAGTGGAATAATATTGCCAGAAGAAATTTGGAAAGAAGGAAGATGATAGCCGTTAGTTCCCATGTACAAGGAAAAATGACCTGTATCCTCCTATAAAAGGGTTTACCCCAAAAGGTTTCTGTTTATCTCATTGATTGTTATAACCCACTCCTGAAGGGCATGAATGGGTGAGGCCTTGAGACCAATGAACACACCTAGTGTTTAGTCAGAATAAGTTTTATTGGGGCTTATGGACAGGAAAGAATCTCTAAAGGTGGCAGTTCAGAGAATGGAGGTAGCATGCTGCAAAGAGATGAGAAAATGAGGGGTGATACAGAAGGGGTTCCAGAACAAGGACGTTCCATAGGATATGAGAACAGTTTGTGCTAGGGTCCCATGAAGTATACACATGGGGTGTGGTGATGTTTTCACTACCTTCATAGGAAGGACGTTTACCAAGGACATTTACTGATTTGGGAAGATTATAGTTTGTGATACCATCTATGCATTCTCTCCCCTCTGGAGAGGGTTGTTAACCTTTAACTCATGTCTAGGTCACACAGACAGCTACGTGCTGACGACTTAAGGGGCTTGGGTCCCCACAATGACTTAAAGAAAGCATATGCAGGTAAATGTGACATAGGAATACATTTCAGTGTTTGTAATGCTGATGGGCTGTAGCAGTGAGGATTTTCACCAAAGCATGTCAATGATGAATGTGAAGAAATAACCAAGAGAGCATTCCTGTGTGGGACTGGGGTTGGGTCCATTAGCATAAGCACTACTTAGTCTAGATCAGGGGTTCTTAACCAGGGGTCCATGAGCTTGAATTGGAATTTTTAAAAAAAATTATTCTTGTGAGGATGTGTTGGTGTGGGTGTGATATATTTATTAAATAATAAGTAGTATAGTGTGGACTTAGTAAGAGGTCTGTGGTTTTCACTGACTGGCAAAGGGGTTCATGGAACAAAAAAAGGTTAAGAACCCCTGGTCTAGAGGTCCTGTGAATTACCTATTCTTTAAATTATCAATTTTTGGGTGTTAACTCTGTCTTAGACTCCACTAAGCTCTGAATTAGTCAGGATTGGCTAGGATAAGTCATGAGATCAAATAAACCCACAATTTGCAAACCAAAGGCAACAATGGTTTCTTTCCTGCTTTCACAATGCTTTCTCCAGGTGTGGCTCAGTTTCCCAGACTTCTTTAACCTCATGCCACCTTCATTCCAACACATACATCCACAATCACAATGAACAGAAAGGGCAAGTTGGAAAGTCCAGCACCAGCAATTAAATATTTCTACCTAGAAGTGTCACACATTATTTGCAGTCATTTTCATTGACTGTGTCTCATGATTAGTCCTGTTTTCAAGAGTAAGGAAAAGTGCAGTCCTCCCTTGTGGGGAAGTAGAAACGGAGATTACAATGAACAGTGACAATGACTACTCAGAGCATTCTATACACGTCTCATCTAAATTTTTTTTTCCAAGACCATGCAATGCATGCACAATATTATCTTCTTTTTACAAATAAGGAAACTGAGTCTTATAGTCACTAAGGACATTTCCCAAGGTCACATTAGCTAGTGACTGGTAGAGCTAAGATGTAAACCCAGGTCTGCTCAACCCAAAGATGTGCTTCTAGTCACTATGCCATGCTACCTCCCTGGTTATGCATGGGCACCAGAATGGACATCTACTTTCCTCCATGGTTATTTCTCTCAAGAAACATTTTCACAATAATAAAAGTTGTGAAAAATCTAAAATAACTGTCAGTGACAATCTCAGCAAGAGTGAGGAACTACTCACCAGGGATTGCACAGATAAAGTTGCAACAAACTGCTTAAGCTTTTTAATTTCTTCACATTTTGCTCTTTTATTCAGTTTTCAGCACAAAAATAAGTGCATGTGTGTGTGTGGGGGGGGGGGGGGGTTAAAGGGAAAAGTCCCTGTGAGCAGCAAACAGATGGTGTCTAGGGAGGTGGTACCCCACTCTATAGTCTTGTTTGGTAAAATAAGAGCCCCAAGAAATCAAATGAGTGCGAACAGCATTAAAGAGGAGAAGAAAATAGACTATGTCTCTGGGTCCTATTGCAGGAAAGAGAACCAGCCCTCCCTAGACTGAGAAATGTGCCTGAACAAGGGCAAGTATTAGGAGTCAGGCTTTATTTCCCCCAGTATTGAAATGGGAGGACAAGTTTATGAGCTGTGCTCTAATGACCTGGGTGGCTAAACCATGAGGGGGGACATCAGCATCAAGTCAACAGTTATCAAGTCCCATCTGTGGTAAGGTGTATGACCTGGAAGCATGAATGACCTAGTAAATCAGATTAGGCAAGGGCACAAATAAGGACAAGCCACTGATTTAAAAGAGGCCCAAGAAAAGTGAAATAGGAGAAATTGATATCATTTCATAAGGAAGACCAGGAATTCATGGAAGTGCTTGCATTTAAAGTGATCTTAGAGGTGAGAGTAAGAATAGTACTGATGGAGATTTTTTAAATGCAGAGAGGATATAAAATAGAACAAAAAGCATTAAAGAGTGAATGGATACAAAAAGGCTGAGAACTGATTTGAGAAAAAGACAGTAATCCACTTTGGATAAAGCATCACATTCATAAAGGATTTAGAACAAGATGAGTTTGGAAAGCTTTGTTGGGAGTAAGTCATAAAGACCTTTAAGAAATTTTTCCTATGAGGCCCTAATTGGCCCTTGAATTAGTGTATTAAAGTATAGATCCCTGCAATGAAAAATATATGGAATATTTGCTGTTGCCAAAGAAAAATAAGAATTTAGGCTTTGAGTTTGAATTATAACTCTCAATTGCTATGCAACTGTGAAGAAAACTATTTAAAATCTATGTTCCTTATTTTCGCACCTGGTAAACTGGGTGGTAGGTTGAATTACATACCCCCCAAAAACACATTCTTAATCTTAATCTGCATCCCTTTGTGTGTGAACTCATGTGTAAATAGGATCTTTAGAAAATGTTATTTTAGTTAAGGTGCAACCCAACTGAATGAAGGTGGGTCTTAATCTAAATTACTGAAGGCCTTATAAGAGAAATTGGATGTCTCAAATGTAAGAAAGGAGAGGACATTGCCATGTGACTGGGAGCAGAAATGCAAGCCAAGGTATCCCAAGGATGCTGGCAGCCAGCACCAGAACACTACATACAGTCTTTGGGGGAGAAAGCAAGCCTTGCCCATATCTAGATTTTGGACTTCTATCCTCAAAACTGTGAGTCAATAAATACCCACTGTTTAAGTCAACCCATTGTGTGGCATTTGTCATAGCAACCTGGCAAACTAAGACAAACAGGGATAATGATAATTGGAGCTGTTGAAGATTCCATTATATACCACATGTACAGAATTCAAAATAATACCTGGCACATAGTAATCAGTCAATTAATGTTAATCATTGTCAGCTGCTTTGATTTCTTGACAGATACTATCTTTCCCTTCATTACAAGTATGACAATAACCAACACAATATTAATTTCCCTGTAAGCAAGTTTGGTACACAGCATAAATGTGACATTCACTAACAACTGCCTGAATTTGAAGTAAATTAATGAGCCATGTCAACTCTGCCAAAGACAGAGAAATCATTTAAAGTCTAGAAATGAGCAAAGATGGCCTGCAAAAAAAATCAATGTAGGATCTACAGGCACAGCATTACTCACCGAAGTGTGGTATCTTGGGGTGTTTTCCTTTTCTTTTACAAAATCCTTACAAACCTCTTGAACTGAATAAGCCTGTTAACAGAGCTGATGACTTCCTAGAGCATCTATCAGTAGAATAAGGTATTAAACCATTATCATTGGCGCTGGTGCTTTGATTGGGTGCAAAGGCTGGTTGTAGAGTTGCTCTCTACTATAGAACACACACATGCTCTAGGAGCCAGAAGGCCAGGAAGACCATCATTTCCTGGGCATGTCTCATGACACTTTTTGAGACCTGCTGTGACTCCATTTAGGTGGAGACACAAAAAGTTACCTAAATGACTTGAATGTAGAACTCAGGTAATATATTGGTTTTTGTTTGCTTAGAAAGAGATGATTTGCTCACTTCTCCCAAATGCTATACCTTCAGTCAAAACTAAATAACTTACTTGAAACCTGGCCATATGGGCAATTTATTTTATTTCAATTTTGAGTACTAAGAGCTGAGTCATCATAAAGATAGAAAGCTCTGTCTTAATTTCTTTTTGATTACACAATTTCACCACAACTAGGAAAAAAGTAATTCAGGGTGAAATTATAAACATGAGAGTTGTGGCAATTTAGAAGAAATT
The DNA here is from genome assembly GCF_030445035.2 of Dasypus novemcinctus. NCBI lineage: Eukaryota > Metazoa > Chordata > Mammalia > Cingulata > Dasypodidae > Dasypus > Dasypus novemcinctus. The sequence goes on from NC_080686.1 coordinate 81,092,955, forward strand.
TTAAAAGGAAATTATTGGTTAAAAAAAGACTAGGGCTTACATCATAATCAATTCAAGTATTATTTTTTTATGAGAGGAAAGGAAGTAACTTTTGTTGAGTGTCTAGTACACTTCCAGGTGTTGAGCTTGGGGCTTTACATATATTCTTTTATGATATCATCATAAGGGCCACCATTTTAAGAAATGAGAGAACTGAGGTCTGGAGAGCTTAAATTTCTCACCTGAGATTAGTCACTAGTAGACAGCACAGACAGAATTCAGGTGATTAAACAGCCTGTTAACTAAAGAAATATATTTGATAGTAAAGTTATATTGCTGCACAAAAATTCTTGCTATTTATTGTAACAGCATTTTATGAAACAAAACAAAAAGAACCAAAACATTTTTATCCTGGCATTTAAAGTAACCACAAATATATGAGGTAATATGAAATCTAGGAAATAGTCCTTAAATATTATTTCATGGAAAAAGCCTACACATGTAGGGCAATAATCTCAAGCCCTAAAATAAATGGAGCGGGGGTGGGATATTCTTAAGGTTTTTCCTTTCATAATGCTTGGGAAAAAAGTTACTTGAATTGAAATTTCAAAATCACTATGGTTTGGCCCACTCCTTCCTTGAAATTTTCCGATTCTGTGCTCACTAGCCAAACATATCACTTCAAACAAAAAGAATAAAACTCGTTCCATCCTTGTTTATGTGAAATTTAATATCTTCCGCTCCTGCAACCACATTCCCAAATGCCTGAACCACAGACTGGAGGACAGGGTCATAAAAGTGTTTTTGCATAATGCCTTTACCATCTTTCTTATCAGGGGAAATGGCTTTCTAAATGAAGTTTAGTTAAACCAAGGTGACAATTTGTTAACATTGGTTCAGTCGTTCTTTCTTATTTGGTTCCTAAAATTAGTTCTGAATTCTGAACCATGGCCACCACCTTTGCTTATGTGTCACTCTATTCTTCTCATGGAGACAATGATCCTGGAATCATCTAGATCATGTCCTAGCATCGTCTCAAGGCAGGAAACACTGGTGGGGCACCTGCTGCATACTAGGAACTGTGCTAGGTGCTGGGAACAGAGAAAGGGAATCGAAGCAGCCCCTGTTCCCAAGGAACTCAGAGCTGGTGAGCAGGAAAACAAATCTTGATGTCCTGTGATATGTGTAACCATAAAGCCTAGCCCACAAAAAGGAGAATAAGTGGGATCATGGGAGATGTTCTTGAGACTAAGGAGTCTTCAAAGAAGAAAACAGATTGTGGAATTAAAAGCAGAGGAAGAAATTTGCTGATTTGCAGACAAAAAGCCTTAACTGTCCACTTGTAGTGGAGGCTTAGCTCTTATTGTCTGAGGAGTCTTACTGAGGAGAATTTAACATCTCTAGAGATTTTTGGGCAAATTTAATCATAGTTTGAAGCAGTAGCAGCAGAGGATATATTTTTATTTATAAAATCTTTCTCTAGACATTGATTTGGTGAGAGTGTGAAAAATGAGACAGATTTTTCCATTTATAAAAGGAACAGCCCTTTGTATATGTTATTTTAATCATGTAATTTGGCATGCATACCTGAGAAATACCAGATGGACCTTATAAGAGAGAGCAAGCCTCTTGGATACATTCTTTCTCTTCTAAAATACATTCCAAATAAATATTAATAAATTCTAAACATTGCACTTAACTATCACCAAAATTCTTTCTCTTGCCCTTTGCTAGAGGACCCTTACGCAAACCCTTTAATTTTCTTTAGTTGACATGAAGCTTCAAGTTCAACTTTCTAATCATGTGGTGCCTCAAGGTCTTCCCATCTATAGGACAGAGTTAGACTGCTTTACAGAGGAGGAAACCAAAAAGGCTGGAAAGAAAAAGGAGGAAATGTCATGAAAAATGTTCTAAACCATGAGGAATTATGAGGCCAGCTTCTGGGGTCCAGGGTCTCTGAATGGGAATCCAACCTTTACCATTTATCTGTTAATTGACTTTGGGCCCCTTACCAACCAAAGGCCTCATGCTCTCAACTGTGTGGATCTAATCACAAAACTTACCACATTGGATTGTCATGAGAAATAAACAAGAAAAGCCATGAAATATAACTTAGCACAGGGTTGGCATAAAGTGCATAATAAATATTAATTATTATTCTATTATTTCAAAAAGCCCAATGTTCAAATCTTGGTTCTACCTTTTGCTACCTGTTTTTGGATGAATAAATGTCTCTGTGTCTAAAGTTGAGGTGTCGATGATTATTCAAGTCAATTTCCTTCCCTCACCTGCTAATAAATAGTCTTATTGCATCTTCTGGAATGGTTCATTCTTTAATGACTATTTTTTCTGTTTAATTTGGATTCATTTAGAAAACATAGGTCTTGCTAGAGAGGGGACACCGTTTTTCTCAGATAAAAGTACTAAAAATGGCAAAAAAGAAACCATCTCCTAGAACCTCTGTGAATTGATGCAGAGCAATAGGCTATTTATCAAATGTAGAGTTGACATATGTAAATTTTGCAAGGGTGAAATGTAGCTGAGTGAGAGGGTTTCGTCCTCGCTCAGGCCCAAGAGTCGGGGGGGCTTGCTCCTGCCGATCAGCCGGCAGGGGGTGCCCCAAGAGGGAGCACCGGTTCTCCAGGTGTGGGGGACGCGCGGTTGGGGAAAAACCATGGAGACTGCTTGAGCGCAAGAACAGGTCTGCTTTATTGCGGAAGTACACTTAGCTATATAGGGTTGGGTAGAGGGAGGGGCGCGATGAAGGGAGGGTTGGCTAAGGGGCGGCTGTGGACAGGCTGAAGCTGATGGATAGACCTGAGGTAAGCAGTTACTGGGGAAGAGGGCAGATTGTGGGTAGGCAATATGGGCGGGACTGGCGGGAAGGACGGCGGGGGCTGGAAGGGGAGGAGGGGTGGAGAAAGGCGGCAACAATTGCTCCTTTTGTTTTTAAAAGGAAATAGAGGCAACAAGTTTTTGTGCGCACTGTGGGTGTGAATAACTCGGTGTGCACAGCAACAAAAGACAAGGATTATGAGGAGGAGGAGGAAAAGGAGGTTATAAGGACGGGTACTGGAATAGGACGAGGGGTGGGGGGAGACCACGAGGACCGGCTGGCCGTGAGCGGATGACATAGCATCTGGCCAGGACGCATGTGCCCGCCATTAGGGTCGGCGCACGCCGGCGCCTAGCGCGCGCCGAGCCTTGCCAGCGAAACGGGTTCGTGATGTCCCCGGGCCCCCCGCCCGAGGGGGAGGAACAGTTGGGGAGAAGTGAGGGGAGGAAGACAAGAAGCTATAGGCGTGCGGTCTGGAGTAGGTGGTGCGGGCGGAAGGGGCGAGGTGGACGGCTGGGGGGGGACTCAGCGGTGGCGAGGCGTTGGTAGTGGACTTGTACAAAGGAGCTGAACACTGCATTGGCTTGGTCTTTGGCAAGGTGGACTATCCTTCTGATGGCCCAGGGGCCCACAGTGAGGGCTAAGAGGATAATGATAAAGGGGCCTAGGAATGGGAGCAGGCACGGGAGGAGAGAGATAGGTAATATCTAGATCGACCGCCTGCCGGAGGGCAAGGGCGGCGATCCCCGTGCCTGCTCCAGCGAGACCTAAAAGGGTGGCGACGGGAGGGGGCTGGGGTACAGAGTAGGGGGTAAGCGAGGCTTGGGGTTGTGGGAGCTGAGGGAGGCAGTGGCGAGGGGGGTGCCAGGCGAAGGAGCGGGCGAGGTGGAGCGGGGCAGAGAAGGGGGCTGTGCCTTTGGAGGATTGAAAATCTGATTTGGGCCCACTGGGGTGGAACATGTGGGAATTGGCTCCTTTTTTATAGTGATAATGGCGCCGTAATCGTAGCCTACTGCATACAGGCGGGCTCCCCACATGCAGCCTCGTAACCAGAGGTCGGAGTTGGGGTCTTTGACTGTGAGTGTGATGGTAACCAGAGGTCGGAGTTGGGGTCTTTGACTGTGAGTGTGATGGTGTTCCATCGAGTAGCATTACGCTGGAGAGTGAGGTATGGGTCTTTGTTAGGGACACTGGACCATCCGTGGGCGATGGTTTCGCACCCCCAGGAAGGACAGTAATAGTGCGTTGGGTCATGGCATCCTCTGGCGGAGGATGGGCACATGTAGAAACCTGTGGCAGCAGGGTTGTGTCCCCCCCACTCATAAGACGGAAGGTTCGTGCGTCCATTGAGGTTGGCGACATCAGTAGTGAAAGAGGGGGCGGAGGCGGTTACGTTCGAGGCGAGGAGCCTTTTTTGTTGCCAGAGGGAGAGGGTCCAATTGAAGGGCTGGTGACTCGGGTTGGCAGCAGCTGGGAGAGCGAGGGAAGCCAGGACGAAGAGAACAGCTGCGAGGCTGTGTAGAGGCATCATCTGACGGTGCGGCATCTTGATGATGGCTGGTGCTGGATCCGGGTGAACGGGGCGACCTCTGGGCCGTATCCACTGTCAATGTTATCTCTCACCGAAGGCTGATCGTTCGGTGGAACTAGTGGGTCAGTGGCAGGCCGGATGCAGCGCCCAGGAATCCAGAGCGGCTGCGGCTCAGACTCTGGAAAGACACAAGCAAAGCCCCTCCCCTGTGCTAGGAGGAGAGCTGGATCTTGCCAATGATTTGTGGCAGGGTCTTTCCAATGGACAAGGGGAACTTGCGAGGGCTGCCACATGGGTCCCCAGTGCTTATGGGTGGGGGAGAGTCCATGGTCATCGAAGGTTAGGAGATTGTGATGAATGAGGCAGGCAGTCACGACGTCGGCTGGGGCCTTGTGGGGAGAAGAGGCCCTTTCTTTTTGAATAAGCTTGAGCTGTTGGTGAGTGCGCTCGACGATTCCTTGCCCCTGTGGATTGTATGGAATGCCAAAATGATGCGTGATGTGATACATCTGCACAAAGCTGGCGAAGGCGGCACTGCGATACGCTGGTCCGTTGTCTGTTTTGAGATCCCATGGAATTCCCATGAACAAAATAGCTTGGCGAAGCGCCTGCACGCAGTGTTTAGCCACTTTCTCCCGCAAGAGGGACTGCATAGCACAGATGCGAAAAGGTGTCAATTGCCACATGAAGATATTTGAGGCGGCCAAATGCGCTGACATGAGTGACATCTAATTGCCACCTTGAGTTTGGGCGGAGGCCGCGGGGGTTAACACCCTGAGGCTGCAAAGGCCCAAGAGGCAACAATGGCGCGCAAGTCCGGCACGCGCGCACAAGGTGTTTGCAAGTTTCAATGGGAAGGTCTGGGAAGAGCTTCCGGATGGACCACGCAGAGAAGTGGAATTGGGAATGCAGGAGCTTGGCTTGATTAACAAAGTCTCCAAGCCGCGGCCTGTCGGCAGGGTTTTCATGTAGGAGGACTGGGTTTACCTGGCGGCTGGACACAGAAGCATCAGCGAGGTCATTCCCTTGAGCCAGCGGTCCTGGTAGGCCAGAGTGGCTTCTGATATGAGCAATGAACCAGGGCTGCTGCCTTGCCTCAAGCAGTCGCTGTACGAAGGCGAGCGCTCGGTCAATGTTTGAGTCACTCAGTAAGAAAGTGGCAAGCAGGAGGCTGCGGCACACTTGAAGGGTGTATAGGCTGTCAGTGAAGATGTTGAGAGACTGGTTTGGGTGGAGGTTAAGGACTGCAGCGACGGCTAGAAGCTCACCTACTTGAACAGAGAAGTCATTTGTGAACAGCAGTTGCTGTGGCTCAGGATTTCCAGGAGTGTATATAATGGCTGCAAATGCCGTTTTTTAGGCATCTGTGAAGGCAGTGATGGCTGAGGGGATTGGGTTCCGCGCGGGCAATGGATGGAACGGGTTGGAAAATGCTAATTGAGACATTCCCTGCAGCAATCGGTGATGAGGATAGTGGTTGTCAAAGGAGCCGCGAAAGAGCTCTACCAGGCTCTGCATTTGGGCATTGTTCATGATGAGGGAGGTACATATGCAGAAAAAGGAGAGGGCCATCTTGCCACAAGAGACCTGTGGGAGTGATTGGCGTTGGCAGAACTAAAGCCAAAATTGGAAGGTTAGGGGAGAACCGCTCCAGGCGGCACTGCTGCAGAGCGGCGCTAACTTGCTGGACGACTTCTCGAGCAGCAGGAGTGATGGTGATGCTGCGGGTGGCTGCAGTTGGTGGGCTGTCTTTGGTCTGCAAGAGCTAGAAGAGGGGTTGCATCTGCGCTGTTGTGATGGGCAGCGCCGAGCAAAGCCAATTGATTTGTCCGCAAAGTTGTTGGAGTTCAGTCAGTGTCATCTTGTGAGAGACATGAATTTGTGGGCTTGTGGGCTGAATGAAGTGATGAAAATGAAAGCCTAGGAATTGAAAAGGAGGCTGGAGGTTTATTTTGTCAGACTGCACAGTAAGCCCGAGGCTGGAGAGGTTTGTTATTATTGCCGAGAGCAGATCATTGAGGAGCGCACTGGAGCTCGCTGCTAAAAGGAGGTCGTCCATGTAGTGGAGGATGTATGTGTGCTCCGGATTGAACTTGGAGCGCAGCGGCTCAACAGCATGGTTGACATACAGTTGGCACATAGTCGGGCTGTTGCGCATGCCTTGAGGCAATACTCGCCATTGAAATCGCTGAGCTGCGCCTTGGTTGTTGATGCGTGGAACCGTGAACGCGAATCTCAGACAGTCCCGGGGGTGAAGAGGAATAGAGAAAAAGCAGTCCTTGATGTCAATGGTTGCCGCATGAAAATGCTGGGGGACTGCGGTGGATGTGGGCATCTTGGTTGGGGTGATCCCATTGGCTTAATATGTTTGTTGATCTCACGGAGGTCGTGGAGAAGGCGGTATTTGCTGGTGTTCTTTTTGCTAATGACAAAGACCGGTGAATTGTAGGGACTAGTGGACGGCTCTATATGCCCTGCTTGTAGCTGCTCTTTGACAAGGGCAGAGAGAGCCTGCAATTTGTGAGCTGGCAAGGGCCACTGCTCGACCCAGATGGGCTCCTCTGTGTCCCATTCCAGAGGGATAGGGTCAGGTTTTGAGATGGGAGCAGTGGCCCCTAGAAGGGGGGGGCAGCGCAGCTGAGAAGGCTTCTGTGGTGATTTGGGCCTTTAGCTGGCTGAGAACATCTCTCCCCCATAAGATGGTCTGGACTGACGAAAGGACGAGTGGACGAATTTGGCCTTCGTGGCCTTCTCGGTCGCTCCAATGCAGAGGCTGGGATGTTTTCCAGGAGGCAGCGGCTCCTGTGGCGCCGATGACTTGAGGGCCGGTTTCGAGGGGCCAGTGATTGAATGCGGCGATTTCGAAGGGAACACAGGAGACTTCAGCGCCAGAATCCAGAAGCCCATCAAGCCATTGCCCATTAATCTTAAGCTCTAATGAGGGTTTCTGGCGGCGTGTGATGGGCATTGTCCACATTATGGCTTGGGAATTCTTCTGAGGGCCTCTTGGGGGTGGGGCTGAGGCCTGCCCCGCTGGGAGTTTAAAGGCTGCTGGGAACCTTGGGTGGAACGGCAGTCGCGGGCCCAGTGAAATCCTTTCCCACAACGCGGACACGGCGTAGAAGCGCCCCTTGGCCGTCGCATCGGCGGGTCTGAGCGAGGCGCTGGGCCTGGCTGGGAGCACTCGCGGACGAAGTGGCCGGGCTGGCCGCACCGAAAGCAGACGGAAGTGGAGGTGGATGAAACAGCCATGGCAGAGGCAAAGGCAGCGGTGAGTGTTTTGACTTGTGGGTCGACGTCACGGCAAGCAAGGACCCATTCGTGCAGAGCTTTATCACGTATGGGAAGGACTACGGCTCGGAATGGCGCAAGGCATCCGTCTATGATAGGTTCTTTGGCCAGCGCAAACTGGGCATCCTCACTGGAAATTTTCCATTGACAAGCTTCCAGGACGCGGGCGACAAATGCTGGGAAAGTTTCATTGGAGTCTTGAAGCAGTTGCGCGAACTTGGTGGGCTGCTTGGTGGAAACTAGAGAGAAGGATCGCTGGACGAGGACTTTTACTCGGTGCCAAAACCCTGGGTCAAGTTCGAGATAAGAACGAGGGTTTGCATAATTGTTGGTGCCCGTGTATGCATCGGAGGGATCGAGGACGCCGGCCTGGGCATTCTCCACGGTTTGCCGGTCAACAGCCGCTTGATAATGGGCACGCCATTCAATAAATTGACCCGGCGTCAGGATGGCATGGGCTAGTGCAATCCAGTCATGTGGGAGAACGAGTTGGGTCCCTAACTCCTCAAGTAGTTGCTGCGCATAAGGGCTGCCAATCCCGTCTTCCTTTACAGCTTTGCGGAGGGTTCTGACCTCTTCTGCTGTAAAGGGTAGCCAAGTTTGGGGTCGCTGTGGCATAGGCTGCGAATTCAGCGGATACAGCTGAGGGGTTGGAGAAGGTGTGGCACCAGGGACCGATGGAGCAGCCAAGGCAGGTGAAGGGCTATTGCCGTACGGCGACGGCAAGGGATAAGCGGAACACGGGTGAGAAAATGGCGGCCTAGCGGCTTCCGGCCGACAACAAAATGGCGGCGGGACCCTTTCGGGTGCCGGCCAAGATGGCGGAGCAGCCACATCCGGCAGCGGACAAAATGGCGTGGGGGGTGCTTCCGGTTTAGCGGAAGATGGCGACCCTGCAGTTTCCGGGCCCGAACCGGATGCTGACTGGGCAGGAAGAGGCGGGTAGAGGCGGGAGGAGGAGGATACTGGCGGAGAAGAAGCCGGATGTGCGCCATCTTGGGCAGAAGTGGAGGAAGAAGGCGGAAGTCCGCCATCTTGGGGAGCGGCAGGAGTGGTTCCTGTCGGCTGCGGGGAGCTTGGGCGGGGAGGTTCGCGCTCGAGAGCAGCAGCAAGTTGGTCAGACAGAGAGTCATTGTCGGCGGGTTCATCGGGATCACAGTCTAGAGGCCGTTTGGGAGAAGCTTCATAAACGGCCTCAGTCAGAGCGCCGAGGAGACAAGCGCAAATGGCAACGAGAATGGGTAAGAGGCCTGCTGGGAAGGTGCGTTTCTCGTGCTCCATGGCGGAGGTGACTCGATCTATGAGTTGCGAGTATGTGTCCGGGCTCCAGAGTTGGCAGGTGGCGAGCCATGGATTAAAAGGGAGCAAGAGATCCCAGTATTTTTGGAGCTGCCGCAAGGAGACGCGGACTCCATTGGCATCGAGCAGGGCAGCGAGGGCTCTGACTTGCGGCGCCTGACGCAATGACAAAGAGGCGCCCATGACGGGATAGGGACGGGACGACGGCGAGGGGTCCCTTGGGGCTCGTCCGGGCGAGGGGTCCCTACCTGGAGAGGAGGACGATCACAGCAGCAGCAGCAGCAGAGAGGGGCCGGGGGAGGAGCTGCCACGTTGGGCGCCAGTTGTAGCTGAGCGTGGGGGTTTCGTCCTCGCTCAGGCCCAAGAGCCGGGGGGGCTTGCTCCTGCCGATCAGCCGGCGGGGGGTGTCCCAAGAGGGAGCACCGGTTCTCCAGGCGTGGGGGACACGCGGTTGGGGAAAAACCACGGAGACCGCTTGAGCGCAAGAACAGGTCTGCTTTATTACGGAAGTACACTTAGCTATATAGGGTTGGGTAGAGGGAGGGGCGTGATGAAGGGAGGGTTGGCTAAGGGGTGGCTGTGGACAGGCTGAAGCTGATGGATAGACCTGAGGTAAGCAGTTACTGGGGAAGAGGGCAGATTGTGGGTAGGCAATATGGGCGGGACTGGCGGGAAGGACGGCAGGGGCTGGAAGGGGAGGAGGGGTGGAGAAAGGCGGCAACAGTGAAATATTCCTAAAGCAGGATATATTACTTAAGCAAAAGTGTAGAGTCATAGTTGTAAAATTTTAGGATTTGATGTAATCTTCAAAAGTGGCAAGTCCAATGTGTTCATTTTACATTCCAGGAAGCTAAAATCTAGGTAAAGGGATTTTTTTTTTTTTTTTTTTTAAGGATAAAAGCCCAGTTGATGAGTTACAGGGCTCTTGGATGTGCAGTTGAGTGGCCTGCTGGACCTAAAGTATGTTAATACAACCCTACTCAGTTCTAACATCCTGGAGGGAAGCAGAAGAGGATTGGGGAACAAGAGCCATTTTCCTGAGACTATGGCTGAAAATGGAGCCCCTCTCCCCTGAAACAGGAGGGTGGTTGGAACAGGTCCACCTTTCCCTTGTCCTAAGTGGTTTTGATAAGACTATAAATCAGAATACGTAGACATGGTTATCCAAATCTGTCCACATTGATTAGTTCTAGAGCATATGACTCATTTGGGACCAAAAAGATTTGTTCTAACTAAATTTGAAAGAGCGTTTCTCCTCCCTCTTTATCATGTGCCACAATGGTGTCTGCAGTCATTTTTTTTTCCCTTCACAAAGAGAGTTTCTCTGTAACAGGCGCTAATGAGGCCAATAGGCTTAAAGGAAAACCAAAAGCGAACATAAACTATTATAAACAGAGCTAGGAGATGGTGAGACTAAATCTGATGACATAGTTTGGGTACCTGGATTCACCATTTTAGAAGTCCATTCTTCCTTGGACTTTGCATCTGAGTCAGTAAACTACCTTTTCAGCTAATTGGGTCTAAGATAGGATTCATAATCTTGCAACAGAAATGGCCCTAATGCCTGTAAGTCTGTTTCATCGCTACAGATATAAATATCTGAATCCAGCACTAAACATGTCTTAATGTCAAAACCATGAACTTTACAAAGAAAAATCTCATATCAGAGCCAACTGGAACTAGGAGTTTCATCAAATTAAATATACACATACATTTAAAATGAGAAATTATAAAATGATACATAACTAAAATATTTTACTTTAATTTAAATATAAAAGTGTACATTCATTTGCCCATCCTTTGATGTATAAGGCTTTATCTTTGAGAATGTGTCTAATGATTGGTCATTCTTGGATAAACCCATCACAAGATTCATCTTTACTGATTTCTGGTCTCAGTTTTTTTAAATATAAAGCAAGAAATGATAGGCAGTTACAAAGGAATCAAGCGCAGAATTCTTCTGCAATTTTAAAGATCCATTCCCCCCTCATTTTTTTAAAGTTGATTTGTACCCACCTATTTTGACAGCATATATTTTTTAATGACTTGACTTTATTTAGTCTTTCCAGAGTATTCGGCTTAGGTTTTCTAGAAACAACGACTCTGTTTCTTTATGTACTCACATCTTATTGGTTATCTAATACTTAAATATATAATTACAGTAACAAATACAACTGGCCTAAAACTCAATCTGTGAGAAAAGTACTGCTCAGTAGAGTGTATCCTAGTATTCAGAAGTACGTGGAACATCAAAGCAAGCGCATGTGCTTTACAGAGGACAAGGAGAACATTGGCTAATTTAGCATTATGGTTATGTAGAGGTTGGTTAAGAATGCTTTTATTTTATGTCCTTTAATTTCTCACTCATGGCACAGTACTAGGCACATATTAGGAGTGCAAAAAATATTTGTTAAATTAAATAGTATCAATTCTAGAAATATTTCCAGAGCTCCTATTTTGAGGAAAGCTTCATACTAATTATTAAAAGGGAAACAAGTAAAACTTTTCTTTCTGTAGCACAGGAGTGTATTAGTTAAGAATTGTCCTGGGTTGCTAGCAATGGAGAATAAAAATATTTTTAAAAATAATTTAAGTGTTTATTCTCACACGTAACTGGAAGCCCAGAGTTTAGCAGTCCGGGACTAGTACGATCATTCCATGATATTGACATAAGCCAAGGCTCCTTCTGTCTTTCTGCTTCATTATTTTAGAAAATGATTTCCTTCTTCAAAGCCACCTCAATGATCAGATTGCCTGCTGGAGCTCCAGCCATGAGAAAAAAATACCAGTTTAAAGGGAGGATAAAGATGAATTAAAGGTTTCCATTTCCCAGTGAATTAATGCTCTTTCAAAACCTCACTCCATGGTGCACTCAACTTATAGTTTATGTATAATTGACAAGAACTTAATTTCATGGCCACATTGAGCTGGAAAAAATAAAATGGTTGGGAAGTATCTTCTTTTAACTGTAATCATTGTCACTCAAATAAAGCTTGGATTCTGTTTTGTACAAAAATGAAAAAAATGCATATTGAGGAGCTCCAGCAATCTCTTCCACAGGGAGATAACTAACTAAATTATGTGAAACTCCAAAGTCTCCATGAGAACTCCAGACTAACAGGCATCAAACCATTTAAAAAATAATAAATTGTTAAATGCAAAGGAGATTTAAAAGGAGGAACATTACGCCTTAATTGAAGCAGAGAATTGCATTGCCATAGAATAATGACACATTCCCAAAACCCTCATTATTGCCTGAACTTGAAAAGCATCTTCATTGGTATAGAGTTTCTATGCATTTTTAAATTAAAATTTAAAGATGGGGAAGCGGATATGGCTCAGGCAACTGAGCCTACCACATGGGAGGTCCATCTGGTTCCTGGTGCCTCCTGAAGAAGACGAGCAAGATGGTGAGATGACGTGACAGGCTGGCACAGTGAGCTGATGCAACAAGATGACACAGTAAGATGACACAACCAAGAGACTGCAAGGAAGCACAATGAGAGGTGCAACAAAGCAGGGAGCAGAGGTGGCTACAGTTCCTGTGCCTTCTAGAAAGAGAAGGCCAGCACACAACAAAAAGACACAGCAGATGCAAACAATGAGGGGGTGGGAAGAAATTTTTTTAAAAATTGAAGGTGAAAGGCCACCTTAGTCCTAAAGACAAGGCACAAATGACCTGTGATAAAACAGTGCTCCCTCTCATGGCACTTTTCTCGGGCATGGCTCGAACAGGATACCTTCTCCCACCCGGCAAAGCTGAATTTCTGACTCTAGTCATACCACCTGCATGGCCCAGAGAACAGAATTCAAAGCTTCCGAATAAATTGGAGTCTTCAAGGAGTGATAAGCACTACATTTTTCTCACCGCCTTCCTCTCTTTGACAGTCCTTCTCCTTGTTAATAAGCGTCTTTTGATTCTTAACCTCGCCAGGAGCCTGGTTTCTCGGATCACTAATTATTACCCCTTTTGATGGTGACATGCACAACAAGCAGCTTCATTTCAGATCCTGACAAACTTGCGAAAATGAAACAACACCAGATTTTCTCACTGACATCATCCTGTTTCTAGTGACAGATCTGAAGTGCCTGTGCATGTTAAATTTGGTGTTAAAAAAACTTTATCTGGTGTTCAAACTGTCAGAAATTGTGCAGAAGGCCCTAACTTGTAAGACAATACGGTCTCTTGTTGTGACAATTCTGGTTTTTCTTCCCTCCTGCAGGGTTTTAGAGACACGGATGGTGTTGGAATGAAAGATTTTTCACCCTCCCTTTAGGTCAACAATTCCTACCCTTTGGGGCATTCTTTCTTTGCTTTATTTTACCGCCACCCCTCCTTTTCACCTTCTGAAGATGGTGTATGGTGGGAATTTATCATTTCAATTTCAATTAATTTTGTTTTGACAATCTCTTGACACTTCTTTATGACTGAAGACACCCTGGAGTGTGGCAAAAACAGGATCGTGAGTAACTGTCCTCTACGTTCATAGAATATGGAGTTGCCCCTTCATGAGAAGGCCTAGGTAGAAAGGAGTACAATGCCGTGTTTTGAGACTACAAATTCTCCAAAGGGACTCAAATTGGTTAATGGAAGAAGAAAATGTGGCTAATGGAATCCTGTCAAAACTCAGGGGAACTCTGGATTATTTTTTCATACTTCAAAGGATTGTTTTCTCTCCCTTTTCATGATAAAAATAAAAGAAAGGGAAAGAAGTTCCCCAAATTTTTTAATTTTCAGGTGGAGGGTGGTAGGGGAGGTTCAGGTCTGTAATCTGGAGGCACCATAGTGTGGTTAAGTGATTTCCAACCTGCCCCTTAGCACCCCTTGACCAAACAGAACATGTTAGTGCTTCAGGAGAGAGACCACCTTCCCGACTGACATGTGCACACACACAAAAAAATATATATTTGTATATATATAAATTAGAAAGAACACAAAACTGTGAGCTGAGAACTTTTGATTTTATTACTGAATCTGTCATTTACCAGCTGTATAATTATGGAGAAGTCAGTGTTGTTAAATGAGAAGAATAGAAGATCATAAGTTCCCTTCAAGTCCTAAATGCTAAGCTTTTGTGTCAAGTAGTCTCAGGGCTGTACTCTAAAGAAGAAGGGAACAGCCCTTTGCTTTCCAAGAATAACAATGATCTCGGACAAAAGTAGGCAGTGATTCCCTATTAAATACTCTTCTCAGATGCAATTAAGGTTCAGGTGAGGGGAAGCAGGAAACAAGATTAACTGAATGTTATTCTGCCTCTACCTGCTGAGAAAATTGCAAATTCTGAGATGGCTTTGTTATTCTCTTTGTAGCTTTACTCAGAGCTGAGGTATTCATTTGTGTGTCTCCAATGGGATATGACTGGAGAGAAGTGAAGAAATCACCAGAGCACACTTAGCAAAATGCTCTATGCTTTCATGCCCTCAGGCAGTCTTTGCAAATCTTCAATCCTAAATGGCTCTGGAGTCAGGGACACAAACAGGAAGAACTGTTCTGCAGAGACCTGTGACCCTCCTACTTACAAGAACAAAAGGGTTGGGTAGACCTTAACCCCGTAAGCAGGATCCATGCAGAATGCAGCAAGCACTTCTAGAACTATTCATTTATTTATCCATTCAGGCATCCCACCAATGAGCCTTTAATACGTATCAGGATCTGGGAGATACACTGGGGAAAAGCAAAGATGAAGAAGGCATTGTGAATCATCCACAGTTTATAGGTGAACTAGAAACTGAAAAACAAGTCAAGTTCAGGGATGGGGATTGATGTGTGCATCTATGCTCTAGATGCACAGAGTAAAGTTCCATAATCCAGCCTGCAGTAAATTATAGAAAGTGTCCTAAAGAGTTTATACTTAAATAAAAGTGTAAAGTGAGTAAAAATGAATGAAAAGACCTGAAAAAATTGGGATAATATTGTTTCAGGTGGAAGAAAAGTATACTGGCAAGAAACTGCACAGTTAGGGACAAGACAGCAGAAGGACTGTTACTCATGGAAACCCTTCTAGGGATTGATGCTCTGCCTCACCTTCTGAGGTTAAGGTGAATATTGTAAGTGAGAGGGTATGCTCCAAGGGATTGCTTGCACTTGAGCAACAGGAAGACTTCTCATCTTTTATTGTTCACCCAAGAAGTACAACAGTATAGTCAAATATATTTCTGAGCTCCAATCAAAATTTTTCTTTCTAAATCCTACTTCTGACAGTCTTTTACTTAAAACTCAATCATCCAGTTTTCTAGATTGACATAGAATAATGATGGTTTCCTAAATTGGATTTTCTCTACACATTCCTCCCAAAATCATCTGGACCACAAGAGCAGCAAATAAAACCATGCATAATCTATGTCTTCAACATATTTAAGGAACAGAAAATACTACAAACTTAAAATATCTGCAAGTAGGATATGTTTTAAATACAATTTTGGGGAAGAGTCAGACACAGAGACTAAAGAGACCAAAGGAAAGAAGAAAGAGGGGGAGGGATCATAGATGAGACAGAATCCAAATAAAATTCATCCCAAAAGTGAAAGCCCCATCATGAGAAGGAAAATACTGAGAACACATATGAAATCCAATAAATCAGATTACTGGTTATGGGGAAATCAAAAGGAAGGGATCTGAATATGAGAAGGACACAAAGCAACAGTCATGGAAAGCAATGCTTCTGCATGGGGAACAGGACAGCCTGAGATGGGCAAGTATCTCCTGAGGACTTAGTCATGAAAGGAAAAAAGGAAATAAAATTCAGAAATTTACATGCTTCCTAGGAGAGAAAGAGAGACAGTTACAAATCAGAAAACACAAAACTCCTCCCCCACAAAATAACAAAATTGACTAGAGAAACTGAAATTCACTACACCAACAAAAGAGGACATTCTTGAATTAAGAACCCTAGTAAAACTCAAAGTACTCACTTTTATGGTATGTAATTGTTATTTTGGGTTCAGGAAATTAGACCTTAAAAATAGACAGAAAATGTAGGTGACATCCATACAGAGTTAGACTAAAAAAAAAAAAAAATTTTAAATAAGAATCAACACATATCTGTTCATGAACACATTCCTCAAAATATCAACCTGAAGTAGAAAAAAGCTATAACGTAACATCTTGAGCTGAATTAAATATCAGGAAACAAGAATTTGCAGACATGAAATAAATACCTCAAATCAGAAATTAAAAACTCTTAACAAACAAAAACCAAAAAGTAGGATACTGTAAAATGATGGAAATTGGGAAAGAAACAGAAAAAGACAAAGTTGTCTTAGAAATGAAGTGAAAATTACAAACTGCCTCAGAGAGAAAATATATGACTGAAAATTTAACAAGGGGCATTGAACAGCAGAGAGAATGAAAACAGACAAGAAAATGAAAATAAAGTAAAAAAAAGTCAAGACAAAGTGATGTATATCGGCAAAGAAGATGCAGTATACATACAATTGGAGTGCCTGAATAAAAGAAAAAGCAAAAATCAAAACAATATAACAGACCAATATTTCAGACCATAATTAAAGAAATTTTTCCAGAATTAAAATAAGACCTAATTCACATTTTGAAAGGACCCATTGTGTAGTGAAAGTTGACCTGATCTGGATTAGTCATCTCTGAGACAATCTTAAAGTAAAATGATTAGAATTTAAAAAATAAAGTCCTCATGGCCTACAGAGGAAAAAAAGAAAAGTCTTTTACAAAGAAAAGATTATTTTTAAAATTTATTTTTATTGTCTTTTTAAAAAAGATACATAGATCACACAAAATGTTACATTAAAAAAACAAGAAATTTTCATATACCCCACTCCCCACCCCCCCAACTCATCCCACATCAACAACCTCTTTCATTAGTGTGGCACATTCATTGCATTTGAGGAATACATCTTGGAGCACTGCTACACTGCATGGATTATAGTTTACATTGTAGTTTACACTCTCCCCCAGCCCATTCAGTGGGTTATGGCAGAATATATAATGTCCTGCATCTGTCCCTGCAATATCATTCAGGACAACTCCAAGTCCCAAAAATGCCCCCACAGCACACTTCTTCTTCCCTCTCCCTGCCCTCAGCAACTCCTGTGGCCACTCTCTCCACATTAATGATACAATTTCTTCCATTGCTAGAGTGACAATAGTTCTATAGTAGAATATCAGTAAGTCTACTCTAATCCTATTTTATTTCTCCATCCTGAGGACCCTGGGATGGCAATGTCCACTCCACCTCTAAATCAAGAAGGGGGCTTAGACCCCACATGTTTGATGGATGGGAATCTCCTGCTTGCAGCTGTAGACTCTCTCAGTTTCCTGGTGTGGTGACTGACCATCCTCACATTCCTGTTAGCTGACCTGGGAAAGTCCAATGAACTGGAAAGTGTTACAACTCTGCTGAGGCTCAGGACCCAGCTGGCACATGGACAGTTCAGAAATTCAAGTCTCCTGAGCATATACCAACCCCAGTGTCAACCACAGGTTCAGTAAAAGTGACAGAAGAGACATGTGTAGAGAGAGAGGTCATATCTGAGACCAACTCCATCACACTCAGGAGCACAAATTCCAAAGTAGGGTCCAATGGCAAGACACTGAACTCCAGAGCCATCTTCCATGACCATAGGACCTGGGTGTATCTGTAGCCCTCAAGGGCACCACTACTTGGGGTTGTATCTACTTTGGCTGTCTCTGGGATCCTGTGGAGATATGAAGAAATGCGACCTCTCTTATGAACTCCCAACTCATTTTGAAGTCTCTTAGCCATATAAACTTATTTGTTTTTACCTTTCCCCCTATTATTCAAGGTCTTTTTCTAGTTGCATTACCAGCCAGTGCTTGGTAGTAATCCCTTGGTACCAGGGAGGCTCATCCCCAGGAGTCATGTCCCATACTGGGGGGAAGGTAATGCATTTACATGACGAGTTTGGCTTAGAGAGTGGCCACAGTTGAGCAACATGATGGCTCTCAGGATGTAACACTTAGGCACCATGCAGCTCAAGATCTAGTTGGAATTTCAAGCACATAGGCTCATAAGCATAGTCATCAGTATCAAGGACCCATCATTAGACCTTTCTTCTTCATTGGTCTTTGCCCTTGGACTTGGGGGATTGTTGCTATTCCATTGGGGAATGTGACCGAGCTCCCCAGTATGGGAACTTAGCACTCCCTTAGTTGTCATGTGTAACTCTATCCACTATGACAATTCCCAACAAATATCCAAACATATCTATATATCCTATTTGCATGCCATGGAGAACTCCCTCCCACCCATGCATCCTCCATCAATGACACCCCACAACAATGCTCCTCCCCTGCCATAGGTGAACCCATCTGTGATCCAAAACTTCTTCAAAAATGAAACCTAATATATTGTCAAATTCAATTAGTAGGAAAATAAAATAGTAATGATAAGTTTAAAGACTAGAAATAGAGTACATAATACTTTAGAAAAACTAAAATAAATTGGGGTAGTAAAAAATGAAAAATATTATAAAACCTTTTTTTTTTTTATGTTTTGCCTTTCATCACTGTAATAGGTGTTCCCCTGTATGTACAGTGGCAAGGCAATCTCTTCCATTTCTTCCTCAGTGTCTACATCCTTTTTAAAAAAATTTTTAATTATGTCTTCAAAAAGTTTTAGTGCAGAGTAAAGTCACATATAGAATATAGGGGATTCCCATACAACCAACATCAAACTCTTTTCCCCCTTCCCAGCAATGATCTTTTTACATGTGAATGTTACGTTTGCTACAACTGATGTACAGATATTGAAACATAGCTACTAACCATGGCTCCGTTATGGTTTAAATTATGGTTTATATTTTAGACTATACACTTCCATCAATTTTTGGAGAAATTTAACATGACCTGTAACCATCATTGCACAATCCTGTGGAACACTTCCCTTGCCCCCCAGTTACCCTCTCTTCCATCTATTCTATTCCTCTCTCCCTCTCCCCTCAGGGACCACAGTGACAACCAAGCTTCACTGATTGAAGGACAAGATTCATAGATACTTGCAACAATGCTGAGGGCTTGACACACTAGTCTGTCCTCCCCTATTGGAATCTACCCATACTGTCGAGAGACACCCTCCCCTCTGCTTGAGAACATCAGGCCTCTCCAGGTTGGGGGCACAACACCTTCCCACTCATTGCATAGGTCTCCACCCACTGATAAATCACACCATGACAAGATGAGCACTCACACACTCCCTAGAAGCCTGCCCCAGTTCCACACTGTGCCAGATACCCCCAACAAATACCTTAAACCAGTAACCCTCCTTATTATATTTTCTAAAGAGTAAGAATATTAATTAGTGTAGTATTTCTCTATAGCAACCTACAAAGCCAGACAACAGTATAGAATCATTTAGGGGGGAAAAATTATTTTAAAGTGTGAGCCAAGGTTTTCATGCTCAGTCAAGCTATAGAAAAATATTTTAGCATGAAACAATTAAAGAATACTGTAGATATTCCCTTAAAGAATCTATCTACTAAGGAACTACTAAAGTTCATCCAACCAAGAAATAATTGGGGAAACATCAAAAAAGGCAAAGAATTACAAAAGATAAGTGGGAGTCAAAATCTATTAATTGAATCTCAGAAACCAAATCATTCCATGTCAAATAAAAGAAAGGGGAACTAAGAACATTATAAATGTAACTGTGTATAGATATCTACTAGAACACAAATAAAAGTCTTCCTAACTACCAAAATAAACACCAAAAGTTAAAGCAATGAAAGCAGTAAACATAGTGTGATAGATGATGTGATGTACCACCCAAATTCCCCTTCAGGAATGACGGCCTTATTCCCTCAGCTGATGGAAGTGCTGCTGACAGAAATCCTTCAGCTGTCAAACCCCTCAGAGATTGTCTCAGTTGAAGAAAGTCTCCTCTCTTAAGGCCACACATCCTCTGACCAGAGTAGCTCACATCCAAAGACTGATTGACAGGAGAGTGTAAAAGATTAGCCCTGTTTCCCCAACTCAGAATAATTCTGAAAAGCCATGTCAATTCCAGAACTTTTTTGTGGGATTGGCTCAGGTCTTCATTCGGTCTGTTTCACAGTGCAATGTCTCTCTCTGATCAGTCCTGCTTCCTTTACTTCCCTTCCACACGTGTAATGGAAGAATCATATATATATCGCACAATAATCCTCACCTTAGAGTTTATTTCATGGAAAGTATAAACTGTGATGGCTGAGAAGAAGTGCAAGAAAGCAGATGCTCAAATGGGATTTTGAAGCTAGATTACTGCCACATGGCTAGCAATAAGAATCCAGTCACTGGTGGTAGGTGGAACACGGATAGCCCCTGGAACAAGTTAGCATTGCAAGACTTTCACCGTAGGTGAGCTGGGATGGTATACCAATAGATCGGAATACATAAATTGGTGCAATGGGTCAGGCTTTTGGGAAATATTGAGGAAATGGAAAGTGCAAACATAATGGAGCTAGTGGCTATTGCTAAGCTTGACTGACATTCTGCATAGAGATAACAAAGAATAATTCATCATCAAATAAAATCAAACATGAATGCCAGAGTGTCTCCTTCACAGAATAACAAAGGCAGAGTCATTGTCTGAATCTGGAGGTAAAGAAAGGCTGTGTCCCAGGCTTAGGACTTAATAATAAAAGTATCTGACTCCTAAGAATGTTAAACTCTCCACCATGAAACATGGGCTGGAGAAATTTGAGTTGATGGACCTGAAAATTTTGAATGCCAAGATTCTCTTGAATCCTCTGAGCCTGTAGAAGTAGCCCACTCCTCCTACTGTGTCACTGCATTCCCTATTCACTTACTTAAGAGAGAGAGATAATCATAAAACGGAATACACACAACTCCTCCCTGGAAAAATAACAAAATTTATTTGAGAAATTGCACTTCATCCTACCAACAAAAGAGGGTGGTCTCTGTACTAAGGGCACCTCCTGGGCACCCATGATCTTTCCTCACCTCTTCTCTGGGCTACCAAGCCAACAATTAGAAGTAAACTACAAACTAACCTATCAGAGAGTGTGCTGAGCCTGCAAAGGGAGGAAAGGGACTGGACACCGAAATAGCAGTCTGACTTAGTCAACATGTGTCAGAAGGAGCTGGAAGAACACACATGAGACTGAATTTTAAAAGTGCTATGTTAAGAGTGGGAAGAATAAACTTGGACAAAAAGGATGTTTATCAGTATGGGTGCACTCTTCTGAAATATAGGCTGGAACACCTAGATAAAGACACCAGCAAGGTACAGCCAACACACTGCTGAAATTACAACTAGAAGCATGGAAAAAGCAATGATTCTGTGAAGCAAGGAAGAAATTCTAGAATTGCCATAGCAGGTGGTGGAAGAAACAATTAAAAGTGAGCATGTTAGAGTGGATATATTATGTAAGGGTGGAAAACCCACCAAATAATCACGGTCCATGAGTGGGCCTAAAGGGTGCACTATTTGTCAAAGGACTAATGAATATAGTAATGAGAGGGACACCAGCATCACCAAAAAGTTCATTGGTGTTTTGCTTTTCTTAAAGCCCAGGTCTGACGTAGAAAATGCCATTATAGAACAGGGGTTCCTAACAGTAATGGGGATGATAAGACTCCCAAAGAAGAGACCAGATTGACTGCAGGGGAGATCAGGTCCCCAGAAGAAAGGACCTTGAAACACCATAGAAAGTGAAAATAGTAATGATATACTCAAATAGGTCTATTTTAACACCAGGGAATGGATAATACCCAAATTTTTTAAAGACTGTTGGGCACTGGTCCAAGTTGTTATGTTATCCTGTCTGCCCTGTTAGAGTCCTGGCTCACGCCCAGCTCACATTCAGTCCACTGGTGTAGTTTCCAATATCTGAATGTATAATACTTGGTAGTTTCCACAACACCCACATTAGTCCCTGGCCTGTGGAGTAAGAACTATCACAACACAGAAAGCCAAGTGGAAGTCTCAGAAATGCCTCCTTCCCATGACCAAGATAACAAATTAATAAGCAGTATTTCATCCTGGGAGAAATGGCTGAAATTAACACTACCCTTAAAGTCTAAAGGATGCAGAGGACATTCCTATCATAAGTACATTTAATTAATCAATCTGGTCCTGTAAAAACTAGATGCACCCTGGAGATGACAATTGAACTATCACAAAATCAACTAAGTAGAAGCCCCAATTGTAGTCACCATACCAGCTATAGTATCTTTGTTAGAGATGTTATTATGACTTCAAGTACAAGATTTGTGACCATTTGATCTAGCAAATGTGTTCTTTTCCGTCCCTGTCATAAGGAGGATTTAAAAAATAGTTCATATTCACCTTAAATGAAAAAGAATATACATTTACAGCTTTGTTCCAAAAATTATAAATATGGTCCAAAAGTAGAAATAATATAAACAACAATCTGCAATCACAATGCAAATAACACTACAATTAATAACAAAATGATACACACATCCAAAAATTCCACCTGAAAATTTCAAAAACAAAACCCCCAAAACTCTTGTTTAAACACCTGTTAAGTTAAAAGGAAAATGCAAACCCAAATTACAGAATTTGTAAAATAATGGTAATGAAAAAATCTACAAGTCAAAATATATGGAATTTCTATCAAGAAAATAAAAACAGTAATCTGAGGAAAATTCATTACACATAGGCAAGAGTAACCCACACCAGATGTTCTTCTGTCCTCCCTGTATTTTGGCTTCTAGTTCACTCAAACTCTCTTTTCTTAGGCTATGAGTCTGTTACCTGAATGACTGGGTCAGGATTCAGAATTACTATCCTCTTTTATATACCCCTGTTTTATATACCTCAGGGCACACCAATTCTATTCCTTTCTTACTTCATGATATTGATAGCTCAGCGGTCTTACTTTCTTCTCCTGCCACTGGACTTGGTCTCCATTATCAATGCTCACTAAAAGAGATTTTAATAACTTTGACTATCAGGTTCCTTAGACTAATCTGATCCCCCTATATTGGTTAGCTATTGCATTTATTTCTATGCTTCTGTTCCTGCAGATTGGCTGGAATGGTTTTGTTAATCTCAGTTAGTTTTGCTTAAGCACCTGCATAACCTTAATAGGTTGGGGGTTGGCTTGGCTTGGTTGGATGGTTCTGCTTCAAGCTGCAAATCCGTTGGTCAGCCAGGTAACTCGTCTTTGGACCAGTGGGTTGTCAAGGGCATGTTTGCTCATAGAAAAGGCAGAGGCACAAGAAAACAAGCAAAAACTGGCTTTGACACTAAGTCCTAGTGTTGGAACTGGTACACTGTCTCATCTACCTGCATGCCATTGGCCAAAGCAAGTCAAGGTGTGGGAATTACACTCAGCTCACACAACGACCTTAGAAAAGGTGTGACTGCAGAGGCCAGTAATTCAGTCACTACAACCACCCAGTAGCTTCTAGCTTAGCATAGCTAGCCTATTTTTTAAAAGTACACCTTGTCAGTGTATTCTCTTTTAGTAATTATGTTTTTTATATTTGTCTCTCAATTTGATTTTGAACTCTTCAAAGAAAGAGGCCATATCTTATTTGTCCTCAAATCCAAGGGGGCTTGCTTAGTCCTGGGATATTATGACCCTAAGAGGGTCAGCACAATATAGAGGAAAGAACACACAGTATTGCATCACACTCCCTGAATTCAAGTTCTACCACTTACTGACTGGGTGGTCTTGGGAAACCTAATTTACTCCCTCTGTATCTCTTTCCCTCATCTGTAGAATGAGGATAAAATACTATCTGCCGCCACAGAATTGTTCTAAAATTTATAGGGTCAATATTCGTAAAGTTGTTGAAACTTTTTTTTATAGCAGGAACTCATTAAATATTAAATATTTTACATTGTAATTATGTAGTTACTTGCCATCTTCTCCCCTCCTATCCTTTACCCCTCCATTTTAGACTGTAAATTCCTTAACATCAAGGGGTAGATTGCTGTAGATGAGGTATCATGGAAGGAGCATAGACTTGGAGTCCCACAAACCTGGGTTTGAATTTTAATTCTGTTTCTATAGAAGTTACTTAATGTGGTGGTTTGAGTCTTTATGGACCCCAGAAAATTATGTTCTCGGATCATCCATTCCTGGGAGTGTGAACCTATTGCAAGTGGCACCATTTGATTAAATTACTCCAGTAAGGCATGACTGGGAGTGGACCTTAATCCTTTCACTGAAGTCCTTTATAAACGGATGTATATGACAGAGGGAGCCGCAGGTGCAAAGAGAAACCACCAGAGGTTGAGAGAGAAAGTCCCAGAGGCTGGAGACTGGAATTGGGGGAGCAGAGAGGAGCAAAGAGAGGCCCCCAGAAGCTGAGAGGGGAAGCCGTGGAAACCAAGAAGCAGAGATGAGACCTGAAGGAGCCTGATTTTCACAGGCTCAGAACAGTAAGCTTGCAACCTAATAAACTCCTTCCTTTTAAGAGTCAAATCATTTCTTGTATATTGCCGTGGCAGCCCTCAGCAAACTTACACACTTAACTTCTGTTAGCCCTGGTCTCCGGGTTCCCTTATTCATATGTAAAATACTTACCTTTCCTGCTAGAGTATAAGCTCAGCCCTGTTCTTAGCTTCATCCCCAACATAGTGCCAACACAGGGGCCGACATAGTGTCTGATCCATAGGGAGTGATTGATAATGTTTTGCTAAATACAAGTATAAGTAAACAAGCACCTAGTATAGTATTTGCCTGGCACTGGGTGTAGCCATCCAGGGTATTATGAGGAACAAGGAATGACCTTACCCTTGCCAGAGTCTGTAATCAGGAAATAAAGCATAATGATGACTGCTATTAGGGTTATTGTGGAACTTCAAAAAATACTTTGAAATATGAAAAGCTCAGCAGAGTGCCAAGTGCCAACAGTGGCCCAATAAAAAGTACATATATTTTGTATCTTCATAAGATAGTATATTAGCATTGTGAAATAATGTATCAAAAAGGTGTTAGAAGCAGAAATGCATCATTTAGTTTGTATAAAATTGTGCCCAATTTTAAGCAAAATGATAAATCATGTTAACATTTGAGTAACTTAAGAAGTGAAGCATCCTAGAGTTGATTAATATTGAATTACAATTGGATGAGTAAATGAGTATGTGGAAGATGAATGAGAGAATGAATGAATGAATAAACGAATGAATGCAAAGTTGCAATTGCTGAGCAGTAGAGCAAAGAAGGCTTGGTGAGGAAGTTTGCGTACTGCTTTCTCAGCTAAAGCTAAATCATTTTCATGATCTGCACAGCCTGCACCTCAGCCAGAAACCACTTTCCCCAGAGGGTTCACAATCTCTGAGAGCAGCTATTCTCAGAGGAAATATGATTCACGAACTGGCTCCCAGGGAGACTGTCAGAAATAAAAGTTCTCTCTGGAAAAATAGAGACAGAGAGAGAAAGAGAAGGAGAGAGAGGATGAAGTGATTCATCAGATTTATCTGCTGTTGATCATTCATTTGGTGCTATTTGTAGGCCATATACAGTCGAAGGAGAGGCATAGTGGTGTTGAAATGAGAAATTTTCAAATCTGGGTAGCTGAGCATACAGAAAGGAAGTTTGTCTTAAGGTGGTGCAAGGTATGTGAGTTTGGTTTCAATAATCCCCAAGGTTGTGGGCGTTCTAGAATCCTCCTCTTGGTAAAATTGCTGTAGCGCACAATTTAAGGAGTTCTGTGTGGTCTCTTTCTGAATCACCCAACAGATTTTTAATGGCATCACAATTTACTACTGAATGGTTAATGGCTTCTCTAATCCTGATGTGAGACATGAAAACTAATAAAATTTTATCCAGTCGTGGGAATCACGGAACCATAGAATTTCAGAGTTGGAAGGGTCTCAAAGGTCTTGTAGTCTTCATTTTGGGCTGAATAGTAAGGGGAGTGAGAAATTTTACACGTTTCTAAACTTGTGAAACTCTTACGACAGTTCAGGAGAATAGATTTGGGATGGAGACATTTAATAGCTAGGCGATTAATTGACTAAATTATTAAGAGCATTATAAATGATTGAGCTACTGGCTGACTTTAGCATCAGGCGTTTTAGAAAATGCTTGGTCTTAGTTACATACCAGAATTATTAGCACCTTTCCTGTGAATGTTTTTCAAATTTCAGACAGAAGCACTTAGTAAGAGTGAATCCAAGACCATGTCTTTACTTTCAGGGCCAGCTGTTTTCAAAATGTGTTAACAATGTTAAAACTTTGATGTTAGGGTTGTTGGGGATTGACTCATGTTCCCTACAAAATGCATGTTTAGGACCCAACCCCTGGTCCTGTGGGTGTGAACCCATTGGTAAATGGGACTTTTGAGTATGAGGCAGACTTTAGGCCAATGTATCTGAAGTTCTTATAGGCACAGGGAACTGCATATAAGAAAGGGAACAATAGGGAGCAGTCAGAGAGCTGAAAGTCAATGTGTGTACCCAGAAGAAAAGGGAGAAGATGCCACCATGTGCATCACCATGTAATGGAAAAGCCAAGGAAGCCCAAGGATTGCCCACCAGTCAGAACCCTGGGAGGAAGCAAGCCTTCTAGCTTCTGAAACGGAGCCAATAAACTCCTATTGTTAAGCCAACCCATTGTATGATATTTGTTTTAGTAGCCAGAAAAGTAAAACAAGGGTTGAACACTGAGATCTCTCCCCAAAGAAATAACGGAGTTAGTCCAGGTATTAAGTATGAAGGGCTTTTCTGTGTGCTTCAGCTCCAATAAAACAGTCATTTCTCTAACAATTTAGAGCTTCAGCAATCTTACCTTTCAATAAGCTGCTACTGGATTCAGGGGAGACCAGGGATATTGTACAGAGGTTATGCATTCATTCAGTCAGGGTTTGTTGAATAACTATCATGTGTTAGGTCCTGTAAGATAAGCATGAATAATATCATAAGTAGTAAGAAATATGAACACTGGTGTCACAGCAAAAAGGGTGACTAAGGATGACTGTGGAGCAGAAAGAGGAAAACAATTGAACAGTTTTAAATGATGAAAGGTCTCCTGTTGGAAAAGTAGGGAAAGGTATTCCAAATAGATTTTTATGGCTCTCATTAACAGCCAGTACTTATTGAGAGCTTTCTCTGGGCCACATGCTGTGTTGAGAGTTTTGTCTGCATTTGTTCATTTCATCCTAAAAATTCCAGGAGGAAGATACTATTTTATACCTTTTTTTTTTAATAGATGAGAGAATTGAAATTTTAAAAGTCTAAGTTCTTTGCCCATATTTGTATAGCTGGTGAGTGACAGAGTGTGGATTTGAACCCTGGTTCTTCTGACCCTGAATAAAATAGTCTCCAAAATGATCACATTCCCTTTTCTGATTAGGTGCTTACTCAACTACCTAATGATCATTCAGTTTCCCAAGTTCATCATTAATGGAACAAGGTTGTCTTTGAATGGCAAACCTTGGTATTCTAGTCATTAGATGAATATTGTAAATTGAAAATTTGCATCTGTTTATCAGTTGGTCTCTTCTCTTCTGAATAAACTGCATTTCTAGTCTAAAAACCAAGCACCAGATGCTGGATGGGCTTTCATCTAGGTAATGAGGCTTGGCATAATTCTTAATTGAAAACTTCCATGGGATTTCAAAGGCAGTCAAGGAGTACATGATCTGGAGCCAGGTTACCAACACAAGTGAAAGCAGGCATTGAAGAGAAAGGCTAAACAGAGTAAGCTAAAGGGACCAATAACTTCAAGGAAGAAAAGTCAAAGAGGTAAGGCATAGAAGAAAACTCCGACGCTCCTAGCATATAAATCCAGTTATGTATCTAATTCCTACTGCCACGGTCAACGATGTCACCTACTAATGGACAATACTACCTCCACACTTTTCCAAAGGTGGAAATAATGAAGAGTTGGCACAGCATTTCTGAAAGTCTTTATTTTCTTTATTAAGCTTCTGGATTTTTGTCTGTATATCTAGTATTGTTATTATTGGTCTAACTGCTCAATATTTTTTCATGTTTAGTCAGAAGTATGTAGAGTGAAGAATAAAGTCTGTTCTGCATTCTGTGCACTGCTTTGGTGATATTATCTCTGCCCACTTAAGAAATGTCCACTGTGGCTATTATGGCTCCATGTTCTTTAAGTGATTTGGTAACTCCCAAAAAGCCATACACAGGCATTAGCCAGAAGACAATTGATTATTTAATGGCTTGTATTTATCCAGCAAATACTTCTGGAATACCTCCTATGTGACTGGCATTATTTAAGAATGATGGATGCAATGGTAAATAGAATAGAAGTCCCTGTACTCAAGATGTTTGTATTCTAATGTGGAAAGACTGCCAATAAACATATAAATATATGCCCAAGAGTTGAAGCTTGTGATGGTGATGGTGCAAATAAGAAAATAGACAGGGTAATAATATAGAGGGTGATAGAGGAAAGGGGGTGTTGTGTGCTCCCATAGATGAGGTTGTCAGGGAGACCTTCTCTGCAGAGATGATGTTTGAGCTGCTCCTTGAAGGATGAAAAGGAGTATGCCATGGAAATGGCTAAGGAAAGAATATTCCAGGCAGAAGGAACCTCAAGAGCAAAGGCTTTAGGGTGATAACAAGTTTAGTGTGCAAAGAATAGATACTTAGTCTTGATGAGAGAAAACTGCAAAGGCAACGGAGCTCCTTTGGGGATTTGACCATACTAAATAAGTGCTTATCAAGCTTGGGTTGTCCAGAAGGCAGTGAAACTTTGGATCAGTAGCTTTTCAGGCAGTCATACTTTTGGGAAAAAAAGGTGAAACATTCACAGATGGCTGCTGAGCTAAACTCTGCCCTCCCATTCGGGTGTCAAATGCCCATTCATATGTTCTGTTTGATTTTCCAGAAAAAGTGATTGGGAGGCAGCATCTGGAGTCAGAGAGGCTAGCTTTTAATTCCAACACTCTTCCACGTGTTAGATGTATCATGTTGGAAATTAACTTTTCTAAGTTAACCTTCATCCTCCTCCTTTTCCTCTTCTTTCTATTTATTTCAGACATCTCTGTGGACCACCTCATATTCTCTTGACACCACATCTGAGTTCAGCTATTGTTGCAACAAACAGTTCTTGTGGTCTTTGACTCACTGGCAGCATATCACCTTAAGCACAGCCCACACATCTTTCATTTGCTTTCTCAGGTATTCTCTGGCATGGTGGCATGGCAAACTAAAGAAAGCATGCTCTGCTCTCATATGTAGCCTGGAAGTGAAAACATTATTAATCCTAGGACATCCCTAAACCAACAAGAAGAAGAAATTGAGAATCCTGAACTCCCAGATTCTCCTGAACCCGCCAGGCTGGCAGAAGAACTGCCCTCCCCTCTTTATTAGAGAAAAGCAACTTCCTGTTGTCTAGACACCGTGAAAAGCCTCACCTGAGGAGAATGCCTTGTAAGATGGTGCTTTTCCTTCCCAAGATCCACAATGACCACCCCTTTTTCCCTCCAGACCAATAACTTGGGTCTGATCTCAATAGAGCCTCAGCAGAGACTTGGGATTTATTATACTGACAAGGATACCTAAAACCAGTTCTAATCCACTGTTGGGAGGTTCCTTGAAGACTGGACATAATGATGGCACCCAGTAAATGAGTGGAGATGTCAGAACTGCCTAAACAGAAAATTGAAGAAGGACCCAAAAGGCTTAGGGAGGAGGGAATATAGAGAGGTAGGACTAGATTACAATCTATCCAAAATAGATGTAATTATTTAAAATAGATTTATTACGTGAGAGCAGATAAAACCACTAGCAAACTCTATTCATTGGAAGGACCCGTAGATACTCCTGTTAGCTCTACTAGAAAGGGAGAGAAGTTTTGAGAAGCACATTGGAATCTGTCATCTGGTAACAGAACATGGTACCTTGATACTGGGATGCTTAGTTTAAGTAGGCTATGAAAGATTCTAGAATAGGAAAAGCCAAGTGACAACGCTCAACCTTCAAAAGAAAAGTAGATGTGATCATCACAATGGGAAGGACGAGAATAACAATCAAGGTGCCTTGATCTAAAGGGATGTTGGTAATGGCACATAGATAAGAGTATTCTAGGGGGCAAAATATATGGAGAGCCCACAAGGGTGTTATTCAACTTGAATTAATGAAAACACACACACACGTACACACACATACAAACCACCAAACGCTGGCTTATGTCAACCACCAAAATGAAAAATTGTAACCTTTCATCCAATTTCTAGGTCTAAATTAGTTCACAGACCCAACTTAAAAAAAAAACTGTATATGCCTCAAGGGAAGGACCCTAAAATACCATCATTAGTATATGCAGTAAATATTCCCCCAAATCTATTTGCTAGGGTGACTGTGCAAAAGGAAAATGGAATACCTAGATCTTTCAAGGATAGTTGAATACAGGGTCTAAGCTGATTCTCATACAAAAGACTCAAAACACCATCTATGAAACTCCAGTTGGAGTGGATGTCACGGTGGCCAGTTGATTAATAGAGTTCTGGCCTAAGTCCAACTTACTGAGGGTTCACTGAGTCCACAGACATGTGGTTATTTTTCCAATTCCCAAATGTATAATTGGGTTGGGTATATTTAAAAGTTGGAAGAACCCTTTTATTGTTCACTGATCTATGGAGTGTGAGCCAAAATCATTGGACTCCTCTATGATTGCCTCCAACACCTAGTCAAGATAGTTAAGCATAAGTAATATCTCACACAAGAGGAATACGGAGATTACCCTTACCAAAAAAGATTTAAAGGACTCAGTTGTGGGGATCTCCATATATCTTTATTCAATTCACCTATATGATCCCAGAAAAAGCAGAACAGATAAATTATGGCAGACAACAGTGGACTCCTATGAACCAAATGTTTTGCTAGTCTCAACTTAGCTGCCATGCTGGATATGAAATCTTTGCGGAACAGATCAACAAAGACTCTGGACCTAGGTAGGAAGCTACTGCTTTGGCCAATGTGTTCTTCTCCAATCTTGTCAGGAAGACCAAAAGCAATTTCCTTTTATGTAAAAAGGATATTATACATTCACTTCCTCTTCACAGGACTTTGTTAAATTTGTTCTCTCACACAAGGTAGTCAGCAGGAACCCTCATGGTACTGACATTCCTCAAGACATGCTAGTCCAAAATATGGGTGATATCACACTAATCAGAACTGGAGAAGAGAAAGTGTACTCTGACAAATAGATGTCAGAGGATTGGAGATAAACCATGTGAAGAATTAGTGTCTTCTGTGTTGGTGATGTTTTTAGGGGCCCAGTGGTCTGAAGCAGGCTGGGACATCCCCTCTAAGGAAGAGGGCATTGTTGTTGCATTTTGCACCTTCCATTACAAAGAAGGTGCCACAACACTCAGCATGCCTCTTTGGATTTTGGAGGCTACATACTGACTTACTGACAAACTGCACTTGGAAATAGTTCTCCAACACATTTATATGCTGAATTAAGAGACTGCCAGTTTTGAATGGAGCCCAGAACAAGAAAAGAATCTACAAGTCTTGGCCATGGTGCTAGCTGCCCTGCTCCTGCTCTTAAGCCATGTGATACAGCAGATCCAAAGGTGCTAAAACTATCTGTGACAAAAAAAAGAATGGGGTCTGGAATTTCTGGCACACCTCAATAGGAAACTCAAAACACAGAGCCCTTCTGTATCAGAGAACTACTTGCCATTTAAAATGCATCTCTCAGGTGCTGCTGGATCCTAGAAGAGACTGAGTGCCTAAGTTACCAAATATGTGGAACTCTCTAACATGAGCTGGGTGTTACCATAGTCTCCAAATCATGATATTGAATAGGCACAGTAGTAATCCATTGGGCAGTGGACAATGGAAATGATATACTCAGTATCAAGCCCAAATAGGTGTACAGGTACCAGTAAGTTACATGAAGATGTGTCCCAACATACTACCTTTCTCTCTATTAGTGATGCTTCTCCCTCTATTCACATCTATGACTTGGGGGGGGGGGCAAGGCAGGGTGTTCCTATGACTAAATGACAGAGGCAGAAAAAAATTGAGACACAGTTTGCCATGTTTTTTTCCCTACTATATTGGTTTGAGCTGAAGTAGACAGCTACTTTAGTACAGTTCCATTCAGGAGAGGCTCTAAAGGACAGTAATGAGGATAAATTCTCCAAATATAAGTAGTAACTTGGTCATTCTCTCTGTATAGATGGAAAATTGACCTGAGGTGAGGATATACACAGATCTTTGAGCAGTGATAAAAGCCTTGACTGATTGACAGGAGCCTGAAAGGAAGATTAGAAAATCAGAGACAAAGGGATCTGGGAAAGAAGCATGTATAGATACCAAAGGAAATGGGCAAAAAGATGTAGATCTTTTATCTAAAGTTAATGTTCACCAGAGACACCATCCATTGCAGAAGAAGCACTGAACTGGATAGACAAGATGATGAACCCAATGGTTGTCAGCCAGCTTCTACACTTAGCTACCCCTATGATTGTGAGATGGACCCATGAAATGAGTTGCCTTGGCAGCAGAGTTAAAGTATATGCATGTGCCCAAAGTTTGAATTCCCTTTGATCAAGGCTGACCTAGCTCTTGACACTGCTGAATGCCCAAACTGCTGGAATTAAACTAACACTATGTCCATTCATATGGCATCATCCCTGGAAGAGATCTACTGGTCACTTGGTAACAATTTGATTATATCAGACCTTTGTCATCCAGACTGGGGCACATTCATTCATCTTTAAGGGGATTGAAACTTATTCCAAATATGTCTTAGCCTTCCCCACCTGCTGTGCTTCCCCCAATAACACCATCCAAAAGCATGTAGAATGCAACAGTGGACCATAACTATGAAATCCATGAAATCTTACCATATACCACATCACTCTGAAGCAACCACACTAATAGAATGTTTGGTAAGACTTATTAAAGGCTCAGCTAAGCCATGGGTTTGGGGACAATACTCTGCAATATTGTCTTCAAAGAGAAAGTAAATGCTTTAGATCAGCGACATGTCCCTGTTGTTTACAATTGAAAACATGATCACTGTTAGCTTTCCTTGAATAATTGGCCAAATATTTTTTTAGCCAGCAGGAGGTGCCATGGCTTAGCAGAAAGGATCCAGACTTTGGACTACTTTAGAGTATTTCCTGAGTCTGTGACTGATCGGTGACTCTATTTCTATTTGTCTGTTTTATCTCTTCACTGCTAAATCCCTGGTGCCTAGAAGAGTGTCTGGCAATTAGCAGATTCTTGAAAAAATATTGCTAATGCATTGTATACAGGACTTTGAATATATTAAAGGCTTGATAAAAGGTTATTGCCATTAGCATTCAAGTGTATTGGTACCACAGGCAAAGAATCCTTTAGTCATCTCTGGTTGTTGCTGTTCTAATCTGTGATGCCACCTTGAAAGCCACCTAAGTCATACTTTCGTTCAAAGTGAATTAACCTAGGAAGGATGGCTGCCATTGCGCTGTGGCTGCCGCAGTTCCCGCCTCTCACAGCTGCAAGATCAGTGTGGAATTGGGCTTCCTCACGTTATCACAGGCCCTCCTCTGCCCCAGCCTGCTCGTGGTGTCAGCCCTTTGACTCCCCACTCAGCCCTTGCTGGGTGCCCTGCTGACCTCTAGTCTCGAGGAAATTCG
The DNA here is from genome assembly GCF_030445035.2 of Dasypus novemcinctus. Taxonomy (NCBI): domain Eukaryota; kingdom Metazoa; phylum Chordata; class Mammalia; order Cingulata; family Dasypodidae; genus Dasypus; species Dasypus novemcinctus. The sequence continues at coordinate 81,126,414 of NC_080686.1, forward strand.
AAATATGCATGAGCACCTTAATATCAAGACTCAGACTTCTCCCTTCTGAGATAATTACAGAAATGAACTGTATTTCTCAAACAAATCAATTTTGTATAGTTTTGGGGAGGGGTATCTGGTTGTACATAGGGAATCTCAGGCTCCTTCTGACTGAATGCCCAAGATGAGGGATACAAGGAGCCCCTTTGCCTTAGCAGAGAGAAGCTTCTGTCAGAATCCTTATGGGAAATGTGTACAAGCAATTCCTACCCTCATAAACAGAAATCCTGCAGGCAATTTGTTCTGTAAGGAAAACAAAAAAGTGCTGAAGTAGCTTCATCAGGACCAATATCCAGAGTTTCATCAAGAAATGAAGTAATTGAAACAATTCCTGATTTGAGGCCTCAAAGGGCTTGCTGTTTTCTCATTCTGTCTTAAAAATAAGTTCTGAAGCCCAAAAAATAAGTCTAATGAATGATATATTGAAGGGGTTTTGACAGTCTAGAAAGCCAGGACAAACGAAAAATCATTTCTTCAGCTCATTTGGATTTGGAAAGCCAGGACTCAAATATAAACAACTTGAGTAATGAGCATTATAATCCTTCCTCTAGTCTACCCTTCTCCTCTGAATTTGGAGCTCAGTCAATTGCTAGACCATCCTGAACATCATTGTTGTCACAGTGAAGGAAGGGTGAAGTGCTGGATGATATCTGGGAGAGGTGACTACAGCTGGATCCAGATTTCTCCATGTTTCATATAGTTCTTGCTATCAGGTAAAAATATAAGGGGAGCAGAATTCAGCTTTGGGATAGGTGGCTTGGAAGAGCCAGGCAGGACACTAGCTGGAAATCAGAGCAATATTAATCCTTGAGCTAGACTGGTCAACTTGGAAAACAAAGAAACTATGAAGGAAGAAATAAAAGTCAAGAAGTCCCTATCCTCTTCTGGGGCCAACACTTGAGTGAAGAGAAAGGACTGTAGCTTAGGAACGACACAGACGCACAGAGTTCACTCCTCCTGCATTGGGTCCTGAGTCAGGCTTGCATTAAGTGATTCAGAGGGCACTTGAGATCTCATCAATCAAAGCCAGACAATGGATTTTAGGTCTGAGAAGTGAGATTTTGTTCCAAGGACCACTAGATGGGGGTGTGTGGTGAGACTGCTAGTACCTCTTGCCCTCCTCAGGATTGCCTCAGCATCTGAGAAGCCTTGGTTCAGCCAACAGGGCCTATCAGATTCTATTTATTGGGGATATGCTATCTGCTAGGCAGTGGGATAAGTACTGTATATCCATTTGCTCAGTTTTCTTTTCAGAAAATACAGCTGGGCTGCTGAAAAAGACCATGATGTGTCTAGCAGTCAAGATTTGGAAAGTTATCTATGAAGAACTGTAAACTAGGAGTTCACTGCTGAAATTTGAGGTCTAAATATCACAGTCCGAAATTTTGCTCATAGATCAAGTTTCAAGGAACCATGTAGTCAAGGGCCACAGATTCATCTCTTAATTTCTAGAAGAAGAAAAAAAATCCCCAGAAGATACATCTGGGGAAAAGCTTCAATGGGTGTTAGAGACACAGTCATTTGGGCCTTCTGTGAAATTGTTGAGAGCTGACTGTTCTCTGGGCTGTAAATCAGAATTTCATGTATCTAATACCTATTTGAATGGCTTTTAGAGCTTCATTTATGAGACCCTTCACCCTCCATCAGTCATGTATGAACTTGCCTCTCCGTATGTGAAATAATCTGATAGCTATACAGGACCCAGTTTATTCCTTCACTCCAGCTCTGCACAATGCTGTAAGAATAGTAGTATATTTAGAACAAAATGAATTTTATTCTTTTTGGATCAATCAATGAAGCTTTTAAAAGTTATTCATTCTTTCACTGCAAAAAAATAAAAAATAAAGCAAAACCAAAAAACAAACAAAAAAAACATGTGCCTGGCATTAAGAAGACACATATCAAATTCAAACCACTTCAAAAACTAGAGATAAAATAATGTACAAAAGAGAAAAGCAGGGTTTGCCCTACAAATACTCCTATCTTTCAGTAAATCAAGGAAAAGGGATCTGCCTTTGTTTGCCTTAATCTCAAAAATAATGGAAAATAGAGACCATTACCTGTGTTCTCCCTGGAAATCCCATTTCAGAGGTGAAGAAATGCAGTTCAGAGAAGTTAACTTCCCCAAGTTCACACAGCTAGTAAGCATGAAACCTGTAGATAATATAGCACATAGCATATAATCAGGAAACAGTAAGGCTTTCCTTCAGGAAACAGTTCTTGCCTCAAAAAAGAGTACAATGGGCTGAATGTACTTTAAAAAAGATGAAATTGTTCTTTAATTTGGCATTCAGAAGTCATGAGGATCTTGTCATTTTCCTACTATTTTTTATTATCATTACAATTTTAATCAAAATAATAAATGCACAAAATTTAAAATACCAAATAGGAAAAAGGGCTTACTATGAAAGCAACCGTTACCCCTTCCAACTCCCCATCCAACTCCCAAAGTCATCCACTTCAGTCCATTTCTGATTTTATTTTTTTATGGGATTACTTCCATAGATCAGCCTTCCTCCACAGGAGAGCTACTGGCATTTTGAATGGAACAATTCTTGTACAGTTCTCTTCACCAACCAGAAGTTTTCATCCCTTTGAAATGCCAGAAATGCTCCCCCATCATCACACAACCCAACGTCCTCAAATTTTTCAAACATCCCCTGGAGAAGAGGATAAAAACCCACTTGAGAACATTTGTTATAAAATATGGGTATATGCCACTCTTTCTTAATTTGTATACTTCAGACATTGTCTACTAACAACCTTCTGGGAGAGATTAGAAATTGTCTCTTTTGGGAAGCGGACTTGGCCCAGTGGTTAAGGCGTCCGTCTACCACATGGGAGGTCGGCCATTCAAATCCCGGGCCTCCTTGACCTGTGTGCAGCTGGCCCATGCGCAGTGCTGATGCACGCAAGGAGTGCCGTGGCACGCAGAGGTGACCCCCGCGTAGGGGAGCCCCACGCGCAAGGAGTGTACCCGTAAGGAGAGCCGCCCAGCGCGAAAGAAAGTGCAGCCTGCCCAGGAATGACGCCGCACACATGGAGAGCTGACATCAACAAAGATGATGCAACAAAAAGAAACACAGATTCCTGTGCCACTGACAACAAATGGATAAAGAAGCCACAGCAAATAGAAACAGAGAACAGACAACCAGGGCAGGGGTGCAGGGGAAGGGGAGAGAAATAAAATAAACAAATCTTAAAAAAAAAAAAAAAGGAAATTGTCTCTTTTATGCTAACCTCCACCATTCCTTCCCCTTTCTCTGAATTTAGTTATACTCTCAATTCCTGTACTAGCTGCTTCTGAAATATCGAACCATGTGTCTAGATCTTCACTGATTTCTCAGTCAAACGTGGAAGTAACTTTTGTCTGGTTTCTTTGTCTGGTGAGAACTTTAATGATTCCAGCTCCTCATCCTCCCTTTCTTTATCCTCTTCCACCACCCATCCTTTGCTCTCCCATACTTTTATGCCAGTATGTTGTCAAGGTTGATTACAATTTCATTTTACTCAGGTCCCATATTTAAGATTTCCTTGATTTAATTGTGGATCAAAACCCATAAGCAATGTTTACCTTCTTATTAATATATCAATGTTTTTCACTGCAAAAACACAATATATGCTAACATTACATTACTTTTTGTCAATCCAATGGACAACCCCTCTCTCAGTCAATGGAAAATGTTTCTAGCAACAGGATGAAATGGCTTCTCATTTTTTACAATTAAACATTTGCTTTTATCGTATGTTTCTAAGTACTGGGTATTTTTGTATCTTGCTGTCTCTTCCTGATCTATCCTGGAGTTTTCCCTCCCACAGCTTCCATCCTCTTGAATCAAATGCTCTATTACCTTATTGCACTGCTCTGATCCTGGTACATCTGATTTCTGCTTTCTTATTAAGTAGGATCCATGTTTTTCCTGAGCCCCATGTATTCCTTTTTCTTGGATTTCTCCATTATTTTTGCTGGAACACATATTCATACAACTTCCCAAATGAGGGCACATGGAAGGTAAATTTTCTGAACCCTTATATGACTGAAAATGTCTTTATTCTGCTCTTATAATTCATAGTTTACTTGTGGCAGAGAATGGTTGCTCATTAACCCATTTCCTTTTCCTGGGATCACAGGAAGATTACATTTCCAGCCTCCCTTATAGTTAGGTTGGAGACATGTGACTGGGCTCTGACCAATAAAGGCTACCACAGGTGATCTCCATAATTTCCAAGCCTAACCATAAAGCATGGGCATGATACTCTAGGGCTACTTCTTTACTTTTCAGGCAGCTGAATAGAGAGGATATCAGCTGAAGAGCTGGATGAAGCCCTACAATCCTGTGGGACTGCAGGAGCCAGGATCCCTGAGTGACAGCTCAAAGGTAATCCATCCAGAAAAAAATCTATATTGGACTTTGCTGAAGTAGAGAATAGGATTTTATTCTGTTAAGCCACTGAAATATTTGAGCTGGTTATTATAATGGTTAACATATTCTGAATACTGCAGTCGAATATTGAACCCCACATTAAAAACAAATTTCGTTCCAACTATGAGGGTATAGTTTCCCAGAATCCAGTGTTGCCAATGAGATTTCTTTTTAATGACTATTTTTCTTCCTCTTCCAGGGAAGTCACTTGAGTACTTTAATTCTGATTTTTGTCCTCCAACCTGAAGAAATTATCTTCTAAAATGTCTCTGATAATTTCTTTGTTGTCTGGTTCTCAAATTTCCATTAGTCAGATGCTCTATTAATCCTAGACTGAAACTTCATAGGTTACTTAACTTTTGGATTATATTTTTCATATATATATATATATACTTTTCTTCAATTGCAATTTTAAAATTTCAGCATTTGTACAAAAAAGTGAGTTGTTAAAATTCTACCAATTATATATTTAATTTCCAAGGGTTCTTTCTTTTTCTCTGATTGCGACTTTATTTTCACATCCTACTTTTGCTTTATGCATGCAATATGTCAATATGTGTTTTCAATTCTCTGAGAGTACTACATATTTATTTATTAATTCTTCTCTGTTGCTCAAAGTTATGTCTGTTTCTTCTGGAGTGATGGGGTTTATTTATTGTGGTCTCTCTCTTTTATACTACAGAATTTCTTCAAATGTCTGGTGATCCTTGGTTGCTATTTCATTTTCAGTATTGAAGAAATAGGGAGCCTGTCTGAGTCCTGCATTTATGCTGGAGCTTACAAATTAGGGTAGAGTGGGCTTGACATTCCTTCTTTTCCTGTTTTTGTTTGCTAAAGGCTGCCAGGGCAATATACCACACATGGGTTGGCTTTTACAATGGGAATTTATTAGTTTAAAAGCTTACCAGGGAAGCAGATGTAGCTCAAGTGGTAGAGCTTCTGCCTGCCATATGGGATGACCCGGGTTTGATCCCTGGGGCCTCCTGGTGAAAAAGAAGAAGAGAAAGCATGCCTGTGTCGAGCCGAGTGCCCACACAGTGAACTGAGTGCCCGCCTGGTGAGCTGAGTGCCCACGCAGCAAGCCAAGTGCCTGTATGGTGAGCCAGTGCCCATGCAAGTGAGTCATGCAGCAAGATGATGACTCAACAAAAGAGAAAGGAAGGAGAGAGTCAAGGTAAAGTGCAGCAGAGAACAGAAACAGAGATGGCACCAATGACAGGGAAATTCTTTCCACATCAGAGGTATCCAGGATTGAATCCTGGCGAATCCTAGAGAGAAAAATGGGAAGACAAAAAAAGAGAAATAGATACAGAAGATCACACAGTGAATAGACATGGACAGATAAAACAGCAGGGCAGGGGAGTGGGGGGAAGGGGAAAAAAAGCTTACGATTTCTAGGCCAAGAAAAATGTCCAAACTGGGGATTCATCAGGCAATGTTTTTCTCCGCAAGGTTCAGCTGCTGGCCATGCTGGATTCCTCTCCCATCTGGCGAGGTACATGGCGAGGCACATGGTGATGTCTCCTGGTCTCTGCCTTCTCTTTCAGGCTCCGTTGCTTTCTGCTCTGACTGTGGCTTCCTCTCAGCTTCTGGCATTTCTCTCTGTTTCTGTGGCTCTGCTGATTCCAGTTTATAAGGCATCCAGTAAGAGGATTAAGACTAATCAAAGACCTTTCGCTGAAGAAATTTAGTTGAAGTTACATGCACAAGAATGGATTAGCTCTAAGGATTAGATCTTCTGGGGTCCACCCTTCCCTATTCCCATTGTGCTGGGATCCCTAAATCCCTAAAATAGGAAAGGCTTTCTCTGTGGCACCTACACTTACTATTCCCTGACAATGAATGCAATTTGGTCAGACAATAGTCCTCCTATTTATGCATAGAAGGTAACTGCCTGCCTGTAAGCCATCTACATGTGTCCTTTGATGGGGAGGCCAGGGGCAGAGAGCCTATTGTTTTATTGGGACTCTGTACTTTAAGAGGGGACCTCCCTTATCTTGATTCATGTTTTCACTTAGAGGGACTTCAGTTACTATAATATCCTTGTCTTCGTCCACATCCTGACTAACTTTTCCTCCTGGGGGACGTAGGAAGTAGGCATATCTGCCTAAGTTCCTTGCTTTCTCCTTCTCTTCTTTGAATCTTCCTGAAATAGGAAAAATATGCTCTACTCTGTTCTTGTTCAGGCCATAAACTTCCCAGGGGGAGACCTGCCCTTCTATGTGTGAAAGGCCTGTGGTTGACCAGTACTTCCTGGCATTGGGTAGAGATTCAGCATTAGGAAGCCTATTGCTGCTTAACACTTAAGCCTCATTTTCCAACAACTCCACCAGTAATGACCCAGGCATTTAAATCTCCATCTGCCTGACAATTTGTCTCTCTCAGAGAGTTCAGAAGTCAAGCAGGGAATAAAATGATATTCTATATTAGGCTGTCTCAAACCCCAACCTATGTTATCAATAATTTTCACATTGCACAGATTTATCATTTTCTCTCCTCTTCTGAACCCCCAAATGGCACCCTATAGCCTGCACTAAAGGATGTTAACTACGTTTTTAATCGATTTAGCCCCATTATGACCTCGCCACTCATTTTTATCCCCATATTTTTTTCTAGCCATAAGGCATCTCTTATTCTGAAAGTTACAGTGTCTGATGTATAATTTAAGATGATTGGAGAATTTGGCCAAAGGCATATATTGTTTAAAAATAATCAAAGAGTGTCCCACTACTTGTCAAGAAAAAAATGCAGATGGATTTCTAAAGCTATGAGATTTACAAAGCAAAATGTAAAACCCCTACGTGGCATTTAGGTATTTATTCCAGAAACCAGAAGCCTTGAGTCAGGAGGAGAGAGGAAAGCTGAAATACAATAAAGCATTCTGAAGTGCAAATCATCCTATACCTAATTTGACAAGGCTGGGAAATGCACATTTGGCATCCAATACACTGAATACCGTTTGCATGTGTGACAAACAACATCAGGAGGCTTTCATCCAGCTTTGGAGGTAGATAAAGCAGCAAATTACACCAGGAATCCACAAGTAAACTACCAGGTTTTCAGAGACTTGGTTTTACTCTGCAGAATTTTTGAATGTCTCCTTTGTCTCAATTTTCTTGAGAGGGAAGAGAAGTCATGTGATCAAAGAGATAAATATTTTAATAGTCTATTTAAAAGAAAGTCTTCATCTCTTTATATGTAGATTTAAAAATCTACATATAATAAAATATATCCCGTTAGGATAAAAACCAAACAACTTTTATAGATGAACTCTTAATGACATTTTCTCAAAAGAAATATAGTTTTGTTTTTTAAGAGTTTATGATTAAATGTCTAGCCTTCCATGCTTGATTCCAAGCCTTGCTCTGCTTAAGCTTGACAGAAAATCCTTAAAAATATTCTAGGATATGAAAGGCTATATACCAGAGTGTCTCCATTGGTAGTTACATCAGTATGTTGAGCCTGGAGAAAGGGGTAGTGAGATTATAGGGTTTTTCTCTTGTAGTTAAAATTTTATAGTCATATATTTTTTTAAAGCTTATTAGCTGTGTTATGTTTTGAAAGCAACCTAACGTTTCCTAAGAAACTTTTGCTGTGCCTTTTATGTAGGATGGACATGTGGAATCAGTGGTAAGTCCTGCATTGTCATGTCTCCCCTCTAAATAATACAAGGCACAATCCCTTAACTCAGACTCATTAGTAATTGTGTTCAGACTTTGGAGCTTTGGAGATTTTAGATTAGGAACATAGAACATAGACCATATAATGTAAAACTACCCCAGCAGGGCTTGGAAAGTACCCTGTAATTAAATGCAGTGTTTCTACAGTGAGGCATAGAAAATTCATATGACAGGAGATAAAGACTAAAAATAACATCTGTACTACACATGACATAAAGAGTAAATGACCTCAGATGAGGTTTTGCCACAAATGAATTATAAAATAACTTTGGTTTTTCAGAGAGTTTGGATTTTTGAATTACAGCATAATTATGCTAAGCACCTCACATACAGTTTCATTTACTCCTCCCATCAATGCTATTAAGAGGCAGCTAGTTCTCATTTGAAGATACAGAATCTGAGGCTTGCTAGCTAGTACGAGCTGAACCAGGATTTGAAACCAGAAATGCTGGTTCTAGAATGCATGGTTTTAATTACTCTACTATTTTCCTTTCTAAATGGAGAGTTTTGGCTTCAGCAAAGAATGATCCCAACTGAATTTGGTGGCCGTAGCTAGTGGCTGTGACCTGCAGAATCACTACTTTCCACTTCCTCCCCTGATACTAAGTAATTTATTCCCAATTACCTGCCCCACCCCACTCCCATTACCTAGAACAAGGTTGGGCATCAGGTAAGCCCTGACTGCTTACTAGTTGATGGACTAACATATTTTCTTTGAGAGCTTCCAGCAGAGGTGAGACCCCGGCAGAGTCTGTCTGTGCCCAATGGAAGGATTGCCCTCCTCTCCCACCCACACAGGCAGTTTCAATACGCTCTCATGGATGGAGCATGCAGAGTTTGAACATTTGCCTCCTTTGTTTTCAGATGACAAAATTAGGACTGTGTTTACTTATGTATACAGACATAGGCTGAATAATAAGTCACTACTATGGTTTTATAAAATGAAAGTACTTCAACATATAAGCATGTAAATTTCATATGCTGCCTGGAAATGAATACTGCTGAGAGTCATTTTGGCTCTTGGAACAAGATGTGTATCTATTCAACCTCCTTTGAGAAGGAAAATGATCTATAGTGGAGTGTTTGGGAGGGATCCCTTTAAGGAGTTTAGAGGCCCGTTCTAGAGAGTCTGGAATGCAGAACTGAGCAGCTTTGATCCTCTCTTCTAAGACTCCTTCTAACTCCCAAAGAGCCCTGCTTGCAATTTCTATGCCATCTAAATCCATTTTACATACCTCTTCTGGATCAGGTTTTAAGAAACCTACCACTTTGATCAAGTCGTCACCTTCCGGAAAACTTTCAGTTGCTTCCCATTGGCTAATAAATTAATTTCATGTTCCCCATACAATAGCCAATGTCTTCCATGAGACATTCCAACTTCTTTTTGCCTTCTTTCCCATTAGTTTCCTATTCTATTTTCCCAGACAAGCAATTTGATCCTCTTTGTATTGGATTCAGCTTATGTGCCACTATAAATCTGCCCACTTGCTTTTTGCCTGGAGTGGCCCTAAGTTCACACTGTCCCCAAGGTTGTGGAGTCAGGTCACTTCTGCTGCCACTGCCACAGGCTGAGGAATAAGGAATATGGCACTGAATGGAAGAGAGGCATGCAAGCACCTGGCCAGACTGACCCCATGGGGGTTCTTCCTCTCCCAGGAGCTGCCTAAGATGACTGATAGGCACAAACCCAGAAGTGCAGGGAAGTCAATACTCTAAGGACTAAACTGGACCTTGGAACAAGAGAGAGACAGTAGATAAATTCTTCTCCCTTCATCCCCCTGCCCTCACAGCGTGAACTGTTCTGAGACGTGGTAATTCATACGGCCTCTGGGAAGATGTCCCGCAAGTCACAGCAATCAGCTATGCTCGTTATGTAGCTGTGGTCCACTGGGAAAGACGTCCTCATAATTGCCCTCCCTCCACCTCTACCTCTCTCCCTTTTATCCCTCAATTCTGCTTCCCTGGTTGTTCAATACCCATTATAGCAATAGCACAAAGCTTTGGCCTCAGGTTCTGTTTTCCACAGAACCTTGGCTAAGACACATCCTCAAACCCTTATTATTCCTTTTTGCTTGTCTCTCTTCATGTTGTTTTCTCTGCCTGTACCCATCCTGCCCCACTGTCACCCCCAGCAAATTTACAGCTGTCCTTCAAAGTTCATTGTTAACATTAGCATACAATAATTTTCAGATCTCTCAAATCATATGTCATTTCTCCTGACTAAAATGTCCCTGTTATATACAGTCTTCGGAGTTTTCTAGAGGATATATCTCATTTTGCCATGTGTTTGTTTTATTTAATGGATCTTATTCTTTCTCTTGGAGGGTGACTTTAATGAGGTCAGAGATAGTGCGCTGTTATTTGCCGGTATCTGTCGTGCCATGTGTTTGTAGAGAGAGTTCTCATTCTGAAGCTCTTCTATATATGCTCTAATCCTACCGCCTCTCTAGCCTCCTTAATCCCCATTCTTATTCCCTCACCCCAACCTGTGCTCCACTTGGCAGATTACTAAAATTCACATGTTATTTCACACTGCTGTCTTCATCCACGCTGTTCCCATAGCATCCCTCTCATTTCTCCATGCCCAGAGACTCCTTTATGTCTTTCAAAACTGAAATCGTGTTACACATCAACTCCTCCGTGAAGCTTTCACTAACGTCCCTGGCTCCTTCTCCTACAATTTATTGAGCTCCAATATAACTCCATTATAACAATTGTATTTATCCAGGAGTTGGCAAACTATTTTTGTAAAGGGCCAGATAAATAACTTTTTTACTCTTGCTAGCCATACAGTTCCTGCCCAACTACTTAACTCTACACTTGTTAATAACAGTAGTCATAAACAGTACTCAACCACTATGCAACCAAATGGGCCAAAAAGCTATTGACACAAACAGACAGCGGGACAGACTTACTTCATAGGCCATAGTTTGTGGATACCTATTAATCCACTGGGATTCCTTGAATATCAATGAGCTCTTTATTCTTAGAATCTACTATAGAGTTGGGCACGTATTAGGTGTTCAGTAAGTATTTGTTGCAAGACTGAGTTAAATAACAATTAAAATGAGTGTTTAAATTTTTATTTTCATATTTTCCCTTTCTCAATTTCCAATCTGAACACCTCTTCCTGGAAGAACAGGAGCTCTTTGCCTCTGTTTTTAAGTGAAGAATTGGCCTGGCAAGATTTAATAGGCAGAGGGAACAGCGAGAGTGATAGCATTTCATGCCAAGCCCAAAGAACTGTCATTGTTTTTGCCAGAATATTTTCTGCCAAAATCTGGAATCAATCTTTTCATTAAAGGAGACTTAGTAGCTATTGGACTCATAGCATTTATCTGATCAGTAAACAATTTCATTCTTGACTCTTTCCCTTTGTCTCATAAAGTTTTTGGGCTGTGAAAACTACTGCTAAATTACTGAGCTTTATTAAAAGTGGGGGTGTGGTTTAGAGACTTCTTTAGCTAATGATATTTCATTCTGGACCTGACCTTCATCTTTGCCAATTGCTTCACTGTCATCTGCCCTTTCTCTCAGCTCTTTGAAACTTTTCCTTGCTTCCAATGCTTCTTTTTCAACTTAGGCTCCTCTTACTCAGCCCTTCACTGCCTATGGTGCCTTTTCCTCTTTCATTTCCACTATATTAAAATCGCCATTAACCCACAGGTATCCTAGCTTCAAATTTTCCTCTCCTTGTCCCTATTCTGTCTTTTAAAATCCCCTAGCTCACTTCTACCTCCTTTCATGCTCACCAACCTGCAGGCTTCACAATTTCTGCATTAAATATTACTTTTCCATAAGTGCAGATTTCAAAAAGCAAATTGGCAAGTTCTCATAGCAGGAAAATAGAAAAATATTATAAGATCAACTGGTTCAACTAATTTAATGGCAAATGGAATATTTGTGTTTGTGGTTTAAAGACATGTGTACTTGATTTATTAGGGCATAGTAATATATCAAAGAGTATTTACTTAAAAAGCTGTGTTGATACTAAGAGGAAAAAAACATACGGTCATCTGTCAAATGCAGAATATGCTAAAACTAACATGTAGATGAATTGCAGTGGAAGCTGATAGGGAACCAAATGCATAGGTCCTGTTTGAGAACAGGGGCATGTGGCAAGCTTTCTTTATTTAACAGTAGTTTTTCAGCCATTGGAAATTCAGTGACTTGTCTTGATCAAAGATGCTAGGAATGAAGGTTTCAGTGGATTGTTAGGTAAGTGAGTTTATTACAAGCTCCCCAAGCCACCACTTGGCAAAGTTTCTGAACTCAGCAACAGAAATCTGGGGACCTCTAGTTAGAACTGGGATAGAACCTTTTCAATAATCCCTGAAATTTCTTCCAAAGCATCACCATGGCTGAAGCCGCAACAAACTCACAGAGAGAGAAACCTGGGAAGAGGACAGTCCATGTCCCTTCTCCCGATGCCTGGGGGAGTTCTGGGTGCTTCTAGTGCCAGCACCTGGTCGTAAATATCAATATGTTTAGTGTAAGCTGGCAATAAGGAAAAACACGAGAAAGAAGTGACATTACCACTAGTAAAGATTCATTAAAGGAAGTAGATGACAAAGTGCTAAATTAGATTTTTAAAAAAATGCTCTGTATTGTATCTATTTTTAATGGTCACGTCTTCAGGGGAATGTTGCAGAGGAGAGTTCAGCATCGAAGAGGGGATGGTAAAAGCAAAGGCTTCCTGGAAGAGGTGATATTTCAGATGAATTTGGAGCGGTTGAGAAATGGGCGAGAGAGTGAAAGAGGTGGGGAGTGCACACAGAGGATCGGTGAGGACCAGGATGCCTGGAGCCAAAGCTCTACCTGGATTGAAGAAGAATGGGAACCAGGAAGGAGGATGAAGTGAAATTTACCTGTGTACAGTAAACTAGCAGTATAAACTGCCGGTCATGGTGTTTTATTGTTTTGCCAAAACCATATTGAGGATATACTATCTGGCACAGTGGTACATACAGGGAGTTCAGAGAAAATGTGGCTCAGTCTTGTTTTCAAGGCTTTCACAGTACTGCAAAACAGACTGAAATATAAACAAAAAATATAAAACACTAAGGAGAGTAGTTAGGATACAAAGTTTAAAGTGGACAACTACGACAAAGTATTCAATGCCACTCTCAGAGAATGGGCAGTGTCAGATGCTGCATACGTTGGATATAGCTCAATGTAATCTTTTTGAAAAGGAATTTGGCAATGACATTTTTTCAATTCCTTTGACTCAGTAATTTCCCTGTTATTATGTTTTCATTAGAGAGTATTACAGATGTGGAAAAAGAATTCTGTTTTAGGAAAACATAGCATGATTTTATGAATAATGTTTGTGCAGTTTCTTAAGCCAGTTTACCTGGGTTAGAATTCTGGTTTTATCACTTACCAAGTATGTTATCTTGTACAAAAGACCCAACCTCGACTTGGAGCTGTCCTGGGTGGTGCTGCAGGGACAGTTACCCTTGTATGTCCTCCCATGGCCCACTGGGTGGACTGTGGGAGAGTGTGGGCTATGACCATGAGGTGCAGCGGTGCTCAGAGATATATTCACCAAATGCAATGAATGTCTCATGATGATTGAGGTGGTGGTTGTTATGGGGGGAGGAGTGGGGTGAGGGGGGTGGGGGTATGTGGGGATCTCGTATTTTTTTAATGTAACATTAAAAAAATAAAGACAAAAAATTTTTAAAAATTTAAAAAAATTTTTTTTAAAAAAACACCCAACCTCTACAGTCAAATTTAGTTTGCTCGTCTAGAACAATGGGTATAATGAAATTTCCTGCTTAAGAGGGCTGTTGTGGAAACTTGAATTGTCATTGGCTATAAAGTCCTCAGGAGAATGTCTGGCCCAAAGTAAGTCTTCAACAAATCTTAGCTCAAAAACTGGTAGTTGTGAAAAACTGTAAATAACTATATATTCCAAAATAAGTGACTGGAGAGATTATGAAATATCTCACAAAACAGAACATTACAGAGCCATAAAAAGCCATGTTTTATAGACTATTAAAAGGAGAACTGATGATGATATAATACTAATTGCAAAAGAGTAGATACAAAACTATAATTACTAATTGTTCTGGATTGTGCTAAAAATGAGCAAATGAGCCTATAGATACATAACTTAGGGAAAAAATGGAAGAAAAACAACTAAATGCCTTCAGAATTAGAAATTATTTTTATTTACTTCCTCATTATATCCTATGAACTTTCCAAAAGTTCTACAGCAAATATACAATTAATACTTAAAAGTGTATTTTTCAAAATGCCCAAGTCTTTTGTCTGGATGTGGTACTAATTTTTGACAAATTATCATCTCAGTTCTTTTCAAACAATTCCATATGGAAGGCTTTGCACTTACTTTATGCTTTCTGTACCCAATAAGTCACTGGGTTCTGTTAAGTTCTCAGTACCATGGTGGACATTATGTAGAAGACAGGGAAAATGTTGGTAATGAACTTTACCTTCAGAGTATCTGGGAGTGGAGTGAGGGACATGAAATATTTATATACCAATATAAGTAGCACAGAAATGAAGAGAAGAAGAGTGTACTGTGGGCAGGAATAGTTTGGGCACACTTAAAGGAAAGGAGAGGAGGGACTGAACTGGGTCCTGGCAATGGGTAGGATTTGAATAGTTAGAATGCATGGGGCAGGAAATGACAGATGAGGATAATAAAAATGAAGCATAGACAAAAACTTTGCAATATGTATAAACACACCATCAGCAGGGAACCATGAGTGCCCGGCATAGAGAGGGCCAAAGTTTTGTATCAAGAATGGAAAATAGGTTCCATCTCACTTGCCGATGTGTTTTCTTATAGAACAGTGTTAAGAAAGATCCTGGGGCTGTATTGATAATTCTGGGGATGCATTTGAGAAGAAAAGAATGTTGTCATAGTTTAGCTTTATCTGTCACAGGCAAAGAGAAAGAGGACTTGATTTTTGCCGCCTCAGGTATACATCATAGAGTGGTGTTTCTGTGGGGCCATGAGGGAAAAGTTTAAAACTAATCTGGATCCACTAACGGTTCTCAAAAGTGGCATGATAAGTAAAGGGGGAAAAAAAAGGGAAAGGGGAAAGTCAAGGGTAAGTCAAAGGATTCTGGCCAAGGACAGTAGCTGTTAAGGATTGAATTGTGTCCCCCTCAGAAGATACCTCCTAACTCCCCATGTCATGAATATGACCCAAATTGGAAATGGGATCTTTGAAGTTGTCATTTAAGATGAGGTCACACTGGATTAAGGTAGGCCCTAATCAAGATGACTAGCATCCTTATAAAAGAGGAAATGTGGACACAGATTGAGAGAAAAATGCCATGTGATAACTGAGGTAGAGAACACCATGTATTGCCAGCAAGCCACTGCCAGAAGTCAGGAGAGAGGCATGGTTTTTTTTTCCCTACAGGTTTAATAGGAAGCATGGCCATGTCAACACCTGGGTTTTGGACTTCTCCAGAACTGTAAGAGAACAGATTTCTGTGGTTTGTGGCTCTTTGTTATAGCAACCCCAGGAAACTAAGACAGTGACCCATGTAATAAAAGAATGGAGGGCACAAACCATCAATTGTTATTCTGTAATTTGGGAAAAATCACTAAATTCTCTACATCAATTGTTCTTTCTACAAAACGAGGAGGGTGAACTTGAGAATTTCTAATTTTTTTCCTAATTCTATGAGTTTATAACTCTAGAATTCCTAAAATGTTCAATGCCAGATTAAGTAATTGAAATTCAAATCTGCCATGGGCCTTGATATCTACTGGCAGTTAATGCCCTTTCAGGAGCTTTTTTCCCTTTTGTGTGATTTTTTTAAATCTTGAAAATTAAATATATAAACTTAATTAGGTTTAATAGTGACTATCAGAAACAAATTAAATGTGTATCAAAAGGGAAATGGATAAATAAGAGATAAAATAAAATGTGGTCTTTTTGGATGCTAGAACACCAGACATTAATTAAAAGAAATGGATCAGTATATCAATATGAATAGATCTAAAAGGATATTATTGAATAAATAAAAGCAAATTACAGAAGAATATGTATAGTATGATTCCATATAAAACCTATAACAATACTTTATATATGCTGTATGAGAAATACATATAAACATGTACATGTGTGCATTAAAGGGCAAGGATAATCAACCCATAAGAGTGGTTATTTCTGAGGACAGGGTAAAGAACTTAAATTAGTAGTATGTGGGTTTTCTCCATAATGTAATGTTTAAAAAGAGAATAGACTCATGCATTACTTGGGTAATTTTAAAATTTTAGAAAAATGTGAGACAATCAAATAGAAAATCTAGTGTGACACAATGACAATAATAGTGGAGTTAAGAGTCAGAGAACTAACCAACCATTTAGCATGGAAAACCCATTTATCATCTCTGGGCACCAGTTTCTTCTCTCAGCTAAAGCGTAAGGGCATTGGCCAAGAGGTTCACTAAAGTTCTAATTTCTGAGATGTTGAAATGTTATTGAATTGATATTTCATAGGACAGTGAGCAAATAACTGATGATATTTAGCACAAATGTCAGAACTTCTGTGGGTGAAAAAGCTCAGTGACCCAAATTGCCAGGACACTTCTCTACTATTTAGTGATTAGAAAGGTTAAGGACCTTGCATAACACATTGTTCAGAATTCTGTAAGAGGAACTGCTTACCTGGATTTTCCCTCTTAGGACACCAGAATTGGGTTTCTGATACGTACTGTATAAACACTCTATGTCTCTGTGTGTTGTAATACCCATAGGAGATATTAAACTTAGGATTTTCACAAAAATTACAATAGTATTTGTTGAGACTAGATCTACACTCTGGAATGAGCACCATCTATAATTTAATCTCTGTTCTACTTTGCTAGGCTGCCAAAAGCAATATGCCAGAAATGGGTTGGCTTATACAATGGGAATTCATTAGTTTACAAGCTTACGGTTTTGAGGCCATGAAAATGTCCATATCAAGGCATCATCAAAATCATGCTGTCTTTCTGAAGATAGGCTGCCAGCAATCCTGGATTCCTCTGTCACATGGCAAGACACATGGCAATGTTGGCTGGTCTCTCCCTTTTCTTCTGGGTTTCATTGCTTTCAGCTTCTTACTTCTGTGGCTCACTCTCACCTCCTGAATTTCATTCTCTTATAAAGGACTCCAGTAAGAAGATTAAAACCCATCCTGATGAGATGGGCCACATCTTAATTATGATCCTACTCACCAAAAGATCCTACTTACACAGGAATGGATTAACTTTAAGAACATACTTTCCTTGAATTCATACTGCTTCAAACCATCAGCATCTCTACATATCTGTCTATAAATGATACCCGGTGGATGGTGACAACAATCTGTCTTCTCTTACCAGTAGGGTTGATGAAAACTCTTCACTACAGTGGATAAGGGAAGAAGGGAAGAGTCTCTGGGCTGGTCCTATTAGGAGTTGCCTTTCTGTGTTTGCTAGGGATTTAGTTGTGTCTCCCCAAAAGTCCTAAACCCTCATCCCATGAATATGATCCCTTTGGAAATAAGATCTTTGAAAATGTTTTTGCTTAATATGAGGCCAGACTGGATTAGGGTGGCTTCTAATCCCATAGGATTTGTGCCCTTATACAAGGGAAATTGGACACAGACAGAGAAAGGATGGCCATGCTACAGAGGCAGAGCTATGAGTTATGTCAAGGCACTACCACTACAGACTTCAGAGAAAGCATGGCTATGCTAACACGCTGATTTCAGACTTCTAGCCTCCAGAAAGGTAGGATTCTAAATTCCCATTGTTTTAAACCACCCAGTGACACTTTGTTATGGCAACCCCAAGAAACAAGACAATATTCCACATTGTTCTCATCTCACAAGGTCTTCTCCAGGATGTTCACTTCTTGAGGTAGAAGCTCCTCACTAAATTTTTACATGAGGTCTTTTTTTTTTTTTAAAGATTTATTTATTTATTTATCTCCCCTTCCCCTCCCCACCCCGGTTGTCTGTTCTCTGTGTCTATTTGCTGTGTCTTCTTTGTCCGCTTCTGTTGTTGTCAACGGCATGGGAATCTGTGTTTCTTTTTTTGTTGCATCATCTTGTGTCAGTTCTCCGTGTGGGCGGCGCCATTCCTGGGCAGGCTGCACTTCCTTTCGCACTGGGCGCCTCTCCTTACGGGCTCACTCCTCGCACGTGGGGCTCCCCTACGCGGGGGACACCCCTGCGTGGCAGGGCACTCCTTGCACACATCAGCACTGCGCATGGGCCAGCTGCACACAGGTCAAGGAGGCCTGGGGTTTGAACCGCGGACCTCCCATGTGGTAACAGACACCCTAACCACTGGGCCAAGTCCGCTGCCTACATGAGGTCTTTGTTTAACTCCAACACCTATCTGCCAATGCACCATTACACCCCTCAGTCTTTTGCTATACCATACCATACCACACCATACTACAATATACCTATACTATCTTTGCAGGAGTGTTGGTTCTAGGATGACACCATGCTATTCCAATTCCCTGGCAAATGGTTTTAAAGTATGTTTGGCAGGATAATTATCTTTCCTAATAGGAGTTCCTATTGAAGTCTATCTCTGCTTTGTGAAATGCTATGTCACTTCCTAAGTGTGATGGAAATCAATATTTTCAATATTTTCCTTCTCCACTTTTTCCTTTAGTAATAGAATCCCCAAATTTTAACTGGATCAATGGGCACTCAGAATAAAGATTACACTTGGCATCCTCCCTTGCAACTATTGTGTCATGGTATTCCCTGGGCAGAAATTGTACCATGTGCCCAATTTCAGGCCAGTAGGATATGAATGGAAGTGTTGTGTGCAACTCCAAGTTGTGCCCTTAGAGGGAAGGCACACACCCGTCAATTCCTGTTTCTTCATCTGGAACTAAAATGATGAGTCTCTTTCAACATGTGGATGGCAAAAATACCTAAGAATGATAAAGAAATAAGAGAGAGGTCTGTATTATTAACCCATGGAAGAAACATAACAGTTCTGGTCTGCTTCTCTTCAGACTTTCCTGTCAGACAGCAAAGTGCTATCTTGCTTAAGTCACAAATATTTGGGGAATAGTTTGGGCCTTGTCGCATCTGTGAAGTGCTATAATGATGAATACAGAATTTAATACCTAGAAATGGGGTGATGAAATAATACAACTGAAAGTTTAAGACCTCGGCTTACTGGTTGAACAGCACTAGGCAAGGAAAATCAAATTTCCAGCTGGAAAGTTGATGGCAAGACATTTGGTAAAAATACTGTGTTAGTGTTCTAAGGCTGCCATAACAAACCACCAAAAACTAAGTGTCTTAAAACAACACATATTTATTATCTTACTATTCTATAGGTTAGAAGTCCAAAACGGGTCTCCCTGGGCTATAGTGAAAGTACTGTCAGGGCTGTGTTCCTTTTCTGGGGCTTCAGGAGATCACGTGTTTCCTTGCCTTTTCCAGCTTCTAGAGGCTGCCTGTGTTCCTTGACTTGTGTTCCCTTCCTTCATCTTTAAAGTTGCCAAAAGTAGGTCAAGTCCTACTCACGTCAAATCACCGTGACCTCTTCTTCTGCCTCCCCCTTCCCCCATGTAAGCATCCTTATGATGACATTTGATCGACGTGGATGAACGAGGAAAGGTCAGATGATTAATAACCTCAATTCTATCTGCAACCTTAATTCCTCTTTGCCATATAATGCAACATATTCACAGGTTCTGGAGATTAGGACATGGACATCTTTGGGAGGCCATTCTTTTGCCTACCACACATCTCCTATGACAGCACAAAATCAGAACCCATGCTGACTGGGTTTGCTATAGAAAAAAGTTTGAAATTTTCCAAGTTAAGTACATACTGGCTGCTTCATGCCATGCTCAGCAAATCCTGTAAGAGAGAGTTAGCAAGAGTTAACCTATTTGAAAGTAGAGATGAAAGAAAATTCTTATCTGTTTAGAGAGGCTGTTTTTTGTTCATGTGTGTGTGTTTTGTTTGGCTTGGAACCTCAAGGGTTGATAAGTTAGCAGCTTCTCTACTCTGGTAGTTGTGAAGAAGTAGGCTTAGAGAGGAGCCTGTGGCCCAAGTCTTTCTCTGGCACTTCTCAGTTAAGTGCCCTCTGCCCGATGATGGGAGGCAACATGGTGACACAAATCAGACTGAGGATATTTCCTTCCCACCCAAGTCTGTTCTTTAATGGCTTCAGTTATCTCAGAGAAAAAGGCCCCTGTGGGTTTGACAGAGTCGAGAGTACAGGAAATAAAAGGCTGACATTTTCATACTCAAGATCTGTTAGATGAGACCATTGGCTGTTGTTATGGTCCCAAGGAACTGATGAGAAGCAAACATGCATCTACTAAGATTTTGAGGGAATCATGTTACCAAATAAATGGCAAATTTGGCCGGCCAAAGCCTGAGGTTGTTGTACACCTATAACTACCTTGGTGTTTCCAAACCTGCACCAGCAGAAAGCAGCTTGGCCACCAAAAAGGATAGCTTCTCTCCAATGTCCACGTCCAATGTCGTCGAAGAAGACAATGCACAACACAATATTCTCAGAGGGAAAAGCCAAGGGCTGGGGGGAAGAGGGAGATATACTAGGGTGAGGAGAGGGAGGTGAGTGAGGCACTTGCCTCAGGCACAGAAGAAAACCTCAGGGATCAAGATAAAGAATAGCTATTGCAATATTTTTTAAAATTAAAATTAATACAAAATAAACATGATAAAAAAATATCGAACTTTTTAATAAAGTCAGGATCAGTATTAGTGCTGTAAAAAGTCATATTAGAGCCTCAGGCAAAAGGAAAAATCAGTAATACTGATCCTGACTTTATTAAAAATTAATATGTTGTTCATCATGGATTTTTTTGCATTAATTTCATTTTCTTTAAAATAGTGCATTAAAATGCTATTTATTTTGATTACTGAGCCTTTTTGCACCCCCTTTAATTTTGTGCCCAAGGCAAGTGTCTCACTTGCTTTTCACCTCTAAGAAGACATTAATTCAGAAAGTTCTTCTGAGAGAGCAGAACAAGAGATGCCAGATGGGCTAAAGAAGGAATGTACTGCCAAGGAAAGAGTCTTTGGTATATTGCACAGGGGTATTTGGTAACTGTTGTAAACCAAGTGATGTACGTTCTGATACTTCCCTTTTTCAAATGGTAAGGTTTGGAGTTTTTGTTTGTTGATTTGCTTGCTTGCTTTTTTTTTTTTTTTCCTTTACTAATTTTTTTAATATTATATTCAAAAAATATGAGGTCCCCATATACCCCCCACCCCCTCACCCCACACCCCCGCCCCCATAACAACAATCTCCTCCATCGTCATGTGACATTCATTGCATTTGGTGAATACATCTCTGAGCACCGCTGCACCTCATGGTCAATGGTTCACATCATAGCCCACACTCTCCCACAGTTGACCCAGTGGGCCATGGGAGGACATACAATGTCCAGTAACTGTCCCTGCAGCACCACCCAAGACAACTCCAAGTCCCAAAAACGCCCCCACATCTCATCTCTTCCTCCCACTCCCTACCCCCAGCAGCCACCATGGCCACTTTGTCCACACCAATGCCACATTTTCTTCTATTACTAATCACAATAGTTCATGAATAGAATATCAGTAAGTCCACTCTATTCCATACTCTATTCCTCCATCCTGTGGACCTTGGAATGGTTGTGTCCACTCCACATCCACATCAAGAGGGGGCTTAGATTCCACATGGATCCTGGATGCAATTCTCCTGCTTTCAGTTGTAGGCACTCTTAGCTCGCTGGTGTGGTGGTTGACCTTCTTCACCTCCATGTTAGCTGAGTGGGGTAAGTTCAATAAACCAGAGTGTAGGAGTTGCAAGTGTGTTGAGGCTCAGGGCCTGGCTATCACATGGTCAGTCCAGAGATTCAGGTCACCTGGGTATACATTAAACCCCAGCACTGACTACAGTTCCAGTAAAAGTAACAGGAGAGGCTTGTGAACAAAGATCACATCTGAGTCCAGCTCCATCACACAGAAACACAAACTTCAAAGTAGGGCCAACTGACATGGCACTGAACTCCATCTGTCATGACCACAGAACCTGTGGGTCTCTGTAGCCCTCAGAAGAACCAATATCTGGGGTTGTATCTACTTTATCTGTCTCTGGGACTCTGCTCAGGTGTGCATAAGGGCAAGCCCTCTGATAACCTCCTGGCTCTTTTTGGAGACTCATAGCCATATAAACTCATTTGACCTTTCCATTTCCCCCTTTTATTCAGGTCAAAAAGCATTTTTAACTCCTGGTATTATATGTAGACTGAGATATTCTGCTGGTCCAAGTTGACACTTTTATTCAAGGTCACTTTCTAGTTACATCATCAGCTGGTACTTGGTAGTAATCCCTCAGTGCCAGGGAGGCTCATCCCCGGGAGTCATGTCCCACACTGGGGGGAAGGCAACACATTTACATGCTGAGTTTGGCTTCAGACTGGCCACATTTGAGCAACATGGAGGCTCTCAGGAGGTAACTCTTAGGCACCCTGCAGCGCTAGGCCTTGTTCTTATTTCAGGTGCACAGGCTCACAAGCATAGTCTTTAGTATCAAGGGCTCATTGTTGGACCTTCATTCTTTTTTTGGTCTTTGTCATTGCTTTTGGGGGATTGTTGCTGTTCCTTTAGGGACTGTGATAATGCTCCCCTGGCTAGGAACTCAGCAGCCCCTCAGTTGTTGTTTTTAATTGTATCCACTATGAAAATATCCAAACATTTTTATGTACCCTGGATATATGCCCTGGAGAACTTCATGCCAACCATGTGTCCCTTGTCAATAACATCCCATGCCAGTATTCCTCCCCTGCCATTATTGAACCTCTCTGTGATCCAAAACTTCTTGAAAAGTGAAGCCCAATATATAGCCAGGTTCCATTAATAGTAAAATGGAATATAGTGATGAGTTTAAAGGTTGCTTTAATTGCAACAATACAACTCAATCTGCCACTTTCCATTGGTGAGGGGTCAGATAACTGGTCTTTTAATTTATAGTTCACTTGGCCTCGAGCAACCACACCTGGTCACAATGGAGAAGACTAAGCATTATCTGCAGATCCTGGGCATTGATCTGCAATATCTGTCTGTGACCCGTGGGAAGCGGTGAGTGTATTCTATAAGCAAGAAGAAGGAAATGTAAGAATATTAGGGTGGCCAGACAGGGATCAGGATTTCTAGCATCTCTCAACGTCTATTTTGTCTTTCAATCTTTAATAATAGAACCATGAAATCTCAGCTGCACACATGGTCATTCAAACTAAACAACAACTCCTTATATTTAAATGAGACCATATACTTAATTCTGAGAGATGGGATATGAGTGGAAGAGATGTGTGCAACTGTAAGGTCATGTCCTAAAAAGAAATGGGGAAAACGGACTTGGCCCAGTGGTTAGGGCGTCCGTCTACCACATGGGAGGTCCGCGGTTCAAACCCCGGGGCCTCCTTGACCTGTGTGGAGCTGGCCCATGCGCAGTGCTGATGCGCGCAAGGAGTGCCAAGCCACGCAGGGGTGTCCCCCGCATAGGGGAGCCCCATGCACAAGGAGTGCGCCCCGTAAGGAGAGCCGCCCAGCGCCAAAGAAAGTGCAGCCTGCCCAGGAATGGCGCCGCCCACACTTCCCGTCCCACTGACGACAACAGAAGCGGACAAAGAAACAAGACGCAGCAAATAGACACAGAGAACAGACAACCGTGGGGGGGGGGGGCGAGGATTAAATAAATAAATAAAATCTTTAAAAAAAGGAAATGGCATGTCCTCCCCCTCCCTTTCTTCTGCACACTCCCCCAAATACCGACATTGTGATGAGCCATTTTCAACCACCCAGAAAAAGGCTGCACCCACCACGCCCTAAAACCACACTTGTCTTTGTCACCTAGTTTGCCTCAGCAAGCATAGACGAGAACAAATGATCAGGAAATATCCACAACTACATTCCTAAATCTGGGACAACATAAGCTGGACTCTACTGTTCTCTAGACTTAATTTGAGCATCTTGAACAATTCAAATTCTGTTAAAAATGAGTGATTAAACAGTTTGGAAGATTAGTTAGGCTAGCCGTACTGCAAGATACTTTTCTCTCATTCAGCAGTTCAAGCATAAACAGTTGGGGTTAATATGGTGGCATCCTAACGCATAAGGCCAAAGCTTTTTTCCTAGTTTGGAACTTAGCCATCTGAAGTTTATGTTTCTTTTTTTTTTATTTAGGAGGTACTAGGGATTGAACCCAGGACCTCACACATGTGAAGCAGGCATTCAACCACTGAGCTACACCTGCTCTGCTAAAATTTATATTTCTCTACCTGACCTATCTCCTGAACTTCGTACTCATCTATCCAGTTGCTTAATCAACATCTGTCGTTTGGTGTCTGAAAGGCTTCTTAAATGCAATTTCTAAAACAGAATTTTTGCCTTTCTCTTCTAA
Organism: Dasypus novemcinctus; assembly: GCF_030445035.2. Lineage (NCBI taxonomy): Eukaryota > Metazoa > Chordata > Mammalia > Cingulata > Dasypodidae > Dasypus > Dasypus novemcinctus. The sequence goes on from NC_080686.1 coordinate 81,150,967, forward strand.
AACAGATCTTCCCCCAGTCTGCCACATGTCAGTAAATGGCACCAACACTTTCCCCATTGTTCAGTCCCAGGGGCTCCGATCAAAATCCCAGGGATCAGCCTAGGCAAGTCCTATCACCTTGAAATTACATCACAAATCTAACCACTTCCAGCCCTTCCACATTTACTGCTCTAGTCCAAGCCGTCATCATCACCTCTAGACCCTAAAAATCTCAATAGACACCTATTTGGACACTTTGCTTCCACTCTTAAACTGTACAGTTCATCCCTGACTCAGAAGCCAGAGGAATAGTCAAAGATGCAAATCAGGTCTCATTCCTCCCTTTCTTGTATCTTCTGTTTCCTTCTCTTTGACACTTAGAACAAAATCAAAAACCTCACCCCAGCTAGCATGGCCTTCCATGAGCTGGCCCGTGGCTACTCTCCCAATCTCTTCCTGATCACTCTCTCCCCACTTACTTCTTTCTGTTCCCCAGAATGCTGAGTTCATTCTCATCTCACCCCAGATCCTCTGAATGTTCTTTTTTCTCTGCCAGGAACCTCTTCCCAAGATATCTGCATGGCCCCCTCCTTCGCTTCATTCACGTCTCTGCCCAAAGGGCACTTCCTCAGAGAGACTATTCTTGACCATTATCGGTCATTCTTCTAATATCTGGCCAGAGACATTATGGTGCCACCATTTTGACCTTTCTCTGAGTCATTGTAATCCATTGCTGACATTTTATCACACAGTTTATTTGTTCATTTATTCATCGTCTGTCTCACCATATTGTAAGCTCCATGAGGGCAGGTGGTTTGTTTGTCTTGCTCTCTGCTCTATCTGCAACTCATAATAAATGCACAGCAGATATTTGGTGAATGAATGAATGTTTGAATGTAAGGATAAAGTAGCTGATACACTTGACATTTCTAACTACTCTCAAATGTCAAGATAAACCAACCACTCTCCTGCAAAAGATGAACCATTTAGATTCAGAACAATCCAGCAGAATTCTACACTTAAGCCTTTCTCAGTCCTATTTGCAATGCAATTGAAAGCAAGGGATTTGTTCCATTTCCTTCCTTCCTTGTGTGTCTCAGTTTTCAAATGAGATGTTTAATTCCTGCCAGCATGCTAAGCATGTGCAGACTTTTTGTTGAGCCTCCAGATGCACCTTGGGAATTCTCTCACAAAGCAGGACAGTGTTATTAATCCACTACATACAGATGCTGCAGTCTTACCTTGCAGATTGTCAAAGAGGAGTGACAGATGTGCAGGGCCCAGCAAAGCCCTGAAAGTCACTCTATGGAGTTCTGAAAAGTCATTATTGATCAAGTAAAGTTTCCAACTCAGAGAAAGTAAAGGCTTAAGAAAAACAATAATTGTTCTAGAAAAGAGATATTTTGACCTGTTTTGATCTTAACAATCTGAACTTAGTCATCTCAATTCAAAAAAGTTTATACATGGAGGCTCTGCCATGAGTCAGGGCCTATATCAGGGACTACAACATTCAAAGGAGAAGAAAACACTGACTTAGCCCTCCAGACTCTCTTCCTCATTATAGGGAAATAACAGTCAACACTAAAGTCTAAGTTTCCTATAAACTTAGGAAAATGATCCTTTATTCAGATTATCATTTAAAATATCACAGGTCAGATTTGACATTTGCTGTAGAGAACAATCAGAAAAATAGCCACTATCAGGAGTTACTGTCTATTCTTTTGTGCCATGATTATGGAGTGGGATTAAATCCCCTAATCATGTGAGTACTATAGGAAATCATGGCAAAGATGGTTGTCATATGTACCTAGATTAAAGCAGCATCCCACTCATACTAGTTTCAGACTCTGTACTCAGTCACTGGGGCCTTGACTTAATGTATCTAAAACAAATCTGCTTCTAAATTTGATTTCTTCTTCTGGTCACTTATAACTGTCTACTATCCCAAACTTTGAAGACCAAAAACCACCCAATTCCCAGACCAGAGGCATGATTTCTACCTGGCATTATACCCAAATCCTGCCTAGAAATTCCTGCTTTGTTGCTTTCAGAAACACAGAATGACAGCAATAGAAATAATGAAGTAGACTGGACAGTCTTGGAGACTGGCTTTGGATTCATTTTGCTGGACTGCTTGCCATTTTCTTAAAAAGTGAAGTTTGAATTCTGAGGATAGGAACTACTTTGTCAGGATCACTACAAAAGAAATCCCCTGCAAGTGCACATGGTAGAAACTTGTTTCACTAAGTTGAATTTAATTAATATACTCTGGAAAATAACTGAACAATTTTTGCCAGACCTCATAGATCAAATTCAAAGCAGAATAGGGTAGCCTGCCTGCTCTGTATTGGAGTGCAGAGTGGATGTATAGGCGGATGTATAAATCTTGAACTGGAAAGAGCCTTGGAGATCATTGAGTTCAGGATCTTCATCTCAGAGTTAAGGAAACAAGGACTTAAAATGAGAAAGCTCCTTGCCCAAGGTCACACTGGATTCTTGGCAATTAGTCCATATCAGAGCTAAAGCTAGAACCCATAAGTCTTTATTCCCAATGCAAAGCTCTTTCAATTCACTCTTCATGAGAAGGAATTTCTAGACACAGAATCCACATTAATTTTCTATGACCAAAATCAACTGCAGGAGAAGAAAAGGTTTGAGTCAGGGACCTTAGATTACTCAGCTATTCAAAGCAAGGGATCCTTTCAAAAAACTCTTTCTTATTACAGGGAAGCATGTATCCAAACTGTATCCAACCAAGAGAGAACAGATTCCCCCTTAACCCTTCATGCACCTGCTCCTTTGCATAAGGAGCACAGATGAGGAGAAAGTACTTACTCACCGTGCCACCTTAGTCACTAAACTTCTCTGAGCTGCATTTTAATCATTATAAAATGAAGATAATAATAATCCAGAGGTTCCTCATTATCTTAATTTTATTACCTGAGCCTGCACAATAATGAGACTGCACAGGAAAGCACAAGCCCTCATAACATTAAAATAGTCTTTAATGCTCTAATGAGTTGATCATTTATAACATTAGTTTGCTCTCCACATCCTTTCTCTCTTAATACTAATATCTGTCTCTAGCCATTAAATCAATGCCTTTGATCATAAGTCTATAAATATAATACATGTCATTTGCCAAGCAAAATTGTAAATCTCAGAGAAGTTTTGGAATTTCAGGCAATGAATGAGAGTAATGTTGGAAAATAAACACAAATCACACACAAAGTCATTGACATAAGGATCTGGCTTAGTTAAGCAGCTCAAATCACAGAAGGGAGAAAGAGAAAAGTTGATGCCAAGCAGGCACTTTAAAGGAGAAAGATTTGAATATAAAAACAATAATAAAGGTCCTTGGGAAAACTGATTAATCCTTACATATTTCTCAAAAATGACCTTTTGATCATGCTTTGAAAGTTAATTAAACATGAAAGGATTAGCATTGTGTTCTCATACAGTTTTGTCAAGAATTATGTTTAATAAAAAGGCTTCATTCATTTCAGTAATTAGCCCCTAGTCATGATTATAACCAAAATTACTTTATTTATGAGAAAAACATTATTTTTATTACTTGAACTTCATTTTTTTTCAAGATAAAGCCTCAATCAAATCATTTTCCCCTTACACACTATAAAATTTTGCTGCAATTTTAAGTGGGTTCCTTTGTAGTGAATAATTACCCTTGCATAATAAGGCTTTTTTCTAGCTGCACCATTTCACACTGTTATGAGAAACAAATGAAATAAAATTTATAAATGCATTTTAGGAATCCTAAAGTGCTATATTAATGTTAGAATTTACTTCGTTTCAAAAAATGTTTTGTTTACTATGTGCAAATTACCTCCACATCTATTATTTATTTTATTCCCATAACAATTCTTTGAGGTAAATATATATCATCTTCAACTTATAAATTAGAAAAATGAAGAAATCTGCCCAAGTTTATGTAGCTAGTCAGTGGCGTAGCTATACTGAGAGCCCAAATTGACCCCAAATTCATGGGATTCGTTCTATCCATTTAAACTACATGAAATCACCATTTCATAGTTTCACAATAGTTGAACACCTGCATTTTCATATGATTCTATGTAACACATGCATTCAAGAAGTATTTAACATGAAGTACCCATCAGGCCACTGGTCTAAATTCTAGGGAGATCAGGTGATCAGTGCAAAAAAAGGTTGCTCTTCTCATGGAGGTTATAGTCTCGTGAATTTTATCCTATAGACAACAAGGAAACAAATAATTTAAACAAACAAGACAGCTCACAGTGTTAAGTGTTATGCAGAGAATTAGAGCAACTGACATATAGAAATCATTTGCTATAGAATAGATCACATAACACATTGCACAGATTAATTCTCATAACAATTCTATGAAGGAGGAACAATTATTATCTTCATTTCTCAGATGAGGAAACTGACAGGTTATGCCTAGAAAATTTAAATTCCTTGCTTTGAGTTATACAACTGGTAGTGGAGGAGCCTGGCTTCCTACCTAGAAAACCTGGCTCTCACAGGTACTCCTGACTATGATAATTTACAACAGGTTGAAGTGATGGAAAGTAACTAGGTTACAAATAGATAGCTAGACTTGCTTCTCACCATTATATTCTTCACTAGTAATAGCATAGTGTCCAGAACCTCCCTACACGTATCTGAGAGATAATAGATTATCATAAATAACAGATTCTTCCCTCTAGTTCTTTTGCTAAATGGGGAAAATTCTCTAGGAATTGGAGCACATCAGCCAAGAAGTTTCACAGGAAGACTGCACAACTGCTGAGGTTCTTATCATCTCCAAATGGAATGCCTGCAAAATTCTATAAACACGCCCAAAGCATGCAGAGTGTTTTGGGAAATAGTTTACCACTCAGCACTACTGGAACTGCACCTGCAGCCCTAAGTCCACTGCCTCCAGAAAAGTGCAAACATGGAGAGAAGCGCCAGATGAACTGCTAACAGTGGACTTCAGGATGATTGCTTCTCTCTCCAGTTGCCTCTGTACTTACTGTTCAGCTGTGATCCCTGCTCATCCCCAGATCCGGAGATCAGAGGAAATGATGATCGTGTTTCCAATTAGAACAAATAGTAGCTATCGCGAGCTGTATCATTAATCCTTTCAGGGACATTTGTATGGTGTTACTTATTCTGTAGCCTAATGAGGCATAAAAGAAGAATCTCTTTCTTTTTCCTATCTCTAAATGCAGGTCCAAATAATTGCTCCTGCTGCCAGAGAGGAAGGTTAATTTGAAGTAAAGACGCAACTGGTGGAATCTTCACTTGTCTAAGCTATAGAATCGAATGTCTATAGCCACTGTCATAAAACTGTCACCCTGTGACGTTCCTTTTTGCTGTTAAAGCCTCAAGTTTTGTAGTGCTTTCGGTTGGTGTGTGCCTGCTGTTTATGAGTGTATGCCAAGAAAGTTCTTTTCCCTAGGCACCAAAGACCTTTTTCATTAAGACTGTTTAACATAGCAATTTTAGTATTTCTTAAATCAATTGCTTATTCAATAACAAGTTAACAAACCTTGCATTAGGGCTGGGGATGCAGAAAATGAATGGGGCACCATCTCTACCTTTAAAGAGTTTGTAGTGTAAAGGGGGAAGCAAAGAAGTGAACCTAAATTTAATAGTGATACTTCAGAATAAAAATTATGAAAGAGAAAAATATGGAAGATAATTTTCCTGTATAACCTCTAGTGTTTTTTTAAGCTCTTTCTAATTCTAGTCTTATTCAGTGGAGGCCAATATCCTACAGTTAGCTTCCCCCAAACACCTAAAGGATGTGGCACATCCAATCAGTGACAGTGATTTGCTCAGGTATGCTCACTTGGGGGAAGATATATCAGTATCTTGCTTTGAGGGAGAAGAGGTGAGTGTATTTGGGGAGTGGGGAGGATATATCTAATCGTTTTTTATGCACCCTTCACCCTTGGCATTTTAACATTTTACTTTGTGGTAAGAATCGGCTAGTGTTAGTTAAATGCAGATTGCTGGACTCTATCACTGAAGGTCTCCTTAGGGGGTCTAGGGTAGAACCCACAATACATAGATTTCCTAAGTACCCCCAAGCAATTCTTGGTATCATGCATATTGGAGGGATGGAGCTTTAGAAAAACTTCCAAAACTAGTCTTGAATTTTAGACGTATGTGCCACACACTTCTTGAAGGTAAGCTTGGGGCTTTTAAACTACTCCTTAACATTTGGGAGATAAGGCGGTGGACTTGGCCCAGTGGTTACGGCGTCCATCTACCACATGGGAGGTCCCCCGTTCAAACCCCGGGCCTCCTCCCCACCGTGGGGCTTGCCCATGTGCAGTGCTGATGCGCACAAGGAGTGCCCTGCCACGCAGGGGTGTCCCCCGCGTAGGGGAGCCCCACGCGCAAGGAGTGCGCCCGTAAGGAGAGCCGCTCCGCGTGAAACAAAGTGCAGCCTGCCTAAGAATGGCACCACCCACACGGAGAGCTGACATGACAAGATGACGCAACAAAAAGAGACACGGATTCCCATGCCACTGACAACAACAGAAGCGGACAAAGAAACAAGATGCAGCAAATAGACACAGAGAGCAGACAACTGGGGGGCGCGGGGAAGGGGAGAGAAATAAATAAATTAATTAATTTTTAAAAATTTGGGAGATGAATTATTAGTTTTCTTTCTAGAATCCAAATTATATTTGAAAATTTCCAAAGCTGTTTCTTTCTTTTTCTTATCTCAATGCTACAGAAATGAAAGATGGAAGGATGTAACTACCCAATTGGGAAGCTAAAACTCACCAAGGTGTGCTATAAAACTACTAACCGTTTTCCCTAATCAAGAGGAAATATTTTTTTCCCATGCTGTTTATGGTGGGATTAGGAAAGAATCCTCCTATCAGCACTCTCAGGCATAGAAAGTGCTTTCTGGGCTGTTGCTAGGTGCTTTAACAAATTACTCTTCCAGTCTCCTTAGGAACTCTCTGTTAGCTAGTTTGCTATGTCGGTATCAAAATTATTGAATTTGGATCAAAGTGCAAAATGCAAAAATGAAAGAACATGTTTAACGAAAGTAACTGAGTAAATATAAGTCCCAGATTTATGCTTAAAAACTTTCTATTATCAGAAATGAAAGGATTAGAGGACAACATGTCAAGAAAATGCTAATGGGTTGAACATGGTCAGGTTTCAGCAAAATTGTATAGTAGAAGAAATATGTCATATTACTTCTAACTTCTTTCTTAACTTACTTCTTATTCAGTGGCATCTTTCGCTTTCAAGAATTTAGAATCCCTATAGTTTATTCACCCATTTCGTCATCAAAACCTGCTCTTAGAAAACAGTCATACATTTGTCTTAGAGATATACGATTGAAAAGGTCTAAAGCTACTTTCATGTGAAAGAAATAATTCTAGCCATAGTTTTGGAATTTTCAGGCATTTTAAGCAGGCTATGGAAATTTTGTCGTTTTGTCCCATAACAGGTGATACATCCTGATATCTTGAAATCACACAATTCAGGCTAAGAATATGATTGCAACTAGGTAAGTAATTGTACTCCTTTGGAGACTTAGAGGACTGTGATTAATTTTTTTAAAATTTGGAGCTAATACAAGGCCTGCATAAGTGGAAATTAACAGCACTTCCATAATGTATATATATCATATAATATACCACTTTAGCTATGTAATAAAGGCAAAAACAAATTATTATTTAAAAGCAAAAAGATGGACTGTGCTTCTATCTATTTCATATTATGGTTCATATCATTGGGGAAATAAGTCTATGTGGCTCCTCTGCTTTCATATTCTGGCAGAGGCTCAAGGAGGAAGAAATAAGATCACAAAGGAGATAGCCCTTGCTTTTGACTATGAAGGCCTGGAGACAAGAATCAGAATGGGAACTGAAAAATCTCTGCATGAAAAACTGAAAATAGCTTGAGGAGGGGTAGAATTTATTCCTCAGGGGAAGGGTATTGGAAAGAGGAAAAAGGGAAATGGAGAGGTGAAAGGATAGCAACTAACATAGTGTTGCTAACAAAAGGCTTTGTAAAAAAAGAGTACCGAATATTCAATTGTGGTTTATGTTGTGACTATATAAACCATTTCCATCTCTATAAATTTTCAGTAAAGCAGCCATGACTAAATCCACCAAATGGTTGGTCAGAGTGTTTTTGTTGCTGTTTTCATTTAAGTGGAAGAAAGAAGTTGTGTTCAATGTATATATTATGCAACGGGGGCAGCACACTTGGTGGGGTAGGGCAATCCACACTCTAAAATGATTGATTAGAAGTAAGATCTCAGCAGCAGAGGTGACTTGGATGATTTAAACAGACCCTCTCCCTCTGCCCAGTCACCTATATGCACATACAGAATCTGCCACTATTCATTTGAACCACTATTTGAAACTCAAAGGCAAGCACACATCTGGGTTATGTATATAATATGAAATATGTAATTGGGTTTATAGAAATATAATAGGCACACATATATCTGCATTTAACCCTATTCAAACAGGGGATGTAATATTGGTATTAGCATGTGTATATTTTGATGATAGCATTTGCTCATTATCAATTTATTCTAAGTTTCCTTAGAATAAGGAATTCTAGTAGGCAGAAGAGTGGACAGAGGTATGGGAAGTAAGGAGATGGACAAGGAAGTACAGTAGTCTGTCCTAAAAAAAAACCTCCAATTTAATCCTAAGTATTACAAGTGGAACCATCCTTCTACCCAAACATCCTACCTTGACCTTAATGTAGAAGTTTGTCATAATATTTGCTAAAGGAACAAGACATGTACAACTGAGGTCCATTCTTTTTCTCTTTTGTCATACTCTTGCCCTGAAAGAGTGACTTGTGCTCTGTTCCTGGCTTCTTGAGACAATAGCATGTAGGTTAAGATAAGGACATTCCTGTCATTCTCAATCATCTCTAATATAGCTCAGCAGATGCAGAGTAATGATCCTGGTAAGTGAACCAATTGAACAGGTCTAAATTCTCCTTCAGTTGTTATCCCAAACTGGGAAATGATATTAGAAAGCTCAGTTGTGGCCACAGATCCCAGAGACTTTTCCCAATCTATGTTTACTAGAAATAAGGCTAGTATTTTTATCCTTTTTCATTGTACCCCTATCAATTTTCTCAATTGATTCCAAACTTGTAGTGGGGGGCAAGAGACGCATGATTAATTATCACCCTAAACCCCCATTCCAGTGAGAATTATGCTTTTACTAAAACAGAAGCAATCAGGTAATTGATGGCTATTGCCTTGCAGCTATGTCTTGGATGTTATTTCTGAAAAGGAAGCCAATTTTCTGAAAATGCGTGGTCAATGCTGTACCCAATTGATTGTGTCTGTCATTAAGCCAAGGAGGCTATTGCTTAGGGGCTTATTCATTTTTATTTCACTTTAATAACCTTAAGGACCTTTAAATCACTTATAACAATTAGGGCAATTAGCTTTGTTTAGGAACTATGAAGTTGAAACCTCACTGCACTTTTCCGTTTCTGATATTTTCTTCCTTTACTAGAATTCACTTTGATAAATGACAAGTCAGGATAGTAGGAGATCTGGCTCCCTTTTTTCATACATTGTGAATGTTCTTGTTGAATTTTAGTTACCCTTTCAAATTTTTCTGGGAAAGGAAAGAAATAGTAACCCTTTAACATATTTCACAAGGCTGAGTGCTTAAATTTTGATGAATTCTAACTACTGAAAGGCTTTTCAGTTCTATATTTCACATCAAGTTTAGAGCTGAACTTTTCTTTTATGGAGTGTTCTAATAGATATCAAAGAAAGGATGGATCATGGGTTATTTTAAGAGCCACATTGCTTTGAATGTGCATAATACTATTCTATGAATAGGTTCAAAATATTTCATATATTGGCAAATCTATTTAAAATAACTTTCTAAAGTAATGGGTTAGAGGAGGGTGAGATGAAAACTAACATTTATTAAACATTTATCTTTCAGATATTTCAAAAAATATGACTCACCTAATTTTCACAGTGGTCTTATTACAGTGTTCTCAGATATTAATCTTCAAAAAAATTACCTATGGAGCTTTTTAAAAAGGCAGATCCAAAGGACCCATTTACCAAAGATTCTGACTCAGTAGATCTTGAGAGATCCCAGGGATCTATAATTTTAAAAATCCTCCCAGATGATTCTGATACAGGCAGTACATGAAACACACTGTAAGAAACATTGCCTACAAAGTAGGAGTTAGACTCACAATTTTAGATCAAGAACCTGAAAATCAGGAAGGTTAGGTAACTTGTTTAAGGTCATCTATTCATTAAAAGTGAGTATTTAGAATGTTTTTGCTCTTGAGAGAAAGCAATTAAGTCTTTTGAGGAATGAGGACAGTTTAAGAAATAAGAAAGAAAATATGAAATTACAAATAGGTAAGGAATGGCCATGGAAATAAGGAACACAGGTAGGATCTTTTTGTTTGGATCACGGCAGTACATATGGTATCAAATTTATCCTCCCACCATAAAAAGCTATGAAATGTGCAAAAATATTTTTTAAAAACCCAACTGTTTACTCACATTTTTCAGCAACCAACACTGATCCGTGGTCACTGAAAGAAGAGAAGAATGAAGGCCAGTTCAGCATTTATCCTGGATTTTATCCAGAGGACATTTTTAAAACTGTGGCACAGAGAAATAAAGCCCAAGAAGAGGGTGATAGTTATGCTGGGTGGAAGAAACAGAGATTGATACTTGGGGATGCCAAAGCACTGAGATTTGGATGCAGGCTATTACAAAGCAAGGATACAAAGGGAAGGAGCTCCATTCCCCTAGGGTTCTTGACCAACTCCTAAACTTTACACAGAAAATCTTCAAGGGACCTAGAAAAGAAGAACCACTGGGAAGCTGGAGAGCCAAGGAGAGATTTCAGAGGCTTCAGAATGTTATAGAAATGTTGAAGTCCAGGCTCAACCAGAGAGACTTCTGTGAAGATCTCAAGCTTTCAATTGAGACCTGGGAAAAGCCATGCCCTGGAAGTAAAACCACACACAAGGAGTATGGTGGTAAGGTCTACTCTCTGGGATTAAGGGCAAGGCTGCAATAGATCCAACCTAATGAGACCTGAAACTAAACCTAAGCAGAATCAAGGTGACTCTCCAGTAATTTAAATGGTATTGTAACAAAACTTAACATTCTTTAGAGAGTAATAACATGAACTATAGTCTCTACACCGTATCATCCACAGGGTCCAGAATAGACAATAAAAACTTAGCAGACATGCAAAGAAGGAAACGGTGACTAAAATTCAAGAGATAAAACAATCAGTAGAAGATATTCAGATATATTACAGACATTAGAGCTAGATGACAAGGTTTTTAAAATAACTACAATTAATATGTAAAGAATATAGAAGAAAATATAGACAAAATGGATGAAAAGCTGAAGTATTTTCATAGTGTATTAGCAAAAAAGACACACTGGCATTACAAAACTGTAAAATATAATATCTGAAATTAAAAACAAATTAGATGATCAAAGAGCAGACTGGATACAGTGAAAGACAAGATTAGTGAATTGTAAAACCAGTCAATAAAAAATATCCAAACTAAGAAAAAAGAAGAAAAGAAACAGAAGAGTAAGACATGTGAGTCATACTCAAAGATCTATTATATGTGTAATTGGAGTCCCAGAAGAAGAGATGAAAATGTCCTATGCTTGCGTTAATGTTGACTGAGAATTTTCCAACCCTGGTTAAAAATAGCAATCCACAAATATAAGATATTCAGCAAACGTCAAGCAGGATTTAAAAACAAGCAAAAAAAATCTAAGCCCACCACATCATCAAACTATTTAAATTCACCAACAAAAAAGAAAAATATTAAAAACAACCTTTAAAATATTTGTTCCTACTAAGTAGCAACAATAAAACTGATAATAGACTTTTAAAATTAAAGATACCCACACCATAGAATCCATCCAAAGTATATAATCAATGGCTCTCGGTAAAATTATTTCAGAGTTATGCATTCATCACCACAATCAAGTTTAGAACATTTTCATTGCCCCAAACATTAAAAAAAAATTGACCCTTATCATTACTATAGCAGCTTTGTTACAATTAATGAAAAATATTGTATTACTGTTAACTATAGTTGATAATTTGCATTAATTGCCTTTTCCCCTAATTACCGCCCTATTATGAACACCTTGTATTAGTAATGTACGTTTGTTTTTCTTCATGAAAGAGCATTCTTAATATTTGTACTATTAACCACAGGTATCATCCCACAAGGTTCACTATGTTACACAGTTCCATGCTTTATCCTCTAGCTTTCTTTCTAGTGACATACATTTCCCTAAACTTCCCTTTTCAACCAGAATCACACTAACATTTCAGCACTATTAACTTCACAGTAATGTCTCCCATTACCTCTGTTCCTTTTCAAATATTTACTATCAACCTTATTGTAAATTCTACACAAATTAAGCATCAGCTTACTTTTCTTTACCCTTCTTCTATTTTTTGGTAATCTATATGCTAAATTAAGTCCATGGGTTTGCTCATTATAATTAATGGGTATTAGTGAGGTCATACAATGTTTTTCCTTTGTCACCTGGCTTATTTCATTGAACATAATATCCTCAAGATTCATCCATATTGTCACATGCATCAGGACTTCATTTCATCTTACAGCTGAGTAATATTCCATCTTATGTATATACCACATATTTTTTATCCATTCATAAGTTGTTGGACACTTGGGTTGTTTCCATCTTTTGGCAATTTTGAGTAATGCCACTGCGAAATTTTGGATGTTTCTTTAAGGCACTGAAAGAAAAAAAGCTGCCAAACTGGAAGTCTATACCCATGATGTTGCATTTAAATATAAAGGCAAACACAAAAAAAAATAAGAACAAAAACTTAAAGAGAGAAATACAAAATACACAAGCTGAAATAATTCATTGTCAGCAGACCTGCATGCAAAAAACAACCCCAGACCTGCAAGAAGGAATGAAACACCAGAAAAAAGGTGACAATATAAGCCATCCTTCAAGTTCATTAAGTACAGAAACATTCAAAGAAGAGCTCTGGGATTTTATCCAAAGATTTTCCATACTGTCAAAGCACGGGAAGTATTATTGAAATAAATTCAGAAATTTGAATTCAAATCTTTCTATAAATATTAAAATGTGTTATTTGTTTTCATTATGACCATTTATTAGTAACAGGATGAAACTTATCAATGAAATTGACCCAATCCAACCTAGTGATCATGTGTCATATATGTCACGATCTGGTCTGCTAATTTCCAGTATTCATTCAAATTATCTCAGGGATTGTTATCTAAATCAGCACGTTCCCACAGGAGATCTTCTCTGACATACAGGCTGAGATTAACAAAAAGAAATGCAATGTGCAATTCTGGTTTTTTTCTGTAAACCATAGGCATTGATTGTGTGCCCACTAAGGGCGAAGTATGAAAAGTAGCTCCTTCTGAATATCAATAAAGGAGACGGAAGATACAACTCCAACCAGAGTCAGTTCTTAGCTTTCCTGTGGAATAATACAAATCAAAAAGCAAGAATAGTTGATGGTTATTATAATGTTCTATCTTCCAAATTTCCTATTCATGTATCATTTATTGATGATTTAAATTGTACTTGATGCTGCCTTACATACTAGACAAAGTCCATTATCAAGAACTTACAGTCTAATAGGGAAATAAACACAAAAACAAATAAATGCAATGAAGTGTTGTAGGTGACATAATAGAACACTGGAAGATTACAACACGGCACAAAGGAGAAAATAAGCAATTCATCCAGAGCATGTGTCAGAAAAATGTCCAGGGGGTAATTAACATGAGCTCTGAATTTTAAAAGATGAGAAGCCATTTGCAAATGGCCAGGCCAGGCAAAAAAGACAACCAGGAAAGGCATGCCTTCGTAAAACAAAGTTACTACTTTGGGAATGAATGTGTCATTCTATGTGAGATGAAGCATGGTAAAAAGGAATGTTAGAGAGGTCACTGAGGACAGTTTATTGAGTGTATCTATGCCATGTAGAAAATAAATGCTCTTGTCTTGATGGCCAAAACTGCACTTACACAGTCCAGGTGTTCTTCAAATGTAGAAATGTAACAAGTTCTACGAGAACTATGCTGTCCAGTATGGTAGCCATAATTCACTTTCTCAGTGGCACTAGCCAAATTTCAAGTTATTATGACTTACACATGCCTAGAGGCTTTTTTATTTGACAAGACAATAGAACATTTACATCATCATAGAAAGTTTTATTGAACAACACTGTACCAAAACCACTGACTGATTTACATTTTAAAAGTCCTAATTTTCTTAATCCTTTGGCATATAGGTGACATATATTACTACTGCTAGCATCCCATTGCCTGGAAATCAGTTGCATGGACACAGGGAAGCTGGAAAATGTCGAGTAGCTAGAAACCCAGGAAGAAAAGGTGACACATATAAAGATGACTCCCCTATAATGTCAGCCAACACTTTGGTAACTCGAGATTTGCATTACTAATGTCAATTATTTCCATTGTGCTTTGATGCTCCCTGGGACCATAGTCACCTTATTTGTCCCCGTGGCAAATGGCCCCAAACTCCAGATTTTATAGTGATTTTGTACCTTCTTCACCGTCAACTATATTTTTTGTTTGATTGTTTTAGTTTACTCACACTTTTTTTGGAACTTAGATCAGACCAAAAATTCCTATAAGAAAATAGATAAACAGATTTGTTATATCAATAACCCACATTTTTTACCCTTCCAAATCAATTGAGTGGCTATGTGCTTATTCCTTAGAATAAAGTGCCTTGGATTTATGTCTTCTCTTTTTCTCTCTATTCACACCTTCTTCATTTACTTTAGGAATTTATGATAGTTTTGAGATTGCTGGAAATCTGACTCCTGTTTAAGTTAGGAACTGTTTTTTATATCTCTGCCTGTTTTATAACATAAGTCTTTGATAAGACTTATTTTTAGAGGACATCTATTTTCCTGAACAAGTAACTGGTAACATTTACTCTATTGAACAAGAATTTTCACATAATAAATGCCTCCTATGGCCAAGAGCAGAAGAACATTGTTTATGAACTTACTTTTGGCCTTTCAGTAATGCTAATGTGTATGACATCCAGAGGCCTTTGCCAAATACACAATCTAAAAATATTGTACAGTTTATAAAATGCCCTCTGTAGCAGGAGAGGGCATATAATACTGACAACATCCATCTAATTCATATTTTAAGCATATCTTTTATTAATTTATTCCCTGAGCATTTATTAATTATCTACTCTATGCCAGGAGTTGTCCTAGACACTGAGAAATAATAGTGAAAAGCAAGACAGGGCCCCAGCACACGGTTATATAAATATCTGGCTAGAACCATACACCTCAATTCACAGAGGAGTTTCCCGAAAAGCTGTGTGAAAAATTATAATACAAGGTGTGGTGGTTTGAAGCTGTATACACCTCAGAAAAACATGTTCTTAAATTTAATCCATTCCTGTGGATGTGAACTCATTGCATGCAGAACCTTTCCATGAGGATAGTTCACTTAAGGTGTGGCCCACTTCAGTGAGGATGAGTTTCAATCCTGTTACTGGAGTCCTTTATAAGAGAATGAAGTTCTGACAGGGAGGGAGAAAACTGCAGGAAGTAAGGAGCTGAAACAGAACCCAGAAGAGAAGGAAGAGACCAGGAGATGCTGCCATATGTCTTGCCATGTGACAGAGGAACCAAGGATCACCAGCAGCCAGCTCCTAAACGTCACAGTCTTGAGAAAGAATTTTCTTCATGATGCCTTCATTTGGACATTTTCTTAGCCTCAAAAAACCATAAGCAAATAAATTCCTATTTTTTATATTGAACCATTTCATGGTATTTGCTCGAGCAGCCTGGGAAACTAAAACCCAAGTCATTG
Organism: Dasypus novemcinctus; assembly: GCF_030445035.2. Taxonomy (NCBI): domain Eukaryota; kingdom Metazoa; phylum Chordata; class Mammalia; order Cingulata; family Dasypodidae; genus Dasypus; species Dasypus novemcinctus. The sequence goes on from NC_080686.1 coordinate 81,166,855, forward strand.
TTAAAATGTTAAAAGAGTTAGTGAACCCATATTTTTGCCTAGGATTTCAATTAGTATAGTATATTTTTTATGAAATCCTATAGCTATGTTTGGAAGGGACTTGGAAGAAAAAAAAATTCAATATGTAAATAAATGTGATATTAATAACCAAGTATATTAAAATTAAAAGCATTGCCTTCAGCAGTAAATATATCTATATGAGTAAAACAGATATATCCTCATCTAATTGCTTTAAATAGTTAACTGCTGCAAACTCAATTTGATAAGAGGTCCACCTAAATGTAGTGCTATTCAAAGTCACAGTCTTACAAGGAGGCCCACGTTCTATGGTCAAGGTGAACAACTGGTAATGTTTGCTCCAAAATGTTGGTGATGAGCCGTGAGTCTTGATTGTACCCTAACCCAAGGCTTTGTCCAATTTCAAAGCACCTCTTAGGCCCATCCACATGCAGCAACAGAATTATCTTCTGTCTGGGCCAGCATGAATGTCAGGGAGTCAGTGCTTCTTCCTTCATATCAAATAACTGAAGCAAATAAGTTGATTTTTTCCAGTTTATTATGAAAAGCTTTATACATACTGCAAAGTTGAAAACTGAGGGTGTTGGTATCCTCCACATCTAGATTCTACCATTAACATTTTATTATACTTGCTTTATCACATATCTATCTGTCCATCTTTCTATCCACCTGTAAGTCAATCTTATTTTTGATGGGTTTCAAAGTGAATTGCAGACCTCCAAACTATATACACATCATTAGCAATAGTTCAGTATCTGTTTGTACTGTAAATAGAAATAAATTCATAGAGATGGAATTAGGTTAGCAGATATTTATGGCAGAGGAAGGATAGAGGGATTGAGAGGTGACTGCTAAGGGGTAAGGGATTTTTCTTTTTGGAGTAATGAAAATGCTGTAATATTGATTGTGGTGATGAACGCACAACTCTGATTATATCAAAAGCCACTGAACATGTACACTTTGGATGGATTGTATGGTATGTGAATATCTCAATAAAATGCTTGAAAATACATAGATGTGTTTATCAATTTTTCTTTTTATGAATAAACTTTTTATTGTATCTATCTTATCTATCTTATCCTATCTTGTTTATGAAGATCAAGCAAAAAATTTAAAGTAAAAGCATATAATAGCTTATAAACCACTATATAAACACAAAATAATACCTAAGAATATTTTTCCTTCCTTCTTCCTCCCTCCTTCCTTCTTTCCTTCCTTTCTTTCTCTTTCTTTTCCTTTCTTTCTTTCTTGAAAATCATAATAAAAAGCATGGCTCTTTATTTTATCTGGTATATATATAATTATTTTTCAGTAGCAGAAAAAAGTTAAAGTTCTTGATAAAATTATAGGCTGTTATTGCTGCTATTTTAATCTAATAATGTTAGATGATGTACTGCTTTTGACTTACATTACAGTAGTCCATCATTAAATGATATTTACATAATAGGCAGCTCACCCAAATGGCTTTTTCTCACTAACCTTCATTTCCTGACCTTTTAAATTGTTCTATTTTTTTTGTTTGGTTGGTTGTTGTTGTTTTTCATATAGTTTAACATTGCAAGTCATTTTAAGTTTCGTTTTCAGTTATTTACTTATTCTTCACTGTAGAAAGGATTAAAGAGTTCGTATTTAGGCAATACACCACAAATAAGAATAATGTATTCAGGCTAAGAAATACGCCTGGCTGATACCCTATCCAAAATTATTCTGGAGTCCTCTGTGATCACATTCTGGCCCTCACATTCTTAGCTGGTTTAAGAAGCATCCCTTGGATATGTTTCCTCTACCCCCTCATTCTTTCTCATTTTTTTGTGCTTTCCCTTTCTGTTCTCTCTTCATCTCACTCCTCTTTCCTCTCTTCTCTCCCTCTTCTTTCTACCTCTGTGCCTTCATCCAGGTCATTAGGTGTCTTAGTGGAAGAAAAATAAGTTTTCAAAATGGTGAAAGGTTCCCAGTCCCGCTCAATCTCCACCCATGTTGGTTCATTACTTGTGGCTTAGTGAACATTTCAACACCAGGAGAGTGATGCCAGGAATGTGTGCTTGTGTGCAGTGTAGAAATGAATGCCTTAGCCCTGACCCAACAAAGCATTGCTGTTGTTTTCTTAATCATCATACTATCTATGATCACATTTCAGATTCAAAGAGACTGGGCTCTAGGTACGTTTACATGATGCCCCATTTATCACCTGGGAGATTTAAAGATTTGATCATGACAAAATGCTAGGGTAAATTTCTGCTGCACACACTTTTCTAATAATGCAATTCCTCCCTACCAGTTACTCTGCTTCGTGACCCTGAAAATATGGTCCATTACGTGAGTGAAGATTTTACAGCTGGTATTCTCTTCTTCCATCTCTTGCTGCTGGCTAAGGTCCTTCCTTTTATAATTTCACCATAAGCAGGCTTGCTGGCAGCCAGAAACATTCCAAGTGGACTGCTATCTTTAATTATAGAGAAACCATTGGTTGTTAATGGTTTAATGGTTAACACAGTCTCTCAGTGCAACTCTGCTTTCTAAAAGGGGAAAGAAGGTGTCATGAAAGGAGATTCAGAGGCTTAGGTGGTAGAGGCTTAGGAGGACAACTGGGTGTAAAATTTACTAGGAAAGCCTCCAGCATTTACTATAGAGTCTGCCCAACACTTAACCCATTGCTGGAGCTCATAAAACTAAGCCGTAATGGTTTGTGCAGAGGAAGAGGGGCGGGAGTGTGACTTGCCTTATCAGAAACCTCTAAATAAAGAAGCACACAGTGTTGCTGCTTCCCTAAGAGGGATTCTTGAGTGTAAATGGGAAGACTTGAATTATTTATGAAAACTGTTAATAGCAAGCATGGTTGCCAAGGGAATGAGGCAGTGTGGCCTCAGGTAGATAGCCTACTGCAAAACTCCAACTTCTCTTTCTTTTATTCTTTTGCTAATTCTAATGATCTTTTCAAACTTCTCTTTTCGCTGATTTATCCCTAGAGATGTGCATATTTAATGTGGCAGAAAAACCTGGACCCGCCTCCCATAAAACTGAAACAGAAGTAGTTTCTAACTAAGAGCTCAGGCGGGAGTAGAAGCTGTTTTCCACATTGAGAGTAGGAAAAATGAGAGATTCAGGGACCTCCTTTCCAAAAAAATGTCAAATGGTTTTACCAGTATGCTTACTTTTGCAGCTCTAATGTCATCCCATGCGATGTTGATACCCTGTGAAGAAATGTGAGGAGCAGAGACATAATATAGCAAAGGATTCCTCCTTTGTGGCTCAGGCTCCCCCTTCATCATATCATACATCTGATTTCAAGCTCTCTGCTATTTCATTTCTCTCAGGTCAAAGACCAGAATTTTTACCCCAGCCTAGACCAGCCATGCCCATGATGTGGCTCCACCCGCACCCTGCCCACCACCCCTCCCAGCTCTCTCTCACACACCCTACATGGGCCTCCTTCAGTACCTCGGAAGCACCAGGTCATTTGGCCTCAGAATTTTTGCATCAGCAGTGTCCTCTGTCTTGAATGCTTTTCTTTCCAGTCTTCACCTGATTAACCCTTCTCATTTCATCAGGAAGGCTAGCTCCTGTCTCAAGTAAGATATATGACCCCTCTTATTCTTTTTTTTTTTGTATCTTTGTATTATTTTTTAATTGTCTTTTGTTAAAAACATACATAGATCACAGATAATGTTACATTAAAAAATATAAGAGGGAAATAGATTTGGCTCAACAGATAGAGCATCCGCCTACCACATGGGAGATCTGGATTCAAACCCAGGGCCTTCTAACCCGTGTGATGAGCTAGCCCATACTGATGCGTGCAAGGAGTGCCTTGCCATACAGAAGTGTCCCCTGTGCAGGGGAGCCCCATGTGCAAGGAGTGCGCCCCATAAGGAGAGCCGCCCAGCACGAAAAAAGTGCAGGCTGCCCAGGAGTGGCACCACATACACGGAGAGCTGACTCAGCAAGATGACACAACGAAAAGAGACACAGATTCCCAGTGCCGCTGACAAGAATACAAGTGGATACAGAACACACAGCGAATGGACACAGAGAGCAGACAACTGAAGGGGTGGGTGGGGGGGAGGGCAGGGAAGGAGAGAGAAATTAAAAAATAAAATAAAATAAAATCTAAAAAAGAGGTTCCCAGGCGGCGGACTTGGCCCAGTGGTTAGGGCATCCGTCTATCACATGGGAGGTCCACGGTTCAAACCCCGGGCCTCCTTGACCCGTGTGCAGCTGGCCCATGCGCAGTGCTGATACGCGCAAGGAGTGCCATGCCACGCAGGGGTGTCCCCCGCGTAGGGGAGCCCCACGCACAAGGAGCGCACCCCGTAAGGAGAGCCACACAGCATGAAAGAAAGTGCAGCCTGCCCAGGAATGGCGCCGCACACACGGAAAGCTGACACAGCAAGATGACGCAACCAAAAGAAACACAGATTCCCATGCCGCTGACAACAACAGAAGCGGACAAAGAACACGCAGCAAATAGACACAGAGAACAGACAATGGGCGGGGGGAATGAAATAAATCTTAAAAAAAAAAAAAAGAGGTTCCCATATACCCCACACCATACCCACCCCCCACTCCTCTCACATCAACAACCTCTTTTATCATTGTGGCACATTCATTGCATTTGGTGAATACATTTTGGAGCACTGCTGCACCACATGGATTGTAGTTTACATTCTTCCCAAGTCCATTCAGTGGCCTAAGAGTGCCTACAACTGCAAGCAGGAGAATCACATCCATCAACCATGTGGGATCTAAGCCCCCTCTCAATTTAGAGGCAGAATGGACATCACCACCATCCCAGGGTCCATAGGATGGAGGAATAAAATATGGATTAGAGTGGACTTACTGGTATTCTACTGTAGAACTATTGTGACTCTAGCAATGGGAGAAATTGTATCATTGATGTGGAGACAGTGGCCACGGTAATTACTAAGGGCTGGAAGAGGGAAGAAATGTGATGTGGGGGCATTTTTGGGACTTGGAGTTGTCTTAAATGATATTGCAGAGACAGATGCTGGTCATTATATATTCTGCCATAACCTCCTATTCTTTTACAGCACTGCTTGTTGGTAATTCTTATCACCTCTTAGTTTACATGTATTTGTGTGATTATGTGTTGAATGCCAATCCACCCTTCAACACTCTGTTTTTGTTCACCATTTCATCTCCAGGTTCCAGGCATGTGTACTGTAGCTTGGTGGACACTCTATGTGTAGTGAATATGGAGAAAAATGACAGGCAAGTGAGAGAAAGCAAGAGGAGGAATGAAAACAATAAAGAAGAGAAAGCAAGGGAAGAAAGAGGAAAAGAAAAGAAAGGAAGAAATATCTACGTAGAGAATTAACACTGAGGCCAATGACCACTCAACCTCAACCAAATCAGCACAGCTAAATAAACTACTTGTTAGGCTTATGAAGGGGTTTTTCCCCCTCTTTTCTTTCTTTTCCTTTTAGCCCTCCCAAAGTACCAGTTCACGCTTGGGTAAAACCAAAGCCCACCTCCACCATGCAAGAATTAGAGCAAACTGCTGAAGAACAGTAGATGGCTACTCTGTACAAAATAAGCAAAATCTTATTCTTTGTATTATTAGCTATAGAACTCTGGCATAGATTTAGATGAACCAAATTCTGAAAATAGCCAGTGAGGCAGAGTTTTATATAGACTAACCGAGCATTCATTACTTGATGTTGGCACCTCACAGAAAATCTGGATACATCACATGAATTAGGAAAATTTGTTCCTGTAAAACATGCATTTCTTTGAAGTAAGTTATCCTGTTTATGACTGGTAATTAGGAGAAAGATGTTCTTATAACCCAGTGATTGTAATGTTGTTTCTTATATACTGTTTCCCAGTATGTTAATGTTTTGAAGTTTTCTGGAACAAGCTTTGTCACAATTAATGAAATAGCTTAATTTGAGAAGATCTCTAGAAAAAAGCTGAAAATTTTACAAAAACTGCTTTCTTTTAGTCCCTTAAAAATATGTCTATATGTTCTCCATATTAAGCTCCCAGGCCAAGCTGACAATGTGGATTAAGAAGCTGCAGAGCTCAGGTTTGAAACAGAAAGCTCCCGAGTCTGGCCGGCTGTCAATAAATCATTTTTTTTCTTCTCAAAATCAAAAAAAAAAAAAAAGAAGCTGCAAAGACATTTGTCCCTGTATTCAAACAATAGATGAAGGAGGAAGGTACACATTAGGTTAGATTTTTAGTTTTGATAAAAATTTTCCCTATTGGAAGGACATACATCCTAAAGGTTCATGTAGAAGCTCTAGGATTTAAAGCTGCAACTGATCCAACTGTGAAGGCAACTGTGAATGCCAGCAGTTAACTACACCAGTTTTTTGTTTGTTGGTTTTTTGTGCGTTTTTTTTTTAATAGTTATTACTTTTTTTTTAGTGCTCTGATTTCCAAATTCCATAATTTTGAGTAGTCTTCCCCACCCTACTTTCCTCATGGATCCTCTTATTTTTAGTGTGCAATTTTGCAGAATGTGAGGTTTTTCAGTAACTCAAACATGGCATTACAGCAGAAACGCCCTTCTCTCTAATTTATGCTGCAATCTCTGGCTAAAGAAGAACTAGGATTTTGTCTGGCTACCTGATTATGTTGGAGAACTTTTGAAAGCAAGGAAAATATGTATAGCTTCCATATTTGAACTGACTTCTCTAGTGTCTAGTCAGGTGGGAACTTGGGATATTTTCTGGTTTTATAAGAAGACGTAAATTTTCTCCTTTCTGCAGAGAACATCCAGCCACTTCCATACATTTTATAAGGGTCACTATTACTCCCCTCAGTTTTCTTATTTGAGTCTGTCATAATTACAAATATTTTCCAAAAAATTGCATAACCCCTTCTCTGTTTTAGAATGACAATCTTAATATCCCCACGACAATGAACATCCAATCTCCTGGCCTCCTTTTCTCTTTCTCCCTAGTGCCCTAGGATATTTCATATACAGAGAGAGAGAAAGGGAGAGAGAGAGAGAATTTCCTAAACAGGTATACAGATTAGCACCACCATGACCTTTCCACACAGAGATATCTATGTATATTCAATATTCATTGAAGAAGTGTGTGGTTTCTCTCATTATTGAGCCAAATCATCCAATGGTGGATTTATAAAAACGTCTGCAAACAAGGTTTCATAGCGTGGTTTCTATAGTTTCACAGCATGAAAACCGTTAGCCCTGGGTTTGTTCTCAGGAAGGTGATCTCTTTCACAACTAACACAACACTCACACACACACAAGTGAATATGATTTAAAAAATCACACACTTTTCACACCGTAGTTGCATAAAAGAGAAAATGCTAGAAAACCAGTTTCAAATTCGAAGTTACTTCCTCCATCTATGCGACCAGGAGCAAATTATGGAGACTTTGTGAGCCTCAGTTTCCTCATCTCTAAAGGAAGATAATAATAGTACAAACTCACAATAACAGAGGGTTATTGTGAAAATTAAAGTAAGCAAGAGGAAAATTAATCCCTTCATGGTGATTGACACCTAGTAGGTGTTCAATAAGTTTTTGACATTCACATGATCAGCAAATAATTAGGGAGCAGCGGCTATGAACCACACCCCAGACTGTATTCCAGGTATAAAGAGATGAAAGATGAGATTCCTGCCCTGAATGAGTTCAAGTTCTAATAGTGGATATTGGTAGGTAATTAAACAAAATCAAGCTACTGTGACTGAAGGACTCATGTGAGGGCGAGGGGCATTCAAGGAGGGCCTCAAATTAGTCATAGATTCACAGATTGTTTCTCTGAGAAGTAATGCTGAGTTAGACCTTGAAGACTATTTAGACATTATCTAGGTGACATGTTGGATAACTCTAAGCAGAGGGAACTCGTCCAAAACATAGACGCAAACTCAAAGAAATGCAAATAATCAGAAATCTACTGAAGGGTGGATAAAGCTGACAAAGAAGCATCAAGGTCTTAGAACCTATGCTACCCATAGTGTCACTCACTACCCTATTTTCTACTTGTCTGGTTGTTTGGCTTTCTCCTCCACTAGACTGTAAGGCCCATGATGAGAGAAATGTTGTCAATCTTGTTCAGTGTTGTGTCTCAGACAACTAATACAGTGTCTAGAACATAGATGGAACTCATTAAAAATTTTGAAAAAATAAATGGATATTATTTGCCTCAAATTATTCATTTTTTGCACTTGGAAGCATAGACTCAGAGAGTTTTATTCACTTACCTAAAGACACATAGTAGATATAATATCAAACCCAGAACTCCTGTCATCTTTTGCCAGGTCTCCCTGATGACTGCTTCCATTGCAGGTGGTCAAGAACTTCCATGGGATTATATCACAGATGAGTGAGAAGAGGCCATTTAATAGCATCCAATGATGCTCTAGACATTTAAGCACCCCTGTAGATAGTCCAACGCCTCTGAATTAGGTATGCAATCTTTTCTCAGATAATTTGGTAATCGAGAATTGGAACCCAGGAGGATACAAACTGTAAACTTCGTCAATTCCAGTCTGGTAACTGGAAAGAATCAATACACTTCTGAGAACTAAGCTGTTTCTCTCCCTTCCTGAAGATGTCAGACCTTCCATTGTAAGCTTATTATATGAGCATCACAATAATAATACTTAGGAATGAGAGACATGGCCATTACAATAAAGGTTGTAGAAACACAGAATTAACCCAACCAGGAGAAATAGTATCAGAGGATTAAGAAAATCTAAAGTAGCCCATAGTATGTCCATATAGAAAGAGGACTTTGTCATGCAGAATTTTGTAAGGGGTACTATTTATATGACCCAGGTCTAATTATAAATGTGTTGACTACAACAGTCAGTTGGGGTCAAACTTTTTAAAGATGCATGGGTACAATACCTGAATAGGCTCTCCAAAGTAGATCTTTGTAAAGATAAACACAGATCATTTGAAAATTGTCGAATTCACACATGAAAATGAGAATTAATATAGTTTACTATAGAACTAACCTAAGCATAATTATATATAATAAGCTATATAAAATAGCCAGAAATCCACATCTTCTTCATCAGGAACAAAACTAGCATGTCTGAGGAAAATACTCTTCTCCTTGTTCCGTCAAGATTTCTCAACTTCTTTTTTAGTGATTCTGTTGACCCTCTTCCTTGTATTTTGAACAGTTTACTCTCTTCTTGTGCTGAAATAGCCATTTGTATTTATTAGGATTGGCTCCAGTTTTCCTTTTCAAAGTTTGAATTTGAAGTGTAGAATCTTCATCAAGTCTATTGCTCAATATGACAGAATCCTTGGCTCTCTGGAGATCCCAGTTTTTCCTGAAAAACTGGTTGAAAGCTGTTTGTTTGTTTGTTTGTTTGTTTGTTTTGAGATTCAGTAGTCAGAGCTAAGCTAGAAATGGTAAAAAGAAGAAGAAGAAAAATAACAATCATTTCATGTACAAATTTAAAGAGGTAGGCAAATAACATCTTAAGGCCCTGAACTGAGTCAGGAAGAGGAAGGTCAAGTGCAAGAGAAAAGGCAGGAATCAAAGGTATAGCTGAGTATAGCCTAGCACATGATTTGAAGGGGAAAAAAAGGGGGCTTATACCTGATGGTTGCTTCTAAAATAAGAGCCTGGATATTTTGCTAATTGCTTCCCTTCAGAGATTATCAAACTGATTTTGGACAGATGTCTATACATTTTTTAAAATTCTAATAAGCTTAATTCTAATATTTCAATATCCTTTGACATGATGAAGGTGCATGTGGGAGCCCAAAAATTCTTTAAAAATTTGCTTCATCCAATGTGATTTAAAATGGGAGGCAACTCAGTAAATTAGAACCTTGATTAGATACAATCCAGATGTCCTCACTTGCCTATGTAATCTTGGGCAAGTTAGTTCACTCATCTACAAAATAGAAACGACAAAATTTACCCAATTCATTCAGTTATTCTACAAATATTTTTTGAGAGCCAGCTATATGTCAAGCACAGTTCTAGACAGTGGGAAGTACTCCAATGTGTTAAATGTAGAAAATCAGTATGGAGCTTCCATGCTAGTGTGTTGTGGTGATCGAACTTACATACATAAAAATATCAGCACTGCCTTGGCACAGTCGGTAGCTATTATAATTAATAATGTGCCATGAAATATGCCTTTTGCCAGCTCCTTCTTTCAAACGAATGTTGGGTGTCTATATATGGGTGTGCACAGTTTTCTGTCTTTAAGATTTTTCCTGCTTCTTGTGTCCCTGCTAAGCTGCCCCTGTGCTTTCTCCACTTGGCGGTGATAGCCTCGAATTCTCACTACTTTCAGGAACCTTGTCATAAGCATTCAGAAATACTACTGTTTCTTCTATTTTAAAACTGCACCATAACAAGATTAAAAATCTCTCTGACTCATCCATCTCCCTCAAGCTACTGATCCCACTCTGTTTCCTTCTAACAGATACTTTTATCAAAAGAGTGTCTTTGCAAGCATCCTTCATTTTCACATGTCATATGCACTCTTGGTTGATTCTATTCTGGCTTCTGTTCCCACCATGCCACTAATCCTGCTCTTGCTTAGGTCACAAATGACCCCTTCCATGTTGCTAAAGGCCATAACATTTTTCAATCCTGTCTTAGGTGATTTCTCATCAGCTTCTTCCTATTAGAAATATTCTCTTCCCCTATATTCCATAGATATCGCTCTAATTTTCCTCCTACCTTTTCAATCACTCCATTTTTGTCTCCTTTGGAACTTCTCACACTTGAGCCACCTTTTTAGTGTTGAAATTCTCTAAGATTTGTTAATGACCCTATTTGTGTCGTAGTCCTCACTCTTGCTCATGATCTCATCTATTCTAATGGCTTCAAATATCACCTAATTTATTTTGTGTCTCCTTCCAAGACCTTCTTCTACCCACCAGACACTTACAATCAATTTCCCATTCTAGATCTCTATTGGCTATCTCACAAGGATCTCAAATTCACTGTGCCTCAAACTGCACGTATTTTCTTTTAAAAAATCCACAGTTATTCCAAATCTCTTCTTCCTTCAGTATTTACCATCATTCATCCAGTTGCCTATGTGAGAAATTTGGGAGCCTTCCTTGGTACCTTCCATTGAACTTAGTCCCATGCCAATCCATCATGGAGTCCTGTCAATTATACCTCTTAAGTACATTTCACTTATGTCCACTCTCAATATCTCCATTCCCATCACCCCAAAATCAAGCCACTATCATCTCTCACTAACTTCCCAATACGTCCACCCCATTTACCATGATCCTCTTCCAATCTACTCTCTACTCAGCAACCAGGACATGATCTTCAACTATCTGATTATTTTACTCCCCTATGTAACACTTTAAAGATACTGTTTTCCTTTTATAAAGACCAGCATTCTTAATATGATTCTTAGCCCTAGAGAATTTAACTTATTAAATTTACTAAACATGCAAAGTGTATTTGTCTTTGTATATGAAACAGATAAAAAATTATTTCCATTTAATCTTAAATATATTAAAATCTAAAGGGCAAAAACCATATGTGCACATATTTTCATTCATAAGCACATACAGATAGGCTTTCTACCTCTTCTGCTTCATCTTTCCTGGCTCACCCCCTCTACTTCTGCAGGACTTTTGCCAGGTTCACCAATTCATACTTTCTGATACAGATTCTCTGCACACTGTTTCCTGTATCTAGAATGTGTTTTCTCACTCTCCTTATGTGACCAAGTCTTCCTAATCCTTCAAACCTGTCTTGTTCACTTTTATCATAACTATAATTTAAAAATTAATTTGTGTAATATATATTTAACATCTATCTCTCCAGTACACTGTAAGGTCCATGAAAGGAAAAATAATGATTGTTTTGTTCACCACTGTAGCCCCAGGTCTTAGTTGAGTGTCTTTTATTTAGCAAATCAGTGAATCCAAGATTGAATAAATGTGAGAACTTAAAAATTGCAAAGGATCCATTATCTGGCTCTTCCCTACAACCACACTAGCATGTTTACACCAAAATGAATTATTTGATAATTCCTAGTTACATATGAACACTTGTCATATACTACTGTATACAATTGTGGAATACTCTCTGTTAAAAATACGTGGATTTCTTGGGAATATGCTAAGAAAGACTGTGCCACAAAGAATATGTTTTAGTGGATTTAAGAAATCAAACATAAAATATTTTTCTAATACTCAACCAATAAAAACACATTAAACATACAGAGTATATTAGTCTTTGTATATAGAACAAGTAGCTAAAAATATTTCTCTTTTGGAGAACCAGCAAGATAGCAGCAGAGTAGGGAGCTCCAATGGTCAGCTCAAGCTACAGGGCAGTTAGTAATCATCCAGACTTATAAAAATCACCTATTTGGGGGCTCCAAAAGACCAGAAGAGCATCCTGCAACATCCTTGAAAGAATGGAAGGAGGAGACTGCCCATCTGCAGAGAAGATGTAAGTAGAGCACTCCACACCATGGAGGATGGTGCCCATTCTCCCTGGTGGCACAAGCCGCTTTGGGAGCTATTCCAGGGCTGGAATTGGAGCTCCATTTCCTGAAAACAGAGGAGGATGAGACTGGTGGGCACCAACTTCAGCTACTGATTCGTAAATTCGCTGGGTAAGTATAATCCTAAGAACAGCTATCGTTTGCACCTGCCCAAATCAGAAAGATGGCTGTAGTTGCTATTTTGACTCCGCCCCTGGCATGAGGGGAAGCCGGGCTGATTGAAAATCACAGTGATTGTAGTCACTGGCTTTTTTCCACCCAGATTGGACTGCAGCCCTAGCCTAGGCTTCAGCCCCACCTCTGGCAGGGAAGAAATTGGTAGGACCTGCACCTGCCTTTCCTGGTAACTGCAGGTATATTTAACTGGCACGGACTGAACAGTTGAAAGTCTACCTGGGCAACTGTGGTAATTTTGGACCTGCACAGGATAGATTGCTCCCCATATCTGCAGCTCCATCTGTGCCCCAGGCAGGGGAGGAAGGTTGTGCCTTCATCAGTCTCTCTGGGCAACTACAGTCTAGTCCTGCAAGGCTTGTATTATTACACACAGCTGTGGCTCTGTCCTTACCACAGAAAAGAAGAAAGGTGGGAAAAGCTTCATCAGTTCCTGGAGCAATGTGGGTAGCTTGACTCTTCACAACTTAGAGCACCAACTACATGCTCGGCTCCTACTACGCAAGCAGCAAGGGAGAAATGGCAAGAAATTCCTAACTAAAGAGAGAAACTACACCCAGAATTAATACATCTAGTAAGCCAGATGCTAACATACCAACAAAAAATTACAGTCCATACCAAGGAACAGGAAGATATGGCCCAGTTAAAGGAACAAGATAAGCCTCCAGATGACATAAGAGAGTTCAGACAACTAATCATAGATGTTCAATAGACTCTCCTTAGACCCAAGGATGCCAACAGATTGAAAGGGAAGGCCTGCAAAAAGATATTCCATGCATGCAGTAACCAAAAATAAAGCCAGAATAGCTATACTTATATCAGATGAAATAGACTTAAAAAAAAAAAAAAGACACTAGTAATGCACAGTCTGAGGAAGAAGTCATGAAAAAAAAAATTCATTTACAATAGTGACTAAAAGAATCAAATACTTAGGAATAAATTTAACCAAGGGCGTAAAGCACTTGTATTCAGAAAACTACAATATCTAGTTAAAAGAAATAAAAAAAGACTTAAAAAGAAGAACAGTCTACACTCATGGATTGGGAGACTAAATATCATTGAGATGTCAGTTCTGTCCAAATTGATATACAGATTCAACGCAATCCAGATAAGAATTCCACCAGTGTTTAAAAAATAAATAGAATACATTGTTATAAAATTTACTTGGGGCACGGTGGGCAGGCGCTGGGGCCGATGGTAGCTCAAGTGCTGTGTTGGCATTGTTCAGACAGAGCGAGAATATTCCAAAAGTTGCTGGCTCTGGGCGCTGAAGGGTGTGGACTGCGGATGTCGCTGAGACAGCCGGTCTCTGCTGCTCCGTGGCAGCACCTGGCCAGCCGCTCTTCTCCTGGCCCTCTGCCTGCTCCTCTGCTGCCTCCTTCGACTCCAGTTGATAAACCGCCTCACTTCATCCCAGTCCCAGGAGAGCAGCATTGGGTTAAAGTCCTTATTTGACTAAAACGAGCTGTTGCATAGCCACTGGTACCTGTATTGATGAAACACAGCATACAAGCAAGACAGTTACAGTCTCAGTGGGGAAAATTTTTTCATGTCAGAGACCAAGAACTCTTGCAGTCATTTATGTCATCCTTTCTTCTCCAGACAGAAGATACCAAAAAGGCTCAATCAAAGATCTCTTCATTTTATTGATAAAGCCCCAAATAAGCCAAAATGTCTGTCAACGTCAATGGCAGCATGTCAGACCAGTTCTATAGTTACAAGATGCCCTGTATGTTTGCCAAGGTTGAGGGCAAAGGAAACGAAATCAAAAGTTATAGTCATTGCAAAGGCACTTAATCAGCCTCCAAAGTATCCCACCAAATATTTTGGTTGTAAGCTAGGAGCACAAACCCAGTTTAATGTTAAGAATGACCATTACATTGTCAATGGATCTCATAAGGTAAATAAGCTGCAAGACATGTTGGATGGATTCATTTAAAATTTGTTCTCTATCCTGAGTATGAGAATCCTGAAACAGATCTGCGTGTCAACGCAAAGAAGCAAACAATAGGTAATTTTTGTAAAACCTATGGCTATCGAGGCATGTCTGACACACATCATAAACTCTGCACATTTGTTCTCAAAAATCCACCTGAGTATAGTGACAGTAGTACAGGAAAGAGAGAAAAGGAAAAGAGAAACAAGGAGGTCAAAAACAAGGAAAATGGCTCTATATCCAGCAGTAAGACACTACAACCACCAAATGAAATCAGTTCTTCTCCACATGCTGTGGAAGAGGAGGAAGACAATGATTGGGGGAAGAGACAACCGAGGAAGCTCAAAGGTACAGAATGTATGAAATCAGTGACCATGCAAAAGTTTTGATGCTCAGTGATGATTTGGAAATGACCATTGATGAACAGGTCAGCATCCTGTTTGATTCTGTTAAGAAAAAGAAAAAGAGGGTATTATTGACTCATCTGACAAAGAAATTGTTGCTGAAGCAGAAACACTGGAGGTAAAAACCATGGGCCCTCTTATTTTGAAGTTCTTTTTAATGAGAAGATTAGGGAGCAAGTTAAGAAATATAGGCACCATTTCCTGTGATTTTGTCATAACGAAAAAAAGGTTCAGTGGTACCTTCTTCATGGTTTGGAGTGTGTGGTAACCATGCATCAAGCTCAGCTAATCTCCAGGATTCCATATATCTTGAAGGAGATGTATGACGCAGACATTTTGGAAGAAGAGATCATCATCAGATGGTCAGAAAAGGCCTCTCAGAAGTATGTCTCATAAGAACTTGCCAAAGAGATTCATGTCAAAGCAGAACCATTTATAAAATGGTTGAAGGAAGCAGAGGAGGAATCTTCTGGAGGTGAAGAGGAAGATGAAGATAAGAACATTGAGGTGGTGTGTTCGAAGACTGCCAGTGTACCTAAAGTTGAAACTGTGAAGTCAGACAACAAGGATCATGATGACATTGATATTGATGCCATTTAAAGTGAGGGATGCAACCTAGCTTAACAGTAATATTGCAAATTTTCTTCATTATCAAGCCAAAAGTGCAACTTGTATATGCAAAAGCTAAAATGGCTTAACATCAGCTACACTTTATACTAAAAATGTTTTACAGTGAGTGATCTGTAATTAAGCCCAATGAGACATCTAGGTAGCCCATACACATCAGTGGGCCAATGTAGTGTGCTTATTCAGAGTGTGTTTCGTTTTGAAAAACTAGTAGTGGACATATGGGTCACAATTATACAGTTATAAAAAATAAAGATCTGCTTTTGGTCATTCTTCAATGAAATAATTGGATCCTTTTTAATCTGTTGCATGATCTTTTAACCTGGTAGGATTCTTGGAGCTTATTATTATAGATATGATATCACTAGATGCTGACTGAGACTGCAAAATGCAGCAGAATATAAATCTAAACTTATTTGTAATTAATTACCTTATTCAGCCGTTCACAAATATAGTTTGTTTTTAAGTTTTCTCTCCAGTCCCTTATATTGAAATATGGTAATGTACATTCTAACCATGCCAGGGTAGACTGATACTCAAATAGAAGTGCAACGTCTTTATCTTAACTGAGAAGTAAAAATGACCTGAGCGACACATTAATTATCTTAAGAGCAGGTTTTGAAACGTGAATGTTTTTTGTTTTGTTTTGATTTTCTGTTTGTGTACACATGCCCCAAATTGTAGTCTTGGAAATCATGTGCATTGCACATTGAAAGAGCCAGGGAAGTTATTACATTAACAAATAAGCATTTTATGTGTATGTAGCTATAGCTTTGTACTGAGAGAAAACTCAAATTTGGGTGTATGATTACATAGCAAACTCTGTAATTTTGTATGGGGGAAGCAGGAAAGCGTGCACTTAATCCCTAGGAAAAACTGAGCATAATTTTTCAGTTTTTACCTTTATGATTTAGATTATAATTTCAAGATGTTAGACATAACCGCATCTTTTGTTCGTTTGCAATGTTTTTTTATTTTGACATTATGGTTTGTTCTTTAATGCCTTTTACATTTGGACTTAACAATTTGTGTTTTTTAGATTTTGGTTGCTATCTTGCCAAAATAAGTGTTACTATGTCTCAAAAAAATTATTTGGAAGGGTAAGGGGTCCTGAATAGCCAAAAACATCTTAAAAAGGAAAAGTGAAGTTGGAGAACTCTCACTTTCAGATTTTAAATCATATTACCTGGCCATAGTGGTAAAAACAGCATGTAATGAAATATAAACAGCCACATAGACAAATGGAACCACATTAATGGTACAGAAACAGACCTTCATAGCTATGGACAGGTAACTTTTAACAAGCCTGTCAAACCCATCCAACTGGGGCAGAACAGTCTATTCAATAAATGGTGCTGGGAGAACTGGGTCTCCATAGCCAAAAGAAAGAAAGAGGACCCCTATTTCACACCTTATACTGGAATTAACTCAAAGTGGGTCAAGGACCTAAATATAAAAGCAAGAACCATAAAGTTTCTAGAAGAAAATGTAGGAAACATCTTCAAGACCTTGTGGTAGGTGGTGGATTCTTAAAGGAGATAAGAGGAGAGCTGAGATGGACTACTGATGCTTAAAGTATGGAGCAGTTTTAATTAACTTTACTGTAAAAGTGTGGAAATGTATAGAATTGATGGTAACACATTACAGTAAGTAACAGCTGGTTTATTAATGGGAATGTGGCTGAAAAAAGTAGTCTAGGGATGTAAATGTCAATTGAAAGAAAGCTGGAGAATAACCTAGGGACTGAATAACAAAGTAAGCCCAGAGGTGGATGAGAATTGTGGTTGATGGAACAGATGCAAGAGTGTCATTTGTACAATTGTTTGATGTAGAACAGATGTATGTCATTATTGCAGGGTGGTGGGAATGTGGAGAAGCAAGGGGAAAATACAACTGGAGTGACCTATGGAGTGTGATTAACAATACTGTAATATTCATGCATCTATGCCAAAGACATACTATGTTGATAATGGGGGAGTATGGAAAAAGTGTGCCAAATATATGCTATGAACCGTGGTTAGTAGTAATGGTCTGATGATATTATCTCACAATCTATAACAAATGTTCCACCAGTGTGGTGTGTTGATAGAGGGGTGTCATATAGGAATTCTGCACGTGTGCACAATTGTTTTGTACGTCACAACTTCTGCAATAAAAATATATTTTAAAAAATAATAATAGGGTGGGTTGGGGGAAAATACACCAAATGTAAGACATGGACTATAGTTAGTAGTAATATTTTGAAGATATTCTTTCATAACTTATAACAAATGTCTCACAACAATGCAAGGTGTTGGTGGTGGATTGATGTATAGGACCCCTGTATGATGCTATGCACTTTACTTTGTAAGTTCACAACTTTCACTGTATACTTACTGTTTATGTATTTTCATGTATGGATAATATAAAAAATAATAATAATAGAGTGGGTTGGGGGAAAAATACACCAAACGTAAGATACCTTAGTTAGTAGTAGTATTTTGAAGATGCTCTTTCATCATTGTTAGAATTGTTTCACAACAATGCAAGATATTGGTGGTAGGGTAAGCTGTGAGAGCACTGTATGATGTTATACATGTTTGTTTTATAAGGTCACAACTTTTACTATACACTTATTGTTTATGTATGGTGATGTATGGGCGATATACTTCAATATGGTTTTTAAATGAAAAAAAATTTTTTTTAATCACAGGATTTTAAAATCCGAAAGGCCTTAGCCATATGCACAAAATTATCCTTCATCTACACACATGTAATCATATATATACACACACATATCACGGTTGAATCCCTACCCTCTTAGAATTCATATTCTTTAAGTGTTGATTGCCTGTCTTCACTTCACTTTTTCAACTTGCATTTGAATAAGAGATTAGAAATCCTCACAAAAAAGGAAGTACCTATGTAAATCATTATGCTAGAGAATATTAAGGGTTTCCTTCTCCTTTCCTCTCTTTCACTCACAGAAACCATGCTCTGTGACATGAAGCAAATGAGCATCTCTAGATGTTATTATAGGTATTATCTGGGCTCTACTTTTCCTTGATACACAGATCAATCTAGAAAAAATATGTCCTTTACATCTTTACCCATAGAATCCTGATAAAGGCAGCCACATCTGCTAAAACAAGCATGTGAAAAAAGTTGCCCAGCATCTATATTGTTTTTCTTGGTGTTTGTCTATAAGTCTAATGAGACACCCACAAATTCTTTTTTGCCTCTTTCCACACCATTATTCTCTTTGTCTCAAAAAAATATTGTAGATCATTCTCTGTGTTCCCATCTCTGTCCTTTGAATCTGACTGTTGGGCCGAAAAACCACTTCTTACTCACCTCCTAAAGCCTCTCCCCAATCTACCTGTTTGCTTAGATGATTGATGTTCCTATGGGCAGTATATTTGCCTACTTCATCAGGTGTTTGGGAACAGATAAGGGTCCAGTTTATAAACAAGTCTTTGCACTGTCTTGCTTTAAGATGTATTTCCACTGTGTAAAATGTGTTTAAATAAATCAGTTTCTGAAGAGTGGTAAGCCACTGACATCATTTATGCCGCATGACGGTTCTTCCAATGGGCCAGAGAGGTTTCAATTATCTTGGATAGGGACCACTTCAGAAGTGACATGATCTGTATTAAGTTAGCCTTTATTGTCTTTATTGCCATTTTAATGGGGTTAGGTTGCAGGGTAATAGAAAGTGAAAGTGGCTGGTGTTTTAGTTTGCTATGACTGCCAATGCAATATACCAGAAATGGGTTGACTTTTATAATGGGAATTTAATTAGGAGAAAATCTTACGGTTCTGAGGTTGTGAAAATGTCCAGATCAAGGCATCATCAGAGATGCTAGTTGGATGCTGGTTCATGCCACGTGGCAAGGAAAGATGGCAGCCAATCTCTGGAGACCTCTCTCTCATATGGCAGGGTCAAAATGGTGGCTCTCTTTCTCTACGTATTTCTGCTTTCAGTTTTCAGGTTATGTAAGACCCCAGTAAGAAAGCAGAGACCACCCTAGGTCATGCCTCACTGACAAAGTCCAATCAAAGACTCTAAAGCAATCTAATCACATGATCTAAGTAAGAGGTCCCTTAATGCAATCAAAGGGCCCCACACCACAAGAATGGATTAGTTTAAGAATGTGATCTTTTCTGGGAGTCACAAAAAACTTCAAACTGCCACAGGTGGTATTAAAATGACTTGTTTTGAAAACTCCATCCCCCAAACTGTTAAGACCAACAGGCACAGAATCTGTCCTAGGGCATCATTAATTAGACCAACAGACACCCACACTTTCATGAACATACAAACAGTTACCCATCACAAAACAAATTCATGAGAACTCTCACTATATCTGACTATGGTGATAGTAAATAATAATAAATTATTTTATTTCATAACAGGTGTCACTGTCTGTTATAGATTCCTGGGCAGTGAGCAGATGACTTTCTAGTGATGGACAAGAGAAAGTTAAAGGAACCCCCAAGTGAGATGATAAATGGAAAAGCAGACAGAGAAGAGCAGATTGAACAACTAAAAAGGAATTGGAATGCAGCAATAACCTCAAACAGGCATTTATTACAAAAATATCTCGATGAAAGCCCTATATTGTCCTCTCAGTTTCATATTATGTAACAACTATTAGCATTTGTAACCTAATTGTCTTAATTGCAAGCATTTTTTAATCTAACAGGTATACTTTATAGAGTCTAACTGTGGTTGATAATTCATAACCTAATTGTAAGGAAGTATGTTATGATATTTTTATCTTTAGGCTTAGGAAGGGAGTGTCTATTGCACTCTGGGCTTCCCCTTGAGAGTAACTAATATTTATCATGTACTTACAATAAGCACATGGGAAGGTACTTCTAGAATACACAGGCAAATCTCTCCTAGGCCAGGTTTCTTGTTGAACTGTCTGGAGAATATAGAGGTCATGGGGAACACAATCAGAGGAGAAACAGTTTAAGCAGAGGTTAGACTCTGAAGTCATCAAGTAAAGTTAAAAACACATTTGACTAAATCACTCTTGAAAAATCTTTCTTATGGATAGCAAAGGTTTAAAATTACATACACAAAAAGAAATTTTTAAAAACACTCTAAATTCAGATGCCAAGGGATGGAAACCATTCTTTATTAAAAAGATATTTGTCAAATCCCTAGTGGTAAATCGGGGATCAATAGAGAATTAAAAACATTCTGCTTTCCTAAATGGTTTGCACCATCCTGTTTTAAAAGTAAGCCTCTAAAATCTTAATATGTGACAGTAGTCATGTGGGTTTCTCTGTTGCTCTGAGGCCTTGGGGGCGGGGGGGGGGGGGGTGTTGGAACATTAAATGCAAATATGAGAGGACTCCACTAGAAGGAGGAGGTTAACTTAGTTTCCTTCCTTTTATCTCCAAAGGACACAACAGTGGTCCCCAAAGAACTATAAGGAAAACTGCTTTGATTCTTTTATTCCTTCCATGATTTCTTACTCTGCATTGCTAAGTCAATAAAAAGAAACAAGTAAAAAAACTAAATTGACCAAATTAAGTCAGTAGCCTTATTCTCACTCCTGTGGAGAAAGCTTCTGACTCCAAAAACTTTACTTAGCTGTTTCCTCAGGGGGAAGGATATTCATGGTCATGTAGGGCTTCTTTGGTGCTTTCTCTTTCTCCCATATGACTCTGGGATACACACACATGCGCGCGCACACACACACACTCCATAGAAAATGGGAACAAGCACAAACTTTACGTCTCCAAGGCTCAAGATAATGTCTCTTTTCCCTTATATAAATCCAAGATTGATTGCTGTGTATAGATTAACCTATGACCTGCAACTGGAGACTAGAGTTGAGTAAATGCTATGTGATGAAGATGGTGACCATGTTCTCCCTTGGAATAGTCCATTCAGAACGCTATTTTCTCATAAAACTCAAGGAGGGATATCAATTCCAGATGTTAAGTTATAATCTTGGGCTTATTTAACATGACACATCTCAGATTGAATTTTTTTTTTTATGCTTTGAACTTGTCATTTAAGAAGTGATAAGCATTCCCAAATTAGCTAATTTTCAATAAGGAAAGAAATCTTTATATAAACAATTGTTTCTTTCCATCATTAATTTAGTGGAAATAGTGCAATTATGGTAAGAGGAAATTGCAATCAAGAGCTCTACTCTTTTGCTCACTCTTCCTGTGTTTAAAAATAAAAATTATCCTTCTAGCAAATGTTCTTTACAATAATGTAACTTGCAGGAAAGGATTGTTTCATGCCCTCAACTAAGTTTTCTGATTCCAAGAAAACACTTCCCAAAGTTTCCAAAACTAAAGCCAAGCTACAAGATATACAAGCAGTTTAGATATGACCAAGACAGTATCTTCCCCCACTGGCTAACCTTTTATTAAAAACTATGCACTTTATTTCAACATTCTGAGCAGATCCTAGACAACTCTGTGCATATAAGTCCCAGAGCAGACATAAAAACCAGATGGGAAAGAGATTTACAAGAACCAATCTCAAAAGAATATTTGCAAGCAGAATGTTAACTCAACATTGATTTCAGCAATGTATTTTGATTTACAATACAGATGTCTTTTCAGAATTTTCATTTCTCTTTATGTATGAACAAAGTGCAAGGAGGATATGGTCCCAGCTGTTCACTTCAAATGTTCCAACCCTAAACAAACAAAAAAAAATTTTTTTGTCATTTTCTTTTATCCCCTGAGAAGTTCAGATTTTTAGTAGACTTTATAGGCAAATTGTTAAATCAAGGCAGTTGCCCCTATGCTTAAGGATATTATCCTGAGGATACAACCTTGTCACATCTCAACAATTTTTACAAGGCAGAGAGAATAAAAGTATTTTCTTTTGCCACTTTCTCACTAAACAACTATATATTGAGACTCTTTATGGAGGTGATATTAGGCACTGTTTTAGGTACTAAAGATGAAAAAAAAAAACAAGCAAAAAAAACACCTTCAAGGAGTTCATAGTCTCCTTGACAAAGAAGTAAAATAAAAATAATACAATGTGTTGTGGAAAATATGAAGAGAGATTTGAACACTGAGATGTAAGCACATAACTCTCCTAGGAAAGACAAAGTAAGATAAAGATGAAACTAATGAGAAGCAGCTGTCATAAATATAATGAAAGTGGAACCTCTACGGATAAATTGTTTCTCATCTTCCTTGGTCATGGGAAATATAAAAATAAATTTTGAAATAGCTCCATATCAGAACCATCAGCAGACAACATTTATTGAACCAATTATGCGTTGATTTCCAGTTGATAAGGAGTACACATTCCATGGGAGAAAATCTGAAGTCTAATTTGGTCATGTGTAAAGTGACTCTGATTTTTTCAGTATTTGAAAAATTAAATATTTAATTTCAACATTCTTCCAGGACACTTGATGTTCCTCTATACATAAGAGTAATAAGTACTATGAACCAAGGTTCATTTAGCTCCTGCTAATATAACTGGATTTGTGGCATGTGGAAAGAAAGAGTTGGAAGTAGGTAATGGCAAAACTGAGCATAGGGGATATATGTATGTTCACATAGCACTGTGACCATATAAATCTAATATATTTTTAGAGAGGTATGTGCATTAATTGGTTTATGTTGATTTTGACAGTGAAATTCACGCAAACATACTCAAATTTCATTGACACTATCGAACTGTGACAAGTAAAAAATATTTTCTATTCAAAAAAGACAACCATATCAATAAACCTTCCAAGATGAAATTTCACTTTTTTTCTTTCTTTCCAAATGGAAAAAGATGGGGTTTAGAAAATAACATTTGTTAAAAAAAAAAAACAAAAAACTTTAGAGTATTGTCTACTGTGTGAATAAGACAATGTTCCCTATTGGTTCAGATGGTATTTGGTTAGCTAGCTTTCTCTATTAACTAGTTCTTGTATGTTCTTTATCATGCACTGTGTCTCTATAGTAATGGCAGTCATTCCACGTGACATTGATTCACAGTTTTAGTATAAAGCTCAGGCAGTCACTCTGCTAGGCACTGAAAATACCCAACTCTATCTCACTGCTTCATAGCCGTATCTCCTACAATATGTTTCATTGTTCACAAAACATTTTTTCATTTACTCTTTGGAACAACACTTAGGTAAGTTAAGTGTTAACAGCTCCATTTTTTAGATGAGGGAACATTTTCAAAATGCTTGTGTAACTTAATAAAGGTTACACAGTTAGTAATGAATATTCATAATGGTGAACACTAGACCTTGCAAGAATTGTTGAACATGACCTATATTGTTTGTGTTAATTATCTGGTCTTACTTTATTCCAACTCATTGCAAATATGCAATACAAGTATAATAAAAAGGTCGTGCAGAATTAACCAGAATATTTGATTAACTCAAATTCCCTACAAGAAAATTAAATATCCTAAGTTTTCATTTTTAGAAATAAAAGTTTAAATTTGTAAACTTCTTGAAGAAAGCACGATGGCCCTGGAGTAGATTCTTTGGGATGTAAATCTCCAACTTTCCGCTGAAAACAATAATTCATGAAAAAGTGCAATTGATGAAAAACTGGGCTGAGACCTTGAAGGCATGTGATTACAGTGAGTTTATGCTCTAAGCTTCCAAGAACATATTCTGTACGGCTGATGTGATTCAAGAATGACAGGAAAAGCTACACGAGTTTTTCCTATAATTTCCCATTCAGTCTCCTTGGACTGATAAATGGGCTTAGTTGCAGCTTTCCTGAACGGCATTATTCAATACTTTGGTGGTTTAATCTCCAGAACTAGTTGGGGATCTGGAAAGGGGACTTCTTGAAGGAAGGCAGGTGGTAGCCTAAAAGAGTATTAAAGCTCAAGCTTCAGTGGGGGGAGGTCTTACTCAAGCGCGTACTTCACCTTATTTCAAGGAGAAACAGAATGAAAACTTTCAGGAAAATCCTGACATCAATTACCTAAATATAAGAAAAATACAAGTAGTATCAACAGCTAAGGTTGCCTCTAGATCTCTGTTTATATATTGTTCAATATAATGTAAAATTCCCCTACCAGAAAAGGAGAGTTTGTTGGGGGGAAGACAAAATGGATTATCTTTCTCTCTCCCCACCCCCTTTCTGCTCAATTAAGACATATTTGGCAAACTGGGATACTGCTTTTTAAAATTATGTGACTAATATATTAATTGGACAAATACTACTTATTCTTGCAAATGAATTAAGGAATTAACTCAATCATCCTGATCATGAAAACCTTTTATATTAGAAGATCTCTTTTTCACCTGTTCTTTTGATTATTTCAAGTGAAATGTTTTCATTGTTTATCTGAATTTTTAAGGTATGCCTAGAAACAGGTTCACTACTTTTCCTGCTAGAAAATATTTTCAGTCTGTTGGAAGTCAAACACTTTTAAGAGGTTCTAAAAGACCAGCAAAGAATAAATAACATTATTCTCCAAGGAACTCAAGATTCCTTTACAAGCAATTCAGTACTTAAAATATGCAGGCAAAAGCTCATTGTAATGAATTTCCCGAGACACGCAATTTGGTTGAAGTGGATCTGGGTAGTAGGCAGGTGTTGATAGAAATTACTTTCCCAGTCTTCTATAGCAGGGAATGTACTGTCTCTCTGTAGCAAACTAAAAAGTGGGAGAAAAAAACTGGCTCTGATCAAGCAGGGGGGAAATGGAATGTGTCATGCACATGCCCTCACTCTCCTTCCCTGATTCCTCCCAATCCCTAGGTAAGATGAATGTTTGAGGTGAGATGAAGAGGAATGGGGAAATTTTACATTATTTTTTTGCTATCTCCCAGCATCTTCTAGTCCATCCTGCACACAGGGCATTATTTAGGATTCTAAAACCAGCAAATAAAATCCTGCTATTGCAAAGTTATTCTTAAAAACAACAATAACAACAACAACTTCAATGCCTACAGGAGAATGAGCAGATTCTTTAGAGTAGCTTGACTTTGGCCTCCACCCTGACTTTGGCCCATTTCCTGCCTTATCTTCCATCCTCATGCCATGTGCTCACTGCTTCAGTAGGCAAGGACTCTAGAGGGTTTACTGGATCATATGCTGCCCACACAACTGTGGACTGGACCTGCTTCAGATCCCTTTCCCACGCTAGGCCTCATTCAAAGCAGGCAGCCTTCACATCACCCACTCGAAAGGTCAAGGCAGTATTCCTAGGTGTGGAATACGTTGCCTGTGGACACTGAAGCAGCCAACCAGGCAGTGTGCTTCCTTCTTTGTGGTGGTGGTGGGTGGTGGAAGCAAGATGCAGCAATTTGTTTTTTACTTAAAAAGAAATCACCAGCTCACCCCTGATCCATGGACCCCAAAGATCTTCACTGACTGCCAGTCCCTGAGTCTTTGAAGGAGTCACCTCCTACCCTCTGTAGTGCATGTTCCTTCCAAGGCCTCTAGTCCTGTCTTGTCTGTTCTGCCTGAACACATGACATCATCCATGTCATTGATCAATGTGATGTTCTGCAGGAGGCCCATATGGTCCCGAGTTCTTTTGACTATCTTACGACAGCAGTTGAAAGAGTTAATATAGACTGGGCAAAATGATAAATGAAATAACATTTGTTTCTCTTTCCTGATTGAGCTAGAAAAGAACATACATTTTCCAAGTCAATGGCCCCATACCATGTCCTGAGTCCTTATTAATCTGCTGTAGCAATAAAACCACATCATTCACAGCAGCTGTGTTTGGGGCTACAACTTGGATGAGATCGTGGGTGGCTATAGCTATTCTCCAGGGTCCATCTGGCTTCTGCTGGGAGCAGAAGAGCTTAAACTGAGATGATAGGCACTGCCACCCCTGAATCGTTGTAGTTTTGAGGAATAACATTAATCTCCAACATCTGTCCCTAGGATGTGCTACTGTTTTTTTTTTAATTTACTATCCTGACCTAAGGCCAGGGGAGGGGGGCAGTTTCAGAACCTTCCACTTGAACTTCCCCACTGTGATAGCTCTTACCCAACAAGGTCAAGGATTAAATACGGGGCTTACTCCAAAAGCCAATTATAGCAATTCCAATTATACATTCAGAGACTGGGAAAATAACTACTGGGTAGATCTGTGGTCTCAGTGGACCCACCAGAAGTTGGAATTTGGCCAGATTTCTGTTTATTGGCTGCCTGCCAAATCCCCCCACTCTACCTGGGGAGGTATGATGATGCTCCAGGTCTCTAGGTCAACTCTGGGTCCTACAGTCCTCTCAATGTTTGGGTGTTCCCCTTTCTCCAGTATATAGTCACTTGAGTAGGCTGTTGGCTCTTTTGGAGGCAGACTGGGAGAAGTATCAGAGTATATAATTACAAAGGTATTGCAGGGCCCTTCCCCCTGAGGACCTCACCCCTCTTAAGTCAGCATTCCTAGTTGGAAAACTGATTCCAGTGCAGAAACTAGGCAAGGGATTGAGACTTTATTGGGGCAGCTGGCATCAGCTTCCTGCTCATCCATTCTTGTTTTCTTTTGATTATGTTGGCTGCCCCCCTATTTTGCCCCAAGGGACAGCATATACTATTAACCATTTCTGTAGCTTTCTGTGGGTCAGGCCCCCTTGGCTGCCACTGGCATTTTGTCTGGTTATGTGAAAATAATTATTTCCTGTCTCCTGGCATTAAGAGCTGTTTCCTGGCCGCCATTGCATCCAGGCCCTGTCATCCTCATTGATGTTAGTGAACCAAATTCTATCACAGCCCTTCCTATAATCAACCCTGACCTATAGAAGACAGCTGCCACTGAACTTCATAAGTACTTCTGATGTTCCTCTCACCAGTGCATTCCTAATGGTCTAGGTGACGGTGTGATTTGGGTACCCTCCTAAGAAAATAATCCTTTGGTGAGTCTCAGGCCTCACAAAATATTGCAGCATGCTCACCTCACTCAGGCTTTTAATTCTTTATCTAGTGCATTCCAGAGCAATGTAAATATTTCAGTCTTTTTCAGCATGGACCATTTCTTTATCTAGGCTTTAGGGGCCACTCTAGGTTCAAGTTTCCACCAGTTCCTATTCTTCCTGACTGGGTTATGCTGCCTCTTCACCCTAGTTATAGTCCTGGAGGCAAGAAAGCTGGTGCATGTAGCTCCAGAGTTAGATACCTGTTACCTTCTTGTGTGGGGGCTTATGCTAGCTCTTATGAGGAGGTTTGGGTGACTTCTGCAGCCACAGATCAGACAATCCTGTCAAGATAAAACCTTTGGTAGTATCCACCCAATATCCCATCCCATGTGTTGGGGTCCTATGTTTTCCCCACCAGAGCCTTGTCTTTGACATAACAGATATACTTCAGTTGAAATTTCAACTATTTTTATAATTCAGTCACCCCAATTATGAAATCCTGTGCTTCATCTTCTACCTCTTCTTATACCTCAATGCATGAGATGAGAGCTTCCTTATAGGCCAGCAAAGAAACTCTCTGGCTCTCACACACAGTTTTCAGTTGTTTGTTGATTGCCTCCACCTTTCTTTATCTGTTGGTAGAGCTTCAGTGCAATTTAGTAATAACTGTTCAATTCTACTGGCTTGATATTTGTTATTCCCCAGGACATTTCAAGCCTTAAACCACTGCACTAGCCACGACATGCCCCACCATGGGCACAGCCAATTCCTCTTCAACATTCCAGCTCTTCATGGGTGAAAGTTTTAACAAATGGATGACCATCTCATGCTAGGGACTATGAGGGATGGGATCCTCATTACCAGGCAGCAAGTGAGTGATCCAGTTCCAAAATCCCATCTCATCACCTGCTTTCTCAGGTCATTCCTGCTACCAATTATGCTGGTTTGGATTCTCCCCCAGGGAAAGGCAGAGATGGACTTTGGAGTGCAAAAAACTTATTGCAGAGTAATCCCCTAACAGGAAAGGGAATGAAGCTGGATTCAGTGCAAAGAGCCACCGGACAGCAAAACAGATCTCACAAGTCCCTATCAGACCAAAGGAGAGCTACGAGGCAAAAAGTAGTCCCATGTTGGCAGGAAATAACCAGGCCCTCATACCACCAGCTTGCCCAGACATGGTGGCGGCTGCCCTGAGAATAGCAAGACCTCGCCTCAAAAGCTGAGGTGGATCAGGACAAAGTAAGTCATTGGAAATCATCAGCCAACAGCAACCCATGCCAAGTTGGTGATGAGTTCTTTCTTAAAAAGTTATTTGAAGAGCAAATTCAAGTTCTCTCACAAAAACATTAGGGAGCAGATAGGTTAAGCTCTGTATCACAGGATCATTGCTGTGTTGTGTTTTCAGAGGATTTACAGAGAATTTCTTTGACTTTTTAGTCAAGAAACTCTCACTCAATAACTATGTTTTGAAGTGAGAAGAGAGGGTGATATCAGACTGCTTAATTGTCAAGCTTGTGTTTCTCAGCAGGGGTTCCATTGAATCCCAGAGTTCTGAAGCTCAGCTAGAGGTTCCATGAGATATTGTGACTGAAAAAAATAGACGTTATGTCTTGAACTTCATGTGCCATGCAGATGAGTGCTTTCAGAGACAAACAGTGACTGAACAGCCCCATTTGCTATTTTGATAAAGATCATCCGGCCCCTTATGACAGTGCTCAGTAGAATTACGTCCATTTGGTTGAGTCAATTTTCTGGTTTTGATATGAGATAAAGGAGGTCACTGTTAACTGGTGAGTGCTATAGCACAAAAGGGAAGGCAGGAGGCCCATGGTGTCAGCTTATCTCCCTGAACCTCTTGTCATGTACCACCCACTAACTTCACAGAAATTTTTATCCTAAAGATGGAATATTTACATGCCCCATGCCATTTTGCTGTTGTGAATTTGCAAAATATGAATTGCATAAGTTTAAACTGTTGTGTTATAAAATTTTTGTATTTTTGGTGATTGTCTTTGTTTGTCCTTTTTTGTGCCCTTATGTTATTAGTGTTTGTTAAAAACATATGTGATGGTAAAAATGTGGCAGTTTTTTTAAGGCAAATAGGCGTAAGATGGAAGAGAAGGATTCTAGGCCTAGGTCTATCAATAAGTCTGATAAGCCCACTGATAATGAATTACAATCTTCTTTCATTTCACTGCATCACCACAAGAGACACACACACAAAATCTTGCATGACAATTAAACCTGGCACCACAGTGATTTTACTTGGGCTGGTCATCGAAGCTGTCCAATTTGATCATGCTACTTCTGTGGCCAAACTGCAAATCACATCATAAGCAAAAGGGTGATTATTTTAAAGGGCTATTGGAATCTCAAAACAGAGTAAAGCTTTTGTTTGAAAAAATAATAACACTCAGTGAAAGGGCTCAGGAGCCAAATTATTTAGCAGCAGAACTTACTACACAGGAGAGGAAAAGTAACAGAGGAGGCAAAAACTGAATAACACCAGCCTGAATGTCAGAGTGAGTAAAATGCTAGGACAGATGAAGCATGAGATGATGAAAAGGTTCCACTGTCAAACAGCGGAACTATCAATAATGTAATAATCCACTAAAATCGCTAATTTTCAAATCATGAATAATATTTATTAGAGTCAACTTACAAGCCTATCTTTAGAAAAATTCAATCACCTTTTTTCTTATTTAACACTTTTTTTTTATCTTTGCCTTACAAGTTTAAAAGAAAATAAAGGGGATAATTTCAGAGGTGAGTCAAGCTTAACTACTGATTTTTTTTTCCAAGAAAGTTTGACTATAAAGTCATGTTTAGTTTTAAACAGGGAGTAAAACCACCCTTGCACATATCATACACCACACTACTTCATTATCAACGGCATAATAGAGATTAATGATAAGACTTTCAAGTCTACTTGTATAAAATTAAAACCAATCAAGAAGGAATTTTAAAATCAAAAGAACTCTTTCCTCTTCTTTCATGTTCTTCATACTCTAACTAATATTAGAGTATAAGGAGAAGAAACCACACAAAAATAATATCTCATAAGTTGGCCAGAATAAACAGATCTAACAGAATATATTGCTCTACACTCAAAAGAACACTGAAGGGGAGTGGATGTGGCTCAAGTAGTTGGGTGCCTGCTCCCCAGATGGGCAATCTGGGCTCAGTTTCCGGTGAGAGAGCCATCTCAGGTGGGGAAGGAAAAAAAGCACTGAAAAATATTATTGGATTGTTACATCTATACCGATCATACTAATTTACAAGAGAGGTAAGTGTAATAATTTTATTCCAGGACTCCCTGAGACCTGAAAACTATTTCAAGGGCTTCTCTAGGGTAACAGATACATATATATATATATTTAAGATTTATTTATTTATTTCTCTCCCCTTCCTCCCCCCATCCTGGTTGTCTGTTCTCTGTGTCTATTTGCTGCATGTTCTGTGTCCGCTTCTGTTGTCAGCGGCACAGGAATCTGTGTTTTTTTTTGTTGTGTCATCTTGTTGTGTCAGCTCTCCATGTGTGCGGCGCCATTCCTGGGCAGGCTGCACTTTCTTTCACGCTGGGCGTCTCTCCTTACGGGGTGCACTCCTTGCGCATGGGGCTCCCCTAGGTGGGAACACCCCTGCGTGGCAGGACATTCCTTGTGCATTAGCACTGTGCATGGGCCAACTCCACACGGGTCATGGAGGCCCGAGGTTTGAACTGCGGACCTCCCATGTGGTAGACAAACGCCCTAACCACTGGGCCAAGTCCGCTGCCAAGGGTAACAGATATTGAGAAATTCTTCTCAAGCTTCTTCTCCACCCTTCCTTTCTCCTTGCTGTGTACAACTTCTAAATCAGGGTGAAAAATTCTGTAAACCAGAAACTAAATGTTTTTAAAATAACTCAGGAATTATGTTCTTGGTTTTTTGGCTGACCTAACAAATGCTCCTTCTTAACTATATTGAAGCTTAGTCTGAAACACAAACTATTAACTCAAATGCTGGGAAGATAAGGAATGTAAGAATGGTTAATGGTTAAAATGGACAGTTCTATAGTGAAAGTCACCAAACTACACTCAAGAGAAGGATCTAGAAATAAAATTACAGTCTAAACTTGGAAAAAATAAATTTGGAAGGATGCCATGGCTGGTTTAGAGGCAAGCAAATTAAACTTAGTGAATTTCAAATTAATTTCACAGATGGTATCCAATTCTGGTGTGGCTGGCAGTGTTCCAGGTATATTGGACACATAAAGAAAAAGCAAAAATTCAATTTATTTTGGAGATGTGAGATCCTTGATCTTTATAATTGTGTTTTTATATATATGTTTGTATGTTTGTGCATATGTATGTGTGTGTTTGTGTGTGCATCTAATCAATACAGTGTAAAAACTAACCCAGTCTGCTAGGAAATAAGTTCTCAGCCATTTGTCAAGGGAAATATCAAGTAAATATTTATTAGGTATAGTTTTAAGAACTGTCAGATACATCTTGTTATGACATTGAAAATAAACTTGATCCTTACTCAAGAGACAGAATTATATACTAGAGACGTATATATTACAGCTGTAAGTCTCACTTCTATACTACTTGTGTTGACATAGAGAATAAAATAACACAACTGCCTGAAATGTATGTGTGTATATAAATAAAATATTGGGTACTGATAGCTGACATTATATGTGTTTATATGTATACATGTGTATGCATGTGTGTGTACATATTTTAACTATCCCTATCCCAGAGAACTGCAGGATATCATTTTACTAATAGGTGTATACATGGAGATCATTCACCTTTTGCACTCTTGCCGCCTAAGAAAAGCTGCTCCTTTTAAATATTAGCAAGCAGACCCATAACTCTTTTGAGACCTTCTTAGACCCTCAGCACTCTAAATGTTAGAGGCTCCCAAACTATAGCGTTTCAAATACATGAAAATACACTGACATCAGATGTTAAATATGACCTATCTAAAAATTTCTTGAAAGGATTTTTATACTTTCAATACATTTGAGTTTTCTTAAAAACAAATTATTTTGTTTTGACTTAAATTTATTTTGTTTGTATTTTAGAGTTGGCTTGAATGGCCTTACCTATTTGAATATTACATTCTGTAGACATTTAATTATACTTTTATTGATTTTGATTCTCCAGTTTCTTTTATTTTAAAACTAATGATTTTTTTCCAATTTTAAAAAATCCATTGACAAGCTCATAGACCTCTAAATAGTAAGCCTAGAGGCGTTACTGAATAAAATTAATCAAGAAACGATGCTAAGACTTCTCGATGCACTTGATATAAAACCAAGTTTTGTATTATGGCCTACAATTCCCTACATCAATTTGTCTGTGCTTTCTCTACCATACTCTATTCATTAGAAGTAGGTCCATAATCCCACCCAAACTCCAGAAGAAGGGTTCCAAAAGGGCCTGAATGTTTGGAGGTGATTATATTGGGTGCCATCTTAAAGGCTGCCTACCACATTCAGTATTTAGTGAAGAGTCAGACATCTAAACAAATAATATAAAATGCTGAGACTATTTTTAAAAGCATATCTCACATACAATGGAAGCATATAACCTAGAATGATTATCCCTAACTGAAACAGAGAAGAAAATCTTCTAAGAAGTTCAGATTTGAACTAAGATTTGAAAAACTAGTCAAAAGTCACGTAGCAGAGAGAACATTTGAGCAAAAGAATAGATGCACAAAACATATGGCATGTTTTGGGAACTGCTAAGAGTTTCAGTGAGCTTAAAGAACAAGTTGTGGACAGAGGCTAAAGATGAGACTGAAAAGATATCCTGGGAAGTGGACTTGGCCCAGTGGATAGGCTATCCATCTACCACATGGGAGGTCCACGGTACAAACCCCGTGCCTCCTTGACCCGTGTGGAGCTGGCCCATGAGCAGTGCTGATGCGTGCAAGGAGTGCCGTGCCATGCAGGGGTTTCCCCGCGTAGGGGAGTCCCATGCGCAAGGAGTGCGCCCCGTAAGGAGAGCCGCCCAGCGGGAAAGAAAGTGCAGTCTGCCCAGGAATGGTGCCGCACACACGGAGAGCTGACACAGCAAGATGACACAACAACAAAAAAGAGAAACACAGATTCCCGGTGCCGCTGATAAGGATAGAAGCAGTCACAGAAGAACACACAGTGAATGGATGCAGAGAGCAGACAAATGGGGGGGAGGGGAGAGAAATAAATAAAAATAAATAAATCTTTAAAAAAAAGAAGGAAAGATATCCTAAGGTCAGACTATGGATGCTCATCTGTTATGCTAATGAATTTGGACACCATTTTATACTTAAGAAGTTACAAACATTTTTAAAAAGGAAAGTGATGAAAATTGTGTTTTGGGAAACAAACGCTGGTGACAGAATGTAGAATGACTGGGAACCAAAAGGGAAAAAAATCAACTGGACAATCTGATAGCATGCCATGCCAGTTTAGATCAAAGACCACGGTGAACTAAACGCAGGCAGTGACTCATAGATGATTTGATGAAAGAGAAAGAATTTCTTTTGGGATATGTTGAGATCTGAAGTACCTACAGGGCACTCAAAATTCAATAAACAGATAGCTTTTACTTCATAGACAGAGAAAGGGGTGAGAAGTATAGAACAATCGTCATTCAGGTAGAGACGAAGACTGAATTAGTTTCACAGAAGTTTATTGAATGCCTACTATATTCTTGGCATCATCCTAGATGCTGAGCTTCATAGTTAGTTACTCCAGTCTGAACCATTGAGTCATTTCAATTCGTATTCACCATTCAATCATACTCTCCCCAGAGGTTAACTTCTGGACTTCCAAAATAGCCATAAAGATCTAGATGAAACTGAAAAAGAGAGTACATGATCACAACACATACAAACCAACCGTATTCAAATCAGTATATTCCATTCTTTCCCAGAGTTTGCCTTTTATTGACGTTTAAAATATACCTCTTGATTAAATTAGAAATGCAGCCTGTACTTTAGGAGCAATTCTACCATTCACACGGTTGAGTTTCACACAAACCACTAATAAAATGGAGGAAAAAAACAATACTCAATGAATTTCTTGTACACTAACTTGATTACTAGAATTAAGTTGGCTGGTTCATTCTGAAATCATGTTTAGCACACAATGCTTATGTAGCTGAAGAGAGTTTACATTTCACAGCTTAGTTAATTAAAGTATTTAGTTACTTGTTAAAATTGTAATTGCACAGTGCCTTGACTGGCGGTCGTTAAAAAATCAAATTATTATTTATCCAAATGGCATTGAGTTTTTAATGTGTATGTGTATATAC
Source organism: Dasypus novemcinctus (assembly GCF_030445035.2). Classification (NCBI taxonomy): domain Eukaryota; kingdom Metazoa; phylum Chordata; class Mammalia; order Cingulata; family Dasypodidae; genus Dasypus; species Dasypus novemcinctus. The sequence continues at coordinate 81,201,585 of NC_080686.1, forward strand.
ACATGTGCATATTTTAACAACACAATATTGAAGACTTTTTTTCTCTCATTAATCTGTTCCTGAAAGAAAGATGTGTGGTACAGATGCTTAGTTTTGATAGCAGGTTTTTGCGTTCTGTCTCCAAATGTTCTGCACTTCGCTTTTTCTCACTCTTCAGAGGCATGAATACAAGGTCTTTGCTTACCTCATTAGGATCCTAAAAGCATGCATTTTACATAAAATTATGCATGTGCCACTGATTTTAATATACTTGATCCACTGTAAACTCACAGTTAGAGCCAAAGATGTTAATTTAGTGAAAAAATACAAACATTCTGATGCTCTCTCCTTATTTGTATGTCCAGGCAGGCATTGTTACAAACCTACAATGCTTCTAGCAATGCTAATCATTGGGAAAAAGGAAATATGATTTTTTAAAAAATTCTCCTCAGCGTACAAAGCCCATCTCTTCCCAGGGCATGAAGGAAAAGACACACATTTTGTGTGTAGGTCTAATGCCTTGCTATTCTCCCTTTCTTCACTCTTGTTTTGAACCAGGATCATGTTTCGTTTGTGGAGCCTGATTATTCATTCATTCCTTCACAACTCTTTGTTTATCTAAATCAACAAATATTTATTGAGTGTTCACTAGGTGCCAGGCCTTGTGCTATGGTCTAGGTATACATTGGTGAATAAAATAGACATGGTCCTTTCTGAGGCAGAGACATTCCTTTATTGGTGTCTTTGCATTTCTTCATGAAAAATCTCTGACTTCTATGGAGTTTCAAGTAGGTTGCATCTAAAAATAAATATAAACATAGGTTTATTTCAAGCATTAATAAAGAATCATGAGGAGTTAAAATCTACCCCAATGCAGATTTCTATAAAAAGCCAACTAAATGAGAACTAAAAGAAGAGGGAAATCTAGTTTAATAAATGTATTTTCAATCCTATTATTTCACTTTTCAGGTCAAGATATAAGGAAAAGTGCAAATTTTCACAGCTGCTTCATATAGACTGAAATGGAGGGAAATGTTTGAATTCAACTTCCAACACCATCCAGTGGTTATCCCACTCTACAATATGAAAGGTATTTTCTTGTGTGTGTATGTGTAATGTTACTTTCCATATGGTTGAAAACATCTAGCCTTGGCCAGATGGGAGGACAGGCTAAAATGAAGTGATTAAGTGTTAAGATGTACCAATGTGGGGAGTCCAGTCTGATACTACTCAGAATCTAGGCAAGATCAGGACCCTCTAGAAGAAATGTCAAGATGTAATAAGTAAAACAAGACAAGCTGCAGTGTTAATGGACAAGGAGAAAGGAAGGAAACCAGAAACAAAGTTTCTAATGAGAACCAAAGCAGGGATTAAAGGGTCCCACTCTGAGCAAGAGTTAGGAAAACGGTGTTACCATTTTGAAATAGAAGAGGATGTTGCTGTTCATGACACTGTGAATTAAATAGATAACTTCAGGAGATATGAAAAATGTAAGATGTTAGTAGAATTCAAGTCACATGGCTTTTGACTTCTGTCTGGTCCTCTTTTTTTTTTTTTAGGATTTATTTATTTCTCTCCTCCCTCCCTACCCCCACCCCCACCCCCCATTGTATGCTCCCTGTGTCCATTTGCTGTGCATTCTTCTGTCTCTGCTTGTCTTCTCTTTAGGCTGCACTGGGAACCAATTCTGAGACCTTCTGGAGTGGGAGAGAGGCGCTCGATCTCTTGTGCCACCTCAGCTCCCTGGTCTGCTCTGTCTCTTACTGTCTCTCCTCTGTGTCTCTTTTTGTTGCATCTTCTTGCTGCACCAGCTCTCCACTGGGGCCAGCGCACTGTGCAGACCAGCATTCTTGCACAGGCCAGCACTCCGCTAGGACCAGCTCGCCACATGAGCCAGCTTGCCTTCACCAAGAGGCCCCAGGATTCAAACCCTGGACCTCCTGTATGGTAGAAGGGAGCCCAACTGCTTGAGCCACATCCACTTCCCTGGTCCTCATTTCTATTAAGTCATGGACTACAATACCAAGATGAGTTTGAAGCTTCCACTCAATTAGAACAGTAATCCTCAACTAATAGTTAGGGCCATACACATAAAACCTAAACTTTACGTGGTGTAGCTCCAAGCTGGTATCCCCTGTAACAATTCTTTCTAAGGACTATTTCTAACTAGAAAGAGACCCCTAAAGCCAGGAAGGCTGTGTTGTCAACCTGTTAACTGTCACCTTTCCATCAATCTGCATAAGGCCTCTCGTCATTAAAATAGGACAGTTCCAAGCCTTTCCCTAACTCTTTGAACAATAAAGAATTCTCAGAGTTACATAAGAAGTATTTACTAGCTGTGTAACCCTGAGCAAGTAACAACTTCTCTAAACCTTAGTTCACTCATTGGAATAATAGTAGGATACCAATAGTACCTACATCAAATTATTGGAGGAATAAAAAGAGTGCAAACTTTAATAAAAGTGTTAGCCTGATACCCATCTGATAAATACTTCATAAATTATTGTTGCTGTTTTTACTATTTTGAAATTGTATCACTGAGCAAAAAGCTGCTAGAAGTACAAGACAAGAAAGTAGATAAGAGATGCACTCCTACCAATGAGATGGTGAAGTCTCAGTCTCAGTCAGAGATAACCGATTTAGAGACCCAAAGGAGCACTCTAGCACCCAAGTTGAGATAAACTGGTCCTAGGATAATAGCATGGGTTCTAAGGTGGAATAGGAGGATGCAGGGCAGTGATTTTCAGCCAACCTTCTACCTCTGCCATCCTGAGCAAACCGCGTTGAAGATAGCTTCTGCTCACATCAGTTGATTCATGGGTGTCAGTAAGAAAACAAAGAAAAAGTGTTTGATTCTAAAATAGAGTTTTTGACTTGCTAGATTACAAGTCACATGTATCAAGATCCCTCCTGGAACATGAATCTGAAATATCAGCTTTTCTTTCCACTGATGATCTGAAGATCTATGAAAAACAAAAAACATTTCTATACCTTAAAGGATCAGTGACTCTTAAACTAGTTTATCTGCTTTTAAATGGAACCCATCCCCAAGAGTTTTATTTTCATCAGTTGCCTTCTAATAATCATCAGTTGCCTTCTAATAATCATCAGTTGTCTTTTGGGTTTGGGTTTTTTCCTGCTTTAATATAAGATGTTGTAGATAATTTAACTTTTTTAATAACTCAGGGGTATGATTTAAGATTTACTTCTTAGAAGTAACAAGATATATTCAAGGGTACCTTAGATTTGAGCCAGAAAACCTGAATTTTAGATATGTTCTGTGAACTATGGATGTGTAACCTTGGGCAAGTTACTTTTCTCTGATGTATCAATTTTCTCATCTGCAAAATTTGATGCAGTAAATACATATCCCATAGTGTTGCCTTGAGGAGCAGGTGAAATAATATGAAAGATAAGAAAGTCTACAATTAATTATTACCTATTACTACATGTTTACCTAGCAATATGTTCTTTGTCTAATCCCTCTACTTTGGTACTAGACACCCTTTTTGTTCAGTAACTCTTCCCCCTCTCTCCTACATCATTATTTTTTCCTTCTTTATTGGATCATTCCCATTGGCACATACGCATGTGGTGATTTCTCCGATCTTATTAAAGAAAAGAATTTTCTTAACCCTACATCTACCTCCACCTACCTGCTATTTCTGTGCCCTCCTTTTAGAACAAAATTCCTCCAAGGCATTCTGTCTCACTATCTGCAATTTCTCTCTTCCAGCTATTTTGCGACCTGTACTTTGATCCTACCACTCTGACAAAGCTGGTTAACCACAATCATCATCTCCAATGACCTCGACGTTGTTTTCCCTCACCCTATTTGACCTGCTAGCAACATTTGACACTTATTTCTTTACTTTCTTAAACTACATTCTCCTTGTTGCCTCCTACTTCATTGGCCAAACCATCTTTGTCTACTGTTCTCGATGCTCTTTCTCTCCTGGATTTCTTAATTTTGTAGTCTGCCAGGGTTCCCTGGTAATCTTAACCATGCTCATGATTTAAAATGCCTTTTATATTTTGATGACTCCCAAAATCATGTCTCTAGCCCAGAGCTAATCCCTGAACTCTAGATTTTTATATCCCACCTCTACTTGAGTATCTGATGGACATTTTCATATGTAAAAACTACGTTATTATTCTTCCATCCCCAGTGTATTCCTCCCACAGCCTTCTTCATCTCAGATAATGACAACTGTCTTCCTCCTGTTGTTTACATCAAAATTTCAGAATCATTCTTGACCTCTCTCTTACTCTCATATCACCAATTGACAGCAGCAAATCCTTTTCGGTCTCCCTTCCAAGTGTATGCAGTGTGTGACCACTTCCCACCTCCTCTTCTGTCACTGCCCTAGGCCAAGTCTTGATGCTCTCTCCTCTGAACCATTTCCATAGCCTCAACTGATTTTCTCCTCTGCTGCTGGTCTCTTTTAATCTATTCTATTTACAGCAATGCTGCTTAAATAAAAGTCAGACCGATGTAGCCTGTGCATAAATTCAAAATTGTTTCCAAGTATACCTAGTCCCTAAAAGTCCAAATAAGTAATATAGGCCCTACGGTCTTTGAATGTTCAGAAAGGATGTAAGACTGAATGTGTATTCAAGGTTTGCATCCAGACAGAATGTGGAAGATATGCTAAACCCAAGCTGGCTTGGAATGTGGGGAACATGTAACTCACCTGGAGGAAATAACCTATCTGATACTCAGATCAAACACTGAAGAAACTAACCAAAGGTCTGTTTGCATACCATCACCCGTTTGTCTCCCTAATCCTATTTCCTCTGTATAAAAGGGACCAAAAAATGCTATTCGGGGCTCAGTTTTTGTTAAGACAAGAGTCCGCCGAGTCAGGCCGGTGGAAATAAACCAACTTCCTTCTCAGAGTTCTCGTGTCCTGGCCTTCAATACCGCGCACACCCCACTTCTCTACAAGACCATTTTCCTTCTTGGCTCAATTCACCCTTTTACCCTCTCCCACCTCCATGTCTGACTCAGAATAAAAGCTCTACGTGACATAGAAGCCTCACCCCATTGCCACGCCTCCTTTTTTGAACTATGCAACCCCACTGGCCTACTTGCTAGTCTTTGAACAGGTGGGGCATGCAGCTTACTAAGGGTCTCCCACAATTGCTGGTCCCTGGAACCATGGATCATATAAGACATCAGCTGGTAACAGTTTCAGGTGGTCTGGAATGCTTTTGACCCAAATACCCCAAAGCCTGTTCCCTAATCTCCTTTAGGTCTTTGTTCAAAGATAGCCTACTAGGTGAGGCCTGACCACCTTACTAAAAACAGCCTTGTCTAGTCCCTTTACCTGGTTTATTTTTCTCTATGTCACCTGGCTTATTTTTCTCTATATCACCACAGGTGATATGTTACTTCTTTGTTTATTATTTTCATGTATTTAATGTCTTGCTTTTTGTCTCCCTTGCAGAAGGTAAGCTCCATGTATGCTGCCAGATTGTCTATTTTTTCCATTGTTTTAACCTTGGGTCCTAGAACAGTACCTGGGCATATTAGGTACTAAATATATAGTCACTGAATGAACATTGAATAAGTTATTAAAACACAATGTAAAAACTAGCCTCTTCAGTAATAACCAAGTTCACAGATACAAACATCTATACTATCATGGATTAGAAAAGTAAGACTTTTACATAAACTCTTCCTGTTTTTAACTCTGTAAGGATGGTCTTCTTAAGAATGTGTAAAACTGCCCTGATTTTGTTATGGTTATCAAATAGTCCTCATTTCTTCTTTTGTGAAGCAGAGCAAGAAAATAGTCTTTGTTAAGGGAAGCAAACCATTGATCATACAAGACAGAGAACAAGCTGTTAATGAGTTTCAGGTTGTTACAATGTTTGTGTTAAGGTAAAATTGAAGGTGTTAATAGATCCCTTAAAGCTCTATATGATTTTGAACTGTTATGGTTATTTCAATGATTCAATTGATCTCATTAACTACCTTCCCAAGGATTCAATTCATTTTGACAAGCACTGTTTAAGGCTTGTGTAAGCAAATGCCTCTAGTGTACCTTTTGATAAAAAAGGTTAACAACCTCGGGAAATGAGACTGGGCTTCCCTCTGTAGTTTTAATAAAATTCTTCAGTCCCCAGTTTTTATTCAGAGGTAGATATATGTTACATAGATGGGAATCCCTTTGGAAAGGATAAACAACCCTCCAAGTCAATAACAGTAAACAGTGCCCATGTCAGAATAATATATAGATATTAGTGAAGAATTGGACCCTGAGACGTAGGCTGGGGAAAGAGGAAGAAATAGGCTTCAGTGTCAAAAAGAAAAGGATTTATGCCCAGCTCTATTACTTATAAATCATGTGGCATTGTGCAATGTCTATAATCTTTCTAAGACCCATTTCCTACCTTATGAAATATTATTGGAAAAACCTTGTAGATATAAATATATGGAAGATAATGTATGCAAAGCACTATGTACAATGTATGGCACATAACAGATATTCAATAATGGTAGGTACTATAAAGAAACAACCAAAAAATACTGGCATAGACCATTGTTGGCAACCAACTTAGGACCTCAAATTTCTATTCAATGAGGCTTAGAAAAATGTTGACACTTTTAATCTCCCCGCCCCCAAATACACCCCAACCTCCCCACTTTTTTTTATCTCCTGTATATGCTTTTAGCGGCCATGGCTACTCATATACATGAAGCAGCCCAAAGTAAATGGTAACCTGATCTCTAAACTCCTGCTCTAGCTCTAAAGAAGCTAGACAGAGGTGTGAAAGTGTTAATGGAATATGCGGGGGGTGGGGCGCTGCCCGGTTCTACTTCAGGAATGGTGTTGAACTTACAGACCAGCCCACCCACTCATAACAGCTATAATCCCCGGGAAAAATACAAACTTGAGAAAATGAAACAGAAGCCAGCAATTTCGGGGGTGGGGGTGGAAATTCGGAGCAGCAGCAAGCACGGAGTGAGTTTTGTGTTTTCCTGTGGCTTTCTCCCAAAGATGGGCTCAGTTGCAGAATTATTCAAACTACTCAAAATACAAAGAACCAGAAAAATGGGACATATTCTCAATGACCTAAAAATCCACCTAAAGAAGTGAAATTTAATTTTTTGAAAATTAAATCAGACAATGACTTAAAAGTAGAGCGCATAAAGAACTCTTACAATTGATTTTAAAATGGGCAGAAGATTTGACTGACATATCACAAATGATGTATAAATGCATAGTAAGTATAGGAAAGAATGCTCTTCATTTGTCATCAGGAGAGAAAAATTTAAAAAATGAGATACATTTAGATACCTCTTAGAATACTAAAATTATAAAAAGCTGGCTATACCAAGTTGGGGTGAGGTGGTCTCATAAAACTGTTGGTGGAAATGTAAAATGGCACAAGCACTTTGGAGAACACTTTTAAAAAGTTAAATATGCACCATCTATAATCAATTCATTCTACCCCTAGGACCCACCCAATAGAAATGAAAACATATGGCCATATAAAGGCTTGGAGACAAATGTTCACAGCAGATTCAGTAGTAATATTCCAATACTGGAAATAATTCAAATGTCAATCAACATGTGAATGGATAAACAAAATATGATATATCCATAAATCAAATAGCACTCAACAGTAAAAGGCACTATTGATAGATGCATCAACGTAGAATAATTCTCAAAAATATTATGCCAAATGAAAGAATTCAGGCAAAACTGGGTACATGGTATATGTTTCTATCTTCACAAAAGCTAGAAAATATAAATTTACTTATAATAGTGTTGTAGAATTTGAGAGACGTTCAATTATTGCGTATAGAGAGGCCAGGACTCAGGAATGATTTTGAGAAGGAAAAATAGTTTATTGATGGCCAGCCGGACTTGGGAGCCTCCTATTGCAAACCCGAGCCCCGAAAAAGACTTTCGAGTTTCTTTTATACAGAGAGGAAAGGTTTGTTTCAGTTCTCAATAGGCTTGAATTAGCATATATAGCTTCCACATCTTAGGTAAGCTTTTAGCATGGACTTCATACATTCTAGATAAGCTTTTAGCATATTTCGTTTGCATTTCCCCTGAATACTTAAAGTTTATAGACCTTGCATTGTTAAACTGTTTCCTGGGACTGGAGTCGTTGCCATGTTCACCAAGGGCAGGACTACAGCCTCTTACTGTCTCACACCCCCAAGTCACAGACAGCTTAGGTTACCTCTGAAGAGACAAAGAGCCTCCCACCCATAGCCCACATCATTTCCCCCCTTTGCCGAAGTTTAACTTGCTAAGTTTTGGCATAATTATTGTTGTAGCTATAAGGTGGATTGTTGCGGTGCCGTCCAGTGGCTCCGCTCCCGAAGAGGTAAGGACAAACAGAGCAAGACAACACACAGTAACCACTCTGGAGACGCAGGCTGGTGGCGCAGGTCTGATTTATTGAGGAAGTGTAGTAGCTTTTATAGACCGTGAGGCAACGTGCAAGCAGCTTACTGGCTATGCTAATTTAGTGAGGCTGATTGGTTCATGCGCTCTAGTTGCCGGGGGTGGGGGAAGGCAGATTTCCAAGGGACATGCCCAGGCATGCCCGGGCATGTCCGCCACATGCCTCGGCACCATCTTTTGGGTGGAACCCCAAAGGCCTTAGGTTAGAGAGGTTTTCCTACATCTAACAAGGCATCAGCAGTTTGCCCACAGTGGATGGCTGTTTGTTGTTTTGATTGATTATTTATCAATTATTTATCAAAGTGTAGCATCCAGGACTTTATTTTTAGAAGTTTAGAAGTTTTCATTCTGGACAGCAGATCTTGGGGCGGAGGCCCCCCTGCAGTCATTCTGGGGCCACTGGCACTCACATGGATTTTCAGTCAGGTTCCAGATCCATCTATTAATTTTGTTTTACCCTTAAAGAGTTTACACCTTTAATCTAAAAGGGGTGCTGAAGGGAGATGACCTATTTTCTGTAACTGCTTCCTGCTGGCCATGGGCTGTAGTCATTGCCTAACAAGGTGTAAAATTCTTATTTTATTTTAACTGGAGGAAGATGGATCTGGCCTTCTGCCCAAAGTTGGATGAAGTTTTCATATGGTTAATAAGATGCTCATTCTGAAAGAAACAAACTTAATTAAAATTTTGGAATACCCATTTTTAAAAGAGGACATTGGATTACAGAGGTAGGCAAGGTTAGGTGGCTATAAAGATGGCACCCCTTTTTAAAAACTGGTGGGAAAAAGGATATATATATATATAATTTTTCCTTAGGTATTTATTTTCAGAGAAAAATTGCAAGATACTTACCTTTGTTTTAAAGACACATTTCAAGCTGTTTAATGACTGGCACTCATGTGCTCTGTCAGATGCTCCTGGTGAACTGGCACCCTTTTGTAATTGGTTTCATTCAGGATTAATACACCAAGTTGGAAATTTTCTTAGTTTTTAGCTGTGGGAGTGATCAGAACTACAGAATAAAGGGTTTTTTTTTTTTACATTTTGGTTTTAATTGTACAATTTCTGGTAATTTTGACTTGTTTAATAGGTGACTCATTATTAGCAAGCAAGCCTCATTTTTGCTACACAGTAGAGTATAGTAGAATAGTAAGTCGACTGAGCCTGGCTGAGACTGCCACCTTATTCTAATAGCAGAAATAGATCAATAGTTGTGTAGGGTCAATAATGGAGTAAAGGATGAATTTCAAGAGGCATGTAGGAAATTTTGGAGGTGAAAGAAATATTCAGTCTCTTGATGGCAGTGATAGTTTTGAGGTATAAACATAAACCAAAATGCACTGAATTTTATTCTTAAAATATGTGCCATTTTATTGTACATAAAGTATACTTCAATAGAAAAGGAAAAATTAAAATAAATACTATGAGTTTTTTTAAAGAGATATGGTACCTACTTTCAAAGACCTTTATAAACAAGATACGGAGATGAGATAATCTGGAAACAGCAAAATTTTTAAAAATTAGAATAGTAAAGGAGAAATAGAATAGAAAATAGAATTGTTCCAAAAAAATAGAGATGGACAAAGACAATGATTTTGAATAATGTGGAAGTTTAAACAAACAAAAAATCTTAAAGTGTTATTTTTGGATAAATAAGCAAGGCTTATTCACCAGTTATGACTTTGTTCATGCAAAAGTAACCAAAGAATCTGATTATCACTGTTCAAAACACAAAGTAGGTCCTACTCGTCTGCTTAAGCTTTATTTGAAAAACACATTAGAACTGTTTGAAAATGGGCTTGAAAACTTCCCCAGTGTAAGCTGCAGTGTGCTGCATCTGTGAACCTTTAATTCTCCATCATTAGAACAATGATGATAGAAAGTATAGGACCTTCCCCTGAAGAGCTTTTTTTTTCCTCCCTAATGTGTGAGACTTAATAGTAAGTCTTTAGGATCTCAAAGGGACTTTGTTTAAAGTTATCAAGTATTTATTAAATTTTATTGACCTGTCTGGTACTGTGCCAATACTCTAGGGAAGGAGAAGATACATAGCAGGAGTCCCTGTCTCTGACTTCATCAACCTAAAAATTAGTCTAGTGTACATAAATTAAGTATGGAATACCAGATAGTATAATAAATATAAGTGCCAGATATTTTTATGGCGATTAAACTATAGATGCAATTGAAAGATCAGAGAAGAAGGATACACTGAGATAGAGACAGGACTGAAGGGTCTTGTGTCTAGACTTGAGAAAGGTGGAGGGGGTGAGGAGAAGTAGGGAACAATGTGTTATAATTCATTCATTCAATGAATATTAAGAATCTACCATGTCCTAGGCAGTGAGCTCAATGCTGAGAACACAGCAGTGAACCAAATTGCACATAATCCTTATCCCATGTGTTACTTCCAGCCTAATGGAAGGAGCAATCATCAGATAAGTAAATACGTAAATAAACATATAATTGCAAAATGTGATTAGTAAGAAGTAATGGAATACAAACCTCTAAGAATAAGATGAAGATCAAATCTAAGTTGGAAGAGTCCAAGGAAGTGACATTACATCTGGGACTTAAATCAAAAGAAGCCAGCCAGAAGAAGAGCAGGACTGGAGATGAGTTAGGTGGGATGGGGCAATCCACACAGAGAAAAGGACCTGTCTGAAGATTCAGAAGTGGGAAAGATCTTGGTCCATTTAAAAAGCTGCAAGGACAATTGTGACAATGCACTGTGCACAGTGAAAGAGAGACAAAAACTAAGACTGAAAAGGTAGGAAGTAGATAGAACATGCAGGACGTTGCAGGGCTTGTTCAGGATTCAGGATTTTAAGTGCAATCTTGAGACCAGCATGTGGAAAAAACATACCCTCTGAGGTCAAACGAATTAGAGAGGAGAGTAGGTTCCAGGCAGTCCTCAAGGCTATATATTCCTCAACGGCAAGTTTCCCCCAGCAGTTGTGTCTCCTAATACTACCCAGCCTCTCTCCCAGTCTCTGCTTCTGCTTGGATCCACTGTGGCTTCTCTAGCTCCCAACTCTCTCACCTTGATCTGTGTAGCTCATCTACAACTCATAAAGCTGGTTCTCATAGTTTATTGATGTGACCCCATAATTTTGGTTTGCTTCTCATCCCTTACTGCCTTTTTCTGACCCCTTTGCCTAATGGCTGGCTCACTATTTCTCCATTCATATTCCTGAGAAAGATGATCTCATTGGCCCAGCTTTCTTGCTGTTTGGGCAGAAGTTTTAGTACCAGCCTATGTTAGAGTTGCTGGCCTGCCTTTAAATTGGTTGTTCTTGGGTCACAGGCTCACTCGCAGTCCAATCAGATGAGATACAGTAAGAAATAAGATTGCTGAAGTAGAGTGGGAGTAAATGAGAGGCCTTGAGAGTCAGCGCAGCTGAGACATTTCATGAAGATAATTGCTAGATTATGAAGGAAATAAGGAACATTAATTTTCTGCTTCTTTTTCAATTGGATCAAGGACTAGGGTCTAGCCTTTCTTGTAACTTCTCATACTGAGAAAGGTGCAGAAGTCAGATGGAAGAAGGTAAAATATCAGCCTTATTATTGATAAAGCCAGATCATAGAATGTGCCTTAGCTTTTCAGTCCACATCAGGCTTTCCCCTAGCCTTTCCCCTTGAATTCACTATCAGTCTTAGGTATAATAGGGACAGAGCCTGAGGAGAAAAGGAGAAAGCATCCTTCTGTAGGAAGGCCAGACTAAAAGAGAGAGCCCATGGGAGTCTGGACCCTAGTTTAGTTTCCCAAGCTGCTCAAAGCAGATACCATTAAATAGATTGGCTTTAAAAATGGGAATTTATTGGCTTACAGTTTGAGGCCATGAGAATGTCCAAATCAAGGCATCATCAAGGTGGTGCTTTCTTCCCAAAGACTGGCTGCCAGGGATCCTTGGCTCCTCCGCCACACGAGATCTCTCTGCTGATCTCCCCCTTCTCTCTTGGGTTCTGTGAAATTCAGCTTCTTGACTCTGGTTGCTTTCTCCATCTCTTTCTGTCTAAATTCCATTTATAAAGAACTGCAGCAAGAGGATTAAGACCCATCCTGAATAGGGGGTGGGGGGACAGTCCTACCTTAACTGAAGTAGCTTCTTAAAAGTTTCTACTTCAAATGGGTCCACACCTTAGGAATGGATTAAATTTAAGAAAATGCCTTTCTGGGGTACACACAACTTCAAAACACCAAATACCCCAATCTGACCATGCACACCATCACTTGTCTAACTCTAAGGAGATCTGAGTTAAAAACAGAGTGAAAGACAGGTGCTGTTTCTGACCAACTTATTCATTCTAAAAACTGATAAATCACTGGTAAGTACTTACCCCCAACATTATCTCTATCCTGAAGGCTTGTGATTCCTTACCCCCAATTTGGTTGTTTTGCCCTCTGCCAGTATATAAGAAGCATCCCCCCCTCCACCTCACCATTATCTAAACTCCTCTTTCAAAAGTCTGCTTAAAATTCAGCCTTCATATTGTTGTGGAATTTAAGAGAAGTTCAATTATTTGAGTATAGAGAGGCCAGGACTCAGGAATGATTTTGAGAAGGAAAAATGGTTTATTGACGGCCGGCCGGACTCGGGAGCTTTCAGTTTGAATCCCGAGCCCTGAACAAGATTTTCAAACGTCTTTTATACAGAGAGGAAAGGCCAAATGGTCCCTTTGTTTCAGTTCTCAATAGGCTTCAATTAGCATATATCTTCCACATTTTAGGTAAGCTTTTAGCATGGACTCCAGACATTCTAGATAAGCCTTTAGCGTATTTGGTTTTTGCATTTCCCCTAAATACTTAAAGTTTATAGCCCTTGCATTGTTAAACATTTCCTGGGACTGGAGCCGCTGCCAGTCCCTAAGGGCAGGACTGCAGCCTCTTACCGTTCCACACCCACAACTCAAACAACTTAGTTATCTCTGAAGAGACAAAGAGCCTTCCACCCATAGCCCACATCAATATGATGTTCCCCTAAAAGAAATCATTTGACTTATCATGCTTTTGTTTCTTATACCCTTCGAATATGTGTAAATATTTTTCAATAAATGCATTTCTCACTTAACATTATCAGTCCCTTCTCAACAAAGTTGGTTGTAAAACAATTCTTTCTAAAGCAATCACACATTTGTTTTCTTGACAAATAGTTTGCTTTTTTTTTTTATTAGAAGTTCTAAATAGGGTGTGGTAGCAGATGGGACAGGAAACTATTATAAAAGAAAATACAAATGCAATTAATAGGCTAAGGGAGATGGGAAGCGGATGTGGCTAAACAGACAGCGCGTCTGCCTACCATATAGGAAGTCCAGGGTTCTCTACTCAGGGCCTCCTGGCTCGTGTGGGGACTGGCCCATGCACAATGCTGCTGTGTGCACCCAGCCCATGCAGGGATGCCCCTGTGTAAGGGTGCCCCATGCAAGGAGAGCCGCCCTGCATGTAACTGCAGCCCGCCCAGGAGTGGTGCCACACACACACAGAGTTGACGCAGCAAGATGATGCAGCAAAAAGAGACCTCCAGTGCTGCCTGATGAGAATACAAGCTGACACAGAAGAACACACAGTGAATGGACACAGAGAACAGAAAACACGGGGTAGGGGGGAATAAATAAATATTTTTTTTAAAAAAGAAGTTTAAGAGAGAAAGTGAAGGAAAGGAGAGAGAAGGGTGTAATTTGAAATCATTTTCCATTTCCCACCACATTAGTAGCTAACACAGTGAACTTTGTGGGGATTGGGTGGGGTGGGAGAGAGCAGGCAATATCTTTTTAACAAGGATTCAGTTGTCCCCGTCTCCTTCCCGCCCAGTATTGGCAGCCGGTGCTGCCCCTCCTTCTCTCCTTCTCCGTCTTCCGCCTAGCCGTTATCTAGACAGCCCACACTTTCCCCTTCCCTTCCCTTGCTCCTAACCCCTTAGCCAGCTTACTGTCCAGTAACCGCCTACTGTCCAGTAACCGCCTACTGTCCAGTAACCGTCTACGCAAGCAACAGCACCCGCCGGCACCAATCAAGTCCCTTTACGTATCCCTAGACCCTATAAAACCATGTCCCCTTCTACAATAAAGCAGACTTGTGCCCAGACCTCGTCTCAGTGGTGTTTTTGCTTACACCGCGCGTCCCCCATGCCTGAGCGGAGAGAGCGAGGGCCCAACGGCTTCGTGCCGACCCCCCTCCTCTCCTTTGACCGTGGGGCAGCCCCCGTCCGGAGAGCTCGCCCGGCCATCCGCGTCGACCCTCCCGGAGGCCTGCAGCTGCCCACATTCAGTGATTCAAATACATCACAAAATCTGAAGACTAATCCTTGGTGATGGCCTCCATTAACAATGATCCAGAATTCACTTCTCTATGAAAAAGTATGTGAAAAACTAAACTTCAAGGGAAGTTTAAGTAGAGTACCACACCAGAATCTCTGGCAGGTATGTTATTCCCTTCACTCTGCTTCACTCACTACTCTGCCTCACTTACTACTCCCCTTGAAATATCAGCAATCACAAATGCTGTCATAATTTTTTACTAGTTTATTTTATGTTGAGTATTGAATCATGTCCCCCACAAAAGGCATGTTTAGGTCCCAACCTCTCATCCAGTGGACCTGAACCCATTTGAAAATAGGACCTTTGATGATGTTATTAGCTAAGGTGTGCCCAAACTGAATGAGGGTGGGCCTTAGTCCAGTAAGTCCCAAAACAAAGGAAACAGGACAACAAGGAAGAAGACATTGGGAACAGCCAGGAATTGGAATTTTAGAAGTTAAATTCAGAAGTTAATCTGAAAGAGAAAGGAGAAGACACTGCCATGTGCATGTGACAGAAAAGCCAAGGAACCCCAAAGAGTGCTGGCTAGTCAGAAGATACCAACCCTGGGAGGAAGCAAGCCTTCCAGCCTCAGAAATCATGAGCCAATAAATTCCTGTTGTTAACACCAACCCATTGTATTGCATTTGTTTTAGTAGCCAAGAAACTAAAACATTTGATAACTGTAAAACTTAAAAAGGAGGAATGAAATATTTACTTCTAGCACAACCGTCATAAAGTAGAACATATGAGGGTGAAATAATCATCTCAAACAATAGGCAAATTCACATATAGCTCAACTCCTTTCATCCCATAGCATGTTTATTTAATTAAAGTCTTGTACCCTAATTAATGATGTTTCCAAACATCACTTGATCCTGGCAATGTGTTTCTGAATATCAGACTTTGGTTGGAAATGACTGTGACCCTGTTATTGGAGTCAGTGTCCAGGTTCTCGGCTACGTTGCATAAAGGATTTTAAGGACATGCCATAGGGTAGGCAAAGGAGTAAGGAGTTTATTAAGAAACAGAAAAGACTTAAGTAGATGCAAGCCAATCTGTTCTGGGGTTCCCTGTTTTATGGGCTACAAGGCTACAGGGTCTGTGCTGATTGGTGTATTTGAGACAATACAAGGTAAAGTTATTGGGTGTTTGGATTCTCTTCGGGGTTGCCGTCTGGTAATGACTGACTTCTGGCTGCTGTCTGTGAGCTGTGCACAAGGTGGGTGGTGCTGGTGGTGCCCCTCCTCTAGCTCTTGGACGTTGGTTGTAACTTGCCCCCTGATAACTTGCTTGTGTGAGGCAGCAGGTTGATACCAGTCAGCAGCCTGTTGCCTCAGCCTCTTCTTTTATGTGGCTTATTGGGTTTTCTGCCCCTTCCTTCTTAGGTCCCTATTTTATCCTGCCTCATCACTTCTGCAAAGTAGACAATAGGCATTTAAAGGGTCTAAAACAGTTGACCAGGGCTTACAAATTCCCTAAATTTGGGAGAGAAAAATGTTCCTGGGTGTGGAGTTGTGATTTAATTCATGAATTTCTTAAGTATGGAATTCTAAGTGAGCATTTGTGAACCAAAGGAAACCTTTACTAATGAAACTTCAGGGACCAGTTAGCACAGTTTGTTAAATTGGAATGCTAATTAGGCCTAAGTGATAGTCTAAATAACACAAATGCTTGTTAGTTTGACCAATTAGAGTTGTCCAATAAGTATTAGTTTAAATTGAATAATTCACTGTCCACAGGGCATATACCTGATCATGAGTGACTGAATTGAAAAATATAGGCTAATAATCATGTATAAATTGTGAATAAACCAGTGCATTTAAACACTACTACTGGAAAGCCAGGGTCATGGTAGTGAAGACTCAGTCCCATCCATTTCTTTCATTGGGTCCAATGCAATACTTCCCAATGTATCTTGATTATTTTGAAGCCTTTCCATGGTATGTACAATAAAAAGAAATGTGCAATATCTTGAAATTAACCCCCTGGGTGATAACCATTCCAGGGCCACCTAACTATTTAATGACAAAGCCAGACTGGTACCCATTGTGCTGACTTGGGTTCCATTTTGGCCCACTGTACATTTCTTTTCTCCATATTTCTCCCTTTCCTCCCCCAACAGCCAACTAATTCCAAATACTAATTCTTAGGTTCATACTAACATCTGTGGCCTGTAGTCTATTACTTCAACCACCAGACTGTCTTAATGCCACAAAACCATCACAGAACTGTTTACATGAATTGCTGGTGCTAGAAAATACAATGGCCAGCATTTTCTGTGACAATATACACAAAGCTAGCTCCCCTACTGCGCTTGCAGATGGACTGAGAGCACTGCTGGGGGTAATTGACCAGGTCATGTGAGATTCCTTTTTGTGTTTTGGGGAATTCAATGCAGAAACAGTAAATCATTGTGTGTGGAGAACCTAATATGAAATCAGACAGACTCTGTGGATCTTAGAGCAAATTTGAAATTTGCCACTTCCACAGTTAGGATTAGATTCAGCTGCATGTGATATAAACCCTCAAATAATAGCTTATTTGAGTTTCACTATACTGTCTGCATTAAGAAGAAGGAATTGGAGAGACCCCTTCCCTTAGTATTTGGCTAGTAGCTGCCCGTGTCATTCATACTTGGTCAGGGCTTGATGAAATGGCTTTGCCAAGGTGCCAGGAAGGCTAGGACATGCAGCCTTTATCCTAGGTGCCCTGCTCAAAATCAGAGGTTCAATGCTAAAGAAAAAGGCAATGCAGATATTGGGTAAAAAGCTTCGCCTCTGCTCTGTTCCCTCATTATGAGGGTGTGGTATTTTGAGGCTTTGATGGGCCCCAGAAAATCATGGCTTTATAGCTAATCCATTCCTGTGGTGTAAACTTATTGTAGGTGGGAATTTTTGATTAGGTACCTTTAGTAGGGCATGACCCAGAGTGGGTCTTAATTCTCTTACTGTGGTCCTTTATAAATGGGACAAATACACAGAGAGAAGCCCTCAGAAGCAGAGAGAAAAAGCCACAGAAGCAAATTTCTTAATTGACATATTCTTCTCATGATAATATGTGGTGGAAGGACACATAGCACATATTTACTGAACACTTGCTATATGCTGGGAACAATATACACTTTATACACAAATCAGTTAATCCTCTCAACAACAATTAATCTGGAGGTTGATGTGATTTGTCCACAGTTGAGTGGTTCCATGTTTGGATTTTAGTCCAGGATGTCTGTCAATTTACCACTGCAGCACTTTGCCTCCCTCAATACTCCCAGGCCTCAAACATATACTCAATTGCTTCCTGGACAGCTCTGCATGGCTACCTTACAAGTATTTCAAACTCCAGACACCCCAGAGTAAGCTCGTGTTTCTTTCCACAATTATTTGTCAGGTACTTAATGTGTGTCAGGCACTGTTCCAGGTTCTGGGTCTCCAGACTGACTTAAAAGGACAATCTATGACTTCAATGAAACTCACTGACTAGTTGGAAATATAGACAGTAAAAGCAAACAGCTATAGTTTGGGGTGAACACTATAAAAATAAAGCAATGTAAATGGGTAGAGACAGAGAAGGTTAGGCAGTAGGCAGAATAACAGCCCCACAAAGTTGTCCATCCATTAATCCCTGGAACCTATAAATATGTGGTTTATATAGTGTGATGTTTTGAAGGTAAATGGATCCCAGAAATTATATACTTAGGGTTAATCCATCCCTGTGGGTATAAACCTATTATAAGCAGAGCCTTTTGATTAGGTTAATTCAGTTAAAGTTCTTTTGATTAGGTTACTTTAGTAAGGCATGACTCGGGATGGGTCTTAATTCTCTTACTAGAGTACTTTAGATAGAAAGCCATGGAAGCTGGAACTGAAAGCAATGAGACCTGGAGAAAAGAGAGACCAACAGATGCTGCCA
Source organism: Dasypus novemcinctus (assembly GCF_030445035.2). NCBI lineage: Eukaryota > Metazoa > Chordata > Mammalia > Cingulata > Dasypodidae > Dasypus > Dasypus novemcinctus. Next base: position 81,220,205 of record NC_080686.1, read on the forward strand.
TGTGCCTTGCCATGTGACAGAGGTTTCCAAGATTGCTAGCAGCCTTTCTTTGGGGAGAAAGCATCACCTGGTAATGCCTTGATGAAAACATATTTCTCAGCATCATAACTATAAGCTTGTAAGCTAATAAGTCCCTATTGTAAAAGCCAACTCGTTGCTGGTATATTGCCTTTGGCAGTCTAGCAGAGTAAAACACATGGCAAAAGGAGTTTTGCAGATATGATTCACGTTAAGGATCTTGAGATAATTATTCTGGATGATGTGGATGGGCCCACTCAATAAAATATATGGGTCCCTTAAAAGTCAAAGAAGAAAGCAGAAGAGTGGGTCACAGAGATGAAAAAATGACAACAGAAGAAGAGGCAGGAGAGAGGGACTTGACCAACAAGTGCTGGCTTTAAGATGGAGGAAGCAGGACAGGAACCAAGGAATTTTGTGATTTAGAGAAGCTGGAAATGGCCCTCAGATTATAGCCAGAAAGAAAATAGTACCTCAGTCCTATGACAACTGTGGCTTCCATAATGAGAGTGGACCAAATGGGGCAAAAGGAGAAGAAAGGGAGTCCAGTTAGTGGTTTGTTTGTTTTAGTTTTTATTCAACAATCTAGGTAAGAGATGATGATGCCTTGGGCTAGTATGGAAAAGAGATGTGAAGTAATGAGAAGTGGTCAGATGTAGGATATATTTTCAAGTTTGCATCTCCTGTATTCTCAAATGGTTTGGAAGCAGGATGAGTAAGAGAGGAGTCATGATGGCAACTGAGTACTTGGTGGTGCCATTTATTGAGATGGGAAAATCCATAGTAGAATAAGGTTGGGGGATCAGGAGCTTGGTTTTTGACATAAGTTTGAGATGTCAATTAGCCACCCAAGTCAAGATGTCAGATAGGCTATTAGGTATGTGAGCCTAAGGTGTAGGGTGAACTTGGGCTGGAGGCATGTGGTAGACAGAATAATGCTCACCCCTTCCCCCAAAGGCCAAAGGTGTCCACACCCTAATCCCGGAATCTGGAATATGTTATATTACATGGCAAAGGGGAATGAAGGTAGCAGATGAAATTAAGGTTGCTAATCAGCTGACTTGAATATAAAAAGATTATTCTGGATAATCTGGGTGGACCCAATGTAATCACAGGGTCTTTAAATGGGAAAGAAGGAGGCAGAAAAGTCAGAACCTAGAGAAGTAGGAGCGTGGGAAAAACCAAACTAGCCATTGCTAGCTGTGAAGCCCTGTAGAGCCAACAGAAAAAAAAGAAGCCTTGAGGATGCTCTGAATTTAGTACAGAATGATCCATTTCAGACTTCTGATTTACAGAAGTGTAAAATAATAAATGTATGATGTTTTAAGCCACTGAGTCGGTGGCAGTTTGTTACAGCAGCCACAGGAAATTAATACAAGGCATAATTTCTCTCAAACCTGTTTTTACTTCCGTATACCCTGTCCAGTAAATAGCACAGCCATCATCCATTCATGCAAGGCATGTGCCTCTATCCTTCCTCTTCCTTATCTTCCCAGTCCCATCAACATCAAATTCTCTAGAATTTACTTACTAAGTACATATTCAAAGTCATCCCACTGTACTATTTCTTTAATACAAATTATCATCAACATTCAAATATAAAAGTTGGTGGTGTGAATTATATATTTGAATATGGTTAAAATGGGAAAATTTTAGGTTGTATTTATGTTTCTAGAATAAAAATTAAAAAGAAAACAGGTCTATACAACACAGTGAATCCTAATGTAAACTATGGACTGCATTTAATAGTACAATAACAATAAAATTGTTTCTTCAATTCTAACAGAGATAACACTAATGCAAAGTTTTAATAATGGGAAAAATATGGGGGGAGGGAACATATGGGAGCTCTGTATTCTCTGCCTGATTTTTCTCTAAACTTACAGCTTCTTTAATAAAATAAAATTTTTAAAAAATCATCTCCCTTAGGAAGGGAAGAGGACAGTACACATGCAACAACTATTCTCCCTTTAGCATTCAGAATAAACCTTGTAAAATGAATACTGCAGGTAATTATTCCTCTCTTCTTAAAACTCTTCAACAGCTCATCATTTCTTTCAGAATAAAGCCCAGATTGTTTGAAACACTTAAGTTCCTCCGAAGTTCACCTCTGTCTTCAGTCTTATTTTCTAACACTTCTCCTCACACTAAACTTCTTTCAGATGCTGGAAAGCATTTAGGTCTCTAGGCTTCAGGTGTTGGCACTAGGCTTTCTAGTCCCCCAGGCCCTCCATGAAAGGGTCCAGCACCCTCCCCATCCCTTTTCAGGTCCCAACTTACTCCCTTTAGGGACCCTGATCTACTAAATTGTTAGGTCACTAATACTGGGACCTTGAATGTTTCCTTCAAGACTTCCATCACAGTGATTGTTTCTGCCTGTTTCCATGAGAGCTGGGGTTTTGCCTAACTTGTATTCAACTCTGTCTATTCATTCCTAGTACCCAGCACATATAACAGGTGCTAATTATTTGTCAAATAGTAATTTCTCACGAAATTACTGCAAACCACTGTTTTTAAAATCTCTACAATGGTTCCTACCTCCTTTCTAGTAAACCATTTCCTGAAAAGTCCTTACTAAAGGAGTATCAAATGCTCTTTAAAATTTTGTTCCATGTCACCAATACTCACATTCCTGGCTCATTTTGTGCCCTTTGAAGGCGGGAGTTAAGAGCTGGGTGAGAGAATGGTTTTATTTTTATTGCGTTTATGTGGTCACCCAATAATCATCCAACAAGTACTGAGCCTCTGAGCATCGTCTACATGCCAATCACTAAAAGCAGGGAATACGGTAAGTGAATAAAACAGTCACGGTCTCTGCTTTCAAGGAGTTCACATGCTAATAAGTGTATATAAGGCGCGGGGAACTGAGAAAATAAACACATCGAAAAATATGTAAAACATCATACAGTAATAGGTGCCAGAGTGAAAAAGGTGTGTGTGCGTGTGTTGTGTTAATTTCTTTTATAGAGTGATCGGGAAAATGCAAATGAACATTTGAGCAGGAACCAAAAGCAAGATCAAGAACCTTATTTTCTAGGTTCGAATCCCAGAACACAACTCATAAACTATATGGGATGGGACGAATTACTTTAACCCCCATAAACCTGTCTCCTATCTATAAGAAGACGCCTGCAAACCTCATAAGCTTGTTGTGATGGCTAAATGAGAAAATGCTCAACGAGAAATCTAAAACTACACAACCGTTCAATTAGGTAGTCTAACACCGGCTGAGACGAGAAACCCAGTCGGAGGAAGTCCGCCCCCACCACGCGCACCACCCGCCTCAAGACGCAGACAATGATTGGCTCCTCAACCCGCCCGTCTGTCCCGCCCTTGCGTCCTGGCGCCGGGTCCAATCCAGGCCCTTAAGGGTACGCCGAGTGGGTGGGACCCGCTGACGTTTAGAGACGTGTTACGTCACTGCAGCCGGAAGTCGCGGCCTCTGTTTTGAAATTGGGCCGCGGGCGTCTTACAGGCTCCTGCACTCGCCCGGGCGGGGCAGTAGCCGGCTTCCGGGCGTGCCCGGGACAGAGAACGCCCCCGAGAGCCCAGTCGTAGCCTGCCGTCCAGCCTCTAGCGGCCGCAGCCGCGCCATGTCCACCCCTCCGTTGGCGGCGGCGGGTATGGCGTCCGGGCCCTTCGCGGGGCCCCAGGCTCAGCAGGCTGCCCGCGAGGTCAACACAGCTTCGCTCTGTCGGATCGGGCAGGAGACGGTCCAGGACATCGTGTACCGCACCATGGAGATCTTCCAGCTCCTGAGGAACATGCAGGTGGGACGGAGGACGGGCGTGCTTTTACGAGCGCGTAGAGAAAGCGAGAGATGCTGGTTTCAAGGGGCACGGGGCGTCCACCGGACTGTCCTGGGCAAACCTCACATATGCGATCACTCCTTCAAAAGTGTTCTCCAATTCCGCCCCCGAGAGTCTGGGATGTAGAGGAAACGTTTTCCTGACCGGATTTCTGGAACATTGAAGCCAAGTTTTCTAGATTTGTCCGGGTTCACCAGTTACTTACTAAACTCTTGTTGCCCCTTCAAACACGGGCGAGTCGCACTCCACTACCCCTTTAAATTACTCTTTTATCTAGTCTTATAACCGGAAAAATCCCTTCTAGGGATCTAAACTTGAAGAAACCAGTTTCTGTTGATCAGTTTTCTGTTGTGTGTTTTTTTTTTTGACAGCTTTATTCAGGTATAATTGGCATTCAGTGAACTGCACATTTTAGTTTTCCCACCTGTAAGATGACCACCACAATCATGACAGTGAACATATCCATCACTCCCCAAAAGTTTCCTTATACTTCTTTAAAATCTTTACCTCCTCCTGTCTTCCATCTCCAAGCAACTATTTATCTGCTTTCTGTCATCATAGATAGTTTGCATTTTCTGGAGTTTTATAAAAAGGGAATCATGTACTATGTAATAGTCTCTTTTTGTCTGGTTCCCTTTATTCAGCATGCTCTCAATAGTTTATTCCTTTTTATTGCTGAGTAGTATTCCATTGTACTTTGTATTAGTCTACCAGGCTGCCAAAAGCAGATAACATAAAACGAGTTGGCTTTTAACAGTGGGATTTTATTAGTTTACAAGCTTACAGTTTGGAGACTGAGAAAAATGTCCAAATAAAGGCTTCATTAGGCAATCCTGGACTCCTCTGGACTCACATGGCAGCATCTGCTGGTCTTTTTGCTTCTCTTCCAGGTTTGTCTTCTAGCTTCTTCTGTGGCATTTTTTCTTCCTTTCTCCATAGTCATCCTGTTTATAAAGGACTCCAGTAAGAGGATTAAGGCCTACCCTGGGTCATGTCAATACCATGCTATTTGACCACATTAGCTTTGTAATATGTTTTTGAGGTCAGGCAGTGAAAATCCTCCCACATCACTCTTCTTTTTAGGATGTTTTTGGCTATTCAGGTACCCTATCTTTTCAAATATTATTGTTAACTGCCTTTTCTAGTTGGTAAAGTAGGCTATTGGAGTTTTTTTGGTATTGCATTGAATCTATAAGTCAGTCTGGCCTCTTCACAATATTTAGTCTTCCAATCAATGAACATGGAATTTATTTTCCATTTGTTTAGGTCGTGTTTTGATTTCTTTTAGTATTCTTTTGTAGTTTTCTGAATATAGGTACTGTACTACTGTGATTAAATTAATTCCTAGATATGTGAGTCTTTTTTGTTGCTGTTATAAATGTATTTTTTTCCTGATTTCCTCCTCAGATTGTTTAACACTAGTGTTCAGAAACATCACTGATTTTTGTGTGTTGATCTTTATCCTGCCACTTTGCTGAACTTGTTTTTTAGCTCAAGTAGCTTTGTGGTAGACATTTGGAGATTTTCTAAATACAGAATCATGTTATCTGTGAATAGTGAGAGTTTTGCTTCCTCTTTTCCTTTTTGGATGTCTTTTTTTTCTTGTCTAATTGCTCTAGCTAGAACTTCTAGCACAATGGTGAATAACAGTGGTGACAGTGGGCATCCTTGTCTTGTTCTTGATCTTGGAAGGATTTCAACCTTTCCCCATTGAGTATGATATTGACTGTGGGTTTTTTATATATGGCCATTATCATGTTAGGGAATTTTCCTTCTATTCCTATCTTTTGAGGTGTTCTTATCAAGAAAGGATGGTGCATTTTGTCAAGTGTCTTTTCTGCATCAATTGAAATAATCATGTGCGTTTTTTTTCTTCAATTTGTTAATGTGGTGTATTAAATTAATTGATTTTTTTGTGTTGAATGCCAGCCACCCTTGCATACCAGGAATAAATCCCACTTGATCATGGTTGTATTAGTCAGCTGATGCAAAGTACCAGAAATCTGTTGGCTTTTATAAAGGGCATTTATTTCGGGTAAATGCTTACAGTTACAAGGATCTAAAGAGTCCCACTCAAAGTACCATAAGAGGTACTTCCTAACCCAGAGTCTGTTGGCATGTGTTGAAGCAAGATGGTGAGCAATGTCTGTGAGAGTTCAGCCTTCCTCTCTCTCTCAAGCTCTGTGGTCCCAGCTCCTTCTGATCTTAGCTGTAGGCTGGCATAGGGCTCATTTTTTTCTAGGCTTATCTGCTCTCCTCTCTTCATAAGGTCAGCTGTAAACTATCAGGCAAATGGCTCATCTGTCTTCCCTCGGCTTCTGCTGTTTCTGTGGAGCTGTCTCTTCCTGGGGCTGCAGGATCCTCTTCTATGTCAATGGAGCTCCTTTCCTTTTTTTCCCGTGTATCTGCTTCTCTGTCTCCTTGACTGAGTGTCGTTTATATAGCACACCAAGGGAGCAGGGACTCAACTTGGAGTTAGCCTAATGACATGGTCAAATCAAAGTCCTAATCTCGTTTTAATCAAGTAACATAAAGCCTTTTGAGTTTAAACCAGTCAAAGGGTATCATGCCCAGAGGAACAGACCAGTTTACAAATATAATCAGTATCTCTCTTTGGAATTCATAAATAATATCAAACTTCCACAGTGGTGTGTAATTCTTTTGATATGCTGTTTGATTCTATTTGCAAGTATTTTGTTGAGGATTTTTCCGTGTGTTCATAGAAAGATTGGTCTGTAATTTTATTTTCTTGTAGTACCTTTATCTGGCTTTGTATTAGAGTGATGTTGACCTCATAAAACATGTCGGGTAATTTTCCCTCCTCCTCAGTTTTTTGGAAGAGTTTAAACAGGATTGGTGTTAATTCTTCTCAAAGTGCTTGGTAGAATTCGCCTGTGGAGTTATCTGGTCCTGGACTTTTCTTTGTTGGGAGATTTTTGATGACTGATTTGATCTCTTTTAATGCGATTGGTTTGTTAAGTTCTTGTGTTTCTTGTAGGCAGCATATGATGGTTCGTTTTTTTTTTATCCATTCTGTCAAAATGTATATTTTGATTGGGGAATTTAACCCATTCAAATTCAATGATATTACTGTAAATGCATTATTCCGCCATTTAATTTTTTTTAAATTCAATGATATTACTGTAAATGCATTATTCCGCCATTTAATTTTTTTTATCTGTCTTTTTACTGTTTTGATTGTCCTTTCTGCTATTCTTGCCTTCTACACTGTCCTCCACACCTTCTTTCTTTTTCTTTTGGGCTTTAAGGCTCCCTTTAATGCTTCCTGGAAAGACAGATTCTTTTTTACAAACTCTCTTAGTTACTGTATATTTTCAAATAGTTTACACACACCATCACATTTAAAAGACAGTTTTGCTGAATAAAGAATTCTCAGGGAAGTGGATGTGGCTCAGGTGATTGCGTTCCCACCTACCACATGCGAGGTCTGGGTTTGATTCCTGGTGCCTCCTAGAGAGGATGAGCAAGGCAGTGAACTGACATGATGGGTTGGTGTGGTGAGCCGATGTAACAAGATGACGCAATGAGATGACACAACCAAGAGACACAGCAAGGAAACACAATGAGAGATGCAACAAGTCAGGGAGCAGAAGGTGGCTCAGGTGATTAGGCCTCTTCCTCCTGCATAGTAGATCCCAAGTTGGGTTCCAGGTGCTTCCTAAAAAAAAAAAGACCAGCACACAGTAAACAGACACAGCAAATGCATAGAATGAGGGGGTGGGGAGAAATACATTTTAAAAAAATAAATCTTTAAAAAAAAAAAGGATTCTCAGCTGGCTGTTTTTCTCTTTCACTATCCTAATTATATCATACCACTGTCTTCTCGCCTCCATGATTTCTGATTAAAAATCTGCACTAAGTCTTACTGGATGTCCTTTGTATGTGATGGTTTGCTTCTCCCTTGCTGCTCTCAGAATTTTCTCTATTTTTGACATTTGACATTCTGAGTAGTATGTGTCTTGGAGTAGGTCTATATGGATTTATTCTGATTAGGGTACACTGTGCTCTTTGGACATGTAAATTCATTTCTTTTGTGAGAGTTGGGAAATTTCAACTTGTTTCCTCAAATACTCTTTCTGCCCCTGTTCCTGTCTCTTCTCCTTCTGTAATGACATGTATGTTGTTGTGCTTCATGTTATCATTCAACTCCCTGAACTCCTCAATTTTTTCCATTCTGCTCTCCTCTCTTCAGTTTCAGCCATCTATGTTCTGCATCACTTATTCATTCTTCTATCATTTTGAGTCTGCTATTATATGCCTCTAATGTGTTTTTTTTTTAACTCACCTATTGTATCTTTCATTCCCATAGCTCTGTTATTTTTCTATTCAGGTTTTCAAATTGTTTTTTGTGCTTGTCCACTGTCCTCTGGATGTCTTTTACCTCTTCAGCCATATTGTCTTTTTAACTCATTGATTTGATTTGGGAGATTTGTATGAGCCTCATTGATTAGTTGTCTCAAATCCTATGTCTTTTGATATATTCTTTTGCTTGGTCCATATTTTCCATTTTCTTTATATGGCTTCTAATTTTTTGCCAATGTCTAGGCATATGATTATGATGGTGGCTACTCTGATACTCAACTTCTCTCTTTTGAATAGGAATTTAGTGGTGGGAGCCTGTATGTTACTGCTGTTCTTTCGTTCTTGGTTCTTCCTGTTCTAGGTTTGTAGGATTATCCCTGTTACTTGCTCAAATCCAGGCCATGCACCCAGTAGTGGGTTGTAGACCTGCTTCCAAGGGCTTTGGGGAGGGACAGTGTAAAGACCTGAAAAATCCTCTTTCTTATTTACTTTTAATTTACTTGCATGCACTTTCTTGGTCCACCAGTGGATGGTGCTCTTTGGCAGTCCTTTTAGTTCAGACTCTGGTGGGAATGGTTTCACTGCAACATGGATCATAGCAGTGTGAAAGAGGACCCTACCTCAACGCCATTCAGAACCTTGCAAATCAGATTTTCTCAGGGGCTGTTTTCCAACCTTTGGCAGCAGCCTGCTCTCTCTTCTGGGTAGAAAATACTCCTCTACCCTCTGTGTCCTCAACAACCAGTCCCGGTCAGTAGGGAGGGTGTTTGAGGGGGTTGGATTTCTTTAGTCCTATGCCGGCTCCCAAGGCATACAATGGAGAGGCCCCACACAGCCTGGAGGGGCTCATGGAACAAAGCAGACCAAAGTAATTGGCCAGAAGCTGAATAAGCCTTAGGTTGCATGCCTCTCTCTCCCCTTTCCTGGGGTGGTGGGCCCCTGTGGCCCCCTCTGTCTGTAACTGTCAGCCAGAGGCTGGAGAATTCAATGCTGTCTGCTCTGAGAGTGGAGGGATGGGTGCTGCCAGCTGAAAATGCAGCTTTTACTCGTGGAGTTTTCCTGTTAAGAATTCTTTTCCTTTGCCCCTTTTTTTTCTCGGTATTGTCCAGTGTTTCCCTGGTGCCTTAAACCCTAGAATATATTTTTTCTGATCATTTCTGCCTGTCCTCTGGCTCTTTTTATGGGAGAGAAGTGATTCCTATGTCTCTCTAATCTGCTGTCTTCCTGGAAGTTTTAAGATATTTTTAATGATTGCTTTTCTTACTCCTCCCTGATATGGATATCATTCCTGTTTTACATATGGGGAATCTGTGGTTCAGAGAAGTGAAGTGACTTGTCAAAAGCTGGTCAGACTCAAAACTTTTATTTCTCTGCATGCTCTATAAATGTTGCTTATTACTTTTTTACTTAAGTGGTTGGGTTTTTTATCTTCTAGATTATAAAAGTAATTAAAAATTTAATGGAAATCTTTAAGACCAGATTGATAAACCAGTGTGGAATATAATAAAAAAGGAGTCCAAGAGAAGTTATGAAATTGTTAGGCAATTATTTTAAAAATTAATAGATGTATATCTCAAATGATTAAGGTATGGATTAAATTATCTCAGAGTTTAGCAAATCTTTATTTTTAACTTGCTGTATGCAAAGCACTGCATTAGAGCTGGTAGAGATAGTAACTAAAATTTTCAAGTACCTTCCTTGGTCAGGTACACTGTCATTAAGTGCTTTACATACTTGTTCTCTTACTGTCCTCCCAACAGTTTTAGAAGCATTTTTTATCCCCTTTTGCATTTAAGGAAACCGGGACTTGAAGAGCTGAATTTACCTAGTGCCACTCATTAGTAGCTGATGGAACTGATAATAATTACCATTAAAGAATTTATAGTATTTCAAGATGTATAGTACTGAAGCATGAACTATACAGACAAAAACCAGAACTCTTTCAAAGAATTATTAATACCTAGTGTAGCAGTTTGAGATGGTTTAGAATTCCAAAAATAGATATTGGATTATGTTTGTAATATGATCTGTACCTGGGCCTGATTTAGGTATGATTAGGGTTTTAATTGGGCCATGTCATTAAGGCATTGAGTCCCCACCCCTTGGTGGGTGGGGATTCACAGATAAAAGGCATGGCAATGGACAGAGTTGTGGGTTTCTGATGTTGGAGTTTGATGCTGAAGTCTTAAGTTGGAGCCCCAGGGAAAGAGACAGACCCGTTCTCTTGATAGTCTACAGCTGACCTTGTGGAGAGAGGGCAAAGCCTACAGAGCCCCATAGTCTGTAGCTGACTTGTGGAGGAAACAGAGGAGCTGAGCCCAGAGGAACCCAGGAAGCCTAAACCTTCACAGATGTCAGCAGCCATCTTGCTCCAGCATGTGGAAATAGACTTTGGTGAGGGAAGTAACTTATTTTTTATGGCCTGGTAACTGTAAGCTCCTACCCCAAATAAATACCCTTTATAACGCCCAGCAGATTTCTGGTATTTTGCATCAGCACCCCTTTGGCTGACTAATACACCTAGATTATATGTGGACATATATTCAAAGCCAATTTATCAGGGACTACAGTAGTTATTTCTGTGTGTCCTGCATATTGTGAAATCTGTAGTCTGGTTCACCTAAGAACCTTTGGGGCATATCATGATTTGTTGAAAAGGCAGCAACAGCATGCTCTTTCATTTCCTCAAAGCTTAAATGAAGTGGTGGGACAAAAAAGCATTTCTTGACTACATATAACCTAATTATTTAATAATTAACTTTTTTAAAAAATAAGATTTTATTAAGGTGTATCATCCATACATTAACATACGTAAACAATTAAGTGTATAATAAAAGTTGTGAACTTTTATATAAGGTTCCCATATATCATGCCACCACCAGAACCTTGCATTGTTGTGAAACATTTGTTACCAATTCTGAAAAAGCATCATTAGAATATTACTACTGGAGAGCAGATGTGGCTCATGGGTTTGAGTGTCTGCTTCCCACATGGGAGGTCCTGGGTTCCGTTCCCGGTGCTGTCTAAAAACAAAACAAACTCCAAGCAAACAAATGAAAAAACCAGCTTGGGGGAAGCAATGTGGCTCAGTGTTAGTGCCAGCTTCCCACATATGAGGTCCCACATTGAATCCCCTACCCCAGTATCTCAAAAAAAAAAAAATGTGTATGTGTGTGTGTGCGCGCGCGTGTTTAAATGTTACTAGTAACTAACCCATATCCTACAATTGGTGTCCTTTCCCCCCAACCCACCCAGTTATTAACACCCTGGTAGTAGTAAACGTTTGTTATGTTCATGAGAGAACGTTCTTATATTTGTCTGGTTAACCACAGCCCATCTTCTAATACTGGATTCCCTGAATTATATAGTCCTGTGCATTTTACAGTCTATTCTAAGTGTACACTTAGTGGCTTTCATTTTTATCACAGAATTATGCTGTCATCACCTCAGCCAATTTTAGGATTTTCCAGATAATGTACTTCTTAAAGTATTCAATTTTAAAAATCATTCTTGGTCTTACTAATCCAGAAGATAACATATCATAAATATAAACTGCTAAACGTAATTTTGGTTGTTTCTTTTTGTTAAGTGGTTATTTATTAGGTGTTCTTTAGCTTCTTGATATTCTGATCAAAACTTTGATTCCTCTTCTGAGAAAAATGTACACACACTGGCATTTTGCATAAAATTTCAGAGGTGTAATGGACCTCTGCCCAAAGATCCCTAGATCCCAGATTTTCTGTGTAGCAGAGCATTGCTTTGGTTCTGTTTATTATCCTTTTTTATTTAAAAAATTTTCAAATATATAATACATGCAAAATTCAGAAGACAAAAAGGGCATTACAGTGAACATTCTCCTTCCATCCCTATTCCCTTCCCTTCCACACAGGCAATAATGGTTAATCATTTTTTATTACTATGTTTATGTATTCTTATAGATATCTTATGTGTAGTCAAGCAAATTCATACATCTATTCTTTCATTTCCTTCTTTTTAGCACAGATAATAGTATAGTATACACATTATTTTGCATCTTTTTTCATTTAATATATTTTGGAGTTATTCACTTCCATATAGAAAATTCTTCTTTTTCCTTTTTTACAGGTATATAGCATTCCATTGCATGGAAATACTATAGTTTATTTGACCAGTTCTCTAGTGAGGGGCATTTAGATTACTTTTAATCTTGTGCTTTTACAGATAATGCTGCAACAAATAATTTCCTGTGCAAATGTGCAAGTATACCTATAGCACAGATTCTTAGAAATGAGTATGTGCTTTTAAAATTAGATAAATTTTGCTGAATTGCCCTCCATGGGAGTTGTACCAGTTTATGCTACTATATCCTGACCAAAATCAATAGTCTGACTCTAACGCATTAGTTTTTACACTTTGGGGTCTTTGATTACTTGATAGGTAAAAGTTGTACTTTACATTTCTCCTAGTTTGAATGAGTTTTTGAGCGTTTCTTCATTTGTTTAAGGGTTGTATTTCTTTTTCTGCTGCTTGTTCCTATCATTTGCCCATTTTTCTTTCTATTTGTTGATTCTCTCCAACTCTAGATTTGTAGAATTTGGCTATTAACACATTAGGGAAACCTGCTCTTTGCAATATAATTCTCAAGGTATTTTTTTGTTGTTTTGTTTTTCCAGTCTGTTATTTACCATTTGGCTTCTTTGCTTATGGTATTTTTTATCATGTATACTGGTTTGTTTTTGAGACAGGTGATTTTTAATATTTTCTTTAAAAAATACAAAAGAAATTAGCTCTGTAGATCAATACAACTTGGGGAAAGAAGAAAAATGGAATTTCAGAGCAAATAGAAAGTGCATCTTTGTGTGCATCATCATATTCCCACACTCCCAATACCCATAGAGCAAATATTTCACTCAGTAACACAAAGGAGCCTTGGGTGATAGCTCAGAAATGGTGATAGCAGAAGTTTGGGAACTAACAAAAGAGTTTTAGTTGCCTTTGGTCTATACTGGGAAGAATAAAATCCACAGAACAGGTAAGGGACCCTTATAGGAGGAAAAGGACTCAATGTACCAAACACAGCAGTAAAAACCATTCCTTAGCTGAGGTGTGTGCTTAAGAGAACAGGGTAGTAATCAGGTAGCTGAACTACATGGCTGCTGTTACCCCACCCCATCCCAAAATAAATAGCATGGAAGTATAATTGTATAGTATCATTTGAGTCAACAAAGGCAGGCTCTCACCCATTTGAGGCAAACCTTGCCATGCCTAGATTAGGCCTGACAGGGCATAAGATGATTGTAAAATCAGAGGTACTTCTAGTTTATCCCCAGGTATACTGAACCCCCACATTTTTGCCATTTTCCTTCATCCCAACATTTGTTCATACCGCTATTCTTTTGAACAGTCTCCAGTGCCGAGAGATGCAACATTCTACTTTAGAAAGACCGTGAGGAAATAAAAGATCCTTTTATACACCTTTCTCAGTCTTCCAGACTTTACTTCAGTGGTTTCTAGGTTTATTCATATTCCATCAAATTAAGTTTACTTAACTTTCTCTGTCCTCAGTACTGATATACCAATCCAGTCCCTTTAAGGGAGCATCACATCTCTCCAGTGACCTCCAAGATTCTGACAGGACTCTATTCCCCCACCCCCCCCACCCCCCCGGAATGGAATTATATTGTTCCTAGCTACCTATAAACCAGAAAAGATTTTGTCCCTGGGGGAGGGGTGGAAGTGGGGGGAAGGCTTAGATTTTTCCACGCTTACTCAAGTTGGTGTCATTCCAGTCATCTAGACTGAGTACTGCACACATCTAGTAGGCCATACTCACTGTAGTTCTCTGCAGTATATGAGGTACACATATATATTGAGGAATATATATATATATATGTATGTATGTATGTATTCCCAAGCACATGGTTATAAATGACAACACAAAGTGCTCCCCATGGAATACGGATGATAATGGCTTCTCACATCCATTCATTGTGCCTTCTCTTCCCTTGAATGGCAGTTACCCACCCTTTTAAGGGATAGCAGTCAGCATGAGGGAGTGTATGTATCAAATAAGTGCAATCATCACTGCACTGGTGCTTGTAATCACTCTGTACACACAGTAAGAAACAGACATTCTGGAAGGGATCCTTGATTCTCCCCCAAATTGTCCCTTGAACTAGTCACAAGCTCTGGATGGCATTCCAACAATGGTCACTTCTCCTGGAGAGCACACACACTGGCATCAAAGCACTGGGTTTCCAGCTGTCAATGATAGGGTCATAGCACTCAGTGCTACTCAGTAGAGAATTCCCATCATATCCTGCAATTGGATAGAGACACTTCTGAAGCACTGTGGCCTCAGCATAGCATTGAGAAGTGACAGTTGTCCATGAATCTGCTAATGTATGCTTCAACAGAAGAAAGGTGGCCGTACAACCAAATCCCCACTACCACATAAATATGGTCATTTAGCCAGGCTCCTCCTGCACCAGAGTGCTTGGTTGGCCATTGGTGTAACATTGGTTCAGTGTTCCGAATAGGGATAATATTTCTCAACTGAGTTTAATATATTTAAGCCCATCATATCCTCCAAGATGATAGATCACTGCACTGGCCACCACAATCTGGCATCTTCCTGAGCTGTCTGCATATCTCCCAGTATGCTCCATTAGTCAATATTTGAGTCATATCACTCCTTATTGGCATGGCACCTGCTTTCATCAAAGCTTCCAGACATATAGATCATATCGCCCAGCATGGTAGCTCCAGCAAGGCCTTGTCGGATATTCATAGGGGCTCCAGAATACCAGACCCCATCCTCATCTGCTGTGTAGTCTAGATATTCTACTGAACTGAGGCAAGCATGGCTGTCATAGTCACCAATTACATAAGATTCGGTCATATAGGGACACTGAGGCTACATATTATCTCTTTGGAGAGATTCTTGGCAAAAAGCTCCTCATTATGGGAAACTGCTGACTTCCAAAGTCCCCAACTACCAAAAGCACTTCATTAGCTCCTAGACAAGCCCTTGTCATGGGTCCCTGCAACTGATGCCATAGTTTAGGTCTCAAATGAAACTTCTTTGCTTCATCAACTAGGGTCCTGCATTATAAACTACAGCAGATGAAAGGCTTAGCACCTCCTACATCTGTTATGTACCTGGGGGTCAGCAGGGGCTTTTGGACATACTTGAGCAGGTCAGGCAAGGATTCTTTGTCCTTCTTGGCATGCTTCACTAAATTGATGACAGCCTCAAAGACAGGCACTTCAGAATCCACCTGAGTTTTTCATCACACTTGATTAGCTTTTCCACCTCTCCTTGACCTAGAAGAATGAATTCTTCATGCTGTATCACTTCAGGAAAATGCTTCTGGCTTGAGACCTTGGCTGCTTGAATCAAGTCAACACAGTTTTAAGTTTCAGCAAAATCCCTGCTACCCAGGCAATTAGAAGGGTCCGACTGACTTTCTAAGAACTCACAGCACACTTGATTCACCTCTTTCAGCTGAAGGAGACAGGCTTTAGGGAGCAGTGTACACAAAGTCCAACAGCACTTCCATGGTAGAGGCAGTTAAACCTTGGATGTCAACATAAGGTTTCCCCTTTTCGGAAAGCTCACTAGCGAACATGGCACAGAAGTAAACACTATAGGCTGCCAGCAGAATCCGATGGGTGGGGAAGTCTTTCTGTTTCACTCTCATTGTCACATTATAGAGGGTATTGCTCTTTCTGAGGGAGTTCATTGATTGAATTGAGGATAAATTCAGCATGAGTTTTTGTCATTATGTCTTTGGAGGCCATAATGCCTCCCATCAAGCAATATGGAGAAAGAAGAAAAGGAACGCTTGGGTCCTCCAATTCTACTCCTGGGTTTACCCACCTGCACCAGGCCACAAGGGTGAGGTGGGGTACAGGGTAGCAGGTGGTTTAGGAGGAGCTGAACTGACACTCCAACCCAGAGGTTCTCCACGCATACTATTTTGAAAGGTCATTGAAATTATCAGGCTTTTCTTTTAGGTTTTCTAGGTTCTTTTTATATCTAGTTATAAAGGCCTTATCTACTCCAATATCAAGAAGAATCCAGATTTTTGTTTCAATTTTTACTTTTAAAACTTTGATCCATATGGAATTTATCCTAATATAAGATGTGATGTGTGACCCCAAGCCTAGTTTTTCCAGCCTCAGATATTAGAAAATTGAGTAATTAATTTTCCCTTCACTGCTTTCAGATGCTGCTGTTATATATACTAAATTACCATTTTACAAATGAGCCTGTTTTTTACATGTTCTATTCTCTTCCACTTAGCTGCTTATCTTATTTGTATTAATGCTAAATTTCTTTTATTTATCAAAGCACTATGATGTGTTTATACCTATTCTTCAGAATTACTCTGGCCATTGTTGCTTGCTTGGTTTTCTGCAGGTACTTTAGAATCAACTTGTTTAGTTCCAGGAAAAACCTGTTAGCATTTTTAGTAGGTTCATTTTACCTAGAGAGACTTGACGTCAGTATGATGATCAGTCTTACTAACCAAGACCATGGAATATCCTTTTATATCCAGATGCAGTTTTTTAAGTTTTCATTTTTATCTTGAATTTTTAAGTTATTCTTGTATATCTTTTTTATTGCTATAGTAAATGGGGCCTTTTTCCATTCCCATTTTATCTTTTTTAAAAAAAGATATATGAAAGCAAAACCACTGATTTCTCCGTATTGATTTTGCACCTACCCCCTTATCAAATTCTCTTGTTGTTGGTAGTACTTTATCATACCATAGATAGTGATCATTTCATCACATCCTTTTTAATATTCTAACCTTTTGTGCCCCCCCCCCTTTTGACTTCTCTTTTGTTATTGGCCGATGTCTCCAGAACAGCATTCACTAGTAGTATTACTGGTATTAGAAGACATGCTTTTCTTTTCATGATCTTAGTGGGAATGCATCCAGTGTTTCCACATTATGTTGCAGAAAACAAATATAAAGCTTAAAAATAAAATTGCTCTGAATTTAGACCCAGTGTAAAAGTCTTAAAACTAAACTCCTATTCCTAGGAAGAGGTTAGGTGTAAAACTCCATTTGCTCATAAATCCAAAGTGACAGAACAGGTAATGCCTTGTGTTGGCAGCATGTGGACTTGGCACACATTAGCGTTGGCAGATAATTTTGTTAGTATCTGTGAAAGTTCATAAATTGGAAGATCATGAGTAATACCTACATTGTATCAGACAGTGAACCCTTGATGCCTTTCCCTTTAAAATGTTTTGACTTGTTCCTCTGGTATCTTATTACTTTTTTTTTTTTCTTTTCAGACATTGTCCCCAAAGTGTTTTAATGCTTAAGAATTTCTGAAAATTCTAATAATGTCTCATTTCAAGAGACCCATCTCCTAACTTATACTCCATAATATTATAGGAATTTTGGGAATTAGAGCAAAAAAAGAAAACAAATTCTTCAAGCCTATTTCCATAATACATCTTTTATCAACTATGTATAGCCCTTTCCAGTCTTTTTTCATGTTTATGATTTTACCTATTTGTAATAATATAGTGTATCTTGTTTGCTTTCATCTTCAAACATTGTATCATGTACTCTTTTTTTGCATTCCTATCTCATCTATTTAAAAACTGAGTGACATTTTTATCAATTATTAATTGATTGAAAAATGGACTGGTCTTTTAGCTACTAAGCACTAAGTGGTGTCTTGGTTTTAAATCACCAGACTCTTATCCAAGGTAAGTTTAAAGGTGAGCTCATATAAATGAAAGCACTTCATATTCTATAAAATATGACACAAATATTGTTGATTCTAATATTTCGCAGATCAGCTGTGGGATAAATTATTGTAAAGATGACAGAAAAAGGAAAAGTGTGCTCATGAGTTTCACAGCTCACAAAAGTTGGATATTCTGTTATAAGTTCTAAATGAGTAATAGTCAATTTGTGTTTATAATTTTATCACCATTTCAGTGTGTACTTTGGAGTCTTTTGATACAATTCCTAAAATGAAAGTAAATATGCAAGACAGAATGATGATCATAGCAATTAGTTGTAATAACTTATTAAATCAAACCTTTGGTGACATCTTTATATTTTAATATGTATCTTGGGCATTTTAATTGAGGTATTTTGTGACAGTTTTTTGCATTATTAGCATACTCTTCTATATCTTCTGCTAAAAAATCATGGTCTTAACTCCCCGCTCCTGACCCCCTCACCCCATATTTTATTTTATGGTTGAGCTCAGCAGCTAGCTGCCTTTATATAATAGTAAATAATATTAAAATTGTGTATTCTTTTAAAGTTACAATATACTTTAAAAATTAGAAGGGAAAAATGCTTCAACTAGTCTAAGAACTTATCACAAACTTTTTCTAGAGTTGTTTTACCACAGTAAAAGTTTGTCAAGGAGCTAATAAACTGGGTATGTGTTACTCTTAAATAGTTGAAATTACGCTTTGTTAACTGTGAGAGACACTTTGCTTTTATGCGGTGCTTAAAAATTGTTTATTTGCTGGCTTTACTAAAAAACAAAATCTTGATTTTTATTATATTTTTATTGTTTTATCTTGCCTAATAAGCTGCCAAATGGTGTCACTTACCATACTGGAACATATCAAGACCGGTTAGCAAAGCTACAGGATCATCTTCGACAACTTTCTATTCTCTTCAGGAAGCTGAGATTGGTCTATGACAAATGCAATGAAAACTGTGGAGGAATGGATCCCATTCCAGTAGAGGCAAGTTTTAGTGATAGAGCAGCATGAGTATAAGATGTGAAATAGCTTTAAGGCATTTATAATATTATTTTCCTTCTCTTTTTCTCCTATATTAGCAATATTTCTAGGTTTTGAATTATATCAGTTTTACTCCTTGACTAAAGATGAAAATGTTGATAAATATGCATAGAATTTACTACTATGTTTTCATTATAGTATTTTAGCCTTCTGGCATCTGGGTTTATAATGGGTCTTCTATACTTGTTTTGATTTTTGTTTGTTTCTGGTGGGACAAGTAGGGGTATCTGAGGGCATGATTTTTACTAGAACTTTTAATAATATTGTAAAATATTTTTAAAATTATTTTCACGAAGGTTCTTTACAGATAACAGACTTTTCATCATTGTTAATTCAGATTTGATGTTAACCCAGTGGAATTACTCTATTTTTAAAATAGATTCTCCAAATTTAATCTTGAGTTATAGATATTTTTTAGTTATTAGGTATGTGATGTTTTTATTAGTACTCCTTCTTTTTGTTTGAGAAGTTATATCTTTGCCACCAAAGGAAGCTAAAAGGTTTATGTGTTCTCTCGCTACATATAAAGAGCAATTTCATGTGATCAGTACTTCATTTTGAGTGATCAGCATGTAAAGGATGAACAGAGATGAGGAAACTGCAACAGAGCTTGAAAAGAAGTGGTTGAAGATGTGGGGAAAATATCAGAAAAGTGATCATTGTTAAATGTTGCAGAGAAGTCAGTAAAATAAGGAATCAAAATTGTTGAGCAGATTTTGCTAGAGAGAAATTGTTGGTATATGATATGGTAGCAGCAAGAAGCCAGATCATGCTGGATTGAAGATTAAGCTGGACGTAGAAACTGGAGCCAGCTAGTTAATAATACTCTCTGATGAAGCTTAGATAAAAAGCAAGAGAGGGGAAGCAGTAGATGGAAGGAGGGATGGGCTCAAGGGTTTTTGCTTTTTCCCTTTAACTGGGATCGATGGCAACATATTGAAATGATAAAGGCAGGAAGAAAGAAAAAAAAGGGAGAAAGGAAATAATGAAGACAGGAGGACAGAAGACTCAGCACAAGAACGGACACAAATCATATTCAGCTCTGCATTAGGAGGGTAGAAAGGAAGAAAGGGTGAGTGATTTGGCTAGATGACTCCCAGTTTTACTACAAGAGTTGTACAGGGCTGGGAGAGTTGTTTAACTCTGGCCTGTTCTTATATTGGTAATATAAGATGGTAGAGACTAGATGATTCCTGAAGTCCCTGTCACATCTAGGAGAATGTAATTCTTTCCTTCAGATACCTAGGGGTTTGTCAAATTCACTTATTCACAAATCATACATATTTAATTATAATTCTACCAGAAGTTTCAATTTTATATAGTTTATTTTTTTCTATAGCAAAATGTAACAAATTAACTCAAAGCAACTAAAAGAATTTAAGATGTCTAGAAATCTGTGTAAACAATGAGATTCTAGATAAGCAGTTTAATAACACCTAATACACATCCATGAGGATCCTTTCTTTCTAGTATAGATGAAGGATGACCTGTCTGATGAATATCTTAAGGGCAGGAAGCACATCTTATTTGGCATTATTTGTGCAATACCTTACCCAAAGACTGGCAATTAATTGCTGAGTAAATGAGTAAATGTATGTGACAGCCAATGTTATTTAAGGACTGTTTTGTAAAACAAACCTAAAAACCTAATACATGGAATGCATCAAAATGATAAACTTCTAAGGCTGCTTGTTGTTTCAGGCCATCACCTAAATTGAAATTTATTTTGTACTATTAAAAGTGTATAAACTGACCTTAATCTAATGCACTATGTATACCAATATAATCGTAATATTTGTGTCATATTTTTGACCTTTAACCTTTGTTTGTTACTCCCAGCAACTTATTCCATATGTGGAAGAAGATGGCTCAAAGAATGATGACCGGGCTGGCCCCCCTCGTTTTGCTAGTGAAGAGAGGCGAGAAATTGCTGAAGTAAATAAAGTAAGTTATTAGTCTGTATATTTTTAATTTCGGAATTAGTGATAAAAATTACAAGAGAATCTAATATAACTCAAAAAACATAATTTGAATTATAAGTACATTATTAAATTATGCTTTGCTTCTGTGGCAAACTTACCCTGTTTAGAATACAACCAAGAACTAAAAGGTAAGCAGAAATTCCATCTGAATAGTCAGAAGAGATCACAAAATTTATGAAAGGAAGCTTTTAGAAGAGCTCTGTAGGCTCTCACTTGCAACCATTTACTTTTTTCTTTTCTTGGCAGAATACTGGCTTCATAG
The DNA here is from genome assembly GCF_030445035.2 of Dasypus novemcinctus. Classification (NCBI taxonomy): domain Eukaryota; kingdom Metazoa; phylum Chordata; class Mammalia; order Cingulata; family Dasypodidae; genus Dasypus; species Dasypus novemcinctus. Next base: position 81,241,376 of record NC_080686.1, read on the forward strand.
CTTACAGCAGTTTTGGAGCAACAAATGATAACAAATTTACAATTAGGAAACAAGAATGTCTCAACACTTGAATAAGAAATTGAAAGAGTTATCAAAATATCACCCCCAAAAAGTTCCTGGCTTCAGTGCATTTATTGCTGATACTTTGAAAAGTTCAGGTGGTAATGTTCAGATAATTCATGATGTTCTAATGTTCATGAAACGTGGAAACATAGGGAAAATTGTTAGTTCATTCTGTGGTGGAAGCAAGTCCAAGCTAACAAAAATGGCACAATAAGTGAAACTACCAATCTCACTCTCAGTTACAAATACAGACATACACCCTGGAAATTCTTACTTCTAGGTAATAGAACACATCAGTGTATTAACAGTCTATCCACCACAACCAAATTGGATTTGGCTGAGGTTTGAGAATAATTTGATTTTCATATATAATATGTAATCTCAGTAGATTAAATCGGAAAAAAGGTTTCTCTCAGATGTCTAAAAGAAATTTGATTGAATTCAATATCCATTAATGACTCAAAGAATGTTTAAAACTGTTAGCAAGATTAGAGTATTTCATATCAGTAGCCAATATTTTTCATATAGGTAAAATATAGAAATCTTCATATTAAAACAATTATGTTTGACAGTGCTATGTTTAATATTATATTAGAAGTTGTAGCCACTATAAAAAGGCAAGAAAAATAAATATTAGGACACTAGAGATACAATATGTACAAACATATTAGAAAGCATGAAGGAAGTGTTTATAGATAAGTTAGAGTTGATAAAAGTTTGATAAAGGGATTTAATACAAGATTTGGTACCATTACCTTGTTATAAACCAATTAGATTATCAGACATCTCATTCATAATTGCAACAACAAATATTAAATTGTTAGGAATTATCTCTGATATGTGTGACTAAACTTTATTAAGATATATAAAAGAAGTTTTGAATAGTTAAAAGGACAAAGTTTTTATATAGGATAATAAATATTATAAAAACGTCAGTCTTGATTATTTCAGTTTTAATGTAGTAACAGTTAAAACCAAATAGAACTTTTCTTGAAAATATACAAAATAATAGGGTTTAGTGCAATATCAATCCAAATCTAAGTAGAATTTCTTTCTTGAAAGTATACAAGAATATCAAAGAGAATTCAGATGAATAAGAGTAATAAAACAGACTCTTTGCTTTAAAAATTAAAACATGATTGAAACATATTATAGAAGTGGTAATGAAATGAATTGTACTGGCAGAAGAATAGACAGTAGTAAAATCTAGACAAAAAAAGAACACTGTAATGTTTTTAAAAAGGAGAAATATACATTAAGAATATTTGCAGCAAATTTCACAGTAATGAATGACTATCATATACAACTCACAGTAGGAAATTGGTGGGTGCTGAGAAGCAGTTTGAGGATTTTATTAAGTCTTGAAGAAAACTGTTTGGCAGTATAACGCATTCATTTAAAATGTTTCTGTTGATTATCTGTATACCTAGTTCACAGAAGTGTTTCTATTGATAATCTGTGTGCTTAATTCCCTCAGTAATGTGTCTTATTTTTCTCTGAAATACGGATTTTAAAAATAACATACAATGAAATGGGTATATAAATAAAACACATTGTGATGGTAACTTTGATTTTGGAGTACCACATGTAAAACATAAATATGATTTGTTCTCTGTACTCTGAAAAGTTTGTAAAGATTTTACAGTATTTTTGGGAAAAAAGCTGTGCAAATTCAGAAAGAGAAATTTTCTAAATTAATTTCACGTCTAAGTTCTTTCTTTTTGTCCAATTTGACATCCTAGTAATAGTCCAATTTATCCTTTATTTTTAAAAAGAATTTCTGGTACAATAACATGGTAATAGTTTGACAGTATGTAATCAAAGTTTTACTAGCTTGTGGCTTAGAACTTTGCATTTTAAGTTTGGAAGGATGTAATTGATAAAAAGAATATGATATTTGAGAGGATTTCTTTCTTCTTTACAGCCTGTCTTTCCTGAACTTTCCTACACTTTCCTTACCCCAATCCTTTCAATGTAGTTATACCATAATTGAGGTTTAATAAATATTCTGTGTTTATATTAAGTCTATATAAATATTGCTTATTGCCAATGCACATTTTTTTTTTTACTCTTTATGGTTTTATTTCACACAAAACTTGAAAATAAGCTGTCTATTCATTTTCTTCGCTGCGTAGCCGGGCATTGGGATTGGTGACTCTAATGGCCAGCTGGGCTGCTCTTTCCACCATGGCTTTGCGGTTCTTAGAAGAAACATTGTGAGCAATCTCAGCACAGTAAGATTTGTTGTACATCAGCAGCACTTCCAGCTCCTTGACATTGTGGACCAGGAACTTTCGGAAGCCGCTGGGTAGCATGTGCTTCGTTTTCTTGTTTCTCCCATAACCGATGTTAGGCATCAAGACCTGGCCCTTGAATCTTCTCCACACCCTGTTGTCAATGCCTCTGGGTTTCCGCCAGTTACACTTGATTTTGACATATCTGTCTGACTGGTGCCTGATGAACTTCTTGATCCTCTTTTTGACTATCTTGGGCTTCACTAGGGGTCTGAGGGCAGCCATGATGCCTTCAAGAAAGAGGCAGAACACATCTAAGAAAGAGTCCTGGAAGAAGGCCTTCCTTCCTAGGGCTTGAACACTGTCGCAGAGTATCTTCCAATCACCAGCTACTGAGGAAATTGGAAATGGAATGGGCATCTCTGCCACTCTTGCTTTCCCTCCCATCTCTGAAGCTGGTAGAATACTAGCCATTCTCCAGACGTGATCCTGGGAGGTGCCAATGCACATATTAAACTGAGGTTACATCCTCTTGGTTGAACAATCTTTGTTTTCCTGGAATTAATAATTACCTTTTTATTATTTTTAAAAAATATATGTCTGCTTTTTTATGCATCTCTGGCAGCATCTCACTGCTGTTTTCCAACTTTTCACATAGTAAAAATCATCAATTTATTGGTTCCATTTTTTTCTTTTTCCTTTGAGTCCTCTACCCTCCTGCCAAGACTAGATTGTGTGCTCTGTGTAGGTCTGTTACTCAGCTGTTGTCCTGGAACTTTCCTTCACCTCTTCTTTGTTGTTTACACTAATTTGTCAATCTCGTGTCTTTTCTTTCTTGGTTTATTTCCTCGTTGGTAAACTACATGCTTCAGAGGCCCTTTAGAAGGAATGCAAAGGACTTAATTTCTAAATCCTGACATGTTGGTCCAATTGATAGTTTGGCTGGCTATAAAATCCTATGTTATAAGTCAGGGGTTCTTAACATTTTTTGTTCCATGGATCCCTTTGCCAGTCAGGTGAAAACCACAGACACCTTACTAAGTCCACACTATATTGTATATTACTTAATAAATATGCCACACCCACACCAACCTGTCCCCACAAGAATAATGATTTGTTTGTTTTTTTATTTCAAATCAAGCTCATGAACCCCTTGTTAAGAACCCCTGTTGTAAATTATTTCCCCTCAGAATTTTGGAGGTATTTTTTCCATAATCTTCTAGTAAAGAAGTTGACAAATTTCTTCTGTAAGGGACAAGATAGTAAGTATTTTTAAACCCTGCAGAGTCCTTATGGTCCATGTTACATATTGTTCCATGTTTTTTTTTTCCTTTTATAATCCTTTAAAAATGTAAAAATCATTCTTAACTTGTGGACCATATAAAAATAGATTCCTGCTCTAGTATGCAATTGTTGAGAAAGTCCAGTACCATTCCTAATCCTTCACCAGTGACCTGCTTTTTTTTCCACTAAAAACTTTTAAAATCCCCTTATCCCTGGTATTCTGAATTTTTTAATCAAATGTCTAAGTGTATTCTTTTACTCATTTGGAGGATCCATTTACTTTGGAAATTCAGTTTGGAACATTTGCTTTTGGTAATTTTCTCTTGTTTTCTTTTTTTCACTCTGCCTAGAATGCTTATTAGTTTGATGCTGGATCTCATAGATTTATATCTCCTAAAATTCCATCTATATTTCTAAGTTACTTTTTTGGGGGGTTTCCTCTTTTAATTTCTCTTTTTTCATATTAAAATTCTGTTCTTGTATTAGTTTTTTTCTGCTTTTTAAAGTTTTATTTTTTATCTGTGTTCCCTTTTTTCATATCCATTTTGTTTTTTTGTCTTTCTTGGTGGAGTCATGAAAAATCTGGTGAGCATCTGCTGTTTAAACATAAGCTGCTTATATCAGGAGTGAGGCTGTGGAAAGCCTTTTTATGGTTGAATAATCTTCCATTGTATGTATGTACCACATTTTGTTTATCCATTCATTGGTTGATGGATACTTGGGTTGCTTCAGTTTTGGAGCAGTTATGAATAATGCCACTAAGAACATCAGTATGTATGTATCTTTTTGAGTCCCTGCTTTCAATTGTTTAGGGTATAAACTTAGAAGTGAGATTGTCATGTCATATGGTAATTCTATACTTGACTTTCTGAGGATCAGGCAAACCATATTCCACAGTGGCTGCATCATTTTACATTCCCACCAACAATAAATGAGTATTCTTATTTCTACATAGCATCTCCAACACTTGTTGTTTCTTGTTTTTTTTTTAATAGTGACCATTGTAGTGGATGTGAAAAGGTATTGCATTGTGGTTTTGATTTGTATTTCTCTAATGGCTAATGATGTTTAGCGTATGTTTCATTTGCTTTGGCGTATTTGTATATCTTCTTTGGAGAAATGTCTTTAAGTCTTTTACCCACTTTTTATTTGGGTGGTGGTGGTTTCGTTGTTTAGTTGTAGGAGTTCTTTATATATTCTGGATACTAAACCCTTATCGAATATGTGGTTTCCAAACATCTCCCGTTCTGTAGGTTTTCTTTTTACCTTCATGATGAAATCCTTAGAAGGTTTTATTTTTCATGTAGTCTCATTTATCTAATTTTATCTAATTTCATGTAGTCTCATTTATCTAATTTTTCTTTTGCTGTGCATGCTTTTGGTATAAAGTCTAAGAAAGCATTGCTTAACCATGAGGTCCAGAAAATGGTTCCCTATGTTTCTTTCTAGGAGTTTAATAATTTGGTCTTATATTTAGCTCTTGATTTATTTTGAGTTGATTTTTGTATATGGTCTGAGGGTAGGGATTCACCTTCATTTTTTTGCATATAGATATCCAGTTTTTTGGCATCATTGTTGAATAGACTAGTCTTTCCCCATTGAATGGATTTGGTACCCCTGTCAAAAATCAGTTGACAATAGGTGTGAAGGTTTATTTCTGAGCTCTCAATTCAGATCCATTGGTCTGCATGTTTGTTTGTGTGCCAGTACCATGCTATTTGTATGACTGTAGCTTTGTAATAAGTTTTAAAAGAATGCGTGTGAGATCACCGCTTTTTTTCTTTTTCAAGATGGCTTTGGCTATTCTGTCCCTTATGCTTCAGTGATTGGCTTTTCCATTTCTGCATAAAGGACTTTTGGAACTTTGACTGGGATTGCACTGAATCTGTTAATTCTCTTTTGGTAGAATTTACATCTTACTAATATTTGCTATTGGTCTATTGCTATCTTTTATTTCTTCTTAGTCTAGGTAGTTTGTATGTTTCTAGGAATTTGTCCATTTCATTGAACTAGGTTATCTAGTTTGAAATACAGTTCATTGTATCCTCTTACAATCCTTTTTATTTCTTTAGGTGCAGTGTAATATCCCTCCTTGCATTTCTGATTTTAGTTATTTTGTTAGTCTCCCTAACAATTTGTTTATTTTAATGATCTTTTCAAAGAATCAACTTTGGTTTTGTCGTCTTTTTTATTTATTAGTATCTATTTAATTTATCTCTGCTCTAATCTTTATTTCCTTCCTTCAGCTCACTTTACCTCTTCTTTTTCCTTGATCTGCAGTTGTGAGGTTGGTTCACTGATTTGAGACCTTTCTTTTTTTTTTTATTCAGTAAATTTTTATTGAGTATCTTTGAGCCAGGCAGCCAGGCACTGCACTAGGTTCCAGGGATACAATGATAAAGAACAATAGCACCTATACTCACAAATATCATTTAATGCAGGGAGACAGATATTAATCAGACAATCACATAAATAAAAAATTAAAACTATGAGGAATGCTTTCCAGGTGGAGGGAGCAGTGTGTGCAAAGATCTTGTGGCAGGAAGGGAGGGGATCATATATTAGGGAATGGGAAGAGTTCAGAGTGATAGGAACAAATAGAACAAAGTGACTGAGAGCAGTGACCCTGAAGAGGTGGGTGGGGGTGGGTTGGGCTCTTCCAGGCCAAGGAGAGGTTTCCTTAAGAACCATCAGAGAGGGAATCAGATATGGCTCAAGAGATTAAGCCTCTGCCTACCATATGGGAGAACCCTGGTCTGATTCCTGGGACATCCTGGTGAAAAAGAAGAAGAGAAAGCATGCCTGCGTGGTGAGCCAGTGCCCACACGGTGAGCCGAGTGCCCGCATGGTGAGCCAAGTGCCCATATGAGTACCTGCATGGTGAGCCAGTGCCTGCGTAAGTGAGTCATACAGCAAGATGATGATGCAACAAAAGAGAGACAAAGGGGAGAGTCAAAGTGAAGTGCAGCAGAGACCAGGAACTGAGGTGGAGCAATTGACAGGGAACCTCTCTCCACATCACAGATCTCCAGGATCAAATCCCTTGACTCCTAGAGGAGAAAGATGGGAAGAGAAGACAAAAAAGAGAAAGAGATCCAGAAGATCACACAGAGAATGGACACAGACAGTAAAAACAGCAGGGCAGGATAGGGAGGGGAGGAAAAAAAAAATCAGAGATTTAGTATTTGTCCAAACTTGGCCAGGGGCTGAAGTCAGAGAGCTGAACCGGTAAGGTACACTAGTGAATAGCATGTTATAAGCTGGTGGAAGAGAAGTGGGCAGGACTGATAGGTTTGGGTAAAATCATCTGTGCTTCCTGAGTGGAATTCAGAAAGCCTAAGGGAGTTGTTCTGTTTGATCCCAACAGCTCTGAGAGGGAGGGAGGAAGGAAGAGAAAGGACAAGGTTCATAAGCTTATTCAAGAAGAAATTCATAGTATTACTGCTTTCCTTAGAGCTATATCTTCTCTCAGTTCACCTTTTCTCCTAGCCCCACAGTTGCCTATTTTCATTATTATTGATGGCCTTTGTAAATTGTTCCAGCCTACAGAGATCAGACAGCAAACTAAATGGGCTTGTCATTGTGTAGAACATATTGACATGTGGGAACTTCACAAATTCAGGACCATTACAATCTCTGTCAACATTTTCTAGGGGAGAATGGGTTTTGTTTGTTTTTTTAAATTATTTTTTATATCAGTGTTACAGATTACTCAGTTAACACACGATAACTACAATAACAATAAATCTGCTTTAGTCAGTGGTTACACTCCCCCATTATTTTTGTTCATTCCTTAATCTTGAGGGATTTGGGATGATGTCTACTCTAACTGCTTTAGGCTGGGAAGGGGCATAGATATTATGGGGCAGAAGGTTGGAATTGTTTTGCTTGCATTTAGGAATGGGCTGGTCCATCATCATCATTTTGTTAGTTGTCCTGGGTAGGCTTGAAAAACTAGAGAATGGAAGTTGACCACATACCTGCTGGGTTTCAGGGCTCAATCAGCATAGGAATGATGCAGAGGCTTTAGTCTCTGAGAAATAAACTTAAGTAAATTGAAAATTATATATTCAAATAAAAGAAGTAGAAGAAACATTACTCCTTGTATAACTGTTATACTGGGGAAATAGCTTTTCATATACTCCAAGAATTCACTGAGGGAGTGTTGTTTTCATTGAGTTGTGTAGCTTGCCTTATAGTGTCTGGACATCCCTAGGACCCTCAGGAGCACTTTCGTTTGAGGCCTTGTTTACCTCGGCAATTTGTGAAATCTGGCTAAGTCCTGCATAAGCATAACCTCCAGAATGATTTCCCATTTCTCTTTGAAATCTCTTAGCCATAAAAACTATTTTCTTTAATATTTCCCTCTTTTAATTATAATCCCTTGGTGCCAGAGAGGTCCATCCCTGGGAGACCTGTCCCACATGGTGCAAGGGAGGTAATGAGTTTATCTTCAGAGTTTGGCTTAGGGAGAGAGGACACTTGAGCAACAAGGAATTTTGCAGGAGGTAACTCTTAGACATTAGTTATAATTAGGCTTAGCTTCATTATTACAGGAATAAGATTCATAGGTACAAACTTTAATATTGAGGGCTTGGCTTATTAGCCTATTTTCTTTTATTAGGCAAGGCTAATTATTCCATTCCTTTTGGCCATTTAACTTGACTTGAGAAAGTAGTAGGACTTCCGCAGGTGGGGAAGGTTAATATTCGTTTAGCTACTGTGAGGAGGACAAGGGAAAGCCTCCATCTATCCAGAAAAAAATATGTATGGCAACAAGGACACATTTATATCCCATAGAAGTATGTAGCTATATAAAGTTCAAGATGTCCCAAGGGCCCTGTCAACACCTGCCACCTGACCTTGTCCCAATTTCCCTTCTTAACAGTGCTGTGTTAATTGACAGGTAGAACTCTAATTTATATACTTGCCTTGCCTCTCATGTAAACTACTTTTTTTTGCTGAAGGTGAAGCTTTGACATGCACCTAATGGCATGCACTTTCAGAAATGCTTCAGCTTAAAACAATCTAACTGACAAGAAAAGTTGGTTGTTTTTGTGACATGTAATGTTTTTCTAAGAATAAAAAACGGAACATTCCCATACAGCACATCTATTGTTGACACTTAACGTTGATGTGGTACTTTTGTTGCAATTGTTGCAAGAATGTTAAAAAAATTTCTCTTAACTATAACCCATCTTTTGTGTTTGGTGTATTTTTTCCCCATATACCACCTTATTATTAACACCTTATATTTGCAATGTACTTTTATTGTGATATTGAAATTTTTATGTTTGTGCCATTAACCACAGTCCTCTTCCACAACAGAGTTCACTATGCTATTCAATCCATGTTTCATCCTTTAGCTTTCCTTCTAATGACACACATGACTCTAAACTTTCCCTTTCAGTCACAATCATACCCACATATGAGCACTGCTAATTACATTCACTATAATCTACTATCCTCAGCTCTATCCATTTTCTTTTTTTTTTCTTCCTTTTTTAAAACTTTATTTTCAAAGAAGTTTTAGATTACAGAAAAGTTACATCGATTATATAGGAGACTCCCATAACCCACTCCAATTCCTCACATTTCCCCGTTAATAACATCTTACTTTAATGTGGTACATTTGTTACAATTGATGAACAAATATTGAAGCATTGCTACTAACCATTATGGTTTACACTTTGCTCTGCACAACTGTACAGGTGTTGACAAAATGTATAAGGACTGAAACAGTTATTGCAAAAAGTTGCAGAACAATTCTAATGTCCTAAAAATGCCCTATGTTCCACCCATTCTTAAGTGATACTGAGCTGTGGCAGTCTCAGTCACATTCCCATTTAAATTAATAATTTGGCCCCTGCCAAAAATAACTGGATAGACCACCTTCGGTGGTGTGCTGGTAAACTATCTGGGCAAAAAAGAAATGAACTACATTGTAGCAATTGCAACCATTTACAATCAACATTATTAAAAACTCTACACAAATAAAGCCTCAGCTCTCCATTCTCTATCCTCATTCTATCTTCTGGTGACCAGTCTTATAACTATTAACCCCATGACTTTGATCATTACATTTAGTTCATATTAATGAGGTCATACAATATTTGTCCTTTGTGTCTGGTTTCACTCAAAAGAATGTCCTCAAGGTTCGTCCATGTTGTCATATGCACCAAGACTTCATTTCTTCTTAGTGCTGAATAATATTCCATCATATGTATATATCACATTTTGTTTATACATTCATCAGTTGATGGACATCTGAATTGTTTCCATTTTTTGTCAATTAGGAATAATGCCACTATGAACATTGCTGTGCAAATGTCTGTTCACATCCCTGCTTTCAGTTCTGAATATATACTAGCAGTGGGATTACTAGATCACCCTGCAGATCAATATTTAACTTCTTGAGGAACTGCCAGTCTTCCACAGCAGCTGTACCGTTCTGCATTCCCACAGACATTGAATTAGTGTTCCTGTTTCTCCACTTCCTCTCCCAACACTTTTAGTTTTCTGTTTTTTATAATAGTGACCATTCCAATAGGTGTGAAATGATATCTTATTGTAGTTTGATTTTCCTATTATCTATCGATGTTGAATATCTTTTCATAGGCATTTTTGCCATTTGTATTTTCTCTTTGGAAAAATGCTCAAGTCTTTTGCCCATTTGTCAATTTGGTTGTCTTTTTATCATTGAGTTCTAGGATCAAAATTTATTGGTTATGTTGTTTCAAAATATTTTTTTTCTTTGAGGAGCTTGTCTTTTCACCTTGGCAAAGTCCTTTTTTTAATAACTTTATTTAGTACATTTAATAATTGAAAATATAAACAATTAAGAACTAAAAACAAAACACAATTGAATAAAAACATCCATTTCTCAATTAAATGTACTGGGTACATATACATGCTTTTTTAATCACACAATATGTTACACAGTGTATGTGGTTCATAGTAATGCAGTCATACAGTATTTGTCCTTTAGTGTCTGGCTTGCTTTGCTCAACATAATGTCCTCCAGGTTCATCCGTGTTGTCATGTGCTTTACTACTTCATTTCTCCTTAGAGCTGCACAATATTCTTTTGTGTGAATACACCACAATTTGTTCATCCATTTATTAATTGTCCAGTTGTCCAAAAAGTTATTTCCAACTTTTAGCAATCATTAATAATGCCTCAGTGAACATCAGTGTGCAGATATCTGTTCGTGTTACTGCTCTCAGTTCTTCTGGATAGGTACCCTGTAGTGGTATTGCAGGGTCACATGGCAGGTGTATATTAAGCTTCTTTAGGAACTGCCGAACAGTCATCCATGGTGACCGTACCATTCTGCATTTCTGCCAACACTGAATAAGTGTTCTATCTCTCCACATCCTGTACAACACTTGTAGTTCTCTGTGTTTTTAATAGGGGCTATTCTGATAGGTGTGAAATGATATCTCATTGTAGTTTTGATTTACGTTGCCCTAATCATTGAGCATTTCTTCATATGTTTGTTGCGGGGTGTTCTGTTTTTTTTTTTTGCCATTTGTATTTCTTCTTTGGATAGATGTCTCTTCAAGTCTTTTGCCCATTTTTTACTTGGGTCATTTGTCTTTTAATTGCTGAGTTGTAACATCTCTTTATATATCCTGGATATTAAACCCTTATTGGATATGTGATTTCCAAATATTTCCTCCCATTGATTTGGCTTCCTTTTCACCCTTTTGACAAAGTCTTGTGAGGTACAAAAGTGTTTAATTTTGAGGAGGTCCCATTTATATATTTTTTCTTTTGTTGCTCGTGCTTTGGAAGTAAGAACCAAGAAACCACCACCTACTACAAGGTCTTGAAGATGTTTCCTACATTTTCTTCTAGAAGTTTTATGGTCCTGGCTTTTATATTTAGGTCTTTGATCCATTCTGAGTTGATTCTTGTAAAGGTAGTGAGAGAGGGTTCCTCTTTCATTCTTTTGGTTATAGATATCCATTTGTCCAGCACCATTGTTGAGGTTGAGTATTTTGTCCTGTTAACATGGGCTTGATAGGTTTGTCAAAAGCCAGTTGACTGTATAGGTGATGGTTTATTTCTGGATTCTCAATTCTATTCCACTGATTGATTTGTCTGTCTTTATGCCAGTACCATGCTGTTTTGACCACTATAGCTTTGTAATATGTTTCCAGGTCAAGCACTGAAATTCCTCCTATGCCACTCTTCTTTTTTAGAATGCTTTTGGCTATTCAGGTGTACTTTCCCTTCCAAATGAATTTGGTAATTGCCTTTTCTAATTCTGTTAAGTAAGCTGTTGGGATTTTGATTGGTACTGCTTTTGAATCTATAAATCAGTTTGGGTAAGATTGACATCTTCACAATATTTATTCTTCCAATCCATGAACGCAGAATGTCTTTCCATTTGTTTAGGTCTTTTAAAATCTCTTTTAGCATCGGTTTGTAGTTCTCTGCTGATAGGTCCTGTACTTCTTTGGTTAAATTCCTAGGTATTTGAGTCTTTTTGTTGCTATTGTAAAGGGAATTTTCCCCCTGATTTCCTCCCCAGATTGGTCATTACTATTGTACAAAAACATTACTGATTTTTGTGTTCTAATCTTATATCCTGACACTTTGCTGAACTCATTAGCTCAAATAGCTTTGTCGTGGCTACTTCAGAATTTTCTAAGTACTGGATCATGTCATCATCAAACAGAGAGTTTTACTTCTTCTTTTCCTATTTGGATGCCTTTAATTTTTTTCTTCTTGTCTAATTGCCCTAATTAGAACTTCTAGTACAATACTGAATAACAGTGATGACACTGGGCATCCTTGTCTTGTTCCCTATCTTAAAGGGAAAGTGTTCAACCTTTCCCCATTGAGTACAGTGTTGGCTGTGGGTTTTTTTTTTTTTGTATATTCCTTTTATCAGATTGAGGAATTTTCCTTCTATTCCTATCTTTTGAAGTGTTTTTTTAAAAAAAGGATGCTGGATTTTGTTGAATGCCTTTTCTGCATTGATATGATCATGTGGGTTTTTTTCCTTCAATTTGTTAATGTCTATTAGGTTGATTGATTTTCTTACATTGAACCAGGCTTGCATACCAAGAATAAATCCTACTTGGTCATGATGTATAAGTTGTTTGATATGCTGTTGGATTCGATTTACAAGTATTTTGCTGAGAATTTTTGCATCTATGTTCATTAGAGAGATTGGTCTGTAATTTTCTTTTCTTGTAGTATCTTTATCTGGCTATGGTTTAGGGTGATGTTGGCTTCATAAAATGTGTTGGGTAATTTTCCCTCCTCTTCAGTTTTTTGGAAGACTTTTAAATGGGATTGGTGTTAATTCTTCTTTAAATACTTGGTAGAATTCACCTGTTACACAATCTGGACCTGGACTTTTCATTGTTGAAAGATTTTTGATGACTGATTCAATCTTTTTAATGTGATTGGTTTGTTAAGTTCTTGTATTTCTTGTAGTGTCAGTGTAGGTTGTGCATTTATCCATTTCATCTAGGTTGTCTAGTTTATTGGCATATTGTTCCTCGTAATACCTCTTATGAGTCTTTTTATTTCTTTGGGGTCAGTTGTAACTTTCCCCTTTTATTTCTGATTGTATTTATTTACATCTTCTCTCTTTTTTTCTTTGTTAGTTCAGCTAGGGGTTTGTCAGTTTTATTGATCTTCTCAAAGAACCAGCTTTTGGTTTTGTTGATTTTCTCCATTTTTTTTTTCTCTCAATTTCATTTATTTCTACTCTAATCTTTATTATTTCTTTCCTTCTGTTTGCTTTGGGATTGGTTTACTGTTCTTTTTCTAGTTTCTCTAGTTAGTTGTTCAGTTAAATCCTTGAGTTAGCTCTTCTTTTTTTATTTCACTTGGGATTTCTTCTTTGACCCGCTGATTATTTAGGAGTGTGTTGTTCAGCCTCCACACATTTGCAAATGTACTTTTTCCTTATAAATTTACTTTTTTCCTGACTATTACTGATATCCAGTTTCATTCCATTATGATCTGAGAAGGTGCTTTGTGTAATTTCAGTCTTTTTGTATTTATTGAGAGCTGCATTGTGCCATAATATGTGGTCTATCCTGGAGAAGGATCCATGGGCACTTGAGAAGAATGTATAACACACTGAGTTTAGATGCAGCATTCTGTATATGTCTGTTAGTTCTAACTCACTTATCATGTTTTCAAGTTCTCTGTTTCCTTGTTGATCCTCTGTCTAGTTGTTCTATCTAATGATGTGAGTGGGAGTTGAAGTCTCCAACGATTATTGTAGGGATGTCTGATTCTACCTTCAATTTTCCCAGGGTTTGTCTCATGTATTTTGAGGCACCCTGATTAGGTGCGTAGCTATTTATGACTGTTATATCTTCCTAGCAGATTGTCCCTTTTATTAATATATAATGGCCTTCTGTATCACCTATAACTTTTTTGCATTTAAAGTATGTTTTGTCTGATATTAGTACAGCTACCCCTGCTCTTATTTGGTTACTATTCACGTGGAGTATCTTTTTCCAACATTTCACTTTTAGCTGGTTTGTATCCCTGAATCTAAGGTGAGTTTCTTGTAAGTACGATATGGATGGCTTATGTTTTTTTTTTTTTTCATTCCGTCAGCTTGTATCTTTTGATTGGAGAGTTTAATCCATTCACATTCAGTGATATTACTATAAATGCACTATTTACTTCCACCATTTCATTCTTTGGTTTTCATATGTCATATTTTATTTTTGTCTGTCTTTTTATTCTTTTGGTTATCCTTTCTGCTATTTTTTCTTCTATACTCTCCTCCAAGCCATTCTTCCCTGTCTTTTTATTTCAGGTTCTAAGGCTGTCTTTAATATTTCCTGCGAAGGAGGATTCTTTTTTGCAAATACTCTGAGTTTCTGTTTGTATGTGAATATTTTATCCTCAGTTTCATAGCTGAAGGACAGTTACCCTGGATAAAGAATTCTCGGCTGGCAGTTTTTCTCTTTCAGTATCCTAATTGTATCATACCACTGTCTTCTCGCCTCCATTGTTTATGAAGAGAAATTGGCACTGTCTCACTGGGCATTCCTTGTATGTGGTGGTTTGCTTCTCCCATGCTGCTCGAAAATTTTCTCTTTATCTTTGACATTTACATTCTGAATAGTATGTGTCTTGGAGTAAGTCTATTCAGATTTATTCTGATTGGGGTACGGTGCACTTCTTAGACATGTAAGTTCATTTCTTTAATGAGAGTTGGGAAATTTTCACCTGTTATTTCCTCAAATACTTTTTTTGCCCCTTTTTTCTTTCTCCTGGAACTCCCATAACATGTATATTGTGTTTTGTGTTGTCATTCAATTCTCTGGCCCCTGCTCAATTTTTCCCATTCTTTTCTCTCTTCATTTTATGCCATTTTGTCTTCTGTAACACTTATTCTTACATCATTTTGAGTCTGCTGTTTTATGCCTCCAGTGTGTTTTTGATCTCACTTATTGTGTCTTTCATTCTCATGAGCTCTGTTACTTTTCTATTCAGGATTTCAAATTCTTTGCCCTCACTCAGTATCTTCTTGATGTCATTTATTTCTTTAACTATATTGTCTTTCAACTCATTAATTTGATTTTGGAAATTTGTGCACATCTCATTGGTTAGTTCTCTCAAATCCTGCGTCTCTTCTGGGGCTTTGATTTCTTCCTTTTCTTGGGCCAGGTCTTCTATTTTCTAATATAGTTCATAATTTTTTGCTGATGTCTAGGCATCCAATTAGGATGTAGTTTACTCAGATGCACAATTTCCCTCTTTGCCCTTTGATTCTTTGCTCGACCTTGATTGTTAGGATCATCCCTGCTGGTTGGTCAAAACTGGGCACTGGACCCAGTAACTGGTTGTAGACTCACTTCCTGGGGCCTTGGAGAGGGTGGCTATACAGACTGGAAAAAGCCTCTCTTATTTTTAATTTTCTTGCATGCACTTCCTTGGTGTGCCAGTAGATGGCATTCTTTGGCAGCTGTCAGTTCAGTGCCTGGTCAGAGTGTATTTGTGGCAATACAAACCGGATCAATGTGATAGAGCTTCCTGTCTGGATCCTTGTAATTTAAACTTTCTCTGAGGTAGTTCTCTAGCCTCCTCTGCCAGACCCCTCCCTTTTCCAGGCTAATAAATACTCCCACTCCCCTCTGAATTCTCCACAACCAGTTCTGGTTAGCAGAGAGGGAGATTGGGAGGGTCTTATATCTTTAGCCCCTTGCCAGCTCTCAAGGCCAACAATGGTGCAGCCCCAGCCAGCCTGGAAGGGCTCATGGGACCCAGCAGACCAAATTTGTGAGTCCAAAGCAGAGTCAGCCTTGGGCTGTGTCCCTCTCACTCCCCTTTCCTGGGGAGTGCGTCCTCAGCAATCAGTCCCAGCTATATGAGAGAAATTGCAAGGGCTGGATTTCTCCAGGGTGTGTCAGGGTGTGTCTGTCTCCTGGGGCAAACCACGGAATGGTCCCACCCCACCTAAAAGGGCTGGTGGGACACAGCAGACCAAATTTGTGGGTCAGAAGCTGAGTCAGCCTTAGGCTGTGTCCCTCTCTCTCTCACCTTTCCTGGGTGGTAGATCCCTAGAACCCCCTTTGTCTGTAGCTGTAGGCTCCAGAGGCCTGAGAATTTTGTGTGGGGGATGGTGCCGGCAGCAGCAGTCATTGGTTTCAACTTACACTTCTGTAGTCAGTCATGATTTCCCTCCTTTGTCTCTCTCTTACCTGGGTGGTGTCTAGTCTTCACCTGGTGTCCTAAACCATAGAAGATCTTTTTCTAGGCTGTTTCAGCCTGTCCTCTAGCTGTTTTTTTGTCTTCTTTTCCGCCATCTTCCTGGAAATACTGCAAAGTCCTTTAAAGCACAGAGGTGTTTAATTTTGAGGGGGTCCCATTTACCTACTTTTCTTTGGTTGCTCATGCTTTTGAGTGTAAGGTTTAAGAGACCACCTATCACCTCAAGATCTTGAAGATGCTTTCCTGCATTTTCTTCTAGATGTTTTATGGTCCTGGCTTTTTATATTTAGGCCTTTGATCCATTTTGAGTTAATTTTAGTATAAAGTGTGAAATAGGGGTTTTCTTTCATTCTTTTCAATATGGATATCCAGTTCTCCCAGAACCATTTGTTTAAGAGACTGTTCTTTACCAGCTGAGTGGCCTTACGTGGTAGCCTTGTCAAAGATCAATTGACCATAGAGATGAGCATCTATTTTTAAACTCCTGATTTGATTCCATTGATCAATATGCCTATCCTTATGCCAATACCATGCTGTTTTGACCACTGTAGTTTTCTAATATTCTTCAAATCAGGAAGTGTGAGTCCTCCAACTTTGTTCTTCTTTTTAAGGATATTTTTGGTCATTTGGATCCCTTCCTCTTCCAAGTAAGTTTGGTAATTGACTTTTCCAGTTCTGCAAAGTAGGCTGTTGAATTTTGATTGGGATTGCATTGAATCTGTAAATGAATTTGGGTACAATTGACCTCTTAACGATAGTTAGTCTTCCAGTCCTTAAACACAGAATGTCCTGCCATTTGTTTAGGTTTCCTTTAGTTTGTTTTAGCAATGTTTCATAATATTCTGAATACAGGTCCTTTACATTCTTGGTTAAATTTTTTCCTAGATATTTGATTCTTTTAGTTGCTATTGTAAATGGAATTTGTTTCCTGATTTCCCCCTCACATTGTCCACTACTAATGTATAGAAACATCACGGATTTTTCGCATGTTGCTCTTGTATCCTGCCACTTTGCTGACGTTGTTTATTAGCTCTAGAAAATTTGGGGGGGTTTTCTAAATACAGGATCATGTTATCTGTAAATAGTGAAAGGTTTATTTATTCCTTTCTCATTTGGATGCTTTTATTTCTTTTTCTTGCCTAATTATTCACAATGTCGAATAACAGTCCAGATACAGTGAGCAACATTATCTTGTTCCCAGTCTAAAAGAGAAAGCTTTCAGCCTTTCCCCAGAGTATATGAATTGGCTGAGGGTTTTTCATTTATGCCCTGTATCATGTTGCGGAAGTTTCCTTCTATTCCTATCTTTCAAAGTGTTTTTTATCAACAAACATTGCTAGATATTGTCAGATACCTTTTCTGAGTCAATTGAGATGATCACTTGGTTTTTCCCTTTCATTTTGTTAATGTACTGTATTACATTCATTGATTTTCTTACATTGAACCACCCTTGCATACCTGGGATAAAACCCAGTTTATCATAGTGTATAAGTCTTTTAATGTGCTGTTGGATTCGATTTGCAAGTATTTTGTTGAGGATTTTTGTATCTGTATTCATTAGAGAGATTGGTCTGTAACTTTCTTTCCTTGTAGTATCTTTATCTAGCTTTAGAATTAAGGTGATAGTGGCTTCGTAGAATGAGTTAGGTAGTGTTCTCTCCTCTTCAGTTTTTTTTGGAAGAGTTTGAGAGGGAATAGTATAGTTCTCCTTTAAATGATGGGTAGAATTCACCTGTGAAGTCATTTTTTTTTTTTGGCTTTTCTTTGTTGGGAAGCGTTTGATGACTGATTCAAACTCCTGTGATTGGTTTGTTGAGGTCTTCTATTTCTTCTCAAGTCAGTGTAGGTAGTTTTTGTGTTTCTAGAAAGTTTTTCATTTCATCTGACTTGTCTAATTTGTTGGCATACAGTTCATAGTGTCTTCTTATGATCTTATTTATTTCTGATTTATTTGTATCTTTTTTTCTTTATAATTCTAGGTAAGGGCTTTCAATTTTAAAGATCTTCTTGAATACCTAGCTTTTGGTTTTGTTGATTCTATTTTGTTGTTGCTCTTCTCAATTACATTTATTTCCTTCACTTTTCTTTGGGATTAGTTTGCTGTTCTTTTTCTAGTTCGTCCAGATGTGCAGTTAGCTCTTTGACAAAAATATACTATGACATACAATTTTAGCTCTTTCTTCTTTTTTAATATATGTATACAGGGCTATAAATTTCCCTCTCAGTACTGCCTTCACTGCATCCCATAAGTTTTGATATGCTGTGGTCTCATTTTCATTCGTCTCCTTATTTAATCTCCATATATTTGCAAATTTTCCCATTCTCTGCCTATTATTGATTTCTTGCTTCATTCCATTTTGTTCAGAACAAGTGCTTTGTACAATTTCAGCCTTTTTTATTTATTGAGACTTGTTTTGTGACCCAAGCTGTAGTCTGGCCTGGAGATAGTTCCATTAGAACTTGAGAAGGATGTATAGCCTTCTATTTAGGGGTGAAATAATTCTCTGTATGTCTGTCAAGTCTAGTTTGTTTATCATTGTTCAAGTTTCTGTTTTCTTATTGATCCACTGTCTAGATATTCTGTCTGTCGACGAGCATAGTGTATTGAACTCTCCCAACTGTTAGCAATAGAGATATCTATTCCCCCCTCCCCCCAGTTTGCCCCCTGTGTTTTGGGGTACATTTATTGAAGTATATTATTCAAGAAATGCTGTCAAAAGTTTTGATTTGTGGATCTCAACATGTGTCAGTATATGTTACTTTTCTCTGTCTGGGATTTACTACTTTCTGTACGTATTTTGTAAGTTTGGAATTATTTCAAAATAAAAATGTTTCAGAAATAATTTTTTAAAAAGAATGTTTAAAATGCTAGAAAAAAATTTTTTTTTAAAAGATGGCTCTTGTTTTAATCCATTCTGTCAGTCTGTATCTTTTGATTGGGAAGTTCAATCCATTAACATTCAGTGTTATTACTATAAAGGTATTACTTCAACCATTTTATTCTTTGGCTTTCATATGTCGTATTTATTTTGTCTGCCTTTTTACCCTTTGTGATAATCTTCATTTCTACATTTTCCTCCAAGCCTCTCTGTCCTGTCTTTTCCTCTCAAGCTATAGGACTCCATTTAGTATTTCTTGTATGGTTACCCTTCTTAATAATCTCTCTTAGTTTCTGTTTATCTGTGAATATATTAAACTCACCCTCATTTTTAAAGGACAGTTTTGCTTGATAAAGAATTCTTGACTGGCAGTTTTTCTCTTTCAGTATCTTTAGTGTATCATACCACAGCCTTTTTATCTCCATGGTTTCTGATTAGAAATCCACGTTAATCTTATTGATTGTCATTTAATATGATGGATCGCTTTTCTCTTGCTACTTTCAGAATTCTCTCTATGTCTTTGGAATTTCACATTCAGTTAAGTATGTTTCTCAAAGTAGATCTATTTGGATTTATTCTGTTGTAGTACATTGCACTTCTTAGACATGGATGCTCATATCTTTCATAAGAGTTGGAAAGTTTTCATTATTTCCTCAGCTATTCTTTCAGCTGCCTTTCTATCCTCTTCTCCTCCTTGAACACCCATGACATATATGTTTGTGTACTTCACGCTATCGTTCAATTCTCTGAGACCCTGTTTAATTTCTCTATCTGTTTTTTTTCTCTATCTGTTTATCTTTTCTCTATCTGTTTTTTTGGGTGTTTTTTTTTTAAGATTTTAAAAAAATTTCTTTCCCCTTCCCTGCACCCCCCCCCCCCCCCCGAGTTGTCTGTTCTCTATGTCCCTTCGCTGTGTGTTATTCTGTGCCCGCTTGTATTCTGGTCAGCGGCACCTAGAATCTGTGTCTCTTTTTGTTGTGTCATCTTGCTGCCTCAGTTCTCCATGTGTGCGGCGCCATTCCTGGGCAGGCTGCACTTTTTTCATGCTGGGCAGCTTTCCTTTTGGGGCGCACTCCTTGCACATAGGGCTCCCCTATGCAGGGGACACCTCTGCGTGGCACAGCACTCCTTGTGCGCGGCAGCACTGCACATGGGCCAGCTTATCACATGGGTCAGGAGGCCCTGGATTTGAACTTTGGACCTCCCAGGTAGTAGGCGGATGCCCTATCCTTTGGGCCAAAGCCACTTCCCTCTATCTCTTGTTCTGTCTCTTCAAGTTCAGTTGCTCTGTCTTCTTTCTTCTGCCATGGAAGTATGTTTTTGTATGCCTCTAATTTTTTAATTTTTTTACAAGATACTTAGATTACACAAAATGTTACACACAATAAATAAGGGATTCCCATATGCCCCACTACCCAAACCTTCCACCCTTCCCTACATTAACAACTTCTTTCTCTAATATATTTTTAATTTCACACATTTTGTTATTCATTCCCCTACGTTGTTATTTTTTGTGTGCAAACTTTCAAGTTCTTTTTTGTTTCTCTGTGTCTTAATAGCCTTCTTATGATTAGCCATATTTTCCTTCAATTCCTTGGCTTGATTTAGGAGATTTTTTTGAACATCATTGATTAGTTGTTTCAGATTCTGCATCCCACATGATGTTTAATTTGTTCCTTTGACTGGGCCGTATCTCCCTGTTTCTTAGTATGGCTTGTAATTTTTTGCTAATGTCTAGACATCTGATTATGATGGTATGTTTATTGTGATGATCCGTATCTCTCCCTTGCCCGGTTGATTGTTGATTGGCTTTGTTACAGATCTTCTTTGATTCTTTGTTCAACTTATTTTGAATCTTTAAAATTGCCCATCTTTAATTTAACAGGATCAGGGACCTACTTTTGGGCTATGGACAATTTCCAAAGGGCCCTGGGTTGAAGGATAGGAAAGATGCCAAAAAGAATTCTTATTTCTACCTGCTCTTCTGCATTACTCGTTTCATTTGTCTTGTCTTTGAGTTCACTGATTCTTTCTTCTGCCAGCTCCAATCTGCTCTTGAAATCCTCTTGGCAGTTTTTCATTTTGGTTATTATAATCTCCAATCTCCAGTATTACTGTTTGGTTCCTTTTTTAAATTTCTGGTTTTTTGTTAAGAGTCTCATAATGTCCATTGTTTTCCTTGTATCCTTTAGCTCTTCCTCTGTATTATCCTTTATCTCCTTAAGCATATTGAGGGTCTTTTTTTAGTTAAATTCTTTGTCTAGTATGTTTCAAGTCTTGTCTTGGTGAATGATTTCTGAATTTTGATCTTGTTCCTTTGGCTGGATCACTTCCTGTTTCTTTGTTTGTCTTGTAATCATTACACACTGTACATTTTAATAGTTTAAGGTGTTGATTGTGGAATTTACCCTCTGAAATGTCTTTTCCTTAAGTTTTTATTAAGCTAGTGATATGACAAAGATTTCCTTGAGTGCCAGGAGGTAACTAAAAGAAACAAAGCACTGCAAAAAAAAAAAAAAATATCTTTTACACTCTTTGCAAAATGACTCTGAGTTGGCTGACAGTCTCATTCAAAGTTTAGCTCTCCTTTCAAGAATATCAGCCCAAGGCAAATGTGCAGTGCAGGATCCTTTCCATCCTTTCTGAGTCTGTGTCTTGTCCTGGGCTTTTGCATGCTGGGACTCCTCCACTGTTTACAGAAATTTGAATACTCCGCTGTATGACTTAGAACCAGTAATCCTTTGCCCCAGGCTACTTTGACTTAATTTTTCTTACACTACCTTAGCTGCCTGTAGGCTGCTTCTGATTACAGGACAAGTTTTGGGAGTGCCAGCCAGAACCAAGTTTCCTGGTTGAGTCTTTCAGGTTGCCACAGGATGGATTGGGACTGACATATAGGCACCTCACAATACACATCAGGGTTACTCTGCTCCCTGCAGAACAGAGCCAGGTACACACAATGGAACTGCAAGCTGACTTCATGCCACACTAAGGAGGGGGTTTGGGAAGCACCAGTAAGGGTGCTATGAGCTCATCCGTTTTTTTTTAGAGTCCTTAATTTTTTTTTTACTGTTTAATTTTACTTTTAAAGAAGCTTTTGATTACATAGATGATACATTGAAAATATAGGGGGATTCCCATCCTCCCCTATCATACTTTTCCCCACTAACACATCCTTCATTAGTGTGGTACATTTGTTACAATTGATGACTATGTGTTGAAGTGAAGCATTGATACTAACCATGGTCAATGGTTTACATTATAGTTTACACCTTGCACTGCACATTTTTATAGGTTTTTTTTTCTTTGTAATGCAAAACTATATTTAGGACAAAACATACCCTACATTAAAAAAATTATTTTATCAAAACCAAGTATCAGTTGTCGGAGTGACGGACCCGAAGGGTATCGGGAATGAAAGACAAAGAGAGATTGGGATCAGGGGTTCTGAGAGCATTGATTTCTCATGCTCATCAGACAAGTTTATTAACATCAGGGGCTTCTTTATATACCCCAAGCAACCGTGATAACTAGCAACTATTCTAGCTAACTATTCCCATAAGTTTGTTAATGAAAACACAGTGCACAGTGGATAAGAGAGTAACTAAAGCCTAAGATGTTCTATTATGTTATTGAAACAAATATACTCATAAATCTTGTTGCCCAGGTTACTTGAGATATCAAGTCTGGGTTCTGCTGGAATGTTATGTTTCCCAGAGAGATTAGCCACCTGCACGTACATCTCCAGGGACAGCATGACCCAGTGGTCAGAAAGTAACTTGCTTCCATGGAAACAACATGCCTTTGTTTCCCACAATCAGTCATAATTGTTTATGATTTTCAGTTAATGGTACATGTTGAAATTATACTTTTCAGAAGTCTTGATAGCATCCTATATAGTCTCCCCATTTCAGCCTGTTTTTCAGTAGACACAGGTTCTTCTAGGCTTTTTCTTTTGGCTCCCCTTCTGTGAATATTTGTATTTGTCTACATAGGCTTTAACAAGATTTGCCACTTTAGTAGAATTTACTTCTCCACTTTTACTATGACAAACTTTATCTATGCTTTCCGTACAATCTCCATATATTCTTCCTTTGTGATATATGTAGGTTTTGATGTATAATAGCTGGTATCCGTCATTGCATTGTCATTCAGAACAATTCCAATGTTGCAAAAATGCCCCATGTTACACCTATTCTTCCCTCACCCTCCCCTCAGAACCTTTGGTGAGCACTGCCTTCATATCAATGTTACAAGCTCTTCCACTACTAGAATAATAATGTCTACTTTAGTCCTCATTTGCATTTCCCCCTTATGTTTGTCATTCCTCCGTCTTGAGGATTTTAGGATGGTATTGCTCACTCTGCTTCCAGTTGAAAGGGAGCTTAGATCCAATGGGGCAGATGGGTAGAACTGTCTTGCTTGCAATTGTGGATACTCTTTTTGGGACAGTTATTGTCCATCATCCTTTTGTTAGTTGTCCTGGACGAGTGCGATGAACTGGAGAGTAGGTGTTGGCTGCAACCCTGCTGAGAGTCAGGGCTCAACCGGCATAAGAACAGACCAGAGGTTTAAGTCTCTGGGACATATATTTAATGAGCATAGTGCTAATTATAGGTTCAAATAAAAGGGACAGAAGAGCCATGTGTAGAGAAATTATAAATGGGTTTAATTTTGTTGCATTGGGGAACATATGTTCCAAGGTAAGGCCCACTGACAGGGTGCCAAATTCCTGAGATTGGCTGCTCTGCCTGTAGTGTCTAGATGTCTTTAGAGCCCTCAGTTGCATCCCTGCTTGAGGCACTGTTATCCAGTGCCACATCAGTTGTTTTTTAAAACTGTGTTTTCTTGGTATAGTACTCACCCAGTTATTGCAACCCATTAACTGTTTTCCAGAATTACAAGCAAAATAGTCCTGCCAGTTTTTGCTTTTTTTTTTCTTCCAAAATTCTGTGGGGAATGGCACTGTGAACTGTCTTATTTCTCCGTCTTGGTCCAAGGCAATCCCACAACTTTTCTTTTAAGGATGTGTTTTGCTCCCATGACTTGACTTTTCACATTTTAGTTTCAGATATTTGCGAAAACTCTTTCTTTGATTAACCCACTTGGAGCTCTTGAATTTCCTGTTTCAAGTGCTTTTTAACTTTGGGGTAAAACATGTTTTAGTTAACATGATATTGAACTGAAATTATTACAAAGAGGAAAGAATTAAGTTAGATATTTTAAATTAATCAGGTTTTAACTAAGGTCTTCATTTCTATAGGAATTTATTTTTTTTTTAAAGCGTTTAGAGGGAAAGTATATTCTTTCATATGGCAGTATCATTTGATGGCCTCATAACTCTCTTTTACTTCCTACATGGGAATTTATCTTCTTGTATATTGAGAAAAGAGTGAAGAATTAGGCAATGAGCAGAGATAAGAAGATAGAGATTTAAGATTTGGTTAACTCAAATTGAAGTCCCCAAAAAACAAGGCAGAAGAGAATAAAGTTAATAGCTACAAAGCAAGCAAAGTGGGGTTTTTTGGCCCTCTGGGGTTTTTCCCGCTTCCTCCTGAAAAGAAGATGAGCAGAGAGAGCACACAGAGAGAGCACACAGTGAGCATAAACAATGAGGTAGGGGGAGGGGGAGGATAAACAAACAAAATAAGTCTTTTAAAAATATGTATTTTAAATTGTTGCCTAGAGTTGAATAATACCTTGAAAATACTACACATTTTTTGGTTCTCTTTGTTTTTAAGAAATAGAGGATCATTTTAAATAAAATAAGTATATCAGGATTTCTAAATGAGTATCATGTTGAAAGTAGTTTTATTGGTAGCCTGTACATTTATTCAAGTGATGGGACCATAAATGGAGCCATTTGCAATCCCTGAAGATGCTTTTGTTGTTTTTATTTTTGTTTTCAGAAAAGTTGTAAGTTTACCAAAAAAATCATGCAGAAAATAAAGAGTTCCCATATAAACCCCCACATACCCACCCACAGTTTTCCTATTTACATGTTGTATTTCTGTGGTCCCCTTGTTACAATAGATGAAACCATGTTATAATAATGCTAGTAACTGCCGTACATAGTTTATATTAGGTTTACTGTTTGAGCGGTGCAAGTCCTCTGTTTCGTTTTTTAAGAAAATTCTATTCTAGTAATAAATATACAACCTCTTTTTTTTTCCTTTTACGCACATTCAAATATATAATTCAGTGGTGTTAATTACATTCAAAATGTTTTTACCATCACCACCATCACCAAAACTTTTCTATCAACCCAAAGAAAACTTCTTTACCAATTACATTAATTCCCTCCTCCTTCCCATATCTTGGTCCTGGTAACCTATCATACTCTAGTTTCTGATTGTATGCATCTGCAACCCCTATTGTTTTTTTAAAGCAATTTTACTGGGACATATTTACGTAACATACAGGCCATCTAAAGTGTACATTCAGTGGCTTTTGGTATAATCACAGACTTGTGCATTCATCACTGCAGTCAGTATTAGAGCATTTTCATTACTCCAAAAAGCAAAAAACCCACTCTTTAGCAGTCACTTCCCCTGCCATACATATATCCACTAATCTAATTTCTGTCTCTATAAATTTATATAAATGGAGTCAAACAATATATAGTACTTTGTATCTGGTTTCCTTCACTGAGCAATACTCTCTTTATAAGTAAATGATGAAGAAAAAAAATATATATATATTACCAGTTACTCCAGGCCATAGTTCACTTTAGGTGTATTTTTGCTCTTAATATCTTGTAATACAAATGTACATTTTTCTGATTCATGGAAGAACATTTTATATATGTACTATTAACCACACTCATCATCCGCAGTTCTTGTGAGTATATGCATAAAAGTGGGACTGCTGGGTCATATGAAAGATCTATATTTAACATTCTGAAGAACCATCAGTCTTCCTTAGTGGCAGCACAATTCTATAGTCCCACCAACATTAAATAAGCATTCATAATACTCCTCATCCTCTCCAACACTTATGGTTTTCTGTGTTTTTAATAGTTGCTATTCTAGTAAGTGTGCAATGATATCTCACTGTACTTTTGATTTATTTTCCTAATAGCTAGTGATAGTGAATATCTTTTAGGGGTATATTTGCCATTTGTATTTCCTCTTTGGAAAATGTCTGTGCAAGTCTTTTGCCCATTTTTTAATTCAATTGTTTTTTTATCATTGAGTTTTAGGATCTCTTTTTGTATCATGCATATCAAATCCTAATTGGATATGTGATTTCCAAATACTTTATCCCATTGAGTAAGCTGCCTTTAAACCTTCTTGACAAAGTCCTTTAGAGCAAAAAGTGTTTAATTTTGAAGTCCCATTTACCTACTTTTCTTTGGTTGTCCGTGCTTTGAATGTAAGATTTAAGAAACCACCTACCTCCAGATCTTGAAGATGCTTTCCTGCATTTTCTTCTAGGAATTTTATGTTCCTGGCTTTTTATATTTAGGCCTTTGATCCATTTTGAGTTAATTTCTGTATAAGGTGTGAAATAGGGGTTTTCTTTCATTCTTTTCAATATGGATATCCAGTTCTCTCTGAACCGTTTGTTGAAGACACTATTCAGTCCCAGCTGAGTGGACTAAAGTCTTGTCAAAAATTAACTGACCGTAGAGGTGAGGGTCTGCTTCTGAACACTCAGTTCAATTCCACTGATCAATATGCCTATCTTTATGCCAATACCATGCTGTTTTGACCACTGTAGTTTTGTAATATGGTTCTAATTGGGAAGTGTAAGTCATTCAACTTTGTTCTTTTTAAAGATTTTTTTGGCTGTTTGGGGACCCTTTCCCTTCCAAATAAATTTGGTCATTGACTTTCTGTTTCTTCAAAGTAGAGTGTTGGAATTTTAATTGGGATGGTATGGAATCCGTAAATGAACTTGGGTAGGATTGACCTCTTAACAATAGTCAGTCTTCCAGTCCTGGAACACCTAATATCCTGTCATTTGTTTAGGTTTCCTTTAGTTTCTTGTAGCAATCAATGTTCTGTAGTATCCTTTATGTCCTTGGTTAAATGTATTCCTAGATATTTGATTCTTTTGGTTGCTTTTGTAAATGGAATTTGCTTCCTGATTTCCCCCTCACATTGTCCACTACTAATGTATAGAAACACCACTGATTTTTGCATGTTGATCTTGTATCCTGCCACTTTGCCTAACTTTTTTTATTAGCTCTAGTAGTGTCGTTGTAGATTTTTCAGGTTTTTCTACATATAGAATCATATCGTCTGCAAATAGTTAAAGTCTTCTCCCTTTCTGATTTGGATGCCTTTTATTTTTCTTGCCTAATCGTTCTACCTATAGCTTCTAGTACAATGCTGAATAATAGTCGAGATACAGGGGCATCCTTGTCTTGTTCCCAATCTTAGAGGGAAAGCTTTCAGCCTTTCCTCATTGAGTACAAATTGGCCAAGGATTGTTCATATATGCCCTGCATCATATTGAGGAAGTTTTTTTCTAGTCCATCTTTTAAATTGTTTTTATCAAGAAAGGTTGTTGGATATTGTCATATGCCTTTTCTGAGCCAACCAAGATGATCATGTGGTTTTTCCCTTTCATTTTATTAATGTACTGTAGTTCACTAATTGATTTTCTTGTGTTGAACCACCCTTGCATACCTAAGATAAAACCCAGTTTTATTGTAGTATGTAATTCTTTTAATGTGCTGTTGGATTTAATTTGCAAGTATTTTTGTTTAAGGATTTTGCTTCTGTATTCATTAGAAAGATTGGTCTATAACTTTCTTTTCTTATAGTGTCTTTATCTAGCTTTGGTATTAGAGTGATAGTGGTTTCATAGAATTAGTTAGGTAGTGTTCCCTCCTTTTCAGTTTTTTTGGAAGAGTTTGAACTGGATTAGTATTAGTTCTCCTGGAAATGATTGGTAGAATTCACCATGAATCCATTTGCTCCTGGGCTTTTTCTTTGTTGGTTTTTCATGACTGACTCAATCTCTACTTGTAATTCATTTTTGAGGTCTTATATTTCTTCTCGAGTCAGTGTAGGTAGGTAGTTTTGTGTTTCTAGGAAGTCTTCCATTTCATCAAAATTGTCTAATTTGTTGGCATACAGTTGTTCACAGTATCTTCTTATGATCTTAATTATTTCTGCTTGTTTTTATTTGTATCTTTTTTTCCCTGTAATTCTAGATAAGGGCTTGTTGATTTTACTAATCTTCTTGAAGAGTTAGCTTTGGGTTTTGTTGACTCCCTTCTTTTTGTTGTTATGTTGTTTTCACTTTCATTTATTTCTGCTCTAATCTTTATTTCTTTCCTTCTTTTTGTTCAGGGATTAGTTTGCTGTTCTTTTTCTAGTTCCTCCAGGTTTGCAGTTAGGTCTTTGATTTTAGCTCTTTTCTTTTTTAAATATAGGTATATAGGACTATAAATTTCCCTCTCAGCCCTGCCTTCACTGTATCCCATAAGTTTTGATATATTGTTTTCTCGTTGTCATTCATCTTGAGATATTTAATCTCCAGATGTTTGTGAATTTCCCCATTCTCTGCCTATTGATTTCTTTATTCCATTATGTTTAGAGGAAGTGCTTTGTATAATTTCAATCTTTTTAAATTATTGAGGCTTGTTTTGTGACCTAACCTGTGGTCTGAAGTGGAGAAGGTTCTTTGAATGCCTAAGAATGGATATCCTTCTGTTTAAGGGTGTAGTGTTCTGTATATGTGTATTAGGTCTAGTTCATTTATTATATTACTCAAGTTCTGTTTTCTTACTGATCTTCTCTCTAGGTATTCTATGTATTTATGAGCATAGTATATTGAAGTCTCCACCTATTGTAGAAATGTCTTTTTTTCCCTTCAGTTTTGCCACTGTTTGCTTCATGTATTTTTGGACTCTCATGTTAGGTGCATAAATATTTGATTGTTATTTCTTGATGAATTACCCCCTTTTATTAATATATAATAGCCTCCTTTATTTCTTACAACATTTTTGCATTTAAAATCTATATCGCCAGTGGTATGTAGGCCAGCTCTATTTTGGTTACTGTTTGCATGGAATATCTTTTTCCAACCTTTCACTTTCATCTTGTTTGAAGTATCTTGTAGACAGCATATAGGTGGTTCGTATTTATGTATCCATTCTGCCTATCTGTTTTTTGATGGGGCATTCAGTCCATTAACATTTCAGGATTCTCTCTTTATCTTTGGCTTTTGACATTTTGAATAGTAAGTGTCTCAGAGTAGACCTATTTGTATTATGTTTGGAATGCATTGCCCCTCCTTGGATATGAATATTTATGTCCTTCATAAGAATTCAGAAATTTTTGGCCATTATTTCCTCAAATATAATATCTGCCCCTTTCCTAGTCCCTTCTCCTTGTGGGATACCCATGACGTGATTATTCTCAAGCTTTCTTTCAGTTGACATTTATATTCCTAGACTACCCTTTCCAGACACATTCCCATTTATAAACCAGCTGCTATTATTATTATAATGTGCTACCGTCAATGCTTTCCATTTCCGCACTTTTCAGTAAAGTTAATTAAAACTTCGACATACATTAAGCATCAGTAGTACTACAGAACCATCCTCTTATCTCCTAATAACCTATATTGTAGGTTTTAATGCTATGCATTTATCCTTCCTATTTAGTTTATATTAATGAGACCATGTGATATTTGTCTTTTTGTGTCTGGCATTGCCTCACTTAGCATATCTCCAAGATTTCATTTATGTTTTATGTGTCCTGTATGCCTCTAATGTACTTTTAATTTCATTCATTGTCTTTCATTCCCCTAAGTTCTATCACTTTTCTTTGAAAGCTGTCAAGTTGTTGTTGTTTTATGCTCACCCAGTATCTTAATATCCTTTATCTCTTTAGCCATATTTTCTTTCATCACCTTTAGTTGACTTAGGAGATTATTTGAGCATCATTGATTAGTTGTTTTAAATCCTATGTCACATCTGGATTTTTAACTTTTTCCTTTGACTAGGCCATGCCTTCCTGTTTCTTGATATGACTTATAATTTTTTTCCTGATGTCTCTGCATCTGTTTATGTTTGTGAGTTTATTCTGATGGTTCATTTCTCTTTCCTAGGGTTTTACTGCTGATTGACTTTGTTTTAGGGCTCTTCTTTGACCCTTGGTTCAACTTCTTCTATATCTTTAAAATTACCCGTGTTTAAGTTATCCAAACAGGGCCAGGGACCCATTATTGAGGAGCAGACCAGATCCAAAGTGCCCTAGGTATAGGGACAGGAAAGCTCCAAAAAGCCTCATAATATTTTTTTTCCCTTCACTTTCCAAGCCTGCTAGCAGATGGCAGACTTCGGCAAATCTTTCCCTGCAGTCCTAAACAGGTGGAGTGTATCTCTTTCATTCACCACAGGATTGAAACAACGGGAACTTTTCTAGGCCAGCTAGTGCTGTGATTTAAAGCCAGACACTGCTGCCCAAACTCCCCAAGCAGAAGTCATACTCAGCCCTCTGCCATGCCTTCCCTTTCCCAAGAAGGAAAATAGCCACTCCCCTCAGTCAGCCACAGGTTGTACTGAGACTGCTTGCCTCCAGGGTGGGGAATGGATGCCATTCCTTGCATGGGGGCACTGCTTCTTTATCTTCCCATCCCACACCCTCCCAGATAGTTCATGCCACTCCCCTGGTCTGCATTTCTTGAAAACAGTTATTTCAAACAGCTTCTGCTTTTCTTCTTGATGATTTTGTAAGAGAATGAGCCATGCTGCCATCTTCCAGAACTCTTGATACTGATTTGCAAATCAATTCTAAATCACTCGAGAATATAGTTTCATCACACATTAGTTTTTACTATAAATATGATCACTGAACTTGTTCAGTAGATTTTGTCTTTGAATGGTTTTCAGCTGTTTCCAAACAGGTTTTTCATGCTTACAGGTTTGTCACCATTGAGGATATTTAGGAGTATCTATCTCATCCACTTGCCCAATTAGCTTTTTCATTGCAGTTGAAGTCATATTTCTTCCTCTTAAGAACTTTAATTGGTGGTCCCTATTATCCATTAAAGTTCAGATTTATCCTCCTCTCCCTATTTACTCACGACCAACTTCCCAAGATGCCAAACAAAACTATTTTCCCCATCACCTGATTTTGCCAATTAGAAGCAATGTGTCATCTGCTGCAGTTCAACATTATCTTATATTTTTCCTCTGTCATCTGCATTACCAGAATGTATTCTAGTCATTTAGATGCTATTTCCTTGTACTTGATGTTGAATTTCTTCAAGGCAAGGATTGTTTCTTATTCTGCCCACCACCCCCTTTACAATACCTAGTCCAATGCCTGGCATGTAACTTACCCTCAGTAAATATTTATGGAATGAAATGTATATTTCAGGCTCAGAATTCATATCAGAACCTATATTTAAATAACATTGTTTTTAAAAAAAATCAGCTTGCAATCTTTCTTTTCCTTTTATTCCTACCCAATAGCTCTTCTCCACAGCCCTTCTGGAAAATTAGAAGAGGGGAATCTTGATAGCTGAAGATTTTCACTACTAGAGGAGAGATGTCTTAGTGATGGGCTATAGAGTAGAGTGGTGATAAAGAGCAACCATTTTGAAGCCATGAATTAGTTCACTAAAGTAAACTTACAGGTTTTCAGTCACTGTCTCTGTGTAAACTGACTGTCATATATGTATGTACAGATTATATAGATTATATAATCCCATCTCATAGACCAGGAAACTAAAAATAAGGAATTTATTTAAGATGAAATAGCAAGTTAAAGGCAAAATTAGAACTGGAACTCTGATTTGCAACCTGCCAATGTAGCACATTTTCTTTTATAATCCTGACTGCTCTGCTGGTACCCTGGACTGCTGACAGATGTGTCAATGTCTTGGTATTGAGGATCAAGGACTTCATAGGCAAGTTATTGGTCTTCCAGCCTTTCCTCATTTCATCCAATTAACTGGGTCCGTTTTGTTAGGTAATATGCACCACTGCTTAAGTATGTGACTACTACATAGTTAGGAAAGCACAACCCAGAAAAAGGATTATCTGAACTGAACAAGGAGAACTGAGTAACTGAAATACTAACAGTATCTTTTCCCCAAATACTGTTAGAGTGAACTTTAGGGTTGTGCCCTGTATACCGTGTAGTCATATGTTTTATCTGAATTTGTTGTACTAATTCTCTTTTTAAATTTAACTCATAATATTAAAGAGCATTGCTTATCTATTTTCTGATGTTTGCTGGTCCTCCCTTTTAGCTTCCTACTTCCTTTTACTTCTTTTAACTCTAGATGGAGATAATACAATCAATTTCCTTGATCTTTGTTTTTTATTAAAATCAAATTTTTAAATTTTAGGCTTTTTTACAGTGAACGTATATTTTATCTAGGGGTGTTTTAACGTAGTACCTTTAAAATTATGTAGTTAAATATATCTAAATGTAAGGTTTCCAAAGGCAATTGAATAAAATAATGGTTATAATAATAATTAGTAAACACTTTGACCCAATGTTCTGATTTGATCATGCTTTACTTAAGCAGACGTTTTACCATTTAGGATTTGAAGAAAGGATGCTTTAAAAAAGGTTATAAACATGGTCTAGTAGAAACTCATTGCTATAGAAACAGAGACATGTGCCCTATGCATTCAGGGCAGTCAGCAAATCTTAGTTGTAAAGAAGATACTACAGTGGGTACCCTGCCATTTTGTCTCCACTGTTCAAAATTAAAAGCAGATTGCACTTCATACTATGGGCAAACAGTGATTTCTGCCACATCTTTGAAAGAACAACTGCATCAACTATTTTATTATACTTTATTTTCTATATTGCCAGTATATTCTGTGCTTAACAAGTAACATTTGTTAAATGCTAACTATATGCCAGACACTGTTCTAAAAACTACATGTATCAGACTTACTCCTCATTACTCCATGACGTAGGTTCAGTTATTATCTCCATTTTCCTTACGTGGAAACTGAGGCACAGAGCGGTTAAGTAACTTGGCCAAGGTCATACATTTAGGTAGTTAGTGAGGGAGAGGAGTATAAACCCTAGGTATCTCTCTAGCATTTGTACTCTTGACCATCATGCTCTGCCTTTTGTAAAACTTATAGACTTAGGTTTTATAACCATTAAATGTTGAAAGTATTTTCTTTGATGGTCACTGGAAGTGGAGGGTAAAAGGAGATTGCGAAGTGGAGCCATAGCCCTCTGAGGGGTAAATTAGAATTTGAGGCCAGAAATGGATTTAGATTCTGTGCCTGAAGGAATGTGTACCTTAATTTCTAACTTGACATTTTTATCTTTTAAATTCATGGTCTATATTTCATGAAACATGTTTTTGATAAGTTCTTTGTTTCTACAGAAACTCAAACAGAAGAATCAACAGCTGAAGCAAATTATGGATCAATTACGAAATCTCATCTGGGATATAAATGCCATGTTGGCAATGAGGAACTAAACTGATATTTAAATTTCCTGCTTTACACATGCTATACCTTTTTCTATTTTCCTCAAGTATTTTTTCCCTTTGAAAGTAATTTATCTGTTTTTATTCTAGTTACTAATTTAAGTAACCATTTTTTAAAACATGGTTTTATAGTAAAATACTCAATACTTTTTGTAATATTTTTGACTCTGAGAGATTATTGTAATGAACTTTGATAGGGTTTTTGTTTTTTGTTTTGTTAAAATCATGAACTGAATAATTGTCTTCTAAAAGCAAAGTTATGTTTTGTAAATAAAGTTTTAAATTTGATCACTGGATTTTTACCCCTTTAGAAGAAAGATTTAAATGTTATTTCAGGTAAAAATATAAAATTCATTCAATCTGGTACAAATTAATTAAAGATGTAAGTTACCATTTCAGCTCAAGTTTTTAAATTCAATTTGCATTCCAAGCCAGTTAAAATGATAAAATAGTTAATTTGTATATTGCTATAAGTTGTTGGCAATTACTTTTGTCCTGTTCTTCACATGTTCGTTGACTATTACTTTTATCATCCTCGAGTGCTTGGTTTTAATTGAAATGATTTGTCTTTAAAAGGAGAGAGAAAAATGACTTACAGTTGGTACAAATTAAAAATACAGCCACATGTTTATTTGCTACATGCTTTAGGCCAAGAATCCTATCTAATCCCCTTTCTGATGGCTACTCACTTTTCAGATATACCGTAAATTAATCACCAGGCTAAATGCATTTTGAAAACAGCCAATGTCAGCTAAGATTTAGGAGTCTTAAATGAGATAGTTTTATATGGAAAGTGCTTTAGTTGGTCTACAGTAAATCTTATAGGTCCGTGTAGGAGGCTGGTATCTCACATTATAAACAACGTGTCTCAGGAGGGTTACATTCCTCTCAAGAGGCAGTTTTCCAGCCTGATTCAAAAGCCCCAAACACGCTTGCTTGAGTTTTGACAAAAAAAAAAAAAAAAAAAAAAATCCTTGCTAGTTGACTCATCTAACAAAGTATAACAGAACTCCTCTATAAAAAGTTCATAAAATTATGTTTAATTATAAAATTTCTTCCTTGGCTTATAATTTTGAGAATTCTAAGTATGCATATACAAAAGGCCTGGTATTCATTCAGAACTTCAATATTTAGCATGAGCCTCTGGAACCTTTACATTTAACCTTTTAAGTCAATTTGATTCAACAAATATTTAAGGAATGCTTGCTATGTATGTGCCAGGTTATATAGTATGTGCTGAGAGTACAGAAGTAATTAAGACATGGTCCCAGCTGCATATAATTTAATAAAATGATGCATCTATAAATGGAATATTGCGTAACCATTAAAAAGAAAGACAACTCAGTATGTATTCATGGAATAATTTCCACAATATCTCGTTAGTAAAAAGAATAATGTAGAACTTAAGTATGTTACCATTTGAATACATACATCCTCTTGTATATGCATAAAGTTTCTTTGGAAGATATGGTGGTTTAGAGCTGTATGTACCCCAGAGAAATATGTTCTTAACCTTAATCCACTCCTGCAGGTGTGAACCCCTTGTAAGTGGGACCTTTTGATGAGATTAATTCAGTTAAGGTGTGGCCTAACCCAATCAGGATGCTCTTAATCCTATTCTTAGAGTCCTTTGTAAGTGGAATGAAATTCAGACAGAGAGAAAGCCACAGGAAGCAAGAAGCTAAAGGTCAGTTGGAAACTGGAAGAGAAGGTAGAGGCTGCCATGTGCATTGCCATGTGACAGAGGATTCCAGAAAAAAGGATCACTGGTAGCCAGCCCCAGAATACCAGTCTTTGGGAAGAAAGCATCATCTTGATGGCATCTTGAACTTTTTATCTGCGTAAAAACCATGACCCATTAAATTCCCATAGTTTAAGCCAACCTATTTCATGGCATTTGCTTGAGCAGCCAAGGGGACTAAAACAGAAGGTTATGGAAGAAACTGATAGGCAGCTTCCTCTAGGGAGGGAACTGGGTGGCTGAGAGTGAGAGTTAAGAAGGCACTTACTTTTTTACTCTATACCTTTTTGTACCTTTTCAGTTTTTCCAGCATGTGCAAATATTGCCTTATCAAAAAATAGGTAAAATTTAAAATTGTGTAGATTTCCACTAACATAAATACAACACCCTATCAAAGGAAAGGATTACTTTGAATTTCAGAACAGAGAATTGATACAAATTACGAATACCTGTATGAAGATACACTGAATCCAAAAACTGTACCTACATTCTTAGTTCCATTCTCTGCATGCATGAGATTTCATATACAAGGAATAAAAGCAGTAGATCAGTGGCATTTGCAGTTTAATTTTCTTGGGGAGGGAGATACCATTGTCCCTGCCCACATCTTAAGATGGTTCCACTGAGAATCTGCTTTTAGAGAACACCTCCAGGCTTTCCATATTTAATTTAAACAACATCAAGTGGTTTCCAGGCTACTTTTGTCTTCATGAAATGCATAATTCACCAAATCAGTGGCAAATGTTTTTCCAGAAATTGCTTAATTTTGCTAGTTACTAGTTTTGGCTATAAAACCTCAAAATCTCAGTGTCTTAGCAGTAGCACTTTTCTTGCCCATAGGCAAGCAGCTCAGCTGGGCCAGCTCTGACTCAGCAGTTGTTCTGCTTCAGGGCTGCTCAACTCACCTCCCCAGATATGCTCTTCCCAGGTTCGCCCTCCTTGTGGCATGTGGCAGAAGTGCAAGAAACAAGAAGCCAAGTCAAACTATGCAGGCATCTTTGGACCCTCTAATTTCCCATTGGTCCAAGCAATTCTTGCTAATCCGACTATTGTCAGAAGGAAGAGTATACTCTGCTCACCTACTGCAGAGTTACAAAGCAGAGGATTAAGTGGTAAAAAAAAGTATTATAGAGTGAAGAATTGGAACCAATAATACAATCTCCCATTGTTTTGCATAGTATTTAAATGTATTATAATTTGAACTCTATCACCTATTGGGCATGCATGATTTTTGCAATTTTTCACTACATATTACGTTCTTTGGACAGCAGTTCCTGATTACTATTGTAAAATCAGCTTTTTGGCATTGACTACTTCTAAGAGTTAAAAAATGTCAACCTTTTTGTTGTTTTAGTTATTACATTTAACTGCTTAGATCAGTCCAGGTACCACAACTCTAAATTCTTGGTGAGAGTGTGAAAATTGCATCTTTTGGGCCTTGGCTCTAAAAGG
The DNA here is from genome assembly GCF_030445035.2 of Dasypus novemcinctus. Classification (NCBI taxonomy): domain Eukaryota; kingdom Metazoa; phylum Chordata; class Mammalia; order Cingulata; family Dasypodidae; genus Dasypus; species Dasypus novemcinctus. Next base: position 81,278,164 of record NC_080686.1, read on the forward strand.
AATAATGAGTGTAGCTATATTCCAGCTAACTCTGGAAGGGTATGTTTTCAACCTCAGAACTGATAATAGTTTTCCTGGTCACAAGTCTACTTGGGACCAATTATGAAAGTGTTTGATGTTAAACACATGAACCCTACTTACTCAAACTTTCAGCTGTTTCTTGAGAGAGAGCATGCCCAAGGTAGAAGAGCAAAGAAAGGTGAATATAGTTGTGATGTGTACCCTTGGACAAGTTAATCTGTTTTCTCCTCTAAAATGATGGGTGGGAGTAGTTGCTCTTATATTGTATAATCAGATTTTAGTTGCAAATGATAAAAACCCAATTCAAGATTGATTTAGCCAAAGGTGGAATTAATTAGTTCCTGAAACAAAATGCTAGAGAAGATCTCACAGAAGCAAAGAAAAGTAGGAATCAACGCTTCAGGAATGAGAACTGAGATTCCAGGTCCCCCAGATTCTTTTTGCCACCTAGATTTTCTGCTTTTCTTTACTTGGCTTCATTTTCTCTTACTGTAGATAGGCTTTTTCCAAATGGTGGGAAAGACCACTATTGTCTGGCCTACCTTTACAAATCTATTCTGGACTCTAGCCACAGAAGCTGTGCTGCTTCTCTTCCAACTCAAATTGAGATATCCTTAAATGGACTCTGATTCACACAGCTTGGGTCATGTAACCAAACTTTGGACCAATTGTGTACAAGGAAATGGATAATATGATTGACTTGTCCCAGGTTATACAAGCCCATCCCTGTGGCCAACAAATTAAGATGGAAATCATGAAAAGCTGTTAATGAGGAGGGAAAAAATATTACTAGGAATAAAAGGGGCCAGGAAAATTTGAGGGAAAAAAAAAGGTAACCATCATCCACTGAATCTCTTATTTGTTTATAATACTATCTCAGATATAACATCAGATATTCAGCCTTCAAAAGCCCAAGATAAAAATGTTTACAGAAAACCAAATGCATCATTGACTAGTCTTAATTTTATTTGGTTCTTCCTGAATTTGTGAACTTTCCCAAAAGTTCACAAATAGTTGAAATTCTTTGCAGCTATTTGAGTGAATTGCAGTATGATCTTGTCATCTCTCTGTTGGCCTGGGTTAAAGCATAGATAGAAAAGAGATAAGAAAAAACTGAAGCTGCAGCATCCTGGTAATGACATTATCTTTAAAATGATTTGGAAATCTCAGGCCCTGATCATTCAGGCATTACATCTCACAACACCATTACAAGCCAAAATGTGTTAAACTGACATTTTGATGTAATTCTAGGTTGGGTCATTCATTTTTCTTCCCTAAATTCCACTGAAGCTTAAACCAGGTGAGGCATCTTTGGACTTTAAACTGAAGTGTGTGCTTGTCTTAAGGCTCAAAAAGGTTTGTTATCCTAAATGTTCTTAAATTAGCCAAACATCACTGAATGCCTTTAAAAAATCTTTTTTCTGTTCCTTTAAAATATTGGTGGATCAAGGACTAATATTTTTTAAACCAAATTGAAAGGTATTCTAGGTGTGTGTATTTTTAAATATGGTAATAGAATTCAGCTTTCTCACTCCCTTTTTTTAACTTAAAGGATTAGCATTATTATGTTAATATTTTAAATATATTTTTAATAGGATTGACATTGCACTGATGCAAGGGACTAAAATATTTTTTAAAAAGCCCCTTTCTGGTAGAAATTTACATGACAATTGAGGGAGTTCTGGGTTCCTATCCTGGGAAGCTCTGTTGCATTCCCCGGTAGAACAGCAACAATCCCCCAAGTGCAAGGGCAATGACCAGTGAAGAAGAATGGTCCAATGATGGGCCATTGATACTGTTGACTATGATTATGAGCCTCTTGTGCTTGAAATTTCAACTTGGCCTATTGTGGCAGGGTGCCTAAGAGTTACCTACTAAGAGCCTTCATGTTCCTCAAATGTGGCCACTCTGAAAGCCAAACTCAGTATATAAATGCATTACCTTCTCCCCAGTGTGGGACGTGACTCCTGAGGATGAGCCTCCCTGGTGCCGAGGGATTACTACCAAGCAATGGCTGGTGATGCAATTAGAAAAAGACCTTGAATAAAAAGGGGAAATGGTAAAGACAAATAAGTTTATATGGCTTCAAAATGAGTCAGGAGGTCATCAGAAGGGTCATGCTTATGCACATCTCAGCAGGATCTCGGAGACAACCAAAGTAGATACAGTCCCATGTAGTGGTGCTCCTGAGGGCTATGGAGACACCCAGGTCCTACTTTCAAGGCAGATGGCTCCAGAGTTTGGTGCCTTGTCAGTGGGCCCTACTTTGGAATTTGTGCACCTGAGTATGATGAAGTTGGACTTAGATGTGACTTCTCTACACATGCCTCTTCTGTCCCTCTTATTGAACCTGTGGTTGGCACTGGGGTTGATGTGTGCCCAGGAGACTTGAATCTCTGGGCTGTCCATGTGCCAGCTGGGCCCTGACCTCAGCAGTGTTGCAACACCTACTCTCCAGTTCTTTGGACTTACCCAGGGCAGTTGACAGGGAGGTGAGGATAGACAACCACCACACCAAGGAACAAAGAGAGTCTACAGCTGTAGGCACGAGAGTCCATCTGCCAGCTATGTGGTATCGAAGCCCCCTTTCAGTTGAAGTGGAGGGGGCACTGCCATCCCAGAGTCCTCAGGATGGAGAAATATAAAATGTGGATTAGAGTGGACTTACTGGTATTCTACTATAGAGTCTACTGACTCTAGCAATGAATGAAATTATATCATTGATGTGGAGGCAGTGCCCACGGGAGTTGCTGAAGGCAGGGAGAGGGAAAAGGAGGTGTGATATTGGGGCATTATCGGAACTTGGAGTTGTCCTGAATGATATTGCAGGGACAGATTCTGGACATTATATATCCTGCCATAACCCACTGAATGGACTGAGAGAGTGTAAACTATAATCCATGCAGTGTAGCAGTGCTCCACACTGTATTCATCAAATGCAATGAATGCACCACACTAATGAAAGAAGCTGATGAGGGAAAAGGAAGGGGAGTGGAGTATAGGGGAACCACCTATATTTTTTATTGTAACATGTGTGATCTATGTATCTTTTAAAAATGAAAATATATATATTCTTAAAAAGCCCCTCTCTGTTGCCAGTATATAGTTCTCACAGAAACTGCCAGGAAATTTAGAAAGAGAATGTAAACCTATATTTTGTCTGTACTTTGACATCTTTCTTATACATCAATGATACAGGATCACAAGATTGCCCAGTGGCATGCTTCCTGTTACAACTACCTCAACCTGTTTTAACTCTTTCAGATGTCTTTTAAAGGTAGTAGCTCTTAAATTTTAGTGTGCACAGGAATCTCTTTGTTTAAAATGCAGCTATTTGGATTTAGTACAGATCTACTGAATCAGAATCTCTAGCTGGGGGTCCAAGATTCTGCATGTTTCACAAATACCCCCAAGGGATTTATCACTGACACTTTCCAAAGTATTGTTCTAAGCAGTGTAGTGATAGTACTTTAAAATGAAAAACTGGTAATAAAATAGTAGTATGAATATAAAGTGTACCATAAGTAGATTTCTAGCATTTGAGTATTTAAAATCATACTTTATATCAGCAGTTCTCAATCTTGGCTGCACAATAGAATCAACTGGGGAAATGTTAAAATTCCCTATCCTCAGGCCACACCCCAGACCAATGAAATAAATCTAGGGAGGGTTCCAGGCATCAACAATTTTTATAGCTCCCCAGTTGATTTCAGTATACAGCCAAGGTAAGAACCAGTGCTCTGTAGATTTATAGACATAGAAAGAATCACGAGAGATTCCCTTCCCCCTCCCCATAATAATTCAATATTTGCAGCAAAGAACTTCACTAGAGCAAAAGCCTAAAAGTCACCTATACGCAAATGTATTTTGTAAGGATACTTGACTAACCCAACACTCTTGATTGTCATAGGCAAAGTACTTTGTGGCCATCCACAATCACACCTTGAATGGAAAAACAGAAGGGAGAATGCCATATGGTCTGCAACTTTTACAGGCAAAGGGAAAGAAGGGGATTGTTGCATGGTCTTCCATCCTTAAGGATCTTAACACTTAGGTAAAGAGTGAGGATAAAACGTAAACTAAATTTTTCTTTGTGCCCAGTTCCATGTTGACCATAAGTAACTTGGATTTAAAATGTACTCACCTCTAACAGGCATTTATTGAACACTTTAGCTGGGTATACCAAGATGGCAAGGGCCTTTCCCTGGAAGGTTAAGGATTATAAACTAGAAGAGATATTCATGTCCACAAGCTCTAAATCAGGGGACTTCCCTACACTCACAAACCAACTCTTAGAACCAGTGGACAGCTATTATATTATAATTGATAGATTTGCATGGTACCTCTAGGTGAAGCAGAACTCAGAGGTCAAGTAAGAGGCCTCCCTCCTGTGGGATTCCAAACAAAACCATTATCCATATGGTTAAAAAATTGTTTTGTGTGCCCAGGCCTGTAACAATCTAACTTAGGAAAGAGGGCAAGGCCATAAAAATGTTCAACTTGGGAAGATGAGAATGTAGCACAGCTTTAATTGTACTAAGGTAAGGGAAATAGTTCTAAAACAGCTTTGGGAAGAAAAAGTCAGTTGTGAAATCTCAGTACTTAAAGTCTGCAGATGGCATAGCTAACAAATAAATCAATTAAAGAATGTAAAGCACCAACAGAAACATAAATGTGAATTAAAGGCATACAAACTTCAAGTTCTGCATGAAGTAAGTATTTTAACCACTGACACTAAAATTTTAGGTTGAATTCTCTCATGAAACAGAAAACTGGTATAATTTCCTGAATAAAGGGTGGTTTGAGAATTACAGCTGGTGGGGAAAAGAAAATGTGTTTCTGTGTTTTGAATAGACAGTGAAAGCATGATGGATGAACAGACAGGGCTGCCAAGATGCCAACAATAGTCCAGGTGAGAAATAACTAAAGCATAAAGCAGAGTCTTAGTGGCGGAGCTTGAATTAAATAGTAACAAGCTTTTCTCTTTAGATGCTCACCTTGATGGATTCTGACATGTGGCTTGTTCTTGCCAATCCATGCAAGAATTTAACTACAGTCTGTTGGCCTAGTGAGGTCAGGCCTAGTGGGGCATTTCCTAGAACCATTAGCATCTGTCTTGAACATTAATTTTTTTTTCCTGAACCTTGAAGAATTTTTCCTGCTGTAGATTTTGTTCAAGTGTTGGGTTATCTGTTTACTACAGGTCCCGTGCAGGCATACTTCATTTTACTGTGCTTCGGTTTATTGCATTGTGCCGATAGTGTGTTTTTTACAAATCAAAGATTTGTGGAAACCTCGTGTTGAGGACGTCTCTTGGTGCCATTTTTCCAACAGCATGTGCTCACTTCATGTCTCTATGTCACATTTTGGTAATTCTTGCACTATTTCAAAATGTTTTCGTTGTTATTTTATTTGTATTTGTGACCTCTGATCTTTGATGTTACTATTGTAATTGTTTTGGGGTGTCATGAACCACACCCATATAAGACAGCTAACTTAATTGATATATGTTGTGTGTGTTCTGACTGCTCCACTGACTGTTTCCCTACTTCTCTCCCTCTTCTCTGCCCTCCAAATTCCCTGAGACACAACAATACTGAAATTAGGACAGTTAATAACCTTACAATGGCCTCTAAGTGTTCAAGTGAAAGGAATAGTTGCTCACCTCTCATTTTAAGTTAAATGTTAGAAATGATTAAGCTTAGTGAGGAAGGCATGTTGAAAGCCAAGATAGGCTGAAAGCTTGGCCTCTTGTGCCAAACAGTCAAGTTGTAAATGCAAAGGAAAATAAAAGTGCTATTTCAGTGAACATGTGAATGATTAGAAAGTGCAACAGCCTTACTGCTAATAAGGAGAAAGTTTGAGTGGTCTGAATAGATCAAACCAGCCACAACATTCCCTTAAGCCTAAGCCTAAGCCAGAATAAGACCCCAACTCTCTTTAATTCAGTGAAGCCTGAGAGGCAAGGAAACTGCAGAAGAAAATTTGAAGACAGCAGAGGTTTTTTCATCAAGTTTAAGAAAAGAAGCCATCTCCATAACATAAAAGTACAAGATAAAGCATCAAGCGCTGACGTACAAACTGCAGCAAATTATGCAGAAGATCTAGCTAAGATAACTGATGAAGGTGGCTACATTAAACACTAGATTTTCAGTGTAGATGAAACAGCCTTCTATTAGAAGATGTCATCTCTAGAACTCTCTACATCTCTAGATGTAGTGCTTCAGAGGCTGACCTTTGTTAGGGGCTGTGTAGCTGGTGACTTTAAGTTGAAGCCAGTACTTATTTACTATTCTGAAAATCCTAGTGCCCTTAAAATCCATGTAGATACTAATTCTACTCTGCCTGTATTCTATAAATGGAATAACAAAGCCTCAATGGTAGCATATCTGTTTATAATATGGTTTACTGAATATTTTATGCCCACTGTTGAGAACTGCTCAGAAAAAAAAGAAAAGATGCCTTTCAAAACAATGACATTGGCAATGTACCTGGTCATCCAAAAACTTCTGATGGAGATCTACAATGAGATAAATGTTATTTTCATGCCTGCTATCACAACCCACATTCTGCAGCCTGTGGATCAAGGAGTAACTTTGACTTTCAAGTCTTATAATGTAAGAATTACATTTCATGAGGTTATAGCTGCCAGAAATAGTGTTTCCTCTGATGGATCTGGGCAAAGTAAGTTGAAAACTTAGGGAAAGGATTCACCATTCTACATGCCGTTAAGAACATTTATGATTCATGGGAGGAGGTCAAAATATCAGCATTTTTAATGCAGTTTGGAAGAAGTTGATCCCATCCCTCATAAATGACTTTGAGGGGTTCAAGACTTCAGTGAAGGAAGTACTGCAGATGTGATGGAAACAAGGGAATTAGAATTGTAAGGGGAGCCTGAAGATGTGACTGAATTGCTGCAATCTCATGGTAAAACTTTCACAAATGAGTAGTTGCTTCTAATGGATGAACAAAGAAAGTTTGTTTTTCTTTTTGTATTGCTGACCTTCATTTTTCTAATTTAAATATAGTGATCTTTTTTAAAGGAAAAAAAACTTTACACAGCATATTTCACATAAATGTAAATATGCATGCCTACTTCCTAATTAGCAAAATAAAACTTTTAGGCATAAGATTTTAAGTCTTTAAAGAACAAAACAGTGAACCCAAGACAGTAATAACAGGAGCAACAAAACCACACATTTCATAATGCTTCAACTGATCTTTCTTCCAGCCTACTGGTTAAGTCCTGAGTTGCAAAAATCCCACCTTCCTCACCAAGTGGAAACAATTTGGCTGTACCTAATAATACGTACATCCACATAACAGATGATTTCTCTTTCAAAATAATGTAATAAATACATCACATTAGGGAAGCGGACTTGGCCCAATGGATAGGGCATCTGCCTACCAAATGGGAAGTCTGCAGTTCAAACCCCAGGCCTCCTTGACCCGTGTGGTGAGCTGGGCCACATGCAGTGCTGATGCACGCAAGGAGTGCCCTGCCATGCAGGGGTGTTCCCCGCGTAGGGGAGCCCCACGTGCAAGGAGTGCACCCCGTAAGGAGAGCCACCCAATGCGAAAGGAAGTGCAGCCTGCCCAGGAATGGTGCCACACACATGGAGAGCTGACACAACAAGATGACACAACAAAAGGAAACAGATTCCCAGTGCTGCTGATAAGGGTAGAAGCGGGCACAGAAGAACACACAGCGAATGGCCTCAGAGAGCAGACAACTGGGGTGGCGGAAGGGGAGAGAAATAAAAAATAAATCTTAAAAAAGAAAATACATCACATTATGCAGACAACCTACAGAGCCAGCCTCTCAAATAGGGAAGTAAGGACTTCGGAATTTTCTAGTTTTTCTACTACCAAAGCACATACATATTAATGACACACAGAAAAAAAATTTCTGTAGCAGAATCATTAGTCAATGAGTGGCATTGTTACAAATCTAGTTTATTTGTATTGCATTTCCCCAAATTACATCTTTACTGTGGCTTACAATGGCCCCTCAGACATTTTGAACTTAAATCTTTACACCTCACCTAAACAACCCAAGTATGGTCGACATTGTATAGAGCTATTAAAGGGTAATTTTAACAATTCAGTGAGACATCAAATCTGCGACTGTTAGCACCGACAGTTCTCAGCTGTCTCCAAATGCCTGGACTATTTTCTCTCCCTGTGCCTAACCTCTGGACTTCACTACCAGGCTTTAGGCATCTGATTGTTTATTCCTGTGGACACCCGAAGGAACAGACATGAGAATGCCAATCCCTGCTTTTAAGAGGTTCACACCAACCAGAGTTCAAGAGGAAGGTCAGTGCATACACAGAACATTCCATAGGAATGAAATGAATAAAGGAAGATCCCCTGCAGGTGGCACCTACAGAGTCTCCAGTGGAGATGGAGGGGGAGACAGTGTGGGCCCTGGAGGCTGCAGAAGCTAGCTGAAAGGAGAGGCAAGAAGGACAAGTTGAGTTTGGCTGGCACAAGGGTACTTGTGAGAAGTAGTCTGTGAGGTAAGATTCCAAGAAGAAGATTCCTTAGTCTGGTGGGTAAAGCTGGAGGGGTGGGGGGAAAGAGTATCACTAAAGGATTTGTGCAGAGACCAAAACTAAAGCCATGTAGAGATTAACCATGCAGTCAAGCAGGCTTGATGAAAAGGAAGAGAGTCTGAGGCTCTGAGAGCTTAACTCACTAAGCCGAGTGCCCACATGCAGGCACTTCCATATGCAAAATAAAACAAAACCGTCTTGCACATGCCAAAATCCATGGTTCTGTTTACAGAAATCAAGACTTAGGGAGAAAAAAAAAGAAAATAGAAGAGCAGATTAAACATACATTTAGTTCAAGATTCTGGAACCTGTCCCAGCTTAAGCAATTTAAGAGCAGTGAAACAATTCCCACATCCCGTAATAATTCGTCTTCCAATCATGAACTTTACCTTCCCTGAGCTGCCATCATTACCAAAGGATTATAAATCATTTAATTAAAAATAGAAAAATTCCTACATACCTTTAAAATCTCCTGAAGCTGCATGATGGATTAAAAATCCAACACAGGGCACCGGGGTGTACCTATAACCTAGACTTTATAGAATGGCGTGAGCATGCTGCTGGACCATGGTCCTCGCATCTTGTCCACATTCACAGCTCACTGGGGTCCTTGTGTGGATGAAGCAGTTGACTCCATACAACCCAACTCTAACCAAAGCCCCCACCATGGATCATCTAATTCCTTCCTAGGTCAAGAATGCTTCCCTCCACTAGCTGGGCAGGGAAGGCCCTGTGTGTGGAGACACCTGGGAAAGGAAAATCATTTTTAATATCTTGCTATCCACTGAATCAAAGATGATGGAAATTTCTCAGGACATAGTCATTCAAACTACAGAAATAGGCTGCCCCATACCAATTAGGGGATGGTTTATCACACATTCACTCAGTATGGAATATTTACTAGTAACCAGTTCCCTGCAGCAACAGATTTGTTCAGAAACTATGTACTGCAGACTGCAATCTTGTGACTTTCTTCTAATTGTATATAAAAACACAAATCAATCTGAAGTCAGGCACAAAGAGTGGTACAAAAGCATGAACTGAAACACCTCATCAAAGAAGGTGCTTGCTCATTTCATACTGCAGCACTCCTATGTAAAATCTGGCTTTTGGAAATTACTGCTTCTTCATGTGTCCAGAGAGGTTTCTTTACTACACCTCTTTTCCACTCCCCATTACCTCCCTCCCCAAGTCAAATTAATGAAGAACACATAGATTGGACCTATGCGGACCTAAAAGCCCCAATATAGTTGAGTCATATGTGTCAGCACAGTGACTGCTGGGTTAATCTGCTCACCTAACTTCATGTATTTAAGGACCGTCTGAATCTGAATTTGAGCTGGAAGCACCCACCACTTTTGTCTTTCAGAATCCAGTGGAAAGAATCTCTGACTCTAACAAACCAGATTCAAAGGAGAAAGTAGCGTGTGACGCTTGGATTAGAGGCAGGAGGCCTGCCACAAACCAGCTGTGCGCTTCACTCTCCCTGTTTGTGAGGGGGTCCAGGTAGCAGATGGCCAGGGTCCTGCCCAGCTGCCACCGAGGACTTTGTCTTGAAGTGCCGCTCTATATAGGCTTGTCAGGCTGAGTCCACAAACTTCCTTACCACTTTGTATCAACAATTCTTCTGTGCTGTAATTTGAGGTTTCCCTTCCTCTTCTACCCCTCAGAGACTGTTTTATTTCATTTTCGCAGACCACTTGGCCAAACTGAGGTGTAAAACCAAGTCACTAGCTTGGAAGACATGGCCTTGGAGAAACCTATACCCATGCACAGTTGTCTGTTTTTCATTAACAATGTTAACTGATAAGACTGTAATTGTTAGGCCTTCTGTGGATCTACTTAAAATTTGGAATATGAGATTGTTAAAAAATAAAAACAAAACAAGAAAGAAAACACATAAGAAAATCACCCACCTCTAAGTTGAGGATTTGAATATCTGAGAGCTCCAGAGCCTTAAAAACCTACTAAAGTCCCTGATCCACGACATTTTTCTCTTGTCGATGGACTCCAAGCTAAAGTAGCCCAATCTTGTAGCATATTTGTGCACTTAAAAGTAGATTTCAAAAGATGCAGCTCTAGCCATCATTGTCACTGCCAGACGCCCTCAACTGCAAGTCATTTCTGAGGCCATTCATAAGCTGACCTATTCTTTGCGCCCGGCTGGTACCACTGGTGATGGTGAGCCTGCTGTTGCAGGGTTGCTAGTGTGAAGGCTGCGGTGGAGAGGCCGGGCCTCGCCCTCACCTCCACTGCTGCGGCTCTCATCATCACTGCCCAAGTTGCTCCCAGAGACTGAGGAACTGCTCCAACTGCTGCTCATCTGCTCAGTAATGGACTCTTTGACCTTCAGCTCTCTTTTGAGCTCATTCAACTGAGGTTAAGGTGAACGGTTATTTTTCAAGGGAGAAGTTTTGGGTCCAATTGAAGGCTTTGCTGGAGCTCTGAATGGTATTGGTGCTGGAGGCGGTGGTGGCTGCCTTGGCTGTGGGGTACAAGTGGACAGTATTCCATTTGGGCATGGATTTTCCTGCTCCCCTGGGCTCTTGTTTTCTTGGCCTGAATGCTGCTACTGAGTTTTTCTAGCACGTATTCACTGGTGTCATGATTAATAATAAGCACAGTCTTTCATAAGGTCATCTGTTCCCCATGACCAGGCTAGCTGAATGACCAACACCACTTCAGAACTATGGCTCCCTAGGATGTGAGAATGGTATCTGCTTGCTTTCTTAGACTTTTCTCACAGAGAGAGATTTAAAACCCTTTCTCTTATTTCTTCCTTCTGAAGGTTCATGAAGGACATTTGAACAGGTCATAGCAAGGAAGAAAAAATTCTGAGAATGGAGCTAACAGTCTTCCTTCCTGCCCCCAATATCTTTTTGAGCTTTCTTTCATCTATTTTCCTTGTCTCTAGTTACACACTTGGTCAGAAACCACCAGGAAAACACAAGGCATTTCTTCATAAGGGGGATACAGATGCTCCAAATGCATCTGGCAAATCAAAGCACTGCTTTGCTAAGCATAATGCTTCACTGTATGAGGCATGTTAGGTAAGGATTCAGTCAGACCTGTGGGCTCCAAGGACAGGATTTGAAATGCTCTTACAAACCAGGTTTGGTTACAGAACACAAAACCTGGGTGAAAAGGGATTCCATTTCCTGTAAGAGGGTGGATTGCCTTCTTCAGCTGGAGCAGTGCTTTCTGTGGGGAAGTACAAATGAAACGGAAACTGTCTAGAGGAGAGCTGGTGAGGAATGGGGGCTGCAAGCCACACATCTTTGGGGGTAGATTAATATTTTGAACATCAGCAAGAAGGGAATATCTCCTGGCAATAAGAACAGTTCCTGGCACGTAGTAGGCACTCAATATTTGTTGAATGAATGACTGACCCACATGGAGATTATAAAGTATTTTTGAAATTAATACATAAATATTTATTCAATTCTATGTCATGAGGTTTACATCCATTACCTCACCAAATCTTTATAGGCACTACCATGAAGTTGATTTATTAAAATCTCCATTTTATACATGAGGAAACTGAGACTCATACAGGTAGAGTAACTTGCCCTGGGGACACATACAGTATGTGACAGATGCAGGATTCAAATTCAGGTCATTCATCATAAAACTTATACTCTTTTGTACTGTTTCACCACCTCTCTTTTAAGGGATTTTGCTTACCTAGGTATGTTCCAGAATGTTCTGAAAAGTACTGAGTCTTAATACAGTCTTAATTCTGTATTTTCAGCAGTATTTTAATTCTGAATTTAGTAAGGTGCCACAATTACAAGACCTCAGCCTGCCTGGCAAATGTGGGCATGTGTCCTGGGCTCCCTTCCCCACAGCAGAATAAATTCATCCCCAGCATATGCCAGTCAGCTATCACAGCCATTTTTACCAAAGAGATGGGTTTTTGCATCTTGAAGTATATTACACTGCAAAAAATAAATACAGGGGAAATATAAGAAGCTGTCAATTCCATCCCTCTTGAAAATTTGCCAGTGAGGAAGGGCCATTTTGTACATTTTCTTGAGAAGGAAGGAATCCATAGGACTACTTTGTTCAGGCACTTAGTAGCTAGTTTCTTCCCCTTTGGATTGGAGCCTTTTCAATTCCACTTGAAGACAGAGAGGAGGCTGCAAGAGCCATTGTTGGCCTAACAATGGAAGATGATTTTCATAGACAAGTTGATTGCTTTCTAAGAAGCAGAAAAATAAAGTCGATTTCAGCAACCACCCAAGAGTCGGTGAGAGCAGCCACTTCTGAAGGGACAAAGAGAAGGGAAACAAATGCGAGGCAGCTTCATTAGCAAGTGTATTTGCCCCATTTGGAAGGAAAATGGGTTTCACAATATTTTCATATTAGATCAGTGAACATCCTGTCCAAAGTTCTGATGAGATTGTGGCCTTCTGAAGTTTACAGAAACTTGGAAAATGTTACCAGGAAAATCTGACGTGATGAGGCTTACGCCAGTTTAGACAGAAGTGGAGAGCGTTCTTTAATAGACAGCTATTGTAAATAAGCAGACTGCATTCTGGGCCTTTAAATTCTACCATGCTAAACCTGCTTCCCCAGAGTAAGAAGAAATGGTCAGCTCCTAACAAAGCACTGAAAAGGATGCTAGGAGGAAAAAGTATAAATGCAAGCATGCATATTTATTCATGTGGTATTTGCATATACATTAATAATATAAAGCAGAATAAGTAAAGCAAAAAATCATTGTACTGCTTATTCTCTACAGTACCAGATTCATTAAATAATGCAACAATATTCATTTTTGGTCTCTTTGGTCAAAATCAGTCCTTGACATTCCCAGTTTTTCTTCACATTTAACGAAAATGTATTGAGTACCTACTTTGCAAAAGACATTCTGTCAGGTGTCTATTAAAAATCATTTAATAAACCCCAACTATCCTAGATAGTGTCAGCCTAATTTTTTTGGATAAGGGAGTTTAGAGTCAGATTACGTAACTTGTATATCAGTTAGGATGCTTTGAACTGCGAGTAACAGAATACCTAACCATGATGAAACCCAAAAGACTTAATTATCCTCCACAACAAACAGTCTAGAAGTCTGGATCCCAGGGTAGGGTCAGCAGTTTAATGACCTCAAGGATCCTGTCTCTGTCCATCCTCCCATGCCACCATCCTTGGCATATTGTCTTTTAGTCTTCACGCTTCTTGGCTGTATGATGACTGTTGCCCCTTGAGACTTGTTTACACTGTCAGGACTAGAGGCAAGATATGAGAAAGTAAGGGTTGTCTCTTGCTGCAGCATGTCTTTACTTTGGGAAAGAAAATTTTACTCAGAAGCCCCCAAAAGACTTCCCATTAAATCTAATTTGGCTTGCATGTACCATAAGGAATGCTGAGGAAGTAGACAGATGGGTATCTTCCAGCCTTACCAGGAAGGACAAGAGGGAAGAGCACTAGCCACTGGGCCACCACCAACGGTGTCTGGCATACTTGCCAAGGTTAGAGGTTGCTAGAGCTAGTTCTCATTTCCAAAAGCCTGTACCTTTTACTCCATACACTGCAGAAGAAGTAAGGAAGCCCTTCCTGGGGTAGTTTGCTGCCCACAACTTTTAATACCAGTGTCCTGAGCCTAAAGGAACAGGTGAGTTAAGTACCTGCTCTTACCAGGTATGAAATCAGGAAGACGATTGGTGCCTGTGGGACTGAGATTCTGCATTTAAAGCGTGGGGAATCTGACTCATTTTCCTGAGTGTCCCTTGGGTTTGAGATCTCTAGGGAACCAGGTAGCCTTCCTCTTTAGCCACATAAAGGAGTTTAGGCTTTGACTAAGAATGGGTAGAGAACCTGAGAAATGGGAGATCAGAGAAGAACATCTCATACCTGCCTTGACCCAAACTTGTCACTGGGTCAAGACACTTGCCAGATCTTTAAATGCCCTTCAGCTTGTGCCTACTACAATGCATAAAACTTCTCCAACTCCAATTTCTGTTGATTTTGCTGGTTTCTCCCTAAGTGGTTTGAATGTCTTCTCATACCATATGGCATACACATTTTCTTATATATCATTAATGAATTCTATCTGTTGCGCATTGAAAATTATGTTATTATAAAATAGTATTGGAATTATTTGTGACACATTGATTGGTATGAACATAAAAATATATAAATTATATGGATTTGAAAATTTTATTTTTATTTGTAGTTATCAGTCACTAATAATCCCAAAAAATAAGGCACTGTATTTAGACTTTTTCTGTACATAAACACATATACACATCCTCCCTGGGTATCCAAAGGTGAGATGAAGAGAGGAAGACTTCCAGGAAGATGGCATCAGAGTAGGTAGGCAAGGCTCAACTTTCACAAAAACAATGGAGGAAGGGTAAAAAGCAGTCTGAGGGAGCTGCTTTGGGGATCTGCAGACCAGTAGAGTGTTGTGTCTCCTCCAGGAGGGTGAAGGACAGACAAAGAAACTGAAATAAAAACCATGAGTTATTAGCACCCATACCCCACCCTAATGAGATAAGAACCATGGCTCACTGCAGCCAACTGAGTGGGGAACAAACATCTTTCTCCCTGGGAAGAAGGATGGTGGGACAGAGGGTGGGACAGAGTGGTTTTTCTTCAGTGAGTTTGACCAGTAGAAGCTGTTTTGAATCTCAGCTCTGACCAGAGCAGAATCATAGGCAAGTGGAGGCTGAAAGAGACACCTCTGTGGAAAGATTTACTGATGAGCACCATCTGCTGGCTGGCCATGAAACTTCAAGGAAAAAAAAACACATTTTTGGAGTCTCTCATCCCAGACCCCTTGAATTGGATCTGCACCCCATTAGTGAATCCCTGGCCTGATTTTAATAACTTGAGCGAGGCAGTTTTTAAAATTTAGAATAAGTTGAACCAAAAATCAAAGAAGAGCTGTGAAACAAAACCACTAGGGATGAGAGAAATTGACTGTCAGAGTAAATTCACCAACCTATTCTGATGCCTAGACATCGGCAAAAAATTACAAGCCATACTAAGAATCAAGAAGTGATGGCCCACCCAAAGGAACAAATCAAAAATCTTGATGAGACACAGGATTCCAGACAACTAATCAAAGATAATCATGCGGATCTCCTAAATCAATTTAAGGAGCTGAAGGAAAATATGGCTAAAGAGATAAAGAATATTAAGAAGACACTGGGGGAGCAGATGTAGCCCAAGTGGTTGACTGCCTGCTTCCCAAATACTAGATCCCAGGTTCAATCCCCAGTACCTCCTAAAAACAAAATAAACATAAAAACCAACTCAGGGGAGGCAGTGTAACTCAGTGGTTGAGCACCAGCTTCTGACATATGAGGTCCCAGTTTCAATCCCCAGTCCTGTTACCTCAAAAATAAATAAATAAAGGCACTGGATGGGCATAAAGAACTATTTGAAAGCCTGAAAATGAAAGTAACATAGGGAAGCGGGCTTGGCTCAATGGATAGACCATCCGCCTACCACATGGTTCAAACCCAGATCCTCTTTGACCCATGTGGTGCTGGCCCAAACGCAGTGCTGATGCGTGCAAGGAGTGCTGTGCCACACAGGGGTGTCCCCTGCATAGGGGAGCCCCACGCACAAGGAGTGCGCCCCGTAAGGAGAGCTTCCCAGCACAAAAGAAAGTTCAGCCTGCCCAGGAGTGGTGCCGCACACACAGAGAGCTGACACAGCAAGATGACACAACACAGAGAGACACAGATTACCAGTGCTGCTGACAAGAATACAAGCGGACACAGAAGAACACACAGCAAATGAACACAGAGAACAGACAATGGGGGGGGGGGGGGGCGGGGCGGGAAGGGGAGAGATATAAATAATAAATCTTTAAAAAAAAAAAAGGAACAGAGCTTATGGGAATGAAAAGCACAATGGATGAGATTAAAAATACATTCCCAAAAGGAGAAGAGAATGGAAAAGGGGCAGAAAGAATACTTGAGGAGTTAATAACCAAATCTTTCCAAGCTTTATGAAAAACATAACTATTAATATCCAATAAGGATAATGCACCCCAAACAGAATAAATCCAAGTAGACTTACAATGAGACACCTACTATTCAGAGTGACAGATATCAGAGATAAAAGAGAGGATTCTAAAAGCAGGAAAAGAAAAGAAAAGCATCACATAAAGGGACCCTCAATAAGACTAAATTCTGATCTCTCATCAGAAACCATATAGGAGAACTAAGTGAAATTGAGAATTAAAAAAAAAAAACTAGAAAAAATTTAACAAAATCAAAACCTGGCTCTTCGAGAGGATTAATAAAATTGAAAAATCAGCTAGACTAACAAAGAAAAAGAGAGAAGATGTAAATATATAAATTTAAAATGAGGGAGGGGATATCACCATTGATCCCACAGAAACAAAGCGTATCACAAGAGATACTTTGAAAAAATTGGATGCTAACAAGATGGATTGGATAACTTAGATGAAATGGACAAATTTCTAGAAACACACAAACAGCCCACACTGACAAAAAAAGACATTGATGAACTTAACAGACAAATCACAAGTAACAAGATTTAATTAGTCATCAAAAACCTCCCATCTAAAAAAAGCCCAGGACCAGATGGCTTCACAGGTGAATTCTACCAATTGTCCAGAAAGAGCAAACACCAATCCTGCTTAAACTCTTCCAAAAACTACAAGTGGAGGGAACACTACCTCATTCTATGATGCCAACATCACCCTAATACCAAAGCCACATCATGAAACCACAAGAAAAACAAGAGAAAATAAAAATAAACCACAAGAAAAGAAAACTACAGACCAACTCTCTAATGAACCTGGATGATAAAATCCTCAATAAAACACTTGCTAATTGTATTCAATGCAGCAAATGAGTTCTACACCATGATCAAGTGGGTTTCATTCCTGGTATGCAAGGATGGTTCAAAATAAGAAAATCAATGTAATACACCACATTAACAAACTGAAAGAAATTACGTGATCATCTCTATTGATGGAGAAAAAGCATTTGACAAACCAAAGCATCCTTTCTTGATAAAAAACATTTCAAAAGATAGGAATAGAAGGAAACTTCCTCAACATGATAAAGGGCATATATGTAAAAACCCATAGCTGACATCATATTCAAAGGTAAAATGCTCAAGGCTTTCCTGATAAGATCTGGAATAAGACAAGGATGCCCACTGCCACCACTCTTATTTAACATTGTGTTAGAAGTACTTGCTCGAGCACTTAGACAAGAAAAAGAAATAAAAGGCATCCAAATTGGAAAGAAAGAAGTAAAAATTTCACTATTTGCAGATGACATGATCCTATATATAGAAAGCCCTGAAAAATCTACAACAAAGTTTCTAGAACTGATAAACAAGTTTGGTAAAGTGGCAAGGTATAAGATCAACACACAAAAATCAGTAGCATTTCTGTACATCAATAATGAGCAATCTGAGGAGGAAATCAAGAAAAAAAATTCTAGTTACAATAGCAACTAAAAAAATCAAATATCTAGGAATAAACTTAACTAAAGATGTAAAGGACGTATAGACAGAAAGCTACACAACATTGTTAAAAGAATGAAATAAATGGAAGAATATTCCACGTTCATGGATTGGAAGACTAAATATATCTGTCCTACACAAATTGATTTACAGATTTAATGTAATCTCAATAAAAATTACAACAGCATTTTTTTACTGAATTGGAAAAGCCAATTATGAAATTTATTTGGAAGGGCAAAGGGCCTCAAATAACCAACAACATATTGAAAAAGAGAAACAGAGTTGGAGGAATCATGCTACCTGAGTTTAAAGCTACAGTGGTCAAAACTGCATAGTATTGGCACAAGGATAGACATACTGACCAAAGGAACCAAATTGAGAGTTCTAATGTGGATCCTCATATATTCAGCCAACTTATATTTTACAAGGCCACCAAGCCCACTCAACTAGGACAGAATGGCCTCTTCAACAAATGATGCTGGGATACCTGGATATCCATATTCTAATGAATGAGACAGGACCACCATCTCATGCCCTATACAAAAATTAACTCAAGATGGATCAAAGATCTTACTATAAGAGCCAAGGACATAAAACTCATAGAACACAATGTAGGGGAGCATCTATGAGATCCTGTAATAGGAAATGGTTTCATAACTTTATACCCAAAGTGCAAACAACAAAAGGAAAAAATTATTAAAAAGGACCTCCTCAAATTAAAAAATTTTTGTGCTTCAAAGGCGTTTGCCAAGAAAGTAAAAAGGCAGCCTACTCAATGTGAGAAAACATTTGGGAATGATTTATCCATTAAGGGTCTAACATCCAGCATATATAAAGAAATCCTACATCTTGAAAATAAAAAGTCAAATAACCCATTTTAAAAAATAGGCAAGACTTTCTCTGTGGCATAGAAACAATGGTTGGTGCTGGGGTTGGTGTATGCTCAGGAGACTTGAATCTCTGGACTGTCTATATGCCAGCTGGGCCCTGAGCCTTAGCAGAGTTGCAACACCTACTCTCCAGTTCATTGAACTTACCCAGGTCAGCTAACAGGGAGTTAAGGATAGCCAACCATCACACCAGGAAACCAAGAGAGTCTACAGCTGCAAGCAGAATTACAGCCATCAGTCATGTGGGATCTAAGCCCCCTCTTGATTTAGAGGTGGAGTGGATATCACCATCCCAGGGGCCTCAGGATGGAGGAATAAAATATGGATTAGAGTAGACTTACTGGTATTCTGCTGTGGAATTATTGTGACTCTAGCAATGGAAGAAATTATATCACTGATGTGGGGACAGTGGCCACGGGAGTCGCTGGGAGCAGGGAGAGGGAAAAAGAGGTGAGATATTGGGGTATTTTCAGGACTTGGAGTTGTCCTGATTGATATTGCAGGGACAGATGCAGGACATTGTATATCCTGCCATAACCCACTGAATGGACTGGGAGAGAATGTAAACTACAACATAAACTATAATCCATGCCATGTAGCAATACTCCAAAATGTACTCATCACATGCAATGAATACCACACTAATGAAAGAAGTTGTCAATGTAGGAGGAGTGGGAGTGTAGGGAGTGAGGTATATGGGAACCTCTTATATTTTTTAATGTAACGTTTTGTGTGATCTATGCATCTTTTAAAAAAAAGATAATAAAAAAATAATGTACGAAAAAATGGGGAAGAAAATTGAATAGACAATTTTCCAATGAGGCAATACAAATGGCTAAGAAGCACATGAAAAGATGCTTGAATCACTAGCTATTAGGGAAATGCAAACCAAAACTACAATAAGATATCATTTTATACCTATTAGATTGGCAGCTATTTTTAAAAAAACAAAGAATTACAAGTGTTGGGGAGATTGTGGAGGAAAGGGAAACTTCATCCACTGCTGGTGGAAATGTAGAATGGAGCAGGCGTTGTGGGTATGGTTTGGCAGTTCCTCAGGAATCTAACTTTAGAACTGCTGTATGATCCAGCAAACCCACTGCTTCGGTATATATCCAAAAGAATTAAAAGCAGGGACACGAAAGACATACGCACATAGTGGCATTTCACTATTGCCAAAAGCTGGAAGCAACTAAAGTGTCCATCAACAGATGAATGGATAAGCAAAATGTGATACATACATACAATATAATATTACTCAGTTGTAAGAAGGAATGAAGTATTGACACATGGGACAACATGTGGCCGTATGTTGAGTGAAGTAAGCCAGTCACTAAAGGACAAATATTACATCACCTCACTGATATGACCTAAGCCTACTGAGCAGACACACAGAGGAAAAGTCTGGAAGATAGGTTATCAGGAGACAGAAAGGGAGTAGAGTGTTGTGAACCAATGCTCAATATGGGTAAAACCCATGGTAAGGTGAAAGTGGATGGTTTAGCAGTGACGGTGGTGAACGTGGTGCAGAGACATGGGTGGGGTCAATGGTGCTGGGATGTGAGGGTGAGCAGAGTAGGATTGGACTATCCCATGGAATTTTGGAAGGGCTAGAGGAAGGAACAGGTGAACTCTGGAGATTTGTAGGTCTGTGGTTGAAACTACATGTAGTTTCATGAAACTTGTAATGTTTCATGGCTAATATAGCAGGAGAGGGTTATTGGTGAAGAGTGTCATAGGTGGGGGATATGTGCAAAAGAGTGCATCTGGGCATGCTTCTATGAAATGTGAAAGTGTATATCTTGACACTTCAAATTTTGACACATCAAAATGCTTGAAGACCCACACAATACACAAGAAAATATTAAACTTCCATCCTAGGGAGTCCTGCTATGTTCTCAAGAACCTCTTGAGTACATAGGCAACACCTAATAAAAGAAAACAGACCAGTATGACAAGACCTCAATATGAATGCATGTAACTATGAATCTTATTCTTCAAAAATTGGGGTGGAAATAGGGCATTTTGAGGGCATTGGGATTGTTCTGCATGATCCTGCAATGACAGATACAAGACATTATATGTTTTGTCAGAACCTGTAAAAGTATTCAGTGCAAAAGGTAAACCATAACATAAACCATTGACCATGGTGAATAGCAAGGCTTTGGTATCTGTTCATCAATTTTAACAAATGCACCATACTCATGTAGGATGTTATTGGTAGGAGAGGATGTGGGGGTAGGGTAGAGGTTGGGGGTATATGTGAATCCTCTATATTTTCTATGCGACTTCTGTAACCTAAAGCTTTTTGGAAAATAAAGTGAAAAAAAAAAAGACATTGGGGGAACATACAGAAGAAATTGTCTGTACAAATAAATATAGCAGATCTGACAGTGATGAAAGGCACAATACAAAAAAATAAATTTTTATTTTTTATTTTTTTATTATTTTTGTTGGCTTTGTGTTTGGAGAGGTTTTGGATTGCAGAAGGGTTGCAACTCTGACAGGGAAAGATCACTTTTTCAGGGTACACCTGGGCATGCCTCTAAGGAATATGAATGTGTTCACATGGTCATGGGGTGTTGTCTTGGTGGGTGGGGACCCACAGAATAAATGATAGAATATTGATTTCCCATCCTGGGTTGTCCTGCTGCTACATTCTTCAGAGTGGCAAGAATCTCTAGAGTACTTGGGCAGCGCCTAGCAAAGGAGGACAGACTAATATGCCAGGTCCTTGATATTGATACTTGTACTTACGAATTTTGTGCTTGTGAAATTGAAACTTAGCTTAGTATATTTTGCCTAAAAGTTTCCCCCCAAAAGCCTCCTTGTTGCACAAATATGGATTCTCACTAAGCCAAACTCAGCATATAAATTCACACCTGTCCTCCCAACATGGGACATGACTCCCAGGAAGAAGCCTCACTGGCATGTAGGAATTACTATCAAGCACAAACTAGAGATGCATTTGGAAAAAGACCTAGACTAAAAGGGGGAAATATTAAATACAAATGAGTTTTTATGACTAAGAGATTTCAAAGTGAGTCACAAGGTCATACCAGGGGTTATGCTTATGCACATCTCAAAAGGATCTCACTGAATGCCACAGTAAACAATGCCTTGAGCAGGGGTGCTCCCGAGGGCTCTAGAGACATCTAGACACTAGGTAGGACAGACAACCCCAGGAAATTGGCACCCCATTGATGGGCCTTACCTTGGAATATATGATAACCTATCTCCCCAATGTTTCAGTGTTAGACTCATTTATAATTTTCCTACACATGCTTCTTCTGCCCCATTTATTTGAACTTATAATAATTAGCACCATGCCCATTAAATATATGCCCCAGAGACTTAAATCCTCAGACTGTTTGTATCCAGTTGAGCCCGAATCTCAGCAGAGTTCTAGCCAATACCTACTCTCCAGTTCTCGGATTCATCAGAAACTAAGAAAAGGATGATGATGTAAAATGCCCATCCCAAAAAATGAAGTATCTATAACTACAAGCAAGACAGTTCCACCCATCTGCCCCATGGGATCTAAGCCCCCTCTCAATCAGAAGCAGAGTGAATATCACCATATCAAAATCCTTAAGATTGAGGAATAAGTAAACATAGGTGGAATTACAACTATGGACTAGAGTAGACTTATTATTATTCTAGTAATGGAAGAACTTGTACCATTGATATAAATACAGTGGACACCAGAGGTTCTGAGGGGAGGGAAGAAGAATAGGCATAACATGGGGCATTTTGAGGACATTGGAATTGTTCTGCATGATATTGCTATGATGGATACAAGCCATTACACATTTTGTTAAAACCTATAAAATTGTGCAGTGCAAAGTATAAACCATAATGTAAACTACAGACCATGGTTAGTGGCAGTACTTCAATATGTGTTCATCAATTGTAACAAATGTACCATGCTAATGAAAGATGTTGTTAATAGGGAAAAGTGTGGGAGGGGGAGAGGTGTAATAGGAACCCCCTATTTTTTTAAAGATGTATTTATTTATTTATTTCTCTCCCTTCCCACCGCCCCAGTTGTCTGTTCTCTGTTTATTTGCTGCATCTTCTTCTTTGTCCACTTCTGTTGTTGTCTGCAGCACAGGAATCTGTTTCTTTTTGTTGCATCATCTTGTTGTGTCAGCTCTCCATGTGTGCAGTGCCATTCTTGGGCAGGCTGCACTTTCTTTCGCCCTGGGCAGCTCTCCTTACGGGGCACACTCCTTGTGCGTGGGGCTCCCCTTTGTGAGGGAAACCCCTGCAAGGCACGGCACTACTTGTGTGCATCAGCACTGCACATGGGCCAGCTCCACACGAGTCAAGGAGGCCCAGGGTTTGAACCGTGGACCTCCTGTGTGGTAGACGGATGCCCTAACCACTGGGCCAAGTCCACTTCCCGGAATCCCCTATATTTTTTATGTAACATTTATGTAATCTAAAGCTCCTATTTTTTTAAAAAATTTTTTAGAAAAAATTTAAAAATTTAAAAAGAATAATCAGGATACCAACATAAAGAAAAGAAACCATGGAGAAGTAAAAAAGTGGTATGATGTATTTAAGGTACTGAAAGAGAAAAACTGCCAGCCAAGAATTCTGCATCTGGCAAAACTGTCATTCAAATATGAAGGTTAGTTTAAAGTCTTCACAGGCAAACAAAAACTGAGAGTGTACATTACCAAGAGACCAGAATTACAAGAGATAATGAAGGGAGTGTGACAGCCTGAAAAGAAAAGACAGGGGTAACAGACTTGGAGAAGAGTGTAGAAATAAAGATTATTAAGAAGGGTAAATTAATGAGTTAAAAGACAGGCAATAGAAAGATATGATAATGGAAAGTCAAATGATAGAATGGATGAAGTAAGTAATGCCTTTACAATAATATCATTGAATATTAGTGTATTGAACTCCCTAATCAAAAGACATAGACTGACAGAATGGATTTTTTTAAAAGATTTATTTATTTGTTTTTAAATATTTATTTATTTATTTATCTCCCCTTCCCCGCCCCCCATTGTCTGTTCTCTGTATCTATTTGCTGGGTCTTCTTTGTCCGCTTCTGTTGTTGTCAGCGGCACAGGAATCTGTGTTTCTTTTTGTTGCGTCATCTTGTTGTGTCAGCTCTCCATGTGTGCAGTGCCATTCCTCGGCAGGCTGCACTTTCTTTCACGCTGGGCAGCTCTCCTTATGGGGTGCACTCCTTGCGCGTGGGACTCCCCTATGCACAGGACACCCCTGCATGGCACGGCACTCCTTGCGTGCATCAGGACTGCACACGGGCCAGCTCCACATGGGTCAAGGAAGCCCGGGGTTTGAACCACGGACCTCCCATGTGGTAGACGGACGCCCTAACCACTGGGCCAAGTCTGCCACCCAAAGATTTATTTTTTATTTATTTATCTCCCCTCCCCCCTCCAGTTGTCTGCTCTCTGTGTCCATTCGCTGTGTGTTCTTCTGTGACCGCTTCTATCCTTTTTTTTTTTTTTAAATATTTATTTATTTATTTAATTCCCCCCCCCTCCCCTGGTTGTCTGTTCTTGGTGTCTATTTGCTGCGTCTTGTTTCTTTGTCCGCTTCTGTTGTCGTCAGTGGCACGGGAAGTGTGGGCGGCGCCATTCCTGGGCAGGCTGCTCTTTCTTTTCGCGCTGGGCGGCTTTCCTCACGGGCGCACTCCTTGCGCGTGGGGCTCCCCCACGTGGGGGACACCCTTGCGTGGCACGGCACTCCTTGCGCGCATCAGCACTACGCATGGCCAGCTCCACACGGGTCAAGGAGGCCCGGGGTTTGAACCGCGGACCTCCCATATGGTAGACGGACGCCCTAACCACTGGGCCAAAGTCCGTTTCCCCGCTTCTATCCTTATCAGCAGCACCAGGAATCTGTGTTTCTTTTTGTTGCATCATCTTGTTGTATCAGCTCTTCATGTGTGCGGTGCCATTCTTGGGCAGGCTGCACTGTCTTTCACGCTGGGTAGCTCTCCTTACAGGGCACACTCCTTGCGTGTGGGGCTCCTCTATGCAGGGGACACGCCTGCATGGCAGGGCACTCCTTACGCGCATCAGCACTGTGCATGGGCCAGCTCTACACAAGTCAAGGAGGCCTGGAGTTTGAACCACGGACCTCCTATGTGGTAGGCGGATGCCCTATCCATTGGGCCAAGTCCGCTTCCCCAGAATGGATTTTTAAAAGGAGACATCTATATGCTCTTTACAAGAGACTCAATTAAGTATAAAGACACAGTAAGGTTGAAAGTGAAAGAATCTGGAGTAGTGATACTAATATCAGACAAAACAGATTTTAAATGCAAAACTGCTATAAGATTTGAAGAAGGCTATTTTATATTAATAATAGGGGCAATTCACCAAGAAGAAATAACTGCAATAAGTATTTATGCACCTAACCTGGGTGCTCCAAGATATATGAGGCATACACTGGCAAAACTGAAGGGAAAAATAGACATCTCTACAATAATAGTTGAAGACTTCAATACACCACTCTCAGCATTAAATAGAACATCTGGACAGAGGATAAAGGAATAGAGAGCTTGAATAATATGATAAATAACTAGACATAACATTTATAGAGCACAATGCCACAAAACAGCAGGATACACATTCTTTTCAAGTACTCATGGGTTCTTCCCAGGATAGATTATATGTTGGGTCACAAGTGAGATCTCAAATATAAAAAGATTGAAATTATACAAAGCATTTTCTCTGATCACAGTGGAATGAAGCTGGAAATCAATAAAAAAAGAAAAATTCAAAACTATATGGGGATTTAACAACACACTCAAATAATCAGTGGGTCAAAAAGAAATTGAAAGAGAAATCAGTACATATTTCAAGACATGAAAATGAGAATACAACATATCAAAATGTATAGGATACAGCAAAAGCAGTGCTGAGAGGGCAATTTATCACCCTCAATGCTTACATTTAAAAAGGAAGAAAGAGCTAAAATTGCAGACCTAACTGCACACATGGAAGAACTAGAACAAGAACAGCAAACTAATCCCAAACCAAGCCAAAGGAAAGAAATAATAAAGATCTGAGCATAATTAAATGAAAGTGAGAACAAAAAAAAAAAATCAATAGAATCAACAAAAACAAAAGTTGGTTCTTTGAAAAGATTAACAAAAATTGACAAACCTTTAGCTAGACTGACAAAGAAAAGTGAGAAGACGTGAATAAAATCAGAAATGAAGGGGCATTAACACTGAATCCACAGAAACAAAAGAAAGAAGATGATATTATTAACAAATATATGCCAAACTAGACAATATAGATGAAATGGACAAATTCCTAGAAACATATGAACAACTATCCTGATCCTAGAAGAAATAAAAGACCTCAAAAAACCAATCATGAGTAAAGAGAATGAAACAGTCATCAAAAACCCCCCAAAAATGAAAAGCCCATGACCAAATGGCTTCACAGGTGAATACCAATCATTCGAAGACGATTTAATACCAATCTTGCTCAAGCTCTTCCAAATAATTGAACAAGAAGGAATGCTACCAAACTCATTCTATGATGCCAATAGTACCCTATTACCAAAACATAATAGAGATACTACAAAGAAAAGAAGGTTTCAAACCAATTTCTCAATTGAATATAGATGCAAAAATACTCAACAAAACACTTGCAAACTGAATCCAAAAGCACACTAAAAGAATTTCCATAATTAAGTGGGTTTTATCCCAGGTATACAAGGGTGGTTCAACACAAGAAAATCAATTCGTATAATAAGCCATTATTAGTATATTGAAGGAAATCTTTTGATCATCTTGATTGACACAGACAAGGCGTTTGACAAATTACAGCATCCATTATTAATAAAAATATTTTGAAAGATAGGAATAGAAGGAAACTTTCTCAACATGGTAAACTACATACATGAAAAATCCACAGCTAACATTGTACTCCATGGTGAAAGACTGAAAGTTTTCCCATTGAGATTGGGAACAAGACAAGGATGCCCCTTGTCACCACTGTTATTCTGTAATGTGCTAAAATTTCTAACTAGAGCAATTAGGCAAGAAAAAGATGGGCCCGTATAGGAAAGGAAGAAGTAAACTGCTGCTATTTGCTGGTGAGATGATCCTATATCTAGAAAATCCTGAAAAATCCAGAACAAAGCTGTTAGAACTAAGAGATGAGTTCAGCAAAGTGTTTGGTTACAAGATCAGTCATTTCTATACATGACGAATGAGCAATCTGCAAAGGATGTCAGAAAAAAATTCCATTTAAAATAGCAACTAAAACTAACAAATATTCGTGAGTAAACTTAAACCAAGGACATAAAGCACCTATATTCAGAAAACTACAAAACAAGGCTAAAAGAAACCAAAGAAAACCTAAACAAATGGAAGGACATTCTGTGTTCATGGATTGATAGACTAAATATTATTAAGATGCCAATTCTACCCAAACTAATTTACAGATTCAACACAATCCCCCAAAAAAATCCCAACAGTTTTTTTTTGCAGAAATGAAAAAGGGAATTATCAAATTTATTTGGAGGGGTAAGGTGCCCCGAATAGCCAAAAATGTCTTAAAGAAGAAGAACAAAGTTAGAGGATTTTCAGTTTCTGATTTTCAATCATATTACTTACCTACAGTGGTAAAAACAGCATAACTGGCATAACTATAGACGTATTGACCAATGGAACCAAATCAAGAACTCAGAAAGAGACCCTCACATCTATAGTCAAGTGATTTTTTGATAAGGCTCTCAAGCCCACCCAGCTGGGCCAGAACAGTCTATTAAACAAATGGTGCTGAGAGAACTGTATGTTCATATTCAAAAGAAAGAAAGAAGACCCCTATCTCACACCTTATACAAAAATTAACTAAGAATGGATCAAAGACCTAAATATAAAAGCTACAACCATAAAACTCCCAGGAGAAAATGTAGGGAAACATCTTTAAGATCTTGTGGTAGGCAGTAGTAGGGAAGCAGATTTGGCTCAATGGATAGAGCATTTGCCTACCACATGGGAGGTCCAAGGTTCAAACCCAGGACCTCCTGACCTGTGTGATGAGCTGGCCCACATGCAGTGCTGATGTGAGCAAGCAGCGCCATGCCACGCAGAGGTGTCCGCCACATAGGGAAGCCCCACACGCAAGGAATACACCCCATAAGGAGAGTCACCCAGTGCAAAAAAAAAAAAGTGCAGCCTGCCCAGGGTGGTGCCGCACACATGGAGAGCTGATGCAGCAAGATGATGCAACAAAGCAAGACACAGATTCCAGGTGCCACTGACAAGAATACAAGCGGACACAGAAGAACACACAGCGAATGGACACTGAGAGCAGACAACCGGGGGGGCAGGTAAGGGAAGAGAAATAAATAAATAAAATCTTAAAAAAAAAAGATCTTGTGGTAGGCAGTAGTTTTTTAAACCTTACACCCAAAGGTTGAGCGAAAAAATTTAAAATAGATAAATGGGACCTCCTCAAATTTAAAAACTTTTGTTCTTTCAGACTTTGTCAAGAAAGGAAAAAAGCAGCCTTCTCAATGGGAGAAAAGATTTGGAAACCACATATCCGATAACAGTTTGATATCAATGTTATATAAAAAGATCATACAACTTAATGATAAAAAGACAAAGAACCCAATTAAAAAATGGACGAAAGTCTTAGACATTTTTCCAAAAAGAAAATATGAATGGCAAAAAGCCCTTATAAAAATATTCAACATCACTAGCTATTAGGGAAATGCACATCAAAACTATATTGAGATATCATTTTACACCTTATAGGATGGCTGTTATTTAAAAAACAGAAAACTACAAGTGCTGGAAAGGATGTAGAGAAATGCAACACTCCTTCATTGTTGGTGGGATATAGAATGAGGCAGTGCCTATGGAAGACAGTTTGGCAGTACCTCAAGAAGCTGAATAAAGTACTGTCATGTGATCCAGCAACTCCATTGCTAGGAATATATTCAGAAGAACTGAAAGCAAGGAGCAAACTGACTTTTGCACACTCATGTTCACAGCAGCATTATTCACAATGGCTAAAATATAGAACCAGCCTAAGTGTCCATCGACCAATGACTAGATTAAAAAAATGAAGTATATACATACAATGTAACACTAGTCAGGTATAAGAAGAAATGAAATTGGGATGCATATGACAACGCGGATGAACCCTGAGGACATTATATTGAGTGAAATAAGTCAGACACAAAGGGACAAATATTATATAGTCTCACTAATATGAACTAAATATGATGAGTAAACTCAAGGAGGAAAACTCTTGAGTACAGATTACTAGGGGATAGAATGTTAGCTGAGAATGAGAGATGATGCTTAGTGTATATAAAATATTTTTTATTGTAAAAGTGTGGAACTGAGTAGAGTTGATGGTAACGCATTATAATGAGTATAACTAACCTACTAATTTTAAACATGATTGTGGCTGAAAGGGTCGTCTGTAGACTTAAATGTCAATTGAAAGGAAGCTAGAAAATAGTCTAGAAAATGCCTAACAGTAATTTCAATGGTGGATGAAGACTGTGGATAATAGTATAAATACAAGAATGTCTTTTACAAAGTGTTAAGAATATGGTCATATATGGGTGAATTACAACTAATGTATCTTATGGATGATAGTTAACAGTAATATTGGAATATTTTTGCAGCAATGGAAAAGAAGCTATTATATCAATTCTAAGAGACAATTCACTTGTAGAAGAGGGGACATTGAGAAAAAGTAAATGAAACATCTAGCACCATACTTAACAATATCCATGAATATATGAAAATACTACTGTTGTTGTTCAGGTAAGAGAAGCGATTATGTTGCTAACAAGGTTGCCTTTTTTGGTCCCCAAGAGTTAATCCTAATTCCTCAGAGATGTTTTAGGAATCCTAAAAATAAAATATATAGAAGAATGGCAGCAGGCAGAGCTCCCAATTTCAGTGAAGGTTCCTGGTCCTCCCAAGTCCCAGGGTAACTGATGTGTCATATCTATGTAGGGCAACCAATTTATCATCATGTCTAGGAAAGTTTCCAGTCAGCTTTTGTTCATGATCTCCATTTTCAGTCACCCACACAGGCAGGGCATTGCCCTTTGTTTTTCCATCTCTGTGAAATACAGTCTTTACTCTGACTCCACCTATTCTGTCTCTGAGAAAGAACACAGTTGAACCGATTGACCAAATACTAGGACAATTTTCCTGGGGATGGAGCATTCCAGCTCCATTTTCTCTGGTGCTGTTTAGGGTAGAGCTTTTCAGCCAGTTAGAGTAAGTTCTGAGGCTTTGGTTGAGGTGCAAGCCCAGTCAACTTGCTTTGACTCTAAGCAATGGTTCTCAAATGTGGTTCACGGATCAACATCATTAGCCTCATCTGGCAACTTGTTAGAAATGCAGAATCTCGGCCCCACCCCAGAGCCTCCTGAATTGGAATGTGCTTTAGAACAAGATCCACAGGGTTCCCTAAGCACATTAAAATGTAGAGAAGCTCAGCCTAGGCCTGCACATTGACTTAATTTAGGGAAAGCTGCCTTCCTCCTAGTCCTATCTAGCTGCCCGGAGCACTAACTACACTGGGATTCGGCATGAATCTTCCAGTTGATTAAAAAATATATATATTATTTCTTTACACAGCATGGCCATTGTTTCCTGCACTTACATTTCCCTCTAGGATGGCTTTGGGAGGGGCTAGTCTTTAGTGTGCTGGAGCCAGCTGGCAAGGCTCACAGCTCCACATTCACTGCTGTCACATTGGCAGCTTGAAATTAGTCATGGTGGGGGCACTGACACCATAGGAATCAACCACTACAAATAAGAAAACTATTTTTTTCCCTGAGATCTGGCTGATAGGCACATCTCTGAGGCCAGTTCCCTAGCATAATACCATTATAGCATTTCACTCCCATTGCTATTTCCAGCACTTTCTAACTCTTCTTGCAACAGTTAACACACCTTTCTTTTCATTCAACCTCAGTACAAATGGGAGAACAAGGGACCACCCCCTTACATCACCTCACTGAGATGTTATAGTGCTATAGTTTTAATATACCAAAGAATCACCTGGCATGTCTGTTTTTAAAAACAGCTCTCTCATGGCTCCACACCCAGGGATTTTTATTGAGTAGATTTGTAATGAGGCCTGGCATTCAGCATTTTAAAAATGTACACCAAGAAATTCTAATGCAGGTGGTCTTCAGACAACACCTTGAATATCACTCAACCCAGGGGCACATCCCAAGTGAAGTAGCTCACTGTGTTCCCCCCAGGATTCCGTGCTCTTCTCCCCTTCCTCCTCCCCACTGCTTATCTCCCTAAGCCCTGTGTCTCCCCACAGAAATGAAATTCTACTAGTCAAACACCCCAGCACTGAACTCAGTTATGTATCACCAAGTTGCACACCTGTTCAGATAGCAAGAAATGGTTAAGTACAGCGTTCTCCAAACCCCTGGATTCACCATCAGAAAAATCAAGGCCCCATTGTAAAGCTGCAGGTTGCTGGCTTCCCAAGGATAGCATCTCCCACTGAAATCAGCAACATCCTCTTGGAGCCTTTGGCTCAGGTCTCCCAAGCACATCATTATAATTCTAATGGATTTGGGAAATTACATGTTTCCTAATAATAGCCCATGAAAGGAACACACAAATAGAAATACAGAGAGAAGAAGTGACTTGACACAGGCCCTTTTAAGGAGCTGGCGACTGAGCTAGCTCAGCTGTTCTTGGCTGATAGAATTAGATTTAGTCTATTGGGCCTCGCTGAATAAAAATCAAGTATTTTTCCATTGAAATATATATTATGGGCTTCTGAAAAAAAAATCAGAATATTTGGCAGCACTGGGCCCACACTCCTGCATGGTATCAGTCCATGGTAAAGGTAGCTGGAAAGAGGCATAATTTCTCCAGTTTGCAGTAGTTCCTATCACGCCCACTTTACCTGTTCCCCTTGCTGGCCTTGACTGCATATGTTTCAGGGTTTGCAATATTTGCTAAGCTTCTTGTCCTACCTGCTTCTTTCCCTCCCTTCCAAGCCCTTTGCAGCAGGCCCACAGCATAAAGTCCTTGGAAATTCTCCTTCTTGCTTTCTGTTCCAAATTGGCCTGTGCCATTCATGTGCTTCACGATTATTAGACTATTTTTGGTGGTGACAACTACCTAAAATTATAGGCAGATGAAACCTGTAACAGCTCTGCTCAAACTTAAACTCACACATGAATTACCAAGGGATTCTATGAAAATGAAGGTTTTGATTATGTAAGTCTGGGACAGGTCCAGATTCTGACTTTCTGACAAGTTCCAGGTGATACTGACGCTGCTGGTCCACACACCATAATTTGAGTAGCAAAGGTGTACATTTCTGGCCCAAAAACTTTGGTGCCAGGCTCTATTGGAAACTGGTTGCAAATCAAATTCTGCCATGCATCCAAACATTTCTTAGCAAAGGAACAAAAGTCATACTACCTGTTCTGCAAACTGGATGAAGTCCTGGGTCTTTGACCTCTGCACTGTTCTGACCATGTCTCTGCAGAAGCCAAATGTGACTAGTGGCACCTATTTTTATCACACTGTCTATGGTGATATATTTTAAATGGAATTACAAACCACATGATACACACTTCACAAGAAATGGATGCTTCAAATTTAATTCTGCCCCACATTTAAGGCAGGAGGGATCAGTCCTGCATTTGAGAGAGACTAACGTGAAGGAGGCACTCCCGGGTCCTCTCAAGAAGGCGTGGAACCTCCC